>NW_022681457.1:62315286-63747155 GCF_009764315.1 Trachypithecus francoisi
TACTGGGATTATAGGCTTGAGCCACCGCGCCCGGCCAGGGGACTTTTTTGTTTGTTTGTTTGTTTGTTTTTTGAGACGGAGTCTTGCACTGTCACCCAGGCTGAAGTGCAGTGGCGTGATCTCCGCTCACTGCAGCCTCCGCCTCCCGGGTTCATGCCATTGTCCTGCCTCAACCTCCCAAGTAGCTGGGACTACAGGCGCCCGCCACCGTGCCTGGCTAATTTTTTGTATTTTTAGTAGAGATGGGGTTTCACCATGTTAGCCGGGATGGTCTTGATCTCCTGGCCTCCCAAAGTGCTGGGATTACAGGCGTGAGCCACCGTGCCTGGCCCTTAGGGGACTTTTTAGTCATGCAGAAGAGGTGGAAAACTTGAGACGGAAAGTTTTTCAGGAGGTGGATTTTGTCCTAGTGGTTGTTATTAAAATGATTCTTTTTCAATTCCCAGTTCAACTTTAGTTGGCTTACCAAGAGTGAAGCGTGACAAGTACTCAGTCTTCAACTTTCTGACACTCCCAGAGACAGCTTCCTTGCCCACCACCCAAGCACCAAGTGAAAAAGTATCACAGCACCGAGGTCCCGACAGTGAGTAGGGTCTCCTCGGGGTCTCTGATTGGCCAGGGCCTCAACCCCTCGCCTGTAGGAAGACAGAATTAAAGGGTAGTTTAGTCCTAACGATATGAATGGTGCATATTCTCCCTCTGTTGAGGGAATTCCTCTTATTAATAACTTAGCTCATGTTGTAATGGTCCAGATGTTCATACTCCTTGGGGTTGGGGCTCTGTCTCTGCCTCTGCCGCCTACCTCCCCAACACCCCCCGCATGGTGCCAGGCCCTGTAGTAGGCACGCTGACATTCTGAGCGAATGAAAGAGCAGTGGTGAAGAACTTGCCTTTTCCTTGCTAATGCTGGAGTTATGTCCTACCTTTCAGAATCAAGAAAACCATCCAGATGGGATACCTCTAAACAGGAAAAGAAAGAAGATTCCGTTAGTGAATTTTTAAGTTTGGCTAGATCAAAAGCCGGGCCACCTAAACAAGAGTCCAGCCCCTTAGTAAACAAAGAGGAAGAGCGTGCACCAGAATCATCCACAAATCAGGTATTTGGGGCTTCCAGATTCTCTTTGCCACGCTGAGTGTGGCCTTTGCTTTTGTTTTTGGTGAAAATTTCTCCTTGTGACTCACCAGCAGAGGCAGCCAACTATTGATCCATTTCCCCTTAAAGGCCATGTGGCTTGTTTCTAACTTTTGGCTATAACAAATAAAGCTGCTGGGAGCATTCATGTGCAGGTTTTTGTGTGAATATAAGTTTTCATTTCTCTAGAGTACAAACCTAGTAGTGGGAATCCTAGAAAATATGTACATGTATATTTAACTTTATAAGAAGCTGCCAGACTGTGTTCCAAACTTATTTTTGCCTTATGTATTTTGAAGTGCACATTTAGGATTGCTATTTCTCTCTCTCTTTTTTTTTTTTTTGAAATGGAGTCTTGGTCTGTCACCCAGGCTGGAGTGCAGTGGCATGATTTCAGCTCACTGCAAGCTCTGCCTCCCCTCCCGGGTTCAACTGATTCTCCTGCCTCAGCCTCCCAAGTAGATGGGACTACAGGTGTGCACCACCATTCCTGGCTAATTTGTGTATGTTTGATAGAGATGGGGTTTCACCATGTTGGCCAGGCTGGTCTCAAACTAGGATTGCTCTTTCTTGGTGGGCAACATAGTGAGAGCCCATCTTTACAAAAAATTAAAAACTAAACTAAAAAATTAAAAAACTAGTTGGGTGTGGTGGCATGCACCTGTGGTCCCAGCTACTCAAGTGGCTGGGGTGGGAGGATCACTTGAGCCCAGGAGGTCAACACTGCAGTGAGCTATGGTCTCACCATTGCTCTCCAGCCTGGGTGACAGAGTGAGACCCTGGCTCAAAAAAACCCCAAAACAAATTATTATTCATCTGTACATAATGAAGTGAATTGACCCTTTTTTTCTCCTAGCTGCTTCCAAGATTTTTACTTGGTCTTTGGATTTTAGCGGTTGTATTATGATGTATCTGGGTGTGAATTCTTTTGAGTTTATTTTGTTTGGGGTTTGCTAAGTTGCCTGAATCTGAGTTTGGAAATAGAACAGAGGCACGGTGCTCTACTGCATTTTTGGGGATCCTTTGCACTTCTCATTAATGACCAGTCCATGAGAGATTTCAGCTGCTTTGACCTCATCAGCACATTCTACAGTTGTTGACTCAGAAACACCACAAAAAAAAAAGCTATGTGAGTGATCACTGTTTAGTTGGGTGGTGTGTGGCTATGGATACCCATGTACATGAGCATGAACATAAATATGTGTGTCTGGGAGTGTATTCTAGAATGTCTCCTCCCTTTCACCCTTGCCTCTGTATCCCTGAGTCTTTATTTCACTGTCAATATAGACAGTCAACAAAGGTGTGGACGCACAGGCTGAAGGAGAAGGGAGCCGCCCATCCATGGACTTATTCAGGGCCATCTTTGCCAGCTCCTCAGATGAAAAGTCCTCATCCTCCGAGGATGAGCAAGGCGACAGCGAGGACGATCAGGCAGGCTCTGGGGAGGCCAACTTCCAAAGCTCCCAAGACACTGACTTGGGGGAAACATCATCCATGGCTCACGGTATGTCAGTATTTCAGACTCGAGGATCTAAAGAAGAAGACAGGCCGGGCGCGGTGGCTCACGCCTGTAATCCCAGCACTTTGGGAGGCCGAGACGGGCGGATCACGAGGTCAGGAGATCAAGACCATCCTGGTCTACACGGTGAAACCCCATCTCTACTAAAAAATACAAAAAAAAACTAGCCGGGCGTGATGGCGGGCGCCTGTAGTCCCAGCTACTCGGGAGGCTGAGGCAGGAGAATGGCGTGAACCCGGGAGGCGGAGCTTGCAGTGAGCCGAGATCGCGCCACTGCACTCACTCCAGCCTGGGCGGCAGAGCGAGACTCCGTCTCAAAAAAAAAAAGAAGAAGAAGACAATGACTCTGCGACACAGTCTTAAACCCAGATGATTAGCAATCAGTGATATGTAATCTTTTATATAAATATAATTTTTTTTTTTTTTGAAACAGGGTCTTGCTCTGTCCCCAGGGTGGAGTGCAGTGGTGCAGTCTTTGGCTCACTGAGGCCTCTACCTCCTGGGCTCAAGCAGTCCTCCCACTTCAGCCTCCTGAGTAGCTGGGACTACAGGTGTGTGCCACTACGCCTGGCTAATTTTTTATTTTTAGTGGAGATAGGGTTTTGCCACGTTGCCCAGGCTGGTGTTGAACTCCTAGACTTAAGTCATCTGCCTGCCTCGGCCTCCCAGAGTGCTGGGATTACAGGCACGAGCCACCGTGCCTGGCCAGTCTTTTATATTTTTAATTGAGATAGAGCAGATTTTTTTGTTTTCTATTAGGTCTATATCTCTGGTATATTTCTTGGATCACTGTGTTTGATTTTCCAACTTATCCTAATTGAGAAGAATTTAAAAATAGTAAAAATTTCAGGCAGGCATGGTGGTTCACATCTGTAATCTGAACACTTTGGGAGGCTGAGGTGGGTGGATCAGTTCAGATCAGAAGTTCAAGACCAGCCTGGCCAACACGGTGAAATCCTGTCTATACAAAAATTAGCAGGGCATGGTGGCACACACCTATAATCCCAGCTACTCAGGAGGCTGAGACAGGAGAATCACTTGAACCTGGGAGGTGGAGGTTTCAGTGAGCCAAAATTGCACAATTGTACTCCAGCCTGGGTGACAGAGCAAGACTCTGTCTCAAAGAAAAAAAAGAAAAAGAAGTAATAATTTTATTTTAAGAGATAGCTTTTTTTTTTTTTTTTTGAGATGGAGTCTCACTGTCATCCAGGCTGGAGTGCAATGGTGTGGTCTCGATTCACTGCAACCTCCACCTCCTGGGTTCAAGCAATTGTCCTGCCTCAGCCTCCCAAGTAGCTGGGATTATAGGCGTGCACCACCATGCCTGGCTAATTTTTGTATTTTTGGTAGAGATGGGGTTTCACCATGTTGGCCAGGCTGGTCTCAAACTCTGGGCCTCAAGTGATCCACCTGCAGTGGGCTCCCAAAGTGTTAGGATTACAGGCAAGAGTCACCGTGCCTGGCCAGAAATAACCAATGTAAACACTTTGATGTATAGTTTTCCAGACTTTTTTTCTTTTTTGAGATGGAGTCTCTCTCTGTTGCCCAGGCTGGAATGCAGTGGCACAATCTCGGCTCACTGCAACCTCTACCTCCTGGTTTCAAGCGATTCTTCTGCCTCAGCCTGCCGAGTAGCTGGGATTACAGGTGTGCGCCACCATGCTCAGCTAATTTTTGTATTTTTAGTAGAGATGGCGTTTTACCATATTGGCCAGGCTAGTCTCGAACTCCTGACCTCAGGTGATCCGCCCACCTCAGCCTCCCAAGGTGCTGGGATTACAGGCGTAATCCCAGTGCCTGGCTAGTTTTCCAGACTTTTAAAATTTGTATATCTCTTCTATCTGAACATACAGTAATCTGTTTAAAAAATAAGATTATAGGCCAGTCGCAGTGGCTCAAGCCTGTAATCCCAGCACTTTGGGAGGCCGAGATGGGTGGATCACAAGGTCAGGAGATCGAGACCATCCTGGCTAACATGGTGAAACCCCGTCTCTACTAAAAAAAATACAAAAAACTAGCCGGGAGAGGTGGCGGGCGCCTGTAGTCCCAGCTACTCGGGAGGCTGAGGCAGGAGAATGGCGTAAACCCGGAAGGCGGAGCTTGCGGTGAGCTGAGATCCGGCCACTGCACTCCAGCCTGGGTGACAGAATGAGACTCCGCCTCAAAAAAATAAAATAAAATAAGATTATTAACGTGGATATGATCATTTATCTTCAAGGTTTTTTCTTTGATAATTTATTTGGAGTGAAACTGTCTCCCGCAGTTCTCTGGGATGGGACATAGTCTTACACTCCTGATGGTTTGTAAGTTGTTTGCTTCTCAGATGGCCCTTTCTTGGGGACACATTTCTACTTTTCAGGTCTTAGGGGCGCTAGGCTATGTGCCCACAGGTACACTCGGCACTCTACCTCAGCCATCGGTGCCCTTGGTCGCAGGCGCCCTCATGTGACTGACTTCCAGCTTCGGAGTTCACAAGGGCATCGCCGGGGTCTGCATGTTCACTGCTGCATCCTTAGCACCTGGCAGGAGTGAAGTGGTGTGGGCAAGCATACGTTATCTTGTGGCAAAAGACATGAATGAAAGACTCAGAGACATGAACATGGGGCAGACAAATGACATGAACACCCTGCTATTTTTCAGCTCTCGTGCCAGCACCCCAGGAGCCGCCACCTTCCATCCCGATACAAAAGATGAAGATAGATGAAAGGGAAGAGTTCGGCCCACGGCTGCCTCCCGTCTTCTGCCCCAGTGAGTGCAGAGCCCTTTGGTTCACCCATTTTTATCAGTGTGTGACTGCCCTGAGATGGGGACAGTGTGACTTGTTTGTACAGCCAATCAAACAAACCAGAAGCACTTGCTTCTGGTTGATACGTTTTCAGTCACATTTAAAACCCATTGTCTCCACCTAGTGCCTAAAATGATAGTTGTTTCTGTACAACTTCAGAGACCTCCAAACTTGATTTCCTTAGCTGCCACATGTTTACAGGAGGGTCCTAAGTATCTTAAGTTTTGTTATAGAAATATAAGTTTCCCAACAGAGCTTAAAGAAAAAGAGGCTGGCTGGGCGTGGTGGCTCATGCCTGTAATCCTAGCACTTTGGGAGGCTGAGGTGGGAGGATCATGAGGTCAAGAGATCGGACCATTCTGGCCAACATAGTGAAACCCCATCTCTACTAAAAATACAAAAATTAGCTGGGCATAGTGGCGCACGCCTATAGTCCCAGCTACTCGGGAGGCTGAGGCAGGAGAATCGCTTGAACCCGGGAGGCGGAGGTTGCAATGAGCTGAGATTGTGCCACTGCACTCCAGCCCAGGTGACTGAGCGAGACTCTATCTCAGAAAAAAACAAAAAAACACAGAGAGAAAGAGGCTGCAGCCAGCCACAGTGGCTCTAGCCGGGCGGGTGGCTCACACCTGTTATCCCAACACTTTGGGACGCTGAGGTGGGCAGATCGCTTGAGGTCAGGAGTTTGAGACCACCCTGGCGAATTTGGTGAAACCCCATCTCTACTAAAAATATAAAAATTAGCCGGGCATGGTGGTGTGTGCCTGTCATCCTAGCTACTCAGGAGGCTGAGGCACGAGAATCACTTGAACCTTAGAGGCGAAGGTTGCAGTGGGCCGAGATTGAGATTGCGTCACTGCACTCCAGCCTGGGTGACAGAGCGAGATTTTGTCTCAAAGGAAAAAAAAAAAAAAAGAAAGAAAAGAAAAGAAAAAGAGGCCAGGTGTGGTGGCTCATGCTTGTAATCCCAGCAATTTGGGAGGCCGAGGCAGGCAGATTGCTTGAGCCCAGGAGTTTGAGACCAGCCTGGGTGACACACAGAGGCCCATCTCTATTTGAAAAAAAAAAAAAAAAAGGCCGGGCGCGATGGCTCACACCTCTAATCTCAGCACTTTGGGAGGCCGAGGCGGGTGGATCACGAGGTCAGGAGATCAAGACCATCCTGGCTAACACAGTGAAACCCAGTCTCTACTAAAAATACAAAAAAATTAACTGAGCTTGGCGGCATGTGCCTGTAGTCCCAGCTGCTGGGGAGGCTGAGGTAGGAGAATGGCATGAACCTGGGAGGTGGGGCTTGCAGTGAGCCAAGATCCTGCCACTGCACTCCAGCCTGGGTGACAGAGCAAGACTCCATCTCAAAAAAAAATAATAATAGTAAAAATTAAAAAAAGAGAAAAAGAAATTTAAAAAATAGTATACAAAATTGGAGGGGAATTGCAAGGAGAAGAGTATTTAAGACTCTTATTTATTTAAAAATTGTTATTTGTTTATTTATTTTTCAGACAGGATCTCACTCTGTCACCTAGGCTGGAGTGTAGTGGTGCTGTCATAGCTCACTGCAGCTTTGGACTTCTGGGCTCAAGTGATCCACCCACTTCAACCTCCCACTGTGCTGGAATTACAGGTGTGAACCACTGCACCCAGCCGAGCCTCCTTTATTTATTTATTTATTTTTTTTTTGAGACAGAGTTTTGCTCTTGTTGGCTAGGCTCGAGTGCAATGGCACAATCTCAGCTCACTGCAACCTCCGCCTCCCGGGTTCAAGCGATTCTCCTACCTCAGCCTCCCGAGTAGCTGGGATTATAGGCATGCACCACCATGGCCAGCTAATTTTGTATTTTTAGTAGAGATGGGGTTTCTCCATATTGGTCAGGCTGGTCTCAAACTCCTGACCTCAGGTGATCCGCCTGCTTCAGCCTCCCAAAGTGCTGGGATTATAGGCGTGAGCCACCACACCCGGCCACCAAGCCTCCTTTTTACTTTAGCTAATGTAGCAAATACAAGAAAATGGTCCTCTCATAGGTGAATACAATCTGTCCCCCATTCCGTTCCCCAAATATCTGTCAACAACTTCTATTCAATGCCATCTTTTTTTTTTTTTTTTTTTTTTTTTTTTTGAGACGGAGTCTTGCTCTGCCACCCAGGCTGGAGTGCAGTGGCCGGCTCTCAGCTCACTGCAAGCTCCGCCTCCCGGGTTCACGCCATTCTCCTGTCTCAGCCTCCCGAGTAGCTGGGACTACAGGCGCCCGCCTCGTCGCCCGGCTAGTTTTTTGTATTTTTTAGTAGAGACGGGGTTTCACCGTATTAGCCAGGATGGTCTCGATCTCCTGACCTCGTGATCCGCCCGTCTCGGCCTCCCAAAGTGCTGGGATTACAGGCTTGAGCCACCGCGCCCGGCCTCAATGCCATCTTAAATCGGCATCTCAAGTTAAAACATTTAGACTTGTTTATCATCTCTTTGAGGGCTAGGTTAACAAACATCTGTAACATGGCCCAGATATATAAATAACATATAAATTCCATTATTCACTTTATAGTTTCCCGTGGTGCCCATATATGAATACTGGTTTGGTTAGCTAACTGCTTTCAAAGACAGGATTAAAAAGCAGAGGAAAAAAAGTACGAAGTTTTGACAAATTGCAGTGAATGTATTTCTTATTTGCTATAGTTGTTCAGCACTTTTATTTTGTTTTGTTTTGAGACAGTCTCACTCTGTCACCCAGTCTGGAGTGCAGTGGCGCAATCTTGGCTCACTGCAACCTCTGCCTCCCAAGTTCAGGTGATTCTTCTGCCTCAGCCAATGGAGTAACTGGGATTACAGGTGCCTGGCTAATTTTTTGTATTTTTAGTAGAGACGGGGTTTCACGCTCTGCCTCCCGGGTTCACGCTATTCTCCTGCCTCAGCCTCCCAAGTAGCTGGAATTACAGGTGCCCGCCACCACGCCTGGCTAATTTTTTTTTATTTTTAGTAGAGATGGGGTTTCACCGTGTTAGTCAGGATGGTCTCGATCTCCTGACCTCGTGATCCGCCCACCTCGGTCTCCCAAAGTGCTGGGATTACAGGTGTGAGCCACTGCGCCTGGCCTCTTTAGTTTCAAGTTGGTGTCAGCACTTGAAAGCCAAGTCTTTTATGTCCCTTTCCCATAATGTCTTTGATACCCTTGTAATAGTGACTTAATTTGGTCTATGGGTTATTTAGGGAAATGATTTTTGAAAAAAACTAGTGTTAAAAAAAGTTTTGGGCTGAGTGTGGTGGCTCATGCCTGTAATCTTAGCACTTTGGAAGACTGAGGTGGGAAAATTGCTTGAGTCCAGGAGTTTGAGGCCAGCCTGGGCAACATAGAGAGATTGCATCTCTTAAAAAAAGAAAAAAGAAAAAAATTAGCCTGGTGTGGTGGTGCGTGCCTGTGGTCCCAGCTACTCAGGAGGCTGAAGTGGGAGGATTGCTTGAGCCAGGAGGTTGAGGCTGCAGTGAGCTATGATCCCACTGCTGCACTGCAGCCTGGGTAACAGAGTGAGATGCTGTGTCAGATAAATAAATCAATCAATAAAAGGCTAAGTGAGGCGGCTCACACCTGTAATTCCAGCACTTTGTGGGGGCCAAGGTGGGTGGATCACCTGAGGTTGGGAGTTTGGGACCAGCCTGACCAACATGGAGAAACCCTATCTGTACTAAAAATACAAAATTAGCCAGGCATGGTGGCACATGGCTGTAATCCCAGCTACTTAGGAGGCTGAAACAGGAGAATCGCTTGAACCTGAGAGACGGAGGTTGGGGTGAGCCAAGATCACACCATTGCACTCCAGCCTGGGCAACAAGAGTGAAACTCCATCTCAAAAAAAAAAAAAAAAAAAAAATTAAAAGAATTTTGGAAAAATAAAAAGTTTTGGGAGGTCGAATTTGGAAAAATCTGGTTGGGCATGGTAGCTCACACCTGTAATCCCAGCACTTTGGGAGACTAAGGTCGGAGGATCCCTTGAGTTCAAAAGTTTGATACCAGCCTGGGCAACATAGGGAGACTCTCATTTCCACAAAAAAAAAAAAAAAAAAAAAAAAAAATTAGCCGGGTAAGGTGGTACATGCCTGTAGTCCCAGCTACTCAGGAAGCTGAGGTAGGAGGATCACATGAACCCAGGTCAAGGCTGTAATGAACTGTGATTGCACCATTGCCCACCAGTGTGGGTAACAGAGCGAGAACCTGTCTGCAAAAAAAAAAAAAAAAAAACCACCAAAAAAACCACAAAGAAACAGGACTACAAAGTTACAGGCATCTGTTTAACTGAGTTGAGAAAATATTCACCCTTACAAAGCATCTTGAAACTTTTCTTTTTCTTTTTATTTATTTATTTATTTTTTGAGATGGAGTCTTGCTCTGTCACCCAGGCTGTAGTGTGGCACAATCTCGGATCACTACAACCTCTGCCTACCGGGTTCAAGTGATTCTCCTGCCTCAGCCTCCCAAGTAGTGGGGATTACAGATGCATGCCACGACGCCCAGCTAATTTTTGTATTTTTAGTAGAGACGGGGTTTCACCATGTTGGCCAGGCTGATTTTGAATTCCTGACCTCAAGTGATCTGCTCACCTCAGTCTCCCAAAGTGCTGGGATTACAGGTGTGAGCTACCGTTCCTGGCTGAAACTTTTCTTTAGGTGAAAAAAAATTGATTTAATGACTTTCACTGCTTCTGCTCTTGTGACTTTTTGTTGATTTGGTTACCTGGAAATTAATGACCTATGAAAATGAAAACATTTTGGTCTGAATTTGGAGATGGAGAATTGAGGCACATGCAAATTCTTTAATGATTTTTAATGATTATGTACATTATTATTTTTTTTAATTAGGTAGAGATAGGGTCTCACTATGTTGCCCAGCCTGGCCTTGAACTCCTGAGATCAAGGATCCTCCTGCCTGGGCTTCCCAAAGTGTTGGGATTACAGGCACGAGCCACTGCTCCCAGCCCATTATGTTGTTTTGATGGTAGTTTTTTCAGTGTTTCCACTTATAAGACAAATTCTTACAAAATATGTTTTTGTAGAGAGAGGATGATATAAGAAGAGCTAACATTTAGGTGCCAGATTCTGAGCTTTGGGAATCATGGACATGGCCCTGTCTAGTCTAATCTGTATCCATTCTTATTGTCCCCATTTTATAGTTGGGGAAACTGGGCCTGGGAGAGGTTAGGCGATGTGTTGAAGATTAGTGCTGGCAGCAGAGCTGAGTTCCAATTCTGGTCTGTTTCTGAGCTTATCTGACGATGTTGAATTACAAAAGGCTTGTGGGCTTTCTGGTCTGACTTTATCTGCATCTGGCAGCTGGGGTCACGGCAGGATACTGATTGGATCACACAGGTCTTTGTTGAGGTCTCTGGCAGCTTTCTAAATACAGCTCTGCAAGGTGGTGTGCTAATCTGTTTCTCAGTGAGGCAGAAGCTAATCCGAGGGCGGGAGTTCTTCCTCAGTGTTAAACATTCCGTCTACACTAGATGCCTGATTCAGCAATTTAGGAGCTTAGTTTTGGATGTCTTTGTTTTCACCCTATATAGGTCCTGTCTTTATGACCTTTGTGTTTCAGATGCTCGTCAGACACTTGAGGTTCCTCAAAAAGAGAAACGTAAAAAGAACAAAGACAAGCACAAGACCAAGAAAGAGCACAGGCGGAAGAAAGAGAAGGTGAGAGACTTGTGTGTACCCCCGGATCAGTGTGGGGTGGGACCCGTTGGTCAGCCCCCAGCAGTGTCATATACTGCAATTGAAGAGCAGATCTGGTGGCCAAGTCACAGTTCTCTCTGAGACTTTTTTTTTTTTTTTTTTTTTTTTTTTTTATTGAGACGGAGTCTCGCTCTGTCGCCCGGGCTGGAGTGCAGTGGCCGGATCTCAGCTCACTGCAAGCTCCGCCTCCCAGGTTTACGCCATTCTCCTGCCTCAGCCTCCCGAGCAGCTGGGACTACAGGCGCCCGCCACCTCGCCCGGCTAGCTTTTTGTATTTTTTAGTAGAGACGGGGTTTCACTATATTAGCCAGGATGGTCTCGATCTCCTGACCTCGTGATCCGCCCATCTCAGCCTCCCAAAGTGCTGGGATTACAGGCTTGAGCCACCGCGCCCGGCCTCTCTCTGAGACTTAACAAAAATGTTGACATTCGATGCAAACCCTTGATTTTTCAGAAACATTTTCTTTTGCACGTAAACCGCATCATCCCCCCCCTTTTTTTTTGAGACGGAGTCTCACTCTGTTGCCCAGGGTGGAGTGCAGTGACTCAGTCTTGGCTCACTGCAACCTCTATCTCCTGGGTTCAAGCAATTCTCCTGCTTCAGCCTCCCAAGTAGCTGGGACCACAGGTGTGTGCCACTTGGCTAATTTTTTGTATTTTTTTTTTTTTTTGAGACGGAGTCTCACTCTGTCCACCAGGCTGGAGTGCAGTGGCGTGATCTCGGCTCACTGCAAGCTCCGCCTCCTGGGTTCACGCCATTCTCCTGCCTCAGCCTCCCTTGTAGCTGGGACTACAGGTGCCCGCCACTGCGCCCGGCTAATTTTTTGTATTTTTAGTAGAGACGGGGTTTCACCGTGGTCTCGATCTCCTGACCTTGTGATCCGCCCGTCTCGGCCTCCCAAAGTGCTGGGATTACAAGCGTGAGCCACCGCGCCCGGCCTAATTTTTTGTATTTTTAATAGAGACAGGGTTTCACCATGTTGGCCAAGCCGGTTTTGACCTCCTGACCTCAAGTGATCTACCTCCCAAAGTGCTGGGATTACAGGCATGAGGCACCATGCCCAGCCCTTAAAAAAACTTTTTTGTGAACATTAAAAAGCAGAAAAAAAGGGCATTTAAGGATCTTAGAGCAATGGATATTAAATAATAAAACAATTTCTTATTTATTCAATATTAAGTGAAGATATTATTTTCAGCATTTCTCAGCTACTTTGTCTTTATTACAGTTTGAGATTTTAGTCCATCACTTGTCATTTGAAGTAGAAGAATTCGAATGGAAGGCAGGCATGTGCTTCCGCTGTTGATGTCTCTTATTTCATCATCTATGTCTTCTTTTGGCATAGACTTTTAATTAGGTTAATGTTCTTGTTGGGTACCCAAAGTAGTCTGGACTAGCAGCTGAAGAAATTAGAAACAGTTTCCTTACTGGCCACCAGAAGGAAGCACTCCCATGTATGGAGGATGACGGGTGTTCCCTCCTAGTGAAAGGAAGAAAATGTGCGTCAGCCAAATCTGTGTGTCCTTACCAGTGTATCTGCTGTTTGGTAACCTTCTGCCAGTTTCTTCCTTGTGGTTTTCCTGGGTGCCCATCAACCTGACATGAAGTTTCCCAGGGGCCTGGCACAATAAACAAGTCGAGTTCACCGGAGGTGGCACAGGTCACCACGCATAAGATATGTGGTGTCACGTCTTATGACATCAAATGTTACGATGGGTCCTGTCTGCGCCTCCTTGGTTCTGCTGTGTTTGTTGCTGGAGGCACAGCTGGGTCAGAGTGCACAGCTGAGAGGGGCACAGCCATCTACCCTGTGCTGTCTTCTTAGGCTCTCACTCTCACTCACTCTAAATGAGGTTTAAGCTTTTTTTTTAATGACTCCATCACTGCAGCCTTGTTAACCTTTCATTGTATTGAATGAAGGAGGAAAAAATACCTTTGTTTCCCCCTCCCACTATTTATTTTTTTTTACAGAAGAAGAAACACAGGAAGCACAAACACAAAGGCAAGCAAAAGAATAAAAAACCAGAAAAAAATAGTAGCTCCGAGTGTTCCGACAGCAGTGACAGCCAGAGTGACGAGGAAACAGCAGACGTGTCGCCCCAGGAGCTACTGAGACGGTGGGCAGTGGGAGATGGAGGGTTTTTAAGAAACCTTTAGAGGCTTACTGAGTGCTTGGTGTGTTTGCTTAGAGGCAAATATCAGAAATGAGAAATTGGTAGGCCTGGTGGAGTGGCTCACGCCTATAATCCCAGCACTTTGAGAGGCTGAGGTGGAAGGATCGCTTGAGCCCAGGAGTTTGAGACCAGCCTGGGCAATGAAGTGAGACCCCATCGCTACAAAAAAAACGAAAACAAAAACAAATTAGCTGGGCGTGGTGGTGCACAACTGTGCCTCCAGCTATTGGGGAAGCTGAGGTGGGAGGATCCCTTGAGCCGGGGAGTTGGAGGTTGCATTGAGCCACAGTCATACCACTGCACTCCAGCCTGGGTGATAGAGCAAGACCCTCTCCCTAAAACAAAAAAATAATGTGTGTATTAACTAGGCTTTTTAAAAAGTTTGAATATCTAATTATATAAGTGAAAATTCAGACCTTACAGCCAGTGATTAAAGGAGCCCTGACCAGTTCTCTAGACCTCTACTTTCTCCACAGTAACTTCTGCCATCAGTTCCATATGTAACCTTTAAGACCTTTTTTGTGCAACCACACACACACAAACACACACACACCCACACATATACTCACATACATGGACGCACATACATACTGTTTGTTTTTTTAGACGGAGTCTCGTTCTGTCACCCAGGCTGGAGTGCAGTGGTGTGATCTTGTCTCACTGCAACCCCTGCCTTCTGGATTCAAGCAATTCTCCTACCTCAGCCTCCTGAGTAAGTGGGATTACAAGCACCCGCCCCCACACCCAGCTAATTTTTGTGTGTGTATATATATATATATATATTTTTTTTTTTTTTTTTAAGTAGAGACAGGGTTTCATCATGTTGGCCAGCCCAGTCTCAAACTCCTGACCTCAGGTGATCCACCCACCTTGGCCTTCCAAAGTGCTAGGATTATGGGTGTGAACCACCATCCTGGTCTATGTACAGATTTTTGTGCACATTTTAAATATAAGTAATATAATTGTATATAGCATATAGTCATAGGGTATGAATTTTATTTTATTACAGGCTCACGCCTGTTATCCAAGCACTTTGGGAGGCCAAGGCAGGCAGATCATGAGGTCAGGAGATCGAGACCATCTTGGCTGACATGGTGAAACCCCATCTCTAATAAAAATACAAAAAAATTAGCTGGGCGTGGTGGCAGGTGCCTGTAGTCCCAGCTGATGGGGAAACTGAGGCAGGAGAATGGCGTGAACCCGGGAGGTGGACCTTGCAGTGAGCCGAGATTGCGCCACTGCACTCTAGCCTGGGAGACAGAGCAAGACTCCGTCTCAAAAAAACAAAAACAAAAACAAAAAAAATTAGCCAGGTGTAGTGGTGGGCGCCTGTAGTCCCAGCTACTCAGGAGGTTGAGGCAGGAGAATGACGTGAACCCAGGAGGCAGAGCTTGCAGTAAGCCAAGATCGTGCCACTGCACTCCAGCCTGAGTGACAGAGCGAGACTCTGTCTCAAAAAAAAAAAAAAAAGAAGTCCTTTTTGTAGAGATGAAATCTCCTATGTTGCCCAGACTAGTCTCAAACTCCTGGCCTCAAGTGATCCTCTTGCCTCGGCCTCAGGCGTGAGCCGCTGCGCCAGACTACTCTTGCCAATTTTATCTTTATTTGGAAGAAGGGTGTTGTGTGAACTCTTTGAGCGTCTGGCTTCTGAGATTCCTTCAGATGATCGTAGGCTGCAGGGAGGGGCTTGTAGTCATTGCTGTGGAAGAGTCCTTCTTGTGAGCACACCACAGTGTGTTTATCTCTTCTGCTGTGTGGATACTGGGTTTTCTACTTTGAGGCTGTGGAGCAGGGATCTGCAGCCAGTGTGACCCAGCTCTGTTTCAAATAGAACTGCCACGAACATTCCTATATGTATGAAATTCAGATTTAGGCCAGGTGTGGTGGCTCACGTCTGTAATCCCAGCACTCTGGGAGGCCAAGGCGGGCAGATCATGAGGTCAGGAGATTGAGACCATCCTGGTTAACATGGTAAAACCCCAAACCTGTCTCTACTAAAAAAACTAGCCGGGTGTGGCAGCACGTGCCTGTAGTCCCAGCTACTCAGGAGGTTGAGGCAGGAGAATCGCTTGAACCTGGGAGGTGGAGGCTGCAGTGAACCGAGATCGCGCCACCATACTCCAGCCTGGGTGACAGAGACTCCGTCTGGAAAAAAAAAAAAAAATTCATATTAAAGATTGACAACTTGGGGGCTGGGCATGGTGGCTCATGCCTGTAATCCCAGCACCTTGGGAGGCCAAGATGGGAGGATCGCTTGAGCCCAGGAGTTTGAGACCAGCTCGGGCAACATAGGGAGACCCTGTCTCTATAAAAAAATTAAAAAAAAAAAAAAAAAAAAAAGACAACGTGGATGCTTTCGGCCCTGGGGTGAATGTATTTTAGTTCCTTCCCAAGGGTCATGCAACAGATGCGGTAGGTGAGTGAAACTGAAATTAAAAATTGCTTGTATTCTCAAGGCTAAATAAGACTAGGGAAAAAAGTTGCTTTTATAAATGGTCATAATATGAGGTCTGGGTGAGTGAGTCTGTCTGTGTTTTCAGGGTAATAGAAGAAGCATTTTAAGAACACAGATTGGCCAGGTGCGGTGGTTCATGCCTGTAATCCCAGCACTTTGGGAGGTTGAGGAGGGCAGATCACGAGGTCAGGAGTTCGAGACAAGCCTGGCCAACATGGTGAAACCCCGTCTGTACTAAAAATACGAAAATTAGCTGGGCGTGGTGGCATGCGCCTGTAATCCCAGCTACTCTGGAGGTGGAGGCAGGAGACTCACTTAAACCCGGGAGGCAGAGGTTGCAGCGAGCTGAGATTGTACCACTGCACTCCAACCTTGGCAACAAGAGTAAAACTCCATCTCGGGGAAAAAAAAAAAAAGAAAAAAAGCACAGATTAGGCAGTACTTCATTGTGGGTTATTGTGAGTGCATTTTATCGGTGCAGACATGCTGCTGTAATTTGGGGAGGCCTGGCATTCTCAGCCTTCACAGAGCTGTTTGGTTTTTCACTTGTAGCTAACTTTCCATTTCTTTCTTTTCTGTTTTCTTTTCCAGGCTGAAAAGTCTTCCGCTAAGAAGACAGTAATTGAATGCTGCACTGGCTCGCCCTGGAATCATTTCTCCTCCATGATGGAAGCCCAGTGATTGTGCAGTTAACGCATTGTACAGAGTGTATTTATATGTAAATTCCTGCTGTAAAATAATTTTTAAAACCTTGACGTTTCAAAGACTGCCTTGAAAGGTCGCAGAAATTGATTTCTATTTTTAATTTCAGTGAGTGTCAGGGGAAAAAAAATCCAGACTGAACAGTTTAATTAAAGTGGAATTTTTCTATTTTCTTCTTGATTTTTAAAAAATTTCCTGGGATGTTAAAAAAGAAGTTAAAAGTGAAGGCTTCTCTCTGGTTTTGTGATGAAGACAGTCTGGACTTACTGAAGGACAAGTGTATGAGAGGGGGCGGTTGCGGCCCCTCCTGCCGTTTCTTGGGAGTGAAGCTCTTCCCTCTTTGGGTGACTGGGTTGCTGCTGGTGCCCGGGAAGCCCCATGGGAGGGCAGAGCCAGGGCCTGGCAGGGGGCCTCATCCTCTCAGGGTAGATGTCACTAAAGTGTCTGAGACAGGCAGGGAAACCAGGTGGAAGAATGTACACCCACAGCTTGGGTTGCATGGCTGCAGCTCCCTGCTCTGAGGCCATTTCATGTGCACCAAGGAGACCTTTTCCAAAAATAAAGTGCAGACCAGGTGTGGTGGCTCATGCCTGTAATCCCAGAGCTTTGGGAGGCCGAGGCAGGAGGATTGCTTGAGCCCAGGAATTCCAGACCAGCCTGGGCCACATAGAGACCCTTGTCTCCACAAAAAATAAAGTACTGAGTATTTATGTTTTACATTATGAAAGTAGCATCATAGATCACAACAATTTTAAAAGCAGAAAGAAGGAAGAGGCCGGGTGTGGTGGCCCATGCTTGTAATCCCAGTGCTTTGGGAGGCCAAGGCCAGCGAATCAGTTGACACCAGGAGTTTGAAAACAGCCTGGCCAGCATGGTGAAACCTTGTCTCTACTAAAAATACAAAAAAAAAAAGGCTGGGTGCAGTGGCTCAAGCCTGTAATCCCAGCACTTTGGGAGGCCGAGGCGGGTGGATCATGAGGTCAGGAGATCAAGACCATCCTGGCTAACATGGTGAAACCCCGTCTTTACTAAAAATACAAAAAACTAGCCGGGCGTGGTGGTGGGTGCCTATAGTCCCAGCTACTCGGAGGCTGAGGCGGGAGAATGGCGTGAACCCGGGAGGCGGAGCTTGCAGTGAGCCGAGATCGCGCCACTGCACTCCAGCCTGGGCGACACAGCGAGACTCCGTCTCAAAAAAAAAAAAAGTATTAGCCAGATCTGGGGAGCATATGCCTGTGATCCCAGCTGTGTGGGAGGCTGAGGCACAAGAATCCCTTGAACCCTGGAGGTCGAGGTTGCAGTGAGCCGAAATTGCACCACTGCACTCCAGCCTGGGTGACACAGAGACTCTTATCTACACACACACACACACAAACAAAAAGAAAATCACTTTTAGTTTTATCATCCAAAGATGACACCCTTCAATATTTTGAATCACTCCACCCTGTCCTTTTCTAGCTATGGAGCTATGGGGCTGTTATCTGACTGGTGGAAGCATTTTGTTCCCTGTTACTGTTGTTGGGGTTGTGACAGATACTTCTCTGATGCTATTAAAAATGTTGCAAACTCGCCCCTAATAACTATCTTATTTCGTGCAGGGGCTACCCCATAACTTACTGACCTTTTCTGTTTTGACCTGAAGTGGGCTGGCCAGGAGCTGTGCCCAGGCAGAGGACATGAAGAAATTGCCCTGTGACAGGGAGCCAGGGAAACCACAGGGGAGGGCTCGAGGCTGGGGTACTGGTTTTGCTAGCCCGGCCTGGTTCCCAGAATGCAAAGCCCTTTTTCTTTTTTTTGCAAACTCTGCCTCCTGGATTCAAGCCATTCTCCTGCCTCAGTCTTACATGTAGCTGGAACTACAGGCGCACACCCCCATGCCCGGCTAATTTTTGTATTTATTTTAATTTATTTTTTTTAGTAGAGACGGGGTTTCACTAAATGCTGCCAGGCTGGTCTCAAACTCCTGACCTCAGGTGATCCGCCCACCTCGGCCTCCCAAAGTGCCGGGATTACAGGCATGAGCCACCGCGTCCAGCTGCAAAGCCCATTTTTCTATGGGTAACCTGTTCTGCGCGGGGTGGCACCATTTTTCACCCAGCGGGTAAGGAGGCAGCGAAGTTGCGGGCCCAGCATAGCGCGCGCCTCGTAAGTGCTTGGTGCGGGCGCGGGCGCGCGGCGCCACCGTTCCCATCCAGGCTTGCGGGCGGCCACCGGCGGGCAGGGCTTCGAGATGGCCTCGCCATCGCGGTACTCCCCGACAGCCCCGGACAGGGAATGCAAGTTGCCGCCACCCTCAGCCCCTGCCGACGAGTATCGTCCCGGCAAGCTGTCCTGGGGAACCCTGGCGAGGGCCTTAGGCTGCTTCAGGCTGCCGATCCCGCACACGCGCCTGCTGGCCACCCTCGACCCCCTGGCCTTGGACAGGGAACCACCGCCGCAGCTGTTGCCCGAGAAGCAGCAGGTGCCAGAGAAATTGATTTGGGGCGACCAGGAGCCTCTCTCCAAGGTCAGAACCGCCGCAGGGGGCAGTGGCCTGTTCCCCACATGTGAGGAAGGCGCTCAGGCTGTCGGGGGACCCATGGAAAACCCACCTGGCTTCACCAGGGCCCCCAGAGAGTCCCTAGGCCCATTCCCCTATCTGTGGTACATCAGTGGGAAAAGGTCAGATAGCCGAGCAGGGCCTGCTGGAGATGCTGGCGGGGGCTCCCTGCACTGCCACCTGCTGGGGAACCAGGACTCTTGGCTGGGAAGAGGCTCTGCGCCTCCATGTGCACCCTGACCCCACCTAGACCTTACAGTCTCTGTAGGGCCATCCACAGTGATGCTCCTAATTGCAGCCCAAGGGTGGGTGGCTCAGCTCTCCCCCTCCAGGAGATAGAGTTAGCATCAGAAGAAACGGGAAACTCAGAATAATAATTAATAATAACAACAATGAATTGGGCCAGGCAAGGTGACTCACAACTGTAATCCCAGCCCTTTGGGAGGATCACTTGAGCCCAGGAATTTGAGACCAGCCTGGGCAACATAGTGAGAGGACATCTCTACAAAAACTAAACTTAGCCCAGTGTGATGGGGCGCACTTGTGTTCCCAGCCGCTTGAAAGGCTGAGGCAGGAGGATCCCTTGAACCCAGGAGTTTAAGGCTGCAGTGAGCTATGATTGCACCACTGCACTCCAGCCTGGGCAACAGAGTGAGACTCTGTCTCCAGAATAAATATATATATATGCTGAATATATATATATGTGTGTGTGTGTGTGTGTGTATATAGAGAGAGAGATAAAAACTGGCTGGGTGCGGTGGCTCATGCTTGTAATCCCAGCACTTTGGGAAGCCGAGATGAGCAGATCACTTGAGGTCAGGGGTTTGAGACCAGCCTGGCCAACACAGTGAAACCCTTTCTCTACTAAAAATGCAAAAATTAGCTGGGCGTGGTGGTGTGTTCCTGTAATCCCAGCTACTGAGGAAGCTGCAGCGGGAGGATCACTTGAACCCAGGAGGCAAAGGTTGCAGTGAGCCAAGATCATCTCACTCCGTCTCAAAAACAAAACAAAACAAAAACCCAATAAAGAACATTCTCAGTAAGTAGCGTTTCATGCTTGGCCTTGATTTAATGCACTCACATGCAGATGTCAGAATGTGTTTTTAATAATTTCCTCGAAACCTCTGCCTGGCTTCCCAGCATGTTTAAGATGAAGTCTGGTGATCTGCCTGTGGCCTTCCAGGCCATTTCAAATCTGGCACCTCTCCATGTTCTCCTCCCCGTTCCCCCTGTCTTGCTGACCTACAAGCAGATCTGGCCTCAGGGCTCTTGGCGGGTCCCTGCCTCCACGGTATTGCGCTCTTGGGGAGGCCCTCCCTGACTGTCCGTCTAAAGTAGCCGGGGCCACTGTCTCCTCCATGCCTTTTGCCATGGCCTGACATCTCCGTTTCATCCTCAGGGTGTCATCTGGCTGCCAGCAACTGACACCTCAAAGTTGGAGACTTTGCTCCTAGGTGGCTGCTGAGCTGCAGCATCAGGTCCAGGCCCCGTGGAGGGGGAGGAGGCTCTCTAGGTTTATTTGTAGAATATATGAATGAATGCTACACAGAGAAGAACCGTTTTGTTTTAGCCCAAATTCTCTGTCCTCTGCATGAGCTTTGTCAGCACCTCTGAAATGTACTTATGTGTTGGGGACTTCTCTCTGCAACCCCTGGGACCCCTTTACCTAGTGGATCCCAAGGGACTGTGTGCAGAAAAAAACCTGAAAGGAGGGCCCCAGAAAAGCCTGTGGTGGGGATAGTGGAATGGTTTCTCCCTCTTGCTGACATTTTCCCATGATGGAATTCTAGGGGTGTTTGTGTGTGTGTTTTCCTATTTTTTAAATTAAATTATATATTTTTAAAATTATTATTGAATTTTAATTTTGATTTTCTTTCTTTTTTTCTTTGTAGAGAGGGAGGTCTCCCTATGTTACCCAGGCTGGTCTTAAACTCCTGGCTTCAAGCAATCCTCCTCCTCGGCCTCCCAAAGCGCTGGAATTGCATGCGTGAGCCACTGCACCCAGCAAATTTAATTTCAATTTTTAATGATAGTTCGGTTTTCCTAATGAGAGAGATAACCCAAACCCTGCAGGAGCGGCGGGTGCTGGGGTCGCCAGGGGCGGGGGCGGTGCAGGAGGGCTGCGCAGGTCTCGTCCTGTTCCGGGGACTGGGGCCGCTCCTGGGGTAGGGAGCCGTTCCTGCACGCGCGGCCCCGGACCGCCCGGGGTTAGCGAACTCTGCTGGAGAAAAGCCCAGTCCCAGCTCTCCGCGCTCCCTGGCAACGGAGCCCGTGTTCCCGCGCCCTGGAGGCCCGAACCCACATTCCAGTGTCCCCGTGTCCCCGAGTCCCCTAGGAGCGGGGTATCCTCTCATCCCCTGCATCCCCACCTGCGCTTCCCGAACACCCCGCACATCACCTGCAACCCGAAGGCCACCACCGCCCTGAACCGTCGCATCTTCTCACCCCTGCCCTCCTGCTGACTCAGCCCAGCACCCTGACACTGCCTTCCAGGCCACACCCCTCGTCTTGCCTCCAACATTTCCCCCACCCCTACACTTCCACAACTCAACCTGGGACGTGTCGCCATGGGCGGGCAGAGGGGAACACTTCAGGCTTCCGCGCTCTGTCCTCTTTTTTTTCTTCCAGTTTTAGTGAGATATAATTCACATACCATATAGTTTAACCGTAGAAGCTGTAGTGGTTTCTAGGGTATTCACAGAGTACTGTACTCCCCAGTTCCCCAATACCCATCCTGCCCAGACCAGGCAATTCTACTTTCTGTCCATAGATTTGTCTATTCTAGACATTTTATAGTGATAGAATCAAGCCATATGTGGTCTCTTGTGACTGGCTTCATTTCCTTAGCATAACGTCCTCAAGGTTCATCCATGTTGTAGCCTGTAGCAGTGCTTCCTTCCCTTTTCATTACCAAGTAATATTCTGTTGCATGGCCATGACACTTTTTTTTTGAGACAGTCTTGCTCTGTTGCCCAGACTGGAGTGCAGGGGCGTGATCTCGGCTCGCGTGATTTGCCTCCCAGGTTCAAGAGATTCTCCTGCCTCAGTTCCCCAGTAGCTGGGATTACAGGCACATGCCACCATGCCCGGCTAATTTTTGTACGTTTAGTAGAGACAGGATTTCACCACATTGGCCAGGCTGGTCTCAAACACCTGACCTCAGGTGATCCACCTACCTCGGCCTCCCAAAGTGCTGGGATTACAGGCGTGAGCCACTGTGCCCGGCCAAACTGCCCATTTTTCAAAGTAACTGCACTACTTTACGTTCCTACCAGCAATGTAGGAGGGTTTCAACTATTCACATCCTTGCCAACACTTGTTATGGGACTTTGATGATAGCCATCCTAACAAATATGACACGGTATCACACTCTGGTTTTCTTTCCTTTCTTTCTGTTTTTTCTTTTTTTCTTTTTCTTTTTTTATTTTATTTTTTGTTTTATTGAGACGGAGTCTTGCTCTGTCACCCAGGCTGGAGTGCACTGGCATGATCTCAGCCTACTGCAGCCTCTGCCTCCTAGGTTCAAGTGATTCTCCTGCCTCAGCCTCCCAAGTAGCTGAGATTAGATGTGCCCACCACCACATTTGGCTAATTTTTTTTTTTTTTTGAGATGGAGTTTTGCTCTTGTTGCCCAGGCTGGAGTGCAGTGGCACGACCTTGGCTCACCACAACCTCCACCTCCTGGGTTCAAGCGATTCTCCTGCTTCAGCCTCCCGAGTAGCTGGGATTACAGGCATGCGCCACCATGCCCGGCTAATTTTGTATTTTTAGTAGAGACGGGGTTTCTCCATGTTGATGAGGCTGGTCTCAAACTCCCGACCTCAGGTGATCCACCTACCTCTGCCTCCCAAAGTGCTGGGATTACAGGCATGAGCCACCGCGCCCGGCCACACTGTGGTTTTCATTTGCACTTTCCTGATGTGGTGAGTGATGTTGAGAATTTTTTCATGTGCTATCAACTATTTGCATATATATATATTTTGTTTTTGTTTTTGTTTTTGTTTTGTTTTGTTTTTCTTTTTGAGACAGGTCTCACTCTATCGCCCAGGCTGGAGTGCAGTGACATGATCATAGCTCATTGTAACCTCTGCCTCCCGGGTTCAAGCAATTCTCATGCCTCAGCCTCCTGAGTAGTTGGGATTACAGGAGCACACCATGACAACGGGCTACTTTTTTTTTTTTTTTAGTAGAGATAGAGTTTCGCCATGTTGGCCAGGCTGGTCTTGAACTCCTGGCCTCAAGTGATCCATCTGCCTCAGCCTCCCAAAGTGCTGAGATTATAGTTGTGAGCCACCGCACCCAGCCCTTGCATATCTTCTTTGGAGATATATCTGTTCAAATCCTTTGCCTATTTAAAATTTTAATTTTAATTATTTAAAGGTAGGGTCTTGCTCTGTCACCCAGGCTGGAGTGCAGTGCTGCAATCATAGCTCACTGTAACCTTAACCTTCTGGGCTCAAGTAGTCCTCCTGCCTCAGCCTCCTGAGTGGCTGGGACTACAAGTGTGCGCCACCATGCCTGGCTCATTTTCTTTTTTTCTTTTTTCTTTTTTTTTCCAGTTTTGTACAGACAGTCTCACTGTGTTGCCCAGACTAGTCTTGAACTCCCAGGCTCAAGCAGTCCTCCTGCCCCAGCCTCCCAGAGTGCTGGGATTACAGGGATGAGCCACTATGCCCAGGCAGAATTTTTTTTTTTTCAGATGGAGTCTCACTCTGTCACCCAGGCTGGAGTGCAGTGGTGCAACCTTGGCTTACTGCAACCTCCGCCTCCTGTGTTCAAGCGATTCTCCTGCCTCAGTCTCCCAAGTAGCTGGGATTACAGGCACCCACCACCATGCCCGGCTAATTTTTGTATTTTTAGTAGAGATGGGGTTTCACCATGTTGGCCAGGCTGGTCTCGAACTCCTGACCTCAGGTGATCTGCCCGCCTTGGCCTCCCAAAGTGCTGGGATTACAGACGTGAGCCACCCCTCTTTGGCTAGAATTTTTTAAATTCATTTTTTTCCAGGTGGTTTATTGCAAGTGTTTAGAAATAAAGTTAACTGTTGTACATTGATCTTGTGTCCTGCAACATATTTAACTCATCTGGTCTCTCCTTTTTTCAGATCCCATTTAAAATTCTGAGTGGGCATGAGCACGCTGTGAGCACCTGTCACTTCTGCGTGGATGACACAAAGCTCCTCAGTGGCTCCCATGACTGCACTGTGAAGCTGTGGGTAGGTGGCCCACTGGTAGGTGCTCCTGGAGCAAAAACCTTTCTTAAGCTTAGGCACCTCCTGTGTAGAGTTCCCCAGCACTAAACTCGCAGGCATTTGTGGGTCCTGGTTTGCAGGTCTTCTGAGAAAAGTGCCAGAAGGAGGGGAAGGTGAGAGCCCAGCCTGGATGAAATTAGGGTGGCTGCTGCCAGCTTGTGGACCTGGAAACAGTGGGAATGGGATGGAGACCTCTGGACTGACAGCGCCACACTTTTGTTTTTTTGAGACAGGGTTTTGATCTTTTTGGCCAGGCTGGAGTACATTGGTGGGATCTTGACTCACTGCAACCTCCGCCTACTGGGTTCAAGCCATTCTCCTGCCTCAGTCTCCCAAGTAGCTGGGATTACAGGCATGTGCCACCACACCCAGCTAATTTTTTTTTTTTTAGTAGAGATGGGGTTTCACCATGTTGGTCAGGCTGGTCTTGAACTCCTGACCTCAGGTGATCTACCCACCTCAGCCTCCCAAAGTGCTGGGATTACAGGCATGAGCCACAGCGCCTTTTTTTCTTTTTTTTTTTTGAGACCGAGTTTTGTTCTTGTCGCCCAGGCTGGAGTGTCATGGCGTGATCTCAGGTCACTGCAACCTCCGCTTCCTGGGTTCAAGTGATTGTCCTGCCTCAGCCTCCTGAGTAGCTAGGACTACAGGTGTGTGCCATTACTCCTGGCTAATTTTATATTTTTGGTAGAGACAGAGTTTAACCATGTTAGCCAGGCTGGTCTTGAAATCCTGACTTTAGATGATCCACCTACCTCAGCCTCCCAAAGTGCGGGGATGACAGGTGTGAGCCACCATGCCTGGCCCCCACAACTTTTTTTCTTTTTCTTTTTCTTTCTTTTTTTTTTTGAGACAGAGTCTTGCTCTGTCGCCCAGGCTGGAGTATAGTGGTGCGGTCTTGGTTCACTACAATTTTCACCTCCGGGTTCAAGTGATTCTCCTGCCTCACCCTCCCTAGTAGCTGGGAATACAGAGGCATGCCACCATGCCCAGCTAATTTTTTTTTTTTTTTTTAGTAGAGACAGGATTTCACTATATTGGCCAAGATGGTCTCAAACTCCTGGCCTTAAGTGATCCGCCTGCTTCGGCCTCCCAAATTGTTGGGATTACAGGCGTGAGTCACGGCACCCGGCCACCCCACACACCTGTCAGAGAACGGAAGTCCTGGCTGTGTTTGGGGCCTAGGATGTCCTCTCTCTGAGTCTCCTTCTCATCTGGAAAGCTGAGTTCCATCCACAGAGACTGGATGGCCAGGTCTGTGTGGTCACAGAGGACAGAAAGGTGTCCAGGCCTGGGACCTGTTCATGAGGGGTGGTTGGAAGAGGTAGGCCTAGGTTCAGATCAGCACCCCAAGGTGCGGCGGCAGGGGCACCGGGGATGGGGCTGTGATGTTCACATGAGGTTGGCACAGTTGGCTCCTGGAGCCCTTCTGGGGACTGCAGGGCATGGGCAGCAGGCCCGGGCAGTGCCAGTCGCTCCGGAGGGCTGGGGAGGAGCAGGGCTGGGGGAAGGCAGTGGCCATGGGGCGAGGCCACAGAAGGCTGTGTGGCTGGCTGGGGCTCACGGGAGAGGACGGTCAGTTCTGAGTTTTGCAGCATCTGGCTTCAGGGACTGGAGTGGAGGGAGTTGAGGCTGGTTCCCGGGTTCTGGTTTGGGTAATGGGGAAGAGGATAGCCCCTCACCCTAGAGACCACCTCAAGGGAGTATTTGCCGTGGTATTTCCTGCTAGGGGGACAGACACTCACACGGAGATCCGAAATGAAGACATCAGTTGAGTGGTTCTTAGGGCGGTATAGGCAAAAGGATTTAAGGGTTTGGAATAGAGGATTTTTTTGAGACATTATCGGTCAATCCCCACTGTTGTCTTTTTATTTTTTTAATGAATTTAAGACCATTGGCCTATATCGTCATACTTGTTCTTTTGTGAAATGGAAATGGGAGAAAATATGCCTACACACACACACACACACACACACAGCCACAAGGTACAATCTGTGCCAAGGCCATGCCAACTGGGCAGGAGGGTTTGTGGTGGACCCCACGTTTAGGACTTACCAGGTGTGTGGCCCTGGGGGGTTGCACGACCTCCTGGGCCTCCTTGGGTCTGCCCGTGCTGCACAGGACCAGTTGTGTGAAGGGGCTGCCCCGGGGCTCAACTCACCTCCACTCATGCCCTCTGTAGCTGTCCTTATGGACACCTGGCCCACAGAGCCCAGAGCCCCAAGATCTTGTTAGAAAAACTACTGATTTCTCTGGGAGCCTCACCCCCACACCCCACAGGATGACACTAGAGGAATTTTTTATTTGTTTTGTTTTAGAGACAGAGTCTTTCTCTGTCACCCAGGCTGGAGTGCAGTGGTGCAATTATGGTTCACTGCAGCCTCAACCTCCTGGACTCAAGCAATCCTCCCATCTCCATACCCCAAGTAGCTGGGACTGCAAGAGTGCACCACCACACCTAGCTAATTTTTTATATTTTATATTGTAGAGATGAGGGTCTTGCTACATTGCCCAGGCTAGTCTCAAACTCTTGCCCTCAAGCCATCCTCCTGCCTCAGCCTCCCAAAGTGCTGGAATTTCAGGCATGGGCCACCAAGGTCACAGTTTCATAGATGTATGCGGACTTGTCTGGACAAGAAAAAAAAGACATGCTAGCTGGGCGCGGTGGCTCACGTCTGTAATCCCAGCAGTTTGGGAGGCCGAGGTGAGCGAATCACCTGAGGTCAGGAGTTCAAGATCAGCCTGACTAATATGGTGAAACCCCGTCTCTACTAAAAATAGCCAGGTGTGGTGGCGGGTGCCTGTAGTCCCAGCTACTCTGGAGGCTGAGACAGGAGAATTGCTTGAACCTAGGAGGCAGAGGTTGCAGTGACCCAAGATTGCACCACTGCACTCCAGCCTGGGAGACAGAGAGAGACCCCATCTCAAAAAAAAAAAAAAAAAAAGACAAACATGCCAACATAGTCACAGCTGTTAACTCTGAGGTCATGGAAGGACGAATGTTTTTCTTTCTTGTGTTTTCATGTGTTTCCTGTAATAAAATCATATTACCTTTGTAATAATGAGAAAAACTACCAAACTTGCATTTTTTTTTTTCTTTTTTTGAGACACGGTATTGCTCTATCACCCAGGCTGGAGTGCAGTGGCAAGAACATGGCTCACTGCACATTTTACCTCCTTTGCTAAAGGCATCCTCCCATCTCAGCCTCCCAAGTCGCTGGGACCACAGGCACACACCACCACGCCTGGCTAATTTTTTTGTTTTTGGTAGAGACAGGGTCTCACTACATTGCCCAGGCTGGTCTCAAACTCCTTGGTTCAAGTGACCCTCCTGCCTCAGCCTCCAAAAGTGCTGGGATTACAGGTGTGGGAGCACCTTTTTTTTTTTTTTGACATAGGATCTCACTCTGTTGCCCAGGCTGAAGTGCAATGGTGCAATTATGGCTCACTGCAGCCTCGACCTCCTGGGCTCAAGTGATCCTCCCACTTCAGCCTCCTGAGTATCTGGGACCGCAGGCACGGGCTGCCATGCCCGGCTAATATTATCATTTTTTATATAGAGGAGATCTCCCTCTGTTGCCTGGGCTGGTCTTGAGCTCCTGGCCTCAAGCCATCCTTCCTCCTTGGCCTCTTAAAACGCTGGGATACAGCATGAGCTACCACAACCCAGCCCCAAACTTATTTTTAAATGACCAGAAAAAAGGTGGCAATATATTAGAGGGAGATGGGACATAGGATTAAGAATATTTTCCCCAGCTTCTCTGTACATTTATGGACTTTCCAAGTTATTCACAGTAATCTCCAATTAGGGAAAAAGGGTTTTTTTTGTTTTTGTTTTTGTTTGAGACAGCGTTTTGCTCTTGTGGCCCAGGCTGGAGTGCAATGGCATGGTCTCGGCTCACTGCAACCTCCGCCTCCTGAGTTCAAGCGATTCTCCTGCCTCAGCCTCCCAAGTAGCTGGGATTACAGGTGCCCAGCACCACGCCCGGCGAATTTTTGTATTTTTAGTGGAGATGGGGTTTCACCATGTTGGCCAAGCTTGTCTCAAACTCCTGACCTCAGGTGATCTGCCCGCCTTGGCCTCCCAAAGTGCTGGGATTACAGGCATGAGCCACCGCACCTAGAGGAAAAGGGGCTTTTAAAAGATTTAAAAGGTGTTTGGATTTGAGGTGTTGCTGGGGGCAGGGACTGGAAACGGGGTCAGTGGATGAGGCAGAGAGGGGAGGCCAGTGGAGATTTTGGCCAAGATACTGTGACAAGAGGAGGTGACTGTGGAGGGTTATGGGTTCACCCCCTACGGAGGGACATGGAGCACATGGTGGGAGCCACAACTGAGGGTCTCAAGGAGCCAGCGGGAGGGGACGAAGATGGGAGGAGAGAGTCAGGGGAGGAGACAGGTCCCTGGAGTGGCAGCCAATGGGACCAGCAAAGGTAGGGGCTCAGAGGAGAGGTGGCAATTTATGGGACAAGGGGCGAAGGCGCTAGGAGGGCAGAGGGAGGGAGCACAGGGATGGGGGCTGCCTGGAGAAGGTGGTGGAGGGAGGAGGGCTGGGAGTGGTCTGTGGTGTGGGTGGGGAACACTTGGATGTGCTTCCTGGGACGTGGAGAAGGACGGCTTATGGGAAGGAGGGCATACGAGGTGGCAGAGGTGGCAGTGCCTGCATTGTGGATGCAGCATGAAACAGGCAGGGAATGAGAACAAGGAGGCTGCTGTGGGGACCGAGGGTCTCTCCAAGATTAGGGTCTCTAATCTTGGAACAACAACCAAGGTGAAAACAGGCATCTTTCCCTTCACGGAGAAAAGAGCCCTTTGGCCAACACAGACAGCAGCCCCAGGGGGCCCTTTTGCCAATTCAAAAGGGGAAAGAAGGGCCGGGCGTAGTGGCTCATGCCTGTAATCCCAGCACTTTGGGAGGCCCAGGCGGGTGGATCACAAGGTCAGTAGTTGGAGACCAGCATGGCCAACATGGTGAAACCCCTTCTCTACTAAAAATACAAAAAAAAAAAAAAAGAAAAGAAAAGAAAAGAAAAGAAAAAGGCAGGGTGGTAGTGGGAGGGGGAATAATGTGGGGGAATAGGAAGATACAAGGTGGGCCGTACAGGTGGTAAGTTACCATCCCATCCCCTGGGCAATGACAAGGGGAGAGGCTCCCTTGCCCCTGGGCCTCTCAGTCAGCCCAGAGGATTGAGAAAGGGTTTAAGGCTCCCAGAAAGCTGAGTGCAATGGCCCACATCTGTAATCCCAGTGCTTTGGGAGGCTGAGGTGAGAAGGTTGCTTGAGGCCAAGAGTTTGAGACCAGCCTGGGCAATGGAGCAAGACCCTCATCTCTACAAATAAAAAATAAAAAATTAGCCAGGCATGGTGGTGCACTTCTGTAGTCCCAGCTACTCGGGAAGTTGAGATGGGAGGATTGTTTGAGCCCAGGAGGTGGTGCCCGCAGTGAGCCATAATTGCAACTCTGCATTGAAGCCTGGGTAACAGAGTGAGATCCAGTGTCAAAAACAAAACAAAACAACAAAACAAAACAAAACAAATGCTGATCACAGTGACTCATGCCTGTAATCACAGCACTTTTGGAGGTTGAGGCAAGAGGATCGCTTGAGCCAAGGAGTTTGAGACCAGCCTGGGCAATATAGTGAGACCTTGTTTCTACCAAAAACAAAAAATTAGCCAGGCGCGGTGGCGTGTGCCTGTGGTCCTAGCGACTTGGGAGGCTGAGATGGGAGGATGGCTTTGGCCCAGGAGGCCAAGGGGTGCAGTGAGCCGTGTTCTTGCCACTGCACTGCAGCCTGGGTGATAGAGCAAGACCCTGTCTCAAAAAAAAAAAAAAAAGTTTGGTAGTTTTTCTCATATTATTACAAAGGTAATATGATTTTATTACAGGAAACACATGAAAACACAAGAAAGAAAAAACTCATCTTTCCATTGACCCCAGAGTTAACGGCTGTGAAAATGTTGGCATAGGTATTTTTTTCCTGTCCACACACGTCCGCATACATTTATAAAATTGGGACTGTACCGAAATACTGAATATGTACTCACCATAAACTTAGATGCCAAATATTGTCACATCTCCTTCATTTTCCAACTATTAATTAGACCCCCTTTCCCTCATTCATTTGAAGTCTAACCAGTATTTGCCCTTTAAATTGTCTGGGTCCACAGGGGTGGGGTCCTGCTTCCAAATGCCCAGTGTGGAGGGAGTGGGACGATCTGTACACAGTTGCTGTTCCTGCTCTTGGCCACGTGGTGTCACTGTCGAGTCTAAAGCGGCACAGCCCCAAGGACCCTGATCCATTCTGGCGCTGCCCTGAGCTGGCCCCGGCCCGCCCAGAGTGCGTGCATGGGCCTCGATTCCACACCCCAAGACGATCATTTTCTTTTCTTTTCTTTTCTTTTTTTTTTTTTGAGACGGAGTCTCGCTCTGTGGCCCAGGCTGGAGTGCAGTGGCCGGATCTCAGCTCACTGCAAGCTCCGCCTCCCGGGTTTACGCCATTCTCCTGCCTCAGCCTCCCGAGTAGCTGGGACTACAGGCGCCCGCCACTTCGCCCGGCTAGGTTTTTGTATTTTTTAGTAGAGACGGGGTTTCACCGTGTTAGCCAGGATGGTCTTGATCTCCTGACCTCGTGATCCGCCCGTCTCGGCCTCCCAAAGTGCTGGGATTACAGGCTTGAGCCACCGCGCCCGGCCATTTTCTTTTCTTTTCTTTTTTTTTTTTTTTTTTGAGACGGAGTCTCGCTCTGTCGCCCAGGCCAGAATGAAGTGGCACGATCTTAGCTCACTGAAACCTCCGTCTTCTGGGTTCAAGCGATTTTCCTGCCTCAGCCTCACCAGTAACTGGGACTACAGGCGCGTGCCACCACACCCAGCTAATTTTTGTATTTTTGGTAGAGACGGGGGTTTCACCATGTTGGCCAGGCTGGTCTCGAACTCCTGATCTCAAGTGATCCACTCACCTCGGCCTTCCAAAGTGCTGGGATTACAGGCGTGAGCCACCGCGCCTGGCCGGGAAGACATTGCTAGATTCTGCAAAGCCTTTTTGGCCAGTAGGAAAGGAAAACACCATCCCTTTGCAGCTCTGCCCCCAGCATGGCCAGTTTCCACCTGGTGTCTGTGGAATTGCAGGGTAATTTCTCATGGATGCCAACAATGGCAAGGGTGTCCTTCCCGCTCAGGGGACATGTTGCAAAGTCCTTTCCTCTTTCGGAGCTGAGTGAGAGTCCCAGGACCATGGAGTTCTCAGATTTTGCTACCAGAGATAAGCTAAGGGCTAATGTTGACCTCGATTTATGACTTCAGCAAACACGGCAGTGACCACTCTCTTCTCCTCTCTCTCCCACTGATTTGAGGATGCGGTGGATGGTTCTGTGGTTCGCGATTTTGAGCACAGGCCCAAGGCTCCTGTTGTAGAGTGCAGCATCACAGCCGACAGCAGCAGGTGACCTTTGCCTCGTCTTACACTGGGAAGAGGGAGGGCGAGCAGGCAGGCCATAGATAGGCGTGCCTGTGACATTTTTGTTTAAAGTAATAGACATGGCATCTTACCATGTGGCCTAAGCTGGTCTCAAACCTGTGGCCTCAAGCGATTCTCCTCCTGCATTGGCCTCCCAAAGTGTTGGCATTACAGGTATGAGCCACCACACCTGGCCTTTTTTAATTTTAACTTTTTATTTAGACAGGATTCTGCTATGTTGCCCAGGCTGGAGTGCAGTGATGCAAACATGGTTCACTGCAGGAATGGACTCCTGGGCTCAGTGATCCTCTTGCCTCAGCCTCCTGAGTAGCTGGGATTACAAGTGTGCACCACCACACCTGGCTAATTTTTGTATTTTTGTAGAGATGGGTTTTGCCATGTTGGCCAGGCTGGTCTCAAACTCCTAGGCTCAAACAATCCTGCCTTGGTGTCTCAAAGTGCTGGGATTACAGGCGTGAGCCACTGTGCTTGGCCTGTTTTGGTTTTGAGATAGGGTCTTGCTTTGTCACCCAGGCTGTAGTGTGGTGGTGCAATCACAGCTCACTGCAGCCTCCAACTCCGGGGTTCAAACAATCCTCCTGTCTTGGCCTCCCAAATACAGTGATTATAGGCATAAGCCACCACCCTTACTAGGAATTTGTTTTAAAATGGATTTACTTTAACCCTGAACAGCAGCTATAAAATAGTTAGCAGAAAACTGGTATGAAAATGTAAGTTTCATGGGAATTTATCTTTTTTTTTTTTTTTTTAGATGGAGTCCTGCTCTGTTACCCAGGCTGGAGTACAGTGGTGCGATCTTGGCTCACTGCAACCTCCAACTTGCGGGTTTGAGTGATTCTCCTGCCTCAGCTTCCTGAGTACCTGGGACGACAGGTGCACACCACCAAACCTGGTTAATTTTTGTATTTTTAGTAGAGAGGGGTTTCACCATATTGGCCAGGCTGTTCTTGAACTCTTGACCTCAGGTGATCCACCCACCTCGGCTTCCCAAAGTGCTGGGATTACAGGCGTGAGTCACCGTGCCCACATGGGAATTTATCTTATATAGAAGACAAACTTTGCCACAGAAACGTGCCATGTAAGAAGACAAGGATACATTTATGTTTTTCTGTACAAGAAAACATTTCAGAACAAAATAAGTCGTCTCTTAAACTATATTCCTGTGAAAAGACAGACATGTGAGCAGAGAGGAAAGTGATTGATCCTTGTGGGTGCAGAGACCCCTTTAGAAGAGGAAAACAGCTGGGAGGCCGAGGTGGGCGGATCACCTGAGGTCAGGAGTTCAAGGCTAGCCTGATCAACATGGAGAAACCCCGTCTCTACTAAAAATATAAAATTAGCCGGGCATGGTGGCACATGCCTGCAATCCCGGCTGCTCAGGAGGCTGAGGCAGGAGAATCGCTTGAACCTAGGAGGTGGAGTTTGTGGTGAGCCAAGGTCATGCCGTTGCACAAGTGACAAGCGAAACTCCGTCTTAAAAAAAAAAAGAGAAGAAGAAGAAGAGGAAAACAGAAGAAATGATACTTTGAAAGCCCTTGATATAAAGGAGCATGTGTGGGTGGCTGAAGAGTATGGGGGATGATGGTGCTGTGGTTCCTTGTGTGTTAGGTTATATTTCCTTTTCCTTCCTTCCTTCCTTCCTTCCTTCCTTCCTTCCTTCCTTCCTTCCTTCTTTCCTTTTTTTTTTTGATGGAGCCTCTCCTGCCCACACTGGACTGCAGTGGTGCGATCTCGGCTCACTGTAACCTCCGCCTCCTGGTTCAAGATATTTTCATGCCTCAGCCTCCCGAGTAGCTGGGATTACAGGTGTGCACCACCACGCCTGGCTAATTTTTGTATTTTTAGTAGAGGTGGTGTTTCACCATGTTGGCCAGGCTGGTCTTGAACTCCTGACCTCAGGTGTTCTGCCTGCCTCAGCCTCCCAAAATGTTGGGATTACAGGCATGAGCCGCCTTGCTTGGCTGGTTCTCTCTAGTTTCAATGAAAACCGAATGGTCCCTACGGTGGGTGATGGAGCAGTCTTTTAAAGATGATTGTATTATTTATAATCTTGGTCCTAAATTAGAAAAATGAAAAAAGTCTTCATGGAAGTCACAGGCAGGCCAGGCATGGTGGCTCATTCTTATAATTCCAGTGCTTTGGGAAGCTGAGGTGGGAGGATCGCTTGAGGCCAGGAGAGACCAGCCTGGGCAACATAGTGAGACTCTGTCTCTAAAAAAAAAAAAAAAAAAAAAAAAGCCAGGCATGATGGTGAGTGCTCACAGTCCCAGCTACTCAGGAGGCTGAGGTAGGAGGATCACTTGAGCCCAGAAGTTCAAGGTGGCAGTGAGCTAGGACTGCCCCACTGGACTGCAGCCTGGATGACAGAGTGACATCTTGTCTCAAAAAAGGAAAGGAAAGGAGGGGAGGGGAGGATGGAAAGGACCACAGACCTAACTGTCTCTGTTGTTAAGAATCAATGTTTGGGCCGGGCGCAGTGGCTAGAGCCTGTAATCCCAGCACTTTGGGAGGCCGAGACGGGCGGATCACGAGGTCAGGAGATCGAGACCACCCTGGCTAATACGGTGAAACCCTGTCTCTACTTAAAAATACAAAAAACTAGCCGGGCGACGAGGCGGGCACCTGTAGTCCCAGCTACTCGGGAGGCTGAGGCAGGAGAATGGCGTAAACCCGGGAGGCGGAGCTTGCAGTGAGCTGAGATCCAGCCACTGTACTCCAGCCTGGGTGGCAGAGCAAGACTCCGTCTCAAAAAAAAAAAAAAAGAATCAATGTTTGGCCAGGCGTGGTGCCTCAAGCCTATAATACTAGCACTTTGGGAGGCCGAGGCAGGTGGATCACTTGAGGTCAGGAGTGTGAGACCAGCCTGGCCAACATGGCAAAACCCTGTTTCTACTAAAAACACAAAAATTAGCTGGGCATGGTGGTGGGCGCCTGTAATCTCAGCTACTCAGGAGGCTGAGGCAGGAGGGTCGTTTGAACCTGGGAGGCGGAGGTTGCAGTGAGCCAGGATTGCACCACTGTACTGCACTCCAGCCTGGGCAACAGAAGGAGACCGTGTCTCAAAAAAAAAAAAAAAGAAAGAAAGAAAGAAACAATGTTCATCATCTTATTTCCAGAGTCATCGCCGCATCCTACGATAAGACTGTGAGGGCCTGGGACCTGGAGACAGGCAAGCTGCTGGTACGTATGCCTGCCCAGTGGGCGCGTTGCAGCTTGACCAAGCCTCAGGCAGCTTTGGGTTGGACCCTGGGTAGGGGGAGGTGACAAAACTCCATTCTTCTAGGAAGGAAGCATGTTCCTGGGGATGGAAGGTACAGATGTGAACTGCACCCCACAACAACCATTGCTTGCAAAAAGTCTGGAGGGTGAGAGGGTGGGCACTGGGGGAGGAAGACTCCTGGAGGAGGCAGATGGAACCAAGGCTTCTGCTTGAAAGATGGGACGGGTTTGGATACACAGAAAGAAGCCAGAATGGGGGGTGGGGTGTGGAGGCTGGTATTCCAGGCTCCCCGATGAGATGTTTGGATTTGATTAGGGAGGAAGTGGGGCTGAGGCCATGGGACAAAGGCCATGTGCCCCCAAGAACCAGGGTTCTGGCCCTTACCAGTCTGTTCTCTTTATATCTTGGAGGGGCCACTCTCCATCCATCCCACAGGCCCAAGACTCCCACTTGGCCCTGCAACCGCCCCAGGCAGCCTCAGCCCTGCTCAGGGGCCTCCTCAGGGGCTCCTGCCCCACCCTCTCAGCTCCTGCAGGCCTTTCCGCTCCCTTCCTCCTTCCTTTCCTTAAAAAAACAACCTTTCGGCCGGGCTTGGTGGCTCAAGCCTGTAATCCCAGCACTTTGGGAGGCTGAGATGGGCGGATCACGAGGTCAGGTGATTGAGACCATCCTGGCTAACACGGTGAAACCCCGTCTCTACTAAAAAATACAAAAAAAAAAAAAAACACCCAAAAAACTAGCTGGGTGAGGTGGTAGGCGCCTGTAGTCCCAGCTACTCGGGAGGCTGAGGCAGGAGAATGGCGTAAACCTGGGAGGCGGAGCTGGCAGTGAGCTGAGATCAGGCCACTGCACTCCAGTCTGGGCGACAGAGTGAGACTCCGTCTCAAAAAAAAAAAAAAACACAACCTTTCTTGTTAGTGCAAAGGTCAGTTTATATTCATTGTAAACATTTTTAGAAAGACAGGATAAGCCAAGTTTTTATTTTATGATGATGATGATGATGACGATTTTTAGAGACAGGGTCTTGCAAACTCTGTCACCCAGGCTGGAGTGCAGTAGTGCCATCATAGCTCACTGCAGCTTCAAACTCAGATGATCCTCCGCCACAGCTTCCCAAGTAGCTGGGACTACAGGCGAGCACAACCACACCTGGCTAATGATTTACTTTTGTAGAGATGGAGATCTTGCATGTTGCCCAGGCTGGTCTCAGGCTCCTGGTCTCAAGCAATCTTCCAGCACTGGGTTTACAGGTGCGACGCACCACACCTGGCTTAAAACAACCTTTTGACTGTTGGCTCATTTCAGTGGAAGGTCAGGTATGATACCTTCATCGTCTCCTGTAAGTTTTCTCCTGATGGTAAATACGTGGTCTCAGGCTTCGACGTGGATCATGGAATCTGCATAATGGATGCTGAGAACATCACCACTGTTTCCGTCATCAAAGGTGAGGATGTGCGGGCTCCCTGACTCTTCAGTGTGCCATAGGAATAGCCACTTGTCACTGACTGACAGTGACCTTCCATTGCTTTATTTGGTGAAACTGTAGTGGTATGAAGCACATCATTAAAGCTGGGACACTGGGCTAGGTGCAGTGGCTGGGATTACCTGTAATCCCAGCACTTTGAGAGGTTGCTTAAGCCCAGGAGTTTGAGACCAGCCTGGGCAACAGGGTGAAACCCTGTCCCTACCAAAAACAATACAAAAATTAGCCAGGTGTGATGGCATGCACTTGTAGTCCCAGCTGCTTGGGAGGCTGAAGTGGGAGGATCACTTGAGCCCAGAGGTGGACGATGTAATGAGCTGAGATTGAGCCACTGGACTCCAGCCTGGGAGACAGAGTGAGACTCCATCTGAAACCAAAAAACCAAAAAACACCCCAAAACTGATCCTCTTCAGTTAATGCTTTTCCATTCATTCAGTCTTGTGCTTTTAACAAATGACACAATGTTTGACTCCAACCTCATGTGGTCATTGAAGCCTAATCTTTTATTGAATGGAGGCTCAGCCTTCTTAACATTTTTACCTGTTTTTTTTTGTAGAGACAGGGTCTCGCTACGTGGCCCAGGCTGATGTCAAACTCCTGGCCTCGAGTGGGCATGAGCCACTGCACCTGGCCTATTTTTAAAATACAGGAATAGTAATTGTCATATGACAATTACTGCTATAGGGGCAGCTGGGTGAAGGATATGGCTGATCTGTTTTTCCTTCCACCTCCATGAGAGTTTACAATTATCTTAAAATTAAAGTTAAAAAAATGTGTAATCATTGTAAAGACATTCATGGGCTGGGCACGGTGGCTCACACCTGTAATCCCAGCACTTTGGGAGGCCAAGGCGGGTGGATCACCTGAGCTCAAAAGTTCGAGACCAGCCTGGCCAACATGGTGAAACCCTGTCTCTACTAAAAATACAAAAATTAGCTGGGCGTGGTGGCGGGCGCCTGTAATCCCAGCTACTCAGGAGGCTGAGGGTGAACTGTTGGAACCCAGGAGGCGGAGGTTGCAGTGAACTGAGATTGCACCACTGCGCTCCAGCCCAGGTGACAGAGCAAAACTCTGTCTCAAAAATAGAAAAAAATCATTCATTATGTAAAGAAAAAAGCAAAAGGCTGCTGTGTCTGTCCTGTCTCCTCCCCAGAGGCACCTGTTATGAACCATACATTGCTGGGTGGCCTTCCTAAACCGTGTGTGTGTACAAGTGCATACACATTTGCACATACAACACTGCTTCTCATATGTGCTTTGTGTTTCTTTTTAATGATGTGGCACTATGCCATGTACAGTGCTCCACAGCCTCCCTAGTAGCCTGTAATAGCCCACCTGACACTATGCCCCCACCACGCTTCAGACTCCAGCTTTGCCCCACACTGCTCCATGATCCGGCCCAGGCCTTTGCAAGCACTGTTCCTTCTTTCTAGAGTGCTCTTCCATTTCTGCTTCCCTCACTGACTTTCAGGCCCTTCCTGGACCCTCAGGGTGGCCAGGCTTCTGTTGTCTGGGCCTTGGTGGCCCGTGCACTCATCTCATGACCTGTGGCATGTGGCAGGTCATTGCCTGCTCCGGGGTGTCTCCTCCATCAGACTGGGAGCTCTGCAGGGGCAGGGAACAGGCCAGGTGTGCTCCCGGTTCAAAGCCTGGGACATAGTAGTCACTCAGGAATGTTTGTGCAGGTATGTAGCTCCTGATGAAAACTGGAATTGTGTTTTGTAATCTTGTCGCTGGCTGGGGAAGTCGTGGGAGTCCTCCAGCTCAGCATGTGGAAAGCGTGATCTCGAGTCCCTTTCTTCTGTGTTCTGCAGATCACCACACGAGGTCCATCACGTCATGCTGCTTTGACCCCGACAGCCAGAGAGTGGCTTCTGTCTCATTGGACAGGTGCATCAAGATCTGGGACGTTACATCCCAGGCCACGCTGCTCACCATCACCAAGTGAGTTGGACCCCAGGAGGTCAGAAGGGAGTTTGGGAGGGACGTCCCCATTCATGCCCTCCTGGATTCCACACAAGCCAGCATCCATGTGGACACGTCTGTAGCTTGGTCATGGGTGCTCCGAGGAGGCTGGGGACAGGCAGGTGGGAGGGAGCCATCAGCTGCAGCCTGTGGGCTTCAGATGCACTTGTTTCAATGTGAGCCACTAGTGGAAACCATTGTGCAGAGAAGCCCACAAAATGTGAAGTTCCAGCATCTCCTGTAAAGTGGGAAGGTCTGGCTGGGCGTGTAGCTCATGGCTGTAATCCCGGAGCTTTGGGAGGCCAAAGTGGGAGGATCACTTCAGGCCAGGAGTTCAACACCAGCCTGGGCAATGTCATGAGACCTCATCTCTACAAAAAATTTAAAAATGAGCTGGGTGTGGTGTCACACACCTGTAGTCCCAGCTACTCATGAGGCTGAGGCTGGAGGATTGCTTGAGCCCAGGAGTTTGAGGCTGCTGTGAGCTATGATTGCACCACTTCACCCCAGCCTGGACAATGAAGTAAGACGCTGTCTAAAAAAAGTAAATAGGCCGGGCGTGGTGGCTCATGCCTGTAATCCCAGCACTTTGGGAGGCCTAGGTGGGAGGATCACGAGGTCAGGAGATTGAGACCCTCCTGGCTAACACGGTGAAACCTCATCTCTACTAAAAATATAAAAAATTAGCCGGGCGTGGTGGCGGGCGCCTGTAATCCCAGCTACTCGGGAGGCTCAGGCAGGAGAATGGCGTGAACCTGGAAATCGGAGGTTGCAGTGAGCCGAGATCGCACCACTGCACTCTAGCCTGGGTGACAGAGCGAGACTCCATCTCAAAAAATAAAATAAATAAATAAATAAATAAAATGAATTAAGTCATTTTGGAGATACTACATTATCATTTAAAAAAATTTTGGGGGCTGGGCGCGGTGGCTCAAGCCTGTAATCCCAGCACTTTGGGAGGCCGAGACGGGCGGATCACGAGGTCAGGAGATCGAGACCATCCTGGCTAATACAGTGAAACCCCGTCTCTACTAAAAATACAAAAACTAGCCGGGCGAGGTGGCGGGCGCCTGTAGTCCCAGCTACTCGGGAGGCTGAGGCAGGAGAATGGCGGAAACCCGGGAGGCGGAGCTTGCAGTGAGCTGAGATCTGGCCACTGCACTCCAGTCCGGGCGACAGAGCGAGACTCCGCCTCAAAAAAAAAAAAAAAAAAAAATTTTGGGCCAGGTGCGGTGGCTCACGGCTGTAATCCCAGCACTTTGGGAGGCCGAGAGGGGTGGATCACCTCAGATCAGGAGTTCGAGAGCAGCCTGTCCAACATGATGAAACCCTGTCTCTACTAAAAATACAAAATTCAGCTGGGCGTGGTGGCAGATACCTGTAATCCCAGCTCTTCAGGAGGCTGAGGCAGGAGAATCGCTTGAACCTAGGAGGAGGAGGTTGCAGTGAGCCAAGATTGTGCCACTGCACTCCAGCCCAGGTGACAGAGTGAGACTCTTGTCTCAAAAAAAAAAATATATATATATATATATATATGCAACATAGAACATGACATTTTAACCATTTGTAAGTGTGCAATTATCTGGCATTCATTACATTCACAGTGTTGTGCAACCATCACCACTATTATTTCCTTTTTTTTTTTTTTTTTTGAGACGGAGTCTCACTCTGTCGCCGGGGCTGGAGTGCAGTGGCCAGATCTCAGCTCACCGCAAGCTCCGCCTCCCGGGTTCCCGCCATTCTCCTGCCTCAGCCTCCCGAGTAGCTGGGACTACAGGCGCCCGCCACCTCACCCGGCTAGTTTTTTGTATTTTTTAGTAGAGACGGGGTTTCACCGTGTTAGCCAGGATGGTCTCGATCTCCTGACCTCGTGATCCGCCCGTCTTGGCCTCCCAAAGTGCTGGGATTACAGGCTTGAGCCACCGCGCCCGGCCAGCCACTACTATTTATTTCCAAAATGATTTCATCATCTGAGACAGAAGCTCTTACCTGTTAAGCAATAACTCCCCATTGCCCATGCCCCCAGCCCTGGGTTATGGTTGTTCTACTTTCTGTCTCTATGAATTTGCCTATTCTAGATATTTCATATAAGTAGAATCATACATTATTTGTCCTCTTGTGATGGGGTTATTTCACTTAAACTGAGGTCCTCAAGGTTCATCTGTATTGAGCCTGCATCGGAACATCGGAACTTCATTCCTGTTTTTTTTTTTTTTTTCCTTTGAGACTTAGTCTCTCTGTGTCGTCCAGGCTGGAGTGCAGTGGTGCCATCTTGGCTCACTGCAACCTCCGCCTCCTGGGTTCAAGTGATTTTCCTGCTTCAGCCTTCCGAGTAGCTGGGATTACAGGCGCCCACCACCATGCCTGGCTAATTTCTGTATTTTTAGTAGAGACGGGGTTTCACCATGTTGACCAGGCTGGTCTCAAACTCCTGGCCTCGGCCTCCCACAGTGCTGGGATTAAGAACTTCATTCCTTTTGATGACTGAATACTACTTCATTATAGGTGTATACACCGTATTTTGTTGATCTGTTCATCTGTTGATGAACTCTTAGGCTGTTTCTACCTTTTAGTTATTGGGAATAATGCTGCTGTGAACACATGTACATGTAACTTTGAGTTCCTGCTTTCAACTCTTTTCATTTTATTTTATTTGTTTTGAGACAGCATCTTGCTCTGTTGCCCAGGCTGGAGTGCAGTGGTGTGATCATAGCTTACTGGAGCCTCGGATTCATGGGCTCAAATGATCCTCTTGCCTCAACTTCCTGAGTACCTGAGACTACAGGTGCACACCACCATGCCTGGCTAATTTTTAAGTGTTTTTTTTTTTTTTTTTGTAGAGACAGGGTCTCGTTATGTCTCCCAAGCTAGTCCTGAACTTTTGAACTCAAGTGATCCTCTCACTTTGGCCTCCCAAAGTTCTGAGATGACAGGTGTGAGCCACTGCACCTGGGCTGTTTTTAATTCTTTACTCTGTATACCCAGGAGTGGAATTGTTGGATCATATGGTAATACTGTGCTTAGCTTTTTCAGGAATGGGGACCTTGCTTATTAATTTTGCACTGAGAACTGAAAATGATATAGCCTGACTGAGACTATGAAATTTTTAAATCCTCTAGCAAGACCAGCTATATCATTTGCAGTGGTGCAATCTCGGCTCACTGCAACCTCTGCCTCCCGGGTTCAAGCAATTCTCCTGCCTCAGCCTCCTGAGTAGCTGGGACTATAGGTGCCCGCCTCCATGCCCAGCTAATTTTTGTATTTTTAGTAGAGACAGGGTTTTACCGTATTGGCCAGGCTGGTCTTAAACTCCTGACCTTGTGCTCCGCCCGCCTCGGCCTCCCAAAGTGCTGGGATTACAGGTGTGAGCCACTGTGCCTGGCCACACTGTGGTTTTCATTTACACTCTCATTCATATTGTTTTTCTCCTATAGGTAAAAAGTCATTTCTCTCTTGCTGCTATCAAGATATTTTTGGTGTCGTTAGTTTTCAGACGTGTAATTATGTGTCTGGGTGTAGATTTCTTTGGATTTATCCTGTTGGGTTTTACTCAGATTCTTGAATCTGTAGGTTTATATATTTTGCCAAATTTGGTAAAATTTCAGCCATTTAAAAAAATCACTTATAAAGTTGACTCCGTCTTCTCCAGAACTGTATGTGCAGCGTAGCCATTTTCACCAAACTTCTGCACAGGTGAAAGGACCTTCTGTGAGAAGTGGGATTTATGTGAAATGAGAGTCCATAGAGATACCTCTGGTTTATTTATTTACTTATTTATTTATTTTTATTTTTTTTTTTGAGACGAAGTCTCACTCTTTTCTCCCAGACTGGAGTGCAATGGCATGATCTCGGCTCACTGCAGCCTCCATCTCTTGACAGACCACGGGTTCAAGCGATTCTCTTGCCTCAGCCTCCCGAGTAGCTGAGATTACAGGCGCCCACCACCAGGCCCGGCTAATTTTTGTATTTTTAGTAGAGACGGGGTGTCACCATGTTGGCCACGCTGGTCTCGAACTCCTGACCTCAGGTGATCTGCCTGCCTCGGCCTCCCAAAGTGCTGGGATTACAGGTGTGAGCCACTGTGCCCAGCCTATTTATTTAAAAATTGCTATGTCTTTTTTTTTTGTTTGTTTTGTTTTTACTTTAAGTTCTGGGATACATGTGCAGAATGTACAGGTTTGTTACATACGTATACATGTGCCATGGTGATTTGCTGCACCCATCAACCCATCATCTGGGTTTTAAGCCCCGCATGCATTAGGTATTTGTCCTAATGCTCTCCCTCCCCTTGCCCCCGACCCCCTGACAGGCCTCGGTGTGTGATGTTCCCCTCCCTGTGTCCACGTGTTCTCACTGTTCAACTCCCACTTATGAATGAGAACATGTGGTGTTTGGTCTTCTGTTCCTGGGTTAGTTTGCTGAGAATGATGTCCCTGCAAAGGACATGATCTCGTTCCTTTTTATGGCTGCCTCGTATTCCATGGTGTGTATATACCACATTTTCTTTATCCAGTCTATCTTGGATGTGCATTTGGGTTGATACCAAGTCTTTGCTATTGTGAATAACGCTGCAGTAAACACACGTGTGCATGTGTCTTTATAGTAGAATGATTTCTAATCCTTTGGGTATACCTCTGGTTTAAACCTCAGTGACAGTGTCCGGCTTCTGGCAGAGCTTGCAGTCAGTCTCCATGATATGCCAGCATGGTTCTTACCTCACCGGGCACTGGGAACTGGTGAGGTTTATCCTGGATGCCTCTGCGAAGCTGACATTTCTTCTCCTTTGGCCTTGCTCAGTTTGTGCATTTCAAAGAACCGACGTGGGTTCCAAAACTCTGACCTGAGCTGTAGAAAATCATTTCGCTCAACCTTTCCTTCAGGTCAAATGATTGACTTTATGATCCAGGTTGCTCAGAGAAAACTCTGCTTACAAGAGGAGGTGTGAATCGCAGGAGAAAGACAGAGGGTTACAAACAAAAGTGGCAAAATACAGACAGGCTTTTTATTATTATTATTTTTCTGAAAAAGAAGATGCTTAAAAATGGGAATGAATAATTCCATGTTTTTTTTTTTTTTCCTGAGATAGAGTCTTGCTCTGTTGTCCAGGCTGGAGTGCAGTGGCACAATCTTGGCTCGCTGCAACCTCTACCTCCTGGGTTCAAGTGATTCTCCTGCCTCAGCCTCCAGAGTAGCTGGGACTACCGGAACGTGCTACCATGCCCAGCTAATTTTTATTTTTATTTTTTTATTTTTTTATTTTTTTTGAGACGGAGTCTTGCTCTGTCGCCCGGGCTGGAGTGCAGTGGCCGGATCTCAGCTCACTGCAAGCTCCTCCTCCCGGGTTTACGCCATTCTCCTGCCTCAGCCTCCCCAGTAGCTGGGACTACAGGCGCCAGCCACTTCGCCCGGCTAGCTTTTTGTATTTTTCAGTAGAGACGGGGTTTCACCGTGTTAGCCAGGATGGTCTCAAACTCCTGACCTCGTGATCCGCCCGTCTCGGCCTCCCAAAGTGCTGGGATTACAGGCTTGAGCCACCGCGCCCGGCCAATTTTTATATTTTTTGTAGAGATGAGGTCTTGCTATGTAGCCCAGATTGGTGTCAAAATCCTGGGCTCAAGCAATCCTTCCACCTAGGCCTCCCAAAGTGCTGGGATTACAGGCATGAGCCACCGCACCCAGCTGAATAACCCAAAACTTTATTAATTAAATATACAACACTGAAATATACTTGAATAGCACTGAAGACAAATGAGGATACGAGCAAGAAAAAGGGAGAGTGAATAGTTGGGGTGGAGAAGCAGAGGAGTAAGTGAGGGGTGGAACGGGGGAGACCGCACCTGACATTGTCGGGGGAAAGATGGGGAGCAGGAGAGAGCCTCTGTGTAAGCGTGATCCAGCACCAAGTCCCAAAAGCTGCCTGTCAATCAACCCCTCCTGACACCAGCTGCTTTTCCCTCCAGTGCCAAGGGAATACTGCAGAATCTTCTCAAATGAGGGCAATTTGTGCCCCAGTGGACATTTGACGACGTCTGGACACGTGTTTTGTTGTCACAACTGGGTGTGGGGGTTCCTGGCATCTAGTGAGGATAGAGATGCTGCTCCACCTCCTACAGAACATAGGACGGCCCCCACAACTCAGTGACCCAGCACAAAATGTCCACCTTGGTATGGTTGGCCGGGTGCGGTGGCTCACGCCTGTAATCACAGTACAACTTTGGGAGGCCAAGGCAGGTGGATCACTGGAGCCCAGGAGTTTGAGAGCAGCCTTTGTAACATAGCGAAACACTGTCTCTATTATTATTTTTCTAAAAATTGGTGCAGTTGAGAAATGCTGGAACAGTGTGACAGGCTGAGCAATTCATATCTGGACCATGGTAGGCAGTGATCAAAGGCATGATGAACATGAGCTCACAGGACATGCTGACTGATCCTCGCTTAGTATGTCTTCAGGTCCTCCAGGAGCAAAGCACTAATGTGTGCACCTCACCATCTGTGTTTCAGGGCACATTCCAATGCAATCTCAAACTGCTGTTTTACCTTCAGTGGCCATTTCCTGTGTACAAGCTCCTGGGATAAAAACTTAAAAATATGGAACGTCCACACAGGGGAGTTTCGAAACCGTGGAGCCTGTGTGACCCTGCTGCAGGGCCACGAAGGTTCCGTCAGTTCCTGTCACTTTGCCAGAGACAGTGAGTAATTAACACGCAGAAGGCCTCCATTCCTGTGGGAGTGCTGGGCAGAGTTCTCCATGTTCCGTTCAAATGGAGAAGCGATTTCTAATGATGCTGACAGGGAGGGCGGATTCTTCCCCATGAGAACAAAAAAGCCAAGAGGGAAGATCACAGGCACCAGTTTACGGTGGTAGAAACTCAGCTCAATGTGGCTTATGCAACCAAAGAAATTGATTAATCCTGTAATGGAAAACTCTAAGAGCAGGTCTGACTTTAGGCATTGATGGGACAAGAGAGTCAATGCTGCTGGGAACGCAACTCTTCCACTCTGTCTCTCAACCTAGCTTCCCTGTGTATCAGCCTTTACCCCCAAGGAGGCAAAGATGGCCAGATGCGGTGGCTCATGCCTGTAATCCCAATGCTTTGGGAGGCCGAGGTGGGAGGATTGCTTGAAGCCAGGAGTTCAAGACCAGCCTGGGCAACATAGCAAGACCCTGTCTCTACAAAAAAACTAAAAAATTAGCTGGGTGTGGTGGTGCACACCTGTAGTCTGAGCTCTTCAAGAGGCTGAGGTGGTAGGATCACTTGAGCCCAGGAGTTTGAGACTGCAGTGAGCTGTGATTGTGCTACTGTACTCCAGCCTGGGCAACAGAGTGAGACCCTGTGTCTGAAAAAAAAAAAAAAAGGCCAGGCACAATGGCTCACGCCTGTAATCCCAGCACTTTGGGAGGCTGAGGTGGGTGGATCACCTGAGGTCAGGAGTTCAAGATCAGCCTGGCCAACATGGTGAAACCCCATCTCTACTAAAAAATACAAAAATTAGCCAGGTGTGGTGGTGGGTGCCTGTAATCCCAGCTACTCAGGAGACTGAGGCAGGAGAATCACTTGAACCCGGGAGGCGGAGGCTGCAGTGAGCCAAGATAGCACCACCGCACTCCAGCCTAGGTGACAGAAACTCTGTCTCAAAAAAAAAAAAAATATATATATATATATAATTATATATTTTTATCGTATATAATTATATATAATTTTATTTTATATATTTTAATATATGTATGTGTGTGTGTGTGTATATATATATAAAATAAAAGAGGTAAGAGGACCTCTAGTGGTCCAGCTCAGCCTGGTTCTGGCCCCTGGCAGTCCTGGAGAAAGAGACCCTCTGTCTGATGGTGCCAGAACAAGTCCCAGGGAAGACTCCCATTGGCTCAGCTTGGGACACATGTCCATCTCTTAACGAATCACTTAGGGGGCAATGACAGCCTCTGATTGGCCAGGTCTGGGTGATTTGCCCACCTGCAGAGCTAGGGTTTGGGGTCAGAACCCCCTGATGCAGAGGGACTAAGAGTAGGCAAGGAGTGTTTCCCCACAGGAAATTGGGGAGCTGTTGTCAGATAAAGGGACATAGATGTGAATGGGGGCAGTGACAGGAAGCCACTGCGGCTAGCCAGCTCCAGGGAGGGAAGTGGGTGCTCTTGACACTCAGGAGCCAAACGTACGCTCCCCTATCCTAGTGAGAAGCTCTGTGTGTCTGGGGGCCTCAGCTGGCACACATGCCATTGGGGCCTGGCTTGAGAAGCGCTAGGCTGTTTCTGGGCAACTTTCCCTCTTCAGCAGCACCCCTTGTCTAAGTCCCACTGTGAGGCGCCCTACCAACTTCTGTCCTTGGCTTTATGGGGTTCAGAATCACATGCAGTTGAGCCAAAATCATGCCACTGCGCTCCTATACTCCAACCTGGGTGACGGAGTGAGACTCTGTCTCAAAAAAAGAAAAAAAAAAGAATCACATGCAGTCAATCATTATTATTCCAGATTCTGTATTTGTGAATTTACCTTCTTGCTGATATCTATCTGGAAACTTAAAGTCAACATTCATGGCACTTTCGAGGTCGCTCACAGATGTGAAAAGCAGCAAACAATCTAAGTCACCTCCCAGCTGAGGTTGGACAAGGCAACACTCTGCCTTCTTGTTTCACCTCCCACGTGGTAAAATGTCCTTTATGTGGTCTATTTAGTGCCACCGTTTGTTTGTTTGTTTGTTTGTTTTGCTCCCTCTGTTACCCAGGCTGGAGTGCAGTTGCGCGATCTTGGCTCACTGCAACCTCCGCCTCCTGGGTTCAAGTGATTCTCCTGTCTCAGCCTTCCAAGTAGCTGAGATTACAGGTGTGCACTACCATGCCTGGCTAATAATTTTTGTGTTTTTAGTAGAGATGGGGTTTCACCATGTTGGCTAGGCTGTTCTTGATCTCCTGTCCTCATGTGATCTGCCTGCCTCCGCCTCCCAAAGTGCTGGGATTACAGACTTGAGTCACCACACCCAGGCTTTCTTTTGCTTTTTTTGATGATTTTCCTGTGTAAAATGGCTCCCTTGGCCATGTGTGGTGGCTCACAGCTTGAATTTCAGTGCTGGGGAGGCTGAGGCGTGAGTATTGCTTGAGTCCAGGAGTTCGAGATCAGCCTGGGCAACATAGTGAGACCCCATCTCTACCAAAAAAAAAAAAAAAATTTAGCTAGGTGTGCTGCCACCTGCTTGTAGTCCCAGCTACTGGGGAACTGAAGTGGGAGGATCACTTGAGACCAGGAGTTTGAAGATGCTATGAGCTAGGATTGCACCACTGCACTCTAGCTTGGGTGACAGAGCAAGACCTTGTCTCTAAACATACATACATACATACATACATAAATAATCAAATGATCCCTAACCACAGTGCTGAAGTGCTGTTTACTGTTCCTAAGTGCAAGAGTGCTATGATGGGGAAAATGCATGCGTCCATTCATGCATGAGTTATAGCTGTTGGTTGTGAGTTCAATGTAAACAAATCAACAGTATATATGCAATAAGGTGTCTTTAAACAGAAACACACATAAAACAAGGTTACGTACTGATCAACTGATGAGAATGTGACCAGAGGCTCACAGGAACCTGACCCTGTATTTCCCCTAGGAGCGATGGTTCCGTATTTGCTAATTTAGTGTCTGCAAAAATTGCAGAGGCCGCCAACCTTTTTGGTGCCAGGGACTGATTTCATGGAAAACAACTTTTCCACAAACGGGAGGTGTGGGGGATGGTTTCGGGATGATCCAAGTGTATTACATTTATTGTGCCCATTATTTTTATTATTATTATATTGTAATATACAGTGAAATACAAGTCACCATCATGTAGAATCAGTGGGAGCCCTGAGCTTGTTTTCCTGCAACTAGACAGTCCCATCCGGGGCTGATGGGAGATGGTGACAGATTCATCAGGCATTAGATTCTCATTAAGAGTGCACAGCCTAGATCCCTCGCATGTGCAGTTCACAATACGGTTCATGCTCCTGTGAGAATCGAATGCTGCAGCTGATCTGACCGGAGGCAGAGCTCATAATATGAGCGGTAATATGAGAGATGGGGAGCGGCTGTAAACACAGATGAAGCTTTGGCTCGCTTGCCCACTGCTCACTGTCTGCTGTGTGGCCCAGTTCCCAACAGGCCACGGATTGGTACCAGTCTGTGGCCCAGGGTTTGGGGACCCCTGTCATAGAACATAACTACCGTGAATGATGAGAATCAGCTGTAATTGGCTTGGGGTCATGGAACCACCCCAGGAAGGGGTTTCAGTGTCATCAGAATGAGCTGAGGTAGCACCTTGCCAAGCATCTTCAGCTGGCTTTGGGCTCACTTGGCTTAGAAATATGACCCCCATCTCCACCCTTTCATTTTCTGTTGCAGGCTCTTTTCTCATTTCTGGAGGATTTGATAGGACTGTGGCTATTTGGGACGTAGCAGAAGGCTACCGGAAGCTCTCCTTGAAGGTACATGTGGCCAGCATGAGATTGAGGATCTGAGCTTCCCTCCTGAGTCCTTCCCGTGCTCAGTGCTGGGTGCTGAGCCATGGGACACAGCCATGGGCGACACAGGTCTAGATGCCTCCATGGGCTGATGAAGGACAGACAGGAAGCCAGCAAACACACCACCGACAGTGAGGAGTGAAATGGAGAAACCACAACAGGGTGACATGATGGTGACAGATGCGGGGGACCCATCCACACTGCACGGGCAGGGAGAGCTTCCCGGAGAAGGAGGTGTTTGAGCTGAGCACAGAAAGGACTGCATAAGTGGGGATCTTGAAGAAGAAGGGCAGTCCAAGCAGAAGGAACAGCTGATGCAAAAACCCCGAGGTGGGAGTGTCCAAGAACAGCAGAAGTTACTGTGCAGGGCCGGGCGCGGTGGCTCACGCCTGTAATCCCAGTACTTTGGGAGGCTGAGGTGGGCGGATCACCTGAGGTCAGGAGTTTGAGACCAGCCTGGCCAATATGGTGAAACCCCTGTCTTTACTAAAAATACAAAAATCAGCCGGGTGTGGTGGTGCGAACCTGTAGTCCCAGCTACTTGGGAGGCTGAGGTGGGAGGATCGTTTGAACCCAGGAGGCGGAGGTTGCAGTGGGCTGAGATTGTGCCATTGCACTCCAGCCTGGGTGACTGAGCGAGGCTCTGTCTCTAACAAAACAAAACAAACAAAAAACAGAAATTACCATGAAGAGGGATGCATACCATAGTGAGGCATGCACAGAAAGTGTGGGGCTCCAAAATGGGGATGTCAACTGGATGCTCTGGGGTACAAGTGAGAGGATCCCCAACTCAGAGTGGCTCTATAATAAGGGGATGTGTTATCCAACACAGCAAGAACCCACGATTGCCTCATGCTGTGGCCCTGTTCCCCCACGGGGCCCCGCACGCCAGGATTTCTGCACACTCCCTGGTTTCACAATCTCACTGTCACCTTTGGCTGGGAATGCGTGCATCCCTAATTTTGGTCTTTCTGTCCCCAGGGACACAAAGTAGACATGTGTCCTTGAGCAGCCCATGTTCAGGTCCCTGGGGCTGGTCTATCTGAGCTGTCTTCTCCTAGGACTTGGGGAGACAAAGCGAGTTTACTCACAGCAAATAAACAGCTTAAAATGGAATGTTAAACCTCTCTGTGCTTAAAGTGTCTCTGTCATCTGGGCACAGTGGCTCATGCCTGTAATCCCAGCACTTTGGGAGGCTGAGGCTGGAGGATCATTGGAAGTCAGGAGTTCGAGACCAGCCTGGCCAACATAGTGAAACCCTATCTCTACTAAAAATACAAAAATTGGCCGGGCACGGTGGCTCACGCCTGTAATCCCAGCACTTTGGGAGGCCAAGATGGGTGGATCACGAGGTCAGGAGATCGAGACCATCCTGGCTAACACGGTGAAACCCCGTCTCTACTAAAAAAATACAAAAAACTAGCTGGGCGGGGTGGTGGGCACCTGTAGTCCCAGCTACTCGGGAGGCTGAGGCAGGAGAATGGCGTGAACCCGGGAGGCGGAGCTTGCATAAGAATCTTATGGAGGAGGCTGAGGCATAAGAATCTCTAGAGCCTCGGAGGCAAGGCTGCAGTGAGCTGAGACTGCACCACTGGACTCCAGCCTGGGTGACAGAGCTGGTTGTTCTATTCTCTCTCCTCTTCTCTTCTCTCCTCTCTGTCTGTTCTCCCATCCCCAAACTCCTGTCCTTTTATTACACTAAGCGGTTTAACCTTCTCTCTGATTCCTTTTTCTCTGACCACACGATGGCCTCACTTTCTGCCTCTTTTCGTAAGGGGAAGGCCAAAGAAGGACAGAGATGCTGGCATAAAGCCCAGCCATCATTCAGTGCCTGAGGCAGCAATAGCAGCCATCTGCGCTTAACCCCCCACCCTTTTTTTTTTTTTTTTTTTGAGATGAAGTCTCTGCTGGAGTGCAGTGGCGTCATCTCGGCTCACTGCAACCTCTGCCTCCCGGGTTCATGCCGTTCTCCTGCCTCAGCCTCCTGAGTAGCTGGGACTACAGGTGCCAGCCATCACACCTGGCTATACATATATATATATATATTTTTGTATTTTTTAGTAGAGACGGGGTTTCACCATGTTAGCCAGGATGGTCTCGATCTCCTGACCTCGTGATCCGCCTACCTCAGCCTCCCAAAGTGCTGGGATTACAGTCGTGAGGCACAGCGCCCGGCCTGCTCTGAGCTATTTACCTAAAGAAAACATCCCACTCCTCCTCTGCTTAAGCCACAGTGGATCAAGTTTGCAGTTATTGGAAGCCAAAAGCCCCTCACTTACAGGGCCTCTGAGGGGTATTCCCTAGAACAAAGAATGCAAAAGAAAACCTGAGACCAGCTGGGAATATAATATTTCTCCCCCAATCCTGCTAAACACCCGAGTACTATTTTAGAAAACCATACACAGTGGCACACAGATTTGTGGTACCAGCTACTTGGGAGGCTGAGGCAGGAGAATCACTTGAGCCCAGGAGGTAGAGGCTGCGGTGAGCTATGACTGAGCTGCTACACTCCAGCCTGGGGGACAGAGTGAGACCCTGTCTCAAAATAAAAATAACTAACTAAATAAATATAGAATGGGCAGGGCGTGGTGGCTCATGCCTGTAATTCCAGCACTGTGTGAGGATTAGGCAGGCAGATCACTTGAGGTCAGGAGTTTGAGACCAGCCTGGCCAACATGGTGAAACCCCGTCTCTACTAAAAATAGAAACATTAGCTGGGCATGGTGATGGGCACCTGTAATCCCAGCTACTTGGGAGGCCGAGGCTGGAGAATCGCTTGAACCCAGGAGGTGAAGGTTGCAGTGAGTGGAGATTGCACCAAGAGCAAAACTCTGTCTCAAAAACAAACAAACAAAAAAACTCCCAAAAAACAACAGCAAAAAAACATAGAATATACATATATCCCACATCTTTACACTTTGTATTCCGCCCTAAATGTTGTTGATGAAACCAAGGAAGTACAATGAGCTGCTCTGCTCTTTTTTTTTTTTTTTTTTTTTTTGAGACAGCCTCGCTCTGTCGCCCAGGCTGGAGTGCAGTGGCGTGATCATGACTCACTGCAGCCTCAAACTCCCCGGGCTCAGGTGACTCTCCCACTTTAGCCTCCTGAGTAGTTGGGATTACAGGGGCATGTCATACCATGCCCAGTTAATATTTTGTATTTTTAGTAGAGACGGGATTTCACTACATTGCCCAGGCTGGTCTCAAACTCCTGGACTCAAGCGATCTGTCCACCTCAACCTCCCAGAGTGCTGAGATTACAGGCATGAGCCACTGCGCTCAGCCAGCTACTCTGAAATGTTAGCAACACTGGGTCCTTGACTCTTTGTTGTTTTTTAGAATGGGACCTCACTCTGTTGCCCAGGCTAAAGTGCAGTGGCACAATCATGGCTCACTGAAACTTCTACCTTCTGGGCTCAGGTGACCCTCCCGCCTCGGCTTCCCAAAGGGCAGTTTACAGGTGTGAGCCACCACACCCAGCTTGTTTTTGTTGTTCTTTCAAAATTATTTTCTCCAGGTTTTCATTAAAATTTGATATTTCTTTAGGGCCATAATGACTGGGTGATGGATGTTGCCATTAGCAACAACAAGAAATGGATCCTGTCTGCTTCCAAGGTAAAAGTGGCCAAGCTTACAATATCGATCACATTCGTCAGAATTGGTGATAGCGAAAGAGTTATTGCCAAGTATAAAATTCCTGGGTAGGTTCGGTGAGCTGTACCTGGCCGGGCCATAGTGTTCACGGAGCTGCCTGGGAATGTGGAGAGAATGTCCTTCCATCCGCAAATGCAAGGAGTTTCCAGGTATTTCTGTGTCTGCACTGTTGACATTTGAACTTTGTTGGAAAAAGAGTCTGACTGGATGGGTGAGCAGTGGAGCCAATGGGGGGCTTGAAGGGAAAGCATTAGCTAATGGATAAGCCTTGGAGACCACCCAGCTACTTGGGAGGCTGAAGTGGGAGGATGGCCGGAGCCTGGGAGGTTGAGGCTGCAGTGAGTCATGATGGCATCACTGCACTCCAGCCTGGGCCAAACAATGAGACCCTGTCTGAAAAAAAAAAAAAGCTGGGTGTGGTGGCCGCTCATGTCTGTAATCCCAGCACTTTGGGAGGCCAAGGTAGGCAGATAGCTTGAGCTCAGGAGTTTGAGACCAGCCTAGGCAATGTGGCAAAACCCTGTCTCTACAAAAAATTAGCCAGGCATAGTGATGTGAGCCTAGAGTCTCAGTTACTCCAGGCCCAGCTACTTGGGAGGCTGAGATGGGAGGAATGCTTCAGCTTAGGAGGTTGAGGCTGCAGTGAGCTGTGACCATGCCATTATACTCCAGCCTGGGCAACAGAGTGAGACCCTGTCTCTTAAAAAAAAAAAAAAGTATTGAATATTTAAACTTTTGGCTAGGCACAGTGGCTCATGCCTGTAATCCTAGCACGTTGGGAGGCAGAGGTGGGAGGTTCGCTTGAGCCCAGGGATTTGGGACCAGCTTGGGCAACATGGTGAAACCCTGTCTCTACCAGAAATACAAAAAATTAGCTAGGAGTGTTGGTGCACACCTGTAGTTCCAGCTACTCAGGAGTCTGAGATGGGAGGATGGTTTGAGTATGGGAGGAGGAGGCTGCAGTGAGCCACAATCATGCCACTACACTCTATCCTGGGTGACAGAGCTAGACCCTGTGTCCAACAAATAAATAAATAAATTTTGTAGGTTATATTATATATTCTTAACATACATAGAGGTAAGACTTTAAAAAAGCAAACGCAAATAAAATAGAACTGATTAAACACATATCACTTATATTTAATATAAAGCAGTGACTTCATTCTATGAGTCCAGCACCAGTTGGATACCAAAGCTAAGTACAAATGTCACAAGAAAAGAAAATTACAGACCAATATCTCCTATTAATATAGATGCAAATATGCTCAACATAATATTGGCAGATAAAATCCAACAGTACATTAAAAGGATTGTTTACCATGACCAAGTGGGATTTGTTCCAGGGATACAGGGTGGCTCAACATAAAATCAGTGTGATATATCACATTAATAGAACAAAGGGAAAAACACCTATACGATCATTTCAACTGACACAGAAAAGCATTTGAAAAAATCCAAAACCCTTTCATGATAATAATAAAAAACTCAGAAAGCTAGGAATAAAGGGAAAATTCCTCAACATGATAAAGAGTGTTTATAAAAAATCTGCAGCTAACATGATTCTCAGTGGTAAGAGACTAAAATTTTTCTTCCTTAAGATTGGGATCAGGACAAGGGTGCCTACTTTCATTGCTACTATTCAGTATTGTACTGGAAGTGCTAGCCAGAGCTATTAGACAAGAAAAAAAAAAAAAAGGCATCCAAATTGAAAAGGAAGAGGTAAAATTCTCTTCCTTCCCTTTGTTCCCTCCCTCCCAACTTGCCTGCCTGCCTCACCTTCCTGTCTTCTTCCTCTCCTCTTCCTCCTCTCCTCTCCTCCCCTCCTCTTTTCTTTTTTCTTTCTCTTTCTTTCTTTTCTTTTCTCTCTCTCTTTCTTTCTTTCTTTCTTTCTTTCTTTCTTTCTTTCTTTCTTTCTTTTCCTTCCTTCCTTCCTTCCTTCCTTCCTTCCTTCCTTCCCTCCTTCCTTCCTTCCTTCTTCTTTCTTTCTTCCCAGGGTCTCATTCTGTCACCCAGGCTAGAGTGCAGTGGCATAATCTCAGCTCACTGCAACCTCTATCTCCTGGATTCAAGCAATTCTTCTGGTAGAAATGGGATTTCACCATGTTGTCCAGGCTGGCCTTGAGCTCCTGACTTCAAGTGATCTGCCGGTCTTGGCCTCTCAAAGTGCTGGGATTACAGGTGTGAGCCACACTGCCCAGCCAAAATGATTTCTTTTTTTTTTTTTTTTTGAGATGGAGTCTTGCTCTGTCGCCTAGGCTGGCGTGCAGTGGCATGATCTCGGCTCATTGCAACCTCCATCTTCTGGGTTCAAGCAATTCCCCCTCCTCAGCCTCCTGAGTAGCTGGGATTACAGGCATGTGCCACTATGCCCGGCTAATTTTTTGCATTTTTAGTAGAGACGGGGTTTCACCATGTTGGCAAGGCTGGCCTTGAACTCCTGACCCTGTGATCTGCCCGCCTCTGCCTCCCAAAGTGCTGGGATTACAGGCATGAGCAACCACGCCTGGCCCCAAAATTATTTCTATTCGTAGGTGGCATGATCATAAATATAGAAAATCCCAAAGAATTCACAAGAAAGCTACTAAAGCTAATAAATGAATTCAATAAAGTTTCAGGGTACAAAATCAACACAAACAAAGCAGTTGTGTTTCTACACACTAGCAATGAACAATCTGAAAAGGAAAAGCAATTCCATTTACAATGGCATCTAAAACAATACTTACGAATAAATCTAACAAAGGTGGTGAAAGACTGGCACAATGAATACTATAAAGTATTGCTTAAAGAAATTAAAGAAGACCTGAATGAATGGAAAGACATCCTATAATCATGGACAGGAAGACTCATCATTAAGATGTCAGTACTACTCAAAGTAATCTACAGATTCTGCATAATCCCTATCAAAATTCCAATAGCATTTTCATATGAAATTGCAAGGGGCCCCAAACAGCCAAAACAATCCTGAGGAAGGAGAAGGAGAAGGGGAAGGAGAAGAATAAGAGGGAGAAGGAGAAGAAGAAAATTGGAGGACTCACACTTCCTGACTTTGAAGTTACTATAAGTCTATAGTAATTAAAACAGTGTGGGGCCGGGTGCGGTGGCTCAAGCCTGTAATCCCAGCACTTTGGGAGGCCGAGACGGGCGGATCACGAGGTCAGGAGATCGAGACCATCCTGGCTAGCACCGTGAAACCCCGTCTCTATCAAAAAAATACAAAAAAACTAGCCGGGCGAGGTGGTGGGCGCCTGTGGTCCCAGCTACTCCGGAGGCTGAGGCAGGAGAATAGCGTGAACCCGGGAGGCGGAGCTTGCAGTGAGCTGAGATCTGGCCACTGCACTCCAGCCTGGGCGACAGAGCGAGACTCCGTCTCAAAAAAAAAAAAACCAAAAAACCCAAAAAAAAAACAGTGTGGTTCTGGCATAGGGACAGACATATAGACTGATGGCTTAGAATAGAAAGCCCAGAAATAAGGGATTTTTGACAAGGGTGCTGAGACCATTCAATGGAGAAGGGACAGTCTTTTCAACAAATGCTTCTGGGAAAATTGGAAATTTACATGCAAAGGATGAAACTGCACCCTTACCTAATACTGTATAGAAAAATTAACTCAGGATCAAACACCATAACTTGAGAGTTACACTGTAAAACCCTTAGAAGAAAACAGTAGAGAAAATCTTCATGATATTGAATTTGGCAGTGATTTCATGGATATGACAACAAAAGTATAGGCAATGAGAGCAAGAATAGACAACCTAACCTTCGTCAAAATTAAGAACTTTTGTGCATCAAAGGAAAGACAGCTTAGAGAATGGGAGAAAATAGTTGCACATCATGTATCTGATAAGGGATAAATATGCAGAATACATAAAGAACTTTGAAAACTCAACAACAAAAAACAACCCAATTCAAGGATGGGCGAAAGACTCGAATAGACATTTCTCCAAAGAAGATATACAAATGGCCAAGAAGCATATGACAAGATGCTCAACATCATTAGTCATTAGGGAAATGCAAATCAAAAGCACTGTGAGGTACCACTTCACGTCTACTAGGAGGTCTATAATAAAAAAACTCAGAAAATAATGAATGTTGGCAAAGGATGTGGAGCAACTGGAACCCTTGTGCATGACTGATGGGAATGTAAAATAGTGCAGCTGCTGTGGGAAATGGTCTGGCAGTTCCACAAAAGCTTAAATGGAACTACCATATGATCCAGCAACTCCACTTTTGGGTGTTTTGTTTGTTTGTTTGAGATGGAGTTTCACTCTTGTTGCCCAGGCTAGAGTGCAATGGTGTGATGTCCACTTACTGCAACCTACGCCTCCCGGGTTCAAGTGATTCACCTGCCTCAGCCTCCTGAGTAGCTGGGATTACAGGTGTGTGCCACTATGCCCAGCTAATTTTGGGTTTGTAGTAGAGACAGGGTTTTGCCATGTTAGCCAGGCTGGTCGCGAACTCCTGACCTCGGGTGATCCACCCGCCTCGGCCTCCCAAAGTGCTGGGATTATAGGTGTGAGCCACTCTGCCCTGCCCACTTTTGGGTTTATATTCAAAAGAACTGAAGGCAGGGCCTTACTGATACTTATATGCCAATGTTCACAGTAGCATTATTTATAGTAGCTAAAAGGTAGAAGCGATCTAGGTGTTGGACGAATGGATACATAAAGTGTGGTCTATCCATACAAGGGAATTCAGCCATAAAAAGGGGGAAATTCTGACATGCTACATCATGGATGAATCTTGATGACATGCTAAGTGAAATAAGCCAGTCACAAAAGGGTAAATACGGTAATGATTCTTCTTAGACGAGGAATCCAGCATAGCCAAATTCAGAGACAGAAGGTAGAATGGTGGTTGCCAGAAGCTGGAGGGTGGGGAGAAAGTAATTATTTAATGGGTAATGGAGTTTTTGTTGGGGATGATGAAAAAGTTTTGGGTATAGAGAGTGGTTATGGTGACAGAAGATTGTGAATGTATTTAATGTGACTTAATTGTATACTTACAAATTGTTAAAATGATATTATGTTGTATATTTTTTATCACAAGTTAACAAAACCAACAATGACATGTTTCTTTCTGTTCCTTAATACAGTAGGATATCTTTGCTTTTCTGTTTCCATGGCAAATAATACTTCTCTGAACTGCTTGCAACCTTCAGGACATCCTTTTAGTTTCTGTAGTGGTAAAACTGAACAGTGTCAAATGTAAAACTCGCTTTGATTCGCAGCTCTGTTCTTATCAAGCCCACATTATACTGATTCCTGGTGTCAGCCCAGTGTGATAACTTCAAGCTAAATATCCCCTCAGCAAAATCATTTGAGCATGGATACTTAACATTTCACCTACTGGCTGGGGGTGGTGGCTCATGCCTGTAATCTCAGCGCTTTGGGAGGCCGAGGCAGGTGGATCACCTGGGGTCAGGAGTTCGAGACCAGCCTAGCCAACATGGTGAAACCCCGTCTGTACTAAAAATACAAAAATTAGCCAGGCTTGGTGGCGCGTGACTGTAGTCCCAGCTACTTGGGGCGCTGAGGCAGGAGCATTGCTTGAACTCGGGAAGGGGAGGTTGCAGTGAGCCAAGATCAAGTCATGGCACTCTAGCATGGGTGATAGAGTGAGACCCAGTCTCAAAAAAAAAAAAAAAAAAAGATTTTACTTACTGGCAACAACAGGTTCTTTGATTTGCAGGCTTTATTTCCCAGCACTCCAAAAATGTTCAATGTACTAAATCTATAAGCTTGCTTTAAAAGACTAGATATTTGTCAATGGAGTCCTTTGCACTATAAACTCATGGTATAGGCTATATCTATCTAAAATGTGCATTATTTATTTATTTATTTTATTTTATTTTTGAGACGGAGTTTCTCTCTTGTTGCCCAGGCCGGAGTGCAATGGTGCAATCTTGGCTCACCACAACCTCCGCCTCCCGGGTTCAAGTGATTCTCCTGCCTCAGCCTCCTGAGTAGCTGGGATCACAGGCATGTGCCACCACGTCTGGCTGATTTTGTATTTTTAGTAGAGATGGGGTTTCTCCATGTTGGTCAGGCTGGTCTCGAACTCCTGTCCTCTGGTGATCCACCCACCTCGGCCTCCCAAAAATGCTGGGATTACAGGCGTGAGCCACTGCGTCTGGCCTATTTATTTATGCTTTAAAGAGACAGGGTCTTGCTATGTTGCCCAGACTGGAGTGCAGTGGCACAATCTCAGCTCACTGCAGCCTCAGCCTCCCAGGCTCAGGCAATCCTCCTTCCTTAGCCTCCCCAGTAGCTGGGACTACAGGTGTGCACCACCACACCCAGCTAATTTAAAAAAATTATTATTATTATTATTTTGAGACAGAGTCTTTCTCTGTCACCCAGGCTGGAGTGCAATGGTGCAATCTCGGCTTACCATGCCTGGCTAATTTTTTATATTTTTAGTGGAGACGGGGTTTGGCCTTGTTGTCCAGGCTGGTCTCAAAGTCCTGGCCTCAAGTGATTCACCCGCCTTGGCCTCCCAATGTGCTGGGATTACAGGCATGAGCCACTGTGCCTGGCCCATTTTAACATCTTTTCTATGGTCAGAAATGATAATAGCCATCTTGTAGGCACATGTTTAAGGAAGATATCTCTTTCCATTTCACTAATTGAAAATCTTGGCTGGGCACGGTGGTTCATGCCTGTAATGCCAGCAATTTGGGAGGCTGAGGTGGGCAGATTGCCTGAGCCCAGGAGTTTGAGACCAGCCTGGGTAACATGCCAAAACCCCGTCTCTACTAAAAATACAAAAAATTAGTGGGATATGGTGGTGTGTGCCTATAGTCCCAGCTATTCAGGAGGCCAAGGCAGGAGAATCACTGGAGCCTGAGAAGCGGAGGTTGTAGTGAGCTGAGAGCACACCACTGCACTCCAGCCTGGGTGACAGAATAAAACCCTGTCTTATAGAAAGAAAAAAAAAATCTCATTAAGTGCTTCTGTACATTTTGAGGAAGGTAAAAAGTGGCCCCAAACTTTTATTATGAAAGACCCAACATTATAGGTAAGAAAACCACACTCCCTTTTTAGGAGTTTTGTGTACAAAGCATGCAGGCCCTTTGGCATTGCATTTGCTTTGGTAAGAAATTTACAAAGGAATGGAATTTGCCAAAATTTACAATGGCACTGTCTGCTGAATATGGAGATACACGAGCAAAGTCTAGTTTGCATTTAGATGAGGACCAACATGCTTTGGTTTTCTGCAGTTTTATTAAAATCTTCATAGAAATCCAGAAGATTAAAAACTCCAACTTAATTTTTTTAGAGACAGGGTCTCACCACGTCACACAGGCTGGAGTGCAGTGGCGCGATCATAGCTCACTGCAGCTTCAAACTCCTGGGCTCAGGTAATCCTCTTGCCTCAGCCTTCTGAGTAGCTGGGACTACAGGTGTGTACCACCACACCCAGCTAATTTAAAAAAATTATTATTATTATTATTTTGAGACAGAGTCTTTCTCTGTCACCCAGGCTGGAGTGCAATCTCGGCTTACTGCAACCTCTGCCTCCCAGGTTCAAGTGATTCTCCTGCCTCAGCCTCCTGAGTAGCTGGGATTATGGGCATGCAGCACCACACCTGGCTAATTTTTGTATTTTTAGTAGAGACAGCGTTTTGTCATGTTGGCCAGGCTAATCTCAAACTCCTGACCTCAGGTGATCCACATGCCTTGGCCTCCAAAAGTGCTGGGATTGCAGGTGTGAGCCACCATACCCGGCCTAACAAATTTTTTTTTTTTTTTTTTATTCTGCAGACACAAGGTCTCGCTATATTGCCCAGGCTGGTCTTGAATTCCTGGGCTGAAGCCATCCTCCCGCATATGCCTCTCAAAGTGCTGGGATTACAGGTGTGAGCCACCATGCCCAGCTTGAAACTAACTTTCAAATTAAAGTAGCTAAGAGCAAGGAGGACATTTTTTGTTGCCACGATTTGGCAAATCACTTGCTATACTGTAGGAAGTATGCTTATTGGTAAGATCTGACCGCTGTACTCAGTATGAAGCCAACACATCTATTACCAAAAAAAAGCCAACACATCTATTACAAAAATGTCCCCTTTGTTTTCCCATAGGACATTTAGTTGCAACTGCTGAATCAAGAAATGTAACATACTCAGCGTATGCGTTTTTTTATTGCTGCTATAATAAGTTACCAGACTGTACTGTTTAAACATTAAACAACACAAATTTAATATCTTACAATTCTGTAAGACAGAAGTCTGACAAGCTCTCGCTGGGCTAACATCCAGGTATCAACAGGACTGCATTCCTTTCGGGAACTATTATTATTATTATTATTATTATTTTTTTTTGAGACGGACTCTCGCTCTGTCGCCCAGGCTGGAGTGCAGTGGCTGGATCTCAGCTCACTGCAAGCTCCGCCTCCCGGATTCACGCCATTCTCCTGCCTCAGCCTCCTGAGTAGCTGGGACTACAGGTGCCCGCCACCTCGCCCGGCTAGTTTTTTGTATTTTTTAGTAGAGACGGGGTTTCACCGTGTTAGCCCGGATGGTCTCAATCTCCTGACCTCATGATCCGCCCGTCTCAGCCTCCCAAAGTGCTGGGATTACAGGCTTGAGCCACTGCGCCTGGCCTCGGGAACTATTATTAACTAAAGTCCATGGTTTACATCGTTTCATGCTTTGTGTTGTATAGTTCTACAGGTTTTGCCAAATGTATATCATATACCCACCAATACAGTGTCATACAGAACAGTTTTTATTTTTTATTTTTTGAGACAGTCTCACTCTATCGCCCAGGCTTGAGTGTAGTGGCGCGATCTTGGCTCACTGCAACCTCTGCCTCCTGGGTTCAAGCAATTCTCCTGTCTTGGCCTCCCAAGTAGCTGGGACTACAGGTGTATGCCACCATACCCAGCTATTTTTGTATTTTAAGTAGAGACGGGGTTTCACCATTATTGGTCAGGCTGGTCTTGAACTTCTACCTCACCCACCTTGGCCTCTCAAAGTGATGGGATTACAAGCATGAGCCACTGCGCCTGGCCATACAGAATAGTTTTACTATTCATCCCTCCTCCTCTTTCCCATAATCCTGGGCAACCACTGATGTATTTACTTTAGTTTTGCCTTTTCCAGAATGTCATGTGGTTGGAATTATACTCTGTAGCCTCTTCAGGTTGGCTTCTACGGCTTAACAATGTGCATTGAAGGCTCCTCTGTCTTTTTGTGCCTTGACAGCCCATGTCTTTGATTGTTGAATGATATTCCTTTGTATGGATGTACCACAGCCTGTTTTGTGACCATTCCTTTGCTATTTGTTTTAGGATAGGACCATGAGACTGTGGAATATTGAAGAAATTGACCAAATTCCTCTGGTAATCAAGTACAAAAAGGCTATGGGCTTAAAGGTGAAACAGGTTGGTATTGGGTAAAATTAAGCCCAGTGAAGGCTTTCATTAGTTCCCTCTATAAATTAATTTATCATTTAAATGAACTTTGGGCACCTGGAGATGCAACCATGAACAAACGGACTGACATTTTTGCCCTGGGGGAGCTTAAATTCTAAAAGAGAGGAAACAAAGAGGAAAGACACAAGAAAAATGCATAGTAAGTCGCATGGTGATAAGTAATTGACAGAAAAATACACAAGAAACGGGAACAGGAGGGCTGGAGGTTGCCAGATTTTAAAGGGTGGTCAGGATAAGTCTCATTGAGAGGTGACCGCTGTGTCGACTTGAAGGTGGTGAGGGGGTGAGCCATGTAGATATTTAAAGGAAAGAATTTCCAGCTGGATGCAGTGGCTCACGCCTATATTCCCAACATTTTGGGGGGCTGAAGCAGGCAGATTACCTGAGGTAGGAGTTTAAGACTAGCCTGGACAACATGGTGAAGCCCCATCTCTACTAAAAATACAAACAAATTAGCCAGGCGTAGTGGTGCAGGCCTGTAATTTCAGCTACTCGGGAGGCTAAGGCAGGATAATCCCTTGAACCTGGGACTGGGAGGTGGAAGTTGCAGTGAGTCGAGATTTCGCCACTGTACTCCAGCCTGGGCGACAGAGCGAGACTCTGTCTCAAAAAAAAAAAAAAAAAGAAAGAAAGAAAGAAAGAAAGAAAGAAAGAAAGACATTCCCAGCAAAGAGAACAGCCAATGCAGAGCCTGAGAGGCAGGAGCCAGCCTGGTATGTCGGAGGGATGGAGTGAGGGGGCGTGGAGGGGATGAAGCCTGCAGGAGCACTGGTCAGTGGAGGAATGGCCAGGTACACAGCTGGGCACTGCGTGAGCCTCCTACCCTGGGTAGGTCCCCAGTGCCCCACTTCCCATGCAAGAGGCTCAGGTGCCCACGCTTCTCTAGTGCAAGAGCTTGGTGGTCGGGCCAGCATATTTTCTGCTTCACCAGGCCCAGCCTGAGCTGGCCACAGAGGCTGTCCCTGGGCAGTGGAGGCAACTCCCCGCTGGAGCCTCTCTGTGCACACACCTGGCTGCTGCTTTGAAGTGTGGGCTGGGCCCACTTGAGTCCTTTCCTGGGAATCTTGGAGCCACCTAGACCTGACCTCCTCTCAGGTTTGGCTGGGAGCCACAGCTTCTGGGAATGGCTAATTTGGGAGCCGCACAGCAAGGCAGGAGTATGAGGGGTGGGACTCAAACGGGCCTTGTCCCTGTGGCCGTGTTGGCCATTAAACCCTGAAAGCCGACTTGCTACAGAGCAGTGATGGCCCTTGTCTTTCACCGGCCACCTAGGGCAGGGCCTGGGAGCTGCCTCCTCCGTGAGCCCTGCTGTTCTGGGGTTGGACCGTGGGATGTAGGAATGTAGGATAAGGTAGGTAAAGGATCAAATTTCTTTTTTTTGTTTTTTGAGACGGAGTCTTGCTCTGTCGCCCAGGCTGGAGTGCAGTGGCCAGATCTCAGCTCACTGCAAGCTCCGCCTCCCGGGTTTACGCCATTCTCCTGCCTCAGCCTCCCGAGTAGCTGGGACTACAGGCACCCGCCATCTTGCCCGGCTAGTTTTTTGTATTTTTTAGTAGAGACGGGGTTTCACCGTGTTCGCCAGGATGGTCTCGATCTCCTGACCTCGTGATCCGCCCGTCTCGGCCTCCCAAAGTGCTGGGATTACAGGCTTGAGCCACCGCGTCCGGCCTTGATCAAATTTCTTTTTTCTTTTTCTCTATTTCTTTTTCGAGAGGGAGTCTAGCTCTGTCACCCAGGCTGGAGTGCAGTCGTGCGATCTCGTCTCACTGTAACCTCCGCCTCCCAGGTTCAAGCGATTCTCCTGACTCAGCCTCCCGAGTAGCTGCGACTACAGGCACCCACCACTACGCCCGGCTAATTGTTTTGTGTTTTTATTGGAGACGGGGGGGGGGGGGTTTCACCATGTTGGCCAGGCTGGTCTCGAACTCCTGAGCTCAAGTGACCCACCCACCTCAGCCTCCCAAAGTGCTGGGACTACACACGTGAGCTCTCCGAGCCCGAACTGGTATCTAATTTATTTCTTGAAAAAAAAGGAAAAGAAAGAGGCCTACCTGAAGCTGAAGCAAGGATGAACCTGCTGCATTTGACTTGCTCTGAATCAATCAACATGAGAAGCCTCAGAGGCCAGGCTGCCCCGAGGCCTGCCCCAGGTGGGGTTTACCCCTCTCTCCAGCAGGCCTCAGTGTCCTGGAGCGGGCAAGACAGCAAAGCCTAGGGACTGGGAAAGCCAGGGCAGGGGCGCGCCACCTTGCAGGCTCTTCTCCAGGGGACCATGCATGGCGGGAACCCCTGAGGGGCCTCTGCCCATAGCCTGGGAGACCCCATCCCATGGGATTCTTGCTTGTTAGTGGGAAGCAGACGTGGTGGGTGAGTTGTGCCATTTGCTTCCAGTGTTCTCTGTGAGCTTTGGCCAGAAACAGGCTCAGGGACGCGGGAGGGCGCCTAGCACCTGCGTCAATCTACTTCACACCCCTGCTTTGTTCAGAAATCTTGCCTACTTTAGTCTCATGGTTCTGTAAAAGTTGGGTGTTCTCAGGATGTCAGGGAGTAATCCTCTCAGTCCCACAATTTTACTCTGCACAGAACAATGGATGGGGCTGGACACCCACCCCCATCCTCCCGATTGTCAAGGGGCTTGCCACGCACGTCCTCAGGACCCCCATGGCAGGAGACATGAGCTGGCAGGACCTGCTTAGCCATTGGTGGGGAAGAAGCCTGTGCTCATTCTCTCTCTGCAACTTCCGCCTTTGTGGGGTTAGAGATGCCAGAGAGGCGCTGCGCCCGGTGGCTCACGCCTGTAATCCCAGGACTTTGGGCAGCCGAGGTGGGTGGATCACTTGAGGCCAGGAGTTCGAGACCAGCCTGGCCAACATGGAGAAACCCCATCTCTACTAAAAATACAAAAAATTAGCTGGATGTGGTGGTGCATGACTGTAATCCCAGCTACTCAGGTGGCTGAGGCAGGAAAAACGCTTGAACCTGAGAGGCGGAGGTTGCAGTGAGCCAAGATGGCACCACTGCACTCCAGCCTGGGCAACAGAGTGAGACTCTGTCTCATAAAAAAACAAAAAACAAAAAACAAAAAAACACAAACAAAAAAGAGATTCCAGAGAGGGGAGCCCTTGCCTTGCCCCAGCTCAAAGTAGCTGGATCAGGCAGGAGAATTCTAACGGCATGCCTGGATCCCCTCTGACCAGCACCTCCTTTCTGCTCTTTTAAAATATCCCATGTCAGTGCGAAAGATGTGACAGGCCTTTCTCCATCTTCAAGAGTGACACCTCTTCTGAAATGTTCACCCAATGCGTGTTCTGCCGGATAGATACAAGGGGCTTGGCAGCAGAGACTTCACCATCATCATCATCGGAAAGGGAGAACTGGCCACCGATGCCCGGAGGAAGCGAGGATGATTGACAGCTGCAGCCCCCTTTGAGTGACTCCAGCACAGGCTTCCTAGCATGTAGGTTTTGGCTCTGCAGGGACTTTCTCTTGGGTCCCTCCCAGGCTCAGTAGGCCTGTCAGACTGGGGCAGGACACAAGCCCTGGCTGGGCTCTCAGCACAGTGCCACCTCCTCAGCTTTCAGCTTGAAACTTTCCGTTTTCATGCAGAATAAATCTAATTCCTTTGGAAAACAAGTGTGCATGTGCATTTGAAAAGCAGTCTTGCTATTTCTAAGCTTTATGCCTTGGTGCTCATCCTGTTTGATACTTGGAACACATATTAGACTCACATTGTGGAGTCTGGAGTTGCCTGTAAGATGACCCGTGGGGGCTGGCACCAGCAGTTCTGGAGAGTTTGTCAAATGAGTATGACAAGACGTGGGGCCGCCTCTGTAGGCGTGATGGCAAGACACAATGGGTGCCTCCCTGGCTAATGCTCCCAGATGGCCACCTACCCGGCGCAGAGGACCGTTTGATTAGGCAAGGGGATGGCGGTGGCATTGCCATCACGGGATGTCACATGCTTTCTCCTCTAGACGTCTCAATTTCCAGAACGCCCATGCCTATGTGCAGCCCTCTTCCTGCTGCCACGGCATTTTGCACAGTGTGCATCCGTCCATAAATAGGCCGAGATAGGAGCTTAGGTTCCTATTGCACACCATGCTGGGTGAACCTTTCTGTGCATGCTGCAGGGATGCTGGGTGGATGGGTTGGCAGTGTTCGACTTCGTAGTTGCCACAGGCCCTCTGGAAAGTGCGGAAACCAGTGGCTGGTGTAGTTGCGTGAGGACACCCAGAAGGCGCAAGTGAGAAACCCAGGGAGGGGAGGGCCTTGCCTGCTCTGGCAGCAGAAACCCCTCCATATAAGGTGTTGGTGCCCCACGCCAGCAGCCTGGGAACCCCGAAGCCCACGATCCCTCCTCTGGGCCTTCCTGACTCCTCAACTTTTGCCCAGCTCAGGATCCGCGGAAGAAGCGACTCAACTGAAGTTATGGCTCCGGGAGCTGGCAGGGCCTCGGCCTTCTCAGGCTGAGGTCCCCGGGCGGAACGGTCCGAAGCTCACCCGGGTCACCGTCGGACCGAGGCGGGTGTGCGCCCCGACCTGATGCCAGGGGAGCCAGCAGCCCGGCCGCGCTGGCGGGGCCGGGGGTTCTCCGGAGTGGGTAGGGGCTCGGCAGCACTGCCGAGGCCCAAGCCCTGCGCCAGCGTTCCCCAAAGGCGGAGCGTCCTGGCTCCACGTTGGAAAAGACATTGTGACCAGTAAGCTTCGCCTTTCCAGGCTGCCCGCTCCTTGCAGCCCGAGCTTCCGGTCTGTCTCAGATGCCGGTGTGAATCGGGAGCCACACGACGCGTGCGCCACAACAGGCCGAGTCTATGCGCATGCGCGCGGCTCATATGGTAAATAGTAATGAGGAGTCATTTCTCGAGGTGCTTGCACGGGCGGCGCCGTGGCTTAGTTGGTTAAAGCGCCTGTCTAGTAAACAGGAGATCCTGGGTTCGAATCCCAGCGGTGCCTCAACCGAGCGTCCAAGCTCTTCCAATTTTTGCTCTTGCGCTTTTGTGCTCTGTGCCCTCACCCGGCTGCCCGATACCATGTGGATGTGAGGGGGAGGCCGATGTAGCCGGGTCCCCCAACGAGTGCAGTCGGGCTTTGGACTCCACCTACTCTGGTCTCAGGCGCTGAGGGGCGTGGGCGGCGCGGGGACCTAGGCGATCGCGGTTGTCATGGTGCTGGCTGGCCGTGGGAGGCGGCCGGGCGGGGAAACAGCCTTGAGAGTCCAGCGAGCAGCCGGTGTTCGCCCCGAGGCTGCTTCCTCAAGGCAGGCGGTGGACGCGCTCTCCCGCGCCGCCTTCTGTGGCATGAGTTCCTCGCACTAATCTTCCTGGCTCCAAGCTGCCACTTGGGGGATCCCATGCGAGTGCCCATCCCCGACGGTCGCCGGGCTTAGCTGAGCCTCTCAAAGGACTGAAGATTGCCCGTCTCCCTGCAGCCGCGCAGTGGTTGCAGTCGTTTCACAAATGCAAGACCTGGGCCGACAAGGCCAAGGGGACCCCATGGGGAGGGGTGCGGGACTGAGTCCGGTCAGCGTGACCGTCAGTCCGATGACTGCGTGGAAACCCCAGACCAGGGAAAGATCGCAGGGCAGACGGCCGGGTGTGGGCTGAAGCCAGCTACCTGGGCTGGGGTTGGTTGCTTAGCGCTGGGGTTCTACCCATATTTGCATGTGGGAACCAATTCCCGAGCAAGTGCATTCGAGGCTTTGTGGGTGGTGGGGTAGGGTGGCGTGAGGCATTGGAGTTTTTACAAACATTCTCCAGGGAGTCACATGTCAAACCCGACAGGACAGTCCCAGTGCAGAAATTGCAGGCATGGGATGAGGCTGTGTTCCAAACAGTCAAATTCACCTGCCCGGGAAGCAGTTCCTCTTTCTGCCTCTTCTATGGATCTGGGTTTATTGGTTTTGTTTGTTTGTTTATTTCTCTTGTTTTCCAGTCAATTCTTGCGCCTTTGTATCTTGGTTGTTTTTGATTGACATTGCCCAGGAAAGCTTGTAAGGAGACTTTGACGCTTTGCAGTGCTGATAGGAGCATTCACTTGGATCCAATCAGGGATGAATTTATTGGAAACTCGGCTTGTGTCATTGTGGAGCTGGTTTATTTCTGGCTCATAGTTACGCCAGCCTGAGCGACAGAGAGAGACTCCATCTCGAAGAAAAAATAAAAATAAAAAAGTCCCTCATTGGATACAGGATTTGAAATCTTTTCTCCCTTTCTTTTTCTCTTTGCTATTTATTTACTTACTTACTTACTTACTTACTTACTACTTACTTACTTACTGAGATGGAGTCTCTGTTGCCCAGGCTGGAGTGCAATGGCATGATCTTGCCTCACTGCAACCTCCGCCTCTCCGGTTCAAGCGATTCTCCTGCCTCAGCCTCAGCTGGGATTACAGGTGCACAACACCACACTCTGCTAATTTTTGCATTTTTAGTACAGACGAGGTTTCATCATGTTGGCCAGGCTGGTCTCGAATTCCTGACCTCAGGTGATCCGCCCTGCCCACTTCGGTCTCCCAAAGTGTGGGGATTAGGGGTGTGAGCCACGGCTGTTTTTTTTTTTTTTTTCTTTCTTTCTTTTTTTTTTGAGACAGAGTCTGGCTCTGTTGCCAGGATGGAGTGCAGTGGTGTGATCTCGGCTCACTGCAACCTCTGCCTCCCGGGTTCAAGCGATTCTCCTGCCTCAGCCTCCAGAGTAGCTGGGACTACATGCGCACGCCACCACACCCAACTAATTTTTGTATTTTTAGTAGAGATGGGGGTTTCACCATGTTGGCTAGGATGGTCTCGATCTCTTGACCTCTTGATTCGCCCGCCTTGGCCTCCCAAAGTGCGGGGATTACAGGTGTGAACCACTGCGCCCAGTCTTCTTTGCTTTCTTGATACTGTCATTTGAAGTGCAAACGTTTTAATATTGATCAAGTCTAATGTATCTACTTTTCCTTTTTGCTTATGCTTTTGATGTCATATTCAAGATTCCATTGCCAAGTTCAAGGTCACAGAGATTTATACTAACGTTTTCTTATAGCTTTTGCTGTTACATTTAAGTTTTGGGTCGACTTTGAGTCAATTTTGTATATGATGTGAAGGAGGGGTCCAACTACATTCTTTTGCATGTGCACTTTCATTCTTCCAAACACCATTTGTTGAAAAGACCATTCTGTTCCCAAAGGTCTTGGCACCCTTGTGGAAAATCAGTTGACCATAAATATGAGGGTTTATTTGTGGATTTCCAATTCTAGTCCCTTAATCTACATGTCTAGCTTTATGCCTGTGTTGATAACTATAGCTGTGTACTAAATCTTCAAATTGGGAAGTATGAGTTCTTCAAAGTTGTTCTTTTCAAGATTGTTCTGGCTATTCTGGGTCTGTTGAATTTCCATATGAATCTTAGAATCAGCCTGTAAATTTCTGCAAACCACCCAGCTGGGATTTTGATAGAAATTGCATTTGATGGAAATAGATCATTTGGGGAGATATTGTTATCTTAATAATGTTAAGTTTTCTAATCCATGAACATGGAATGCCTTTCAATTTATTTAGGTCTTCTTTAATTTCTTTCAACAATGTTTTAGTTTTCAGAGCATAAGTTTTGTACCTCTTTTGTTAAGTACATTTCTAAGTATTTTCTTTTTGATGCCATTATAAATAGATTTTTTCTTTTTCTTTTGAGATGGAGTTTCGCTCTTGTTGCCCAGGCTGGAGTGCAATGGCACGATCTTGGCTCACTGCAACCTCTGCTTCCTGGGTTCAAGCGATTCTCCTGCCTCAGCATCCTAAGTAGCTGGGATTACAGGCATGTGCCATCGCACTCGGCTAATTTTGTATTTTTAGTAGAGACAGGGTTTCATCCTGTTGGTCAGGATGGTCTCCAATGCCTGACCTCAAGGCCTGCCTTGGCCTCCCAAAGTGCTAGAATTACAGGCGTGAGCCACCGTGCCTGGCCAGAATTGTGTTTTAAATTGTATTTTTTCAGATTCTTAATTGCAAATGTTAGACATACAATTGTTTTCTGTATCTTAATTTTGTATCCCATAACTTAGATGAGCTCTTCTATTAATTCTAATTATTTTTAAGTGAATTCCTTAGTTTGTATATTTTATATATGCAAATCATGTCATCTATGAATAGAGATAGTTTTCCTCCTTTCTTTTTCATTCTGGATGCTTTTAATGCAATTTTTTTCTCGCCTAATTGCTGTGGCTAAAATCTCTAGTACAATGTTGAATAGAAGTGGTGAGAGCAGACGTTCTTGTCTTGTTCCTGATCTTATGGGCAAAGCATTCAATCTTTCACCACTAAGTATGATGTTGGCTGTGGGTTTTTCATAGATACTTTTTATTGGTTGAAGAAGTTGCTTTCTGTTCCTTGTTAGTCTGTTTATCGTGAATGGGTATTGGATTTTGTTAAATGCTTTTCTGCATCTGTTGAGAGGATCATGTGATTTTTGTTTTTTATTTTATTGATATGGTGTAATACATTAATTCATCTTAGATGTTAAACCAATCTTGCATTCCTGGGATCAATCCCATGCACAGGTGTTTTTAACATAAATGATCAACATGTTCATTTTGGAAGTCTTTTCACGTGAGTGCCCCTGGATTCCTTATATTCCCACTTACAGAGCTGCAGCATTCGTGGCTTGGCTGTGGCTGTTACATGAATGAGAAGAGCTCTCCCTTGTTGGTGGACATTGTGGCGGTATAGGGTTTGTCTCTGAATCTCACCACAATTAACACAGTGGAATGGCACAACCCCCTGACACAGGGTTCTTTCTATACATCAGTTTTTCTGGGACAAAGATGAGAGGGGGTAACTGAGCATAGCTTGTACATACTTTGTATTTAATAGCTGCTGCCAAACAGCTCTCTCCAAAGACCACACTGGTTTCCCCTTCCTCCTTCACAGCTGCCAGTATCGGAGCCCGGCAACAACATGGAAAGCTTTGCAAAATGCTATCTTATTATTTTAATCCACATTTCCCTTGCTTACAAATGTAGCTGGGCATTCTTTTATATGTTTCTTGGCCATTTGTATGAATTTCCAGTTCACATCTATGAATTTCCAGTTCACATCTTTTTTTTGTGTGTGTGGTTTTGTTTGTTTGTTTGTTTGTTTTCATACAGAGTCTCGCTCTGTTGCCCAGGCTGGAGTACAGTGGCACTATCTCGGCTCACTGCAACCTCTGCCTCCCAGGTTCAAGCAATTCTCCTGCCTCAGCCTCCCGAGTAGCTAGAATTATAGATATGCCACCACGCCCAGCTAATTTTTGTATTTTTGGTAGAGATGGGGTTTTACCATGTTGGCCAGGCTGGTCTCAAACTCCTGGCCTCAAGCAATTTGCTCACCTTGGCCTCCCAAAGTGTTGGGATTACAGACGTGAGCCACCACACCTGGGCACAGTTCACATCCTTTGCTCAGTAAATCAATTGTCTTGTCTGTTTTCCTTACTGATGTATAGGTGGAATTTGTTTTAGATAAGAGTCCTTTGCCTTTTATAGATGTGATCAATATTATCTCTCAGTCTATCATTTATTTGCCTTTCAAATTTGTTACAGTGTCTTTTAAAATCTTTTTATTTATTTAAGTCATCCTTCAAGTCCTTTGGTCAAGTTTACAGTGTTCTGTAATCTAGGTACTCTATATTTCTTTTTTCTTTTTTTTTCGGTTTTTTCGGGACACAAGTCTTGCTCTGTCACCCAGACTGGAGTGCAGTGGCGCAATCTTGGCTCACTGCAACCTTCACCTCCCAGGTTCGAGCGATTCTCCTACCTCAGCCTCCCAGGTAGCTGGGATTACAGGCGTGTGCTACCACGCCTGGCTAATTTTTGTATTTTTAGTAGAGACGGGGTTTCACCACGTTGCGCAGGCTGGTGTCTGACTCCTGGCATCAAGAGATCTTCCTGCCTTGGCCTCCCAAAGTGCTGGGATTACATGCAAGAGCCACTGTGCCCAGCCTGGGTCCTATATATTTCTTGCTGGGGTTATTTCTAAATACTGTGAATGGGATAATTCCAATTTTTTTAAATCGCATACTCCTGCTAAATAGGAATGGCTTTGATGTTTAAATGTGGCTCTTCAAAGCAGCCCTCTTGCCTGTCTTGACTGTCTTATTACTGCTGATTGCTTGTTTGATTTTTTGACAGATTCTGAATTGTGCAAATTGAGATAGTGAATGATAACTTTGATCTTAAAGGAGAAAAAAGACAACTTACAAACAAGAAAAATATGTCTACAACACATGTAAGTGACAAAATAATTTTCAGCAGAGGAAGGGTCCAAGGGGTATAGCAAAGCAGTGAAAATTACCACATTCTATCAGAATCTGAAAAGCTGGGTTATGAACAATCCCAGCCTTCAGTATTTATCCGAAAGAAATGAAAACAACGTCCATAAGAAAACGTCACAGATGCTCTCAATACAATAGCAAAAAACTAGGAACAGCTCAGGTGTCACAGGAGATGAATAAACTATGGGTTATCCAGGCAGTGGATCACTGCACAGCAAGAGAAAGGGATGGGATGCTGACCCTTACACAGACATGGGTGAAATCTCACGTCGTGTGGAGTGGAACAGTACATGATTTATAATTTCACTTACACAAAACTCTAGGAAATGCAAATTAATCTATAGTGACAGCAGAGCAATGGTTGCGTTGGTGGTAGAGATTGATTTCTTCAAAAGGGGTACAAAAAGATCTTTGGGGGTTGATGGAAATGCTCTTTATTTTGTAGGAGTTTGGGTGTGTCTTTATCAAAACTCATTAAATTGTATGCTTAAGATCTATGCATTTCACAGCACAAAAGTCAATCTAATCTAAACAAAAATATTAAAGGCTGGGTGTGGTGGCTAATGCCAGTAATCCCAGCACTTTGGTAGGCCAAGGAGGGTGGATCACTTGAGCTCAGGAGTTCAAGACCAGCCTGGCCAACATGGCAAAACCCTGTCTCTACTAGAAATACAAAAGTAGCAGGGCGTGGTGGTGCGTATCTGTAGTCCCGGCTTCTTGGGAGGCTGAGCCACAAGAATTGCCTGAACCTGGGAGGTGGAGGTTACAGTGAACTGAGATTGCACCACTGCACTCCAGGCAGGGTGAAAGAGCAAGACTCTAAACCAAAATAAAATAAAATAAGAATAAAAAGAGTTCAAGACCAGCCTGGTCAACATAGTGGACTTCATCTCTCTAAAAAACAACTTAAAATAATAAAAATCATGTTGACAGCAGTCTGGTTCGTCATCTCAGCCTGTCCCCATCAGCTCCATGTGGATTTAACTATTTCTTGCCCATGGCCTATGCTCTTCCAGCAGGGCAGGGCCTGCATTTGCTGAGCGGTGGGCTGTCCCATTTCCCTCTGTTTCTACCTCCCATGCAACTGTGGCCTGAAGGGTTCCACAGAGGGAAGAGAGGTTTCATCTGGGCTAGGAGGGTAGAGATATGCACACCCCATCAGCTGCTTCCAGGAGAGGGTTTCAGCTTTAATGACTGAGAGGTGGCCTCAACCTTGGGGAAAAACCCTCCTACAGCCTCTCTGGAGGAGTAGTGCCTCCTCGCTGCCAGAGAAGGCTGAGAGTGTGGTCTCCAGTATACTGAGTTCTCAGCTGCAGGAGGCAGAACCACTCATCCATTTCCCTCACCCACCTCTGTTCAATGATGGTGATTTTTTGTTTTTGTTTTGAAATGGAGTTTTGCTCTATTGCCCAGGCTGGAGTGCAGTAGTACAATCTCAGCTTACTGCAACCTCTGCCTCCTGGGTTCAAGCAATTCTCCCGCCTCAGCCTCCCAAGTAGCTTGGACTATGGGCATGTGCCACTACCGCCTGGCTAATTTTTGTATTTTTACTAGAAACAGGGTTTCTCCATATTGGCCATGCTGGTCTCAAACCACTCTGACCTCAAGTGATCTGCCTGCCTCAGCCTCCCAAAGTGCTGGGATTACAGGTGTGAGCCACAGTGACAGGCCGATGTTTTGCTTTTTTAAAGACAGGGTTTCACTCATTCTGTCATCCAGTCTGGAGTGTGGTGATTCGATCATGGCTCACTGTAGCCTCTAACTCCAGGGCTCAAGCCATCCTCCTGCCTTAGCCTTCCGAGTAGCTGAGACTACAGGCATGAGCCACCATGCCAGGGTAAATTTCTAATTTTTTTGTAGAGACAGGGTCCTGCCATGTTACTCAGGCTGGTCTTAAACTCCTGAACTCAAGTGATCCTCCCGCTTGGGCCTCCTGGAGCATTGGGATTGCAGTTGTCAGCCACCGTGCCTGGCCAGTGATGGGTGATTTTTATAAATCACCATGTAATGGTGAATGTATTTGTACAGACTGTATTTACCAGATTCTATCATTTAATTTAAAAGGTTGACTAGTGTGGAAACAGAAACATCATTTAGCACCACATTTTATTTCCTACAGTCAATTAGATTATACTTTAATACAAAAAACTCATTAAAATTTAATTGAACTTTAGCAAACATGGGATGTCTATGAGGTGTAAGAGAATTGACTACATGTTCTGGGGGCTGAATGGGAGCATGCTTTTGGTTTCCACCAGAAGTGGCCTCTCCCTGTCCCACAGCCGCCCCTGAAAAGAATGCCTAGGATAGGCAAATTCAGGCAGGCGGGGAGAGAAGGGTGGTGTTGGAATTAGTGTGGACTGACTTTCAGCGTTGTTTTGTTCTTCACCCATCTGTGCCTCTCAGAGAATGTATCACCTTCTTTTAAATTTAGAGTGGCTCCTAAGAAGCGGTTGTGGGCAGGGCGCCGGTGGCTCAAGCCTGTAATCCCAGCACTTGGGGAGGCCGAGACCATGCCGGCTAACACGGTGAAACCTCGTCTCTATTAAAAAATACAAAAAACTAGCCGGGCGAGGTGGCGGGCATCTGTAGTCCCAGCTACTCTGGAGGCTGAGGCAGGAGAATGGCGTGAACCCTGGAGGCGGAGCTTGCAGTGAGCTGAGATCCGGCCACTGCACTCCAGCCCGGGCAACAGAGCGAGACTCTGTCTCAAAAAACAAAACAAAACAAAACAAACAAACAAAAAAGAAAAAGTTGTGATCAGTTATTTAAAAAAATAAAATTATGCCAAGCTGGCCACTGGCTGGGCTTACTGTGCTGTGTGTGGCAGATTACCTGGGGCACGTGTGTGTATCCAGGATTGAATTGTATAAGCAGGTTGGGAGCCTTGCTTTAAGGATGGTTTGGAGGGCAGCTGATGCTCCAGGAGCCTGTCTGCTCTGGAATTCCTCAGTAGAGCTTCTCTGGCTCAGTCCCACAGGCACACAGCTAAGGGTGACTGCAGGCGTTGGGGTGGACATCTGGGATGGCTGCCCAGCAGCTGATGTTCAGTAAATCCACACCTAAGAGAATCAAACCCTGGAGACAGCCAGGCTGATAAGGTTCCTCTGATGCTGGAATGCGCACCTCTGATTTCCCTCTTTCAGCGAATCGCAAAGCTTGTTTCTGAGATGACGTCTCACTCTGTCGCCTAGGCTGGAGTGCAATGATACAATCTGCAACCTCTGCCTCCCGGGTTCAAGTGATTCTCCTGCCCTAGCCACCCAAGTAGCTGGGATTACAGGTGCCCGCCACCACACCCGGCTAATTTTTTTGTATTTTTAGTAGAGACGGGGTTTCACCATGTTGGCCAGGCTGCTCTCGAACTCCTGAGCTCAACTGATCCACCTGCCTTGACTTCCCAGAGTGATGGGGTTACAGGTGTAAGCCACCACACCCAGCCTAAATTTTTTTGAAGAGAAAGTAAAAATGTAAACCATAGGGCCAGGTGTGGTGGCTCACGCCTGTAATCCCAGCACTCTGGGAGGCTGAGGCAGGCAGAGCACTTGAGGTCAGGAGTTAGAGACCAGCCTGGCCAACATGGTGAAACCCTGTCTCAACTCAAAATACAAAAATTATCCAGGCATGGTGGTGGATGTCTGTAATCCCAGCTACTCGGGAGGCTGAGGCAGGAGAATCACTTGAACCCAGGTGGCAGAGGTTGCAGTGAGCTAGGATTGTGCCATTCCACTCCAGCCTGGGCAACAGAGCAAGACTCTGTCTCAAAAAAAAAAAAAAAAAAAAGCCATAGACTGGGAGAGAAATTTGGAACACATACACCGAGATCCCCCTAAGGGATCTCCGGAGTTCCAAACACTTTTACTCACCTCCAGTGTGAGTGGTGTTCCAGTTTCCCCCTGGCAGGCAGGCTCCATCACCCCAGCCAGCCCAGTCCCTCCCTTCTTTGCTCATTGATTCAGAGACATGGGGACCTCAGAGTGGCCAGGAGTCAGCCTCAACTTCCAGTTCGGTGGAATCAGTGCTGTGACTCCTGACGGAATCATTCCTTCCTTTGGAGCTAAGTGCTCTAGGGCAACAGAGCATGAGCTGGGAGGAACAAGAAACAAAATTTCTCTAGTGGCTCACTAAGGGTAATGGTGAACGGTGCCATTCCTTTTCCATTCCTTGATTCCCTGGACCTTGGAGTCCTGGCTAGAAGCAGCAGCGCCATCTATCGGACACTGATTCGGAGTTTATGCGGCCTTCTGAACAACCTTGCTCCAACTCTGCAAGGTATCGCCTCTCAGCTGATGCTGTAACTGCGTTTTCAAAAGGCCATTCCAGGCCGGGTGCGGTGGCTCACACCAGTATACCTGGCACTTTGGGAGGCCGAGGCGGGCGGATCACGAGGTCAGGAGTGCGAGACCAGCCTCACCAACATGGTGAAACCTGTCTCTACTAAAAATCCAAAAATTAGCAGGGCGTGGTGGCGCACGCCTGTAATCCCAGCTACTTGGTAGGCTGCGGCAGGACAATCGCTTGATCCCGGGAGGCAGAGGTTGCAGTGAGCTAAGATCGCATCATTGCACTCCAGCCTGGGTGACAGAGAGTCCGTCTAAAAAAAAAAAGAAAAAAGCTGCTTCAGATTGGTGGGGAACATGGCAACACCAGTGAATTCCATAAGCTTTGCCACACTTCCTTTGTGGGAAATTGAATTTGTGTGTGTGTGTGTGTGTGTGTGTGTGTGTGTGTGTGACGGTGTCTTGCTCTGTCACTCAGGCTGGAGTGCAGTGGCATGATCCCTCGACTCACTGCAACCTCTGCCTTCCAGATTCAGGCTATTCTTGGGCCTCGGCCTCCTGAATAGCTGGGATTACAGGTGCACACCATCATGCCAGGCTAATTTTTGTATTTTTAGTAGAGACGGGGTTTCACCATGTTGGCCAGGCTGATCTCAAACTCCTGACCTCAAGTGACCCGCCCACCTGGACCTGCCAAAGTGCTGGGATTACAGGTGTGAGCTAACGCGCCCAGCCTAGTTTATTTTCTTTTAAAAAGATTTAGTTCACGTGTCATAATAATCCTCTCCCTCCCCCCTTTTAGAGACAGGGTCTTACTCTGTCTCTCAGGCTGGACTGCAGTGGTGCAGTCATGGCTCACTACAGTCTTGAACTCCTGGGCTTAAGCTATTCTCCTACCTCAGCCTCCTGAGTAGCTGGGACTACAGGCATACACCACTGTGCGTGGTTATTTTTATTTATTTATTTATTTATTTATTTTATTTTTATAGAGATGGGGGGGTCTCACGAAGTTGCCCAGGCTGGTCTCAAACTCCCGAGCTGAATTGATCCTCCTGCCTTGGCCCTCCAAAGTGCTGGGACTACAGGTGTGAGCCATCGTGCCCAGCCCTTTCCCCCTTTGTAATGATGTTTCATTTGGTTTGGGCCAACATAACACTGTTCTTAAATAATATAAAAATGAATGGATTTAAATACAGCGATTAGGCTCATAATAAAGATGGGCTGTCTGTGGTGGTGGAGGGGCCCACAGAGTCCCAGCAGGTGGGTAGCACTGCCTCCTATTGCATCCCCCAGGGAATCCCAGAGTGTGTGTGTGTGTGTGTGTGTGTGTGTGTGTGTGTGTGTCTGTCTGTCTGTCTCTCTCTCTCTCTCTCTCCCCCTCCCTCCCCCACCGCCCCAGGGCTGGTGGTCTTGCTACCAGACACCAGCTGCTTTGAGCTTGGCTGAAAGTGAGCTTGGTCTGCTCCTCTCACCTGCTATGATTAAGGAGGGGTCACTCCTTAGGACAGAAGGGCTTGTCCATGGCTTTCTTCATCCACCCCTCCAGCCTTGCATTCCCACATTCTGTACTTAGGCCTCGAGACTCAGACTGTCTCAGGATGTCACCTTTATTCTTTTTTCTTTTTTTTTTGAGATGGAGTCTCGCTCTGTCGCCCAGGCTGGAGTGCAGTGGCCGGATCTCAGCTCACTGCAACCTCCGCCTCCCAGGTTCTCGCCATTCTCCCGCCTCAGCCTCCTGAGTAGCTGGGACCACAGGCACCCGCCACCTCGCCCAGCTAATTTTTTGTATTTTTAGTAGAGACGGGGTTTCACCGTGTTAGCCAGGATAGTCTCGATCTCCTGACCTCGTGATCCGCCCATCTCGGCCTCCCAAAGTGCTGGGATTACAGGCTTGAGCCACCGCACCCGGCCCACCTTTATTCTTGTGACTCTGTAGTAACCTGTTTTGTGTTGCTATAAAGGAATGCCTGTGGCTGGGTAATTTACAAATAAATGAGGTTTATTTGACTCACAGTTCTGCAGACTGTACAAGAGGCTTGGCACTAGCATCTGCTTCTGGCGAGTGCCTCAGGAGGCTTCCAATTAAGGCCAGACATGGTGGCTCATGCCTGTAATCCCCACACTTTGAGAGGCTGAGGCAAGCAGATCACTTGAGGCCGGAGTTCGAGACCAGCCTGGCCAACATAGTGAAATCTCATCTCTACTAAAAATTACAAAAATTAGCGGGGCGTGGTGGCAGGTGCCTGTAATTTCAGCTACATAGGAGGCTGAAGAAGGAGAATTACTTGAACCTGGGAGGCGGAGGTTGCAGTGAGCCGAGATTGTGCCACTGCCCTCCAGCCTGAGCGACAGAGTGAGACTTGGTCTAAAAAAAAAAAAAAAAAATTCCAATCAAGGCGGAAGGCAAAGGGGGAGCAGTGCCACGTGGCAAGAGAGGACGGAAGCGAGAGGAAGTGCCAGGCTCTTTTAAGCAATCAGCTCTCACTCATTCATTACTGTGTGGAGGGCACGAAGGCATTCGTGAGGAATCCACCCCCAAGACCCAAACACCTCCCACGAGGCCCCACCTCCAACACTGGAGGGCCACATTTCAACATGAGGTTTGGCAGGGACAGATATCCAAACCATATCAGGCGCCAAAAGAGTTAAAGAATAAACCTTACCTGTTAACCCGTCTTGGGGTTTCTGATGTACTTGACTTCATTAATAATTTAGTGAGGTGGACGGACAGGATTGGATTGATTCTCCCCCAAATCAATACACAAATGATTATTGCTTCAGGGTACTTCTGAGTGCTTCAGCAAGGCTGAGGGAGCTTTTCAGTTGAAAATGGAAACTGCACTCAGCACTGGAAGTTCCTGCAGAAAGGGTTATGTAAACCAAGGGGCGACCTGCTGCTAACATTTTCATTGCAATAAAACACTTTTTTTTTTTTTGGAATGGTGCTTTTATGACATACTTACTATCACCGTTTCAGGCCTATAATTTTAAAATTACTGCTCAATATTGAAGGTAAAATGACTTTACTGCTGCTGGTCTATTAAGGTTCTAGGAACTGGCTGCAGCTTGGAGAGTGTCTATGGCTAGATGCACTTGGGCACACTGTGCCCACTGCCCCGGACGTGCCTGCAGACACGGCAGGCTGGATGGGTGCACTGTGGCTGGGTGTGTCTGGGCACTTCCACAGGCGAGCAGGCACTCAGCTCTGAGCTTTGCACTTCCCACCTGAACTGACCAAAGTCCACTGCCCCTCCTGCCCCCACCACTGCCCCGGGATTGCAGAAATGCTAGGAAGTTGCACTGAAGTCAAAGCAGCAACCCGGGCTGGCTGCCCCACCCCATTGAGCTCAGGAAGCTGTGATTGCAACCATATATGTTGCCAGTTTATTTGTAGTATTTTAAATTTATTTTTATTATTTATTTATTTATTTATTTATTTATTTATTTATTTATTTTTTTTTTGAGACGGAGTCTCGCTCTGTCGCCCAGGCTGGAGTGCAGTGGCCGGATCTCAGCTCACTGCAAGCTCCGCCTCCCGGGTTTACGCCATTCTCCTGCCTCAGCTTCCCGAGTAGCTGGGACTACAGGCACCCGCCACATCGCCCGGCTAGTTTTTTGTATTTTTTTTTTAGTAGAGACGGGGTTTCACTGTGTTAGCCAGGATGGTCTCGATCTCCTGACCTCGTGATCCGCCCGTCTCGGCCTCCCAAAGTGCTGGGATTACAGGCTTGAGCCACCGCGCCCGGCCAAATGGCTGAGCTTTTCAAATGTCACTGGAGAAACATGGATTTTAATATATATGAGGGCTGGGCGTGGTGGCTCACTCCTGTAATCCCAGCACTTTGGGAGGCTGAGGTGGGTGAATCATTTGAGGTCAGGAGTTCAAGACCAGCCTGGTCAACGTGGTGAAACCTCATCTCTACTAAAAATACAAAAATTAGCTGGGCATGGTGGCGCATGCTTGTAATTCCAGCTACTCAGGAGACTGAGGCAGGAGAATCGTTTGAACCCAGGAGGCGGAAGTTGCAGTGAGCCAAGATCACGTCATTGCACTCCAGCCTGGGTGACAGAATGAGACTCTGTCTCAAACAAACAAACAAAAAATTTAAAAAATAATGTCTACGAGAGCAAAATAGCCATTTAGAAGACATCATCCTGTGAGGTACATCTGCTAGGGTCCTGGGAGGGATCAAGGCTACAACAAACCATGATCACACCACTGCACAAAGCACTTCAGGACAGTTTCTGCCCAAGGAGAGACTAGGCAGACAGACTTTCCTCTTTCACTGCTGGCCCCAGGTGCTTGCAGTTCTTCTCTCCAAGGGGACCCTGGAGACCCGGGGGCCATCAGTATGTCCATATGCTGGAGGGGCTGCTGGAAGGATCAAGAACTTCCCTCCAAATGCTCTCTGGCTTGACTATTTGCCTGATGGAACAGGCAGAAGGATAGAAATCAGCTCTGGGAGGAGCAGAAACGTTCTGAGGCCAGAGCAAACTGGTGATGACGGGGGCTTGGAGAAGGTGGCAGGCAGGGCTATTCCACAGGATCATGCAGCTTGAGCTAAAAACTTTGAAGTCTGCTCTGGAGCATTTTCAGCAGTGGGAATGAACCAATTTGCATGTTAAAAATGTGAGCAATGAATTGAGAGGCAAGGGGTCACATGGGGGGGCGCCTCTGTGGAGGTCCAGGAGAGAGGAGATGGTGGCTGGGACCAGGGAGGTGGTCATGGTGATGGAGAGGGCTGGGTAGATTTGAGATACATTGTGGGGACCAGCAGGTTATAGTGATGGATTGGATGTAGGGAGATTGGAGTAAAAATTATCGACTCAGTAATGGACGTGGCCATGAACTGACTAGAGCACAGTAGAGAAGGGGCAGATGTGAGGGTGAGGGGTGTCTGGTCTATGGCTCAATTAGGATAATGGATAATGAGGGGTGTGCCCTCCTGGAAGTCACCTCTGATAAACCTGGGCAGGTGATCATAAAACAATTTTTTTTTTCAGTTGTATTTGCCAAAGTCATTTTTGGCCTTTGACCTTCAAATAGATAGTAGGATTTTTGTTGTTGTTTTTGAGACAGGGTCTCACTCTGTTGCCCAGGCTGGAGTGCAGTGTGCAATCATGGTCACTGCAGCCTCAAACTCCTGGGCTCAAGCAATCCTCCTACCTCAGCTTCCTGAGTAGCTCAGACTACAGATGCATACCACCATGCCCAGCACATTAAATTTTTTTTTTTTTTGTAGAGCCAGGGTCTTGCTATGTTGCCCAGGCTGGTCTCGAATTCCTGGCCTCAACTGATCTTCCCACCTCGGCCTCCCAAAGTGCTGGGATTACAAGTGCGAGCCACCACACCTGGATGATTCTAGTTATTTGAAATCAGGAAAGACACTTACCATTTAACTCAGAGTCCTCTTCATTAGTGTCTGGTAAGCAGTTGGATAAGAGAGTGCTTGAGTTTGCATCTGCCTGCAGGTGAATGTTGGGGGAGGATGTGGGACTCTCCTGAGTCATTGGTTTCTTCTGTGTCACATGAGGGCTTGGGGTATGTGGCTGATGAGTGGGCAATGGTGGTGGCCCTCTTGTTTGGGATAGAGTGGGGACTTACATGGGATGCCTCTATGTCCTTCTGTCTCCTCTCTGCGTGTCCTCTGGCCCCTCACTCCTGGAGCAGATTCCTGAAGGCATCACTGGCCCACAGAGACTGTGACAGCAGCTTTGCTTCCTGCTAACTGGGAAGGTCAGCTTCTTGCCAGGAAGACCCTGCTCTCATGTCTGAGCCCCTCGGCCCCACACTGCTCCCTCACCTGCCCCAGCCAGTTCCCATATTCTGGGTCCATGCCCATCATCTCCTTCCCAGTACTGAATTCTCCACTAGTTAGAAGTTTTTGGGTTGTGATGAATAGACACGTTCTGGATATAGCTTGAGTCTGTGAGGGAGGTTTATGAAAAGTTTCCAGAGGTGGAGAGACCCAGGCGACTGCAGCTAGGGTGGAAGAGTGTCGAAGCAGAGACAGGAATACCAGGAACCTTTCCAGAAGTGGTGAGAGGGCGGTGGCGGAGAGGTCTGGGCCACAGCTGCATTGGGAACCCCAGCAAGGGTCTTGCCAGCACAGTAGCCTCTAGGGGGCACTAGACCATCATGAGACAAACTGGAAATGGGGGGTCAGATAGCCAAGATCTCTATATGGGCCGGGAGTAGGATAGGGGAGTGAGGCACCTTGGGCACAGAATTGAAGGAAGTGCCAAAAAACTCAAGAATGAAGATAAACCAGCTTTAATGAAAATTTTTTTGTGTGTGCAATCGGGACAGTTGTTTCCAATCAGTCCAAGATTCCTGGGTACCTTGGCCATTTCTTGCCATATGGGTTTATGAGGGTTCACAATGGGATGGGCATAGATTGGGGAGCATGGGGATTTAGATAAAGTCTTGTTGTGATTATAGAGCTTTTATTAGCCTTTCCACTTGGTTCAAAATATGGGAGGATATTTTCATAAGTGTGTCTAAGGGCTCACATTTTTCTTTTGCTTCAGGCTCCAACATGACTCCCATATTAGTCATTGGTCTAGACCCTAGATTCCTTACATGACTTGCAAAACATGCATTGAAGCAGGCAGCATCTTCAACAAAACCGCATATTTTGGCCAGGTGTGGTGGCTTATGTCTGTAACCCCAGCACTTTGGGAGGCTGAGGCAAGAGGATCCCTTGAGTCCAGGAATTCGAGGCTGCAGTGAGCCATGATTGCACCACTGCACTCTAGCCTGGGCAACAGAGCAAGACCTTGTCTCTACAAAAAAATGAAAAAATTAGCCTGGCATGGTGGTGCACACCCGTCATCCCACCTACTTGGGAGGCTGAGGTGGAGAGGATTGCTTGAGCCCAGGAGTTTGAGGGTATAGTGAGCTATGGTTGCAGCTCTGCACTCTAGCCTGGGAGAAAAAGTGAGGCTCTGTTTCTAAAAACACTAAGCAGCAGCAGCAGCAGCAACAATGACAACAACAACAACAACAACAAACGAACAAACTGCAGATCCACCCTACCATTGCCCCTGCCTCTGTTGAGCATTTTTGCCATGCATAAATAAATGCCTGCTCTTCCGCAGTCAGCAGTCTGAGGAAATTCTGAAACCAAATTACACATAGGCTAGTGCTCTATGCCGTCAATCTGTAATGTATCTTGTTATTTGATTTTTACATCCTTTAATACGTTTCCTAAGAAGTCTGCTTTGGAAAAATCACCAAAGGAATTAGAAGAGAGCGAATAAGAAAACCCAGAAAAACTAAAAAGATTTTTCTTCCCCCATTTTTTATTAAAATGCAGTCAACCTGCGCAGTGCGAGTGAGTGAGTGACTGTCTACGCTTTCACTAACGGATCATCAGTTTCTCTCAACCTTTTCTCCATAAATGGAGAATATCAAATGAGGGGCTAGGGGTGTCAGAAAAGGGTTGGGAGCCTCAGCTCATGTTGATGGGCCCTCTGTGTCATGGAGCCTTTGGGGACGTCTGATTTCACATCCGTCTTGACCCTAAATGGCCTTCTCAACCTTCCCCTTGTCTCTCCTGGTTCCTGCCTCACCGGACTCAACCTCTTGGTGGGCAGCTCCCCAGAGGGCAGCCCCAGCCTAAGAAGCAGGCCTCTTCCCAAGTCCTCAGCCTCACGAGAATAGTGGGTAACACAGTGGGCTCAGGGGGCCCTGGGAGATCTCCAAAGGCCTTTGGCGTGTTCACCAATGTCCCCTCACAGGTCTTGCTCGGCACAGGGGGTTCTCCTTAAGAGACATGACAGGGCACTTGAACCGTGGCAAATGAAAGAGACGGAGGGGCAGGAACAGGGACACCTTGCGAGGAAGACAGGCCTTAGCCTTGTGCCACCCGTATGAGGTTCCCTAAGCAGCCCTCTCTCTCCCACCTTTTCCCAATCCTCGCTCCCCGACCCTCCTAGCACAGCTGGCTCCACGAGGGATCAATTCTCCTGGGGCCGGGAGGAGGCCAGGCGAGCACCGGCCGCCTCGAGCGCTGGGCTGGAGCTCAGAGAGCGCGGCGGGGGGCGCGGGCGGGGCGGGGCTGGTGCGCAGAGCTGTCCAGCACCCCGAGGCGGGGCGTGCGCCCCCGGCCCGCCCCAGCCGCCTCCGCCCGCCCTGTCAGCGCCACTGCGGCTCGGCGGGCGCGTCACGTGGCTGGCGCAGCGCGGCCTCCAGGCTCAGGGAGCGGGCGAGGGGCCGGGCGGGAGGACGGACAGACCCACGGACGCTCCACCGGCGGCACCCGGCCGGGCGGGCTGCGCGCCGCGGGGCATGGGCGCGCCGGGGGTCCCCGGGCCCAGGCCGGCCGCGGCGGGGCTCCCGGGGCGCGGGGGCAGCGGCGGGCGGGGGTCTTCCCTGGCGGCCGCCGCTGAGCCCCCGCGGGGCCCGTGACGCCGCGGCCGATGTGGCCCCGCGCGCGCTACGGGCCTGCACCGCCACCGCACAAAGACGCCTCAGGAGCCGCCGCCTGCACCCGGGCCGCAACAGCCGCGCCAGCCGGAGCCCGAGCCCAAACCCGAGCCCGAGCCACAGCCAGAGCCAGAGCCAGAGCAGGAGCCGCAGCCGGAGCCGGATCCGGATCCCGACCCGGAGCCGGGGGGCAGGAGGCGGCGCCCGCGGGCGGCCGGGCCCGGTATGGAGAAGCGCGCGGCCGCGGGGCTGGAGGGCGCGCCGGGCGCCCGGGCGCAGCTGGCCGTCGTCTGTTTGGGTGAGTGGGCCGCGCGGGCCGGGCAGGTCCAGGTCCCCCGCGTGGCAGCTCCGCCCCGCGCCCTGACCAACCCCCTCTCCGGCCGCGACATCCCGGGGCCCCGCACCGCGGTGGCTCCCGCGCGGAGGCCCAGAGAGCGGCCAGCACCGCTTGCCCGCCTGGCCCCGGGCCTGCGCGGGCGACTCCGGTGGCGCAGCCCCGGCTCGCGCCCCGCTCGGAGTAGTGCCCGGAGCCCGGGCTGAGCGCTGGCAGGCGGCCCTTCGTGCAGGCGGCAGCCTTCACCCGGCCCGCCCGCGCTGAGCCTGGAGTCGAGGGGGCCCCCGGGAGCTGGGGACAAAGGCCAGGCCGGCTGTCCCCTGAAGAAGCAGCTATTTCCGGCCTGGAGTTGGGGTGGGGGCGGGTGTGAGCCGCAGATGGGGACTCGGGGTGCGGGGCAGGGCTGGAGGAGGGTGCCAGTGTGGAGGCGGCTTCCAGGGGACTCCTGTTTTCCCTTTGTGTCTCTCAGCCCCTGGGCAGGCCTGTTCAGTTTAGGAGGGTGCTTGGGTTGGGCCAGGGACCGGTCCAGGCCAGGCATGGGGTGGGAGGGGCTCCCGCCCTGTCCGGGAGTTTTTCTGTCCAGCTTTCCAGCGCTCTGTGTGGGCGAGAGGAGAAGGAGTTAAATCCCCAACCCACATGGCTCCTTTATTTACTGTGATGAAGGAGGGAGGCCATTATAAGAACTGGGGGTTATTAGGGGACACCCTATGATGTCACCAGTGAGGGCTCTGTAACCTGACAGGTTTGCTGAAGCCACTGAAATGACAAAGTAATCACCCCCAGGCCTCAGGGAGCTCTGAGGCCCGGGCAGGCCCATGCCCCAGCTGTGTGAGCCTGGCTCAATGGGAATGTGCCACTGGGGAGCATGGAGGGTGCAACCTCAGCGGGCCCACCCCAACCTGGGTGCAGGGTCATGTGTGTTGGGCTCTGAGCTGCTGGGTGCTGGCATCCGTGGTGAGCAGGGCAGGGGGACAGGCGCTCCGTGCTCAGGAGCTTTGGCCTGGCTCTGTCCAGGTGTCCTGGGTGGGGGCAGCGGTTCCTGCTTCCTGGCCAGGCGGGATCTGACCCACATCCTGAACCCTGGGAAGCTGGGCTTGCCCCTCCGCTCTGGGCCCATAACCCCCTGCCCGGCCAGAAGCGCACGGCCGCGGGGCTGGAGGGCACGGGGCGCCCGGGTGCAGCTGGCGGTCGTCTGTTCACGTGAGTGGGACACGCGGGCCGGGTGGGTCCGGGTCCCCCGCGTGGCAGCTCCGCCCCGCGCCCTGACCGACCCCCTCTCCGGCCGCGGTATCCCGGGGTGAAAGAAGGTGAAAGTAAGGGCCAAACCCCATGGAGGTGGGCGCTTGAGGGGTGGCTGGGGAATTTTGCTTTCCTTCTGAAGGTCAGCGTGGCACAGGGGAAGAGGATGGTTCCGTCACTAGCTGCGTGCCCTGTAAATGGGGATAAGCAGAACTGCCTTCCCTCCTGCCCCTGCTGCTGCTTCCCCTTTGGAGGGGGAAGCTGGTCAAAGTAGTAGGAGCAGGCCAGGCGCGGTGGCAGGTGCCTGTAATCCCAGCACTTTGGGAGACCAAGGCAGGAGAATCGCTTGAGGCCAGGAGTTTGAGACCAGCCTGAGCAACACAGTGATACCTCATCTCTACAAAAATAAAAAATAAAAAAATAACCAGGCATAGTGGTGCACACCTGTAGTTCCAGCTACTTGGGAGGCTCAGGTGGGAGGATTGCTTGAGCCCAGGAGTTTGAAGCTGCAGTGAGCTATGCACTTCAGCCTGGAAAACAGAGCAGGCAAGGCAGAGAGGTGGGGTTGAGGTGGGTAGGGGCCCTCTTGATGGGCAGTCTTGGGCTACACTCTGGGCCTTGCCCTATAAGAGGAAGGGGACCAGCAGGCCAGCCTTGGGTTTACCTGTGGTGTCCCTCATGGGCTGCTGCTGGTCCCCAGCAGGCACCTGAGACCCCTGACCCTTTCTTTGTGTCTCCCACAGTGAACATCTTTCTTACCGGGAGGCTCAGCAGTGCGGTTCCTGCCTTAGGTAAGTAAGCACTTTCTCTCCTTCCTCCATTCCTCCGGGCCCTTTTGGGTGAGTGGGCCCTGAGGACAGGCCTTCAGGGTCCTGGCTCCACCCGGAGTTCCTGTGTGCATCTTTTCTAAGTCACAAAGGAGCTGTTCGGCTTTGGGCAGGCTTCAACTTCTCTGAGCCTCAGTTTCCTCATCTGTAAAGTGGGTGAAATAACAAGGTCTACTGAAAACCTGGCTCCTAGTATTCCATGAGCCAGTGAGGCAAGCTCTTAGTGCAGTGCCTGGCACATGGTGACTTTATACCACTGGCAAGCTGCCAAGGGTCCCATGGAATTGACATCTTGTGCTTCACGCAGGCTGTGGGCTTCCTAGGATTTAATTTATAGGGGTATGACTGAGGGATGACACAGAGAGGCCCATGCCATGGAAAGAACACTTTATTATTTTTCTTGAGAGGAGGGGACATGCCACGCCATGCAGGGCCACCTGGGAATTACTAGGTTTGGACAAGCAGGAGCAAGAGTGGAAGAAAGGTGTAAGTTAGAGCTGGCATCACAGCTTCATGGGAAAGAAGTGGCAGCCAGGCGCTGTGGCTCATGCCTGTAATCCCAGTACTTTGGGAGGTGGGCGGAGGTGGGCGGATTGAGTGAGTTTAGGAGCTCGAGACCAGCCTGGCTATCATGGCGAAACTCCACCTCTACCAAAAGGTAGCTATAATCCCATCTACTCGGGAGGCTGAAGCAGGAGAATCGCTTGAACCTGGGAGGTGGAGGTTGCAGTGAACTAGCTGAGATTGCACCACTGTACTCCAGCCTGGGCAACAGAGCAAGACTCTGTCTCTAAAAAAAAGAAAAGGCAGGGCAGAGTAAACAGTTTAGGATTGGCTGGATTGAGTCATTCTGCTGGGCTTGGGCTATGGGGGTGCCCACTGGTTGCCTGGTAGCTGGTCTGGGGATGCTTCAGGGCAGGGAAGATACTGGCTTGGTGTGGGAGGTTAGGTAAGAAGGTGAGTAGAGGGCGTGGCCTTGCATCAGCTGCACGTGAAAAGTGAGTTTCAGGCAGCTGACTTGCAAGACAGAGGTAAACATTTTGGCCAAAAGTACATACAGAATCCGAGAGGACACAGTGAGCACACTGCCCCCGCCTCTACCTGTTGGCATGGGTCTGTCCAGCCGCTGGCTGTCTTTAAACTCCAGCCTAGTCCCAAGCACAACAAAGGCCATCAAGAGCTAGAGGGGCGACCAAGCCCATCCATCCTTCACTACTGGAGGTAAGGGGCTGCTGGTTGGCAAGTGGATAAGCCCAGACCCCCCGGGGCCCTGAGTGCCACCTGGAGAGTCTGAGGGGGACCTGAGGGAGCCTGTTCTATCATTAACAAGCCCCCATAGACCTCTGCATCTCTTGCTAATTCCGCCTATATATTGCCATTTCCAACAACCCCTAAAAAGGTATTAAAGTAAGCATAAGTATTTCCATAAAAATGTTAAGTCTGGTTGGGTGTGGTGGCTCACACCTGTAACCCCAGCACTTTGAGAGGCTAAGGCAAGAGAATGCTTGAGCCCTGGAGTTTGAGACTAGCCTGAGCAACATAGTGAGGCTCCATCTCTACAAAAAAATCTGAAAATTAGCTGGGCACGTTGGCATGTGCCTGTAGTCTTAGCTACTCGGGAGACTGAGGCAGGATGATTGCTTGAGCCCAGGAGTTTGAGATTGTAGTGGGCTATGACAGCTCCACTGTACTCCAGCCCGGGTGACAGAGCGAGACCCTGTCTGTAGAACAAAAACCAAAACCTGAGGTCAAGGTGCAGCCAGGGAGAACAACGGGGGCCTCTGACTTGTTCCTTGCCTGCTGTTCTGCTCGGTGGGGCAGGAGGTGCCTGGGTTTCTAGTTCTGTGCAGGACCCGGCTTGTTGGAGAAAGGACCTGGAGCTGTCAGGCAGCGGGACCCCTGCTGCTGGCTGTGGTTGAGGAGGAGGCCCAGGGTGCACAGAAGCTGTGCTCACTGGCTCCTCTGGCAGGCTCGGGCCTCTTTCCCTCTCTCTGTCCTGAGCTGTGCTCTCGGGAGCCCAGCCGCCTCTGCTGCTTCGGGCTGGCCGAGGGCCAGGCCTTGCTCAGCGCTGACCTAGCCCCAGCCCTGTCTGCTGTCCTGGTCTCCACAACTAACTGATGGTGGCCCAGTCTCCCATCCCAATTTCCAGGAAAAGGCTCACTGGCCCGGCCTGGGTCAGATGTCCGTGGCCATGGTAGAGAGTCAGGGGAAGGGGGAATGAGGGTGTCACAGCTTATGAATGTGAGCCCCAGGGCACCCTCCTGCTGGTGGGTGTGTCACCCCAAATGCACATATACCTCACGTTTAGAAAAGTGCCTCCCTGAGGACTAGGGCCACTCATGGAGCTTGGGCGAGGAGGACACTGTCCAGGTCCTTAGCTGTCAAGATCTCAGGTCCCAACAGGGTCCTCGTTGCAGCCCTTGGTGCCCTCTGTGATGGGAGCTGCACACCCAGTGCAGAAGGCCATGGGTGGCGGTCTGGGATCCTAGCTGTCCTAGAGTCCACTTCTGACACCTCCAGCATTACTGACCAGCTGCAGATGGCCCAAGGTACCCCCTCCCAGCACGGCTCCATGACTCTGCATTTCCACGGCTTTCCCTGGGATTCCTGCTGCATGGGACCCTGGATTGGGAACCATTCCCCGAGCCCCTTCTCCACCCTCACTAGGCTCAGGTGCTCCAGAGGGTCTGGCAGGGCTGTCTGGGGACCTCACAGGTTTTTTACCCCCCAGCAAACCCCATCCTAAGCCTAAGTATGTGAGGCTCTGACTGGTCAGAACACCTCTTGCATCCCCCCGGCCTCTGGGCTCAGCCCTGAAGCTACCATGGCCCCAGCAGAGAGAGCCTGGGCAGGGGCTTCATGCAGTTTGCAGGCAACTGGCAGCTTCCCCGGCACGTCTGGGGCGGGACTCCCAGCTCCCCGTCGTCGGGTTACACCAGGCAGGTTGGCAGGGGTATTGATCAACTTTGGAAATCGGATCTGCAAATTGTACTTCCTCAGGCCTTGCAGTGTCCTCTCAGGAATATTTGATGACTCTTTGGACCAGGAAAGGACACTGGCCTAAAAGTGCCCGGTCATTCCTTCCCTACTTGTGTGGGCCACCATGGCTCCCAGGGCCCAGGCCATCTTCTGCCTGAGAGAAGGCAGGTCACCTCCAGCTGAAGCTCAGACAGACCTCTCGACTGCCCCCAACACCCCGAACCCCTCCCTCTTCCCCATTATCCCGCAAATCATGCAGTCCTCCCATCTGCCCTCACTGCCTGCCCACTGCTACACAGCCCATCATGAACCTCACCTCCACGGGGCATTCCTGGAGACCCCCCTCCTCACTGGCAGCCCCTGACCCCAGTCCCCTACCACATGCACATCTGCCTCAGGTCAAGCAGGGTCCTTGCCTAGGCTGGGCATGGTGGGGCACACCTGTAGTGTGAGCACTTTGGGGGGCTGAGGTAGGAGGATCACTTGAGCCTGGAATTTGAGGCTGCAGTGAGCTGTGATCACACCACTGCACTGCAGCCTGGAGACAGAGCTAGACCTTGTGTCAGAAGAAAAAAAAAAAAAGAGTCCTTGCCTAGAACTTGCAGCTCCCTGCACAGAGCCCAGCCTCCCTCTGGCCCCGCATACCCTCTGCATGAGGCTGGGCTGCTGCTGCACCCACCGTGATCTCTGCCAACCCACTTTGGAGAAGAGCACACAGTTTAACCAAGTTGCCCTGATGTGGAAATTTCCGGGGAGCCCCCAGGAGTGAGGCTGTTTGGAGGCACCCATTGTTAGGGCTTTGCCGAGAGGCAGAGTGACTGGCAGTTGTCCCTTCCTCTGCTCCTGATATGGCTGGTGGCCTCCCAAGCCCTGATGAAGGGGCCAGACATAGGTCTACGAGGGAGAAGGGTTCTGGCCTAGGTGAGTGGGAAGAGAGAAAGGTGGCAGGTGACCTCTGGCTTTTCCTAGAAAGTATGGGTGAGACCCCTGGCCCCCAAGGGCCCCGAGGAAAGGGGCAGGTCTATGTCTATCCCCTAGGGAAGGCCTCCAGGGCTGGGTAGGAATGGACAGGGCCTTGTCCTGCCCCTACGGAGGACAGGGCGCCTCATAGGGTTTTACCCCTCAGCAAAAAGGTGAACATGGGAGGTTCCCAGCCGTGCTGACTCAGAGGCTGACACTTTGGCTTAGCATATGCTTTAGAGATGCAATGTGGGGGACGTTACCACCCCAGCCTCACTGGGCCTTCACTTTTTTTTTTTTTTTTGAGACGGAGTCTCGCTCTGTCGCCCAGGCTGGAGTGCAGTGGCCGGATCTCGGCTCACTGCAAGCTCCGCCTCCCGGGTTCACACCATTCTCCTGCCTCAGCTTCCCGAGTGGCTGGGACTACAGGCGCCTGCCACCACGCCTGGCTAGTTTTTTTTTTTTTTTGTATTTTTTAGTAGAGACGGGGTTTCACCGTGTTAGCCAGGATGGTCTCGATCTCCTGACCTCGTGATCCACCCGTCTCGGCCTCCCAAAGTGCTGGGATTACAGGCTTGAGCCACTGCGCCTGGCCTGGCTTTCACTTTTGTGGAACCTCCTTTTCGGACCCCTTCAGCAGGAAAGATCTCTTCTTTCGGATTTCCTTCTTCTTCTTTTTTTTTTTTTGGAGAAAAAGTCTTGCTCTGTCACCTAGGCTGGAGTGCAGTGGTATGATCATGGTTCACCACAATCTCCACCTCCTGGGTTCAAGCGATTCCTCTGCCTCAGCCTCCGGAGTAGCTGTGGATCACAGACACCCACTACCACACCTGGCTGATTTTTGTACTTTTAGTAGAGACGGGGTTTTCCCATGTTGGTCAGGCTGATCTCAAACTCCTGACCTCAAATGATCCCCCCGCCTCAGCCTCCGAAAGTGCTGAGATGACAGGCGTGAGCCACTGCACCCGGCCTCTTTTGGATTTCTTAACCCTACACCTCCCACAGAATCCCAGTTCAGACCTCAGGGCTCTGTGAGGTCCTCATGGCCAGTGGCCTCACGCAGCAGAGTGAACCAGGCTGGGGCTGGGGCCACTTTGCATGTTTGGGTGGCTGCACCCCAAGACCCCTCTCTGATAGTTTATCTCCTGCCCTCTCGGGCTGGGAGCAGGGTGTACAGCACCCTATTTCTGGGGCAGGATCGGAGGCTGGTTGTGGGGGCTGCCTCCCAGGGCCATGTGTGAGTTCCAGGTGGAGAGGCACTGACTTGCACCTCACTGACCCAGGACTGTCAGGGGTCTGAGGGTGATGCGATGGTGGCTGGCCTTGCTTTAGGACCAAGGGTTCTGTTCTTATCCTTGATGTTCTCACAAGCTGTTCATGGGGGTTACCGACTCCCTAGTAGTCACTGTCCTGGATCACCTGGGCCTTCATGGTCCCAGTAGGCCCCTGGGGGAAGGGGCTTCAGCTCTCAGCTTATGGCTCCAGCTGCCCAGCAGGTCCTCAGATGGACCCGTCCACTCAGGGGCCCACATCTATGGAACACCTGCTGTGCGTCAGGCACTGTGCAGAGTCCCGGGACACGGCACAGCCCTGCCTGCCTATGTGATGTTCATCCGGTCAGTCCCTACAACAAAAGGGAAATGCTGTGTGGCCCAGGCTGGGAGGAGGGGTGGAGGGCTGGAGCTCTGCGGGAGGCAGCCTGGAGGGTTTCCCTGGGAAGGGACCATGGAGCAGGGGGTGGAAGCTGAGGAGCCTGTGAATGGGATAAGAAGGTGGGGATAGCACCCACCAGGGACCACCAGGGCCTCCAGAGCAAGGTTCCCTCCAATGTGAGAGATCGGAGAGGTCCGGGGGGCTAGGGGTTATGGGAGGGATGAGGCAGAGTGTGGGGCAGGGAGGGGCTGGGGCTGCTGCAGTGAATTGTGGTTTTGTCCTAAGAGCATGGGAGGCAGCCAGAGGGCTCTCCTGCCTGTCCTGCAGCTGGGTCCCAGAGAGTCTTGCTGAGAACCAGAGAGAATTCGGCTTGCAAGGTCACGGTGCCAGGGGCCAGCCATGGGAGAGCGAGAAGAGAGTGTCACTGGGCTCGGGAAAAGCATCGTCCCTCGCCGCTCCGAGCCTCAGTTTCTCCGTCTGTAAAATGGGCCCTGCCTTCATCTCAGGCTGTTGTGAGAATCAGATGGACCAGTGCAGGGAAGGGTCTGGGGGCTGTGGGGTTGGGAGTGCGGTCAGTTGCTGGGACCAGCCTCCCGGTCCTGGGAGGGCCAGGGCACAGCAGGGCAGGGCAGGCTCACCATGCTGCCCTGGATGGTTTAGAAGCAGACAGCATGGAGAATGGATGGATTAAAGTGAGGCCCGTGGAGCAGGGCATGGAGGGCTCCTCATTTGAGCTGGCGGGCATGATGCTCTTTGCTCAACCTGAGCGGTATACAGTTGGTACTCCACAAATGCATGTTGGCTCAGTGCTGCAGTGAGAAGCTGAGGTCCCCAGAGGACTACAGTGATTCCTGACTCTGCCCTCCCTAGCTGTGTGGCCCCAGGCAAGTTGCTGACCCTCTCTGAGCCTGTTTCCTCACCTGGTTCCTAAATCTACCTTTGGTGCCTTCTCACTTGTACTCAGGATAAAACCCAGATTCTGCTCAGGGTGTCATCAGACCTAGGTGGCGTTTCCAGCCACAGCTGGACTTTGCCACCTCTCTTCAGCCCAGTTGTAGGATCTTCATTCTACCCAGGGGATCTGCGTAAAGTCCATCTGCTCCCATCCCCAGCCTGTGAGTTCCATAGAGCAGGCCTTATTCCCGCCTTACTCAGCCTTACTCAGCCTTACTGAGCCTTACTCAGCGTGCCTACCATGCATGCTTGGCACATAGTAGGTGAGTGAGCAAAGCCCCAGGGAAGGCAGGCAGGGGGCTGTCGCAGGATGGGCTATGCCGGCCGGGCAGGCCTAGGGGTGTGGAATTTTCCACTGAGCCGAGGCCACGAGGCTACACCTTAGAGGTGCTGGCTGCCAGGAGGGGTTGTTGGTGGGTTTCCTCCCATCTCTGCCAGAGATGCGGGGGACAGGACCTAGGCTCTAGCCCACTGCATAGGGTTGGGGGCTATAGCTGCCCCAAGTCTAGGGGGCCCTACTTGGCCTCCCGTACACACCACCTCCACGAAGTGACAAGTTGTGGCCTTGCCCTTGGCCATGGCCACCCTTGGCTGGGCTAGATCCCCCCATGGGGGAGGGCTGTGCTGAAGCCCCTAATCCCGGCTGCAACCCACTTCCCAACCAAAGATGGGCCGGCCTTTCTCGGCCTCGTCTCCCGACAGCGGCCTGCAGCGGGAAGCTGGAGCAGCACACGGAGCGGCGTGGGGTCATCTACAGCCCGGCCTGGCCCCTCAACTACCCTCCAGGCACCAACTGCAGCTGGTACATCCAGGGCGACCGTGGTGACATGATTACCATCAGGTAGGGGCGCCCGGGGGGTGTCAGAAGGAATCGACGTGGGCCCACATGCGTGGGATGAGTGAGAATGTGTGTGTGTGAGAGCAGGTGTGGAAGGCACACGCCTGAGGGTGTACGTGTGTGTGAGAGCAGGTGTGGGATCACATGCATGTGTGTGAGCATATGTGTGAGCGCTCATGTGTGAGCAGGTGTGAACAGGTGTGTGGGTGTTTGCATGTGTGTGAGCATTTATGAGTAGGTGTGTGTGCATGCAGATGTGTCCATGTGTGAGACAGGCATGTGTAGGTATTTGAGGTATGTGGCATGTGCATGCATGTGAGCACATGTAAGTAGGTGTGTGTGCATATGTGAGTGCGTGTCTGTGCATGTATGTGAACACACGTGTGCTTGTGTACGTGGACAAGCACATGTCGGGGAGACATAAAGGACACATGTGAGAGAGTGCATGTGTGAGCACATGTATGTGCACGAGCCATGCCTGCACAGGTGCAGAGAGCATGTATGTGTGCATGCATGTAAGATAATGGGTGTAACCATGCGTGAGCCGTAAGCATGCATGTGTACATGTGAAAGCATGCACACAAATGTGTCCAGTGCCCTGGGTCTCCACGGGCCTCTGTGGCGAGGTACCCAAGCTGGACCTTTTCCTGGTTTGAGCCTCGTTCATGGGGTATGGAGGGTTCTCAGTCACTCAGCCCTGCCAGGAAGGCAGGGCCAGCACACATGCCACTGGGAACACAGCCTGGGACTGGTGGGCATGGTCTGATGTCTCTGAGGTGGCAGAGATGTCCTCTCTGTCCTGCAGGGGTGGCTGGGGGCCAGGCTGGCACTGAGCCCAGAGCATGGTTTCCACAGGGGGCCTTGGGGAGGGGAGTGAATCAGGCAAAGCCTGGGTGCTCGAGCTGCAGGGACATGCAGAGGGAAAGGGGGACAGGCAGCGAGCGGTGGTCCTGGCCAGGAGTGGTCATGGGGACATTTGGCTGGGGAGTCACTATAGGTTCCATCTGCCATAGTTTTCCTAAATGCCAGAGCCCAAAAGGCACAACCCCTGACTTACTCCATAGCTGCAATGCATGAGGATGTGATGGGCATGGGCAGGGTCTGTCCTACGCTCTGTGCCTCAGTTTCCCCAAGGGCCAGGTGGTTCAGGGCCGGTGTATCTGGAGATGACAAGCTGTCAACCTGCTGCAGCCTCGGCCAGCCTCATGGGCACAGTCTCATCCTCACTGCCCATGCCTGGGACTTTGTGCTGGGCCCATCCTAGTGGTCCCAAGGTGGAGGCGTCTGGGCCCTTGGGCCTCTGCCCTTTTGGGGAGAGTGTCGGGACGGAGGCTCTTGACTTCCTGCTGCACTTCGGCTTCAGGCTGGGGGTGCCGTGTGCACTGATGGAGGGAAGGGTAGCTGCAGCAGAGCTGGAAATGACCTGTATGGATATCACAATTCTTCATGGAGCCTCCTGTGCACACCTGGATGGGGACAGTGTGGGGACAGAGTGGCTGGGAGTGGAGGAACCAGGCAATCTGGAACATGAGGAGCGGGGGCGGCCGGCCGGGACGGGGCTGGCTGTCCTGGCCGTGGCTCCAGCCTGACTACTCTCTGCTGATCCTCGACCATGGAGGTCCTGCCTACGGCCTCATGTCTGGGTCCTCTCCGCCTCCCCGCAGCTTCCGCAACTTTGACGTGGAGGAGTCCCACCAGTGCTCCCTGGACTGGCTCCTGCTGGGCCCAGCGGCCCCGCCCCGCCAGGAGGCCTTCCGCCTCTGTGGCTCTGCCATCCCGCCTGCCTTCATCTCTGCCCGAGACCACGTCTGGATTTTCTTCCACTCAGACGCCTCCAGCTCCGGCCAGGCCCAGGGCTTCCGTCTGTCTTACATCCGAGGTGATAGTGGGCGCAGGGCAGGCAGGACACCACAGAGCACACCGTGCGTGCCAAAAGGCTCCTGGCTCACAGGGGCAGCACCCTCCACAGGGCTCCGGCTCCCTGCAGGATGTCCCCTGGCCACCCTGTCAATCTCAGGACAGTGGCAGGACCGGGCATGTGGATGCCTCAGACCTCTCAAGGTCACTGGCCCTACTTCCCAGTCTTGGCTAGTTGTGGGAACTCACCCCTAACCCCAGACTCAGGTCAGGGACTGAGCCCACCCTGGTGTTGGAGGGGTTTCTGCTTCCACGGTGATGGGGAACCACCTGCCCACTTTTGGCCCCAGGCCCCCTGGCCAAAGGGAGGCTCTTCTGTCTCCTGACTGTCCCCTGCTACCTCTCCACCCCACAGGGAAGCTGGGCCAGGCGTCTTGCCAGGCAGATGAGTTCCGCTGTGACAATGGCAAGTGCCTGCCCGGCCCGTGGCAGTGCAACGCAGTGGATGAGTGTGGAGACGGCTCTGATGAGGGCAACTGCTCGGCGCCGGCCTCGGAGCCTCCAGGCAGCCTGTGTCCCGGGGGGACCTTTCCGTGCAGCGGGGCGCGCTCCACGCGCTGCCTGCCTGTGGAGAGGCGCTGTGACGGCTTGCAGGACTGCGGCGATGGCTCGGATGAGGCGGGCTGCCCCGACCTGGCATGTGGCAGGCGGCTGGGCAGCTTCTACGGCTCCTTTGCCTCCCCAGACCTGTTCGGCGCGGCCCGTGGGCCCTCGGACCTTCACTGCACATGGCTGGTGGACACGCAGGACTCGCGGCGGGTGCTGCTGCAGCTGGAACTGCGGCTGGGCTACGACGACTACGTGCAGGTATACGAGGGTCTGGGTGAGCGCGGGGACCGCCTGCTGCAGACGCTGTCCTACCGCAGCAACCACCGGCCCGTGAGCCTGGAGGCCGCCCAGGGCCGCCTCACCGTGGCATACCATGCGCGTGCCCGCAGCGCCGGCCATGGCTTCAACGCCACCTATCAGGTGAAGGGCTATTGCCTTCCCTGGGAGCAGCCGTGTGGGAGCAGCAGTGACAGTGATGGGGGTAGCGCAGGCGACCAGGGCTGCTTCTCGGAACCACAGCGCTGTGACGGCTGGTGGCATTGTGCCAGCGGCCGAGACGAGCAGGGTTGCCCTGCCTGCCCGCCCGATCAGTACCCCTGCGAGGGTGGCAGTGGTCTGTGCTACACGCCTGCCGACCGCTGCAACAACCAGAAAAGCTGCCCCGACGGGGCGGACGAGAAGAACTGCTTCTCCTGCCAGCCCGGCACCTTCCACTGCGGTACCAACCTGTGCATCTTTGAGACGTGGCGCTGTGACGGCCAGGAAGACTGCCAGGACGGCAGCGATGAGCACGGTTGCCTGGCCGCCGTGCCCCGCAAGGTCATCACCGCCGCGCTCATCGGCAGCCTGGTGTGCGGCCTGTTGCTGGTCATCGCGCTGGGCTGCGCCTTCAAGCTCTACTCACTGCGCACGCAGGAGTACAGGTGGGCGCTGTGCCCACAGCCCGGGGACCGGGTTTCTTCATCACCCAGGCTTGCTGTCCCCGCAGCTGTGGGTTTGCAGATGGGGGCCTGGACCAGCTACGTGGAGGCTGCCCTGTGCACACTGGGGTCCCTACATCTTGGGATGTCTGGGTGGAGGGTGGACCCAGAATCCTGTTGCTGCTGCAGGTCCGGGGCAGCCCAGCCATGTCACCCTCTGCCCACCACTTCCAGGGCATTCGAGACCCAGATGACGCGCCTGGAGGCTGAGTTCGTGCGGCGGGAGGCACCTCCATCCTACGGTCAGCTCATCGCGCAGGGCCTCATTCCACCCGTGGAGGACTTTCCTGTCTATAGTGCCTCCCAGGTGAGCCCCTGGAGGGCGCGAGGCCCCTCTGGGGCGAGGTGGGACAGTGTGCGGAGGAGGCTGGTCCAGCAGTCACAGGAGTGGGAGGCAAGGCCTAGGCAGGGTGACCTGGGGGCCCATGGCCAGGTGGAGGGGTGGACAAGGGGGTCTCTTGGGTCTCAGGTCCCTTGGGGGTGTGCTGACGCCTGCCCCTGAGCAGCCTGGTCGCCCCCTCAGCCACATCCCCCTGCCCCCACCTGCCCCACCCCGCCCCACCCCACAGGCCTCTGTGCTGCAGAATCTTCGCACAGCCATGCGGAGACAGATGCGTCGGCACGCCTCCCGCCGGGGGCCCTCCCGCCGCCGCCTCGGCCGCCTCTGGAACCGGCTCTTTCACCGGCCGCGGGTGCCCCGAGGCCAGATCCCACTGCTGACCGCAGCACGCCCCTCACAGACCATGCTGGGTGATGGGTTCCTGCAGCCTGCTCCAGGGGCTGCCCCCGACCCCCCAGCACTGCACACGGACACAGGCAGCCCCAGGGTGGCCGGAGATGGGCCCCCCAGTGCCCCAGGCCATGCACCGGAGGTGGGACCTTCAGGGCCACCCTTGCCCTCAGGCCTGCGAGACCCAGAGTGCAGGCCTGTGGACAAGGACAGAAAGGTCTGCAGGGAGCCACTGGCAGACGGTCCAGCTCCTGCGGATGCACCTCGGGAGCCCTGCTCAGTCCAGGACCCGCACCCCCAGGCCTCCACTGCCAGCAGCACCCTGGGCCCCCACTCGCCAGAGCCACTGGGAGTCTGCAGGAGCCCCCCGCCCCCTTGCTCCCCAATGCTGGAGGCCAGCGATGACGAGGCCCTGTTGGTCTGTTGACCGCCGGGCTTGCTGGTGACCGCCACAGCCCCGCTTTGTAACCAGGGAATACACAGTCATTTCTACCCTGCCTCTGCGTCCTTTCTTATGGAGAGGCCCTCCGGGGACCCCAGCGGAGGGGCTGGGCCCTCAGCCAGCTGGCTGCACTGGTGGGCACGGTGGGCGGGAGCTCTGGGACTGAACAGTGGGGGAGAAGGGTGAAGTGGTGAGCCCGTCTGCAGGATCCCAGCGTACACAAGCACCCTGGGATCTCACTTCTCTCCCCCTACTTCATTCTGGGAACCCATTTCCAAAGAAGCAGAAGACCAGAGCTTTTTTGCTTCATCTGCCCTGCAGTGGCACCAGCTGCCCACAGAGCTGGGAGTTGTCATGAGGATGGGGCTGGGCCATGGGGACGCTGGGTCTCATCCGTGGTGACTGTTCTGCCCATGCCTCACCCTCTTCCTGTCTAGCAAGGCCCCTGGAGGACCTGGGTTGGGCAGCTCCTGCCAAGCCCTCAGGCCCCTGACCAGGCAGGTGCCCTTTGCCTTCCTTGAGGGTCCAATCTCCTGGGCACTGTGGCAGGGCTGGGGTGTATACCTGGCATACAGGAAGCCCCTTGAGTTCCCTGCAGGCCTCAAAGCCCCCAGGACATGCTGCTGTGTGCTTTCTGGGGACAGAGAAGCTGAGACACCAACAGCAGTGGCCACATCTGTTCCATCCTAGCTCAGGGCCTCAGTTTCCCCACCTGTAAGCCAGGGTGAGACTGTGGGCTCTGAAGTCCTGACCTTCACTCTGTGGTGGTTTATGAGAAGAAAGACGATCCCAGCTAGGAGCCCCTGAACTCTCCTGGGTGGCCAAGCTCAGACTGGCATCGAGGGGCCTGGAGGAGGGGTGGACTGAGCTGCTCCCCTCCATGTCCCTTTAGGGCCAGGGGGACTCTGGGTGCCATGGTAGGGAGTGCCTGTGTCAAGCACCAAAGCCCCCTAATGTCGAGAGTCTCCTCCAGGGCCTGTCACGGCGTCTTCCCGGCCAGCAACATGTGTGCACCCACCGAGGTACGCCCCGACCACTCCAATCTGTGCCCATCATGGACTCCCCATAGCACGAGCGAACAGCCAGCCCTGTTTATTTATAGGCTTTTTCAGGAAAAGCTAAGCAGGGCAGCGCTAAGACAGGAAACCCAGTCCACATTTCAGGGTTTCCTTAAAACAGGCTTCTAAAAGTCGTATCTCTCTTTTTTTTTTTTTCCCAGAAAAACAAAAACAAAAACAAAAACTTTTTTGCCAAAACGCCTCCTCAATAAACAACATGTAAACAGAAACAGCTGCTTCAGTCTCTACAAACATCTCATTGTGGCTTCAAGGGCTTGTCTGTGGCAGCCAGCAGGGAGGGTGGGCAGGGGCTATTCTCCTCTTCTTCAGGGGCATCCTGGGGGTAGACCACGAAACACAGCTCCTGGCCCCAGCGTGTCATGGACTCTGAGGACAGACAGATGGACCTTGGGGCCTGACCTCTCGGGATAGGGGTGACCCCCAGCTCCAGACACCTCCCCTTGGGCAGGGGTCTTCAGGGAGCTGCTCCGTCGGTACACATGGTTCTGGAAACTTTGGGTACATCTTGGGAAGAGACATGTGGCGGCGGCTGGGCCCTGCGTTCCCACCTCAGCTGCTAGGACACCCTGCTCTGGGGTGAACCTCTAAGAAGGAGGTCCCGTTTCCAGGCCCCGGCCCTCTGTGCCCGGTGACCTGCGGCTGCCTGGCTCACCTGTGAGTCTGTGCACACACTTTGGTTTGCTTCTCCAGAACACTCCCAGAAAGAAAATGGGCACCCCCGTAAGAATGATTATGACGCCGACCCCACAGACCATAGGCTCTGAGATGAAGCTGAAGACCAGCAGGAAGGCCCAGAAGACCAAGTATGCCACGGGGATGAGAAGGTTCACCTGGGGAAGGGGGAGCAGAAACACCGATGGTGCAGGACCTCCAGCTGTCTGTACCCCTGACCCCGAGGGTCTGGGGAGTTTTTCTCCTTTCCCTGGGATCTGAGGCCTGAACAGCAATTGCACCCACCTACCCCTCCTCTTGGCGACAGCCCAGTGTGTTTGAGGCCAATTCATGCATCAGGCTGTTGGCCAGTTTTGCTGAGGACTTTTCAAAGTCTCAGCGGCACCGAGTTCCACACAGCAGTTGTGTGTGGACTTGACGCTTGCACTTGGCTGGAGGTCAGTGATTTTTTGGTGTTTCACATTTCAGGCACCGAGCACTTCTCCACGTAAGGATTTAGACACACATTGGGGGGCTTTGCTTTTAGCTCAGGCTATGGTCTTCTGTTTTTCTGTGGGCCCATGGAATCCTGGCAGCCTTTGTGACCTTGAACAGTTCCCGTCTCATTTTCTTTAATTTTTTTTTTTTTTTTTTTAGAGACAAGGTCTCCCTCTGTCACCCAGGTTGGAGTGCAGTGGCCCTAGTACCGCTCACTGCAGCCTCGACCTCCTGGGCTCAAGCAATCCTCCCACTTGAGCTTCCCAAGTAGCTGGGACCACAGGTGCGCACCACCACACCAGGCTAATCCTTTTATTTTTAATTTTTTGCAGAGAGGAAGTCTCGCTATGTTGCCCAGGCTGGTCTGAAACTCCTGGGCTCCAGCAATCCTCCCACCTCGGCCTCCCAAAGTGCTGGGATAGGCATGAGCCCCTGCACCCAGTCCTGAGCCTCATTTTCCCCATCTGTACACTGGGAGCATTCACAGCTCTGTCCTCATGGGGCTGCTATGAGGAGTGGATGCCTCAGTGCACAGAGAGCCCTGAGCAGGGCCCAACACTCCACAAAAGCTGGCACCTCCCATCCCACCTGCCTCTGGTGCCCACTGTGGATACAGGGGTGGCTCTGGCAGCACCCAGCACCCACGGGCCAGCCGTCCCAGGGCCTCACCTTGATGGGCCTGTGGAGCGCAGGCCGCCTCCAGCGCAGCAGCAGCAGGCCCAGGATGGTGACGCCGTAGCAGAGGTAGTTGATGAAGGACACGTAGTTGATGAGCGTGTACGTGTCGCCCACGAGCATGATGATGGCTGTGGCCCCGCACTGGGAGAGGACTGGGGCTGACAGCTGGCCCCTAGCCTGCCTCCTGTCACCCCTGCAGGATGAGCCCTGGCCCCACCCCACACCCCCACCCCGGAATGGCTCACCCTTGCCATTACCTGGAAGGTCCTGCATTGCGGGGTAGCCCTGCCTCCACACCCTGCCTAGCCCAGGTCCCCCAACTTACACAGACGAGGAGGGCGGGGATGGGGGTGCAGTGTCTGACGTGGATCATGGCCAGCAGGCTGGGCAGGTGCCCCTCTCGGGCTCCAGAGAAGCATAGCCTAGTGTTGGGGACAGAGATGGGCACCGGCCACTTCCTGGGTCTCAGCTCTGGACCTGATGTCCCTCTTAAGCTGTCGCCTCTGATCTCCCACTCCGGGCCCAGCAGCCCCACCGGGCAGTTCTTCACCTTGTTCAACCTGCCTCCCTCTTGCTTTCTTTGCCTCCCAGTTGTGATCAGATACTTGTTACCGGTGGGATCATCACCCCAGCTTCAGGCGGACTCCTCCCCCTGACAGGTTTCCCTTCCTCTGGCCCCCCCGCATGACTTGCGCACACCTGTGCCCCAACCTTCCCTCCCCATGCCCATGTCTCCCCAGTGCAGTCACCTGGAGTAGGTGAACAGGTAGCCATTGATCCCTCCGAAGGTTGAGAGAGCCACGGAGACGGGCATGGCCCAAGAAAAGTAGCCCAGCAGCTTCTCCCCGAAGGTCTGGGTGGGCACAGGAGAGAGGCTGTGTGTGAGGCCGGGGCAGGGGCCTGGGCAGGAGCCAGGGACCGAGCAAGGGCCCACTCACCACAGCCACCGCATTGGAGGAGAGCAGCTCCTGGGGGGACATGGCTGTGAAGTAGGCGATGTTGGTGAAGGTGTACACAAAGGTCACCAGTGGGATGGAGATGAAGATGGCGCGAGGTAGGTTCCTGGGGACAGGCAGTGGAGTGTGTCAGCGTCACCTCCTGAGGGTGCAGGACCCTGGAGACCCAGCCACGGGAGCGGCTCAGAGTCTCCATCTCTTGTGTCTGCTGGGGGTGTTGGGGCAGGAAAGGGGGCAGCATTGCTGCAGGAGACAAGGGACCCTATGTCTGCCCTGCCCATCCCCACCTGGACACAGGCTGGTAGGATGGGAGATGGGGAAGGGGCCCCATCACATCCTGAGGACACGGTCTGATGTCTGTGCAGAAAGACAAAATTGCATACAGCCAAAATCGGCCTGGAAAATTCCCCAAAATGGCCCCAGAGCCCAGTCCATAGACCCAGAGTCTTCCTGGAACTCTCCAGTCCCAGCTTGCTCAGCTGCAAAGGTTCACTGTTGAGATCCCTGGCTGAGCATCAGACGCAGTCATTGGCTTCATTCGTAGGGACCATATTGTGTGCATATGCATAATTTTAGGCCAAATGCAAATCTCTGGATCTATTTACAGCAGGATGATGATATTCAGCCTTTCTGAGGCCCTGCAAGGGGCTGTGATGTGTCCATAGCCAGAGAAAACAGGGCCAGGCTAGAATGCAAGCCCCCCGGCTATCTTTCCAGGGCCATTTTTGCAGGGCAACAGGCGTGGGCCACCGAGGACCAGCTTGAGCCTCGGGTGGCAGTGTGGCTGAGTGGAGAGACTGCCTCTCCCACCAGAGGGCCTGGCTGCTTCCCAGGGCCTGGTTGAGGGCCCCACTCACTTTCGGGCATCAACCATCTCCTCAGTGACATAGTTGAGGAAGTTCCAGCCACTGAAGGCGAAGGAGCCTTGGAGGAAGGCCAGGGCCAGGTGTCCCACGGAGGGCGTCATCCAGAAAGCAAAGGCATTGCTGGGCCTCAGCTCCTCGAAGTGTCCTGGAGGCCCAGAAGTCGGGGGTCAGCACTATCTCCCCAGCCCGGCCCTCACCCCCACTTGGCCCTACCTTGGAAGATCTGGAGAAGGCCCATGCCGATGATGAGCGACAAGGCCAGCAGCTTCCCGCCTGTGAACATGTCCTGGATGCGTGTGGCCCAGCGCACGCTGGAGCTGTTCACCCACGTCAGGAGCACTGCGGAGGGAAGTGGGGGGTGGGCGCTGAGGCCAGGACCTTTTACACTGGACCATGGCCAAGTCCAGCCCAGGTGGCCTGAGAATGGCATCCCCTCCAGCAGCTGGAATGCAAGAACCCCAGATCCAAAGGGAAATCTCACCCCTCTGTCCTCCCGCTCAGGACAGGGTGGGGCCAGGCAGGCGGCTGATCTGGGGACAGCGGCCTAAGGGGGACGCTTACTCAGGCAGGCCATGGACAGCACCCGGGAGGCTGTGGCAGGGGGGATGCAGTTGGGGAACACGGGCTGCAGCACGTAGTTGGAGAAAGTCATGGAGATGACAGCCAGGCTGGTGGGGTACATGATGAGGAAGGCGCTCCAGAGCAGCAGAAAGCTGGAAGGAGCAGGGGCGGGAGTGGCTTAGGCGGCCCAGAGCCCTTCCCAGCCAACCCAGCCCTGATGTGTGCAGCAGGGCTGCCCTGGGCCCGGCACCCAGGGGCTGGCGAGGTTGCCAGAGGCTGGCACCAGTCCAGGGAGGCAGGGTTGACCTTGTTGAGGTCTTGTGGCTGCATTGATAGACTGTTTTAACAGAGAAGGTATTACACGTACTTAAACATTGACAGGGTTGCTGTGGGGCAGGCGCTGGGAACAACATGGGCACCAAACACTCGCTTTTCTTTACTTTTTTTTTTTTGAGACAGAGTCTCGCTCTGTTGCCCAGGCTGGAGTGCAGTGGCATGATCTCGGCTCATTGCAACCTCCGCCTCCCGGGTTCACGTCATTCTCCTGCCTCAGCCTCAGTGGGACCACAGGCACCCGCCACCACACCCAGCTAATATTTTATATTTTTAGTAGAGACGGGGTTTCACCATGTTAGCCAGGATGGTCTCGATCTCCTGACCTCGTCATCCACCTGCCTCGGCCTCCCAAAGTGCTGGGATTACAGGCATGAGCCACTGTGCCCAGCCACCAAACACTTTTCTAATGACAACTAGGCTCCCCATTGGACGCAGGCTGTTTCCTGAGCCAGGGTCTCTGTCCCTAGACCTCTCAGCTTCAGCCCTGGCTCTCACAGAGTACTGCGGCTGAAGATGGGTGACTCCGAGCTGTGTCCCCCTGAGGGAAACCTATGGGGTGCAGAGACTAGACCTCACCAAGAGCCCTGGCTAGGGGTGGAGGGTGATGGATGCCCCTTCTACCTAAATCTTGCCTCTGCAGGACACCCAGGCTGTGAGTCTGACATGTTCTCAGGGGCTCTCCTGTACCCAGGGGCAGGTCTGCCCTTGGGGGTGGTCCTAGCCCCTGGCCAGCCCTCCAGGGAGAGGACTGCTTCATCAGGGACATCAGCCATCTCTGGATCACCTGCCCCTTGCTCTGCACAACCATCCCCGCTCGGCTTCTGGGACATCCTAGCTCCATGGCCCTCCTCCCCTGCCAGGCATCCCCTCTGCCCACCCCCCCATGTTCCATGGCCAGGGATGAGGTCCTGGCCCTCTTCTCTCTCCCCAGCCCTCTTCACACTCCAGGCCTGAAGCACGATTATTCTGCTTTCTTGGGTCCCAGCCCCTTTGAGGACCCTCTCCCCAGAGGAGAGTGCCAGAGATGCACCCAGAGTGGCATGCAAGCCCTGGCAGGTCCCCCCATGCAAGGCTGCCCAGTTAAGGACCCCTGGCTCATATCCCTCAGAACCAAACTTTGTAAATTTCAGCCCATACTTTTCCTCTGAGCTCCAGACCATCTAGGAGACTCTCAGTAGGGAAGTGGGTGCCACTCCGGCTGCACCCACCTCTCCCAAGCTGACTGCCCGGTCCTCTCGAATCAGGCTCCTAAATGATTTTAGAATCTGCCTGTACCTTTGCGGCTCTTGCCACAACGCAGCTGAACAAATACAACAGCTTCAATCCTCCGATGCTCTCCAAGCCCCAGTGAGTGCCGTAAACCCAACCTGACCTCACCTCTAGCTACAGCAGACTCCCTGCGCTCGTCTGGGCCACCACACCCTCTGTTCACATTTCTCCCGTCCTGGGATGCTTTCCTCACTGGTCAGCTAGGCCAGGCAGGGAAAATCCTCTTCCTCCCAGCCTCAGGGCAAGCATTGCTTTCCTGGGAGTTCTCCCTAGGTGGCGCACACCATTCTCTTTGCTGTGTGGCTGCTGCCTCTTGTACACACTCTCAAAGCAAGGCTCCTCCAGGCCTTAATCCCATTTAAGGGGCTGCTTCCTCTCTGTTCTGTAAGCAGCTTGAGTACAGTGACAGACCTTTCTATCACTGCCTCTCCACCCCCAGGCTCACAGTAGGTGCTCAGCAAATGTTCCCTGGTGAATGAAGGAAGGATAGCAGGGTGGTATGGAAAGGAGACCTCTGGCCGGGCGCCGAGGCTCACTCTTGTAATCCTAGCACTTGGGAGGCTGAGGTGGGTGGATCACCTGAGGTCAGGAGTTCAAGACCAGCCTGGTCAACATGGGGAAACCCTGTCTCTACTAAAAACACAAAAAAATTAGCCAAGCACGGTGGCGGGTGCCTATAATCCCAGCTACTCAGGAGGCTGAGGCAGGAGAATCACTTGAACTCGGAAGGCAGAGGTTGCAGTGAGCTGAGAGCATGCCACTGCACTTCAGCCTGGGCAACAGAGCAAGACTCTGTCTCAAAAAAAAAAAAAAAAAGGGCACCTCATGCAGGGTATATGATAAGAATATCACACTTTCCTCCTTGCTCCTCATGCAACATATGGGTTTACCAAAATCGAGGCCCCTACTCGCCTGGGCACTCATATTACCTAGGGGTTTCAGACAGTAAGCATCCCCCCTCCTTGAGTACAAGGCAGGGGGTGGGGTTCAGAGGGACCTCTATTTAAAAGGAGATCCAGAGACGCCCAGAGGCCTATAGGAGTGCCCAACACACATCAGTGGGGTGGGATGGGCCTCAGTTCCACCTGCCCTGGCCTCAGAAGGCTGTGCAGCACCCCCACACCTTCTCTCCATCCACCCCCCAGGACCTCCCTAGGAAGCTGGAAGCAGGAGTGGAAACAGACGCCAGGGATCATTTGGCCATCCCGTTTCTGAGAGGGTGTGCCCCTACCCGCTGGTGCCCCACACTCACCCAGCCAGGCCCCCGAAGATCTCTGTGACGTAGGCGTAGTCCCCGCCGGACTTGGGGATGGCGACTCCCAGCTCTGCATAGCAGAGGGAGCCCAGAACTGTCACGCCCCCACCCAGGACCCAGACGAACAGGGCCAGACCTACGGAGCCCGAGTGCTCCAGGACCCCCTTGGGCGAGATGAAGATGCCCGAGCCGATGATGTTCCCTGTTGGGGGAGAGATGGGGAGGCATCAGGCCTGGGGTCCCTTTCACAGCCTGGCCTTCTGTGTGGGGATCTGCCTGCTGCCAGGAGGAAGAGAGCCCAGGGTGCTTCCTGGAGGAGGAGGAGGCAGGAAGTGGGCTGGAGGTATAGAATGCCACTGGCCCCCCAAGCCCAGCAAGTGCCATTCTGGGCTTATTATCTGCCCCTTCCTCAGTCCCTGACGTGGGAAATGGCACCTCATCCAGCTGGCCAGGCCCCTCTGCCAGAGACGGTCCCTGTCTGACTTCCTCAGCCCTTCATTGCCCCTGTGAGGCGGGGCCAGCAAAATGAGGAGGCTGAACTACCTGAGTGATGGCAGACGGTGGCTCTTCAGGCACCCCACAAGGCCCATGCTCAACCCTCACGTCTACTCAGAGCCCCAGGCATATCAGCCTACAGCCACTTGTCCTGCCTCCAGCCCGCTGGCCAGAGCTGGCCCCTATCATAGGACTTCAACCACTCTCCTGCCGCTTTCCCACTGGCCAAAGTCCAAACTCATGGAGTGGCTCAGGAAGTAGCATCTCCTCCATGAAGCCCTCTTTGACCACATCAGGTTTGGGCTTCTCTTCCTACTTCAGTTTCCTCTCCTCTCCTCTCTCCTTTCTTTCCTTTTCTTCCCTTCACTTCCTGGATTCAAGCAATTCTGCTGCCTCAGCCTCTCCCAAGTAGTAGGATTATAGGCGTGAGCCACCATGCCTGACTAATATTTTTTGTATTTTTTTTAGTAGAGACAGGGTTTCACTATGTTGATCAGGCTGGTCTCAAACTCCTAACCTCAAGTGATCCACCTGCCTCGGCCTCCCAAAGTGCTGGGATTATAGGTGTGAACCACTGTGCCTGGCCTTCTTTCTTTCATTCAGACAGGGTCTCGCTCTGCCACCCTGGCTGGGTGCAGTGGTGCGATCATAGCTCACTGCAGCCTGGGACTCCTGGGCTCAAGAGATTCTCCCACCTCAGTCTCCCTACTAGCTGGGACTCCAGGTGTATTACCACATCCAGCCTTTTTTTTTTTTTTTTTTTTTACTTTTTGTAGAGACAGGGTCTCATTATATTGCCCAGGCTGGTCTCCAACTCCTGGGCTCAAGTGGCCCTCCCTGCTTGACTTCCCAAAGTGCTAGAATTACAGGTGAGTGCCACCACACCCGGCTAATTAAAAAAAAAACTGTAGAGTTGAGGGGTTCTGCTATGTTGCCCAGGCTGGTCTCGAACTCCTGGGCTCAATCGACTCCCACTTCGGCCTCCCAGAATGCAGGGATTACAGGCGAGAACCACCGTGCCTGGCCCCTCTGCTTTCTGACATGATGGGAAACGTTCAGAGGAGCCAGCTGTGGTCTATAGAACGGGTTCCCAGGATGAGCAAGACTCGGAGTGCCTGCTGAGCCCCGAGCTCCGCAAAGAGGGACAATGTTCTGGGTTATATGGATCTCACCATCTGTGCACATGAATCAGGTAACCTCACTGGAGAGCTGCACTAGGGCCTGTCTAAGAAGAAATAAACCCAGAACCTCAGGCCCTATGAACAAACAGGCCTGGTAGCACCTGCGGCTCGGCCTCTATGCAGTAGCCACACCAGACCAGGTCCTGAGAGGATGGATCCATCTCCTTCAGAGCGGAGCCCGCCTCCTCTACCTGCCAGGCCCACAGAGGGCTGGATAAGGACACGGTTGTAGCCGCCAATTTGTATTCACTCCTTGTCCACGGGGCTCCCCCACCGCCTGCCCCCCGCCCTGGCCGACACAGATTTCCAGTCTGGACAGCTACGACGCCCCACTCGGTTTTCCAGTCACATCCCAGGAGCCCTAAATACATCCAGATAAGGATGAACTAATTCCTGTGCCTCAACCCCCAGAGATAAGCTGTACCCTTAGTCTACTTCTCGGGGGAGAGAAGTGCCTCCCTCATCTGGCAGAGGGGTCCCGGCCTGGGTGGGCTGTAAGGTTTCTAAAGAGCCTTTGAGTTCCCTCCATCCGGCAGCAGGGCCTCTGTTCTCAGGACCTGGCGGAGTGGGATTTGCCGAAAGCCAGGGAGGTTGGAAGCCAGCGGGGGCTGGGTGGCCTTGGAAGGAGCTGAGCATGTTCACGCTGGGAGCATCCCAGGCCCTGAGCCACCCACCCTGCAGAGAGCCCACCATGCTTCTGCTTGGCGGGGCCTCCTGAGTGGAGCTCCGGGGGAAGCCATATCTGGCACCCAATCTTCTAGGGCCGTATCACTAGCCTTGTGCCCAGTGGCTGAAGACTCGGATACTGGGCTCGCCAGGGGTGGGGAGGCCACTATTGTTTTGAACACGTGGCCTCAGGCCACAGTTCAGGACTTCCTCCCTTGTGACTCAAAGGACCACAGGCGTTAGCCAGTGTCTCTGAGGTCCTCAGGGGTTTCTCCCTCTGGTCCTAGACCACTCGCAGCATCTCCCCCAGGAGCATGTTTGAAGGTGGCAGAAAATGGCATCATGCACCCCCCACACTGGCTGCTCCCGGCACCGTGAAGGGTGGGTGGGGCACTGCATGGAGCAGCCGGGGCTGCGGGCTTGGGCATGGAGGAGGGAGGGGGCTGTGGACAGGGATGGGGGCCTCCAGTGCTCCAATGATTATAGGAAGGGTATGGGAGGGACTGGGGGATTCCTTTTTTTTTTTTTTTTTTTTTTAGTAGAGATGGGGTTTTGCCATGTTGACCGGGCTGGTCTTGAACTCCTGACCTCAAGTGATCCACCCACCTTGGCCTCCCAAAGTTCTGGGACTACAGGCTTGAGCCACCGCGCCCGGCCAGATCAGTGGAGCTGGAAGGGGGCTGCCAGGGTCCCTCCCACTGGTGCGGGAGGGTCTCCCTTCCCAGATTCCGTATTTCAGCCAAGCAGATCTACCTGATTCTGGAAGCAGCAATGAAGAGGCCCAGCCCTTGGGGGAACCTGGTTTAAAGGGGCAGGAACTCAGAGTGGAACAAGATGAGGGGGCACGGGATGGGCCTGGAGATACCACTGAGCCCCTGTTGGGTGTCTGACCCATGGCTGAGCAGAGACATGCGGGTTCTGAGGCCTCTACATTCCTGTCCACCCAGTGGGATGACAGCTCAGTGGTCCCTGCAGGTCCTCCAGGGGCCAGAGCTCTGGGCAGGTAGGCGAGGAAGTGAGTGTCCCCCAAGTCGTCCTTCCCAGAGTCTACACCACCCGCCCCTCTTCCTTGAGACTTCGCTGGGTAGCTTTTATCACATTAAGATGTTTGGCCTGATGGGGCTTACTCGGCTTCTTGGAGGAACGAAGAAAGGGCCATTGTTCCCCGTGGCCACTGTGGTGTGCGCTGACCTATTTCTGGAGGCAGCGGCAGACCACGGAGGTCACAGGGGCGGCCCGTGGAGGTCAAGTTGCAGAGTGAGCCACCTCCCGTGGTGTGTGTAGGGAATGTGCAGTCTGATTTCGGGAAGGGGCAGGGAGGGCCTGTCGGGCCAAGACACTGGCATCAGTCCTCATGCCTTGAAGCACATTCCGGACCCGACAGTGTGACTCAGGCTAGTACTGCCCTTCTGAGCCCCAGTTTCCCCATTTGCCAGGTGGGGCCACTGGGCTAGGGGGCAGCAGAGGGCTAGTCCAACCCTGACTTCAGCAGGGAGGATGCACCCTGCATGTCTGTGCTGGGCCAAGGAAACAGTTTGCTCAGGGGCCCTGTCCCCCACTGTGGTAGGCCTCTCCCCAACTCACTGGTCTCCCTGAAGCAACACCACCTCCAGGAAGCTCTCCCTGACCAGCCACCTTGGCCCCTGCAATCTGGACGTCGCCCCACAACTGTGGTACCTGAATGATGGCTGGAAAGGGATTCTTTTATTTGATGCAGGCATTCTCTTGATCCCGTCTGGCACATCAGAGGCCATGGAAAGTGCTTTTGGATCTCACTACGCACTGCCATCTGCCTTGGAGACCCCCTAGGCAGCCCCATCTTTCCTCTGAGACCTGAGTCACCTGGGACCCCAACACCGCGGGGTGACCAGCTGTGGCCTGGGTGAAGCCTACCCCGCCAAGCGCACGGGTGTCCTCACGTCCTCACAGCAGGCCTGTGTCAGGTACCTTTCCGGGATGACGACTGTGACCTCTGAGGTCTGGGCAGCACCCCAAGGAGGTGAGTGGGGACATCCAGGATGTGCCTGGAACTGCCACTTGGCCAGCACCCGCCTCCAGCCTAACCCACTTTCCTTTGGAGACAGGAGATGAGCGGAAGTGTGCAGCCCTCTCTGGCTCGTTCAGCCCAGCCAGTCCAGCCAAGCAAACCTCGCCCAGGACCCTGTCTCCTGGCTGAGGCTTCTCACTGTCACCAGTGAGTTCCACGTTGCCAAATGCAACAGTCGAGCCCTAGGCCACGCTATTGACTCATCAGCAACATGTGGCAAGTGGATTCCTTCCTCCTCACTCGGCCTCCTGGCCTCCCCCCAGCCTTACCGGCTTCTCCTTTTCAGAATCCCTTATCTTGCTTGACTTTTAGACACTGGGTGCCCAGGGCTCAGTCCTGGGGCTTCTTCTTTTTTCTTTCTATGCTTTCTTGATAGATAGATAGATAGATAGATAGATAGATAGATAGATAGATAGATAGACGTCATCTATTACCTTGACTTCTGCTGGCAACTCCTAGATTTATATCCCTAGCATAGACCGCTCTGCTAAATGAAATCTGTATATGCAACAAACCACTCAGCAGCGGACATCATAGACTTTCCATGTTCAAAATGGAATTCCCGGCTTTCACCTCCTTGCCCCCAAAGTGCTCCTCTCAGTCTTCCCTGATCAATAAATGGCAAAACATCCTCCCAATTGCTTGGACCACAACCTTGAGTCACCCATGATTCCTCTCTTTCTCCCCCAGGACATCCATGCCATCACAAATCCTTTGGCTGTCATCTTCCAAACTCATCCAGAATGGAACCTCCTCTGACACCACCATGACCACCGCCCGGCCCTGAGCCACTGTGGTCTCTTGCGCGGGGAGACCCAGGTAGGTAGCCTTCTGAATGGCCTTCCTCCTCCTCCCACTTATTTCCCCACTGCCTCTTTTCCATAGTGAGTTCTGTTTAGCCCCATTCCATCACCCCTCTGCTCAAAACCCAGAGTTCCTGCCTCACAGAGAACAAAAGGCAATGCCCTTAACATAGCTTGCAATGCCCTGCTCACACTGAACCCCACCCCAGATCTCAGCTCATTTCCAACCTGAAATCCCACACCCTGGCTCTCTCCATCCTCCTTCCTGGCTTGACTGTCTGGTCTTAGCACTTAACAAGACACGCATTCAGCTTGTTCATCTTGTTTGCGTGACTCCCACACCAGGATGTCAGCTCCAGAAGATGGATTTTGTCTGTCTTGACCCCCATGGTGTCTCTGACACATAAGCCAGTGCCTGACACCATTCAGTATGTAGTGGTTGAATAGATGGATGAGTGTGCCCAGGACTGGCAGGCCCCCGAAATTATAGTTGGGGCTTCCCTTGGGGTCCCGGAGCACACTGAGGGTATCTGACCCCAGGGCAGGTTGCCTCAGTTTCCTTACCTGTAAATGGGACTGTGGTGGGGAAGAGGCAAGCCCTGCACAGTTCCCAGTGCCCAGTTCCCAGTGCCCCAGTGAAGAGGGGCTGGGGTTCTGCAGAGGTCCACCCCCCTGGGAAGCCCAGCCACCTGCAGCCCTGGAGACCAGGGAGGGTCCTGGCTGAGGCTGGGTGAGCAGGGATTGGTTCCTGAGGAGATGAGGTTCATGATGTCAACTCCTGAGTCCCTGAACACACATCTGGCCCACAAACCCCTGCAGGAGCTGGACTCTAAAGTCAAAGAGAGAGCAGAGGAAGGGCCTGGTCAGCAGACCCAGGGGGGACTCCCACTTTGGAGGACCTGGGTGTGTTTCTTGGGTTGTGGATCCTGCGAGGGAGCTGGCCGAGGTTCCTGGGTCAGTATGAGAGGTCCTATGAGTCCAGCCGCCGAGGGGGAGGCAGACTTCCCTGGCCGTCTGTTTGTTACTCCACCCGTAGTGGAGTAGGATAGGAGCTCAGTGAAGCCTAGTTGGACAAACTCCCAGCTCAGTCCCCAATCCTCCCCCATCAAGGGCTCTGACTCTAGCCCCAATTCGCCCAGCATCAGAATAGTGTAAAGGGCACCGGGACTGGGCACGGTGGCTCCCGCCTGTAACCCTAACACTCTGGGAGGTTGAGGTGGGAGGATCACTCGAGTCTAGGAATTTGAGATCAGCCTGGGCAACACGGCAAAACCCAGTCTCTACAAAAAATACAAAAATTAGCCAGACATGGTGGCGGGCGCCTGTGGTTCCAGCTGCTTGGAAGGCTGAGGTGGGAGGATTGCTTGAGCCTGGGAGGTCAAGGCTGCAGTGAGCTATGATCATGCCACTGCACTATAGTTTGTGCTATGGAGCAAGACCTTGTCTCAAAAATATAAAATCAAATAAATAAAATAAAATAATAAAGGGCACTGGATTGGGAATAGAGTCCAAATCTGGTTCCGAATCCTGAGCCTACCACTTGGAGCAGTATCATTTCACTTCCAACCTTAGTTTCCACTCTGTAAAATGAGTATTAAAACTCCTACCCTGCAAGGTGGGCATGAGATTCAAACGAGATAAAGGAATAACACATTTTCATAAGGTAGTAAGAGGTGTTTTTCTGAACAGATGTTGGATGTGACCATGTCCTACAGAGCCCCTGCCCCAGTTCTATTTCCTCCAGCCTGGCCAATTCCCTTCCATCTGCGCTTGCGGTGGCCGGCGGGCACTGCCCTAAACATACTTGACGTGAGTCTCACGCCGGCCCATAGCCTGCTCTTCCAGGTCTTCCCATTCTCGAAAGCCTCACTTCCCAGTCTGAGCTGGAGCAGGGGTTATATGTGGGAGAGAGTGATAGGATCTCCTAGGAGGGTAGCTGTGGAAGTTTTGGAAATAACATGTTCAGTAATAGCAACAAACCAAGGTAGATTATGAAGCAGGATGTTGGCTGGGCAGGGTGGCTCACACCTGTAATCCCAGCACTTTGGGAGGCTGAGGCAGGCAGATCACTTGAGGTTAGGAGTTCAAGACCAGCCTGGCCAACATGGTGAAACTCTGTCTCTACTGAAAATACAAAAAATTAGCTGGATACGGTGGTATGTGCCTATAATCCCAGCTACTCAGGAGGCTGACGCAGAAGAATTACTTGAACCCCGGAGGCGGAGGTTGCAATGAGCTGAGATTGCGGCACTGCACTCCAACCTGGGGGACACAGCCAGACACTGTCTCAGAAAAAAAAAAGAGAGAAAGAAAGAGAGAAAGAGAGAAAGAAAGAAAGAAAGAAAGAAAGAAAGAAAGAAAGAGAGAGAGAAGGAAAGAAAGATGAAGCAGGACGTCAAATTTTTAAGACTTTTAGAGCTAAAATATGACACTTTGCAGACATTTTTGATTCTGACCAGGCTCCCCAGTGTATTGGTGGAGAGAGAGTGAGCCCACCTGGGGCAGAAAGGTAGGGTGGGCTGGGGAGGGGAGACCCTTAGGACTTCAGGTGGGGAAGGCAGTGCAGACCCCAGCTCAGTCCTCATCTGCCCAGTCCCCACCTTCTGGTTGAGGTCGATCTCTCCTTGTTTTTTCCTGCCCCGTCCAGCCTCCTGCCTGCTGTAACCCTCCAAGGCTCCCCAGGCCAGGCCAAGACCAAGGCACCCCAAGACCACCACTGAGTGCTCTGGGCTTGGGTTCTGTAGCTGAATTGGTTGGCCAAGTGGCCCTTCACCCTGGCTCAGTCTTCAAGGTTTGCAGGCCAAGGTAGTGGACCTGGCACAGCAGGAAGGAACTGAAGGGTAGGGGAGCTGTCAGGGCAGACCTAGGCTGCATGGGAAACTTAGAGTCTGTCCTGGAAAAGGAGGGGGTGATGGTGGAGTTGGCCTTCTCCACTCCCACCACCACCACCTCCACCATCACCACCACCACCACCACTACCGCCGCCACCACCACCACCACCACCACCACCACTACCACCAGGACCCCCTTCTGGGAAGAGAGGAGCCAGGCAGCCTCCCTGTGGCCTGGGGAGGATGGGATGTGGGGAGGGGACAGAGTAGGAAGACAAGTCAAGGATGCTGGGCTTAGCTGAGGAGCCCAGGCAGAGCTGTGTCTCTCTGCACCTGCCTGGCACTGTAGCTGCCTCTAGGCATGGTCTCAATCCTATGACCCGCTCATGGTGTGAGCTTCCCCTTCCCTGGAGGACAGTTCCTGGAGGGGGTATGGGCCAAGAAAAAGCTCTAACCAGCACCCTGGCCAAATCCCTGGAACCAGCCCTTCCTTCCAGCAGACCGTCTGTCAGGCAGGGGCATCCTAGGCCAAGAAGCTCCCAGGGCCAGGTCTGGACCAGGTTCTAGGAGGCAGCATTCTAAGGGGAGGCGGTGAGATGGTGGAGTGACCTGGCCAGGGGCTGTGTTCAGGGGCGACTCTGGATGGGAAGAGCTGCTAATGTGGGGGTGGGAGAGGACGAGGTGAAGACGCTGGGTCTGCCCTACTAAGCCCCCAAACTTTCTCCATCTCCAGGGTTCTGAGGGTGGGAGGACAGTGAAGACACAAGCGGCTCTCACTGGCAGGGGACCGGGAAGACTGGTTGGCAGTAAGGTGAGAACAGTCGAGGCCCCAGTTACTCATCCCCCTAAACCATCTCTCCTGTCCCACCCTGGAGGGGCTCAGAGGCACCCTGTGTAGACAAAGAAATAAGTCTGGAGTAGTCAGTATCCATGACTCGGGACAGAGAGTGGAAAAACACCACTGCCATTCCCATGACCCCTGAGCTCTCTGCCTACCCAGAAACCCCTATGTAGGGGCAGGAGGACATGGACCCATTCTCAGGTGGGGACTTTGGACCCATTCTCAGAGGGAGACTTTGGAGTCCAGGGCCTCCAGACCAGGCCAGTGCCCAGTGCCCACCAGGATCCCAGCCCAGGGAGCAGCTGGCCTTCTGCAGGCTGGGTCTGCCCACTGCTGCCCTCTTCCCCCAATTGCTGGCTAACCCGCCCCCTCTCCTGGGCCCTGCTGCCAAACCCTGCAGTCATTGCATGCTCTGAACATCCGTCCCCATTGCGCCGGCTGCGAGCTTATTCACTCTACTCACAGGCCCTCCTGCTTTCCAAGAATAAGTCACTGCACTGCGTGGCACCTGGACCCTGCCCACAGTAGGTACTCAGACTGACCCACAGTCCAGAACTTGGGGAGCTCAGCCTGCCGCAGCCTGACCAGCCCCTAAACTGGTCAAGTTCCTGTGCGAATTGCAGGACTGCGGTCATGGCCATTTCACAGATGAGGAAACTGAGGGTAACTGCCTTGTAAAAGCCCCGCAGCAAAATCGAGTCAGGAGGGAGTCCAGCGGTGGACGGACCCAAAACTCCCCCAGGTGCAGGCGGCAGGGAGGTGGGAACACGGAGCTTTGGCACCCTGGGCCAGCAGCCCCTGCCCTCCCAGCAGTCACTGCGCTCTCTGAGGCCAGACCGCAGGTGCCCCAGGCAGACCCGTCCGAGCTCCCGGAGAGGGGGCGCCCCTCGTTCGGCCTCCGCCCGGCACCCTCCCACCTGGGTCCCGCTCACCGATGATGATGGTGCAGGCGCTCAGCAGCCCGATCTCCTTCTTGAGCGCCACTCGCTCCGAAGCGCCGGGGACGGGGCCTGGGACCGGGGAGGGCGAGGGCGCAGGGCTGGGGTTCCCGCGCTCGCTCGGCTGCTGCGTGTGGCCGGCCATGTCGCTGTGTCGCCGCGTTCTCGCTCCCTGCGCTGCCCCGTCTGTCCGGCCGGCCGCCCGTCCGTTCGTCGGTCGGTGAGCTCACGGCCCTCGCAGTCGGGACAGCGCCCACAGGCGGGCGCATGCGCTGGCGCGGGGCCCGGGACTGGGGCCCCCGGGTGGCGGGGGCCCGGGAGGGGCGGAAGGAGGGCCGGCCCGCAGCCCCCTCCCCCGCCTCCCTTAAAGGGAACGCCCCCTCCCCCAGTCCCGGCCTGGGAAGGAAGGAGAGGACTTGGGGCAGATCTAGGAAGGACTTCCCAGTTGGGCTAAGGAAGGGACTGGTGGCAGTTGCCTGAGTTACATCCATTCTTAGGGCGGGGTAGGGGAGCAGAGCTCCGAGACAAGACAATCCCTGCGCTCAGGGAGGCTGAGGGGGACGGCAAGAATAGGAGCTGGCCGCATGTGGGCATCCAGTGTGTGCTCCCTTTAGTACTCCATGCCTGCACGGTGTGTGTGTGTGTGTGTGTGTGTGTGTGTGTAGGAGACAGCTCCCAGGGTGAGTCCATTCTACAGGCGGAAGTTGAGGCCCAGAGATCAGTAGCGATCGCCAAGCAAGTGCAGAGCTGAGACCAAACCCTTCCTCGTGCCCCCTTGGCTCCCAGGCGGACAACCTCAGCAGGGATGGGGGTTGAGGTCTGGAACTCCTCTGAGGGGTCTGGGTGTCCTATGCACCCTGGATCAAAGGCCTGAGGGTCGAGGTGAAGATCTCGGGGGCCCTCATCCTCATCACGGGGACTCAAGGCCTGTGAGGAGTCCTGGACACTGCTCTCCCACCCCACCAGGCTCTGGGCCACCTCTGTGGCCTGAGGTCCCCACTACAGGCTCCTCGTCCCAGGTCAGAGTGAGGGCTCAGCGGACTAGAACTCCGGTCTCTGGTGCAGGTCCCGAGCGATCCAGCCTGGCTCAAGGAGGCCAGGCGACCTGAATGCCCGGGGGGACATGGAGAAGGAGACTGTGGTCACGGGAGAGGGTCGGGCGTGCCGGGATCCGAGGGAGGCTGCCTCCTCCCGGAAGCCGTCCGGACTGCGCAGTTGAGGCCGGCGGAGCAGATCCAGGAGGGCCGCGTCGGGGCCACCGGGGCGGCGGGCGGGGCGAGCCTGGCACGGTGCGGCCGGCGGCGGAACAGCCTTTGTTTCTTCCTGGCGGCCGCCGCGACGCGCCGTCCCCTGCATGTGGATGAGGCCGCGCCGGGCGCCCCGTCCTTCCCCCAAGTTGCTGCCTCTGGGTTTGCTGGGGCCCTGCCAGGGGTCCGACGGCCGCAAGGTGGACCCGGGTGGGAAGGGGCGGGAGCGGGTCCCCGGCAGGGGCGGAGCGTGGAGGTGGGAGCGGGGCGGGGCCGGCGTTTGCAGACGTACAGGAGCTTCGAAGTTGGGGGCGGGGACGTGGGGTAGGAGTAGGAGCGGGAGGATCTAGGGTGGACGTGCTGGGGGGACGCGGAGGGGGAGGCCACCCGGCGAAGCTGCATCCCTCTCGCTTCTGTCGTCGGAGTCCGGCATTCTTGGCGCCCTCCACCTCCAGCCCCAGAGACCATTCAGAGGCCGAATCTCTTAAAGGAGCCTCGCGCAGAGTGGGGGCAGTCCTGGCTCCGGAGACCCCTGATTGTCGCGGGTGTTAGGGGCCAGGGGCCTCGACCTTCTGGTTTGACTCTCCCCAGCCCCTCAGTTGCCCTTGCAACTCTAGGGTCTGCTGGGAGAGGGTCTAGCCAGGGCTGGTGCAGTCAGGGGCAGCTTGCCAAGGGGCAGGGGCTGGCGCAAGCCTCGAAGCTCTGAAGCCTGTGGTTTTCGAGGGTGTCTCTCTGGGACCTGGAATGTGGAGCATGGGTTTGTGGGGGAAAGGTCGTCCTACGGCTTTGCACAGGATGGAGTTTCTATGTTGTCGGCCAGGCCCCATAGCTCAGGAGGTCCTTTTCGTGGAATTGAACTAGAACCTGCAAACTTCAATGGGAACAAAAGATAGAATTTGTTTACCATCCAAAAACCAGTCAGCATGATTCTCCACATTAATAGAGAGAAAAAAGGAAAACCTCAACAGATGCAAAAAGCAGTCATCCGTGATTTAAACAAACAAAAGAACTCTTAGCAAATAGAAATGGAAGAGAACCTCCTTAATCTGATAAAAGTATCTATCTAAAAACAAATCTCCAAGAAACCAAGAAACAAACAAAAACCCTACAGCTGACATCATGTTTAATGGTGAAAATTTGAATGCTTTTCTACTGAGATTGGAAATGAGAAGGGATGTTGGCACTCATCAATATTCTATACAATGGTGTACTGGAGGTCCTAGCCAGAGCAATAAGGCAAGAAAAATAAGTAAAAAGGTATGAAGATAGGAAAGGGAGCGATAAAGCTGCCATTCACATGTGATGTGATTCAGTATGTAGGAAAAAAAATTACAGGTTAATTTAATGAAGATAAATTCATTTAGCAAAGTCACTAGATAGAAGTTTAATATACAAAAACTAATTGTATTCTATATACTAGCAATAATTAGAAAATGAAATTAATAATAGCATAGAATCAAATACCTAAGAATAAATCTAGTGAATAATGTGTACAATTTTTGTGCAAGAAACTACAAAACATTTCTGAGAGAAATTGTTAAAGATGTAAGTTAATGGAGGGATATACTATGTTCATGGATTGGAATTTAAGATGTTGGTCTCCCCATTGATCTATAGAATTGATAAATACATCCAATATAATTTTAATCAAAGCACCAGACAACTTTGTTGTTGATTACAGGGCTTTTTTGGAGGGATGAAACTCAACAAGCTGATTCTAAAAAGTATGTGAAGAAGAACGAATCTGGAGTACTTATACTACAGTAAGGAAGACAGTGTGGCATTGATGCAAAGAGAAACAAATCTATTGGTGGAAGAAAACAGAAATCCAGAAACGGACCTATCATGGTTTATTATGACAAAGTTGATATTGCAGAACAGTGGAGAAAGGACAGGCTTTTCAATAAGTAGATCTATATATTGAAGGAAAAAGCGAAAACCCTTTTAATGTCACCCTTACATTATACTCTAAAACCAGTCCCAGGTGATGTACATGTGAAATGTAGGTATGAAACGTGAAACAACAAAGCTGTTAGAAGAAAACTTAGGGGAGAGAATAGATATATTTTCTTAAACAGACACAAGAAACACAGTAAGAAAGTGACAGATTGGACTACATAAAGATGAGAAACTTCTGTGGGTCAAAAAACATGATTAAAGAGGAATGAGTAAGCCACATATGAGAGCAGTTATTTCAATACATATGGCCGATAAAGGACTTATATCTAAAAATATAAGCATATAACTTGTATTGAAAAGTACATATCAAGTCAACAGGAAAAAGTTTTAAAACAGGCCAAACATGGTGGTTCATACCTATAACCCCAGCACTTTGGAAGGCCAAGGCAGGTGAATCACTTGAGGTCAGGAGTTTGAGACCAGCCTGGCCAACATGGTGAAAACCCGTCTCTAGTAAAAATGCAGAGATTGGCTGGAGGGTGGTGGTGAGTGCCTGCGGTCCCAGCTACTCGGGAGGCTGAGGCAGGAGAATCGCTTGAACCTGTGAGGCAGAGGTTGAAGTGAGCTGAGATCATGCCACTGTACTCTAGCCTGGGCAACAGAGTGAGACTCCATCTCAAAAAAAAAAAAAAAAACAAAAACAAACAAACAAAAAAAAGGACTTTAAATAGGTGCTTCCCAAAAGAGGATGTCCAATGACTGTTAAACTCCTGAACAGGTGCTTAAACCTCATGGGTCATCAGGGAAATGCAAATTAAAATGAGAGTAAGATACCACCGAGTAGCCACCAAAATGGTGAAAATTACACACCCAGTGTTGGCTAGGATGTGGAGACGGTATCACCAGTTTGGAAAACTATTTGGCAGTACCTCCAAATCCAGCATCTCCACTATGTATTAGATAGCTCTTGGATATCATGCCACCTCCCCAGCCTCTAGCCTCACCTTGGTGTGAAGGCTTTGCCACTTTTCCTCCCACTTCAGGTACAGGTACAACCTGCCAGCACCTCCCTTCACCCTCAGGGCTTCTCTGATGCCCCTGAGGAATGAGATAATAAGGGACCAACCTGGCACCCACAGACTTGCAATCAGAAATGCAGGAGAGTTAACACACTCAGGCCTGTCGTTGTGTTACTGAATGGTGCCACACAGTTCCAGGGTCTGGGCGACTCAAACAAAGAATTGGATGAGACACATACAGATAGCAAAAAGTGTATTAAGTGCAGTATTCCACTCTCGGAGAGGAGGAGCAGACTGATCTCTGTGAGATGAGATCGGTATTAGTTTGGTGTACTTTGGACCTTTCTACTTTTTTTTTTTTCTCCCTTCTTCCCAACACTGCCTAATCTCTAGCCAGTGTCTGTCTTTTTGACTGATAGGTGTGTTGCTTAGTTACTTTGGCCCCCGTGAGCTTGCACCTTGCCTCCATCCCATAATCCTAAGTACATACATGATATGCAGCTCATATGCATGAGCCTTAAGTAGCTGATTACCATAATGAGGTTATGTTAAGGATACCTTTTCTCTCCAATGCGCATGCCCATCTCTGAAGAGCAGCCCCTTACTGGTTTGGTCAGGATCCTGCCAGCCATGGGGTCTTGTTCACCTTTATTTTATTTTATTTTTTTGAGACGGAGTCTCACTCTTGTCATCCAGGCTAGAGTGCAGTGGCACAATCTCGGTGGCTCACTGCAAACTCCGCCTCCCGGTTCAAGCAATTTTCCTGCCTCAGCCTCCCGAGTAGCTGGGATTACAGGCAACCGCCACCATGCCTGACTCATTTTTGTATTTGTAGTAGAGACTGAATTTCACCATGTCTACCCGGCTGGTCTTGAACTCCTGACCTCAGGTAATCCGTCTGCCTCAGCCTCCCAAAGTGTTGGGATTACAGGCGTGAGCCACTGCGCCCAGCCCTGCTCACTTTTTTATCTTACTTTTGTTTTGGTTGCTGAACCTTTGCTTTTTGTCTGGCTTCTTGCTCACCTGCCCCTTCACCTTGCTTCTTCTGCTGTCTGCTTTTACTTATTCTGCCCTTTATCCAACTTTCAATTCCCTTTGCTATTTTCCTGCCTCATTTTCCCTGGTCTCCTATCTCACTTGGACAATGGCAGATGGCTAAATGACAGATGGGAGTCAGTGGATAAATTCTTCCCTCTACCTCATCCCAGATGAACTGTTATGAATCACATTCCTTATAAAACCTCTTGGAAGATGTTACTACAAGATTCAGCATCAGCTGCCTTTGGTACCAAGTGGTGGCCAGCTCTGAAACTCACCCTCATATTGGCTCTCATGCCTTCCCTGTTCACTTCCTTTCCCCCTTACTCTTGATTCCCTGTAATTGTACCCCCCAGTTAAGTTCTACCTAAGGCCAGGCACCATGGCTCACGCCTGTAATCCCGGTACATTGCGAGGTTGATGGGGGAGGATTGTTTGAGGCCAGGAGTTTGAGACCAGCCTGGGCAACATAGTGAGACCCCATCTCTGCAAATAATTTAAAAATTAGCTGGGCATGGTGGTGCACGCTTGTAATCCCAGTTGCTCAGGAGACTGAGGTGGGATGATCCTTTGAGCCCAGAAGTTTGAGGCTGCAGTGATGAGCTATGATTGCACCACTGCAGTCCAGCCTGGATGACAGAGCCAGATCCTGTCTCTAAAAACACAAAACAAAACAGAAGTACCTTCTGAGCTTTTGCCGCAGGCACTGCTTTCTGGAGAGGACGATCTAAGATACACCCCTAGGTATATCTCCAACAGAAATAAATATATAAATGTACTAAAAGGCATTTACGATATCATTCACAGCAGTCTTCCTAGTAGCCCCAAACTAGAAACAACCCAGATAGCCATTCACAGTAGAATGGATTAACATGTTTAGAGTACATGTAGATTCCGGAGTTCTGTGCTACAAAGGCAATGAACAAATTACTACTATGTTGCAACATGGTGAATCTCATAAACAATGTTGAACAACAGAAGCTGGACACAAGATTACATTTTGGGATGATTCCATTAAATTTTTTTTTTTTTTTTTTTAAGAGACAGAGACTCAGCCTATTGCCCAGGCTGGAGTGCAATGGCATCATCATAGTTCACAGAGCCTCCAACATCTGGGCTCAAGTGATCCTCCCATCTCAGCCTCCCAAGCAGCTACAGCTACAGGCATGCGCCACCACACCTGGCTAATTTTTAAATTTTTTTTGTAAAGACAGGGTCTGGCTCTGTTGCCCAGGCTGGTCTTGAACTCTTGGGCTCAAGAGATCCAGTTCTGGGATGATTCCATTTATAATTCTAGAATAGGCAAAATGAATGCATGATGTTAGAAGTCAAGATAGAGGTTTATCCTTACTCTCTTGGGGGTAGGAACTGGGCAGGGGTATGAAGAGGGGCCCTGGAGTGCAGGTCATGCCTGACTTATTAATCTGGGTGCTGGTTTCACGAATATGTTCAGTTTATGAAAATTCAACGAGGTGAACACTCTGTGATTGGTGCATGTTTGTGTGTGTGTAGATTACACTTTGACAAACATGGGACGTTACACATGACCTGGGCAGGGTCCTGGGTGGGTCAGGATCTGCATGCTGGGAGGGGGTCTGTGGCCTGCTCTGACTCCACAGTCCCTCGTGGGTGTTAAACTCACTCAGCACTCCCACGCCACTTCCATTCTCTTTTTCACTCCCAGGTCCAGCCCAGGTATTCCCTCAGGCAGCCCCAGACTTTCCTTGGTTTCTACCATCCTGAACCCAAACCACTCCCTCTCCAAGTTGCAAGCACCTGCTAGTTGATGGCCCCCTCTCTGCTTCTGTCTCATGGATTCTCAGCTCTGGACATTGTTTCTGTTGTGCTTGCCTCCTTCTCTCTCTCCACCTTCTCTGGCCTTGCCCTGCATTTCCTGCCTCCTCTCTGCACCCTCCCTGGGCCTCCCCCCAACAACCATGTTCAACCCTTGCACTGGTGGGCCAAGGGCGCAAACACACACTCAAGCCCCACACTCGGGAGGCCTACATATTTTCAAGTTAGAGATGAAACTGCTCCCACAATGCAGCCCTCATTTGCACCTGGCCCTGCAGCCCGCCCCTGGGGCGTGATCTCCCCTGGCTTGTTCTCATGACCATCATCCACTGGGGTGGGAGCTAGGACAGTGCCCGAGACCCCTGGGTGTGAGCATGCTCCTGAGTGGGGGCTAGCCTGGACACCCTTTCTCCACCTCGCTTTTCCAACCTGGCATTTCCAGGGCATTCTTATCTCCTCCCCAAAATCTCACCAAGTAACAAGATGGGGAAGGAGCACAGACAGGTACCAGGACACCAGGCTGCCCAGAAAACACACTCACACAACCACACATAACTACATACAACACACACAACCACACACACATGCACAACCACACACACTCACACATGCATGAGCACACACACTCTCACACACATGCACCCAGCCACACACTCATAGCTCACACACTCTCTCACACACATGCATAACCACACAGTCGCTCTCACACACATGCACAACCACATACTCTCACACACATGCACACACCCACACGCTCATACCTCACACACTCACACGCTCACATGCACAACCACACAAACATAATCACACACGCATTCAGTCTCACACACATGCACACAACCACACACTCATATCTCACACACTCAGACACACACACACAACCACACACTCACATGCACACACCCACACACTCATACCTCACACACACGCTCACATGCACAACCACACATACATAATCACACACACATTCAGTCTCACACACATGCACACAACCACAACTACATACAACCACACACAACCACACACATGCGCAACCACACACATTCACTCACATATCCAGATGCATGATCACATACACACTCTCACACACTCATATGCACACAACCACACGCTACATACAACCACACACAACCCCACACAGTCCTACACACTCATGCTCACAACCAAACACTCAAAACCACACACACAACCACATGCACTCAGCCATACACAACCACCTACACGGCCACGCATACTCACTCTCACATAGTGACATACACACAACCACACACGACTGCACCCTCATAACCACACACAACTGCACACTCACAACCACATACACAACTGCATACTCACACACTCTCACACACTCATACACACAACCACACACACAACCGCACATTCACAACTACACACAACCATACACAACCTCTCACACAACCACACATTCACAATCACACAAAACCATTCACACACTCATCCACACATGCACTCAACACTCAGCGCCACATCTTCGGGCCTGTGGGGATCTTTTTTTGACATCTGTCCTCTCCCACAATTCACTGTTGTTCAGTTATCAACCTTTAAAACACTCTTAATGAGACTGAAATTTAAAAAAAAATTATTGGGCCGGGCGCGGTGGCTCAAGCCTGTAATCCCAGCACTTTGGGAGGCCGAGACAGGCGGATCATGAGGTCAGGAGATCGAGACCATCCTGGCTAACCCGGTGAAACCCCGTCTCTACTAAAAAATACAAAAAACTAGCCGGGCGAGGTGGCGGGCGCCTGTAGTCCCAGCTAGTCGGGAGGCTGAGGCAGGAGAATGGCATAAATCCGGGCAGGTGGAGCTTGTAGTGAGCTGAGATCTGGCCACTGCACTCCAGCCTGGGTGACAGAATGAGACTCCGTCTCAAAAAAAAAAAAAAAAAAGAATTCTTTGCATTTGCTGCTGGTGACATCCTGGCTCTTCAGGGTATGGGATCCATGGCCCTTGCCCAAGTCTAAGGTTGGCCTGGCCTCCATAGCTGGTGGGGCTTCTAGAATGACCACAGGGTGTTGTTCCCTGTAATTTTCAGGCTGTGACATCCCACCCAGCCCCAACCCATCCCTCCTGTGAATGGGATCAGGATCTCAGTTGCTATGCCCAGAGCTCCGACCACCCTACCTGGGCCTTTCACCATACACCCACCTCCCCATGCACTCCACTCCCCAACCCCATCCTGGGGGCTGACACAGCTCCTCCCCAACCCAGGGCTGCTGCTCCAAGGTATAAATGGAACCCGCCCTGTCTCAGATCCTCTTCTTTCAGCGCAGCCACAGGCTGTGAATGACCCCACAGGCAGGTGTCAGGAGGGAGATCGTTTAATTCATGGTCCAAACTGAGACAGGTTTGCTAGTGAAAGGAGGCGCTCTTTATAATTACAGCAGGGTGTAATTGACAGACGTAAACCAGGACGTCCCAGCAAACTGGATGGGTGGTCACTCTTTCAAGCTAGTGCCTGGGACTCTGCGTGCCCAGATACAGCAGGTGTTGGTCACATCTTGCCTGCTCCTGCTGCCTCCTTGGCTGTACCTTGTCACACCTTCATGCTCACTTGTCCCTCATGAGTCAGGCCAGGCATCACCTTGGCCAGGAAACCACCTGGTCCCCAGAATGGAAGAGTGCCCAGTCTGTGTCCACATCACCACCTCCCCAGGCTCAAATGCACCTGGTCTTGTCTCCAGCATGTCACAGGTTCTCCATGGAGATTCCAAGTGTCTGCCTCAGGAGCTGTGAGATGCAGGTTCTGGCCCTGGCTCTGCCATGGACTTACAGATTGGACATGGAGCGCCTCAGGTTTTCCCTGTGAGGGGCAGAAGAAAAGGGCAGCATGTGATCCCTCGGTACCCACAGCTGTTGGACGGGCAGTTTGCCTGAACTCGCCCTTCTTGCTCCCCACTCCCTGGGGTCTTAAGAGGGGCGTGGAGGAGGGGGTGACCTGTCAGGGAGGCCAGATTTCTTGTATCTTCCTGTCATCCCATGTCCTCCCCTGAAGCCACTGCAGGCACAGCGCTGTGAGGCCCAGTAGGGAACATGAGAAGGTAGGGCTTGGACTTCTGATCTGGAACCGGGATCTCCTCTCCTTCCAGGGGTTCCAAGCCCTGTATCCTGTGGGGCCAGCCTCCTGGACCAGGGTACCCTCTCCCTGGGACCTTTACCCATCTCCTTCCATTTAAGGACACCCGCCATTCCAAAAGGTGCCACCAGAGGGCAGCCTCCATGTCAGTCCTTGAGACCAGGTGCCTGAGCTGGACCTAGTGGCCTGACTCTCCGGATGTCAGAGTCCGGGCCTCTGCTGGATCCTGCATTGGAGGGCTGGGGAGAGCAGGCTAGGATTCCTGGGCTTCTCCTGGGACCACTAGAGTCAGCTGGGAGCCAGGGAAATCCTTCCTGAGAGCGGCTCACGCTCCCTTCTGCTGTTGCTGGAGAGGGGAGATGCAGGGGAGGCCCCAGGGGCTGTGGGTGCTGGCCTGGGTCAGGACATTCATAGTGAAACCAGAGAGATCTTGCAGTGAGATTCATTTCGTGCAGCGCACCTGCCTCAGGGCAGGGCTGGGAGGCACGGGGAGGCGATAGAGCCCGTGTGGTGTGGTGGCGGTGGCTGCGGGAGGGCCCGGCGCTTATCTGATGGGCCTGGCCTTTCTCACAGCTCGGAGCAGCCCTGCCAGGCCCATCTTGGCCGGTGGGCCGGGGCTTCGCAGGCCCCGTGGGCTCAGCCTCCCCACTTGCCTGGTGGGCAGGGAGGCCATGAGCCTGGGAAAGGCGCGGGCGGCCACGGCTGGAGGGGAGCGGGCACCGTGGGGCTGCGCGCTGCAGCGGTCTCCCCCCACTGGCTCGAAGACACGTCAAAACCCGGTACAAAAAATCGGGGCAATCTACGTGTTTACTTCTAACAAATGAATGCTTCTAACGTAAAAACAAGACTTTGCACACCACCAGGGGTTGTTCGGATCAGAAAACGCATGGGTTCACGGGATGCTGTGGGTGGAGGCCCAGCTGGATGTGGCCCCGGGGTGGCAGCATCCTCAGCTCTGCCCGTGGCTGGGGGACTGTGTGTGGAAGGTCGGTGAGGGACCCCAGAAAAAGTCTAACTGCCAAAGGCGAAGGTTGCAGTGAGCTGAGATCGTACCACTGCACTCTAGCCCTGACAACAGAGGGAGACTCCATCTCAAAAGAAAAACATTTTTGCGTTTTTTTTTTTTTTTCTCATTAGCTATCGTTAGTGTTAGTGCATTTTATATGTGGCCCAAGACAATTCTTCCAATGTGGTCCAGGGAAGCCAGAAGATTAGACCTCCTTGGTCTAAGGCAAAGCAGTCTCAGGGTCAGAAGACCCCCACCCCAGCTCGGACCCAGGTCACCCTCCCTGCAGAGTGCCTCTCTGAGCACAGGGCACCAGCTGCTTGCAGGGGACTAACCTACCTGCTGGAGGAGGGTTCAAAACTGGCCCCCCATCCTGTGCTTATGTGAGTCGCCAGTGGGCTATCTAGCGCTGCCACTCAGGCCCTGCAGACGGATGTCTGTGGAAGCACTTTCACAACGACATGTCACAGGGACGGAGGACTTCGGATGAGGACTCTCCAGGCTGGCCAGCGGGCTCCGCCCTGACCATGGGCTGGGACCCCAGTCAACCTGGCTGGGGCTGAGCCCTGGCAGAAGGGGCGAGATAGCCTGGCCTGACCATAGGATGGGATTGGGACATTGTCTGGGGGAGCGGGGGTGGGGCCAGTCCTATGTTATCTCTCCATTTCAAAGAGGGAAAAACTGGGCACAGACAGAATCATCAGTCCAAGGCCTCACCGCTGGTAAGTGGGGAACTGGGGTAACCAGACCCTAAATCCTGGGGGTCTGGTAACCGTGACCCTGGGAGGCCTGGCCATGTGGTCCTAGGGTTTTCTGGCCCCCTCCTGGCCTGAGGCACTCATCCCAGCCCCGTCAATTTGATGGGCAGAGACCCAGGCCTGCCAATGGCCGGGTGTGGCCAGCCTCGCGGGACTGAGCAGGGCCCGACAGCTTCTGCCCAGAGCTGCCTTTGATCTCAAAAGGAGGCTACCCCCTTAGGTGAGAGGCGATCTGGGCGCTGCTGTGCTAACCCCATGGCCTAGGACCACTCAAACCTTCTCTCTTGAGTCTCCCTGGACCAAACTACCTGGTTGCTCTCAGTTCCTTCCATGGTCCCTCATCTTCCACCTGCCCCTGCAGTGCCCTGGGGCTCCCTCCAGCACTCCCATCTCCTCACTTTCTTTTTTTTTTTTTTTTGAGACAGAGTCTCGCTCTGTCGCCTGGGCTGGAGTGCAGTGGCCGGATCTCAGCTCACTGCAAGCTCCGCCTCCCAGGTTCACGCCATTCTCCTGCCTCAGCCTCCCGACTAGCTGGGACTACAGGCGCCCGCCACCTCGCCCGGCTAGTTTTTTGTATTTTTTAGTAGAGACGGGGTTTCACAGTGTTAGCCAGGATGGTCTCGATCTCCTGACCTCGTGATCCGCCCGTCTCGGCCTCCCAAAGTGCTGGGATTACAGGCTTGAGCCACCACGCCCAGCCACTTTTTTTTTTTTTTTTATACAGAGTCTCACTGTCTTGCCGAGGCTAGAGTGCAGTGGTGGGATTTTGGCTTACTGCAACCTCCGCCTCCTGGGTTCAAGCGATTCTCCTGCCTCAGCCTCCTGAGTAGTTGGGATTACAGGCATGCACAAGCACGTCTGGCTAATTTTTGTATTTTTGGTACAGATGGGGTTTCACCATGTTGGCCAGGCTGGTCTCGAACTCCTGGCCTGAAATGATCCACCTGCCTCAGTCTCCCAAAGTGCTGGGATTATAGGTGTGAGCCACTGTGCCCAGCCTCCTTCACTCTTGACACTTTATGGGCCTGCCGTCTTCACTCCTTGTTGCCTACACCCAGATGTTCCTCCTGGCCTCAGACCTTTGCACCCTCGCTCTAGCTGAGGGTCCAGGCATTGATCCTCCTTCACTCCCAGGCCTTACCTCCTTTCCCTTAGCCATGGGACATCTTCCTTCTGCCGCCCATGGTTCTGCAGACAAGAACCCTGGGGTGGTCCTCCCTATCCCCTGCCCCCCGTGAGCATCTAAACCTGGCTCATCTAACCAGACCCCTTCTCCTGCTGTAAAGAATCTTATTGCATCTCCTTACCACCCCAAAGTAAAATTCATAGATAATAGAATCCCATCTAATGGGATTCTATTATTATCTATTTCAAAGCTCCATCTAATGCCCTAGCTTTAAAATGAGGAAGAAATAGACCAGGCACAGTGCCTCATGCTGTCGTCCCAGCACTTTGGGAGGCCGAGGAGGATCACACGAGGCCAGGAGCTCAAGGCTGCAGTGAGCCACGACTATGCCAGTGCACTCCAGCTGGGGTGACAGAGCAAGACTCTGTCTCTAAGAACAATAAATAAATAAAATAAAGAGGAAATAAAAGGAAGGTAATTTATAATTTCATTATGTATATCCAGTTAGAAAGAGGTCTGGATGTGACCTACAGTGGACTCAGATGTGGGCTGCACAGAATGGCAGAGGCTGTCACTACTGCAGACACAGATGGGAGCCGAGTTACCCTCGGGGCTTGGGTGCCTGCTGGGGCTACCCTGCCATCCTGGGGATGTGTTTCTTCAAAATGGCAAATGCTTCTTGGTAAATTTCCAAACAAAACAGAGCTCCATCTCCCCTCAGCTTTCATGCTCATTGCATCCCTAGGAAATTGTGCATCTGGAAAAGATGTCGAACAGAAGTAGCCATTCCCGATAGGCTCATTACCAATAGGGTTTATTACCAATCCGCCACCAGAGTTCCTCATCCTCCACGCTGTGGACATGTGGAGCAGAATAACTGCTGTGCAGTGAGGTATGTTCGGCTGCATCCCTGGCCTCTACCCTCTAAATACCAGCAGTACCCCTAGGTCATGACAGTCAGAAGTGGCTCCAGACACTGAGAAATGTCCCCTGAGGGGCGAAATTGTTCCCAGTTGGCAGCTATATTCAGATGCTATGTGGGGTACAGGGCAACTTGCCGCTGGGCGGGATGCCCCTCCCATAGCAAGTCCTTGCTACCCCATGACTACAGCACCGCATTACTGCAGCCAGTGAACCCCCTTGCATTTCTAAACTACCCCAGGGGAGAAGCAAAACTGCCATTGTGGGCCTCTCACCTCCCTGATTCTCTAATCTGGGTGAGTGTGGGGGCAGTGATGACAAGAAGCTCCTTCCCCTCCCAGCACACACTGCAAGCAAGATCTCCGGTCCTCATCTCTCCCAGGCCTGGCTACTCTGTAACAGCTGCATCCTCACTGGCCCTGTGGGGACATGGGACGCGTCCCTGCCATGGCTCCCAGTGGCCCCGGTGTGCTGGCCTTTCTGCCTCCCTTAATTCCAGCCTCCCTGTTCCAGCTGCTTGGAATGTCAAATGTCTTCAGTGCTTTTCCTCTGCAGTTACCCTGGAATTCCAGCGGAGTGCTTAGGTTGGTGGAGCCTTCTTAGCCCAGGTATCCTCCTCCTCCAGGAAGCCCTCCTGAAATGCCCCTCCCTTGATAGGCTGGGGCCAGCACTCCCTGCCTGGTTTCTTTAGCCCATATGAGATAGCATACACTCATTATGTGTTCCTCATTCCCTGCCTCCTGCTCCCCCATACCATCCCTTAATCCAGCCAGAGTCATTCCTCTTCTTGGCATCCAGTCCTGGCCCAGAGTCTGGCTCCTAAAAGGCACTATTATAAATATTGGTGGCAAAGTTGAGGCTGTGACACTCAGTTCAATTCTTTTTTTTTTTTTTTTTTATTAAAGAGACAAGGTCTTATTCGGTCACCCAGGCTGGAGTGCAGTGGTGCAGTCATAGCTCACTGCAGCCTCAAAATTCTGGGCTCAAGCAATCTTCTGACTCAGCATCCTGAGTAACTGGGATTACAGGTGTGAACCATCATGCCTGGCTAATTAAAAAGTAAAAGAAAATTTTTGTAGAGACAGAGTCTCGCCATGTTGCCCAGGCTGGTCTTGAACTTCTGGCCTCAAGCAACTGCCCTGCCTCAGCCTCAGCCTCCCAAAGTGTTGGGATTATGAATGTGAACTTCTTCAATTCAATTCAATTGGCCCTTCAATTCTGTGTTCATTCACCAAAGATTCCAATGCCCCTCCCCTATATAAACTGGGGCAGACTGGAGGAGCAGCGGAGGTGGGGTGGATAGAGTCCCAGCGCTGGAGGCACTTGTGAGCCACATGGAATCTCATCTGCCTGCCCAAGGCTTCTGCCCCTTCTACAGGAACGGAAGTCCCCTCAGGTGGACATAGGAGCTTCTCCATCTGCAAGTGCCCACCAGGGAAGAACTGCGCCAATCCTGATGGTCACTGGGGCTGAGGGAGGGCACTGGGGATGCAGGGGCCCTCTAACTCCCACCTATAGAACACTTTTGGGGGCCCAGGCCTCCAGGCCAGCTCCCTGGCACACACCACTTGTGGAGCTTGAACTTCCAGCTCCTAAGCCCTGGGGCTTTGAGCACAGCCTGGGCAGCAGCTGCAGGCATGTTGGGGAGCCCATTCACTCTTCATCCACCCCCACGCCTGCCCATCTCTAGCCAAGGTCCATGCCGGGCACGCAGGTGAGGGCTGCGGGGAAGAGCACACAGAGGCTGCAGCTGCATCCCCTGGCCGGTCCTCAGCCCACTAAGCCCCTGGCCCAATCCTGGCTGAGACCCCAGCCTGCCCCGTGGGTAGCTGGCTTCTGTGACACCTCCGTTGCATAAGCGGGGACTAGAGGTCAGGTAAAGGGTGGAGGGGAGGGGGCGCTTTAGTGAACGAGGCCATGTCCCAGCTGGCAGGGCTGAGTGCATGGCAGTGAGGGATGCCTGGGTCCTGGGAAGGCACAGGAGGTAGAGACCCCGAGGCCCTGCCAGCTTCCCCCTGCAAGCCTAGGAAGCAAAGTGCCCACATCTTCTGTTTCTGTCAGTTCCTGCAAAGTCCCAGTGCTTGCAACGGGGAAATGGGGCAAGTGACCTTCTCCCTCCTCTCTTGGTGGCTCTGGAAGGAAAAAGTCAGTGGTGTCACCTGAAGGCAGCCCCTTTGGGCAGACTGGGTCTGGGGGTCTCAGATGCCTGGTGCCGCCCCGTGCTGCTGGCCATGCGTGCCCCCGTGCCTTGGTTGGCAGGGTTCTGGGCAGCCCCGCCTACAGGCCTTTCCCCCAGTTCTTCCAGCTCCCCTGGGTGATGCAGGAGGCCTGGCCCTGGCCCAGAAGGGAGGCTGCTCTTGGCTGATGTTCACATGCCTGCTCCTGGGCCTGGCCTGGCTCCTGGGTCCTCTCCCATGCCCATGTCCTTGAGGGCCACCAGGAGACAGGCCCTGGTTGGGGCAGGTGTTGCCTTGGGGCTGGTCCCTCCTAGGCTTTTGGCTGGGTTGGTGCCCTCCTTCCCCACTGGGTTTGGGTGTTCACCTGGGGCTCCTGGCTCTGCCCCAGGTTGACTTTCACAGCAGCAGCCGTGAGGCCTGTCTGGGAGGAGGTGGGTGGAAAGTCCAAGGCCCCTCCTCTAGGCCTCCCTCCCCAGGGGGACTAGTTGGTCATGGGGGTGGGGGTGGGTGCTCCTGGGCGGGCGCTCCCGGGGGTGAGGGGTGGCTGGGGGATGCAGCTGGCCCAGTAGGGCACTGGAGAAGACCCTCTACCCAGAGGGCCCCAGGACCTCCCTCCCCATGGGCCCACACGGCTCTGTGGCCGTGTGTGTGGGAGGGATGAGTGTCACAGCGGGTGTGAGTGCACCTGTGGGTGCAGCCCAGAGAGCCCGCATGGGGGTGGGGGACCGTGAGAACCAGTCTGTGGGTGGAGACCTAGGGCAGGGGTGCCCTTGCTTTCTGGGATGTCCCAGGCCAAGGAGTTTGGGGGCATGGGGGCCCACAGTGCAAGAGGAAATCCTGGCCACTAGGTGTCACCCGGAGCCCATGGGACAGAAGCAGCCCCCCCACCCCCCGCAGGGGAGGGGCTGGAGCCTTACCTCCCAGGTATGCCCACTCCCGCAGCGGGGGGGCAATCCCTGGTCTGTCACAGTGTCTGAGGGCCCACTTGCAGTGGGGAGCCGGTGGCGCGGCGTTACCCCGTGCAGGAGGCCATACGCTGTACGGAAGCGCCTCATCTTCACCTCCTGCCCACACAGACCGGGACTGAGGACGGAACCCAGGTGGGGATGCGGCATCCCCTCCCAGCCCACCCAGCCCCTCAGGTGCCCAGGTGCCTGCTGCAGGGGCCCCCTTGTGCCAGCCCCTCCAAGGGAGCAGCTTGGACCTGCACCTGCCGTGCTTGCCAGCCTCAGGATGAAGGAGGGAAGGGTCCTTGCTCACAACTGCCCCCAATCCCCACTTAAGTCCATCTCAGCAAATTAGGGTCCCAAAGCCCCGCCCAGACCACTGGCGGCCTTTTGCAGCCGTTCAGAGCCGGTTCCCACCCTCCTGCTGTGCATCCACTCATCCAAAGCGCAGCAAGGATCTACTGTGTGCTGGGAGGACCCTGCCTGGCGGAGCTCACGGACGATGGAATGTCAGCCGCCCAATACAGAAACCAGAAAATTTGTTATTTATCTATTTGTGGGACGGACTTTCGCTCTGTTCTTCAGGCTGGAGTGCAGTGGCACTATCTCGGCTCACTGCAACCTCCGCCTCGTGGGTTCAAGTGATTCTCCTGCCTCAGCCTCCTGAGTAGCTGGGACTACAGGCATGCACCACCATGCCCTGCTAATTTTTGTATTTTAGTAGAGACGGGGTTTCACCATGTTGGTCAGGCTGGTCTTGAACTCTTGACCTCAAGTGGTCCACCTGCCTCAGCCTCCCAATACAGGAGCGAGCCACTGCACCTGGCTAATTTTTATATTTTTTGTAGACACAGGGTTTCACCATACTGGGCAGGATGGTCTCGAACTCCAGACCTCAGGTGATCACCTGCCTTGGTCTCCCAACGTGCTGGGATTACAGGCGTGAGCCACTGTGCCTGGCCTAAATCAGAGAATTTGTAATGGAGAAAACGTCATGGAGGAACTGGAAGGGCTGTGGGTGAGGTGGCAGCTTTGGTGGAGCTTGGGGGAGGGGAGCGCCCCCAGGGAGGGCCTTGTAAGCAGGTGAGGAAGAGCATCAGTTAGGCGAGCACCCCAGGGAGATGCATTAGGGCAGCTGGAACAGTCCGTGCTAAGGCCCCAAGGCAGGAACGAGCCAAACCTGTTGGTGAAACCCCAGGACCTGTGTGGACTGGGATGGTGAGGCAGGTGGGAGGTGGCAGGAAACAGAGGGCCTTGAACCATGCTGCCTTCTTCTCCCCAGGCCCTCAGGGGCCATCCCTGCCACAGGGTGGTGGAGCCTTCTGACTGGCACATGAGGCTGTCCTAGCTGAGGCTGGTCCTGGCTGGTGAGGAGAAGATGCCATGGCTCAGGGGGTCAAACAGGATCCAACCCTCATATCCCTGTAGGTTGAGGAGCAGATATAATCCCGAGAAAGGCTGGGTAAGATAGCTCTCGCCTGTAATCCCAGCACTTGGGGAAGCCAGTGTGGGAGGATTGCTTGAGTCCAGCCTGGGCAACATAGCAGGACCCTGTCTCGACGGGTGGAAAGACAAACAAGAAAACCCCCCAAAATACTTAAGCAGTCATGGTGGCATGCACCTGTAGTCCCAGTTACTCAGGAGGCTGAGGCGGGAGGATCGCTTGAGCCCAGGAGTTTGAGGCTGCAGTGAGCTGTGATCACACCACTGCACTCTAGTGACAGAGCGAGACCCTGTTTCAAATTAAAAAAAAAAAAAATCATGGAGGGGCCCTTTCCCCACCAGCTGAGGGCTCCCCAAGGCAGGGCACGACTGGTCTGTCCTAGCTGCCAGGCTCCTAGACAGGGTCTTCTTGGCTGGGGGGCAAGGTTAGCTGGGGTAAGGCAGAGGGAAGGGTGGCAGAGGTCCTGTCCTAGCACTCCTCTGCTGCTAAGCCCTTTGCAGTATCTCTGCAAACCCCAGAGTAAAACCAAAGACCTTGCCACAGCAGTGACCCTACGCACAGCCCCAGAAACTCGTTCACCTCATCCGACTCTCCCTGTCACCCAGTTGGCACTACCACACTACTCCTTAAGTAGGGACGCTCCTGCCCCAGGGCCTTTGTGCTGGTGGTTCCTCTGCCTGGAATGCCCTTTCCTCGAAACCCTCAGGGCTCCTCACCCCCTCACCCCACTGCAGGACCGCCAAATGCCACCTTCCCAGGAAGCTTTCTCTGTCCATTCCGTCGAAAAGCACATTCCCCATCTCAGCACTTTCTTTTCTTTTCTCCTTCCTTCCCTTCTTTCCTTCCTTCCTTCCTTTCTCTTTCTTTTCCTTGCTTCCTTCCTCCTTTCCTTTCCTCTTTCTTTTTCTCTTTCTTTCTTCTTTCTTTCTTTCTTTCTTTTCCTTCCTTCCTTCCTTCCTTTCTTTCTTTCTTTCTTTCTTTCTTTCTTTTTTCTTTCTTTCTTTCTTTCTTTTTGTTTTCTCCTTCCTTCTTCTTCTTCTTTCTTCTTCCTTCTTTCTTTCTTCCTTCCTTCCTTCTTCTTCCTTTCTTTTCCTTCTTTCCTTGCTTCCTTCCTCCTTTCTTTCCTCTTTCTTTTTCTCTTTCTTTCTTTCTTTTGTCCCTCCCTCCTCCCTCCCTCTCTTTCTTTCTTTCTTTCTTTCTTTCTTTTGTTTCTCCCTTCCTTCCTTCCTTCCTTTCTTCTATCTTTCTTTCTTTTTCCTTTCTTTCTTTTTTTTCTCCTTTCTTCTTTTTCTTTCTTCCATCTTCCTTTATTCCCTTTTTCTTCTTCCTTCCTTCTTCCTTCTTCCTTCCTTCTTTCTTTCTTTCTTTCTTCTTTCTTTCTTTCTTTCTTCTTTCTTTCTTCTTTTTCTTTCTTCTCTCTTTTTTCTTTTCTCTCTTTCTCTCTTTCCTTCTTTCTTCTTTCTTTTTTGTTTTTTAGAGAGAATCTCACTCTGTCATCCAGGCTGGAGTGCAGCGGTGCCATCACAGCTCACTCCAGCCTCCAACTCCTGGGCTCAAGCAATCCTCCCACCTCAGCCTCCTGAGTAGCTGGGACCACAGGTGAGCACCACCACAGCGACTAACATTTCTTAAGTTTTTTTTTTTTTTTTTTGTAGAGACAGGGTCTCACTATTTTGCCCAGGCTGGCCTCGGGCTCCTGGCCTCAAAATATCCTCCTACCTCGGCCTCCATTAGTGCTGGGATTACAGGTGGGAAGTGAGTCACTGCACTCGGCCAACCACCTTGGTACTTTCTATCCTCTTTGCCCTGCTTCTCCCCTGATCACCATGTGAACTTCTAGATCTTTTACTTGTTTATTTTTATAGCCCATCTCTCCCACTACCCACACTACACTGCAAGCTGAATGGTCTGTTTTGTTTACTGAGGCATCCATACCACTTAGAGCAGTGCCCGCACACATAGCAACACATACTTGAATGAATGAATGGGGATGAATGGAACAAGGCTCCCCCATCCCTCCTGACCTCATCTGGCCATAGCAGGACCAGAATTTGGGCCTTAGCATCCACCCATTTCCAGCAGAAGCCAAGACCTGAGCAAGGTGTCATGTGCCCCAAGAGATCCCCAGGCTGTCACGGTCAGCTTGGCATGCTGCAAGTCCTGCCACAGAGGTCTAGAGAAATGGTCCCCATGGGGAGCTTCCTGGGTCAATCTAAGCTGCAGGTGGTGGGCCAGGCTGAGGCTGGATGGCCCAGCCACTGACCACCACACATCTGCTCATGCTTGATGGTCCTGGGAACTGTGTTTTAACTGCAGCAAATCACATTCAGTCACCTCAGGCAAACACTGCAAGGTGTGAAACATGGGCAATGTACTGTGCCACACGTGTTACACAGAGGCACTGGGGACATGTAGGAGGATGAAGGAAACTGCATCACAAGGAGGAGGTGATGCCTTGGGAGAGACAGCCCTCAGCTGTCCTGGCTCCCCTCAGGGAGGTGTCAGTGGACTATTTAGTGAAGACATCCTGTTATCAGGGTCCCCTCATGCCAAGTTTCTAGTGGCAAGGTAGTGCCTCCCCTGGGAGCTTCTCACATACCTGCCCCTCCACTACAGGGCATGAAATCTACTCCAGCCCAAGGCTGTCCAGCTCTGAGATGGACACTGTCTCTCTGAATTGCCTCTTCTGATTCTCAAGAGGTATTTAAAGCAGAACTCCAGTTGTTTTTTATTTATTTTTGAGACAAGTTCTCACTCTGTCACCCAGGCTGGAGGTCAGTGGCATGATCACAGCTGGCTGCAGCCTCGAACTCCTGGGCTCAAGCTATCCTCCTGGCTCAGCCTCCCAAAGTGATGGGATTACAGGTGTAAGCCACCAGTCCCAGCCTCCACTTGCTTTTGGCTTATCCAGTTTCCCTAAATTAATTTTGTGTGCCTTTTAGGAGAAGATGGGATCAGTAATGCATTAGAGCCCAATTAATCATTCTAAAAAAAGATCTGATTGAGACATACTTATAAACCGACTCCTAGAGCTGAAAGGTCAAAATCTAGCCTAGATATTTAAAAACATTTTTAGAGAAATGTATTCAAAAAGCTCAATGTTCTTTTTGAGGTGAGAGGTGGGGAGCCTCACTTTTGGGAGCCCTTGAAGGGACCTGAAGGTGGGATTTCTTGGATTTCAGAGATTTGTTGGAGCCTAATTTGAAAACCACTGATTAAACTCAAGATACCCTCATTGCAGGGAGGAACCACATTCCAAGGCCTATTTTTATGACAATGGCTAGTAGAGCCAGTCTGCAGTACCTGATGTTCCCAGTAGGGGTCACTTCTAGGAGAAAGCCTCCACCAGACCCTAGTGTAATCAAGGAGGGCTCCAGGCCCAAGTGGGCCCATGTGCGTGTATTTGTGCCTCAGTACCAGTGACCTCAAGCTTGGGTCTGCTTTGAGCCAGGCGCCACTACATGCCCTCCCAGTGGACAGAGCTGCCCTCTGGCTATGCCGCCAGCTGGCTAGAGCTGATCAGAAACCTTCAGTTTCAGGACAGCTGCCAGGGTGTGGACCATGGGGACTGGTAAGAGTTTCTGGCTAAGTCCTGGCCAAGCCATTCCAAGGGACAGCTGCAGTGTCTCTCCAGTCAGCACCTGGAAGGGGGCCAGCCCAGCCTCAGACCTGGGGCCGAACACATGTGAGTACATGCAAATGTGCACACACGTGTCCACAGGACACATGTCCACAGGCACACACAAATACACATGTGCTTGAACACATGCTCACACATGTACTCCATGCATAAAGGAACACATACACAAACAACATGTACACATGCAAGCACATTGCACTAACCCCCGCATCAATGCACACACGTGCAAATGCACAGTGATGCGTGTACAAATCACATATGGGCACACACTCACACAGACAAACACTCCCCACTCTCCCTCCCCAGGCAGGCTCCAGGAATGGAGAAATGCCTTTGCATCCAGTGTGTTTGGGGTGAGATCAACTGGGGGAGGGGCCTCTTCCCTCTGTCCCCAGTCCTGGCAGCTCCTCCCTTCTGGGCCAGGCTTCTCCCCTGTATGAACTGGTGGGCATGTGTATGGGAGGAGGAAGGGGCAGCAGGAGTGTCCTACCACCCCTGGGAGCTGCTCTGGGCAGAGGCAGGGGATGGCACCTTTGCTGGACTCCCTGGCTGCATCTTTCTGGGTGGGGGGTGCTGGGATGGTTCCTGCATCCCATAGAAGCAAGCTGGGCAGAGAGCCAAGGTGGGTGCTGTGGTCACTGTCAGGCATTGGAGGGACCTGGGGTCATCCCCGAAGCAGGTCAGCCTGGGAGAGGCCTTCGAGGCTTGCTGCAGTTGGCACCCTCTCCCCCAGGAAGCCAGCGTAGCCCACAGCCTCCTGCCCTCTTGAAGATGCTCCCTCCTGGCCTCTGTCCCTGCTGGCAGGCTGGGGCTTCTGAACCCCTCATTCCTCAGTCATCTCGATCCTGTGAGAGCCTCAGAGGCCTCTTGATCCCTGTTGTCCCCTGGCCATCTGGAGTGTCAGCCCAGGGGTGGCACTGAGCTCATTTTCAGCATGACAACCAGTCCCCTGCTGACACCCCCATCTCCTCAGTCCAGGAGGCCAGCTCTGGTGGGTTCTGCTGAATCCAGTTTACTAACCACCAGCTCATGCCCACAGTCCCTGGCAGGGGACACAGTTCTGCCCCCTCCCCCACCAGATCAATACCTCCAAGGCTGCTGTCAGCAAATCTTTGACCTCTGACCTGGCCACACACAGTGACCCCTGAACCTGTTGGTCTTTCCACCAACCCTTGCTCTGGTCTCTGGGGTGGGTGAGGGGCTGACCCTGTGGCTCTGGCCCGGGCTGTTAGGGGCAGGGAGAGGGTGAGGTCATCAGCCCCCACCAGCCCGGCCTCTTCCCTTCACTCCACACTCAGGGCCACAGCGGTTGGTGTTGGTGGGGGGTGGATGCAGTGGAGGATGTGCCGCCTATGCCACGCAGGCTGTGATGAAGGACTCGGGGATTCCTTCTGGAGCCCAGGGGCCCTGGGAGCTCCAGCCATCAGCAAAGAGTCATCAGCGAAGAGGATGGCTTCCCATCCTCTCTCCAAAGCCCACAAAGGTGCCCACCCCTTTCTGCATTGGGCCCTTCAGATCGATCTGGGACCCAGCAGCCTTACAGTCCTGATCTGGGAATGAAAAGGGGGTTGTACAGACTGCCTCCTCTGAGCCTCGTTCCTTGCAGCTCAGCTGGGAGGGTCCCTGTCCTGCCCACCCATCCTGCCCCAACTGAGAGCCTAGTCCACTGTCCCGCAGAAACCATGGTGGACCCCGGTGGTGCTGCTGAGAACCCCACATCCCGAACCACCCTGGGATACAGCCTCGGGAGTCCTGGGCTCTCTGGCAGACACCACTGACCAGGGACCCTGCCTTCAGGAAATCCGGCCAGGACAACAGGACCTGCCCCTCTGGTGTCCAGGTCAGCTCACATGTGGCCCTTTCCCGGCCGCCTTCCCTTGCTCCTGCTCCTAGGAGGAGACGCCTCCACCTTCACTCACCCATGGGGTATTCTGAAGGCCATGGGTTCCAGCAGCTCTGTGCTGGTGCCAGCTGGGTCTGCGGTAGGACAAGGGGCAGTGGCTCAGAGACTCCAGCAGTGAGACACTTCCCTGTCCTAGGAGGAGGGGAAGAAGAGGAGCAGGAGGAGGAAGGAGAGGGAGAGGAGGGAGGATGGTTGGGGCCCCTCACTAAAATGGGATGGGCAGGCGAGGGGTGCTTGGAATGGAGACTACGCTGGAAACTGAGGTTCAGAGAGGGTAGTCAGAGGCAGAGCCATGCATGTATGCTCCAGTGTGCCTAGCTCCAGGGTCCTCGTTTCTCCTGACTGCATCAGCCTCAACCTTGACCTCCGGGTATGCTGGGCCAGGGCAGAGTGCTGACGCACTGCAGAGCCCCTCGGGGCCTGCCTCTCTGCTTACGGGGGCCTTCGTAGCAGCCAGGAGGCACCAAGCCAGGCAGGGGCAGAGGACTGTTTGGACGAGTCCAGGCCAGGTGGAGGTGTGGGCAGCCGGCCCTGAGGTCACTGGGTGTATGGGGGGTGGGGGTTGTCCAGGAGGCCCCTGCGGAGCAACACGTCATTCTAAGGCTACATTTCACACCGGCCTCGGGTATGACCTTGGCCGTCCCTCCTCCCCCAAGCAGTCCTCTGGGCTTTTCCGGGAGCCTTGGTTTCTTCTCCACCTGGGACCTGGGCCAGTGAGGTGGGAAAAGCCAGCAGCCACGGGGGGCCTGGTGCAGAGGAGGAGGTGGGAGAAGCAGCAGGTGGGGGGCACCCTGGGAGCCTCTCTGCCGACCTTGGGCTTAGTCTTGCACTCGATGACCCCACCCAGGCCTGTGTGACACCCATGCCACTGACGGGGAACTGAGCCCCGGAGAGGGGAGGTGACTCACAGAGGTGACCCAGGAGGTGGAACTGCATTGGGAGCTGGGGCTGGGCATTCCAGCCGCTGCCAGGAAAATCCTGCCGGAAGAGCTCACAGTGCGGGCGCCTGGGAGTCTAAGGGTCTGCACCCAGCTCCTCCGACCCGGTGCGCAGGACCTTGCCTGGCTGGCCAGAGAGGGGAAGTGCGCCCCGGGCGGCCAGCCCGCAGCTGTTGGGCAACATCTGGAGGGAAGGAGGAGGTGAGGAGCAGAGGGCGTGGAGCTGGGGTCTGACGTGTGCCTGCCCTGCTCAGCACCCACGAGGGCTGGGGCCCGGTGCCACCCAGGGGTCTTAGCCTCATTCTAGTCCCGCGAGCCCTAGAGGACTTCCTAGTTCCCCTCACTGTGCCCTGGGGGGTCTGGGCTCTGCACAACACACCACAGCCCAGCCCCAGATGGGGGCTCCTGAAGACCCATGCTCCAACACACAGGCACATGTAGACACGCATAGACAGATACACACAGATACACACCACACACATACACACAGATACACACTTCACACACACACCACACACATACACAGATAGATACACACCACACACAGATACACACACACCTCACACACACACACACATACACAGATACACACCTCACACACCATACACAGATAGATACACACCACACACAGATACACACACACCTCACACACACACACACATACACAGATACACACCTCACACACACACCACACACATACACACAGATACACACCTCACACACACACCACACACATACACAGATAGATACACATCACACACACCACACACAGATACACACACACCTCACACACACACACACATACACAGATACACACCTCACACACACACCACACACATACACACAGATACACACCTCACACACACACCACACACATACACACAGATACACACCTCACACACACACCACACTCATACACAGATAGATACACACCACACACACACCACACACAGATACACAGATACACACCTCACACACACACCACACACAGACACACAGATACACACCTCACACACACACCACACACATACACAGATACACACCACACACACACACCACACACAGATACACAGATACACACCTCACACACACACCACACACAGATACACAGATACACACCACACACACACCACACACAGATACACAGATACACACCTCACACACACACCACACACATACACAGATAGATACACACCACACACACAGACACACAGATACACACCTCACACACATATCACACAGACGCACAGACACACACCACACACAGACACACAGATACACACCTCATACACACACCACATACACAGATACATACACACCACACACACACCACACACAGATACACAGATACACACCTCACACATACACCACACACATACACAGATACACACCTCACACACACACCACACACATACACACAGATACACACCTCACACATACACCACACACATACACAGATACACACCTCACACACACACCACACACATACACAGATACACACCTCACACACACACCACACACATACACAGATACACACCTCACACACACACCACACACATACACAGATACACACCTCACACACACACCACACACATACACACAGATATACAGCTCACACACACACCACACTCATACACAGATAGATACCACACACACACACCACACACAGATACACAAATACACACCTCACACACACACCACACCACAGATACACAGATACACACCTCACACACCACCACACATACACAGATAACACCTCACACACACCACACACATACACACAGATATACAGCTCACACACACACCACACTCATACACAGATAGATACCACACACACACACCACACACAGATACACAAATACACACCTCACACACACACCACACACAGATACACAGATACACACCTCACACACACACCACACACATACACAGATACACACCTCACACACACACCACACACATACACAGATAGATACACACCACACACACACCACACACATACACAGATACACACCTCACACACACACCACATACATACACAGATACACACCTCACACACACACCACACACATACACAGATACACACCTCACACATACACCACATACATACACAGATACACACCTCACACACACACCACACACATACACAGATAGATACACACCACACACACCACACACAGATACACACACACCTCACACACACACACACATACACAGATACACACCTCACACACACACCACACACATACACACCTCACACACACACCACACACATACACAGATACACACCTCACACACACACCACACACATACACAGATACACACCTCACACACACACCACACACAGACACAGATACACACCTCACACACACACCACACACATACACAGATAGATACACACCACACACACACACCACACACATACACACCTCACACACATATCACACAGATGCACAGACACACACCACACACAGACACACAGATACACACCTCACACATACCACACACAGACAGACACACACACCACACACACAGACATAGACACACACACCACACACACAGACATAGACACACATACCACACACAGACACACACACCACACACACAGACACAGACACACACAGACATAGACACACACAGACATAGACACACACACCACACACACACAGAGGCATACACAGACACATGTAGACAGATACAGACACACACCACACGCAGACACACAAATATGCACCACACACATATCACACAGATGCACAGATACACACCACACACACACAGATACACACCACACACATACCACACACAGACATATGTGGACAGCTACCGACACACACACACCACACCACACACACACAGATACACACCACACACAGACACATGTAGACAGATGCACACAGACACAGATGAACGCACCACACACACAGAGGCACACACAGACACATGTAGACAGATACACACACCACACGCAGACACACAAATATGCACCACACACATATCATACAGATGCACAGATACACACCACACACACACCACACACAGACATATGTGGACAGCTATAGACACACACACACCACACACCACACACACACAGATACACACCACACACACAGATACACACCACACACACACCACACACAGACATATGTGGACAGCTATAGACACACACACACCACACACCACACACAGACATATGTGGACAGCTATAGACACACACACACCACACACCACACACACACAGATACACACCACACACAGACATATGTAGACAGATGCACACAGACACAGATGATCACACCACACACACACAGGCACACACAGACACATGTAGACAGATACACACACACACATCATACACCACATACACAGACACACAGATGCACACCACACACAGACACAGGCACACACACACACAGAGGCACACACAGACAGATGTAGACAGATACACATAGACATAGACACACACAGACACACAGATACACATCACACACACACACAGCATATGGACACCAAATGCACAAAGACACCACACATACACACACACCACATACATATAAACACACACAACACTCATAAACACACACCACACACAAACACCACACGGACACAGCACACACAGAGACTGATACACACCACACACACACACCACACACAGACACACCACACTCACACCACACACAGATACGGACACACACACCACACTCACGGACAGATATAAACACACACACCACACTCATACACACACCAAGCACACACCACACACACACAGGCACACACACACAGGCACACACACAGGCACACACACAGGCACACACCACACACACACAGGCACACACACACAGGCACACACATGCCACCCTGGCACCACCAAGCCACACGGACCGTGCCTCCCTGCAGGCTGCACACGCCCACACAGACTCACAGTCAGTCACCCTGCAGGGTACTCAGCCACATGTCCCCTTCTCTACCCCTCAGTCCCATTAGCCCCCACTGGCCAAAGCTGGAGCTCCAGGCAGGTCTTTTGGGCTGGGCGTCTGGGAAGACGTGCCGGGCAAAGTGGCACTTCCAGGGGTCCCTCGGGGGGAAGGCTGGGGTGGCTTTGTGTGTGGGGAGTTGGATACTGGCCCCCTGAAGCCTCCAGCATGGGGCTTGTCACCTCCTTGGGACTGCCCTGAGGAGCCTCCTGCTCTCTCTAGAGGTGAGTTCCCTCTGCACCTCCTGGGGTCTGGGTGGGCACCAAAGGGGCCCTCGTCTTTGACTCTCCATATTCCCCTCACGCTGGCCTAGGGTGGCCTGCGGGCCCCACCTCACTGATGTCCTTGCTTGGAACAAGGGAGTTCAGATGAAGCAGACCCACACTGTGTGGGGCCTGGCCCATCGGGGCTGCCCTGGCCTGGGCCAAGACCCACCCTCTGCTCCAGGCCGTGGAGACGCCTTCCCCAGGCTCTTCGTCCAGGCCAGACTCGGTTCTCTGACTCTGAGCTGGTCAGGGCAGAAGTCCCATCTTGGCCATCAGGGCGCCGGGGACCTGTGACCTGCTGCCTCCGTGTGACATTCCACCACCCCAGCCGGATTCTTCCGCTGCAAAGTGCCCAAGGCGCCGTGAAGACGTGAAGATATGAACGCTCCTGGGCTACTTGTGACGGCGTTGCAGGGGGTGGGGCGCGGTCCTGGAAGGACTTTTCCCTAGTCCAGTGGGGTTCTTCCCCGAGGCTGCAGAGAGTGGGCAGTGGGGTTCTGAAGCCTTAGTGCTGTCCTCCCTCCCGGGACGTGGCCCAGAATGGCAGGAACAGGCTTGCAAATGCGCAGGTGCTGGGCTCCAGCTCCCGAGGCATTTTTAGGGTGGACGCCCTGCCCTCCTGGGCAGAGCAGGGCAGTCAGTGCCTAGGGGTGGCCCTGTTCACCAAGGTCACCGCTGTCATTGATCATCACTTTTTACTAATTATTATTATTATTTTAGAGACAGAGTCTGGCTCTGTAGCCCAGGCTGGAGTGCAGTGATATGAGCTCGCAGGTCCAAGCAATGTCCCTTCCCAGGTTCAAGCAATTCTCCTGCCTCAGCCTCCTGAGTAGCTTGGGACTATAGGTGCCTGCCACCATGCCCAACTAATTTTTGTATTTTTAGTGGAGACGGAGTTTCCCCATGTTGGCCAGGGTGGTCTTGAACTTCTGACCTCAGGTGATCTACCTATCTCGGCCTCCCAAAGTGCTGGGATTACAGGTGTGAGCCAACTCACCTGGCTAACTCTTTGTTAATTATTATTATTACTTTTCAGAGGTGGGGGTCTCACTCTGTCACTCAGGCTGGAGTGTGGTGGTGCCATCATAGCGCACTGCAGGCTCAAACTCCTGGGCTCAGGCGCCTCCTGAGTAGCTGGGGTTACAGGCACGTGCCACCATGCCCCCAGCTAATTTTTTATTTTTTGTAGAGATGGGGTCTTGCTATGTTGCCCAGGTTGGTCTCGCACTCCTGGCCTCCAGCAATCCTCCCACCAAGGCTTCCCAAGGCAATGGGATTACAGGCATGAGCCACCACACCCGGCCTAGTGGCCAGCACTCCTGACTGGGCATCACGGCCCATTCAGACTCACAACTGCCAGTGCCAGTCACTGCCTACTGGGCTTCACTGGCAGAGGAGGGTTGGCATTGGCAGTGGTAGTGGCCACTAGGTCTTTAGAATAATGACCTGGACAAAGACAGCAAAAGCGCCCAGATTCCAGAGAGGCTCCCCCTACCCAGCACAGGGTCTGGGGGAGGATGCAACCTTGGCAGGTACTGAGGGTGAGGGCACAGTGCCCATAGTTGGCTCCTGTTGAACCCTGGCCCTCTTCCTGGTCAGCTGCAGGCCACAGTCCTCAGCCCTGGGCTCTGACCCTTCTAGAGGACAGTGGGCTGGCCTGTCTGGGCAGGAGTCACACTCATGGCCAGGATGGGATGAAAATGGGAAGTGGCCCCCAGTGCCTGGTGGGTGCCTGCCATTCTTCTTGGCTGTGGGGGCGGCTGCCTCTGGGAAGGGCCTTAGTCACCCAGCAGTGGCTTCCTGGAACCCAGCCCCCAGTCTCTGGGAAACGTCACAGGTTTTTCCAGTGGGACCCCCCCACCCTGCCCTGGGGTGGACCCCAAAGACCACAGTGCAGGCACCTTCTGGGAACAGGCCAGGCAGGCTCTCCAGGGTCCCCGCTGCCCCCAAGCTAACTGCCAAGCTACCCACCGCCTCTGCCTGCCCTTGGTGTGGGGCACAGAGCTTTGACCTGCATTTGCCTGGCTCCAGAGCACTTCTTGGTGCCTGTGTACCCAGGATAAAGCCTGACACTCGGGGTTTTTGCCACTTTCATGCTGCCGACCTCTGTGACCACCCCCCTCTGTTCCTGGCCCCTGCCTCAGCCAAGCGGTCCTGGACATTCCTCCCTCTGTCCTGCCCTGAGACCTGAACAGAGCCAGTCCCACCCAGCCCTCCCTAGCCTGCAGGTCCCATGGCTGTCCTGTCTCTCTAGGGTGCCCCAAACTTCTGGGTGAGGGGCGGCCATCCCAGCAGCGCGGAGCACACTCCTTGGAAGACTGGAAGATTGTAGGTGTCCTGTCTAGTCCTGTTCATCCACTGAGAACTGGGGGCTCATTGAAGCCCAGGCTGGCGGGAGCCCCTCCCCACAGCTCTGAAGCCCGCCATCCCTCTTCAGGCACTCCCAGGCCACAGCGCCTCCCTGTGGGGTGGGTAGGGGGCTGGCCCTGGAGGCGGATGACTTGACTTTGATTCCCAGCTCGTCTGGTCCCAGCAGCCCTCGGAGCCCGCCTGTGTCCCCCTTTCATCGTCTGCACCAAACGGGGGTCGTGTTTGTGCACACACCATACAGCAGTGACATTGGTTCGTGTGCAGGGGGCCTGGAACAGTATTGGGTAGATGGCAGGTGCTCCATCTGTGCTACTGTCATGGCTGCTATTTCAGTCTAGCCCAATGCAGGAAGAGAAATCAGGCTGGGGCTGGGCACCCTCCGTGAGAGGCATTTCTAGCCAAACGTGCCGTGCAGCCTGTGGCCCTGTCCCCTCTCCCCGTGCGGCCCTCTCACCTGGATACATCTACAGCCAGAGGCACGTGTGTCTGACACCAGAGCCCCACTCTCCCTTGCACAAGGTCTCCACCTCTGTTCCCTGACCTCGGCCCCCATGAGGCCCCTGCAGACCCCACTGTGGAGGATCTGCGCAGCAAGCCCGGCAAAGGGAGACTCAGGAGGCCAAGCTCCCAGAGGCAGCCGGGTGGGGGCTGTGGGGAGCAGCAGGAGCTGTTGGTGTGAGGGAGCGGCCAGGCCCCAAAACAGTTAGTCTGTGCGGGATAGAGAGAGGCTGGGCTCAGGGTTGGCCCGAGCCAAGTTCTGCAGGTCACTTGCAGCTCAGCCCAGCCCGGTCAGCCCCTTCTTCTGCAGTTACAGAAGACAGAGCACCAAGCTCAGCCCAGTCAGTACCCACAGGTGTGAGGACAAGGCCAGACCAGGACCTGGCGTCCTCCCCATTCCTAGCTTGGGGCTGTGGCTCCCAGCGCCCCAGCACAGGGGACTCCTCCTCTAACCCTATAAAGGGATGTAGATAGCAGCCCCTGGACGCTGACCGCTCACACTTCCCCAGACACTGCAGGATGTAGCCAAAGAAGTGTTGAGTGCTCCATCTCACAGATGGGGAAACTGAGGCCCTAAGAGGGAAAAGGCAGAGGCAGGGGAGCCAGGCTCTGGGTTTCCATCCCTGTCATTGCCCCCAGACTCTGCTGAATGTCCCCACCCTCAAACAGCTTGCTGGGCTGGAGAAGACCTTGACTGCCCGAGGTCGCAGGTCTGTCTGCTGCAGCCCCTGGCCCTCAGCCCTGCTGGGGCACCTGCTAGAAGCCAGCATGTCCTGAAAGCGTGAATTCATTATTCCAGCTTTTCCTCCCAGGACCCCTGCAAGGCAAGCCTGTGTTGCAGAAGAGAAAGGCAAGGCCCAGGGAGAAGAGGTGACCTGCCCAGGGTCCATGGCCCAGAACGAAGTGGCATTGAGACTTGAACTTGGGTCTGTCTGAGACCAGGATCAAAGTGTGAGGAGAGTGAGGCCCAGCCATCCAAGGTCTGGTGCAGGGAGAAGCAGGGAGATGAGGCCAGGGAGCTCTGTGGGGAGGCGTCACCAGAGTGGGGCAGGGCTTGGCATCGGGGCACCTGAGGCTGGCGTTAGCTCTGGTATCTATTGCAGCTTTTTTATGGTTACAGGATCTCACTTTGTCACCCAGGCTGGAGTGCAGTGGTACAATCACAGTTCACTGCAGCCTCAACCTCCTGGGCTCAGACGAGCCTTTTGCCTCAGCCTCCCAAGTAGCTGGGACTACAGGTGCGCACGCTACATCCAGCTACTATTTTATTTTACTTTTTTTTTAGAGACAATGTTCTATGTTGCCTAGGCTGGTTTCGAACTCCTGGCCGTAAGTGATTCTCCCACCCTGGCCTCCCAAAGCACTGCGATTATAAGCATGAGCCTCTACATCTGGTCAGTTTAGTGTTTAATAAAGGCCACAAGGGACATAAATCAGTGTGATGAGTGAGTGAGTGACTGTAAGGGTAAAGACTTTAGCTAAGGCAGTCAGGAAAGGGATCCCTGGCGGGAGTGGGATGGAGTGATACTTCAGCCAAGAAAGGACAAGAATGAGCTGACCAAGAGTCTAGAAGGGGAAGAGTGTACCAGGCAGAGGGAGCTGCCAGTGCCAAGGCCCTGTGGCAGGAATGGGTTTGGACAGGCTAGGTGATGTGGTTCTCAGAGGCAGCCGCCCCCACCATGCAGATGACCTGAATCTTGCCCCGGATCTGAGTGGGGTTGGGTTCTGTCCAGCTCCGGTCAAAGGAGGATGTCCTGGATCTTGAAGTGTGTGGAGGGTTCCTGCTGCCAAGGACCAATAGATGGAGGCTTGTGACTTTTCCCACCTCTTCCCGGGAGGACGGGCTGGGGGAATACAGGCACTGATGGCAGCTTGACATGACCGTAGCAGATGGCTCACCCACTCCCCGCTGTGCCCCCAAGCTGACCCACAGAGCCTTCTGACCCTCTGTGTGAGGCATGGAGGGTGGCCCTGGGGCAGTGGAAGGCACGCCAGCTCTCAGGACCCATTGCAGCCTGCCCTGACTAAGTGCAGCCAAGCCTGCGAACAGCCTCTGAGGACTGAGAAATCCACCCTTCCTGGGAAAGTGAAGCCATGGGAATCTCCCCAGGGAAAGTGAGCCATGGGAGGCTTGGATGGAAAGTACTGATGAGTTTCCACTGAGCCAGGGGTGGGTGTCTTAGAGGGGAAGGGAATGTAGAGGCTCAGAGGAAAATAATCTCTGAGCTGGCATAGAGGAGAGAAGTTGCAGCAGGTGAGGAGGCTGGGGAAGCCCTGGAAAGAAGCCCTGAGGGCAGGTGACGGCCCAGGCAGAGATGCAGGGACAGCGTGGCTGTGTCCAGAAGCCAGAGTGGGTCCAAGGCTAAACGGGTCCCTCGCAGCCTCTGACACACTCTCAACACCTTGCTGGGAGCAGACACAGGGCTGGCTGGCTGGGACTCTCTTGCCACTTTATCTCATTCTTCTCAGGAACGTAGCTCAGAGCTGACCTTGGCCTTCAGCACTTTCCTATCTGAAGTGTCCATCCAAAGCGAAGCCACCCTCCAAAAACGCAGATGAAGGCACCTTGCCATCTGTCTTACCACCCACGACTTCTTATAAAGACCCGGTCTTCTTACCACACACTCGGCTTCAAGCACACATCTTTGTATCCCAATTCTTTTTTTTTCTTTTATAAACATGTTTTTGTAGAGGCAGGGTCTCCCTATGTTGCCCAGGTTGGTCTCAAACTCCTGGCCTCAAGCGATCCTCCCACCTCAGCTTCCCAAAGTGCTGGAATTATAGGCGTGAGCCACCTTGCCCAGCCTCAATTCATTATTTCAGTGTAGTTTAGGTACAGATAGGATTCCTTTGTTTTCTTTTTCTTTTCTTTTTTTTTTCCCCCAAAAGAAAGCATCTGCAAGCATCACATAGGATTCTTTTTTTTTGAAACGAAGTCTCGCTCTGTCGCCCAGGCTGGAGTGCAATGGTGTGATCTCGGCTCACTGCAACCTCTGTCTCCCAGGTTCAAGCGATTGTCCTGCCTCAGCCTGCCGAGTAACTGGGTTTACAGGCGTCCACTACTATGCCCAGTTAATTTTTGTATTTTTAGTAGAGATGAGTTTTCACCATGTTGGCCAGGCTGGTCTGGAACTCCTGACCTCAGGTGATCCACCTGCCTTGGCCTTCCAAAGTGTTGGGATTATAGGTGTGAGCCACAGTACCTGGCCACATAGGATTCTTGTTGCAAATTTTTCCTTTGCACCTAGAAGGTGTTATCCACTAGTCTTCTGACCAGTTGCTGCTGCTGCTATGTCTATTGTGAGGCAAATTCCTTTGTAGTATGCATTTCTTTGTAGTACACATTTGTCATTCTTTTGTAATATGAATTTCTTTCTGGTACTTTCAAGATAGTATTTTTGTCTTTAATGCTTTTTAAAAAATTACTTATTTATTTGTTTGTTTGCTTATTTATGTATTGACAAGGTCTTGCTCTGTCACCCAGGCTGGAGTGCAGTGGCACAGTCATAGCTCACTGCAGCCTCCACCTCCTGGGCTCACGAGATCCTCCCACCTCAGCCTCCAAAGTAGCTGTGACCACAGGTGTGTGCCACAATTTGGCTAATTGTCAATCGTCTTTCATTTTACTATGGTGTGTTTGTTCTTAATTTATCCTTCTTAGGATTCAGTGTGCATCTTCAATGTGAGGACTTCATTCCCTAGTTCTGGAAATCTCTCAACTATTAGTTAGGTTTTGAGGTTTTCCAGTTTTCACCTTCTGCAATTCCTATTATATGTGTGTTAGCCCTTCTTGGCCCTTCTCATTCATATCTCCAAGAATCTTAGACTCTCATATATTTCTTGTTTTCATATCTCTGTGCTGCATTTCATGAAATTTCCTCAGATATGCTTCATATTTTTCTTATTCCCCTTTCAGCTGCAACTAATTGCTATATAACCCATTCACGGAGCTTCTATTTTATACTGCAATGAGTATTTTTTGCAGGACTCTTTGATTTCTTTTGAAATGTACTTGTTATTTTAAAATAGTATTTTTATTATGTCTTCCACTCCCTTTTCTATCTTAATTATTTTAAGTGTACTTATTATTATGTAGTCTTTCACAAATTGTTCTAATATCTCTAGATCTAAGATCTCCCACTGACATAGTTGCTTGCTTTTTTGGGTCATTCATGATTACTTTTCATTGTGAGTTCATCTTCATCAGGGATTAATTTTCCTGTGATCTGTTTCTGGGCTGTGAAAGTGTCCATGCAAAGTGGCTTGGGAGTAAGTTCTTTCATGGCTGTATGTACATTTTTTTTTTTTTTTTTTTTGAGATGGAGTCTTGCTCTGTCACCCAGGGTGGAGTGCAATGGTGTGATCTCCACTCACTGCAACCTCCACCTCCTGTGTTCAAGCGATTCTCCTGCCTCAGCCTCCCAAGTAGCTGGGACCACAGGTACGTGCCACCTTGCCTGGCTAATTTTTGTATTTTTAGTAGAGACAAGGTTTCACCATGTTGACCAGGCTGGTCTCGAATTCCTGACCTCATGATCTGCCTACCTCAGCCTCCTAAAGTGCTGGGATTACAGGTGTGAGCCACTGCACCCAGCCATGGCTGTATATACATTTTTATGTTAATTTCTGGATTTGGAGTTTTAGAACTACTGGATTGTGTGCATTTGGATCCACACTTAACTTTTTCCTCTCATTGCCTCAGGAGGATAGAAAGCTTCACTAGCACTTTTTTTTTTTTTTTTTGAGATTGAGTCTTGCTCTGTTGTCCAGGCTGGAGTGCAGTGACATGATCTCGGCTCATGGCAACCTCCACCTCCTAAGCTCAAGCAAGATCCTTCCACCTCTGTCTCCTGAGTAGCTGGGACTACAGGTATGTGCCACCACTCCCAGCTAATTTTTGCATTTTTTGCAGAGATGGGGTTTTGCCATGTTACCCAGGCTGGTCTTGAACTCCTGACCTCAAGTGATCCTCCTGCCTCAGCCTCCCAGAGTGCTGGGATTACAGGCGTGAGATACTATGTTGGCCTTGCTACCACTTTTTTTTGGATCAGGTTTACACATCCCTTTTTGTACAGAGCAGCCCTTCCAGCCCTGCAGTTTATTGAAGGGGGTCAGTTCCGGCTCACAGCCTTGGGGAGTCCAGGACTCATATCCCGGACCTGTGTTCTGCCCTGATTCTGAAGTTTTTCCCGTTCTTTCTGGCCTAAGCCCCAACCCTGTGCCTTGTGGCCCCAAGGTGCCTCACTTATGCTCCACGGTACAGCTCCCGGATCTGCTCTTGAATAAAACCTCCCAGTTTCACCATCCCCCTTCCGGTCACAAGGGTGCTCTTTCCGGCTCCAGGCTCTGCAAGGCAGTTACATTCAGAGCCCCACAGCAGGCCCTACAGCACAGATCCTGCAGACAGGCACAGCCTCCACCTCCCAAGAACTTCAGGCTCTGGTTCATGAGTCAACTTAGTCCATAGCTTTCTAGCAAAAATCGTAAAGCAGGCCAACCGAGACCTAGAACTCTCTAGTCATGGAAGCCAGGGCCTTCTGGTGCGCCTGGATCAGTGATTCTTGACCTGGGATAATCTTGTATTCTCAGAAGACATTTGGCATGTCTGCAGACACTTTTTTTTTTTTTTTTTAAGAGAAGGGGTCTCACTATGTCACTCTGGTATGATCATAGCTCACTGCAGCCTGAACCTCCTGGGCTTAAGTGATCCTCCTGCCTCAGCCTCTTGAGTAAGCTGCAAGTCCAGGTGTACACCATCACACCTGGCTAATACTTAAATTTTTTGAAGGCGGGGGGTCTTGCTATGTTGCCTAGGCTGGTCTCGAACTCCTGGGCTCAAGTGATCCTCCTGTCTCTGCCTCCCAAAGTGCTAAGATTACAAGCATGAGCCACTGTGCCCGGGAAACATTTTCGATCATTGCAATTGGTGGTGGTGATGGGAAACTTGTTCCTGGTATCTGGTGGATATAGGCCAGAGACACAGCTAAATATCTTATAATGCACAGAATGGCCCTAACAACACAGAAGTATCCAACCCCAAATACCCACAGTGAGTCCTGAATCCCGAGGGGGTGAGCCCTCTGTCCGCTCTGGGAGCCAGCTAGGGCCCTATCCCAGCATATTCTCTGCTGGGAAGTTTGGGACTGAGGGTGGGACTGGAGGAAGGATGACTTTCATCAGATCTGGAGGATGCCAGATATCCTGACTGCTCCCAGCTGGCACAGGGAGCCTCATCTGAGACCACGAGCCAGGGTGCATCCCACATCCCACCCTACCTGCCCATGAGGCCTCCCACCCAGCCCCTCCTGGGTGCAGCCCTGCACACACGCGCCGGCCACACGCACGCCCGTGTGATGTGGTGAGCAGGCCCCGTATGATGTGGGGAACGGGCGTGTGGTCGTTGGAGCAGGCCAGGCCCTCCTGGGGGCGGTGAGGACATATCTCTGGTGCCATCTTTCCTGTTCTGATAAATAACTGATCTGTGGTTGAGGCAAGAAGGTCACCTCTGCCCAGGGAAGCTCAGGAACAAACCACTTGTGACCGGTGGGAAGAGCCCGGGGAGGGGCAGCGGGAAGTCTGTCTTCCCTGGCCACCGGGCTGCTGGGGGCAGATTTCAGAAAAGGGAAGTGCTGAGCTGGGGCAGTGCTTCCTGTGGTCGCGGCAGGCAGGGCATCAGGGCGGGCACGGCAAATCAGAGGGGTGACTGCCCTAGCTTGGAGGGGTAAGGAGCTGGGGTCCCCGGCTGGGCCCCATGTGCTGTGAGCCTTCATGCATTGGGCTGAAGGCCCTGGGGGGTGGAGGAACATACTAGAACACCAACAGCACTGAGGCTCCCCTGGTTGGGAGTACCCCTGGGCTCCTCTCTGCACTCAGAGTGAAGTGCCTCTGGGCTTCGTGATTTGCTCCTCGGCCCCTGCTTCTCTGGCACCTGCTCATCAAGTTTCCTCTGCATAGGACCCCCTTCTCCCACCAGCTCTGAGCACTGGGGTCGGGGGCAGGGCGACCCCGCCCCTTCCCCTCTGCTAAGCCCAGAGCCCCTGACTTGGCTGCTCTGGGAACCCTCTTTGTTCCCAACGGAAGACCTGAGCCCAGGAGCCTGTGAGATCCTTCCCAGGCCCTGGCGCCCCTCCAGTGGGCAGCTGTCTGCACCCCTCTTCTATCCTTAGTGGGGAACTGGTGCAGGGGCTTAGGAGTGAGGGAGGTGGCCGGGCCTCTATAGTTCCTGGAGCTCCCATTTCCTCTTCCACTAAACTCTCGGCATCACCGCATGACCCAGACTGTGACCCCAGGGGAGTGATAGGGCGGGGAGGGGAGTGGAGGGAGACCGGCTCCCTCCTGTACCAGCCCTGAGCACCAGCACTGCGGTTCCAGCTCCCTGCAGGCACTTCCTGCCTGCTCTGGGAAAGCACAGATGGCTGCCACGCCGCCACAGCCCTGGGGTTGAGCCCAGACCCCTGAACCTTGACTGTTCAGCCCTGCCAGACCCCATCAGGATCCACACAGACCCCGATGGGTTGCTCTGTCTCCTTGGTCCTGGCTGAGTCCACGGACAAGGAGCATGGCTCCATCCACCCCGCTCAGCTCTGTGCAGCCCACAGCCCTGCCTGCGCCGCCTGAGGGTTCAGGTCTCCCTGGACTGGTCAGGGGTGTGTGCTGTCCCTGTTCCCCTGCCCCCGCTGAGGCCTGTACCTGGCAGGGGCCGAGCCAGTAAAATCATCGTCCTGCCCTAACCCACGGTGTCCAGGCTGTATGGGCAGTGCCACGGAGGGCCCACCCAGCCTCGCAGCCCACTCCTCACCTCTTGCTCTTTCCTTTTCACTCTCTCTGTCTCCTGACCTTGGGTCACCTCTTCCCTTTCTTGCTCTCATTCAGTCCCTTCTCTCTGTTTTTCTGTTTCTTTTTTTTTTTTGAGATAAAATCTCACTCTGTTGCCCAGGCTGCAGTGCAGTGGCATGATCTTGGCCTCCACCTCTTGGGCTCAAGCGATTCTCCTGCCTCAGCCTCCCGAGTCGCTGGAATTACAGGTGTGCGCCACCACTCCCAGCTCATTTTGTATTTTTAGTAGAGATGGGGGTTTTGTCATGTTGGCCCAGCTGGTCTGGAACTCCTGACCTCAAGTAATCTGCCTGCCTCAGCCTCCCAAAGTGCTGGGATTACAGGCACAAGCCACCATGCCCAGCCTATTTTTCTGTTTCTCTCTCACTTTAGTGAGTCCCTCTAGCCCCCAGGACCCCCCAGCCCCTCTCTGAAGATTCTCTCTGAATCTGCCCACATTTGTCAGTCTGTCCCTCCGCCACTGTCCTTGTTTCTCCTCTCCTCATCACCCTACCCTGATCTTGGGGGTTTGTGTCTCTCTGTCTCTCTCTCCCTGTCTCCATCTCCCCCTTATCCTCTCTCTCTGTCTGCCTCTCATTTTAATTCTCTTTCCTTCCCTTCCTCTTTTTATTTTATTTTATTGTTATGGGTCCACAACAGGTGCATATAACTACGGGATATGTGACATATTTTGATGCAGGCATGCAATGTGTCATGATCACATCAGGGTGAATGGGGTCTCCGTCCCTCAAGCATTTATCCTTTCTGTCTGTTACAAACATTCTGATCATACTCTTTTAATTATTTTTAAATATACAATAAATTCTTGGTGACTCTCATCACCCTGTTGTGCTATCAAATACTAGATCTTTTTTTAAAAAATTTCTTTATTTTAAGGTCTAGGATACACGTGCGGGACGTGCAGATTTGTTACATAGGTAAACGCGTGCCATGGTGGTTGGCTGCACCTATCAACCCATCACCTAGGTATTAAGCCCTGCATGCATCAATCCTAGATCTTAGTCATTCTACCTAACTATATTTTTGCTCCCATTGACCATCCCCACTGCCCTCCCCTCCCTTTCTCCCCTCTCTCATTCTCTCCCCATTTCCATTTTTTCTCTCTCTTCTCATTCTCTCTCTTCCTCTCTCTGTCTGTCTCTGCAATCATCCCTGGTCTTCGCCCTCCCTCAGTCTCTGCTGCCCGGAGTCCCTGTATGCGGCTTGACAGTGGCCTTGGTAGGACCCACTGGGGTGTTTCTTCGTCGCCCATGGGCCCTCATGCTGTTATCAGTTGGAAATGAATCAGAGATTAGGAAGCGGGGGGAGTGGTGGGGGTGTTATCGCCCAGTGCACACCGGGCTCTCAGCTAATCTCTGGCGGCCCTGGGTTCGAGAGGAAATGCAGTTGCAACACTGAGTCCTTCTTACCGTCACTGTCATGTCCGCGGCGAGGCTGTGGGGAACACGGGCAAGAGATTGGAGAGGGGAGAGGGAGAGGGGAGAGGGCCGAGGGCCTGGACTGAGCTCCTGGCAGGCATTTGTACAGGCTCAAGTGCACACATGTGCACACACAGCATGTACACCTCCTGGCCCTTGACACTTGAGCCGTCGCCAGGCCTTACCTGTCACCCTTCCATTGCCTCTGCATGCCTGCACCTGTCCACGTCTTCCCCTGCCGCCCCACATCCCCAGCCACCATCTCTCTTCATGGAATGGCAGCTCTGGCCTCATCCGGGCTCTTAGCCGACAGAGTGGCCATACTATTAAATGGCCACATGATTGGGCTCCTTTCCTAACTTCACCTTCCCATGGTTCTAGGAAGCAACCACCATTGTCACGGTGGCCTCCAGGCTTGCGTGTCCAGCTCCTGTCCTTCCTGCCCTCACCTCCCACACCCCTTGGCTTCCTAGCTCCTGCAGTTCTGCCTCGACCCCTCCTCAGTGCCCCAGCTTTTGCAAATGCTCTCCCGTCTGCCTGGAACTCTCCTCCCCTGGAGACAACTCCCATGCCTCCTGGGGCACTGGACTTTCCCGTCCTTCATGAAAGCATCCGGGGTCCCGAGTGCTAAGTTGCGGCAGGTCCTTTGCCTCGGGGGCTTCTACCCTCGAGGCGTGAGCTCCCCCGTCACCATCCTGCCTATGGATTGTGGGTGTAATTTCTACTTCCTGCCCACCTTCTGCCAGATTGGGGGCCTGATGGGGCAGGGACTGAGCCCTCCAGTCTGTCTAGGGCCTGGCTGCACCAGACAGTGATTGAATGAACAGACCCATAAACATACCGAGAGACATGGATGTACCCAGGCCCATGCACAAACATACAAATGCAGTCACCAGCCATGCACGGAAACTCTCACATTGACAGACGCTCAACCTCACAGATGTGCAAACCAAAGTTACCTAGAGAGGCACGCAGTGACTAAGACACACACACACCCACTGTCTTCTGTCTACGCTCTGGGCTCACTGCCTCTCATCCACACCTGCCCTGAATGAGAGAGAACCAGAGTCACGCGCTGTGCACCAAATGCAGTGGGAAGACAGGAGGGATGTGTCTATTGGTGGTATTTAATATCACATTGGCATAACATCATCGCCAATACTCACAGGTGCTGTGGTTCAAACAGGGAGCACGGTGTGAATCTCCTCTTACAGGGCTTGTTAGAGGAAAGTTTCAGCTCAGGCAAAGGCTTGGGATGGAGCACAGGAAGCTACAGTTTGGCCTTTTCCTCAGCAACATCCTGCTTCTAGAATCACCGCTAAAGTTAACCCAGGTGAGGGGTTCTCTCCCAGCCTCCACAAGGCTCCAGCTGGAGGCAAGCCGCCAGCCTGGCAGAGGCACAGTGGCCAGGGAGGGGAAGGGCTTCAGGGTGGTGTGGGTGGTAGGGGCCGAAGGCAGGGGCAGCAGGGCAGGGCCTGGAGGCCAGCAGCACAGAGGGTCCCCACCTGGCTTCATTTTGGGGGCGGGGGCTGGGCAGGGTATCTGGCGGAGGCAGCAAGAAGGGGCGGCCTCAGAGACTGGCTTGCGGAGATGGGGCTGCATTCCCTGTGGCGGGGATTGGGCCTTCGCGGCTTCAAGGCCATTAGTCATCTAAAGCCGGGCATCTTCTCTCTTTCCTCTTTCTTTTTAGAGACAGTGTCTCACTCTGTCTCCCGGGCTGGAGTGCTGGGGTGCGATCATAGCTCACTGCAGCCACATACTGCTGGGCTCAAGTGATCCTCCCACCTCAACCTCCTGAGTAGCTGAGACTACGGGTGCACACCACCATGCCCAACTAATTTGTGTATTTTTTGTAGAGATGGCTATGTTGCCCAGGCTGGTCTCAAAGTCCTGGCCTTAAGCAATTCTCCTGCCTCAGCCTCTTAAAGCACTGGGATTAGAAGAGTGAGCCATGGTGCCCAGCCTCTCTTTCTTAAAGATGGCTTTAACCATCACTTACAGCACACAGCTGCATCCCTCCTTGGTGGGGTCGGGGAGATTCTTTCCCGCCTCTCTGAGTGTCCCTATCTGGGTCCTTGCTCAGTGAGAGCCAGCCTTTCTGGTATAACCAGGCCCTGAATGAGAGAGAACCAGAGTCATGCGCTGTGCACCAAATGCAGTGGGAAGACACGAGGGATGCCTGGGTGACCTTCTTTTCAAATAGAGGAGTCTGTCCCTGGTAACTTGCCTCTGACCTTCCATCAGCCAGATGTTATCTTCCCAAGGCAACAGTGTTCCAGAATTCTCTCTGAGGCAGCCCTGGCAGCTTCTGGGTCCTTCTATTCTGATTTCCAGTTTTCTTTTTCCATTTATGTATGCATGTATGTATGTATGTATTTATTTATGACAGGGTCTTGCTTTGTCGCCCAGGCTGGAGTGCAGTGGCACGAACACAGCACATTGCAGCCTCAAGCTCCTGAGCTCCAGTGATCCTCCCGCCTCAGCCTCCTGAGTAGCTGGGACTACAGGCATGCACCACCATGCCTGGCTAATTTTTTATACAGATTGGATCTCACTATGTTGCCCAAGCTGATCTCAAACTAGCAGACTGAAGTGATTTTCCTGCCTCAGTTTTCTGAGTAGCTGGGACCACAGGTGAGTACCATCATGCCTGGCTAATTTTTTATAGAGATCGGGTCTCACTATGTTGCCCAAGTTGGCCTCAAACTAGTGGGCTCAAGCGATCCTCCCGCCTCCTGAGTAGCTGGAATTACAGGCATGTGTCACCATACTGGGCTAGTATTTGTATTTTTTGTACAGACAGGGACTTGCTATGTTGCCCAGGTTGCGCTTGAACTCCTGGACTCAAGCGATCCTCCCCCCTTGGCCTCCCAAAGTGCTGTGATTACAGGCGTGAGCCACTACACCCGGCTCCAGGTTCCTTTATAAGGCCCAGGCCTCACCCTTTCTCCAGACCTCACATTCACAGGCTCGTTGAAGGGAGCAGGGTGCTTCAGGCAAACTTGGGGTTCGGGTCTCCAGGCACTCGGGGTTTTCTCGTCTCCCAGCCCTGGCAGCTGGCCTGGCTTCTCTCAGCGGGAGATGCTGAAGACTCCTCGGCTGGTCTGAGAAGCATGAGAACAGAGCTGGGAAAATTGGCCGTTTTTGTGGTTTGGGGGTTTGATGCAAGTTTCACAACTGATCTCCCAAGAACACGGTCGGTCCGGTCAGATGTGCTCCCCGGCCAGGGGCCCGCTTCCCTGCTGACGCTGGTGCTGACCCCCCGAGGTGGGGGCTCCACTCTCCCTCCCCACCCCATTCCCCGCTTTCCTTCTTTGGGGAATAGCCTGGAGGTGTGGAGAAGATGGCTTTGTTTTGGGGTCTTTCGTGGTTTCCACCTCATCCTTCAGCCTGGGGAGAGTTGACGGCCTGGCACCTCTCACTCCCATCCTGGAGTTTTTCTCAGACACCTCTGGGCAGCTGTTCTTAACGCTCTCATTTTGCGGGGACAGCAGGCCGCGGGCGTCTTTTGTAGTGATAATCTCAGGCCGGGGCTGATGAGTGGGAAGTCCTAGAGAGACCTACTCTAGGGCTCGGGGAGAGACAAGGGCCACCAGGGAGGCGCACACCTCCACATCCAGCCCACCCCAGGAACCCAGAGCTGCCTCCCCCACAGACAGCTGGGACGAAGAGGGGGTCCTCAAAACCTGGCCCTGCCTCCAACTGGCCTGGCCCCCGGACCTATCCTTCCACCCTGGGAAGTCCCAAGCTGCCTCAGGCCAGCTGGGGCAGAACTGAAATTGGTGACATGTGCCTCTCTGGTCCCTTGGCTCCCGCCCCCACTCCCTCACCCCCAGAATCTTCCTGAAGGAGCCTCCAGACCGAGCAAGGAGTCAAAGGCAATGCCCACCCTGCGTGGGAGCTGCTGTCCTGCCTTCCACGTGACCCCAGCCTAGCCGGCCTTGCGTGAGCTGGGAGCTGCCCGACTTCCGGAGGTTGGTGCGTGGCTTTAGATCCTGTTGTCCCTCCACTTGGGGGCACAACGGGCTGGGACCCATGCATGTTTCTAAGACACACCATCTCTCAGCCTACAGAGCAGGAGGGGGCTGCACAGGGCAGACTGGCTCAGGACACAGTGTGAGGCAGGGGGCCACGGGGGACAGAGTCCAGGCTCCACCTCTGCTGAGCAGGCAATCCTGAGTGTTGTTACCAAGTTTGGGTGAGGGCCTGGGACCTGTCACATCACAGCTGGGGAAACGGCCAGGACTGGGACTCAGTGGCGAACAGCGGAACCCAACAGGCGGCCGCACAGACTCACAGCCAGGGGGCTTGGTCAGAGATGGGGACAGAGGGTGACCTGGACGTGCTAAGTCAAGGAGTCAGGCCAGCGCTGCAGAGAATCCCACAGGGCTACGCTCAGAGGCCAAGGAGAGGCACGTGGCCAGGCACATGTGGGCGGACAGAGGGGTTCCAGCTACCCACAGAGCCTTCTCGGCCGGAGCCAGATAAGCCTGGGCAACGGAACCACCCAGGCGGGGAGTGGGCCAGCATCCGAGGTCCCCAGTGAGTCTGCCCTCTTGGTGGGCACAGCTGGGCCCAGATGAGGCCCACAGCAGTGGGGTTGGGCAGAGACACCCAGACACGGCTGCTGCTGTGGGGCCCAGGAAGATCCCGTATTTGGGGTGCATCTGCCGGGTGCCTGCGTCCCCTTCCCGTTCCCTATCCCTGTGCCCCCTCCCAGCTTCCTGTTTCTGTTTTGGGGCCGCAGGAACTTCCTCTTCTCATCACGGATCAAAATGGCTTCTTGGTCTCAGCTGGAGGCCCCGCGGGGGGCTGGTCACCCCAGCCTGAAGGACAGCCACAGAGTGAAGGGGGGCCCTGAGCCTCTGGGGGTGGTGACATCTGCCAAAGGGTGAACTGTGGCCCTTTCCCAAGAGGCTCCCACAGCTCCTCTGATGGAGCCTCTCGTGTGAGCACCTGCCCAGGCCATGGAGGGCCTGGGTCCTGCTGGAGTGACCCTAAACGACCCCCTTGTACCCTTCCCGCCTCACATGAGAGACACAAAATATGGACTGCCTGGCCTCTCCTTCCTCCTGCTCCCTCCCAGGCACAGGGTACAGACACTCACGGGCACTGTGTTGGCATATGTGTGCGGATGAGCAAACACACACACGGGGGGGTGCCCTGAGCCTGTGACCCCTGCCTGCCAGGGAGCAGAGCTGCAGATTCCTGGACGCCGAGGGAATAGAAGGCCTGGCCCAGCCTGGGCAGTGCATGCCTTGGCGAGGGTGTGTGTATGTGTGTGTGTGTGTATGTGTGTGTGTATGTGTGTGTGTATGTGTGTGTGTGTGTGTGTGTATGTGTGTGTGTGTATGTGTGTGTGTATGTGTGTGTGTGTGTGTGTGTATGTGTGTGTATTTGTGTGTGTATGTGTGTGTATTTGCGTGTGTATGTGTGTGTGTGTGTGTGTGTGTGTGTGTCTCTCTCTGGGTGAGTGTGCCTCTATGCATGTCTAGGGGACACCATCCCTTTCCTCCCACTCCCCCTGCCCCCTGCCCCCTGCCCCTGAGCAGAGCTGCTCCTTTAAATAAAGCTGAGCTGTGCCCTTTGGAGTCCCTGGGCCCTCGGGGCGCAGGGTGAGAGAGTGGGCTCCCCTTACTCCTGGGACTCCTCACTCACGGGGAGGCTGTTGTGGGTGTCAGGGGAGGGTGTGGGAGGTGGGCACATGCTGAGGAGGGCACACAGGATGGTGCCCCTGATCCACTGGAGTTGTGATGCCCACAGGAGGGGGGCTCTACCAGGTTTGGGCACCCCAGGAGCACCCTGGCCTTGGGATGGGGTGTGGGGGTAAATGGGGGGTGCTGCTGAGAGGCCAAGCCCCAGCCTACCTCCCTGCCCATCCAGGTGGCCGGGGCTGGAGCTGAGGAGCCAGATGTATCCTCTGGGGGGTTGTGGCCTGGGTCAAAGTAAGGATAGCGCCAGGGAAACTCCTGCCACCCACTGCCCCCAGCCTCAGGCTGCCACTGCTGTCCAGAATTCACCCAGCATTCACTCCATGCCAGGCACCAACATGGACGGCTCTTTTAATGCCTAATGCCTATCCTTGTCATGGCCAGGTGAGTACCCTGTGGCCAAATGGGCAGGAAGTTGTGGAGCCTGGCACCTACACTGCAGAGATGCTGAACTCTGGCCAGTGGCCTCCCGCCCCAAGGCCCACTCCACGGGGAGACAGTGAGGGGAACCCACAAAGCCTGGGGTCACTGGGTCCCCCTAGATGGCACATAGCTTGTACCCCTATTAGTACAGAGAGGAGGCGGTAAAACAAACACTCCCGACTGTTTACCCCAACATCTCGGGGCCATAATTAAGCTTCCTTCAGTCAGTCCCTTATCAGCCGGTATCTTGAGCAGCCTCTGAAAGGGAAACATCCCGGAGCATCTAACAAAGGAAAGTTGGACGCCTTTTGAGACTTTTTAAATCCTGAAGAATAGGCCTTTGTTGCCAGCTCCCCGCCTGTGGCAGCCTGCCTCCTCTCTGGACTCTGCCGGCTGCCCCAGGGGCAGGGGCAGGACCAGGCGGCCCCAGCCCTGGCACCCCAGCCCTGCTGGGCTGAGCCCCCAGGCCCTGCCCACCAGCTGGCTCCTCCAATTGCAGTGTCCCTGCTGGCCAGCGGTGGGGTCCTGAAGGCACTCCCTCCTCTACCCTCAATGCCCCACCTCACCTTGCCAGATGCCAACATCCACCCTCGGTGGGCACCCTTGCCAGCCTGGGCCAAACCCAGGTGGTGGGTGGGGCTGGTGATGAAGGGTGAGCTCTGATAGCCCACAGCCCCCCATCACCTGGTTCTACAAGCTCCCCACCAGCCAGGTCCAGACCTGCCACTCTCTCTCAGCCTCTGAGCTTTGCTGAAGCTGTTCTCTTCACTTGCAGTGCTTGTCCCTGCTCCTTCCCCCTGGACAATTTCGACTTATATTTTAAGACTTAGCTTCCAGATGTGGCAGTTCACGCCTGTAATCCCAGAACTTTGGGAGGCTAAATTGGGAGGATTGCTGGAGCCTGGAGTTCAAGACTGGCCTGGGCAACATAGTGAGACCCTGTCTCTACAAAAAATTAAAAAAATAAGCTGGGTATGGTGGCGCATGCCTGTAGTCCTAGCTACTTGGGAGGCAGAGGTGGGAGGACTGCTTGAGCCCAGGGTTCAAGGCTGCGGTGAGCCACTGCATTCCAGCCTGGCCAACAGAGAGAGACTCTGTCTCTTAAAAGTTAAAAAAAGACTTAGTTTGAGTGTCACCCCTTCTGGGAACCATCTGTGCATTCCAGGTGAGGCTCCTGTCTCTCCTCTGTGCCCCTCCAGCTTCATGGTCTTCATGCCCCAACCCCGTGTGTGTCCCCTGGGGGCAGACCTTGGGTATCAGGCCAGCCCCCTAACAGGCCTAGAGCAGCCTCTGCAAGTGCTCAGCTTCTATGTATTGGCGTGAAGAAAGCATGACCTGGGGATATCCATGCCGCCCAGCAGCAGACAGTAAACCTGGAGTCCTCACCACCATGCTCTGAGGGAGGGTCTGTTCACTCCACATTATAAATGGGAAGCAGTGCTGGAGCAGAGGCGACAGCTGGGTGCATGGTGGCTGGAGGGCCTAGGACACCAGGCAACAAATCTTTTCTGTAAAGGGCCAGATGGTAAACATTTTGGGCTTTGTGGACTGGACGGTCACTGCTATAGCTTTTCAACTGCCTTTGCAGGGCAAAGTCAGCCATAAATGAATGGATGTGGCTGTGTTCCAATAAAACTTTATTTATAGACACTGAAATGTGAATTTCATATCGTTTTCATGGGTCACGAAATCTTCTTTAGATTGTTTTCCAATCTGGTGGCAGGCTGGATTTGGCCTGGGGGCTGTAATTGGCTGATTCCTGGTGCAGGGTCAGAATTAAATATATGTTTCCCCACGTGGTCCAGGGTCAGTCTGGTCAGTCCTCCCTCAGGGTTCCAGCAGCTACTCGGAGGACGAAGCAGAGTCACTCCATCTCCAGGCCAAGTGGAGGACACAAATGAGTGAACAAACTCACCTGCTGTCTAACCAACTAACCAGTTAACTAAGCCCTTATCTCCTGGATTCAGAGTTACCCCTGCCTCCTCTCTGTTTTTTTTTTTTTTAAAGACGGGGTCTAACTGTGTTGCCCAGGCTGGAGTGTAGTGGCTCACTACACCCTGGGCTCATGTGATCATCCTGCCTCAGCCTCCCAAAGATGTGGGATTACAGGCATGAGCCACTGTGCCCGGTCCTCTGGGCTTCTTTAGATTTGACTGACCCCTTGTTGTCTGACCTATCTCTTTGAACTCTGGCCAGGTCTCTCATCACCCCTTCAACCTGCCCAAGGTGGTGGGAACCTCAAGAGAAGCCCATTGAGCACCTGAAGGCTGCTCATGACCACTCACTACTGATGTGGCGTGACCTGGCCTACAGCCCGGTACACGCTAGCAGAGGAGCTGGGTACAGTCTCAGAGCTGTGTGTGATGGGGAAGGGGGCTTTGGGACTGGGAAGGGTATCTGGCTGCACTTGGGGATAGGGACGGACTGGCCAGGCAGACAGAGGAGACATTCCAGGCAGTGGAATGTCCTAGACAAAGGTGCGGAGGCAGGAACTGGCAGAGTGCAGGGTCCCTGTAAATCCAGGACACTAGACGCAAAGGGCTCCTCGCCGTGCAGGGCCAAAAGCCAGGGCAGAGCTAAGCCCACCAGGAGCAAAGGCTGTGGCCCTACATCCCTATCCTAGCACTGACCCATGCAACTGACTGTTGCCTGTGTGGTATGGGCCAGGAGGCCCCCACTTCCCCCTCCTAGATCGCTGAAATGTGAATTTCATATGATTTTCATGTGTCACAAAATACTATTATTCTTTAGATTCTTTTTTCCAAAAAATCTGGGCAGGACCTGGATGATGGGCAGGCTGGACATGTGGGCATTTCTATTTCCGACTTGCATTTGGGTTCTTCAGCATTACCCTTTCTCGGTCATTCATTCACTCTACAAACACACTCATCCTTGGTGCCAAGGACCTGCCAGATAGACTACCTCCAGGCTGCGGATGAGACGGACATGGTCTTTGCCCTTGTGGAACTGACAATCCAGCAGGGATGACTGACAGGTACGGTGCCATTTCAGAGCACGAGAGGTGCCCGCAATACTATGCATCTGGGCAGTGACCAGGGGTGGCTTCAGGAAGGCCTCCCTGGGGAGGTGGCCGTAGAGCCCAAGGAAACCTCAATGAGGAAAAAGACCAGCCAAGGAAGACTCAGCGGGAGCTGCCACGATGTCCTGGGGGCAGGAGGCAGCTGTCGCAGCCAAGGGAGGTGCAGAGTGCGGAGGTCTGTGGTGGGTGGGTGGCCAGGAGGGCCTCACAGAATTCATGGGGTAGCTGCAAGCAGAAGAGGCTGGCAAGGCTTTGGGGGCTGGACCAGGAACGCAATCTGACTGACATTTGCAAGGATCCCTGGCTGCTGTTGAGAGGTGGAGGGAGGACCTGCAGGGTGGGAGGCCGGTGTTCCTGGGAGGCTGCCGTGTGGATAAGAGTCAGGGGCCGGATCTCCCGCTGGAGCAGCATGGAAGGCTGGGCTGGACGTGGGCGGCGGGCAGGCCCTGGGACTGCTGCTCTTGGCCTGGCTCTGGCGTTGGCTTAGCGTGCGGCCACGGGGGAGCCATGTGTGGGCACGTCCCGGTGCTGCCGCCCCCGCTGCCCCAGAGACGCAGCCATAGGCAGGCTGGCTCCCTGGGCCTGGCTCACACGTGGTGGAGGTGATCAAGGAAGACGAGGCGGTTCTCAGGGTGGCAGGCACCTACAGGACCCCGAGGCCAGCCCACGGGACAGAAGGCATCCTTGCCAGTTCCTTGTTCATTCATCCCCCCATTTTGTATGGTGAGGCCACTGTGAACCAGACACAGCCCCACCCCAGGGGCCATGGGGAAACAAGTGTGTGTCCCTGGTCCAGGGCCAACACTGAGGTGGGTGTCCCCTCCCACAGCAGGGCCACAGGCACCTTCCAGCTCCAGCCCCAGCCCAGCCTGGCTCTGAGGGAGCCTGAGGCTGCCTCTCCTCCTCCAGGTTCCTGTTTCCCCAGTGGCCCCAAAGACAGAAGATGGTGTGAGGTTCAAGGGCTCAGTGTCAGGCTGGGATTTCCTGGGCGTGTCGGATTTCCTGGGCGCTGTGTAGCTGGTGTCCACAAGGGAGGCCACGGAATAACGTAAAGACCACTGGGAAAGCATGAGAGTGTGCAGTGGGTGCGTTTGTGTGCGTGCGTGCGCACGTGTGTCTGTGTGGGTGTGGGATGTGACTCACACACAGGCCTGGGCTTCATGATGTCTCCTGGGAGCAGGAAAGCCTGTGTGAGTCTGTGTCTGTCTGTGTGTGCATGTGTGTATGTACCCGTGTAACTACAAGCATGTGTATGAGTGCACACAGTTGGTGTAGGTATACCTATGTGTCTGTGCACATGTGTGTGCATATCTGTGTATGAGCGTGTGTGCATGTGGTTATGAGTGTGCCTGTGGGTACACATGTGACTACAGTGTGTGTGACTGTGTGTGTGCACGTGTGTGTGTGTGTGGACACAGCCCTCTCTGGCCTGTGCTCCTGGAGCCTGTTTTCCTGCTCCACCGCCCTCCTCGGCAAGTGTTGACTCAGGGAGGGACAGGCAGCCTTGGTTCAGGATTTCCTGGTCAGGCAGAAGCGGTGCCTTGAAAAGGGAACAATCTCGTGCTAAAGTGGACGCTGAGGGTCCGCATAGTGCACTGCTCTAGGGTGCCAAGGCCGAGAGGCCTTGCCTGGGTTTACAGTGGGAGTCCCAGAAAGCCCTTGCTGCTGGGGTGGCCCACAGGATGTGCCCTCAGGCTTTTTCTAAATGCTTCCGGTTCTGGGCTGCCTGGGGTGGGGACTCTGGAGCTGGACACTACTCTGACTGCTGTGGCGGCAGGGACAGCACCCCCACAAGGGGTACCCCAAGAGAAAGGAGGGCCCCCAACGTCCCCAGGCACTAGCTGTCCCAGGTTCTCTTCCACAGTGGGCAGCTTTACCCCTGCACCGCCCCATCCCCCAAAGCCTTAACAAATAAAAGTGAAGCTCTTGGAGGCTGAGGGTCTATTCAAGCTCCAAGAGCTCTCTGCCATGTTGGGAGGAGCCTTCTAGAAGCACTGCTTCTCTTGGAGGCCGGGAGGACTGGCCTCACTGGGTGCTCCTGAGAAATGCGGCGTCTTAAGTCGGCACCCACCTGCCACATCCACATCTGGGCTGTACCAAGGTCCTCCGGAGGTGCCACTGTCCCTGAGAGACGTTGCGTGAGCCCAGGGCCTGCAGACAGCAGCCACTTACTGTGCAAATGCCGGGCCCCCTGTCCCCATCACATGGATTCCTCCCGGTGTGGCCCTGGTTCTTGGGTCAGGCAGAGGGCATAGCTGCCCTAGGGCAGGGAGGCTGAGTAGGGTGGGCAGCCAGCACAGCCACCATGTCCTCGTCCCCCTGCCCCACTGGTGCTCTCTTCTCCAGCCTGGAGGTTTGGGCCTAATCCCCAGGACAAAACAGGGATTTGCATCCTAAAAGCTGTTAATGCGGCTGCCAGCTGCCGCTTCTCTGTCAGCACCGGCTCCTCGGAAAGGAGAGACGCTCTCCCCGGGTGTGGGGAGCCGCTGGTCTCAGCTGGTTCTAGGGATGATGGAGACACAGCCGGGTGGCATAGAGCTCAGCTATCCCTGAGCTGGGTCAGCCCAAGCAGGAACCCCCAGGGGGACCCCGAGAACCTCTAGCCCAGACCCCTGGACTCAGGCCTAGGTGCCTGTCCCACAGTAGACACCACCCCAGCCGTGCCTGCTGCCACCAAAACTGTCCCCTGCCAGTGACATGGGCACCCCCGACCCCTTGCGCCCACTGCGACTCTTCTCCTGCACAAGGTCCCTGTCCCCACTGTCACTTCTGCCCTGTCCCCTCCTTGCTGGGTGTGACACTCAGAAACTGGGCTGTGGGAGGCAAGCATGGAGCTGGCTTGGAGTGCCTTTGACCCCCTCTCTTGCCTTGGGACCCCCGGGATACTCGCATAGGGCTGCCCTGAGTAGGGTAAAAAGATGCCAGAGTCCCTGGGGCTGCAGAGAACGCAGTGTCCTCGGATGCACACCTAGGTCCCCCTGGTCAGGGTGTCAGCAAGGGGCAGTGCCTGGGCTTTGGGTGCTGGCTACCACCACGCTGAGCGGCCACGAGCGGGGCTGGCTGGGCGGCCATTAATGATTAACTTGGGGCCTGGGCCTTGACCTCGTGGGCCTCTGAGTAAACAGGCCCGCGGGAGCCCGCCGGGCCCCTCATGGCCTCTCCGCCCCCTGACCTGTCCTGCCCTCCTGGTCCTGGCCTCCCTCCCCCTCCTTTGCTGCTGAGGTGGAGCAGTGACAGGCGGTCTAGACGTGGTGGCCTTTCTGACTCCCACCCTGGATCAGCCTACCACTGATTCCTGCCCCTGGTCCCAGCCCCATTCTCTTCGGAGCCTTTGAGGTGGGCTTGCTTTCTGGGACTGGGGCTTGCCCACTGGGGCGTCTCAAGCCCTGGTCTCAGTCCCCTTGCGTCCACACTGCTGGGGCTTGTTCAGACGGGCTGCATGGAGCATGCTGTGTAGACAGTCAGGACTGGCTGTCAGAAAGCCTGTGTTCTAGCTCCAGCTCTGGTCTCACTGGCTGTGTGACCACCTAGACCGTGCCCTGTCTCTCTGGGCCTCAGTTTCCCCATCTGCACAATAAAAAATAGAGCAGGAATCCCAGGGCTTTCTAGTTCCAGAATTCTAGACATCAGTCTGGTTTGGAGTGAGACTGAGGATAGGAAAAACACGTGTCCCCACCCTGCCCCAGGGGACCACTCCCCGAAGAGTCACTGGGGTGGGCCTCCAAGTTCCTGGCTGCCCCCACTCATTTCCTGTTTCTGGGGCAGCCCCCATGTTCCCTTGGAGGACCAGCCCTCAAGCTCTCAGACCTGGGGCTTCAGGCAGGGCGGCCCCTGCCTGGGGCTCTGGAAGTGGGTCATATGACCTGGGCCTGGCCAATGGGTGTCTGCCCTGAGATTTTGCTGGAAATACTGAGAAAAAATCATTTTTTCTTCCCTAGCAAAGAAGGAGAATATGAGTCCCATGGTTATCTTGCTGGGCACAAAGGAAAGGAGAGCTGAGAGACAGACACAGGTTTTGACAACGGAGCCCCAACTGTGCCCAAACTGGCACCTTCTGGACTTTTCCATGACAAGAACCAGTGGATTCTTTTTCTGCTTAAACCAGTGAGAGCTGGGTCTCTTCCCTGATTCACACATCCACACACTGGACTCACACCATGCAGGGACAGATGCCACAAAGGCACAGTTGTCATGGTTACACACGCACCGCTAAACATCTGCAGAGAAAATGTGCATGACAAACAGGGCTGGGGAGGAAACCTGTCTGGCCACAGTGAGCAGGAGTGGCAGGGGGTGGGAGAGTGGGGGCCCAGAGTGCCGACCCAAGCTCTCTCCCTATCATTTCACCCGCCATTTGCCCATCATCCCCATGTCCAGAACCCTCAGCCAGCCATTGCAGATGATGGGCGAATGGCGGCTGAGGTGGGCAGGCTGAAGCTGATTGGCCAGGGACAGACGTGAATCCTACCTTTTGCACATGTGTATCGGTTCACATGCACATTGAGCTTTGCATGCAAGAAACATGCTGTGACCCCACTCGGGGAGCATTTTCAGTCCCTCCCCACTGCAAAGGCCTGAAGCTAGCTCTACCAGTGAGTGGGGGAGGGATCTCTGGTCAGTCGGGCCCTCCTCCACCCTGGGACTGTGTGGTTCCTGGCAACTCAAGGGCCACCTGAGTGGGGGCAACCCAAGGAGAAGGGACTGCCTCTTCTGCTCCATTGTGGGATAGGAGAGTCACCAGGGCCTTCTGCAGGAGCAGAGAATCCTCCCCATTTGGGCCTCCCCAGTTCCCCAAGGAGTGCTGGCCTCATGGAGCTGTACTAGGGGAGAGGTTTTGTTCTGGAGCCCAGGCTGCCTTTATGACACTGGGTAGTCTAGGGTCCTAGATGCAGATGGCTTCAGGCATATTGCACATACCACGTGCACATGCAGACATGCACACGAATGCATATGGGCACAATCAGACACGGCTATCTTGTGTGAACTCTGAGGATGGAAAAGGAGGGCTTTCTGTGGACAGAGGACAAGGGCGACAGAGGAACCCCTTGGCCCTCCTGGGAAGGCTCCACCCCACAGCCTGGCTCCTGCCAGGCCCCTTGGGCTCTAGCCTGGGGAAGGGTTCTCAGCCAGCAGCAGGAACAGCTGGATCAAGTGTCTGGAGATGACCCCGGCTCCCTGCTGCTGGCTAAAAGCCCTTCCCCCAAAGCTCTGTCCTCTCCTCCTGCTCCTCTTCCGCTCCCTGCCTTGCTTTTGGACTTTCAGGCCACATCCTATTCCTGTTTCTTTTTCTTTTCTTTTTTCTTTTTTTTTTTTGTAGAGATAAAGTCTTATGTTGCCCAGGCTGACCTCCAAGCCCTGGCTTCAAGGGATCCTCCTGCCTTGGCCTCCCAAAGTGCTGGGATGACTCTCTCTGACTCTCTCTCTTTCTGCTTCCTCCTGTCTCTGGTCCCAGTTTCTGTCTTTCTAGGGGGGGCATCCTAGGAGAGGGGCAAGGTTCAGGCCTCAGGGCTTAGGCCCCTTGGCTGCTGGGCTGGGCCTTCCTCTTTCTACTGTCTGTCCCCTGCCCTGCTTCCTTACTCCAGCCAGAGCCGACTTGCCCTTTGCCCTGGAGCTGCGGTACCTCGGGGGTGGGGGAACTGATGGCCTCACCTCCCCCACCCCCTGCAGCCCCTGCTCCTCCCCACAGGAGTCTGGCCAGAGAGTTGGGCCCTGGGGAGGCCACACAGCCAGGACACATGTCCTGGCCCCAGGCAGAACCCTTGCCCTGGCCACAGAGCCACACCAGCCAGGTCAACTGTGTCCTCTGAAATCCCTGGAGAGCAGGGCAAGCCCCCTCTCTGGGGCAGCTTCAGACTCCCACTCACCTCCAGGCTGGGAAAACTGACCTCCAGCCCAGGGCAGGAGGCAGGATGTGGAGGGGCCTCTGGCAGAGCTGAGGTCCAGCTGGCCATGTTGGGGGAAGGACGACCCTGTACCCTGTCGTTCCCCTCACAGTGTGAGGCCCCAGGGAATAGCCTGCCCTGGCAGGGAAATGAGAAGCAGGAGCAGTCTCCTAGCTCTGGAGTATGCTGGGTGGGAGCAGACATGGGCGTCTGTGGGGATAGGGAGCAGCCCCCTCCTTGCCTAGGCAGTCACTGTCTGGGGGCCAGCACTTCCCACCCTTCCTCCCTCCCTCCCTCCCTCCCTCCTTCCTCTCTCTCTCTCTCTCTCTTTCCTTCCTTCCTTCCTTCCTTCCTTCCTTCCTTCCTTCCTTCCTTCCTTCCTTCTTTCTTTCTTTCTTTCTTTCTCTCTTTCTTTTTTTCTTTCTCTGAGTCTCACTCTGTCACCCAGGCTGCAGTGCAGTGGCACAATCTCGGTTCACTGCAACCTCCGCCTCCCAGGTTCAAGCAATTTTCCAGCCTCAGCCTCCCAAGTAGCTGGGATTACAGGCATGCGCCACCACATCCGGCTAATTTTTTGCCGTTTTAGTAGAGACGGGAGTTCTCCAAGTTGGCCAGGCTGGTCTCAAATTCCTGGTGATTCTCGAATTCCTGGAGATCCACCCGCCTTGGCCTCCCAAAGTGCTGGGATTACAGGCGTGAGGCACCACGCCCGGCACTTTCCACGCTCTCAATGTATCCACCACTGAGGTCCAGGCCAGAGTCTGCTGGTGCCCGCCTCCAGGAAGCCCACCTGGGCTGGACCAGAGGAGGGAGGAGCCTAAAGCAGCTGGCCTTCTTCCCCACCATGCACCGGGACCAGGGCTTGCCCTTACCACACTGATTAGGCTGGAATTCGGTGGGACAGGGTCAGGCTTCCCACTCCTGGAAGACCCCACCTGCCACCCAGCCTGCCTGGAGCTCAGGGCTGCCTTGGAAATGCTGGACTTTCTACCCCAGAGCCTAGGGCAAGGCCCAGCTTCTGATCACCCCTGGGCTGATGTTTGAGCAAGGCCCCTGAGAAAGAGTCCTCAGGTCTTACTGAGCCTAGCATTGTGGCTGTTGCTATAGCAGATGACCTGGGGCAACATCTCTGGAAGCTGGAGGACCGGCAGGTGGGGCAGCTACAAAGAGGGCTCCAGCGGTGTCAGCTCCCTGCGTGTGCGGTTCACTGTGGCTGTGTCCACCTGCTGCCTTCCTCTCTGGGCACCTCCACTGATATCTGGGAGGGGGCCACATTCAGGGGTTGTGAGCACTCAATTGAGGCAGTATGGGCAAGTGCCTGACCTGATGCTTGGCGCACACTGAACCCTCAATCAATGCAGCCGTCAGCCCTGTTCAGGCCGGCAGGGTTGTGAGGACTGGAGGATCCAGGTAATCTCTACAGACCAGGGCAAGGCCTACTGCTGGCCAAGGGGAAGGCTTGGGACTAAATCTCCGCCTTCCTGGCCCCCAGAGTTCACAAGGCACAAATGTGCACTTGCACGCACCACACGCACACACATACACACACACACACACACAAAACACACACACCTGGCTTGGCTCCCCATTACCCAGCCACCTGCTGGAAAACCAAGAGCTGTCTCTTGAAAAGGATGATTAAGAACTGGCCTTGACTACTCAGACTGAAACTCCAAACCCTCCTCTGGGGTACTCAGCTCTTCTGGAGCCTGTGGGCGAAAAGCTCTTACCATAGTGGAAAGAACATTCTGCCGAAACGGAAGTCTTCCTCAATTTAGCTGAGTCATTTTCTTGTGGTTAAGGAAGTCCGGGTTACCTCCGGCCCTTCCCCTGATGCCCATGGCCTAGCCAGCTTGGGGGACCCCAGTCCACACTCCCGCCCTGGCAGCGGGCATGCCCATCCCAGCAAGTCTGCAGGGCCCTTGATTGTAAGTCACCCCACTCACCCCGGGCTGTTTCTCACCGCTGTTTCCTGTGCTCAAGTGGGAGTCCAGACCCCCGAGAACCAGGATCCAGTGTCACTGATCACCAGGTCACCAGGGGCAGCTCCTACAGGCCTGGGGTCTGCCTGTGCCTCCTGTCGGGGATGGCGGCCCCTTGAGGACAGAGGCCTCCTGTGGATTGACAGTGTGCCCTGTGTCCCCAGCTCGGGCAGCTTAGCATGAGGTAGGTGTCAGGAGCCCAGTCTCCCAGCAGTCAGCAGCTCACAGATCCCCCAAGGAGCCGGTAGCTCGGGATGAGTTTCTAGTGGATGGGCAGTGGAGGGGCTGGGTGCCAAGCCCTGCTTAGCTCTCAGACCCAGTGGGGCTCATGGCAACCAGGGATGGAACCTCAGTTTCATTCTGGATCCCAGGAGCCTGGGCCTGCAGACCAAGGCACCTGGCCCAGGTGTGGCAGAGCCTTGCCCAGTCGGGGCTCTGGCTGGATGGAGGCTGGTGCTGGTGGGTGCCTCCCTCTGGCTGCAGGTGGCTGCCTCCTCCTCGGGAGACCTTTTGGAAGGTGCCAGACGCCGTTGCGGGGGAAGGCAGAGAGATGATGGGGTGGGCCACCTGAGTGCCGTGGGGAGAGCCTTGAAGGTGCCAAGTGGCGCCAGTTGCAGGTGGGGTGGGGAGGTCAGCTCAGTGGGCACTGGGTCCTCCCCATGCGGCCATGCCGTGTGCAGGGAACCAGAGACCCCCTGGACTGCGCCTTCTACCCCGGCCCTCTATCTGAGCCCTGGGCTACTGGGGAGGCAGCAGGAGCCTGGGCAGGCTGCTCATCTGGGCTCGGCCTTCTGTCAGCTGACAGGGGTCACGTGATGTCTGGGCTTGCCTGGGGCCTGAGAAATGGGGATGCGGGCAGTCATGGTCAGGGCTGTTGGGGAAATTCAAGGAATGGAAGAGTCAGAGGGAGTCAGGAGGCCACGTCTCAGAGTGTGTGCAGGGGCATCGAAAACCCTGCTGGATTTGGGGGATCAAAGGACTGCCACGCGTCACTTGTGGGGTCTCGGGTGGTGGGGGTCAGGGCTGCTCTTTGCTGGGAAGGGCAGTGGCTAGCAAGGTCTGGGACTCAGTGAATGAGGCCGCGCTTGTCGCCACTCTTGTCCTAGTGCTTGGAGAGCCGCCAGGCGGACCTTACCTGCGTCTCTGGAAGCAATCTGAAGAGACTACTGGGCACTGGAGGGGTCCGCGTGGGACCCGGAAGCCAAAGGATCAGGTTCACCGAAGCCTGGACTTCCCTGGCGGGCCCCCAGCCCCTCTCAGTGGCCAGCAGGCATCCCCAGCTGGGCCCTGCGGGCTGTGCTGCCCGGCGACTCCAGAGTCCTCCCACGCCCACTTGGATGGGGTCCTCCCAGGGCTCTGGCAGCCAAGGTTTGGGAAATTAGGTGAGGGGGGCCTGGGACGAGGGTGAGGAAAGGAACAATTTATGTCTAAAAGTCATCTTGAAATTTTCAACATATTTTTTTATTTTTCGAAACAAAAGCTCTAAATGTTGGGGCTGGGGGGTGGCGGTGGACCTAGCTTTGTGGGAAGTGAGTCAGATGGCCATAAAATGTGTTTTTCTGAGCTGAGGGGGATTATTTTACATCTTGTGGCATGGAGACGCCAGGAGGAAGCCCTCCTCCTGGTCCCTGGTGGGGCTGCCTGCTGCTGGACAAGGCTGGGCCTTAGCGCTGATCTCCCTTCTTGAGATGGAGGCTCCTGCCCTTCCGGGACCCCTCACCAGCCCTCTCCCTCCCTCACCTCACATCCCGTTCTTTTAGGCAAGAGTGAGGCTGCGAAGGTGGTGGCTTCATGGTGGGGCCTAGTACTGGCTGTGCCATGTAGGAGAATCTGGGTAAAGTATGCCTTGGGGACCCCCCAACCCCTCGTCTGATGGATAGGCTGATGGCAGGACCACCTCCCGGAGCAGCCAACAGCATGAAAAGAAAGATTTGAGAACGCACCTGCAGGCCGTCAGGGCTCGGCAAGTGGGTGCCCTGCCACCTTCAGAGAACATCCTTGAGTGCAGGTGAATGAATGAAGGGCAGAAGGGGCAACCAGGCTCTTTGGAGACCCTTCCTAAAGCCAGAGGGGCAGGCGTCCTCCCCTAACCTCTGCTGTTGCTGGCATCCTTTCCCCTGAGCCACCACTGCCCCGCTGTGGCCCCAGGGAAGAGGATGCCGAGTCCCCACCTCAGCGACCGGAGACCTCAGAGGGGCTAGGGTCAGGGACTCCAGATGCCCATTGGAACAGGACCTGGTGGCTTCAGAGGCCTCAAGGTACAGGTCCTGCCACCCAAGCCAGGGACTGGGTGGGACCCATAGGCAGGGCTCCACCTGGAGCCTTCTGTGCCCTCTGCCTCACTGGGGGCTGCTGTCCACTGCCATGCGTGTCCCCTGAAGCCCTGCCTTCCCTGGGCTGGAGTCACAGTCCCCATGAACAGCCTGGGGTCCAAGGGCCCACGCTGCCTGTGAAGAGAGACCCCTGGTAGTCTGAGGCTGGCAGAAATCGGGAAGAAATCTGCGGCCCAAAACACACTGGCTGATTCCAGAAACCCTTCACCCTTCTCTTGAAGTCACAGTAAAGGGGTCTCCCTGAGCCATCCCACTGACCATGGGCTCTGGTTCTTCCTGGGACAAAGGCCAGTCACAGTGGACACCCACTGTTTTACCTATCTCAGCATCCATTTATCTCCCTCCAGCCAACACATGAATTTTACTTGGAGAACCGACGCAGAACTGCAAAAAGTGGCTCACTGCTGTCTCCAGCTAAGGAGAGCTCTTGGCACTCAGTGAATACTTGGTGAATGAGGAAAAGGCGTGATGCTGTCACTCTCTTTCTCAAAACACTCAAATGCCTTCCTATTGCAGCTAAAATATATAAAATCTAGACTTTTTTGCTCTGCCCTGTAAGTAGAGTGACTGTGTCATTTGTTGAACAAGTAGGGGCATTTTTTTGCAGGTCAAAGGGAATGCCACCAATTAGGCTGGAGCAACAAGAGCAAGCCAGAATTATTCCAGGCAAAGTGGGATGCATGCCTTCCCCAACTCCAAGGCCACCAGGACGCTGGTCTCCCAGACTTCAGCCTCATTTTCTGCCCCTCCCTGTCATGGGCCTCACTGACCCTCCATCAGAACTATGCACTGTCTGTTTCTCTATCTGGAGAAGGCCTTTGAGTGGCTCGGTCTTTTCTGGCACCTCGGTTTCCACTGCTCACCACCTACCCAAAGAACTCTTTTCTGACACCCATCCTCACCCAGCAGCTTCTACCAATAGGCTGTGTTTCCCGTTCCTCATTGCACTGGACTTTATGCAGGCAGGCAGAGAGTGAGCGCGGAATTTCAGGGCACAGCTCCCAAGCTTCTGTCATCCTCCGAGTAGGTGTTTGTGTGCCCAGCACGTGTCTTCAAAGGGAAAGTGAAGGGAAGCCAGTGTCAGTGTAGGAGTAGGGTGGGAGGGGAGGAAAGACAAAGAAAGGCAACAAGAAATGAAACCTGAGTTGGAGAAGCCAAGTCACAGCTCTATTTACAGCCTCAAAACCAGTGAGTCCACTCCAGAAATCAGATGCACTTTGACCTCTTTTTTTTTTTTCTTTTGCACTCTTCTTGCCCAGGCTGGAGTGCAATGGAGCCATCTCAGCTCACTGCAAACTCCACCTCCAGAGTTCAAGCAATTCTCCTGCCTCAGCCTCCCAAGTAGCTGGGATTACAGGTGCCTGCCATCGCACCTGGCTAATTTTTGTATTTTTAGTAGAGATGGGGTTTCGCTATGTTGGTCAGGCTGGTCTCGAACTCCAGGCCTCAGGCGATCCACCCTCCTCGGCCTCCCAAAGTGCTGGGATTACAGGCGTGAGCCACCACACCCGGCCTGGGGCACCTCTTTTAAGACGTGTTTGGAAGCGGTGTTTGAATGCAGATTGCCAAGCCTCCCTCTTCCCTACCCCATGGCTGGAATTCCTGTAGACATATGCAGGGATTGTGCAGCCAGACAGGCCACCACATGCGTTCCTCGTTTTCCCGATTTACTCTGTCCTTGCTGCTATTGGGGCTCTGTAATATTGTCCCAGCTGTGTTTGTCACTTGGCTCTGGCTCTCCATGCACACCTGTGGGTGTCTGTTTGTAGAATGCAGAACAGCACCCCTTTGGCTGCCACGAGGGACTGGCACCCTCCAGGATCGCCAGATACATTTGCTTCTCTGCCTTCTATTTTTTTTTTTTTCTTTTGAGACAGGGTCTTGCTCTGTTGCCCAGGCTCACTGCAACCTCTGCCTCCTGGGCTCAAACGATCCTCCAACCTCAGCCTCCCAAGTAGCTGGACCGACAGGCATGCACCATCATGCCCAGCTAAGTTTTGTATTTTTAGTAGAGACAGGGTTTCACCATGTTGCGCAGGCTGGTCTCGAATTCCTCACCTCAAGTGATCTGCCCACCTCAGCCGCCCAAAGTGCTGGGATTACAGAGGTGAGCCACCGCACCTGGCCTTCTCTGCTTTCTTTAAAGCAAAAGGACGGGAGTAGCAGGGATCACTCAGGGTCCTAGCTGAAACCAAACCCACCCGTGATGATTCCAATGAAGGGATGTTAACCAAGGGGCCAGTTTACAGAGGTGTGAGCAGGGGTAAGGGAATGAGGATGGGATACTGAGGTCCCAGAAGCTGGCCATGGCAGCTGTCATCACCAACTATCAGACTGAAGGGGCGAGGGAGGAATCGGTGCTACTGGATCCCTGTGGAGGGCAGAGAACAGGCCACCTAACAGGGGTTGTAGTCTTTGGGGTGCAGATGGGGTATGGACACAGAAGAGAGCGGAGAAGAAACACTGCAACCTCTCTCTCCTTCCACCATCTGACTTCCTGCTGGTGCCGCCCATTGGCCAAACCCAACAGGAAGTCAGACAGCCTGGGAGGCCCTGAGTGCAGCCCACACAGAGCAGACTCCAGGGCCCAGACCAGGATGTAGAGGGGATGGGGGTAGAAAACCAGCATAGGTGGGTAAGGCAACCGGGAACAAGTCTATGCGCAGTCTTTGTGCAAATCCTGCTTCTCTGTGGCTCCATCCACCTGTGGCCACAGAGCTTCCTCACTGGGCTAACAGAGGTCCTTTTGCTGGCCACGACCCATGCTCCACGCACCAGCAGAGTGATCTTATAAGCAAACCTGGCCTAGTGCGGTGGCTAAGGCCAGTCATCCCAGCACTGTGGCAGACTGAGGTGAGTGGATCGTTTGAACACAGGAGTTTGAGACCAGCCTGGGAAGCATAGCAAGACTCCATCTCTACAAAAAATTAAAAAGTTAGCTGGGCATGGTGGGATGCGCCTGTAGTCTCAGCTACTTGGGAGGCTGAGGCAAGAGGATTGCCTGGGCATCAAAGGTCAAGGCTGCAATGAGCTATGATCACGCCACTGAATTCTAGCCTGGGCAACAGAGTAAGCTCCTGTCTCAAAAACAACAACAACAACAACAAACAAACAAACAAAAAGCAAACCTGTTCTCCATGTTCTCTGTGGCTCCTGTTGCTCTTGGGATATTGACTAGAGTCTGAACCCTTGCATGTGAGAACCTGTGTAGTCTGACCCAGCTGACCCTCTGACTTCACCTCTTGTCCTCCACCTCCCTCTACCCCCCACTCTCTGCTCTATGCACTGTGGCCACACTGGATATTTTTCTTTTCTTTTTCTTTTCTTCTTTTTTTTTTTTTTGAGACGGAATCTCACTCTGCAGCCAGGCTGGAGTGCAGTAGCACAATCTCGGCTCACTGCAACCTCTGCCTCCTGGGTTCAAGTGATTCTCCTGCCTCAGCCTCCCGAGTAGTGGGACTACAGGCGCCCACCGCCACGCCTGGCTAGTTTTTTGTAGTTTTAGTAGAGATAGGGTTTCACCATGTTGGCCAGGATGGTCTCGATCTCTTGACCTCATGATCACCTGCCTTAGCCTCCCAAAGTGCTGGGATTACAGGCATGAGCCACCACGCCCAGCTCTGGATATTTTTCAGTACCTAAGAATGTCATGCTCCTTCTCAGTTCTGAGTTTTGTATATGCTGTTCCCTCTGCTGAGATTCTTTTGCTCCAACCCTAACTACTTATAAATACCACTTCAGATCTTCAGATCTCAGCTTAAGAAAACACACCCCTAAGAGTGACTTTCCTGAGTCTACAAAGCAGGCGAGGACTCTGGGCAGACACTCTCACCACCCCCGAATGTCCTTACTTCACAATATGTGTCACAACTGCAATTAGCTAATCAATTGTGTCACTCTCTGTTTACTGTCTGTCTCCCCAGATAAACTAGGAGCTCCACATGATCCCACTGTGTCTGTCTGTTTCACTGTTGTGCTCACAGCACAGTGCCTGGCACATAGGAGGCACTCCACCAATACCTGATGAATGAATCAAAGGAGGGCTTCCAGTTTCCAGTACTGGCACACTTGATTATTTGGGCTTATCCTCTTGCTGCAAACAACAGCTGGATAAAAAAATAAAATAAAATGTGTTAAAAGGAAGGAAGGGAACCACCAGGCCAAAATTGAGGAGAAAAGGAATTCAGACAGGTGAGCAAGAGAAGAAGCCACTTTTTCCCTAGGGCACATTCTGCACCCCAAAAATGCAAATCTTGTTTTGATAGCCTCATGGAATGAAAGAGACAGAAATCAAACTTTGGGGCTCATACAAGGTGGGGCATATAATAGAACACCCATTCCACGTTGATGCAGAACTTCAAAGGGCTACACCCTTGGGATAAAGGTGAACCAGAAGTAAACCAGCCCTCACATGAACTTCCAATCTAAGTTCTCATCTCCTGGTTGGGCTAGGGACCACTAAACCTTAATAGTTGATTAAGGTGGTCCTGAAATGTCAGTATTCCTCAGCGTTTGGCAGGAGAAAATGAAAATGATCTCCAGTGGAAGGCACCTTTGTCCTAAATCTTTCTTATAAATGATTTATCAAAACAATGACCAGCACATAGTCAAAGATAATCAGACACACACATACAAGACACTGTGAGTAAAAACTGGAAGAATTGATACACAGACTTCAAATTATTGACTATAAAGTAACTGTGCCTATGATGTTTAAAGAAATAAGACGTGCTTAAAAATAACTGCAGAAATGAGAATCTATAAAAAGTGAAATATCAGATCTGCAAAAGAATCAAGTAGGATCTCTAGAAATGAAAACTACAATAACCAAGACCAAGAGCTTCAATGGACAGGTTTAATAGATTAAACACAGCTGAGAAGAGAATTAGTAAACTAGAAAGGATGTCAGAAGAAATTATCACAATTGTAGTACATAAAGACAAAAAGAAAATACAAAAGAGAAGATATGAGATAAAGAATAAGACCTAATATATTTCATATTGTCCTTGAAGGTGAGGAGAGAGGAAGTGGAGTGGAGCCATGTTTTAAGGATGAGTATGGGTAAACATTTTCTGGAACTAATACATGACTGTGTGAGAAGACGCACTGAGTCATTGTGACTTGGTGACAATCACTCCATCTCCATGTTTCAGACAACCTAGAATTCAAAATATACTAATGGGAGATTCTGGACCTAGTCTACTCTTGGCCAAAGGCCACAGTGTTGTACAATACCAAGTAAAATATAGCAAATGACACATGAAAACAAGATCAGGAGTGAGAAATCAACTCTTGCCTGTCTCCTGCCTCTGTGGTTCACCTCTGCCTTCTTAGGAACTATTTGGGCAGCTCTGAGATGACCACAGCTGCATCCTCCTGTCCCTTCTTCCCTCCCATAGGCCTTGCTGATCAGCACTAGGAGATAGCAAGACAACATTCCACAGGCAACTGGGGGTCCGAAGGCATGAGTTGGTGGGTGAGGAATGCGTCTCTCCCACCCTGATTTAGTGCTGATGCTGATATCTTCCTCCTAGACACTGTTCCTCTTCTGTTCACTGACCTCTGTCTGCCCATTCTGTGCCTGGGCCCTTAGGGGTGCTTGGTGGAGTCTCATTCACTAGCTGACTGATATGAATTGGTCCAAAGGAGCACCAATGTCCCTCGCTTCCCAGCACACCAGCATCACCTAGGACCTGGCTGTCAAGGACCTAGGAGCTGGGCTCCAGGGGCAGGCAGGATATTCCCCAACCCTGGGTCCTGCCACCCTCTACCTCCCAGCCTTGTGTTTTCTTGGACGGGGGAGTGATCTGGCTGGTAGGTGGGTAGCTTGTTTGTGACTCACGCTCCCCACTTGGTGGCCAGGTGGCCTGGTCTCTGGCCTCCTCACGGTGACTCGTCCTGGAATCAGGTTCTCGCAGTTGCTCTGTTCTGGAGGGACACCATTCATCATCTTGCCTCTGGGAATCCCGGCACGCCTCTCAGACATGCTCAAACAGAGAGGCTGCCAAACCTGCGCCAGGTCACACAGCAGGTGTGTGTTGAGGCCAGGGCGCACACATGATACCACACCCCCAGTGGGCGGGAAGGCAGGCCCAGCCCTTGTGTAACCAGCGTCAGGGCCTGGGTGCTGTGAGCAGTTCCATGGTGGAGCTCAGGGAGGCCCTGGTGCCACCCTTGCCCTCAGGCATGTGCCAGATTCCCCCACCCCCAGCAGCAGGTCCCTCCAGGCCCATGTGCTGGGAAGGACACCGGTCCCAGGGCAAAAGCAGAGAGGGGTGGCCAACTGGTGGTTGATCTCCCAGCCCCTGCTGAGTGAAGCCTGGTGTGTCATGTGGTCCCCCAGATCTGGCTCTGCAATGTCTGGGACATGCCGTTCGATTTTGAAATTCTCAAACATGTTCCAAACAGCATGCAGTTGATTTAATTTTTTAAATTGAAAACTAAAGGAAATTGAGTTGAGGAATGTTGAGTGGAGGCGGTGGCGGGAGGTGTGATGGAATTGAGCCCATATCATGGGAGCACTAGGGAAACAGGAGCATTTCACGCCCCTGGGTGGATTTCGGGCTACAGAGGTTTAAACTACCCCACTGGATGGGGAGTCTAGGAGCTCAGGTGCCGCTCTTGCCTGTGTTCCAGCCCTGGTTTTATCACTGCTCCCAGTAAGAAGGGTCCCTGAGGGGCCTAGGCTCTGTGGCTCTGGGCACCTGGCTGGGGCACCTCCTGGGATGCTCGGCTCCTGGATGAGCAGCTGGGACCCTGAGGAGTCTGGTGCCTCCCAGGGAGGCAGAGGAGCCTGGAGCGGGCTGCTGTCCCTCCAGCGTGGCTCACACATACCCCAGGCAGCGCTGCCCCACATAGCAACATCACTGCCTCTCTCAAGATGCTCATCTCACCTCTGACACATTTCAGGCTTGGAGCCATCGTCCCCACCTCCCCTCGGCTCAGGGGCCTGGCCTGTGACTCATGCCTCTACCTCTCCCAGAGAAGATTGCTCCTTGAACAAAAGAGCCCAGGCCTTGGTGAACTTGGGAATTGCACATGGGGGGACCCTGCGCCCCTGGGTCTGACCCCTCCAGCCCTGCATTGGCCTTGAGCTCGCATACAGGCAGCACGTGGCTGCACCTGCACCAGCACCCCCACGTCGCCCCTCTCCCCCGTTGCTCTGGGAGTCACCCACACCCCAGCCTCTCCTCTGTCCTTTCTGCTGCCCTGCACCGAGCCCAGCAGATCTGCAGGTGGAGAAGCCAATGATTTAAGGCCTCCCAGTCCCTCTTCATAATTGTGGCCCTCCTTTGGCTTGGCAAGTGGAATCCAAAAGCTTCCTGTGCTTGAACAGGGAGGCGGAGGGGCCCAAGAGCTGCCTGCCTTCCTTGCCTGAGGAGTTTGCTCATTAACTTGAATTACCTTTGTGGTAGCATTCCTGGCAGGGCAGGGTTTCTAGCACCTTTTCCTGTTGGGGGCCCCGGCACTAGGGAAGCTTGGCTGAGGCCTCCTCCTACCTGCCTTCGTGCCCCTCCTCCAGGACACCCCAGGACCCCAGAATCTTCCCTGGCTATTGGAAGCCCTGCCTGGGCGGCTGTCCGGCAGGGCTCATGCTGAACTCCTGGGCCCGAGCTGGGTTGGGCAAATGGAAACCACTTGTGATGCCACGCGCTGAGATGACCCATTTGGGAAGTGAGGGGGCAAGGGAGCAGGATGTGTCCCCCACCCCTGACACACACTCTGGCTCCCTTCTCACCAGCAAGGGGAAGGCAGGACCCCCACCCCCGCCCCTCTACTTGCTGAGGTCACAGCCTTTCAAACAGAAGTTAATCGGGAGGCCCTTGGGGCTGAGGCCTCTTTCAGGACCTGGGGAGGCCGCCACCCCAGTGAGAATGCTTGTTCTCTCTTGGCCTCCCCATGGTCATCACCTGGGATTCTGCACTTGTGTGAAGAACATTAAAACAAATCTTGTAGAGATGGGGGTCTGGCTATGTTGCCCAGTCTTGTGTCAAACTCCTGGCTTCAAGCCATTCTCCCCCTTCGGCCTCCCAAAGCACTGGAATTGCAGACATGAGCCACTGCACCTGGCCCACAAAGAGATTTTACTTCGACAAGCACACAGGGCACCTGTGCCTGCTCGTCTGAGTGTTGTACAGGGTTTGACCACTGTGCTCAGCCTTCAAAGTCACTGGCAAGGGGGCTCTGCCCCCAGAATGAGCTCATTAAGTGTTTTCTAAGCAAATGAAAGGCATTTGAAGGGGGAGAATCTAAACAACATTAAAATGACTTCAGTTCTTTGGTTGTTTGGAACAAGCATTTTGCCCTAAATTCTTAAGAAGGCTGTCTCCTTCCACAGCATTTTTCAGGGACCAAGGTGTGTCCTAGCTTCCCACTCTGCCTTCTGCCCCAGCACGTGGAGATCATTAGCTGGAGCCAAGTGTCTCACAAGCTTTCCCTGTTTACCTTTCACAACTCCATGACATGCTACTTGGTTTGCATACATTTTGCATAAAAGGAAACTGAAGCTCAGAGAAACTGACAGACTCATTGCGGGGCCACCCAGTCAGCAGGAGGCAAGGCCAGGATTTGGTTTGATGCCAGGATGGCACGGCCCTCTTCCCATGGGCCATCCTCATCATGGGATGGGAGAAACAGGAAACGCCTCCTTGTCACCCATGAACAGATTGCTTTGCTCCAGAAACCAACACAGCACACACCTAGAGTGTGCACCGTGTCAGGGTGCCCCGGCTTCACTTACATGTCCAGTACGAGACTGAAGGCCCACTGTGAGCCAGGGTTCTGTAGCCTTCAGCTCCATGCCCAATAGTCCTGGTCCTTGCGATGCTGAGTGAGGCATATATTTCAGCATGACAGACCTCAGTGCCTTCAAATTGTTCCGGAATAAATCCTTTGTCCTGTGGCCTCCTGGGCTAAGGCCAATTAAACAGCTGCCAGGTAGGGCTTAGTCCTTATAAGTTAGTGGGAATGTGGCCACATGAATTTTAAATATCAGATTAAAATCAAATTAGTGGGAAAATTTGGAACAAATTGCCTTCAAGTACAGTGAATGAGTCTATTTTTAAAACACTGCCGCACCAGGCAAAAGAGTGAAGCAAACACACATTTCCTAACAGCGAGCAGACACCGTGCTGGGAGTGATCTGTCATGCTTAGTCACGGTAATTGCTCTAGCAAAACTCAGGAATCAAATAAAACGTGTTTGCAAATTGTAAATCGCTCCAGGAGGCTACTTCAGACGGGTCCTAACCTGATGCTGAAGGTCACGGCGGCTCCCTTTGGAGCAGACACCCAGCCCTGACGCCCCCTTGACCCATCCCCACCCCCTTTCTCTGAGCAGGGGTTGAGCCGGCTGAGACCATTGCCCAACATGTGCACGGGAAAGGCCGCCGTAAATCAGCCACATTTCCGCATCTGCAGGAGGGCATGGCATTTTTGGGGGGTGCTGGGGAGGGTGCTGTGCTTGGCTAGAGGGAGGTGAGGGACTCTCCGAGGCCTTCATGGCCGAGGCAGGGAAGAGATGGCGGTGGTGGATCAGGGAAGAGAGGCTGTGTTTCTGGGGAAACGTTGGGCTGCCATTTGGCTGAAGAAAAGATCTTCAGATCCAAGAGGGCTTGGGACAGGCGGTGAAGGCTCCCTCAAGCTCCGTATGGGTCCCTGGGTGACATGCCCTGGCTCTAGGCCACCCCATTTAGTCCCCAGGGTCCCCACCCTCAGGCTGTAGTCCCTAAATAACAACCTTGCCAGTCGTTCTAGAGTAGAGATAAGAGACACGAAGCCCTGAAATAGCTTTTAAAGCAGAAATGTGGTCGCTCTTGTTCCCCCATGCTCACCTGCGGCTCCTGCAGCTTGGGGGCAGACAGGGCTGCTTCTCCCCTACCCTGTCCCCTCTTCTGGAAATCTCACCTCCTCCCCACACAGTCTCCTGGAGAGCATGACTGTCTCTCTGGGGCCTGGCCAGACCTCTGATTCTGGTGATAAACTAATCACATGAAGGCAGGGAAGATTATCTAGGACCGGATGGGTTACCTTTCTTAGGATTCTTGCATGTTAAAAGTAACTTCAGGGGCTAGGTGCCGTGGCTCATGCCTGTAATCCCAGTGCTTTGGAAGGCCGAGGAGAGAGGATCGCTTGAGTCTAGGAGTTCCAGACCAGCCTGGGCAACAAAGTGAAACCCCTTTTCTACAAAAATATTTGAAAATTAGCACCTGGTGTAGTGGTGTGTGCCTATAGTCCCAGCTACTTGACCTCCTTGAGTCCAGGAGGTGGAGGTTGTACTCCAGCCTGGGCGATAGAGAGAGATCCTGACTCAAAAAAAACGGAACAGGCCAGCCATGGTGGCTCACACCTACTCTGGGAGGCCCAGGGGGGTAGATCACCTGAAGTTAGGAGTTTGAGATTAGCCTGACCAACATGGTGAAACCCTTGTCTCTACTAAAAATACAAAAAGTAGCTAGGTATGGTGGCATGTGCCTGTAATCCCAGCTACTCGGGAGGCCGAGGCAGGAGAATCGCTTGAACCCAGGAGGTGGAGGTTGCAGTGAGCTGAGAATGCACCATTGCACTCCAGCCTGGGCGACAACAGTGAAATCCCATCTCAAAAAAAAAAAAAAAAGAACAAAACAAACAAAAAACAAAGCCAGGTGCGATGGCTCACGCCTGTAATCCCAGCACTTTGGGGGCCAGCCTGGCCAACATGGTGAAACCCCATCATCAATAAAAAAAAAAAAAAAAAAAATTTAGCCAGGCATGGTGGTGCATGCTTGTAATCTCAGCTACTTAAGAGGCTGAGGCAGGAGAATCACACGAACCTGGGAAGCGGAGGTTGCAGTGAGCCGAAATTGCGAAATTGCGCCACTGCACTCTAGCCTGGGCAACAGGGTGAGACTTTGTCAAACAATACAAAACAACAAAGTAACTGTAGAAGCTACAACTCAGTGTGCCACCACGGGGGAGCCTTATTTATTGTGCTCTTGCGTTGCCTCCAGCAATGGTGCAGCTTGCTTGATGGACCTCGGGCCAACCCAATGGACCCTTGGATAGAAAGGAGAGGGCGGGGATGTCTTGTAAAGAAGGAGAGAGATCTTTGCATTCAAACACGTATGTTTAAGACCTGCATAGCCAGACACTGAAAGTCTGCTGCGGCCAATTCAGCAGGAGGCCAAGACAGGCAGGAAGGACCCCAGGAGTGGTCATTTGATTTGGCTTTAGGAGCTAGTGTGACTTTGGGGAGAAGAGTTTCCAGGGAGGATAAAGGTGGAGGATGAGGTCGAGGGGACAGTGAGGATGAGTGTCAGCAAATGGCTCTCTGGCTATGCGACAATCACAAAGGATGTATCTTAAACAAGCTAGTTTCCCACCCCAGCTTGATGGCTGCAGGAGAACTATGTCTTTAAGTCAGGCGAGACTGCAGACAAGTCTGAAAAACGGGACTGCTATAGAAAAGTCTCACTTCTTGATTCTGCCTAGAAAAAGCTTTGAATTCGTAAAGGATTCTTTGCCTGTCGCCCTGGTCCAGCCTCTTCGGGGCCCCTCGAGGCAGCCCCGCTGCCCCAGCGATCATGCTGGCTTTCTAGAGCTCAGCTGGTCTTGTCCGAAGTGTCTACCACTTTGCATTCAGTTTTTTTCTTACTTTTGAGACAGGGTCTTGCTCTGTTGTCCAGGCTGGAGTGCAGTGGTGTGATCATAGCTCACTGCAGCCTCCAACTTCTATGCTCAACCGATCCTCCCTCCTCAGCCCCCCGAGTAGCTAAGACTATAAGCATGTGCTACCACACTTGCTAATATTTTTGGAGACACAGGGTCTCACTATGTTGCCCAGACTGGTCTTGAACTCCTGGACTCAAGCAATCCTCCCACCTCAGTCTCTCAAAGTGCTGGAATTACAGGTATGAGCCACTGTACCCAGCCTTTGCATTCTGAGGGGAGTTTCTGGGGTTCAGGCCCACTGGGGTTCCCCAACACTGTCTTCTGCTATTGTCGAGCACAGGCAGCGGACGTGGGCACAGCAAATGGAGAGAAAGGGTGTCTATGCCAGCCAAACCCGGAGAGGCCTGTTCCTAGTGGGTGGGGCCAGAAGGCTAGAAAAATAATAAATAAAAACAAACCGAAGGGAAGCAAAGCTCTTGGGTGCCAGAACGGGGCTGGCCAGGGCTGCAGCTGTCTGAGTAATGGGTTCCACATTTGTCTGGCTCGGTCTGCAGCCACCAGGATCCAGGGTGCACTGTGGGCCTTGCAAGGGCTGGAGCGGACAGCCCAGCTGCAGCTGGACCTAGCATATCCTTACAGTGGCCCCATCCCCGGCCGCCACAACAGGGCGGAGATGTTGCTACGAGCTTCCACTTCAGCACCCCAGCTTCCCTCCCTCCACAGCCCCACCCCTGCCTGGGGCTCCTGGGTTCCCCCCTCCCCGCCAACACAGATTGTTCATGTTATTAATGCCGTTTTCCCAGAGATTCCATCTGGCTTTTTAATTGCTCTGGGATGGGGCTAGGATGCTTTGATAGTGAATCGATATCTTTCCTGGGCCTTAGCTTACGTCAAACACTCCATCCGCAGAGAGGGGCGTGGGAGAGGGGGAGAGGTGGGGTTGTCGAGAGAGAAGAGCTAGCAATAGTCTTTCACAGAATCAAGAAAGCTTTCAAAGGTGCTAGTGGGTTAATTTTATCTAAAGAAAGGAAAGAGGCCAGGCAGGGTGGCTCACGCTTGTAATCCCAGCACTTTGGGAGGCTGAGGAGGGAAAATTGCTTGAGGCCGGGAATTCTGAACCAGCCTGGGAAACACAGTGAGACCCCTATCTCTACAAAAAAAATAAAATTAATCCCAGCAGCTACTTAAAGGCTGAGTGGGAGGCTGAGGCAGGAGGATTGTGTGAGTTCAGGAGTTTGAGGTTGTGGGAGTGGTGACTGCACCACTGTACACCATCCTGGGTGACAGAGTGAGACCCTGTCTCTAAAAAAAAAAAAAAAAAAAAAAAACAGAAAAGTCTTCCATCCTCACTAGTATAGGAAAGAAACAGCTGGAATATCAACACCGTCTAGGCAGGGACTCTGCCCCATGGCTGGAGAAGGCCTGTGGGTGCCTTGGAGGCCCCTCTCAGCTAAACAAAGTCGGGGGTTTCTGCTCTCCCTTGACCTTCCCCATGAGTGGCCCCCTCCCCTCCTGTGAGACCAGCAGCTCCTGGAGGAGGCCTGGCAGGTTCCTGTCTGGGAAGGAGCGGGTGGGAGAGCTGGGAGGGGCAGACACTCCTCACCAGGCCCAGTGGCTCATCGCAGGTGTCAGGGCCAAACCCCACGTTCACAGATTCCCAGGAGATCCAGGAGATAAGAGTAATATCCGTGACAGCACTAAGCCATCAGGAAGCATCTGGCAGCAGAGGAGATGCCTCCCTCCCTTCTAACCTTGCCCTTTCCTTGAAGGCCAGCTAAGCCTGAACAGCGCTGTCATGGGACAGAGGGCTCAGGAGTGGCACAGCAAGAGGGGGCGAGGTCCCTGCAGTCTGGTGCTACCTGTCAAGGGGAGATCAGGGCAAAGGAGAAGCATCCAGGCATCTTTGGACTGGGGCCAGAAGGAGGCCACCCTCCCTAGGTGTTTCATCAAAGCTGCTGCCTCCAGAAAGCCCTCCCTTGTGGACCCTGTTCACGCTCTGAGCTCCCCTTCGTTGCACTTGGCACCCTTAAACCACAGCTTGGGGCCTCAAGGGTGTGAGCTCCCTGAGAGCCAGAGCAGAGTCTGCTTGTTCCCAGCCCAGTGCCCCATCTTTGGTGCAGGCCCTGGCATACAGTAGACATCCGATAAGTACTTGAGGTGTGTTCAGTGCTGGGCTCTTGGAGTGGTTCTTTCTGAAGGCCGCAGTCAGGAGGGGAACTGTGAGGAACCCTGCAGGAAGCGGTGGGTGGCAAAGGGCGACTCTGTTCCCAGGGGGCCCCTACAGCTGGGCACGGGGTACGTGCTGGGCAAGTTCACCCCATGCTGCCCAAAGGGCCCTCCTCCCCTCTACTTTGGCCCACCCTGGGGACCTCGCCCTGCTCATCCCTTTCCTGGGGCTGGATGGGATTGGATCCGTCTTGTCCCTAACAAAGCCTACCCTGGAACTCAGGACCAGGAGGACTCGGGGTAGGAGGGATCCCTTCCGGAGCCGACAGCTTTGAAAGAGGAAACCCCTAGCAGGCTGGCACAGCAGAGAGGAGGGGAAGGAGTGAGGGCAGGAGGGTCGCCCCACCCCCTCCCGTCCTAAGACCTGTTCTGGGGGGAAAGGGGGAAGCCAGGGGATCAGCCCCCTCAAACAAGAAAAACTGGAATTAGCACTGAACTCAGAGGGTTTGCTGGGGCTTAGCAAGCTGTGGCCTGCCCCAGGCCTCTGGGCACGCGGTGGGGCTCTGCCTCCTCTGTTCCCAGGGTGGCAGGGCAGGCGCCGCCTCCTCACTGGGCTCGTGGCCTCTCCTCTGCCAAGGGCGGCTGTGGGTGAGGAGGCGGCCAGACACAGGACAGAGCAAGGGGCCGGAAGGGGTGCCAGCTAACCACGCAAGCAGGTAAAGCTGAACTTCCAGAGTGTAAAAGGAATGTGTAATTTCTCGAAAATGCCCCAGCCCGCATTGGCACACACAGTAAGCCACTCAGTGAACATTCTCTCGGTGCAGAATTAAAAAAAAAAAAAAAGCCCAATTTATCTTTTACCCTCCAAGAGGATAAAATTTGAAGAGCACCATTAGCCTCCTGGGCCTCTTCCTCCCGGGCCTTGTTAGTTCAGGGATAAGGGCTGCCCTCCCTTGTTTAGCTGTCACTGCTGCTAAGGGGGTGCCGGAGTGCCTGACCTTACAGGGTGCTCATTGGAGTTGGGGGCACGCCAGCACTCAGTCCCCTGCTGGGTACAGGATGAATGTAGTGGGGAGTGTGGATGCTGGGGCGTTTCTTGAACAGCCAGTGTGTGGGGCAGGACCAGACCCCTGTTGCAGGCCTGCCTCGGCCCCCTTTCCTGTGAGGGCCGGGGCTAGGCAGGTGTGGAGGGCTGGATGGAGGGGTCTTTCTCTTCAGGCTGCCTTTGGGCCACGCAGGGGTAGGGTATAGCCACATGGTCTAGGGAAAGAGGAGAGGGTTGGAGGGTCCTACCACTGGAGGCCTCCTCCTGCTGGCTGAGGCTCCTGGTGGAAGCTGGAGCTGCGGTGGGTGTGAGTGAGGCTGCCGGGGCTGGAGCTGTAGGTGATTTGGAAGGAAGTCTGGACAAAGGGCTCCCTGAGCCTGGAGCTGCTGAGCCAGGCCTGCCCCTCAGGCAGAGGACTCCCTCTCCTCCTCCCAGGGGCAGATAAGACCTTGCCAAAGCCTCAGCCCCGTAACCTCTTCGAAGGCCCCTCTCCTGACCCCACGACTGCCTTCAGGCTCTGGACATTCTCCGTTTGGAGCCTTGTCCTCTGCTATTTATTTGTCTTGCCTGGGGGAAATAAGTCACCCCCTTAGGGTAAAGAGGGGCTGGGGGTGGATGGAGAGCTCATGAAAGTCAGGATTGCCGCCAGGGAAAATGCTGTATTATTTACAAATGTGGCCTGGCCCACAGACAACCTTGGAAGTAGCTTCTTTCTGGTTTTAAAAAGACACCGACATTGACTTTCGATATGTTTATATTATAGATATAATACATAAAACATCTAGGGTGAGACTCTGCGTTCTCCCCAAAAGAAGAGAACCAAGCCGTCTTTCCCTGCTCCCAGCCCCAGTGATGTGTTGGCGAGAGGCCACCTCCCTTCCCGACCAGGAGCCAGGGCCTCTGGGGGACAAGCCTTGTGGGCAGCCCAGGCCGGACGGGCCGGGGAAAGCTGAGGGCAAAGGAGAACTCCCCTCACCTCATTGGTCCCCCAGGATCAAAAGTAATCCCAAAACCAAAAGGAAAGAGAGTCTCAGACCCTTCCCCCAGCTGCCGACGGAGAGTCTCATTTTGGCAAGTATCCGAGCAAAACCAAAACAAAACAAAAACCAAATAAAATGGTGGTTTAGCAGAGACGCGCACATTCACATTGCACAAGGCACTGCTGGGGCACAGAGGCCAGATACAAGTGTTGATATCGGCTGATAAAGCAAAATATTTGGAAAGCTTGTCATAACTCCGGTCCCTCTGGGATGGACTGATCGTGCTTCGTGTTCCTAGGCAATGCTGAAGGCATACAGTACAAACAAGGCTGAGGGTCCCAGTGGCCTTTCACCCCCCATGCCCGCCCACGGCCAGATCTCTAGGTCTCCCTCTCCCACCAGGGGTATACATCCTCAGAGCTGACTCACGACCTAGCTTTCTGATCTGACTCAGGGTGGGGGATCCCACTGGTCACCTGGTGACTCCCATCTCAGTGAGTTCCGCCCCAAGGGAAAGCCCAGCCTATAGCAGGCTGGGGTGGGGTGTGTGTGGAGGGAGGTGGGAGAGGCGTGGAACTAGACCCTCCACCTTCATGTAGAACTAGGGGAACAATCTTAGGTTTCAAGCCCTAAGTCCCTATGTTTCCCCCCCTTTCTAAGGACAGGGGCGGAGGAGCGGCTGGGGCCCGTTGGCTTGTCGGGATCTCAGCTCCCTGAGCCCTCCTCCTGCCATGGGCCTGCTCCCCTCCTTCTCTCATGGGGGCCTGCTGCAGCCTCGGGAAGGAGGCAGGAAACCTCCAAATAAAATGACAAGGCACGATTTGCTCCCCCTACTCGGTAGGCATCGGAGCGGTGAGTTTGCATTTCCAAGGCACAAGGTTATCCTTAATACTAGAGTTGCCGGGCTCCCAGCTCAGTCCCAAGAATTCTCCCCTCCTCTCAGGGAGAAGTCACCGCCTGGCCCCCTCATCTAAGACGCACCAAGTCCGGCGCAGAGGAAGGGAGGGGACACGTGGAGCAGGCCAGGCTTTCGGGAGGCACCGGAATCTCCTAGTCCTGGCTCACATGGCTCGGGCAAGCCTTGAGATCCGGCGACCCCAAACCACCCCTGGGTCCCCGCCGGAGGCTGGCCCAGGGCGGTCCCGCAGCCGCGCGCCTCACGCGCAGTTGCCCATGGCCTTGACCAAGGAGCTCTCTGGTAGCTGGCGGAAGATGCCCCGCAGCGTGTCCAGTTCGCGGCTCAGCTGTTCCACCCGCTTGCGCAGGCGGTCATTGTCACTGGTCAGCTCCAGCACCTTCTGCTGCGTCTCCACGTTGCGCTGCTTGGCCTTGTCGCGGCTTTTGCGCACTGCGATGTTGTTGCGCTCGCGCCGCACCCGGTACTCGTTGCTGTTCTTGTCCACCGACTTCTTGGCCTTGCCCGCGCCGCCGCCGCCACTCGCGCGGAGGTCGGGGTGCGCGGCGCCCAGCCCCTTGAGCGCGCCGCCTGGGCCCGGCAGGCCGGCGGCGCCGAGCGCGGGCGCGGGGTGCGGGCTGGGCACGGGCGTGGGTGGCGGCGTGGGGTGACCGGGCTGCAGGTGCATGGTGGTCTGGCCGCAGTGCGCTATCTGGAACTGCAGGTGCGGGGCGGCCAGGTGCGCTGGTGGCGGGTGCGGGTGCGAGGGCGGCGGCGGCGGCGGCGGCTGGTAAGGGAAGAGGCCGGCCAGCGCCAGCTGCTTGGCTTCATCCTCCTCGCGGGGCTCCTGCTTGATCACCAGCGGCCGCAGCGCCGGCGCCCCGACGCGCTCGTACAGGGGCTCCAGCCTGCCGTCCAGGTAGCCGGTGGCCGCGCAGCCGTAGCCGGGCGGGGGCCCGTGCGCTCCCCCGGGCATGACGGCGCCCCCGGGGCCCGCGGGCGCGCCCGGGTAGTCAAAGTCGCCGCCGCCGCCGCCCGCGGGGCCCGCGGCCGCCTTGGCCTTCTCCTGCTGCCGGCTGTGCTGGAACAGGTCGGCCAGGAACTCGTCGTTGAAGGCGGCCGGGTCGATGTAGGCGCTGATGTCGATGGACGTCTCGTGCTCGCAGATGCCGCCCAGCGGCTCCGGGGCGGCAGGTGGGGCGGGAGGCTGCGCGGGGCCCGCGCCGCGGGGAAAGCCGAAGGCGGCGCTGCTGGGCGCGTGCGGGGGGCTCTGCAGGTGGCTGCTCATCGGGGGCCGCGGCTCCGCCTCGTAGAAGTCGGCCGACTCCATGGGGGAGCTAGAGTTCTCCCGGCATGGCGAGCCTCGGCGGCCTCCAGCCTGCGCGGGGCGTCGCCGCCGCCCACCCGGAGACCCTGCTCGCCCGCGCCCGCGCAGCTCCGGGTCGCGAATGGCCCGGCCCGCGCCGGCCCAGCTTTTATACCCAAGCTGGCGCTCGCCCCCTAGAGTCCGAGGCTGCCTCTGTCCCCGGGCGGCGGCGGCGCGGAGCCCGCTGGGTCCTAGCGCGCGGCCGGGATGGAGCGGCGAACGAGCGGGGCCCAGCGCTGCGCTCCTCAGGCAGGCCGCGGCGCAACGCCCACCGCCGCCTCCTGCGCGACCAGCAGAGCCGCGGCGCTCGCTCCAAGCTCCGCCCCCGGCCCAGCTGTCGCCCCTGCGCCCTCGTGGTTGGTGGCGGGCCCCCCCTTCCTCCCCTAGGCACCCATATCCAGCCACGGCTGGGAGCCTAGGAGTATCCCAAGGCTGCATGGGGTAGGGGTGGGTGGCGGAGGGCGAGTCTTGGTCTTGAGCTGCTGTGGCTCGGACTCTCTTTCAAAGCCAGAACGAGGCCAGTCCGGGACCCGCGTCCCGGGGAGGCTGCGGCACAGAGCGGCGGGGCGGGCAGGGGCCGGTGAGGGGCCGTTTGGGACGCGCGGAGAGGCCCGGAGCGCGGTGGCTCTGCGTCTCCTAGCTCTGATCTCCAGGCTACCCCTGTGATTCCGCGCAGAGGCACCTCTTGGAAGACTGCGGAATCCCACGGGCGGCGCCGCGCGGGGCGCTAGGACCCCGCGGGGAGCGGAGGCGGCCTCGGCCCGGGAGCCTGGAGGACCTGGCCGGTCGATCCGCCCGGGCTGGAAAACTTTCTTAATAATTACTTCTCCAGGCCGGAGCGCGCGACTTGCTAGGCGCGCGGGACAGGCGTTGTTACCCGGCGTGGAGTCGCCGATTTTTTTTCCTGAGAGACGAGCGGGCTCCGGGAATAGCCGAGCTGGACGCCGGGGCGAGCATGGGGAGGGGCGCACCGAGGGAGGAGACAAACTTGACTCTGGGGCCGGGATCCCGAGGCGGGGGCCGCAGCCCGCGAGGCCCGAAGCCACCGCTTCCTCCCCCCAACCCCCATTCAGGTGGGCGCCAACGGCGGGAGCGAGGGTGTCCAGGCCGCCAGGGCCGCCAGGTCCGAGCACCCACAGGGAGAACTCTGCCCGGTGGTTCGCCGGGCGCTGTGGTCCCCGGGATCCTGGGGACCGAGGCGGCCGGGCCCTGGGGCCCCTTGAGTGTGGCACGCTTACGCTCTCACCGCGGCGGGGGAAGGAGCTTGCCACCGAGAACCCCAGCCACGTGCGTCCCTCGCATTCTTTACCGCGGCCGGGGTGGGGGCTGCGGACTGTCAGCTGGACCCAGATGGGGTCTTGGGGGCCCTCAAGTGTCTCCTGCCCCTGCCCGCGCCGCCTTTCGCCACTGGCTCTGAGGCCTGACGCAGTCTGGGTCCCGGCTAGGCTAGAGGCGCGCTTGCCTCCAGGTGAGGGAAGACCCCCTTCACCGACAGTGGCCTTCTTGAAGACCTGGCAAGGCGCCACGACCCGCCCAGGAGCCCCTGAGGGGGCGCAGCTAAAAACACCGCTGGAGAGCCCCGAGCTTCCACGACGATCGCAGTAAAGAAGCAGCTTCATCTGGGCAACGCACACTGCGCTTTAATCAAGTTCCTATTCAACATAGTCCCAGTGATTAATAGCCCAACTGCTTCGTTTTCGGTCCAGAGCTCATAAACAAGATATTTTTAGCTTGACGCTTTTGGACGGGAGGGAGTAAAAACCAGATACGTTAAATAAATAACCCGATGTGAGCCGAAGAGCTGCTTGCTGAGCCAAATGCAGGACCCATTCATATACCATCCACCTGTGGAGGGAGACCTGGACGGAAATCAAAAAACACCCAGAGCGATTTGCATGTCTTTCTGCAGTGCTAAAACTAATGGCTTTTCCTAGCTAGGAACAAAGAAACACCTCTGTACATGCACGGTTCCCGGCCTGTGGAGTTGTGGGAGGAAGGCGATGTCTGGCCTTTTTTGCACAGCTGCTGTTGCCTGCCCGGAGATCGGGAACTCTGCCGGGTAGGACTGGAAGAAACCTCAGTAATGGGAATAAGACTTCGTCCAATAGGGGGGCTGATGAATGTGTGGAGGCGACAGTGGCAAGGAGTGGGGTTCCCGTCCTGGGGGTCTCCAACCCTAGGGGCCACAGGTCCTCCTACAATTGAACCAGAATTCACTCAGCCGAGCCTGCCCTGTGCAGGGTGCCAAGAGCCCAGGGATGCGTGAGAAGGTGGCTTGTGCCTCTGGGAACCGGGACAGTGGGAGAGACTCATAAGTTGTCACACAGAGGCTGCTGGGAGGAAGGAGAAGACAGAAGGAGTAGGGGATGGGACTTCATTCATCCATCAAATGCACAGGAGGCACACATGGGAATCAAGGGTGGATGTGCTATGATGAAGAGACCTCCTGCCCTGAACAAGGTGGTGCTGTGGAGGAGGCAGAGATCAGATTTGTCTGGGGAGGTGTTATGGACTGAACTGTGTCCCTGCCCTAAATTCCTGTGTTGAAGGCCTAACCCCCTCCCATGTGACTGTATTTGGAGATAAGGCTTTTAGGAAGTCATTAAAGTGAGATGATGTCATATGGGTAGGGTCCTAATTTGATAGGATTGGTGGCCTTATCAGAAGAACAATGTCATGGGCGCGCACAGAAAGGAGGTGGCTGTCGGCAAGCAGGGAAGAGGCCCCTCGGCAGAACCTGACGGTGCTGGCAACTTGGCCTTGGCCTTGGGCATCCAGCCTCCAGAACCGTGAGAAATAAATGTTTATGGTAGGCCTATGATGGCAGCCTGTGTGGACTGAACCGGGGGTGAGACAGGGCTTCATGCAGGAGTAGACCTTTGAGCTGGGCCTTGAAGGTTGAGCAGGAATTTGCTGGAAGGGTAAGGGAGGAAGGCTCTTCTAGGAGGAGGGAATGGTAAGTGCAAAGGTGGAGAGCCTGTGAGTGCATGTGTTCTGGTAACAAAGGACGAGATGTTTGGCAGGCTGGAAGTGGGGTGAGGGAGGAGGGGCCTAGATAAGGCTGGATCCACAGACCGGGCTGGGCTGATGGCCAAGGCCGCTGCAGGTGAAGGAGGAACCCTTATCTCCCAGGCTTTTGACCTCCAGTTTTTAGCAGGGGAGCTTCATCGTCCGATTTGGGTTCTTGAGAAGCTATTCCGGCCAAGACAGAGACGGGGTGTTGACCAGATGGGAAGGATGGAGACTTGAGGCCCCAGTATGGAGCAGGCAGGGTAGATTTGAACAAGATGTCAGGACTTGGGGGGCTGAATGCCAGGCTTCTGGCTGGGATTACTACCCCCTGACATATGTAATGCCCAGGAAATTGGAGGCTCCTCTCCAAGTCCCCAGGAGGCAACTGGGGACTCATTCCAGGATACTCACCTTCCTGCTTTGTGGTTTTGGAGGGGAGGACCTTGGAGCAGTTGCTAAGAGCCATCTACTGTGTTCTGGTTTTTCCTTGGAAGCCTAAGAGTGTACCTTGGGATGAGGAGGAAATAGTTTTGAGGGCAAGTGGTAGGTCTCTGGCTAGGCCCAGCTGGGTGCTCAAAGGACAGTGGGTGTCTAGGGCACTAGGTAGAAGTGTCCTGCCCAAGCCCTAGGGCAGGAAATTAGCTGGGGAGTTGGGGTGAGACCCCGGGGTCGATGGAGCCACTTTCCGTGGGAGATTCCCACGGGGTAAGGGAGGGGCGGGCTGATGCCTGACAGTCTTGTAGACAGTCGGCTTATGGCCGGAGAAGTGGGAGCAAGGGAGAAATCACCTCTAATTGAGAGAAGTGGCTCTGGCTCGTGTGCAATTGAGACAAAGCCAGTCATAAGAGCAGCTTGTAAATTCTTCTGTCACCACCTTTAAGGTCCTTCTTCCTGAGGCTGTGGATGGGGGTGTACACAGGCCAGGTGTAGGGGGGTGAGCGTGATTCCCCGGGAAATGGAGGTCCTGAGTTTTGGGTGCTCCAGGATGAAGCCTGGTTCTGGAGACAATTGCAGCACCAACCATTTTGAGAAGACAAACAGAGCCCTAGAATTGTTTTATTTTACTTTGGTTTAACCTTCCTAATGCAAGGCCCATGAGAGAATTAGTATGTAAGTTTGGAAATCAATCAAATTCTGAAGAGCAAAAACGGAACTAACCCTTCCTATGTAGTTTTCTGACTTTATCTGAAGCTGAAGTGTGTGTGTAAGATTGGTTGCTCCAAACAGGACCAATTCAGATAAGATAAAAGTCCAGAACTATGATTTCAGGCTCAGCTGAGCTCTGGCTAGGGGCACAAGTGTCTAATATGGTCTATCTAATTATGTTTCGATGATTCAGTAAGATACTCTCAAAGGCCTTCCTCAAATTAGACAAACAAAACAAAACAAAAAACACTAGTTACTTTTTGTTACAAATGGATTCACAAAGAGTTTTATACTGATTTGTTTTAGGCTTTAGATCTTGACACGTAAAGCGTATGAACTCAATGCATAATCAACCCAAAGTCTAACGTTTCTTTTTCTTTCTTCTTCTTCTTCTTCTTTTTTTTTTTTTGAGACAGGGTCTCATTCTGTTGCCCATGCTGGAGAGCAGTGGTTCGATCTCAGCTCAATGCAACCTCCGCCTCTGAAGCTCAAGTGATCCTTCCACATCGGCTTCCCAAAGTGCTGGGATTTACAGGTGTAAGCCACTGTGCCTGGCCTAGTGTTTTTTATCAACAGGCGCCCAGCTCTACCCATGAGATTACTCATCCTGTCTCCCCAGGAGGCCTAGTGGTGTAGGGAGCTGCTGGGAGGATTAGGGAGAATGTGCCAAAGCCAATTCCTAGCATGCAGGAGACACTTGCTCAGTAAATAAGAGCTTGATGGATTCTTCCCTACCCTCCTTGTCTCTCCATAAGTGCACTTTTGAGGTTCTAGATTCCCCCAAAACTTTGAATATTAAGCAACTCATTTCCTTTTTTCTTTTTCTCTTTCTTTCTTTCTTTCTTTTTTTTCTTTGATGGATTCTTGCTGTGTCACCCAGGCTGGAGTACAGTGGTGCAATCCTGGATCACTGCAACCTCTGTCTCCCAGGTTCCAGCGATTCTCTAGCCTCAGCCTCTGGAGTAGCTGGGACTACAGGCATGCAGCACTATGCTCGGCTAACTTTTGTATTTTTAGTAGAGACAGGGTTTCACCATGTTGGCCAGGCTGGTCTCAAACTCCTGACCGTAGGTGATCTGCCTGCCTCAGCCTCCCAAAGTGATGGGATTACAGGTGTGAGCCACCACACCCAGCCTAAGCAACTCATTTCAACACATAGTTATAGAATATTCTGGCAGTGTATCAGGCTGAGGTTCTCTGTGTGTTCGGGGGAAAGGCGCCTAGAAGGCATGGTACTCTCTGCAGAACGTACCAAGGCATAACAAATTCTGTCTTCATAAGGTAGAGATCATTTAACTGTTAGGAAGCATAACTATATTATATGTATACCATATAAAATCACAGCCATAAGTACTCAAGTATATAACAAGTCCATACTGTCAAATTCACAAAAATCAGCTGTTTCCAGTTGTTTCTCTCTCTCTGTCTTTCTTTTTTTTTTTTGAGATGGAGTCTTCCTCTGACACCCAGGCTGGAGTGCAACAGCACGATCTTGGCTCACTGCAACCTCCGCCTCCCCGGTTCAAGAAATTTTCCTGCCTCAGCCTCTCAAGTAGCTGAAATTACAGATGAGTGCCACCATGCCTGGCTAATTTTTGTATTTTTAGTAGAGACAGGGTTTCACCATGTTGGCCAGGCTGGTCTTGAACTCCTGACCTCAGGTGATTCACCCGCCTCAGCCTCCCAAAGTGCTGGGATTACAGGCGTGAGCCACTGTGCCTGACCTCCAGTTTTCCCTTAATATTCATCTATTATACTATGTGTGTGATTTCTTTTGTCATTTTTCATGTTTATGATATCGTTAGGCTTTGTGTCCCCACCCAAATGTCATCTTGAATTATGATCCCTATAATCCCCACAATCCCCGTGTGTCAAGGGAGAGACCAGGTGGAGGTAATTGAATCATGGGAGCAGTTTCCCCCCAAGTTGTTCTCATAATAGTGAGTGAGTTCTCATGGGATCGGATGGTTTCATAAGGGGCTCTTCTCTCTTCTCTTGGCACTTCTCCTTCCTGCTGCCTTGTGAAGAAGGTGCCTTTCTTCCCCTTTGTCTTCTGCCGTGACTGTAAGTTTCCTGAGGCCTCCCCCGCCATGCTGAACTGTGAGTCAATTAAACCTCTTTTCTTCTTAAATTACCCAGCCTCAGGCAGTTCTTTATAGCAGTATGAGAAAGGACTAATACATTTTGTTTATTTTATTTGCTTACAACTGCTAGCAGGTAAGCAGTAGCTGGCACCAAACATTCTAGAAAAAGAAAATTGAGTCAAAATTGTAAAATCAGGGTTGGGCACAGTGGTTCATGCCTGTAATGGCAGCACTTTGGGAGGCCAAAGTGGGAGGATGTCTGGAGTCCAGGAATTTGAGACCAGCCTAAGCAATATGGTGAGACCCCATCTATTTAAAAAATGAAAAAAATTAGCTGGGCATGGTGATGCAAGCCTGTAGTCCCAGCTACTCGGGAGGCTGAGGCAGGAGAATTGCTTGAATCTGGGAGTTTGAGGCTGAGGTGAGCTATGATGGTACCACTGCACTCCATCCTAGGTGACAGAGCAAGATCCTGTCTCTAAGAAAATAATTTTTCAAAAAAATTAAAAATTCAGAAAATTCTATCTATTAATTTTGTTTAGCAAATTGGGAAAAGCCCTTCATTCTATTTTGGTGGAAAACTTCTTTTGTAAAATGATGGGTCCTCAAACTCTGCATCTAGCATTTGCAGAGCACTGCAGAAGGCAAGCATTGGATGTGGCAGGTCGCCTGTGCTTCTGTGAGATCCGAGACAAGAGTACAAATGGCAGCCCCCACAGCATCTGTTTAAATATGAAAAGTTACCAATCAAACTGAGAAATTGTTAGAGAAAATATGTTCTACCTTCTTGTCTTAACACATGCATCTTTATCATGTCCTAGAAGACCAGATAGAATCTGGTTTGGGAACATGGTGGTGTGGGGACACCCAGCCACACCTGTTCTCTTCCCATCCCATCCTCTATTCCATTCCCCGCCAGAAAGGTCCTGAGTCAGGGGTGTAGATTCCCAGCACAGGGTGCAAATGCTGCCTATGCCCCTTGAAAAATGCCACACTCTCTTCCTTCCCACATCCTGAGGCTTGGGGGCCTGGTGAAGAGGCCCACATAGGCCCAGGCAGCTGGCCCTGGGCTGCTAGGGCAGGAAACTCCTTGGCCTGTGGGCAGGAGCAGCCAGAGTGGGACTAGTGGGCACCCTCTACTGTGAGGGTCCAGCATGGGGGCCCTCCTGCCTGAGTCTAAGGGTGGGAGTAGGCCAGCACTCACAGGGCAAGCAGGAGAGCAGGGACTCTGCTGGTCCTAGCCTTGTCTGGGGGCCCCTGGCCTTTCTTCTGTAGGAGGATACAACAGTTGGCAATAATTCCACACCTGTGCCGCCAGTTCTTCCCTTCCCTCCACCTCACTGTGTACATCCTGCTTCTTCCCTTCCCTCCACCTCACCATGCACATCCTACTTCCAACCCCGGAGCTTTCTCACCTGGACCACTGCACCAGCCTCTGACTGGCCTCCCTGTGACTTTCCCTGCCACCATGCCCCCAACTCTCTCCACAAAGTAGCCCGAGTTATCCCTTAAACACGCACTCAGCCTGTAATCCCAGTGCTTTGCAAGGCTGAGATAGGAGGATCACTCAGAGTCACGGGTTGGAGACCAGCCTGGGCAACATAGCAAGACCTCCATCTCTACAGAAAATCATTTTTCTTTTTTTTTTTAAACCAAAGCAAAACATGCACTCAGATCACGCCACTCACCGACTTAAACCCTCCCATCACCACCCCACTGCGTGTGGGAGAAAACCCACGAGCATCCAGCCGGCCACAGACCCTGCCTAAATTGGCACTCATCTCTGCTCATGCCCCATCCGCTTCTTGACTCCCAGGTCAGCTTTGCCAAGCAGAACGTCTCCCAGCCACAAGGCGCTGCGTTTTGCACTTTTGACTCCCTGGAATGTTCTTCCCAGGTTGGCATGACTCCCTCCTTCCTGTCGTTTGAGAAGGCGCTGTCAGGCTCCTCGCGGGGACGTGCTACACACTCGTCCCCCCTCCCCCATTGTTCCTTAGGCCACTGTATGTTTTATTTTCCTCATAGCACCCTCTAAAAATGGTATTTTATGTGTTCCTTATCAGCTTCCCCCACTAGAGTGCCAGCTCCACAAACGCAGGAACCTTGTCTGTCCTGTTCTGCCCATTCCCAGAGCTAGGGCCAACCTCAGCCTATGAGAGAGCCTCAAATATTTGTTGAATGAACACAGATGGATTTGACTGCAGAAAACGGTTACCCAGCCACCCTCCTGGAACTGAGTCTGTTCCTAAGCCTAGAGTTGCTCAAGGGTGGCCCTGAAGGATGCTGGAGAAGCCCTGACTGACCCCGTGGGTCAGGGATCACTACAGCTGACTCAATCCGGAGCTTCCTGAAGCAGTTTCAGGCAAGGCTGCCAGGGCCCGCGGGGCCTGCTCAGTGCCTTTGGGGTAACTCCAAAGAGGCCACTGACAGGCAGCTATGGCCCCCAAGGGCTTGGCTAAGCAAGAAGCACCCTTGTAGGGAGGAAAATGGGCCTTTTTGGGGGGGGTAGCTGCAGTCCAGCCAGGACACAAGGCTTCGTGCGCAGAGGTCACCTGAATTGGGCCCTGCCTGAAGCGCCCCTCCACCACGGCTCCAGAGCTCCCCCTACCTGCAGGGCACTGCCAGGAGGGGCGCCGGGGAGCATGGACATGGCTGGGCATCAGACCCACCTAGGGAAATGGGCCTGTCTCCCAGCTGGCTCCTGGGTGCACAGGGACTGCTCTATCCTGCCGACTTGGCAGACGCCACTGCTCCAGAGATAGGGTGGAGTCCTTGGCGCCCATTCTTGTGCACCCACCATTCTGACCCTATTTCTTCTCTTTGCTGAATTCCAAGGATTTGTGCCTCAAGATGCATCTTTTTAAAAAATTTTAGCTTGGTGCCTTGGCTCACACCTGTAATCTCAGCACTTTGGGAGGCCAAGGCGAGAGGATCTCTTGAGGCCAGAGTTTGAGACTAGCCTGGGCAACATAGTGAAACCTTGTCTTTATGAAAAATTTTAAAAATTAACTAGGTGGGACCAGGCGCAGTGGCTCAAACCTGTAATCCCAGCACTTTGGAAAGCTGAGGCAGGCAGATCACCTGAGGTCAGGAGTTCAAGACCAGCCTGGCCAACATGGTGAAATCCTATCTCTACTAAAAATACAAAAATTAGCCGAGCATGGTGGTATGTTACTATAATCCCAGCTACTCAGGAGGCTGAGGCAGGAAACTCACTTGAACCCGGGAGGCAGAGGTTGCAGTGAGCCGAGATAGCGCCACTGCACTCCAGCCTGGGTAACAGAGTAAGACACTGTCTTATAATAATAATAATTAGCCAGGTGTGATGGTGCATGCCTATAGTCCCAGCTACTCAGGAGGCTAAGACAGAGGATTATCCGAGCCCAGGAAGTCGAGTTTACAGTGAGCTATGATTGTGCCAGTGTACTCTAACTTGGGTGACAGAGCAAGACCTTGTCTCTGAAATTTAAAAAAAAAAAAAAAAAAAAAAACCTAATAAGGTAAGAAGCCAAATCTTTTGAAAAATCAAAATAAGAGTATCTAGGGGCTGACTGCATGAAAGCCCCAATTCTAGCCTTTTTTCTTTGTGATTCCACTCAGCTGCCTCAAGTCTAAGTCCCTCAACACTGTGTAAAGTAGCCCCCAAGGCAGACACTGAAGCCACGGGAGGAATGAGCTGCACGCAGTGGACTACTTGGAACATTTCTTTTTTTTTTTTTTTTTTGAGACGGAGTCTCACTCTGCCGCCCAGGCTGGAGTGCAGTGGCCGGATCTCAGCTCACTGCAAGCTCCGCCTCCAGGGTTTACGCCATTCTCCTGCCTCAGCCTCCCGAGTAGCTGGGACTACAGGCGCCCGCCACCTCGCCCGGCTAGTTTTTTTGTATTTTTTAGTAGAGACGGGGTTTCACCGTGTTCGCCAGGATGGTCTGGATCCCCTGACCTCGTGATCCGCCCGTCTCGGCCAACTTGGAACATTTCTAAAGGCTGCATCTGGTCTAGCACATTAGCGGGAACTCAATTTTTCCCAAAGGAAGCCAGTATCAGGTCCTGCTGTGGCCTGTGGAAATACACTGTCAACTTACAGGTTAAGAAACCAGATTGCAGAGTGTAAATTAGTTCAACTATTGTGGAAAGCCGTGTGGCAATTCCTCAAAAAGCTAAAAGCAGAACTAGCATTTGGACCAGCAATCCCATTACTAAGTATATACCCAGAGGAATTAAAGCATTCTATCATAAAGACACATGCATGCGAATGTTCACTGCGGCACTGTTCACAACAGCAAAGACGTGGAATCAACCTAAATGCCCATCAATGACAGGCTGGATAAACAAAATGTGTTATATATATACCGGGGAATACTATGCAGCCATTAAAAAGAATGAGATTGTGTATTTTACAGGGGCTATTATCCTTAGCAAACTAACGCAAGGACAGAAAACCATGTTCTCACTTACAAATGGACTCATGAGCCCAAAGAAGAGAATAACAGACACTGGGGTTTACTTGAAGGTGGAGGGTGGGAGGCAGGAGAGGAGCAGAAAAGATAAGTTTTGGGTACCGGGCTTAATACCGAGTGATGAAATATCTGGACACCAAACCCCTGTGACACGAGTTTACCTATGTAACAAACCTTCACATGTACCCCCAAACTGAAAATAAAAGATAGAAAGAAAGAAAGAAAGAAAAAAAGAAAGAAAGAAAGGAAGAAAGAAAGAAAGAAAGAAGAAAGAAAGAAAGAAAGAAAGAAAGAAACGAAGAAAGAAAGAAACTGAATTGCAAAGGTTACCATTCTTGACATCCAAGATAAAACCTTAACTGAAACAAAGCAAGTTGCAGAACAGCTTGCAGCTTCCACTTTTCTGGGGGAAAAAAATAAACCTCTTTAAATATACATTTGTGGGTGGATAGAAAGAAGTTAGGAGGACTTCACATCAAACTACTAATGGTGGTTCTCACTTTGTGAGAAGGGGGATAATTTGCACTTTTTAATTTATATATTTTTGTAATTTGGACTTTTTAAACAGATGATTATATATTTATTAATTTTATAGTTTAAATAAAATTTATTAAGTTTATAGTTTATTAAATTATAAAAATACATTGTCACTTCAATTTTATAGTTTTATAAACTGTAAACTCTTTTAAGTCACCTGAATTTACTTTACAAATTATATAATGCTATAATGGATGGCATAGTTTTATAATAACTTCAAAATGCTTTTCAGTGACCATATTTTCCAAATAGAAAAAGCTGAAGGCCGGCACGGTGACTCACGCCTGTAATCCCAGCACTTTGGGAGGTCAAGGCGGGTGGATCACGAGGTCAGGAGTTCAAGACCAGCCTGGCCAAGATGGTGAAACTCCATCTCTACTAAAAACACACAAAAAATTAGCCGGGCTTGGGGGCAGGTGCTTCTAATCCCAGCTACTCAGGAGGCTGAGGCAGGAGAATCGCTTGAACCCAGAGGGTGGAGGTTGCAATGAACCAAGATCACACCACTGCACTCCAGCCTGGGTGACAGAGTGAGACTCCATCTCAAAAAACCAAACCAAACCAAAACAAACAAACAAAAACCTGGAAACATGCTCTAAAATAGATTTTTTAAAAACTGATTTGTGGATTTTCTCATATAAAGAATCACATGCAGTTATAGATAATAAGTCACATTTAATTCTACATTTAACAAGTCATTTTTATTTTAAAAGAAAAAAGCCCATTTATTTATATATAGAGAACTTCTAACCAGGCGCAGTGGCTCACATCTGTAATCCCAGCATTTTGGGAGGCCAAGGTGGGCAGATCACTTGAGGTCAGGAGTTCGAGAACAGCCTGGCCAACATGGTGAAACCCTGTCTCTACCAGTAATACAAAAATTAGCCAGGTGTGGTGGCACACACTTATAATCCCAGCTACTTGGGAGGCTGAGGCATGAGAATCTCTTGAATCTGGGATGTGGAGGTTGCAGTGAGCCAAGATTGTGCCACTGCACTGCAGCCTGGGCAACAGAGCAAGACTCTGTCTCAGAGAAAAAGAAAAAAAGAGAGAACTTCTAAAAATCAGTATGAAAAGGAATTGCAATCCAAAAGAAAACTGAAATATAGAGAGAGTTTATTTTAAAAAGTAAATGCAGGCCAGGTGTGGTGGCTCACACCAGTAATCCCAGGACTTTGGGAGGCCAAGGTAGGAGAATTGCTTGAGGCTAGGAGTTCAAGACCAGCCTGGGCAACATAGTGAGACCTTATCTCTACTAAAAATAAAAACTTAGTCAGGCATGGTATTGCATGCCTGTAATCCCAGCTACTTGGGAGGCTGAGGAAAGAGGATCCCTTGAACCCAGGAGTTTAAGACTGCAGTGAGCTACGATTGTGCCACTGTACTCCAGCCTGGGTGACAAAGTGAGACTCTGTCTATTAAAAAAAGGGAAATGCGAATAGATTTTAAACATGCTTAAAAATGCTAATTCTCTGAAAATAATATACAAATTTAAACTACACCATTGGATAGGTGAAGATGAAAACATTTAATAATATGCTGGACTGGTCAATGAGTAGGGCAAATAGGTAGAATTCTATACTGATACAACCTCTTTGGAGGCTAATTTAGCAATACTTACCTAATTTTCAAGTGTCATTTTCCTTTCAACTTGCAATTCCATTTGTAAAATTTGAATCCCATAAACTCTCATGTATACACAAAGGGGCACGTGTTGGATATTAACTGGGGGACAAGGGATATTGACTGCAACATTGTTTTTGCTTGTTTGTTTGTTTGTTTGAGATGGAGTCTCGCTATGTTGCCCAGGCTGGAGTGCGGTGGCATGATCTCGGCTCACTGCAGCCTCTGCCTCCCAGGTTCAAGCAATTCTCCTGCCTCAGCCTCCTGAGTAGCTGGGATTACAGGCATCCGCCACCACACCTGGCTAATTTTTGTATTTTTAGAGATGGGGTTTCACCATGTTGGCCAGGCTGGTCTCAAACTCCTGATCTTAGGTGATCCACCCGCCTTGGCCTCCCTAATTGCTGGGATTACAGGTGTGAGCCACCGTGCCCGGCCAACATTGTTTATAATTGTAAAATAGAAGAGTGGTTAAGTGACCATGGGCTAACTGGTTAATAATCTCTATGTCTGTTAAAAAAGAGGAGAAAAAGGCTATTGAACACTTGTAGAAAGATCGCTGGGCTGGGTGTGGTGGCTCATGCCTAGCATGTTGGGAGGCCAAGAGAGATCACTTGAGCCTGGGAATTTGAGGCCAGCTTGGGCAACATAGTGAGACCCTATCTTGACAAAAAAGTTAATAAGATACGTATAGCCAGGCATGCTGGCATGTGCCTGTAGTACCAGGTACTCAGAGCTGAGGTACTATATTGCTTGAGCCTAGGAGGTCGGAGCTGCAGTGAGCTATTATTGTACCACTGCACTCCGCAGTCCTGGGTGACAGAGTGAGACTGTGTCTCTAAAAACAAAAACAAAAAAACCTCTGATATATTCATTCGTCATTACACAGATGTGCCTACGTGGACCTGGAAATATGCTCTAGAAATGGATTGTTTAGTGATTTGGGAGTTTTTGCATATGAAGAACATACACAGTTATAGACACTAAATCACTTTTTTGCTGTTGTTGTTGTTAGATGGAGTCTCACTCTGTTGCCCAGGCTAGAGTGTAGTGCAGTAGTGCGATCTCAGCTCACTGCAACCTTTGCCTCCCAGATTTGAGCGATTCTCCTGCCTCAGCCTCCCAAGTAGCTGGGATTATATGCGCACCCCACCACGCCTGGCTAATTTTTGTGTTTTCAGTAGAGACGGGTTTTGCCATGTTGGCCAGGCTGGTCTCAAACTCCTGACCTCACGTGATCTATCCTCCTTGGCCTCCCAAAGTGCTGGGATTATAGGCATGAGCACTGCACCTGGCCAACAGTACATTATTTTTATTGGTGGCCCTAAAAAAACCTATACAGTAGTCAGTTACAGTAAAGTTTTTCATACAACATGAGCCCATTTCTCTCAAACATGGACTGGGGTTTCCTGTCGTGTTGATTTAGCAGTTCGGGGACTGTAGGTGTGGCAGGATTGTCCCATCCCACCTCTCTAATTAGTCTTGTCTCTACCACTTTCAGTCAAAATTCCAAAGGTCACTTTGGAAGGCACATAGCCCATGAAACTGTCCAGACACTCCCTTTTGGCCAAATAACCCTCCATGGCCCAGATTCCAATGCAGAGCCCTGGGAACCAGGGGCACACTGTTTCCAGTCTTCATCTGCTTAGCCAACAGGGAGAGGTGACACTGAACAAATTGAGTTTCAACCAGCATATCTTTAGAACCCAAGTTTTGTTATAATTGATTGGAAAATCTAGCTTACATTCCAAAGGCACTCTTTTTTTTCTTTTCTTAATCTTAGTCAAGGTGCAATAACAGTTAAACGAAAACCAGCATGAGTCATGCTCCTATAAAACTGTCTGCTCTCAGAGTTCAGTGTTTTTCTAGACCAGGGACATTCGCCGGCAGTTAGCATAGAATGGGGTTATTCTGGCCTCTTACTTTTCTAGGGGAAATCATCATAAGGCGAGCAGATCACATGGAATCTGACACTGACATGGAATGCACACACTGGGTGGACATCGATGGAGTTTTCGCTGTGTCACCCAGGCTGGAGTGCAGTGGTGCGATTTTGGCTCACTGCAACCTCGGCCTTCTGGGTTCAAGAGACTCTCATGCCTCAGCCACCTCATAGCTGGGATTATAGGCACTCGCCACCATGCCTGGCTAATTTTTATATTTTTAATAGAGACGGGGTTTCACCATGTTGGCCAGGCTGGTCTCGAACTCCCAGCCTCAAGTGATCTGCCCGCCTCGGCCTCCCAGAGTGCTGGGATTACAGGCGTGAGCCAAATCGCTTGGCCAGGGAGCTCTTAAGTAAAATTTGAAAAACAGCAGCAGCAACAACGATATGCCTAGGGACAGTAGAGTCAAATTGATAAAACTAAATAAACATACAATCTTGAACATAGAGAAAACAAGACTTTGCATACAGGGGTGCAAATATTCAAATGATTGTGGACTTATATCAGAAATAAATGAGGCTAGAAGACAGTGAAACAACATCTTGAAAGCACTGGGAAAAAACCAGTCAATCCAGAATTCTGTATCTAGTGAAGATATCTTTTAAGAATAAAGGTGAGCCTGGGTATGGTGGCTCATACCTGTAGTCCCAGTGCTTTGGGAGGCTGAGGCGGTGGGGGATCACTTGACCTCAGGAGTTTGAGACTAGCCTGGCCAACATGGTAAAACCCCATCTGTACTAAAAATACAAAAATTAGCTGAGTATAATGGTGCAGGCCTGTAATCCCAGCTTCTTGGGAGGTTAAGGCACAAGAATTGCTTGAACCAGGAAGGCAGAGGTTGCAGTGAGCTGAGATTGTGCCACTGCACTCCAGCCTGGGTGATAGAGTGAGACCCTGTTGCAAAAATAAATAAATAAATAGATAAATAGATAAAGAAATAAATAAATAAAGGTGAGGCTAGGTGTGGTGGCTTACGTCTGTAGTCCCAGCACTTTGGGAGGCCGAGGCTGGAGGATCAGCTGAGGTCAGGAGTTTGAGACCAGCCAGGAAAAGAGGTGAAACCCTGTGTCTACAAAAAGTACAAAAATTAGCCAGGCATGGTGGTGTGTGCCTGTAATCTCAGCTGCTCAAGAGGCTTAGGTGGGAGGATTGTTTGAGCCTGGAAGGCAGAATATGAAGTGAACCAAGATCATCCTGCCACTGCACTCCAGCCTGGGTGACAATGTGAGACCCTGTCTCAAAAAGACAAAAAGAATAAAGGTGAAATAAAGATGGAAACGATAGACACTGGGGACTACTCGGGGGAGAGAGAAAGGGGTGTTGGCTGAAAAACTACCTGTTGGGTACTGTGCTCACTGCCTGGGTGATGGGATCATCTGAACCCCAAACTTCAGCATCACGCAATACGCCCACATAACAAACCTGCACATGCACCCTCCAAATCCAAAGTAAAAGCTAAAATAAATAAATAAATAAAGTATAAAGGTGAAATAAAAATGTTTTTAGTTTTTAAAAAAGCTAGGAGAATTTGTTAGCAGCAAACCTGCACTACAAGGAATGCTAAAGGTGCTTTAGGAGGCCAAGGTGGAAGGATCGTTTGAGGCCGGGAGTTCAAGACCAGCCCGGGCAACATAGTGAGATCCCATCTCTATTGAAAAAAATGCTAAAGGAAGATTTCTGCAGGCTGAAGGGAAATGAAACCAGATGGAAACGTGGATCTACAGGACAGAATGAAGCTTGTCAGAAATGGTAAATATGTGGATAAGTAGAAAAGATTAATTTGTCCTCTTAATTTCTTTAAAACACAGATAATTGTTTAAAGCAAAAATTATATTGTGTTATGGGGTTTATAATGTCTGTAGGTGTAGTAATCATGACAACTATAACATAAAGAACAGGGGGTATACATGAACCTATATAGTTGCAAGCATTCCACATTTTATGCAAAGTGGTGCAATATAAACTTTTGGCAGGCTATAAAAAGTTAAGGATGTATATTGTAACCCTAGGGCAATAACTTAAAAATAAGCCAAAAAGGTGTAGCTGTAAAACAACGGACATGTTAAAATGGAATTCAAAAATATATTCAGGTAATCAAAAGGAAGGAAGAGAAACAGAATTAAAAAACAGAAGACAAACAGAAAACAGTAAAATTATAGGCTTAAATCTAATCAGATCAATAATTATATTAAATAAGAAGGACTAGCATTGTAGTTAAAAGGCAGAGATTGTCAGAATAGATAAAAATGTTTAGGAGGCTGAGGTGGGTGGATCATGAGGTCAGGAGTTCGAGACCAACCTGGTCAATATGATGAAACCCTGTCTCTACTGAAAATACAAAAATTAGCCTGGCGTGGTGGTGTGCACCTGTAGTCCCAGCTACTTGGGAGGCTGAGGTGGGAGAATTGCTTGAACCTGGGAGGTGGAGGTTGCAGTGAGCTGAAATCATGCCACTGCACTCCAGCCTGGGCGACAGAACAAGACTCCATCTCAACAAAAAAGAAAGAAAAAAAAAAAATCCAAGGCCCAATTATATGCTGTCTATAAGCAACCTGCTTTTTTTTTTTTTCTTTTGAGATAGGGTCTTGTTATGTCACCCAGGCTGGAGTGCAGTGGCACCAACACAGTTTACTGCAGTCTCAATGTCCCAGGCTCTCACCTTTCAGTCTCCTAAGTAGCTGGGACCACAGGCATGCACCACCATGTCTGGCTAATTTTTGTATTTTTTTGTAGAGACAGGGTTTCCCTTTGTTGCCCAGGCTGGTCTCAAACTCCTGGGCTCAAGTGATTTGCCTGCCTTGGCCTCCCAAAATGTTGGGATTAGAGGTGTGAGCCACCATGTGCCTCCTACTTTAAATATAAAGACACAAATAGGTTGAAGTTGATAGGAAAATATATATTATGTAAACCTTAAGCACAAGAAAGCTTAATTGGCTATACAAATATTAATAAAATGGTTTTCAAGACAATATTACCAGAAAAAGGAATCTTTTATAATGATAAAAGATCAATACATTATGAAGTTATGATAATTGTAAATGTATACGTACCTAATAACAGAACCTCAAAACACATAAAGTAAAAATGTACAGAACAAAAGGGTGTGTCTGGAGGTTGAGCATAGAAGACTTCTTTTTAAATTTCAATTTTATACTTCATATGGTTTAAATTTTAACACCAAATGTGTATTCTGCATCATTATCATCATCATCAAAAGAGTGAAAATAATATTTGAGCCAAGTCTTAAAATATGACTAAGAATTTTTCAGATAAGTGGAAAGGGAGATCTTTCCAGGCAAAGGTCATATGTGTGCCAGCACAGGGAGGCATGAAAGTGCCTGGTGTGTTCTGGGACTGAAGTTTTTTGAGAAGTCTGAAATATAGGATTGGGTTGGTATTACTGAGGAGGAATAGGAGGTGAGCAACAGACAAGTAGAAGCCAGATGTGGAAGGAGTTTATCAGTATGCACATTTGAACTTTACCTTGACAGTCATGGATAGTCACTAACGTGTTTTTCAAAGGGAGGATACAGGATTGTCTCTGGACTTTAGAGAGACAATTCTGACTGCAGCTTAGAGGATGGTACAGAGGAGACCACAGTGAAGGCAGAGTGACTTCTGGGCGATGCTTTAGTAATGCAGATTAGAAATGCTGGGGGCCTAAACCAGGAAAGTAGAGCAGAGATGGAGAAAAAACAAGTGTGGTTTTGAAAGGTACATAGGGGCCAGGCACAGTGGCTCACGCCTGTTATCCCAGCACTTTGGGAGACCAAGGCAAGTGGATCACCTGAGGTCAGGAGTTTGACACCAGCCTGGCCAATGTGGCAAAACTCTGTCTCTACTAAAAATACAAAAATTAGTCAGACATGGTGGTGCATGCCAGTAATCCCAGCCACTCAGGAGGCTGAGGCAGGAGAATCATCACTTGAACCTCGGAGGCGGAGGTTGCAGTGAGCTGAGATCGTGCCTTTGCACTCCAACCTGAGTAACAAGAGCAAAGCTCCATCTCAAAAACAAAAACAAAAACAAAAACAAAAAAGAAAAAGAAAAGGAAAAAGAAAAAGAAACGTACATAGGAAGCAAAATAATGAGAATTTTGCAATTCTGGATCTAAGTGATGAGAGACATTGACATCTATTAACTCCTGTGAATTGAGTCTCATGAAACCACTTGGTGACATGATACTTTATTCCATTTCCATAAAACAATAATAACATAATGATATCTACCATTTAAAAAGTTTATTTTATTCAATGCAATCCCTATCAGAATCTCAACTGACTTCTTTATATGATAGAAATGGACACACTGCTGATCCTAAATTTCATGTGAAACTTAAAATAGCCAAAATAATCTTGAATAGAAGAACAATATTTGGAGGACTTAAACTTCCTGATTCCAAAACTTACTACAAAGCAAAAGTAATCAAGGCAGTGTGGTACTGGCATGAGGTTAGACATATAGATCAATGGAAGAGAATTGAGAGTCCAGAAATAAAACCATATATTGATGGTGAATTGATTTTTCAACAAGGGTGCCAAAAACATTCAATGGCAGAAAAAAGTAGTCTTTTCAATATATGGTGCTGGGACAACTGGATATCTATATGTGAAAGAATGAAGCTGGACCCCTACCTCATGCCATATACAAAAATTAACTCAAAATGGATCAAAGACCTAAATGTAAGAGCAAAAACTATGAGATTCTTAGAAGAAAACAAAGGAGTAATTCTTTATGACCTTGGCTAGGCAAAATGGTTTCTCAGGTATGACACCTAAAGCATAAGCAACAAAATAATATAGATAAATTGGACTTCATCAAAATTAAAAATTTGTATGCTTCAAATGACACTAACAAGAAAGTTGGCCAGGCTTGGTGACCCATGCTGTAGACCCACCACTTTGGGGGGCTGAGGTGGAAGGACAGCTTGAGGCTGGGAGTTCGAGACAAACCTGGGCAAGATAGCAAGACCCTGTCTCTCAAAAAAAAAAAATTGCCAGATGTGTGGTGCATACCTATAGCCCCAGCTACTCAGGAGCTAATGTGGGAGGATCACATGACCCCAGGAGTTTGAAGCTGCAGGAAGCTATGATTGTGCCACTGCACTCCAGCATGGGTGACAGAGGGAGACACTGTCTCAGAAACAAAAAGCAAAACAAAACAAACAAAAAAGAAAGTGAAACGACTAACACAATGGCAGAAAATATGTGTAAATTGTACATCTGATAAGGGACTTATATCTAGAATACATAAAGAACTCTTACAACTCAAGAATAAAATTACCCCAATTAAAAAATGGACAAAGGAGTTGAATAAATATTTCCCCCAAAAAGTTCTACAATTGACCAATAAGCACATGAAAGGGTGCTCAGCTCATTATTCCTCAGAGAAATGCAAATCAAAACACAATGGGATACTCACTTCACACCCACTAGGAAACCTGTAATAAAAAAGACGCCAGTAAATGTTAGCTTGGAGAGACTGATACCCTCATACACTGCTCGTGGGGTTGTAAAATGGTGCAGTCACTTTGGAAAGCACTCTGGCAGTTTCTCCAAAAGAGTTGCCATTTGACCCAGCAATTCCATGCCTAGGTATATAGGCAAGAGAAATGAAAATATGTTGTATTAGTCTATTTTCATGTTGCTGATAAAGACATACCTGAGACTGGGTAATTTATAAAGAAAAAAAGAGGTTTAATGGACTCAGTTCCACGTGGCTGGGGAGGCTTCACAATCATGGCAGAAGACAAAAGGCACATCTTACATGATGGCAGGGAAGAGAGGGCTCGTGCAGGGAAACTGCTTTATAAAACCATCAGATCTCATGAGACTTATTCATTATCATGAGAACAGCACGGGAAAGACCCGCACTCATGATTCAATTATCTCCTGAGTCCCTCCCACAACACGTGGGAATTATGGGACCTACAATTCAGGATGAGATTTGGGTGGGGACACAGTCAAACCATATCATATGTCCATACAAAATCCCATACATGAATACTTATGGTAGTATTATTTATAACAGGTAAAAGGTGGAACCAATCTAAATGCTCCCCACTGCTGAAAGGATAAACAAAATATGGTATATCCACATGATGGAATATTATTTGGCTATGAAAAGGAATAACATGCTGATATGTGCTACCACATAGATGGACCTTGAACATATGCAAAGTGGCAGAGACGGTTACAAAAGATGACACAGTCTATGAGTCCATTTATATGAAGTGTCCTGAACATGCAAATCTATGGAGACAGAAAGGAGATTAATGGCTGCCTAGGGCTGGGAGGGGGGGATGATTGCAGGGGGGCGCATGATAGCTAAAGGGGACAGAGCTGGTTTTGAGAGTGAAGAAAATGTTCTAAAATTGTGCTGTTGCACAACTCTGTGAATATAGAAAAAAATCATTAAATTGTACGCTTAAAATGGGTGAATTGTATGATATGGGAATTATATCTCAGTAAAGAAGTTACCAATAACATTACAAAACAAGAAAAAGAGTTTATTTTATTTTATTGAGAAATGGAGCTTAGGCCTGTCACTCAGGCTGGAGTGCAAAGGCACCTTCTTAGTTCACTGCAGCCTCGAACTCCTGAACTGCCTCAAACTCCTGGCCTCAAGCGAGTCTCCGACCTCAGCTTCCTGAGAAGCTGGGACTACAGGCATGCACCACCATGCCCAGCTATTTACAAAAAACAATTTTTTTTGTAGATGGAGTCTTGCTTTGTTGCCCACGCTGGTCTCAAACTCCCGGCCTCAAGCAATTCTCCTGCCTTAGCCTCCCAAAGTACTGAGATCACAGGTGGGAGTAACTGGGCCCAGTCCTTTTAATTTTTAATTTTTAGGTTATACAGATGATATATGTGTATTTTATTTTATTTTATTTTTTTTTTTTTGAGGCAGTGTCTCGCTCTGTGGCCCGGACTGGAGTGCAGTGGCCAGATCTCAGCTCACTGCAAGCTCCGCCTCCCGGGTTTACGCCATTCTCCTGCCTCAGCCTCCCGAGTAGCTGGGACTACAGGCGCCCGCCACCTCGCCCGGCTACTTTTTGTATTTTTAGTAGAGACGGGGTTTCACCGTGTTAGCCAGGATGGTCTCGATCTCCTGACCTCGTGATCCGCCCGTCTCAGCCTCCCAAAGTGCTGGGATTACAGGCTGTGTATTTTATTTTTAAGAAAATCAAAATATAGTAAGGTGTAGAGGAAAACATTTTAAATTACCCCCTTATCCCAAATTGCGAATCCTACCGCAGTTCTAAGAGGAAGCCACTATCATCAGTTTAATGCAAATCTTTCTTCACATTTTTTTGGTGACGTATAGGTATGAACGTAAATAAGAAGATGTAGATACATCATTTAGTTTTCTAACTTTAAAAATAAAAGGGTCCGTGTAGTATGTATTGCTCTGCTGCTTGCTTTTTCACTTAACATTGTGTTTTGGAGATCCCTCTGTATTATTACATAGAGATCTTCCTTTGGTTTAAAAAATACTGCATGGTATAATATTATATAGCAAAATGTGTGTAGGCTTAATACTTTGTAGTTAAATTGTTGGGTCAAAGGGTGTGGGGTTTAAAATTTAACAGAGGCCAGGAGCAGTGGCTCACACCTGTAATCCCAGCACTTTGAGAGGCCAAGGTGGAAGGATCACTTAAAGCCAGGAGTTGGAGACCAGTCTGGGCAACACAGTAAGAACTTATCTCTAAAAATTTGGCTGGGTGTGGTGGCACACAACTGTGGTCCCAGCTGCTTCGGAGGTTGAGGTGGGAGGATTGCTTGAGCCCAAGAGTTCAAAGCTGCAGTGAACGATGATCACACCATTGCACTCCTTGTTGGGTGACAGAGCAAGACCCTGTCTCTCAAAAAAAAAAAAAGGAAAATAAAAATAAAATTTAACAGATACTACACGTTATTTTTCAGAAAGGCTACACAGTTTCACACACTCACCAGTAGTAAATACATACACCTTTCAATAATATTTTTTAATATCAAATAATGGATATTAATACTTTTACATTTTGTTTGATAGCTCACTGTTGCTTTAACTTCTATTTTCCTGATTACTTATAAGGTTAATGAATATGAAATTCCCTAATGTTTTCACTCTGAGTTATTTTTCTTAGGCTGTCTGGTGTATTTTTTACATCTTTTTGTTTCAAGGGCTTTATTTTTAGTTTGTTTTACCCATAGCTCTTGTAAACAGCAAGTAGCTGATTTTCTTGGTTGCAATTCTCGTGCCTCAGCCTCCTGAGAAGCTGGGATTACAGGTGTGCACCACGATGCCTGGATTTTTTTTTTTTTGTATTTTTAGTAAAGACGGAGTTTCACCATTTTAGCTAGGCTGGTCTTGAACTCCTGTGATCCGCCCCCCTTGGCCTCCCCAAATGCTGGGATTGCAGGCGTGAGCCACTGCATCTGGCCCATTTTAAGTTTTACCAAAAAGAATTCCACTTGGTCATTATGATGGTTTTAAAACATGTCCACAAATTCTTTGCCACTTCTCTCACTAAAGGTGGAGTCTAATTCCCCTGCCCTCGAATGTGAGCTGGCCTTAGTGATGCGCTTCTAACAAGCAGAATGTAACTCTGGTGCTGTGTTCCCTTCCAGCTTCCAGCTGGCTCTTGTCCTATTGGAATCCATGTCCTTGGAACCTAGCCACCATGTTGTGAGGAACCCCAAACCACATGGAGAGGAAAGGAAGCTCCCAGCCAACAGCCAGTATCAACTGCCAGACACATGAATGAACCAGCCCTGGGAAGACTGCAACTCCCAGCTTGTAAATCTTCCAACCAAGGCCCCAAATACCCTAAAGCAAAAACAGGACATCTTCATTGTACCCTGTCCGAATTACCGATCCATAGAATCCATGAGCAAAATAAATGTTTGATGCCATTTCATTTTGGGGTAATTTATTATGCACCCATAGTAACTAGCATATTTATCAATAAAGAGCGTTAGCCAGGCATGGTGGCTCACATTTATAACCCCAATGCTTTGGAGGCCGAAGTGGGAGAATCACTTGAGGCCAAATATGTAATACCAGCTTGGGCAACATAGTGAGATCCTCATCTCTTAAAAATACATATATATATCTATATATATCTGAGTGTGCTTGTGGTCCAGCTCAGGAGGCCAAGACTGCAGTGAGCTATGGTTGTGCCACTGCACTCCAGTCTGGGCAACAGAGAGAGACAGAATCTCTCTCTGTAAAAAAAGAGAGAGAGTTTTAGAGGTGTTTCTCAACACCTTCCAATTGGGTGAAAAAAAGAAGACAATCTTGCCCAGAAATGTAATTATGTTTTTCTAGTAAGTCACTTCTCCACTGTCCTCAGTAAGATATGTTTGAAACTGTTTATACCATCTTGTTTTAGGTTTCCTAATTTTATTTCTAAATAGAAATATTTTTCTTTTTTTGTCTTTTTTTTTTATTAAAAAATTTGTTTCCTTCATTGAGTAATAGGATTTTCTTTTTTCCATTCTTTTTCCCTCTGGGAATTAGGATGTATAGAATTTATACATCTTTTATTCTTCTAGGATTACAATCACTTTTTTTTTTTTTTGAGATGGAGTTTCATTCTTGTTGTCTTGGCTGGAGTGCAATGGCATGATCTTGGCTCACTGGAATCTCTGCCTCCTGAGTTCAAGTGATTCTCCTGCCTCACCCTCCCAAGTAGCTGGTATTACAGGCATGTGCCACCACGCCCGGCTCATTTTGTATTTGTAGTAGCGACGAAGTTTCACCATGTTGGCCACGCTGATCTCAAACTCCTGATCTCAGGTGATCCACCCGCCTTGGCCTCCCAAAATGCTGGGATTACAGGTGTGAGCCACTGCATCCAGCCTACAGTCACATTTTTAAAACACATTTTTTTTTCAACCAATATTTAGTGGTGCCCAGTATCTTTCCTGCCCTGAACAAGACAAAAAACCTAGTAGGATTTCACGCCTCTCCTCCTTCTCTGCCCCTCCACCTCTCATGTTTACATCATCTGAACTTGAGTTTTAGACTACCTTTAAAAAAAAAAGCCAGCAATTATTTATCTTTAATTATAAGTTTATATCCCCACCCCCCCCTTTTTTTTAACTTGTCACTGTATCACTTATCACAAGATAAGTGATTTTTAGTATCACTTATCTTTCTCATGGATTCGTTTTCTGACTTGTTGGAATTTGTCTTATAATAAAATTTTCAGGGAATTCTTTGAGGGTAAACTTTATGAGTCTTTAGATGACTGAAAATGTCTTTATTTTGAGCTTTCCATTTGAATACTGGTTTGACTTGGTGAAGAGTTCTGGGTTTAAAAACTGTATTTCTTTTTTTTTTTGAGACGGAGTCTCGCTCTGTCATCCAGGCTGGAGTGCAGTGGCGCAGTCTCGGTTCACTGCAAGCTCCGCCTCCTGGGTTCACGACATTCTCTTGCCTCAGCCTCCTGAATAGCTGGGACTACAGGCGCCCACCACCGCACCCGGCTAATTTTTTGTATTTTTAGTAGAGACAGGGTTTCACCATGGTCTCGATCTCCTGACCTTGTGATCTGCCCGCCTCGGCCTCCCAAAGTGCTGAGGTTACAGGCGTGAGTCACCGCGCCCGGCTTTTTCTTTTTTTGAGACAGAGTCACGCTCTGTCACCCAAGCTGGAGAGCAGTGGCCCGATCTCCACTCACTGCAACATCTGCCTCCCAGGTTTAAGCGATTCTCATGCCTCGGCCTCCTGAGTAGCTGGGATTACAAATGTGCACCACCACACCTGGCTAAATTTTGTATTTTTAGTAGAGATAGGGTTTCACCAGGTTGGCCAGGCTGGTCTCGAACTCCTGACCTTGAGCGATCAGCCCACCTCAGCCTCCCAATGCCTGTTGGGATTACAGGCGTGAGCCACCACACCTGGCTTAAAAATTGTATTTATTTCAGAACTATCTATAGTGTGTTCCATCAGCTCATAGTACCCAGTGTTGCCAGTGACAGACGCGATGCTAATATGATTGTCATTCTTCTGCGGGGGCCTGATTTCCTGTCTCTGTTTGGCAGGATTTTCTCTTTCTCTTTGCTATCCTGAAATTTCACTAGATGAACTTCCTCTTCATTCTTCTCCCTTCATCAATGTTCACCCTTCATCAATCTTCACCCATCTTCTCTTTTGTTCCTTCTATTGTGACAAGGGAGGTGACCCTCCTTCTGCCCCCACTCAAGGCCTGTTCTCATGCTCTGGACACATTTTCTTTCACTTTCTCAGGGGTGCCACCCCACCTGCATTGACCTATGCTCTAGGGTTCCCCACTTAAGAAAACAAAACGCCTCTCTCTGACTACACATCTTTCCACCCGTCGTCCTATTTCTTTTTTCTTTTCTTCTTCTTCTTTTTTTTTTTGAGACAGCGTCTAGCTCTGGCTCCCAGACTGGACCACAATGGTACAATCACGGCTCACTGCAGCCTTGACCTCTGGGGCTCAAGCTATCCTCTCACCGCAGCCTCCTGAGTAACCGGGACCACAGGCGTGCACCACTGCGCCTGGCTAATTTTTATTATTAGTAGTAGTAGTAAAGACAGGGTCTGGCTATGTTGCCCAGGCAGGTCTTGAACTCCTGGCCTCAAGCGATCTTCCTGTCTTGGTTTCCCAAAGCGCTGGGGTTACAGGTGTGAGCCGCCACACCTGGCCCTTACTTCTTGACTCTTCACTCACAACTGAACTTCCTGACAGTTATTTCCAAACACTATCTCTGCCTACTCACCTTTCATTAATTTCCCAATGTGGTTTCATCAGCTCCCCACACTTTACTGTGGTTGTTGTTGGAAAGGCGCCCTCCCTGTTCTTAGGCCCAGCAGCGGCCTCTCCCCTGGTCCTTGGTAGCGTGCTGCAGCCTCCGTTGGTGAAATGCTTTCTCTCTTGCCATCCACCTTCTGCTTCCAGTCTCCTGCATCAGCTCCTCCTCTCCCAGGGCCAGCCTCACTTGTCTCCTCTATCTGCACTGTTCTTCTGGGGACTCTAATCCTCTCCCCTGGCTTTAAATATGATTACCTTGTTATTTAGTCCCAAATTTGTGTCTTCAGCCCACAGGCCAAGCCTGAGCATCACCCTCTAACATCCAATCTCTCTGTGTATTTCACAAGTATCTCGGAATTAACAAGTCTAAGACCAAATCTTGTTTTCCCCGTGAACTTACCTCCTGCCCCTAATCTGCCGCTTCTTTCCAGCCACTTAAGCCAGAGTTTGAGGGGCCAATCTCTACCTCTCCTTCTTCCCCTACTGTTCCATGCCTAATCTCTTATAACCTATTCTCTCCTCTTTGGCTCAAAATAGACCTATCAACTTCTTATCCCCACTGCCAATACCCTAGTCCAAACCACTGCTGTCTCCCACCTGGACCACAACGATGGGCTGACCCTAACTGGGCTCCATGCCTGCCTTCCTGTTCCCTTACAATACATTCTCCTTCCAGAGGCACTGTTGCAAAAAACATAATCCAGTGCATAACTTCCCTTTGCGCTTTAAATAAGCCCTCCAAGGCCCAGCATGATCCAGCCCCTGCTTCTGTCTCTCCAGCCACACCTATGTCCTCCTCCAGCCCCACTGAGCTTCATACCTTCATTCATGCCGGGACTTTGGTCTTTCAGTTTCAGCCTCCGTGTCAGCAAAGACCCCTTCCATTTTGAAGAGAATCAACCAGTTGAGGAGCGGGTGGATGATAGAGCATGTTGCCCACAGAGGTAGCAAATTGGACTCATTTTCCTTTCCAGTGACGAAGGATATTTATTTTTCTGACTCAGGACTAAATGGGGCTGAGAGGCCCAGGCTGGGGAAAGTACTTGCAATACATATGGCAGAGGAAGGGTTAATGTCCTGCTTGCACAGACAGCCTTGAGAAGAAAAGCACAAAAAATTCAATGGGAAAAGGAGGAAGGAATTTAATAGGTTTTTCACAGGAAGAGAAATTTAAATAGCCAATAAATAAGTGAAAAATTAGTTTCATTAGTAATCAGGGAAATGCCAATTAAAGAAACTGGAGCAGCTTTTTAAGGAAAAAACTCATCAGATTGGCAAAAATTGAAGAGTGGCTGGCTGGTAAGAATACATGAAATCAGACACTGTGTACCTTGTGGGTAGAATTGCAGCAATGCTTTGGGGAAATAATTGGGCAATGTCATTCAGATTAAAAAAAAAAAATACACCTGGCCAGGCGAGGTGGCTCACGCCTGTAATCCCAGCACTTTGGGAGGCTGAGGCTGGTGAATCGCTTGAGCCCAGGAGTTTGAGACAAGCCTGGGCAACATGGCAAAACCCCCTCTCTACATAAAACAAAAAAATTGGCTGTACGTGGTAGCACAGGCCTGTAGTCCCAGCTACTCAGGAGTCTGAGGTGGGAGGATTGCTTGAGCCTGGAAGGCAGAGGTTGCAGTGAGCCAAGATTGCGCCACTGCGCTCCAGCCTGGGTGACAGAGTGAGACCGTGTCTCAAAAAAAAAAAAAAAGAAAAGAAAAGAAAAAGAAAAAATGTTCCCTTTGACCCAGAAATGACAATTCTTGAGAATCTATCTTCTAAAATTATCTTATAAAATTACCAGCCTACACCTATATTTACACCAAGGTGGCATTTTAGCACTGTTTGCAATGGCAGAAGTCAGAAGGGAGGGTAGGAAAAGATTCTACCAAAACAGAAAATTACCCATGACGTCATGTTAAGTAAGACAGGAAGAAAGAAACTTCTATCACTATTACTCCAAATCTGTAAACATTGACTAAGTATATGGACAAAGGCTAGAGGGTACCATGTATCTACAGAAATATTGATTTAAACAGCTGATGGAACTGTGGGGGATTTTTGCCTTGAATTGTAATATTGTTTTGCCAATTATGTAAATAATTTTTTTAAATTTTATTTTATTTTATTTTTATTTTGAGATGGAGTCTTGCTCTGTCACCCAGGCTGGAGTGCAGTGGTGCCATCTTGGCTCACTGCAACCTCCACCTCCTGGGTTCAAGAGATTCTCCTCTCTCAGCCTCCCAAGCAGCTGGGATTACAGGTGTGTGCCACCACGCCCGCTAATTTTTGTATTTTTAGGAGAGATGGGATTTCGCCATGTTGGCCAGGCTGGTCTCGAACTCCTGACCTCAAGTGATCAACTTGCCTCGGCCTCCCAAAGTGTGGGATTACAGACGTGTGTTTTATCTTTTTTGAGACAGTTTTAGTCTGTCCCCCAGCCTGGAGTACAGTGCCGTGATCATAGCTCACTGCAGCCTTAAACCCGTTGGCTCAAGTGATCCTGCTGCTTTAACCTCCTGAGTAGCTAGGACCACAAGTGTGCGCCACCATGCCCACCTTATTTATTTATTTATTTATTTATTGACTTATTTATTTATAGAGGTGGGGGGGTCTTGCTATGTTGACCAGGCTGGTCTTGAACTTTCAGCCTCAAGCAATCCTCCCTCCTTGGCCTCCCAAAGTGCTGCGATTACATAGTGAGCCACTGTGCCTGGCCATGAATGGCAAATAATAATAATAATTTTGAAAACCACAAAGAAGCCATAACTGAGCATTCTTCTGTTACTTGATGGATCTGTAGAAAAATTAAACTTTGCTTTCGATAAGACAAACTACTTTCATCAGAGAGATTTCCAAAAATAGTACTTCCTCACTCTCTGGTGAAACTATTCCTCATTTCTGTATTGCTTTATACTAATATTTTTTGGTTTAATATTGAACTCAACTGCTTTTTCAAAGTCTTTGCAATATAGCTAGTATATTTTCCCTACTGAAGACATCCTCTTCCTTTTAAAAAAACAATTGCTTGGTTGGTTTTGCCCATTATATAATTGTAAACAGTGGACACAGATGACCCAAACTACCCCTTGGAGCTTTAGTCTTTTGTGATGGACCAATTCCTCCATTCTTTTAATAGCTTTGGTTCCTCTTTGCACACTGCCAGCCAGAAAACTCTACATGCTTGTGGTGGAAAGCTGCCCTAGCTAAACACAGTTTTCTGGGTGTGGCTCTACCGTACTTCCCTCATCTGAGTAGCCGTGGCTCTCGCTGGCCTTTTTGGGTTCTCTGGCACTACCTGGTCTGTGACCTTCTCCTGAGAGGGCCTCTTCAGTGTCTCTATGTGGCTGTGATACCACCAACTATGGCCACAGTCTCTACCACTCATACTCTCTGCCACTTACAGACTCCACTAAATAGATCTCTAATTTCCCAATCACACGTGAGCGTTAACACTTCCAAGCTCACTTAGTATGATGACTATTATCATTTTTAAAAGGAGAATGACAAGTGTTGGTGAGGATGTAGAGAAATTGAACATTCATATATCGCTGGTAGAAATGTCAAAAAGTGGCCGAGCGTGGTGGCTCATGCCTGTAATCCCAGCACTTTGGGAGGCTAAGACAAGTAGAACACCTGAGGTCAGGAGTTCGAGACCAACCTGGCCAACATGGGGAAACCCCCTCTCTACTAAAAATACAAAAATTAGCCCGGCGTGGTGACGTGCACCTATAGTTCCAGGTACTCGGGAGGCTATGGCAGGAGACTCACTTGAACATGGGAGGTGGAGGTTGCAGTGAGCCGAGATTGTGCCACTGCACTCCAGCCTGGACGACAGAGCGAGATTCAAATCTCAAAAAAAAAAAAAAAAAAAAAAGAAAAGTGAAAAGTTGCAGTGACTGCAGAAAACAATATGGTGGTTCCTCCAAACGTTAACAATAGAATTCCTATATGATCCAGCAATTTCACTTCTGAGTACAGACCTGAAAGAACTAGAAGCAGGGTCTCAACAAGGTATTTGCACATCCATGTTCATAGCGGCATTATTCTCAATAGCCAAAAAGTAGAAGCACCCCAAGGGCCTATCAATGCGTGAATGGATAAATGAAAGATGGTACGTCCATACAATGGAATATTATTCCGCCTTATAAAGGTAAGGACATTCTGGTGCATGCTACAATATGGATAAACCTTGAGAATGCTATGCTAAATGAAATAAGCCAGTCGCAAAAAGCAAATACTGTATATTCTAAGCAAACACTATATGAGGTACCTAGATTAGTCAAACATATAGAAACAGAAAGCAAAATGGTGGTTGCCAGGGGCTGGGGGGGAGTGGAGTTGTTCAGTGGGTACAGTTTCAGTTTTGCAAGATGAAAAGTGTTCTGGAGATTGGTTGCACAACATATGAATGCATTTAATATGACTGAAACAGACACTTAAAATTGGTTATGGTGGTGAATTTTATCTTATGCATATTTTACCAGGATTTAAACTTTTTCTTAAATTAAGAAAAAAAAAAAGTCTTGGAGCTGGGATCCAAACCCCATCATCTGATGGCAGTGCTAACTCTGAACAGTAGGCTATGCTATTCCTGCAGGTAAGAGCACCCACACACATTAGAAGGCAGTTCATGTTCCCACTCCTGCCAGAGCATGCACCCTGGCAGTCTCACTCCCCAGCCCAAGCAGCTTATCAATGGATTCCTTGTATGTACATTCAGAGCACCGCCCCTCCACCCCACCCCTGTCCAGATGGGTTCTGGTAAACTCATTTCTGTGTTTCCATTAATTCTCTCATGACTGGTGTCTTAGCAGCCACCCTCAATCACACACAACAAAAGCAGCACATCCTCTGTCACCTATAAAGTTGGAGCTTGGGCCAGGCGTGGTGACTCGTGCCTATAATCCCAGCACTTTGGGAGGCTGAGGCAGGAGGATCGCTTGAGCCCAGGAGTTTGAGACCAGCTTAGGCAACATAGCGAGACCCTCGTCTCTACAAAAAATTTAAAAAACTAGCCAGGTGTGGTGGTATGCACCTGTAGTCCCAGCTGCTTGGGAGGTTGAGGCTGGAGGATGGCTTGAGCTTGGGAAGTCAAGGCTGCAGTGAGCCGTGATCTGAGGCATTGCGTTTCAGCCTGGGCAATAGAGTAAGACCTTGTATCAAAAAAAAATTTGGAGCCTAGTGAGTGGTGAACATGCATTAATTAGTTACTTATTAACTATTATTATTTAATTATTAATAATAATTTAGTAAATAATTAATTATTGGTAATTAATAATCACCATCTGGTTGTCATTAATAAGCATTTAATAAATATGTAATAAGTAATAGCATTAAGTGAATATAGACAAAAAATCAAGAATTTAAAATTGGATGTAAGAAATAACTTATTGGTAGGTCCACTCTATTTCTTCTCTTCTTCTCTTTTCTTCTTTTTCTTTTCTTCCTCTTCTTCTTCTTTTTTTTTTTTTTTAGAGACAAGGGATTGCTCTGTCGTCCAGGCTGGAGTGCAATGGTACAATCACAGCTCACTGCAGCCTTGAACTCTTGAAGTGATCCTCCCACCTCAGCCTCCTGAGTAGTTGGGACTACAGGCATATACCACCATATCTGGCTAATTTTTTTGTTTTTTGTAGAGAGAGGGTCTTGCTATGTTGCCCAGGATGGTCTTGAACTCCTGACCTCAAGTGATCCTCCTGCCACAGCCTTCCAAATTGCTGGGATTACGGGCATGAGCCACCATGCCTGGCCCACTCCATTTCCTAATAGTGACATTGTGGGGTGTACTATTTGTACATATCTATGCTATATTATGCCTTTATGAGGTCATTTATTATTAAAAGAATTTTTTTTTTTTTTTTGAGACAGGGTCTCACTGTTGCCCAGGGTGGAGTATAGTGGTAAAAACACAGCTCACTGCAACTTCAACTTCCTCAAGCAATCCTCCCACCTCGGCCTCTCAGGTAGCTGAGACTACAGGTGCATGCCACCATGCCCAGCTAATTTTTGCATTTTTTGTAGAGATAGAGGTCTTGCTACATTGCCTAGGCTGGTCTTGAACTTCTGGCCTTAAGTGATCTGCCTGCTTTGGCCTCTCAAAGTGCTGGGATTATAGGCGTGAGCCACAGCACCTGGCCTCTGAGGTTATTTAAATCTAATTCTGCTAACAATTTAGGAACCTGTTAAATTGTCTCTTAACGTGTTTTCCCATTGGTTAAGTCCAGCATTCATCAGAGTCTTACAGGTTTACTGACTTACAAGCAAGAGAAACTGAGTCTGGTTAACTTAAACCAAATAATCTATTGAAAAAAGATGGAGAAGCTCATAGAAACCAAGAAAAAACCTGGAACAACTGCGCAGATGACAGTCACTAGAGCAGCTCCGGGAATCCAGATGGCAGGAACGGAACAGCATCGATTATGGTGCCGCTGCTGCTGAGAAGAACCGGCCCCAGCCATTCTCTTTGTCCCCACTGTCATCATTGGAATTCCCAAGAGGAACGTCTGATTGCTCTAGCCTGCTCAGCCAACCAATCACAACTCTGTTGTGGCCAGGCCAGGCTGGTTGCTCAAAGAAGAATTTGTGCCATTATCAAAAGAATCGGTGGGCAATGACAAGGACGAGCTATGTCCACCCCAAAGACTCACCAGCCTTTCTCCTTGGCAGCGCCTTCCAATGTAGCATCTCTTTTTTTTTTTTTTTTTTTTTGTGGTTGGGGGGTGGTGGCGGGGACGGAGTCTCGCTCTTGTTGCCCAGGCTGGAGCGCAATGGCACGATCTCGGCTCACTGCAACCTCTGTCTCCCAGGTTCAAGCGATTTTCCTCCCTCAGCCTCCCGAGTAGCTGGGATTACAGGCATGTGCCACCATGCCTGACTGCTTTTTGTAGTTTTAGTAGAGACGGGGTTTCTCCCTGGTCGTTAGGCTGGTCTCAAACTCCCGACCTCAGGTAATCTGCCTGCCCTTGGCCTCCCAAAGTGCTGGGATTACAGGCGTGAGCCACTGCGCCTGGCCCCAACCTAGCATCTTATGGACGTTACTTGGCCTATGTAGACTCAGATATGGCTTTAATTTTTTTAATGTTAAGTCATTTTTTTTTTTTTTTTGGAGATGGAGTCTCGCTCTGTCGCCCAGGCTGGAGTGCAGTGGCGCCATCTCAGCTCACTGCAAGCTCCACCTCCCGGGTTCGCGCCATTCTCCTGCCTCAGCCTCCCGTGTTGCTGGGACTACAGGTGCCCGCCACCGCGCCCGGCTAATTTTTGTATTTTTAGTAGAGACGGGTTTTCACCATGTTAGCCAGGATGGTCTCAATCTCCTGACCTCGTGATCCGCCCGTCTCGGCCTCCCAAAGTGCTGGGATTACAGGCATGAGCCACCACGCCCAGCCTAAATGTTAAGTCATTTTTAACCAGTCCCTAAAATACTGTCACCCTCCGTGACATCACCTCCCTGTCCACACAGAGAAGGGACAAGGTCCAGGAGAACACAAATCTACCCCATCCATTTTGACCTCAGTTCCAGTTTATGAAATTGATAAATACCTGGACTCTCTATGCAAGACTCTTTCTTGTGGCAAGTCAAGTTCTATTTTCCTGTTAACTTACTTACAACATTAAGGTTTTCTCATCTTCATTTTTGACTATTCTTCAGTAATACTGGCCATGACTATGGGATTGTCTTATGAGTTAAGTGATGCTCTGTTCCAAGACTACTCCATGTGAGATCCTGTAACACTGCTGCTTCAGTAAAGCTGTTTTCTTCTACCTTTGGCTCGCCCTTGAATTCTTTCCTGGGCAAAGCAAAGAATTTCCTGGGCTAAGCCCTTATCTGGGGCTCACCTGCCCTGCATCAGTATTGGCATGAGGACAGACAAACTGACCAGTGGAAAAGCATGTACAGATACATACAGTCAACTGATTTTTGACCACAGCCACCTGTTTGGCAATGAGGAAAGAAAGGATGAACTCTTCAGCCAGGCACAGTGGTATGCACCTGTAATCCCAGCTACTCGGAAGGCTGAGGTGGGAGGATCCCCTGAGCCCAGGAGCTTGAGACCAGCCTGGACAACATAGTGAGATCCCATCTCTTAAAAAAAAAAAAAGGAAAGAGAGATTATCTTTGATAAATGATGGAAATAACGGTGGGTCAGGCTGCCCTCTCCTATGTGGATGGGCCTCATCCAATCCACTGAAGGCCTGAATAGAACAAAAGGTTGTGTAAGAAAAAATTCTTTCTCTCTGTGTGGTTGTCTCCAAACTGGGACATGAGTCTTCTCCTGCATCCAGACTTGGGCCCAGACTGGAACTTAAACCATCAGCTCTCCTGAGTTTGGACTTCTCAGACTCTGTTATTAGGTGAGCCAATTTCTTGTAATTAATTTCTTTATGAACACACAGACAGACACATTCTATTGGTCTGTTTTTCTGGATAACCCTAATACAGTATGTTATACTTCAACAAATAATTTTTTAACTAATTGTTTAAGAAAATGCGTGAATAAAATATCTGGCCTGGCATGATGGTTCATACCTGTAATCCCAGCACTTTGGGAGGCTGAGGCGGGCGGATGACCTTAGGTCAGGAGTTCAAGACCAGCCTGGCCAACATGGTGAAACCCCATCTCTACTAAAAATACAAAAATTAGCCGGGGGTGGTGGCACATGCCTGTATTCCCAGCTATTCGGGAGGCTGAGGCAGGAGAATCACTTGAACCCGGGAGGCGGAGGTTACAGTGAGCTGAGATCATGCCACTACATTCCAGCCTGGGCGACACAGTGAGACTCCATCTCCAAAAAAAAAAAAAAAAATTCTCCAGTGACTAAGATCTATAAAAATATCATCAAATGGAAAATCTAATGTGAAAAGGACAATAGCCAAAATTAAGACCTCAAGAGATGGAGTTAACAGTCAATGCACATTGAAGAGAGATCACTAAACGGGAAGGCAGGTGGATTAAAAAGCTGAATGGAGAGATGAGAAGGTCAGTGAACTGGAGGATAGGTCCAGACTGAAGTACAGTAAGAGGAAGAACATGGAAACTATAGACAGTAATTTAAGAGGTATGTTAAAAATGTTTAACGTTCTAGCATTGGAGTTCCCAAACAAGAGGAAAGAGAGAACGAGGCCGGGCATGGTGGCTCATGCCTGTAGTCCCAGAACTTTGGGAGGCAAAGGCAGGTGGATCACTTGAGGCCAGGAGTTTGAGACCAGCCTGGCCAACCTGGTGAAACCCCATTCTCTACTGAAAAAAAAAAAAAAAAAGAAAAAAATACACACACAAAAAATTACTTGGTGTGGTGGCACATGCCTGTAATTCCAGCTCCTCGGGAGGCTGGCGCATGAGAATCGCTTGAATATGGAAGTCAGAGATTGCAGTGAGCTGAGATCCTGCCACTGCACTTTAGCATGGGTGACAGAATGAGACTCTGACTCAAAAAAAAAAAAAAAAAAGAGAGAGCGAGCGAGCGAGAGAATAAATCCTAAGCTGCGTATATACAAAGAAAGCCACACCTAAGCACATCCTCATAAATACACTAAAAATCAAAGATAAATCTTAAAAGTATCTAGAGGAAAAAAATCACATTATCTTAAAAACGAACAATATAAATGAACAGCTGAGTTTTTGATAGAAAGGATAGAAGCCAGGAGAAAATGGAATAATGTCTTCAATGTGATATTAAGACATAATTTTTGACTTCAAGTCAAAAATGGCTTTAATAATCAAAAGAGTAATAAAAAATAAGAGTGAAAAAGAAGATAATTGCTAACCTAGAACTCCATGTTCAGTGACCTGTGCTTCAGAAAGGAAGGCGAAAGGAATAAATGTTTAGGCAAACAACAACTGAGAGAATTAGTTACTTGTATACCCACACTAGAAGAAATGCTAAAAGGAGTTTTTTTGTTTTTGTTTTTGTTTTTTTGAGACAGGGTTTTACTCTGTTGCCCAGGCTGGAGTGCAGTGGCGTGATCATGGCTCACAGCAACCTTGACCACCTATGCTCAAACAATCCTCCCACCTCAGCCTTCCAAGTACGTGGGACTTCAGGCATGCACCACCGTGCTTGGCTAATTTTTGTATTTTTTTTATTGAGATGAGGTCTTGCTATGTTATCCAGGCTGATTTTGAACTCCTGGACTCAAGTAATCCTCCCACCTTGGCCTCCCAAAGTGTGGATTTACAGGTATGAGCCAGTGTGCCCCAAAGGAGTTCTTCAAGCATGAGAAAAACCATTCCAGAGTTAAGGGCAGAAATTCAGGAAGGAATAAAGAGTAAGAGAAAGCATAAAATATATGGGTAAATCTAAGTGAACACTGGCTGCATCAAACAAAAATAATAATGACTTCTGGATTTTATATACACCTAGAATCAGAATATATGTCAATAATATCACAAAGCAAGGGAAGGGACTTTACCAGAAGCAACCCTTGAAACAAAGATCTGAGTCCAAACAATTTATTTGGGAAGTTAACCCAGATCATATCAGTATGGGACATGGGAAATGAGGTAGGGAAGGGAAGGGAACCAATAAATTGTGTATAATCCCGCCAAGTATCGCTCTGGGTACTTGAAGCTCAATTCCGCTTGGAAACCCTGGGAACAAAGGTGGAAAATGCAGCTCAGAGTTAATAGCACCTGAAGCACACAGAAGCTGGGAGAGTTATGCAGCAACTGTGGCCAGTGACGGGTTGAAAACTATTCCAGGGAGATTTTAATTTCCCGGCACTTTTAGCCAGCTCTATACTCAGCATCCGCAGAAGCCCTTGGGCGGAGGTGAGTCACTGATGCTGGGAGTTGTAAACTGAGCCAAGATGTGCAGGAATGGGAGTGCCAGGGGATTTAGATGGGGCATAGAAGGCATCTACTGCAGGAAAAGAGGAAGTTAAAGTATTCTAAATGTATTCTTAATCATCCAGGAAGAAATAAATGTACCGACTCATATTGGCACTAGTAAATAGAGGATGCATATTGCAATCTGCAGATTTCAAATAGTAAAATAATATGTATTTGACAAGCTAGTAGAGTGGTGAAATGGAGTAATAAAAATGACTCGGCCGGGTGCAGGGACATGTGCCTGTAATCCCAGCTACTTGGGAGGCTGAGGTCGGAGGATTGCTTGAGGTCAGGAGTTTGAGACCAGACTGGGCAACATAGCAAGACCCTGCTTCTACAAAAAAAAAAAATAAGAGTAATTAAAAACAGCTGGGCACGGTGACTCATGCCTGTAATCCCAATGCTTTGGGAGGTCAAAGCAGGAGGATCACTTGGGTCTAGAAGTTTGAGACTAGCCTGGGCAACATGACGAGACTTCATCTCTATAAAACATTTAAAAAATTAACCCAGCACTGTGGCACATACTTATAGTCTCAGTTATTCGGGTGGCTGAGGAGAGAGAATCCCTTGAGCCTAGGAGTTCAAGACTGCAGTGAGCTATGATCACACCACTGCACTCCAGCCTGGGCTACAGAGGAGGAATTAAAAAAAAAAAAACGACTTGAATAATCGAAATGAAGATAAGAGAGTTAAAACAATGAAGAGAGAAGAATAGACTGACGATAGATTTTAATCTTATATGTCACTAATTGCATTAAATATAAAAAGATCAACTATTCCAATTAAAATATGATGGTCAGATTGAATAAAAAACACAATCCAACTAAACACTGCTTACAAGAGACACACATTAAATATAAAGAAATAGAAAAACTAAAAACAAAACTATAGGAAAATGTAGACACTGCAGACATCAACCAAAACAAAGTAGATGTGCAGTTGTAGTCAGATAAGACAGAACAAGGCTAAGACAGAAAGCATTAAGGAAGTTATGACTAGGGTTAAAGAGGGGTAATGAGAAAAGAGTCAATCACCAGGAAGATACAATAATTCTAAACTTGTCTGACTTTTGGCTCTCTGAGCGGCGCCGTGGTGGTCGACAAGAACAGGCAGCAAAAAGGAAGCCAAGAAGCAAGTGGCTTATCCATTTTCCAAGAAAGATTGGTGGGCTGGGAGTGGTGGCTCACACCTGTAATCCCAGCACTTTGGGCGGCCAAGGCAGGAGTATGGTCCAAGGCCAGTAGTTTGAGACCAGCCTGGGCAACAAAGTGAGACCCTGTCTTTTAAAAAAGTAAGTAAATACATACATAAACAGACAAACAAGCAGACAAATAAATAGCAGGGTGTGGTGGTGCATGCCTGTGGTCCCAACTACTTGGGAGACTGAGGTGGAAGGACCTCTCAAGCCCAGAAGGTCAAGGTTGCAGTGAGCTATGATCGCAACATTGCACTCCAGCCTGAGTGATACATACAGGGAGACTCTGAGAAAAGGAAGGAAGACAGGAAGGCAGGGAGGCAGGCAGGAAGGGAGGGAGGAAGGGAGGGAAAGGAAAAGGAAGAGGAAGGAAGGAAGGAAGGAAGAAAGAGAGAAAGAGGGAGAAAGAGAAAGAAAGAAAGAGAGAGAGAAAGAAAGAAAGAGAGAGAGAGAAAGAAAGAAAGAAAGAAGGAAGGAAGGAAGGAAGGAAGGAAGGAAGGAAAGAGAGAGAGAGAAGAAAGAAAGAAAGAAAGAAGGAAAGAGAGAGAGAGAAAGAAAGAAAGAGCGAAAGAAAGATTGGTATGATGTGAAAGTGTGAAAGCTCCTGTTATATTCAATATAAGAAATATTTGAAAGATACTAGTCACCAGAACTCAGTGAACCAAAATTGCATCAGATGGCCTTAAGGGTCATGTGTTTGAAGTGAGCCTTGTTGATCTGCAGAGTGATGAAGTTGCACTTAGAAAATTTAAGCTGATTACTGAAGATGTTCGGGGCAAAAACTGCCTGCCTAACTTCCAGGGCATGGATCTTATCTGTGACAAGATGTGTTCAAAGTGGCAGATCATGATTGAAGCTCAAGTTGATGTAACAACTATCAATGGTTATTTACTTTGTGTGTTTTTTGTTGGTTTTACTAAAAAAAAATGCAACGATCAGATATGGAAGCCCTCTTATACTCAGCACCAACAGGTTTTCCAAGTCTGGAAGAAGATGATGGAAATCATGACCCAAGAGGTGCGGACAAGTGGTTTGAATGAAGTGGTCAATAAATGGATTCTGGATGGCATTAGAAAAAGATATAGGAAAGACTCGCCAGTCTGTGTATCTTCCTTGTGATGTCTTCATCAGTAAAGTAAAAATGCGGAAGAAGCCCGAGTTTGAATTGGGAAAACACATGGAGCTTCATGGGGAAGGCAGGAGTCCTGGAACAGCTACTTGCAGATGAGGCAGGTGCTAAAGTTGAATGAACTGATGAATAGGAACCGCCGGTCCAATAATCTGTTTAAAATTCGGACTTTTTTTTTTTTTTAAAGACAGGGTCTCACTCTGCTTCTCAGGCTGGAGGGCAGTGGCCCAATCATAGCTCACTGCAGCCTCAAACTCCTGCACTCTTCCTTCCTCAGCCTCCCAAGTAGCTGGGACTACAGGTGTGTACCACCATGCCTAGCTAATTTGTGTGTGTGTGTGTGTGTGTGTGCATTTTTAGAATTTTTACATCTATGTTCATGGGAGAGATGGGCTAATAATTTTCTTACAATATCCTTCTTGGTTTGGGGATAAAGGTCATTCTGTCCTCACACAAGTTGAGAGGTGCTTCCTCTTTTAGCGGTCCCTGGAAAAGCAAATATTTATCCTCCTGGAATGTTGGATAGAATCCACCAGTGAAGCCACCTGGACTTGAGTTTTCTTTGTGGGAAGGTGTTAAATCATAAATTCAATTTAAACAATTGAGTAAATTGAGTAATGAGATTATTCAGATTTTTCTACTTTGGTAGGTTGTGTTTTTTTCTAAGTTTCATCTGAATTTTCAAATTCATTGGCGTAAGTGTCATTGTTTGTCATATCCTCTTATCTTTTTAACGTTTTTAAGATCTGCAGGCATAACAAAGTACCACAGATTGGGTGGCTTAAACAATGGAAATGTATTTCTTCACAGTCCTGGAGGCTGGAAGTCCATCAGGGTGTCAGCAGCGTTGGTCTCTTCTGACGGCCTCTCTCCTTGGCTTGAAGATGGCCATCTTCTTCCAGTGTCTTCACAGAGGCTTCCCTCTGTGTGTGTCTGTGTCCTGATCTCTTCTTATATGGACACTAGTCATATTGGATTAGGGTCCACCCTGAAAACCTCATTTAATCTTAATTATCTTTTTTAAAGGCCCTATTTCCATATACGATCACATTCTAAGGTAGTAGGGGTTAGGACTTCAACATGTGAATTTGGGGGGCCACAATTCAGCCCAGAACAGGGGGTGACTGAATGTCTCATATGCTTTGAATGTGAGTTGGTAGAACCACTTTGGGAAATGGTTGGGCAACACGAAAGCTGAACAGACACACATTGTGTAACCTACGGATTCAATTCCTAGGTGTATACACAACACAAATGCATACATGCACATCAGAAGATGTAGGACAGTGTTCATGGAGATGTTCGTAATAGCCCAAATTGGAAACTAACCACATATCTCCAACGGATAAATCTTGGGATATTCACACAATAGAATTGTATGGAGTAGCAAAAATGAATTATCTTTTGCTACTCCCAACATAGGTGAATCTCATGAACATCATGTGGAATGACAGGAGCCAGATATGAAAGAGGACCATCTGGACATTCCATGGAATTGCATTTATATCAGGTTTTATATCAAACAGGCAAAACTTCTTCGTGGTATTTGGGGGGCGGGGAGGGTGGAGACTGGGATAGGAGTCACAAGGGGACTTCTGTTCCTTGATCTGGGTGCTAGCCTTGTGAAATTTCAGAGCTGGGCACTTGGTTCATTGAAAGAAAAATAAACAAGGCTGGGTGCAGTGGCTCATGCCTATAATCCCAGCATTTTGAGAGGCTGAGGTGGGAGGATTGCTTGAGACAGGAGTTCGAGATGAGCCTGGGCAATATAGTAAGAGCTCTGTCTCTAAAAAAAAAAAAAAAAAAGAAAAAAAGAAAAAGAAAAAATTAGCCAGGCACGGTGGCGCACACCTGTAGTCTCAGCTACTCAGGAGGCTGACGCAGGAGGATCACTTGAGCCCAGAGTATGAGGCTGCAGCGAGCTATGATCATGCCCTTGTACTCCATGCTGGGCTATAGAGCAAAACCCTGTCTCAAAAAAAAAAAAAAAAAAGAAAGAAAGAAAGAAAGAGAAAAAGAGCACCTCAAACAAGCCTGATACTGATTTGCAACTCATTAAACAAGAAATGCTTTTGTCAGTACAATGCAAATATCCATCTTGTCAGGTCCTTGCCAGGCAGGTGACCAAGAGGTCAAATCAGCATGATTCTCTCCTTGCCGCTGACAGCATTTCTAATTCAGCTCCTCATCAACAGTTCTGAAAATTTCCCCCAAAGGACTACATTTTCCATGGTCAGAGGAACATGAAATTGACTATTTTTAGAAAAAGGAGCTTTGATAAGAGACTACTTTTCATTATGGAATTGAGAAGAAAGAATTCAGGAGAGAAAACAACTTGGGTAAACAAGATAGAAATAGACCCAACAAACGTACCCAGATGTGGTCTTCATCCCTTAGGAATCCAAAACTAATTTACACCATGGGTTCTTCTTAAGGATATGGTTTTCTTACTCCCAGCTGATTTTTTAGGAGAATTTGGGCATGAGGTGTCCCAGAGCTGGCCGAGTCTACAGTTACCATTCCCAAGCCCCTCCCTTCTCCTCTCGCTTCCCGGATACCATGGAAACCCATAATCAAAAGCAACGCCAACAACTCCTCTTCCTTCTCCCACGGGGCAGAGCTGAGTGCTCAGAGATGCAGCTTTGGATGAAAAATGAGAGGGGGAAAAAATAAGAAAGAAAAGAAACTGAGCTCACTGGAGAGTCACCCTTGGCACTCTTAACAAGATTTGGCATCTGTGTACCTCATGTGATTCCGGGAGAATTCTGTATCAAAAACAGTTTTCTTTTGTGTGTGTGTGTGTGTGTGTGTGTGTGTTTAATGGCAATCTTGGCTTGATGAATATCGCAGTAATTGAAGGTGAGGATTTCCTCATATGCCAGTGCCTCTTTTTCCCTTCCCTCTAAGGAGAGCAAACTCCTGGCAGATCTCATGTGAGTTTTTGGAAATAAGTGTGGCTGTCACTAAATCCATGCACAGGAGAACATACTCTACTCTCGGGTGGATCCCACTGGCTCTTGTTTGCACGTGCTTTGGATTGAGAGGCCCCTTTTAAAAGATAATTCACTAAGCACGTCGTTTCGGTGAGCTTTACTTAAATTTCAGTTACAATAAAATTCTCCCTGCAGGAACACAGCTCTTGTCAAGAGAAAGGAACTTAACGTTTCCCTCTGTAGGAGGCTAGCTGCCTCTGTGAGCGCAAATCCTATATATAATCCTCAAAGAGAAGGTGGAGAGGAGGGGAGGAGACATTTCCCGAGGGAGTGACTGTGATTATACCTGTGGTAGGAGAAAAAAGTGAATTTGGCAGTTTTCGGAGTAATACGACATCTCTAGAAAGCCATTCTAGATAGTCCAATCTCATGGCCCATTTTGGGGGCTTTGATCCTATTCATATTGGACTCTGTAAGTCTTTGGTTCCATACGGCCTTCTCGCTGTGGCCTCGGCCACGCTATTTAAAATGTACTTTATCCCACGCCTGTTCCTCTTTAACCTCCTCCACTTTCCACCCTCACGATACTTACCACCTTTTAACACAGCATGCACTGCTAGTGGGAGTGTAAATTAGTCAGAAATAATAGAAAACAGCGTGGAGGTTCCTCAACAAATTAAAAATAGCACTACCATAAGATCCAACAATCCCACCAGAGGGTACAGATCCAAAGGAAATGAAATCGGTATGTCAAAGAGATTTCTGTACCTTTTGTTTATTACAGCATTATTCACAATAGCCGAGATAAGGAATCAACCTAGGTGTCCATCAATGGATGGAAGGATAAAGAAAATGTGTTGTATATATACACAGTGGAATACTATTCAGCCTTAACAAAGACTGAAATCTTGTCATTTGCAGCAACATGGATGAACTTTGAGGACCTTATGTTAAATGAAATAAGCCAGGCACAGAAAGACAAAGTCTATGCAGGCTTACTCATATGTGGAGCCTAAAAAAGTTGATGTTGCCAGGCGCTGTGGCTCATGCCTATAATCCCAGCATTTTGGGAGGCCAAGGCAGGCAGATCACCTGAGCACAGGAGTTTGAGACCAGCCGGAAGAACATGGTGAAACCCGTGTCTACGAAAAATACAAAAATTAGCCAGCTGCAGTGGAGTGTGCCTGTAGTCCCAGCTACTCAGGAGGCTGAGGCAGGAGAATTGCTTCAGTCTGGAAGGCAGAGGTTGCAGGGAGCTGAGATCACGCCACTGCACTCCAGCCTGGGCAACAGAGCTAAACTGTGTCTCAAAAAAAAAGTTGATCTCATGGAAGTAGAGAGTAGAATAGTGATAACCAGAGAAGCAGGGGGCAGGGGGTGGGGGAAATAGGAAGAGATTGATACGAAGAGATAGGAGGAAGAGATACGAAGAGATAGGAGAAAAGGAAGAGATTGATACGAATAGATAGGAGGAATAAGTTCTCCTATCTATTGGTGATCTATTGCACAGTAGGATGATTATGTTTGCTTAGCAACATTGTATTGTATATTTCAAAATAACTAGAAAAGAGAATTTTGAATGCTCTCACCACAAAGAAATGATAAATGTATGAGGTGACAAATATGCTAAATATCCTAATTTGATTATTACACAATGTGTATATGTACTGAAATATCACACTGTTCCTCATACATATGTGCAATTATTATAAGTTAGTTAGCACAAAAAATAATAAAGATAACGCAGTGTCCAGCTTACTTCTGTTTTCTATTGTTTGTGGTCTGTTACCCCTGCTAGAATGGGACTCCAGGAAGGCAGGCTGCTTCCTCTCTTTTATGCCTTGTTCATACTAAATGCTTAGGACCATGTCTTACATGCAGTGAGCACTCAATAGATACTTGTTGGCAGTTTAAAAAGTTAGTACCTTAATTAACCAAGTACCAAGACTTTTAATCTTTTTGCCTCAAATCAAACTAAAAACCTTGATTAAAAAGTCTTACCCTGTCCCTGCAAAATAATTTTTTAAAAATTAGCTGGGCGTGGTGGCACCTGCCTGTAGTACCAGCTACTCAGGAGGCTGAGGTGGGAGGATCTCTGAGACCAGAAGAGCTGTGATTGCACAATTGCTCTCCAGCAGCCTGGGCAACAGAGCAAGACCCCACCTCTACAGAAAAAACAAAGTCTTTGCCATTATCCAAAAGGATGAAACAGATTTTCCAGACAGAGGGTCAAGTTGTGCTATCTTTTTCCATAATATCATTTAAAACAAATTATTAAGAAATATTAGTTTTCTAATATGAAGTTATACAAATCCTGGACATTCAAAAAATTATGTCTGCAATATTTACATAGCCTATGATATAAAGCAAATTTGGGGTTAATCAGTTTCTCTAAAGAACTTAAAGATACATTTGTCTTTAATCATGGCATGAAGTGTCTGATGGAGGAAGATCACATGAAAAAGTCCACATCTGATTATAATTATTAAACTGTGTATTAAACGCTTGATATGTGCCAGGCATTTTTGCCTAAATTATCTAAGATTTGCCAACAACACTTCAAGGTAAATATTATCATCCACAGATGAAAAAGTTGGGACCCAGAAAGAAGAAATAACTGACCAAGGTCACATGGATCTCAGATGAGGACACGGGTTCGCTCCACTCCCAGACTTCTCCCCAAACACGGTACTGGGTTTTCCAGAGCGCAGTGCAATGCAATTTCACATGTGTCATTGGTTTCATATTTGCAGTCAACACACATGTTTTAAGTAATTGTTATGTTCCTGGCACTGTGCAGGCTTTCTTGGAGATCACTGTAGGAAGCGTGGCATCTCGCTGGGAGGTACTCGGGAACCCTGGGCACGTTTTTGGATGTGACAGCTGAGTGAGGGCCACTGTAGATGCTTGAGGAGTTCGGAAGAGGGAGGGATCCTCATGGGCTGGGCTCTTGAAGCCTAATCATGGTGTCCCTTGGCTTTCCCAGCCAGACAGGGGCCATTGTTGGGTCTGGCTGTCTGGCTGCTGCATCCCCTTGCAGGGGCACTTCAGTCCTCAGGAGCAGGGACCTGTCCCCTATCGGGTGGTCGTGGCACAGAGGTAACTTCAGATTGATGTCTCCCATTGTCCCCCGCTGTCCCCCTGGCCTCTGTGGAAGCTGGAGAGGCCAATCCTCCCTCTCTGGGATGCTGAGGACCGAGGTCTGTGACTCATACTTGGCCAATTTCAGGTCCAGTCCAGTGCCCAGACCTTGGATCTTAAAGATAGCAGAGCATCTGCACACAAGGACGGCGGGGCATCCACAGGCAGTGATGGCCATGGCGGGAAGAGGTCAAACGGAAGATATCTGGCTGTATCTCCAACCGGCTGTTCCTAAGATGAGGTGGTGACCAAGTTCCCTGAGAACAGGATTGTCTTCCAGCTCCCACCAAGCCTGTGAGCCCATGATCGCTTCCCAATCAACTCCTTTTGAATTAATACAGTCTTAAACCTGTTGCCCAGCCTGTACTGGAAAAGTAAGCTTTTTCCTTTACCCTTTATCTGAAATTCAACATGGATGGATATAGGTCATGAAAAGATGTTCCAGGGACAATCACAGAATCAGAAGGTGAAATCTGCTTTTAAGGAATTTTTCTTTACCTACTCTGGTGCTTTCTCCACAGGCTGATGAAGGCTGCCTGATTCTTACTCAACAAAGCTGGGAAATTTCATCAGCCTGGGCAATATAGTGAGGCCCTGTCTCTACAAAAAGAAAAATAAATAAAACTTTAAATATTAGTCAGGCATGAGGTGAGAGGATCGGTGAAACCCAGGAGTTCAAGGTTACAGTGAGCTACCGTTGCACCACTGCACTCTAGCCTGGGTGACACAGCAAGACCCTGTCTCAAAAAGTAATTATCATAACAAAATGCTGGGAAGTTTCAGTGTTTTCTTTATTCTCCTGAAACTAGGGAATCACACACCAGGACAAGAGAGAGAGCTTATCAATTTGCCACGGGAGAGCTCAGGCTGGTTGGGCTGGGGTTCTGGCTGAGGCATCAGGAGCTGGGCATCAAGGCCCCGGGCTCCCTGGTGGGTTTGCTCTGTGGATTGATGCAGGGAGAGGCTTTCCTGTATTTTGGCCCAGAGTACATGATCTTATCTACAAAACCACAGCACTGTGCCTGGTGCTGAAACCATGAGAGAATTAAGCCTCGGATGACCCAGTTACTGGGCAGTGCTGTCCAGCTCCAGGACTGCTTGTAGCTTTCACAGTGTGATGTGTTAGTTCGCTGACTGTATTTGCAGAGTCCATCCGCCGCCCTAAACTCTCTGCATCCACAGTTCCAATGGGGAGCAGCAACTTCAATTCATCAAAGCCAATTATTCCAGTTCTTTTTTCAACTTGTACTTTTCCATTTCAAGTCGTCATGGGAAAATAAGTCTTAATAAATCCCTTTAGGCACAAAGAACTAGGGCAATTACTGACATTTTAAGAATTATTGAAACATTTTTTAAAGTTTTTTGATTAAAGTTCTAAAGGATGTAAATAATCCTTTTTTGGTTTTTGGAAGGGCTTCAATTGTTTTCAAGGACAGAAGTTGGGCACACGGTCTGTTCAAATCTAATTAATTATCTGACTGTGCCCACAAAAGTCACACCTTCAAAACACTGAGGTTATAGCTAATCATCTGAGATTCTCCCACATTGGAATAAGTGTACCCACCCTCTGGGGCCATGACAGATATATGTACAGGATGCATTATAGGAATTCAAGGCACACCTCTGCAGGGAAATCAAGTTTTGTTTGTTTGTGACTCAACAATTTAGTCGTGCATTAAATATTCAATATCTGATGCAAAGGATTTAAAATCTTGAGGTGGTACCTTGGAGCAAAAACCACACAGGCTGGGTTAACCAATCACATTAATATTTTTATACCACAAATTAGATTAGAAATCCTGCAGCTGGGAAAAGCCAGGGTGGAAAGATCCCAGGGAATGGTGTGGCTCAGAAAAATCAGTGGTGAGCAAACTCCATGAGGCTGGATGGGGGTCTGTTTCGGTTTATGATCAACAGGAAACTGAAGGCAGGTAAACTCCGACCATTGGAAATACATACCCATGCCAACCAGAGTTCGCTGGAGTTGATTTACTGCACTACAGTATGCACTAAAAGTGAACACATAGTTTGACTCAAATTTGCATTTGAGTTTAAAAAAGGAACTTTTTTTTTTGAGTTAAAAAAAGAAACTTTTTTTTTTTAGTTTACCATGCATTGGTAAATTTCGCAAAGAGGATAAGAGCTGGGCAGGAGGATCACTTGTGGGTAGGAGTTCGAGACCAGCCTGGGCAACATAGCAAGACCTTGTCTTTAAAAAATTAAAATAACTTAGTTGGGTGTAATGGTGCATGCTTGTAGTCCCAACATTTTGGAAAGTTGAGGTGGGGTGATCCCTTGAGACTTGGAGTTCAAGACCAGCCTGGGCAACACAGTAAGATCCTGTGTCTACAAAAAATATTTTAAAAGCTTAGCCAGACATGGTGATGTGCACCTGTAGTCTCAGCTACTTGGGAGGCTAAGGTGGGAGAAGATCACTTGAGCCCAGGAGTTTGAGGCTGCAGTGAGCCATGATCGGGGCACTGCATTCCAGCCTGGGCAACAGAGCAAGATCTAGACTCTAAATACATAAATAAAAATAGGATAAGAGAAAAACTGCTTGACCTTGAAACCCATATTGGAAAACTGCAGAGGTCATCTGTAGTAAGGCAAAGGAGAGAATGGAGCAGCCACACCTCCATCATTGCTGAAAGCCAAATTCTTTCTATTGACTTCAGAAGAAGACATATTACGCCAGTTTTTTAAAGCTGCCACATGTCTTATCAGAGTCACAGTTGAGTAGTGGTATGTAGGTCTGCGGTACAAATAGAAAAATAAGTGAGCGGGTCACGACATGCCTGCACACCGCCAAGTGCATCTTTTCTTTGGCAGAGGAGTTTGGAATTCACGGCTCCAAGGAAACAACTGTTTGTCAATCCAAACCTTGGATGCTGATACTGGTGGGCGGCTCAGTGATGACGTTCCTGTGTGACTCATGTGCTTTCTCAAAGGCAAGAAGCCATCCCTGTGAGGCGTACGGTGACCGGTGCTGCATCCTCCAGCCCCATATCCCACAGGGATCAGCTGTAGTCAAAAAAATCTGTTTTTTTCAGACGAGGACGTGCTGTGTGAGGGAAGAGAGGGGCGAGCAGCTGAAGGAAGGTGAATGAACAGAAAAGCTGGACACATTGGGGAGTGGGGGTGCTCACACCTGTAATCCCAGCACTTTGGGAGGCCTGGGGGACAGATCGCTTGAGCCCAGGAGTCCAAGGCCAGCCTGGGCAACATAGTGAGACCCTGTCTCTACAAAAAATACAAAACTTAGCTTTGTGTGGTGGTGCACACCTGTAGTCACAGCTACTCAGGAAGTTGAGAGGTGGGAGGATCACTTGAGCCCAGGATGTCAAGGCTGCAATGAGCTGAGATCACACCACTGCATTCCAGCCTGGGCAACAAAGCGAGACCTGGACTTAAAAAAAAAAAGGAAAAAGAAAAAAAGAAAGAAAGAAAAAGAAAAAGCTGGACCCAGCAGGCCAAAAGGCTGAATTCCACTTGATCATCGTTGATGAATCTGGGAAAAGTGGTCATTTGGACCCGAATGTCTGAGAGCAAGTATAATACTGCCAACAGGGCCTATGACTTGGCTACAAATGGCTTTCAGTTTTCCAGTCCATGGTGGGCCAGACAAAACTGAAGTTGCCATTGTGTGCCCCCTACTCTGAAACCTCTGACAGCACCTTGCCTTTCTAAGGGTGGGCAGGGAGCAGGGCCGCTGCTAACTCCATATCTCAGTTGCCCGACTCGTTCCAAAAGGCCCTCGGCTTTTCGCCTTCACCTTTTCAGCAATCAAAAACAGAAATTCACGTGACGAAACTAATTGCTGACGAAAAGCTCATTTGCGGGAGGTCCTCAGTATCCTAGGACAGATAGAACGACGATAACAAAACAGGAATTGGAGGCCGGGCACGGTGGCTCATGCCTGTAATCCCAGCACTTTGGGAGGCCGAGGCGGGTGGATCAATGCTTTTTGCTACATTCACAGAGTTATGCAGCAATCACTATATTCTAATTTAGCCTAATTTATCAAAATCTATGTAGATTTATAACCACTTAGTTCCAGTGAAATATAGAATCCTGAATGGCTCCATTATACTCCCTTCTAATGCTATTATTTTGCATTTATAGTATAATAGTATTTATGCATTTTTAATAGTATTCATGCATTATTATTGTGTTTATGCTAATATGTTATACATATTATGTTTCTATATGTTAAAACCCAACAATTCTTTGGTATCATTAATGCATTATGTAGTCTGAAGTCTTTTAAAGAAACTGAGAGAAGAAAAGAGAAAAAGTATATCTACACAGCTGGGCACGGTGGCACATGCTTGTAATCCCAGCACTTTGGAGGCCAAGGAGAGTGGATGGCTTGAGTCCAGGAGGTGGAGATCAGCCTGGGTAACATAGTGAAACCCTGTCTCTACAAAAAATACGAAAATTAACCAGGTGTGGTGGCACGCACGTCTATAGTCCCAGCTACCTGGGAGGCTGAGGTGGGAGGATTGCTTGAGCCCAGGAGGTCAAGGTTGCACTGAGCTGTGATCATACCACTGCACTCCAGTCTGGTGACAGAGCAAGACCCTGTCTCAAAACAACAAAAACAACAACAACTATTCTATAGAGCTTTTTATATTACTATTTATTTGTTGAGATGGAGTTTTGCTCTTGACGCCCAGGCTGGAGTGCAGTTGTGGGATCTCGGCTCACCAAAACCTCTGCCTCCCAGATTCAAGTGATTCTCCTGCCTCAGCCTCCCAAGTAGCTGGGATTACAGGCACCCGCCACCTCGCCTGGCTAATTTTTGTATTTTTAGTAAAGATGAGGTTTCACCATGTTGGCCAGGCTGATCTCGAACGTCTGACCTCGGGTGATCCACCTGTCTTGGCCTCTCAAAGTGCTGGGATTGCAGTGTGAACCACCACGCCTGGCCATTACCTTTTAATTTACCCATCTGGTTGTCTTTCTTTATTACTATAGTTTGAGCTACCATCTCGTGTCCTTTCCTTTTCCCAGTATAACTTTGCTCCCACCTTCCATGTAGCATCAGTGTCAATACATAATCTGTATTTCTATAGATTATACATACATAATACATACATAATCTATAGATTATACAAATACATAATCTGTATTTCTTTTTTTTTTTTTTTTTTTGAGGCAGAGTCTCGCTCTGTCGCCCAGACTGGAGTGCAGTGGCCGGATCTCAGCTCACTGCAAGCTCCGTCTCCCAGGTTTACGCCATTCTCCTGCCTCAGCCTCCCGAGTAGCTGGGACTACAGGCGCCCGCCACCTCGCCCGGCTAGTTTTTGTATTTTTAGTAGAGACGGGGTTTCACTGTGTTAGCCAGGATGGTCTCGATCTCCTGACCTCGTGATCCGCCCGTCTCGGCCTCCCAAAGTGCTGGGATTACAGGCTTGAGCCACCGCACCCGGCCCATAATCTGTATTTCTATAGATTATAGCCCCAACAACACAATTATATACACATTGTTCTATGAAATTACTTTATAAATCAGTTAAAATAATAAAGGAAAAGAAGGTCAGACATGGTGGCTCAAGCTGGTAATCCCCGCACTTTGGGAGGCTAAGGCAAGAGAATCACCTGAGGTCAAGAATTTGAGACCAGCCTAGGCAACATGGTGAGACCCCATCTCTACAAAATTTTTTTTTTTTTTTTGAGATGGAGTCTCGCTTTGTTGCCCAGGCTGGAGTAGAGTGGCGTGATCTTGGCTCACTGCAAGCTCCACCTCACGGGTTCATGCCATTCTCCTGCCTCAGCCTCCTGAGTAGCTGGGACTACAGGCGCCCGCCACCACACCCAGCTAATTTTTTGTATTTTTTAGTAGAGATGGGGTTTCACCGTGTTAGCCAGGATGGTCTCCATCTCCTGACTTTGTGATCTACCTGCTTTGGCCTCTCAAAGTGCTGGGATTACAGGCGTGAACCACCATGCCTGGTCTCTACAAAAATGTTTTTTAAAAAATTAGCCAGGTGTGGTGGTGTGCACCTGTGGTCCCAGCTATTTGGAAGGGTGAGGTGGGAGGATCACTTGAACCCAGGAAGTTGAGGCTGCAGTAAGCCATGTTTGCACCACCACACTTCAGCTTAGGTGACAGGGTTAGACCTTGTCTCAAAAGAAAGAGAGAAGAAATATACAATTATATACTGTCTTTTGTAATTTCTACATAATTTCCTTTACCCATGTTCTTTGTATGTGTGTGTTGTGTGTTTGTGTATGTTGTGTGTGTGTGTGTGCGCGTGCATGTTTACATTACTGTCTGGAGTCATTTGCTTTCTGCCTGAACACTTCTTGTCAAGCAGGTGTGCTATCAACAAATTCTCTCTCTCAGGTTTTGTTTATCTGGGAATATCTTTATCTTGCCTTAATTTTTTTTTTTTTTTTGAGTTGGAGTCTCGCTCTGTCGCCGAGGCTGGAGTGCGGTGGTATGATCTCGGCTCGCTGCAAGCTCTGCCTCCCAGGTTCACGCCATTCTCCTGCCTCAGCCTCCCGAGTAGCTGGGACTACAGGCACCCACTACCATACTGCCTTCATTTTTAAGAGAGAATTTTGCTGGATATAAGATTCTTGCCAGATGAAATTTTATTTTCAGCACTTTGACTGTATCAACCCACTGCCTCTGGCTTCCACTGTTTCTGATGAAAAGACTGCTGTTAATCTTACTGGGGACTCTTTACATGTGACACGTTGTTTGCTCCTGTTACTTCTAAGATTTGCCTTTGTGCTTGTCTTGCAGCATTTTTACCATAATATATCTGGATGTGGATCTCTTTGTTTGGCATGCTTGGAATTTGTTGAGCTTCTTGGCTGTGTAGATTAATGTTTTTCATCAAATATGGGAAGTCTCAACCTTTGTTTCTTCGAGTACATTAATGCTTCTGCCTTTCTTGTTTACCTGCTGATTCTTTTGTGTGTATTTTGGTGCATATAATGGCATCTCATATCTTCCTGAGACTCTGATAATTTTTCTTTCTCCTCTTCATTTTCTTTAGCTCTCTGTACTTACGATTGGATAATCTATATTAATCTAGCCTCAAATTCACTGATTTGCTCCTGCCAGCTCAAACCTGCTGTTGAATCTCTCTAGTGAAGTTTTAATTTTTTTAAATTTTGCTTTTCAGTTCTAGAATTTCTATGGGTTTCTGTTTAAATAATTTTATCTTTTTCTTGATGTTCTCTGTTTGATGATATGTCGTTATCATCCTTTCTTCTAATTCTTTAAGCATGGTTTCCTTTAGTTCTTTAAGGATGTTTATAATAGCTGCTTTGAAGGTTTTTCTGCTATTTCACCATCTGGGCTCCCTCAATTTCAAGTATTTTTAAGTATTTTTCTCTCTGGCCTGTCAAAGAATGAGAGGTATATTAAGGTATCCCACTAAAAATGTGTTTTGTACCTTTTTTTCTTCAGGTTTCTAACTTTCATTTTAAAAATTTTGTTGATGTTAGTAGGTGTATAGTTTTCTATCATGGTATTATTAAATATTGAGCAGGTATAAATCCACATTCATAAAATAGGAGTTAAATATTAATGGCATAACAAATATCTGAGTTTATACCCATCACGTTTGAGACAACACATTATCACAATTTTTTTCCTTTTTATTTTGAAGAATGAATTTGGAGGATTTATACTACCAGATGTCAAGTCTTATTATTATGTTTACCATAGCATATGATTATGTTATCATAAAAGAGTGTGATATTAGCACTAGTGTAGACGGACCATTGTAACAGAACAGAGAGTCTAGAAATAAATCCACACATATATGGCCACTTAATTTATAATTAAGGAGACAGACGCAGAGTGGTCAACTTGATGTATAGAAGCTCATATATTAATAGTAACCCTGTACCTGTTATAGATATTGCAAACGTTTTCTCGCACTTGGTAGCTTATTCTTTAACCCTTTAACTTAGACCTCTACTTTTTTAAAAAAAATAGCTGTAGAGTGTAATTAAAAAAAAAAACAACTCTTTTTTTTGGTCACACAGAGTTTATTATTTTTATTTTATTTTATTTTGTTTTATTTTGAGACTGGGTCTCACTCTGTCTCTGGCTGGAATGCATTGGTGTGATTACCGCTCACTACAGCCTCGACCTTCCCAGGGTCAGGTGATCCTCCCACCCCCAGCCTTCCGAGTAGCTGGGACCATAGGCATACGCCACTATCCCTGGCTAATTTTTGTACTTTTTGTATAGACAAGGTTTTACTATTTTGGCCAGGCTGGTCTTGAACTCTTGGGCTTGAGTTATCTGCCTGCCTTTGCCTCCCAGAGCGCTGGGATTACAGGCAGGAGCCACCGTGCCCGGCCTACTTTTTAATTTTACGTGGTCAAATATGTTGATTGTTCTTTTTTGGTTCCTACATCTCATGAAATAATTACTAGAACTTTCTCTAACCCAAGTTTATAAAAATATTTCCCTGTAATGATATAAAAAGGGCTTTTTACGTACTTAGATCTTAATTTTCATTCAGAACTTATTTTCATGCACAGTGCATAGTAAGTGTCTAACAACAGCAAATTGTCGCTTTACCATTTATTGACTAAGCCTTTCTTCCCCCAGTAATTTAAAGGGCCAGATTTTTATCCTGTATATTACCACATGTAACTGTCTGTGCTTTGGGGCTGTCTGTTCTGTTCCACTGGTTTATTTGTCAACTCTTGGGCCAATATCACATTCTTTTAATAATTATTACTAACTACTATATTTAGAGTTGTGCTAGAACAGTGTCTCTTCATAGTTTTTTTCCCCAAGCCTTTCAAATCTAGATGCACTGGCCTAGACCAGGCAAAGCTCATAAGTCAGATTCCGGAAATGTCTTTGATGGTAGTGTTCCTAGAAACAACCACACACATATGCTGGACAGAATTCTATCTCTAGCCCCATGCTGCCCTGAAGTCTCACTTTTTTGGGGTCAGCTCTTTTTTTTCTTTTTTTTTTTTTTTTGAGGGAGTCTCACTTTGTCGCCCAGGTTGGAGTGCAGTGGCATGATCTCTGCTCACTGCAAACTCTGCCTCCTGGGTTCAAGTGATTCTCCTGCCTCAGCCTCCCAAGTAGCTGGAATTACAGGTGCCTGCCACCACACTGGGATAAATTTTGTATTTTTAGTAGAGACAGGGTTTAACCAAGTTGGCCAGGCTGGTCTCAAACTCCTGACCTCAAGTGATCTGCCCGCCTCAGCCTCCCAAAGTGCTGGGATTATAGGTGTGAGTCACCATGACTGGCCCAGGGTCAGCTCATTCTTTCTACTATTCATTCTTTTTAGCTCTTATTTCACACTTAACTCTCTCTGTAAACCACCATCTCTCCATTTCCTCCTCCGGGATGGACTTTCCTTCTGTTTTACAGAGCAAAACTCATGATATAGAAACCCCTTAACTTTCTAATGGCAAACCTATAAATTTACACTTAAATCCATCTGTTTCTTTCCCTATTATTAAAATAAGGGTAGAGTCCTGCCCTCTGTCTTCCTCCCAAGCTAAAGTAAGCTCTATTGAGTGAGATCTGGTTTCCTCCCATACCCTTAGGATACAGCTTGACTCTGTCCTCCCTGTCTGTGTTTAAACATGCCTGTCCCTCCCACTCGAACACACACGTTCACACACACAACTTTAGGCTCCAGATTCTCCTGCAGCCATCTTGCTATCTCCTCTTGTTCAAAGCTACACTTCTAGAAAAAGTTGTCTAACTCATTGTTTCTTCTCTCATTCATTTCTCAGCCTACTTCAAGGGCCGCCGGTCACTTCCTTACTGTTAATTCTTTACTGATGTTGCTGTCTCCAGTCTTGCTCTCCTCCAAACTGTTTCTCACCATAGAAGCCAGAATAATCCTTTTAAGATGCAAATGTGGATATATGATTCCCCTCCTTAAAAGCTTTCATGACTTCTTATTGATCTCAAGATCCAAACTTCTTGACAAGGCCTCTGCCTCCAGTCTCCTCAATCCCGTGAGACCTTTCCAATCCCAAACCCTGGTCACACCAAGGCTTTCCCTGCCCCTGGCGTCCTCACTATGCCTTCACCTGGTCTTTCATTCCGCATGTTTGCCTGGCTAGCTGCTACTCACCTTCAGTACTCCAGCAAGAAGACGTGAGTGACCACCCTACCACTCCTTCCCCGACTCCAAGACCACATGAAACACCCCCACTCTATATTTTCCTGGCACCCAGTACTTATTCCCACTACGTGGAACGTTCTTTACACTGTTACTTCTCTCTCTCTCCAACTAGATGGGAAACACTTTGACAAATGGGGTCATTTCTTAATTATCATTTACCTCCAACATTTAGCAAAGTGCCTATCACACAGAAGATGGATTATGGCTATCAGAAATGAATGATCGAATAGCTCCTCTATTAGCCACAGAACTCAGCATCACCTGTAACCTTTTTTTTTTTTTTTTAACTAAAGCTATTCACTCATTCATTCATCTGATAGTGGTAAAAACACATACCATAAAATGTACCATCTTAGCTATTTTTAAGTATACAGTTCAGTAGTGTTAAGTGTATTTACATTGTTGTGAAGCAGAACTCCACAATCTTTTCATCTTGCAGAACTGAAACTCTGTACCCACTAAACAATTCCCCATTTCTCTCCTGTCCCAGACCCTGGTAACCACCATTCTACTGCCTCTGTGAATTTGGCTGTGTTAATACCTTCTATACTGAAATTGTTTGGTATTTGTCCTTTTATACCTGGCTTATTTTACTCAAGGTTTATCCAGGTTGTGGCGTGTGATGGGATCTCCTTCCTTTTTAAGGTTGCATAGTATTCTATTGTGTGTATATACTATATTTTATCTGTTGACCTGTGAACATCCATGAACATCATATTTTTACCTGTCTGCAACTTTTTATGATGATTTTCTATGGTATTTATAATTTTGGATTTTTTGCAAGTTTCTGAGTCCACAACATTCAAATATAGTGTTACAAAGAATACATGTAAATATATGCTTTCTATAAATACAAAGGGCTTTTTAAAATAGAAGCTTTTGTTACTATCATAAAGTTGTTCACACTTTTTGTAATAAGAAGCTCTTTTTAAAAAAATGTTTTATATTTTAACATATATTTCACTGTGTTGGTCCTTATTTTTTTTCCACAAAAATACTTTTTATCTGAGGCAAAGAGGAGTCTTGCTGAAAGGATTACAGTTCCAAGCAGCCAAAACTCAACTGTTAGTGGCACTATTTTGACCTGGTAGATTTTGCTTCTCTTTGGTCAGAAAAGGGTATTCAGATTGTACTTTCCCCAGAGGGGCAAAAAGGAGGACAAAACAAACTGGAAGAGACTTCTACTCTACTGACAGGGCTCTTCAGATCCAACATCAAGCTAGACACGCCCTCGCTGGCCACTCTACAGGTTGCTATCCCACTGCTGAGTGACACAGGCCATACTACATTTGCAAGGAAAAAAATGAGGCAGGAAACACAGGTATAGGTCACTTAGGAACGAGCAGCCATCCACAGCTTCAAAACTCTCCATGGAAGGGGTAATCCTTGTAGGAGGCACACCTCACCAAGACACAGACCCTCCATTTCCTGTTGTAGCTGAGTAAGGTGGTCATACCCTGGCTGCCCAGTTCAAACTCAAAGACCTTAAAGTTGTCAGCAATGAGTTCTGGTGTCACAGACTTGAGGATCACCACCAAGTTCCTCTGCATGGGGAACCAGATCAGGACCTAGGCTGTTTTTTTTTTTTATTGTGGTTGGCTGCAATCGCCTTGATCCTGGGATCCCCCAAGAGGGAACTTCCTCAGGGTTGGCCCAGGGCCTGTTGGGAGTACCAAGGGGGCTGTAGGTGGTCACCACGATGCCTTTGGGCTGGCAGTACTGGATTAACTTCTTCTGAGTGAGGTATAGGTGGCACTCAATCTGGTTAACTACAGGCTTATACTTTAAGCCAGGTTTGTTTAAGAGCCTCTCCACCTGGAGATGGTTGAAGTTGGAGATGCCAATAGCTTTCACCAGCCCTTCATCTACCAGCTCTTCCATGGCCGCCCATGTGTCCAGAATGTTGGTGTCACCGGGAACCACACTGCCTGACTCATCCAATGGGAAAAATTCCTTCCCAGGCTTAAAGCCAGTCAGCCAGTGAATAAGGTAGAGGTACAGGTAGTCCAGCTTCAGGCTGCTGAGGGTCTTCTAGCAGGCTCCTTTCGCCAGGCCCTTCCCATGGTACGTGCACCACAGCTTACTAATGATGAAGAGCTCCTCGCACTTCACCTGCTCCCTGAGCTTCTCCTGAATGGCCACCCCCACGTCATTCTCATTCTGGTACACGTGGGCACAGTCAATGTGGCAGTACCCGATGTTGATGGCCACCTTCACGGCCTCAGTCACCTGGCCTGGAGGGGACTTCCAGGTGCCCAGCCCCAGGATGGGCATCTTGGCGCCATTGGAGCCATTGTTGAGCACAAGGTGGCTGGCCGTGGCTGCTGCACTCCCCAGACTCCTGCCTGGAACCGACCTCAGTCGTTATTAAAAACAAGAAAAGTCTATGTAAGATTTGGTATCAATTTAATTTGTATAGAAGAGTGAATCTCATAAAATTGATCTGAAGATCAATATATTTAACTTAAAACTTTTAACTTAAGATGGTTTTAACTTAAAACCTTTTATGCTTTTAACTTAAAAGCATAAAACTCTTACTTCAGAATTACTTAAGAGCTGGCAACTAGAAACATATGTATATTTCATTCAAAGCTAAGTGTGTATCTCTTTCTGAAAGAAGGGACACAAGTAATTAATCTTGGTTTTGTTCAAGTAACAGACAGCCCAGAGGAGAACATTTTTCATCCATACCTGAGATCAGGTGGGGGTGGATAGAGTTTTATGCACTAATGGTCAAATTACAGTGTAATCCATCCAACAAGACATTTAGTCATGATTTCCTCAAGGAATAAAAAAAACAAAAACAAATTCAGTAATAGACTCCGCCATAATCCTTTCACTTTAAGGCAATTACCCACCTTAGGCAAATCTTTTCTTTCAAACATCTCTTCATTTCTTCTTGTTGATTTTGAGGATTTGGTCACTGTTGTCTGGGGTTCCTTCACTTGGACATTTAGATAGAACCTCTCATTCTGCTATTGTAAACAACAATATAATTCACTTCCTTGTATCTTTGCATGTACAATAATTTTCTTAGAATAAATGACTGAATTGGAATAGCTAGGTCAAAAGGTATGCACATTTTGAGGGTTTTTATTACAAATTGTCAAGTGTCCTTCCAGGAAGATTTTATCAAATTACTTTCCAACTGACCATATATGGAAGTGCCAGTTTCCTTACCTTCTGTCTCACATCAGGTGTTAACACTTTTTTTGATGATTTATAATCAGATAGATAAAATATGCTATCTCTTTGATTTAATTTGCATTTGTGTGATGAGATCGTATTTTTTCGTCTCAGACCATTGGTATTTGTGAAATGTTTGCTCATGTCTTTTGCCCTTTTAAAAATTGTGTTCATCTTTTGATTTTTGGTTTTTAAGAGTTTCTTGTACAATAAGGCTATTTATACTTTGGTATAGGTTGCAAATATTTCTCGTTTCCCATTTGTGGCTAATTTTATTTATGGTGTATTTTTCTACCCAGAAGATCTGAGTACTTATGCAATCAACTCTATCAATTGTTTCATGTATCTTTTTTGACTCTGAAGTCAAGATTAAGTAACCTCCTTGTGGCAGATTCCTGTCTCATGGGGGACCAACTTGCTTGCTAATCTCGGTGAGAACCTTGGGGCAGGGGTTGGGTGCTCATTAGAGAATTGTTTCATATTGTCTTGTGTGTCTTGGAAGACTTATCTCCTGTTCTCTGCCATGGTAACCAGTGCTATGTATAACCCTACCTAGTACAGTGTGGTGAGGTGGGGGGCGTGCCTGTCTCTTCAGCACAAGGCTACTTCCATTTCCCACTCCCAGCAAAAGCTGATCTTACCATGGAACAATGATCAAAAGCAGGAAAATAACATTGGCTAGGTGCAGTGGCTCATACCTGTAATCCCGGCACTTTGGAAGGCTGAGGCAGGAGGACTGTTTGAGCCTGGGAGTTTGAGACCAGCCTGGGCAACATAGTAAAACCCCGTATCTATAAAAATTTTAAAAATTAGCCAGGTGTGGTGGCACATGCCTGTAGCCCCAGCTACTTGGGTGGTTGAGGTGGGAGGATCACTTGAACCCAGGAGAGGCACAATTGCCCCACTGCACTCCAGTCTGGGCAACAGAGCAGGACCCTGACTCAAACAAACAAACAAACAGAACCAAAAAACCCAAACCCACCAAAGAAAAAAAAAAGACAGACAAAAAATTAAGGAAAATAACATTGACATAATACTATTAACAGACTTACAGATCCAATCTGATTTTCCCATTTTCCCACTGATGTCCTTTCTGTTCCAGAATCCATTCTAGCAGCCTATGGAGCATTGTTGTCGTGTCCCCTTCATCTCCTCCACTATGGAGCAGTTTCTCAGCCTTTCTTCATTTTTCATGATGATATTTTTGAACAGTACTGGCAGTTATTTCATAGAATGTTCCTCAGCTTGAGTTTCTACGATATTTCCTCATGATCAGATTGAGACTGTGTATTTGGTAAGAATGCCATGGGAGTGAGACTGTGCACTTCTTGGTACATTGCAGCAGGGAGTCTGTGATGTCTCCGTGTTTTATTGCTGGTGATGTGAACTGTGATCACTTGATTAAGATGGTGTCTTCCAGGTGCACCACCGCGCCCAGCTAATTTTTAAATATGTTTTGTAGATACAAGGTCTTGCTATGTTGGCCAGGCTGGTCTCAAACTCCTGGCCTCAAGTGATCCTCTTGCCTTGGCCTCCCAAAGTGCTGGGATTACAGATGTGAGCCACCACGTCTGGCAACTCTCCCACTGTTTCTACCAGTTCTCATATACCTCTTGTAGGTAACCATCTCATTAGCCTCTGGTTTATTCTTCCTATACTTCTTTTACAGATACGATCTCCTGCCCAATTTTGATGGTAAATGAACAGCTGCAGTAGCCAAGGCTTGAGAAGGACACGGTAACAAAGCATGCACATTTCTCAGAGATGAAGGTGTGGGTCACCCCACAGGTGAACTACTTAGACCAGGAGAGGTGTGCTAGCCAATGGTGAGGGAATCTAGAATGGGTAGTAGGGGAGGCAGATGATGAAAACCAGCTATAGCTTTGAGGTCAGCTGTAGCAGTAGGGGCTGCCGTTCATCCTTCATCCCACTAGCTGTCCTCTTGCAGGCTTCTCCAGGAAAGGAGGCCATCCAGAATCCTGGAGAAGCTGTTCACTGATGGGATTAACTTACTAACTATAAGTAAGAAGTGGGTCCGAGTGACGTGATGCAAGAGGTGGATTGTAGCGGAGGTCATTGTGTGCCTCCTAGATCCCACATTCAGGTTGGAGGGACCCATTTCCCCAGCTGTGTTTTCTAAAGTCTCATAGGTACATAGCACAGTAATACATATATACAACAAAGTCTTGCCAAGCGCAGTGGCTCACGCCTGTAATCCCAGCAGGCGTGGTGGGAGGATCACTTGAGCCTAGGAATTCAGGACCAGCCTGGCAACACAGTGAGACCCTGTCTTTACAAAATTTGAAAAATTAGCCAGGCATGGTGGTCCACAACTGTAGTCCCAGCTACTAGGGAGACTGAAACAGGGGGCTTTCTTAACTCGTAAGCCCAGGAGGTCAAGGCTGTAGTATCAGGCCATGATGGTGTCACTGCACTCCAGCCTGAGTGACAGAGCAAGACCCTGTCTCTAAAGCATGCACACACACACATACAAACACACACACACACACACACACACACAGAGAGAGAGAGAGAGAGAGAGAGAGAGACAGAGAGAGAATCTTCTCCATAAGAACAAATTATATGCACAGGCCAGGACTGAGACTGCAGTTTGGGGAACGGGAAGGATTTGGGTAGATGGAATTGGGAGGAAATGGCCCACCAGCTGGCACATCAGAATGAGGTGGGCATTTCCAGCTTTTCCTGGTCATCCTCCACCTCCCTCGCCCTAGAAGGAAGAATCTTACTCCTTCCCTCTCCCACTTCCCTCTGCCCTAGACACACTCTGATCTCACAAGCCATTCTGGCTGCTGCGACTTTTAGTTTCATCCATCGTTCTAACCAAGATTAAGCTGGAATGTTTCATTTGCTCTTTTGGCTCTCATGTTGGCCCAGGGCTTCCCACCTATGGGTGCAGTTGGATCTTTTTCACTGTAATAGAACAAATGCTCCGACCTCCACCACGAAGTGTTTCTAAGGGTGCCCGGCCTTAGTGAGTTCCTGGGCACCCCCCGTAATGTACCCAGGCCATTCATATCTAAGGCCCCCAAAGTCTCCTGAGGGCCTCAGTGGAGCCTCCGCTTCAGCTCCTTCTTCACAAAGTTGATACCCCTATGCCAAGGGCACTGATTCTTGGTTTTTACAAGAATCACTTCCTAGAGGCATCAAAGTGGTTTCTGTGTTCACTCCAGTTCCCACTTGGCTGAAGGGACAGGGGATCATTCACGGAGGTGGGGGGAAAGTCACTCTCTTTGTAAGGACTACAAAACAGCACTTGTCTCTCCCCAAATCCCAGTTTCTTCTGTACCTCAGTTTTCCCCCAGAAACCTCTGCAAAGGAAAAACAACTCCACCTTCCTCTTCCAGACAAAACCCCAATATTTATGCAAATAGACTGGTGACTCCACCGGCCAAATCCAAGTCAATATGAATCCCAGTTGAGGCTGACACAATAACTGATTATTACCGTGGGAATCTAAATGAAAAATAAAATGAAAAAGGAGCAGTCACGGCAGCCTAGGAGTGGACGCAGATTCCTGACGCTAAGCACAGGGATTCTAGACCACAAGCCCACCCAGCCTGGCTGTGTCTCCTTGGCCCTGTCTCATCTGTTGGGCACCAGCTCCCCACTGCCCCCCTCCCCAGCCCCTTGGTTTGGTCCTCACAGAACTCCCAGAACTTGGGACCGGGCCTGGCTCAGAGCAGGAATTCAATCAACATCTATTGACTGAGACAGATGAAAGAGAATGGGAGAATGAGTCCCTCTGTCTGGGAAGCTTTTTCATTTCCTTCTCAGCTCAGTCTTGTGACTTCTAGGGGTTGACCTGGTGTCTGGACCTTCAGCTGAGGATGGGGCTTCTCCTACTAGGCCCAAAGATGGTGTCCTGGGCTTCTCCGTTACCCTACAGTCTCAAAGTGGACCCCTCCACCTCCCCTTCCTTCTTTCTACCCCTCTCTCCTCCTGGAGGAGCTCCTGTAGCTCTTCTCTCCCTCTCTGCTCCATTTCTCTGCATGATTTGGGTTTGCCCAGCAGAAGCACAGTCACCACTCGTGGACTGAGGAACGGAGTGGAGCCTGAGGCTCTTCTGCTGCGTTCTTCTTTACCCACTTGGCTAAAATCTGGCCCGGGTTGTTAATGTTTTAAAACAGTACTGTTTTAGGTTAATGTTAAGACTACAATGCATCCCAAATACTTAAAAAAAATTTCTCAGAACTATTTTATTTTTAATTAATTATTGTAAGAGACAAGGTCTTGGTCTGTTGCCCAGGCTGGAATGTGATGGCGCTATTGCAGCTCACTGCAGCCTCCACCTTCCAGGCTCAAGCCGTCCTCCCACCTCAGCCTTCCAAGTAGCTGGGACCACAGGCACATGCCACCATGCTTGGCTAATTTTTAATTTTTTTTTTTGTAGAGATGGGGCCTCACTATGTTGGCCAGGCTGGTCTCAAACTCTTGACCTCAAGCAATCCTCCTGCCTCAGCCTCCCAAAGTGCTGGGATTACAGGCACTGTGCACGACTCAAACAACTTAAGATTTATAAAAAATTGGGAAGGCAGTATAGATTTCCCAGTTTCACCTATTACTCACACCTTACATTCATATATTTGTTATAGTTAATGAAGATATATTGATATGTTATCATTAACTGAAGTCCATTATTAAATATTGCCCATACTTTAAATCTGGATTTCCTTAGTTTCTAATATCCTCTTTCTGTTCCAGGATCCCATCTAGGATACCACATCACATTTAGTCATCATGTCTCCTTAGGATCCTCTAGACCAGGTGTCCCTATTTCCTGAGCCACAGACCTGTTAGGAACTGGGCTGCCCAGGAGGAGGTGAGTGGCGGGTAAGCAAGTGTTACTGCCTGGGCTCTGCCTCCTGTCTTATCAGCAGCGGCATTAGAATCTCACAGGAGCACGAACCCTATTGTGAACTGTGCATGCGAAGGCTCTCAGTTACATGCTCCTTATGAGACTCTAATGCCTGATGATCTGAGGTAGGACAGTTGCATCGCGAAATGATCTCTCCTCTCCTGCTGCCTCCCATCCATGGAAAAACTGTCTTCTATGAAATTGGTTCCTGGTGCCAAAAAGGTTGGGGACTGCTGCTCTAGATTGTGATACTTTGTCTGACTTTCCTTGTTTTGATGACCTTGACAGTTTTGAGGAGTCTTAGGTAGGTATTTTACAAAATGCTGCTCTGTTGGAATTTGGTGTTTTTCTTAGACTGGGGTTATGAGTTCTCAGGAGGAAGACCAAAGGGTAAAGGGTCATTTTCATCTTATCTTATCAAGGATACTTGCTATCAACACGGTTTATGACTGCTGATGTGGACTTTGATCACCTGCTAGTCTTTGTCAGGTTTCTCTACCATAAAGTTACTCTTTCTTCTCCTCCATATTCTACGCTTCGAAAGGAAGTCACTATGTGTAGCCCACGGTTAAGAATCAGGGTGTATAGCTCTCTAGCCTGAGGGCTGACTGTCAATTATTCGGAGTTCCGCGTGGGAGATTGCCTCTTCTCTGCCATTTATTTCATCATTTATTAAAATCTGTAGGGACTCATGGATATTCATCTCATACTGGCTATAATCCAATACTACGTTATTTGTTTTGCCACTCAAATAGTTCCAGCTTTGAGCAGTGGGGCCACTTTCATTTGGCTCCTGTGGCCCTTTGATATATAGTCTTATGGATGGAATGTTTATTTCTCCCCAAATTCATATGTTGAAGCCCCACATGTGATGGTATTTGGAGATGGGGTCTTTGGGAGGTAACCAGGGTTTAGATGAGGTCATGGGGTGAGGCACTCGGGATGGGATTAATACCCTTATATGAAGACACGCTGGAGATCTCGGTCTCTCCCCACGCTGACTCCCCAACAAGTGCACAAAGAAGAGATCATGTGAGCATATGGGGAGACTGCAGCTACCTCCAAGCCAAGAGAAGAGGCTTCAGAGTAAAATTTACCTCGCCAGCACCTTGATCTTGGACTTCCCAGCCTCTAGACCATGAGAAACAAAGTTGTGTTGTTTATACCCTCAAGTCTATGGTATTTTGTGATGGCAGCCTCAGCTGACTGAGACACACCTCCTCAATTGCTTGATTTTCTGAGGACTTCCTTACTTTCTGGCACTGCAAGATGTTCCAGGCTCACCAAGTATATTTCCTGCCCCAGCCCTAGAATCAGCCACTTCTGTAAGGGGCCGGCTCCTGTTACTGGAGAATGGTATTAGAAACCAACAACAGGCTCCTATGTAGCAAATTATTATTGGATGGACACACTAGAAAACACTTATTTTGTGCCTCCTATGTGCCAGGCCCTATGCTAGCTCCTTTTCATGCTGGTTTACTTAATCCTCATAACAACTCTATGAAATATTTACTGTCAATCCTCCCTAGATGAGGACTGGAGGTTGAGCTGGGTTCAATGCTAGCCAACACCCCTCTGTTCTGTCTCCAAAACCCATCACACTGCCTTGGTAAAGACTGGTGTCACATACCTCACAAACACTTTTTTTTTTTTTTTTTTTGGGGGGGGGGAGGAGTCTCACTCTGTCACCCAGGCTGGAGTGCAGTGGCGCAATCTTGGCTCTTTGCAACCTCTGCCTCGCGGGTTCACGCCATTCTCCTGCCTCAGCCTCCCGAGTAGCTGGGACTACAGGCGTGCGTCACCATGCCGGGCTAATTTTTGTCTTTTTAGTAGAGATGGGGTTTTGCCATGTTGCCCAGGCTGGTCTCAAATTCCTGGCCTCAAGTGATCCCAGATGGCACACATCTCTATGTGCAAAGATGACAGGCACCTATGTGTGTGTGCACAGATGCATACATCCCTCCTCATGTGTGCAGGTGTTATGTACCTATTTTCATGTGCTCATATACCTTTGTGTACAGACATGACATGTACTTATCCTTAAAACAGATGACGTGTCTCAACTCATGGGATAATGAAATCTGACAGATTGAAAAGTGCTTTAGAATGGACATTTACAGTACTTGCCAACTGCTCAAGCATAGACCATGTCAGATTTTTCGCTATCATCCACAGGACACGCTTATGAGATGTGGGGATGTCCTAAGACAGCCATTTAGCATCACAGCTGTTATGATTTCAAACAGTGCTTCCAGAGATAAAACTGGAGGTTTACATTTTGCCCTCATGTTCGTCCATCATGACCTGCTTTTAACACTTGATCATTCCTAGATGAGCACATGACCCAGCTGTGCCAATCCGAGAGTCCTTACCTAGGACTGTCAGAACAGGAACTTAAAATGAGAGTTGGCCTTTCTTTAGGGACTGAAGCTGTGAACATTGAGACTGTCATTGGCCATGTGAAGGTTTATGTGCCAGCAGAAAGCATAATGAAATCAACAGGAAGACACATACACACACTTACACACACACACACACACACACACAGAGATACAGACATCTGTTCTTGGTTCTGACATGACCTGGGTATTTCATGGAGCGGCCTAGCATCTTTCACCAAGGTCTTGTTTAATGCTTAGGCTAGTCAGGGATGGTTTTCACTTATTTCCAACCAAAGAGCCTTAACCAATGCAGAATGATTGATAATCATATTATCACCAACATACTGCAAGACATTAACTAAAACTCAAATCTCTGATAGACATTTTCCCAGCTCTCAAATATTACAGATACAGTACAGATCTCCTGTCAAAGGTAGTTAATTTGGCTCATTAGTTTTTCAGAAACTTTCCAAATATACATTAATTTATTTCAGTGTGCATAGTAAACTTCTATTGATCTGGCTTTCAAATACAAAAAATTCAAATTACTAAATTTTTCCTCCACTCTACCTTGTGGAAACAAATGAAATAAGGTGTGATAACTAAGGAGCTGCTCTTAAAAAAAAACACCTTTTAGGATACAACATAGGGTCAACATCAGGACCTTCAATATTATGTGTGTTTAGTGCCTGAATCAACAAAGCAGTGTACAGCTTGGCCTCATTTTGCAGTGTGTTTTAGTCTACTATGATTCTATGGATGCAATTTGTTTATAAATCATGTATGAGCATCGTGGTAATAATAGCTAACACTTTTTTTTTTGAGACAGAGTCTCGCTTGGTTTCCCAGGCCGATCTAGGCTCACTGCAATCTCTGCCTCCTGGGCTCATGTGATCCTCCCACCTCAGCCTCCTGAACAGCTGGGACCATAGGCACCTGCCACCCATCACACCCAGTATTTTGGGAGACCAAGGTGGGAGAATCATAAGCCCAGGAGTTTGAGACTGGCCGGGAAAACATAGTGAGATGCCACCTCTAAAAAAATTTTAAAAACAAACCAGATGTGGTGATGCATGCCTGTAGTCCTAACTACTTGGGAGGCTGAGGTGGGAGGACTGCATGAGCCCAGGAGTTCAAGGCTGCAGTCAGCTATGATCATGCCATTGTGTTCCAGCTGCAGCCTCCCAAAGTGCTGGGATTACAGGAGTGAGCCACTCTACCTGGCCATGCAGCTAATACTTTTGAGGTCGTACTATGTACCAAGCAGGCACTGTTTTAGGGGCCTAACACACTATTTCCTTTAATCCTCAGAGCAACACTATTGTCTTCTCCATTTGCAGATATCAGAGAGGTTAAGTAATTTGGCCAAGGCTGCATATCTAGTAAGTGGTAAAGCTGTGGACACTAGAGTTCATATCTCTTAGGTAACTAATGTAGTTAATCATAGTGGCTGTCAGGTAGCTACAATATTCAATGAACAGGACATCCTACTTCCCAAGTCCTTTGGAGGGTGGTTTATTTTTTTATTTTAATTTTTTAAAATTAAATAGAGATGAGGGGGGTCTAACTATGTTGCCCAAGCTGGTCTTGAACTCCTGGCCTCAAGTGATCCTCTCACCTCGACTTCCCACAGTGCTATAGAGGCTACTCATTCTTTGGATTTGTAGAATATATACTGATTACCAGTAAGGCAGAGAGATATGCAGGAACTTTTCCTTTTACTGTGATGGCTTGGATCCCTGTAACTTGTAAAAAAGCTACATAGTAGACCTCCAAGGCTTTACCACGTTCTCATTTCCTTATGGAGAGAGCAAATCTTTCTGAAGCTTCCATCTTTTAGGTAAAAATCTGAATGCTTCTCGGGTCCACATGGCCCTGCCTATCTTGTTGGTCTCCACTTTACTTTCAGCCACTTTAGCCTTAAATGTCTCCTGTCACAGGACCCCAGACAAGAATTCCCTGTGACTGCTGCACCTACGTCCTCTGCGTTGCCTAGCCAAATCCTGTCGATCTTTCAGGCCTCGCCGGACCCATCAGACCCGGTCTGGTTCCCTTCTGACTTCTCACAACATCTTGTACTGCTTTCCTGCAGTATCTATGAATATGGTAATTGAAAAATTGTGGACCAGGAGAGGTATCTCATGCCTATAATCCTAGCACTTTGAAAGGCCGAGGTGGGTGCATCACTTGCCCCAGGAGTTTGAAACCAGCCTGGGTAACATGGTGAAACCCCAACTCTACAAAAAATACAAAAATTAGCCAAGCATGGTGGCACATGCCTTGTAGTCCCAGTTGCTTGGGAGGCTGAGGTGGGAGGATCACTTGAGCCCAGAAGGTCGAGGCTGCAGTGAGCCATACTCGTCCCACTGCACTCCAGCCTAGGTGACAGAAAGAAAAACTGTGTAATTACCAAATGCCTGTCTGCCTGGCTCTAAGTATAAGTTCCATGTGGGCAGAGACTGTGTGTTTGTCTTGCTCATTGCTGAATCTCCAGCACTTAGCCTACGGCTTAGCGCATAGTTGGCACCAAACGCATACTTGTAAACTGAGTAGAAGAAAAAACTACCTGCTACCAGCTGAAAAGGAAATAAATACCCTAGTGTCCTGGGCACTGACTACACTTGCTGGGTGTGTAAGAAGGCCTGCCCAGACACAGATACAAAGAATGCTGGAACAGCTTGGCAGAGCGGTTTGCAAACCAGGGGATAACTGAATACACCTATACAAGTTCTTTTTTTTCCCCTTACACATTTTTTTTCTTTTCCTTTTTTTTTTTTTTTTTTTTTTTGAGATGGAGCCTTGCTCTGTCACCCAGGCTGGAGTGCAGTGGCACGATCTCAGCTCACTGCCAACCTCTGCCTCCCAAGTTCAAGCAATTCTTCTGCTTCAGCCTCCCGAGTAGCTGGGATTACAGGCACCCGCCACCACGTCCAGCTAATTTTTGTATTTTTAGTAGAGACAGGGTTTCACCATGTTCTCCAGGGTGGTCTCAAACTCCTGACCTTAGGTGATCTGCCCGCCTCGGCCTCCCAAAGTGCTGGGATTACAGGCGTGAGCCCCTGCGCCCAGCCCCCTTGTACATTTAAGTGATTAGGAAATATTTAGGGTAAAATTATGATTTTTGTGAGCAATAAATCACAATCCTATTTTAATACTACTAAAATCTTGATCAAAGCAAGTTCAGGCAGGACTTGGTTACTCATGCCCCTAATCCCAGCAATCTGGGAGGCCGAGACAGAAAGATCACTTGAGCCCAGGAGTTTGAGACCAGAGTGGACAATATAGTGAGACCTCATCTCTACAAATCATTTTTTAAAAATTAGCTGGGTGTGATGGTGCATGCCTATAATCCCATCTACTTGGGAGGTTGAGGTGGGAGCATGGCTTGAGACCAGGAGGTCGAGGCTGCAGTAAGCTGTGATCAAGTTGTGACGGTGCCATTGCACTCTAGCTGGGGCAACATAGCAAGATCCTGTCTCAAAAAAAAAAGAAAAAAAGAAAAAAAAAAAAGAAGTTTCTTTTTCAGCTCAGAATACTGAGAGCCAACGTGAAGAAACACACTTGTTTTGATGACGCTTACTCTCCCAAGTGCGGATCTGTGAGCATTATTCCTTGTTTTTTTTTTGGAGACAGGGTCTCATTCTGTGGCTCAGGCTGGAGTGCAGTGGCTCAATCTCAGCTCACTGTAACCTCCGCCTCTCAGGCACAAGCCATCCTCCCATCTCAGTCTCCAGAGTAGCTGGGACCACAGGCACAGCGCCACCACACCCGGCTAATCTTTGGTATTTTTGGTAGAGACAGGGTTTTTCCATGTTGCCCAAGCTGGTCTCTAATTCCTGACCTGAAGTGATCCAACTGCCTCGGCGTCGCAAAGTGCTGGGATTACAGGCCTGAGCCACCGCGCCCGGCCATTGTTCACTTTTGTGACCCCTTTTAATTTTTATTTATTGCTTTATCATCTTACTGATTCCTCGAAACAATCTTACGGGGTGAGCTGGTTCCATGGGCGCTGAAGAAACATTTCCTCTTTCAAAGCCTCAATATTTTTGAACGATACGCATTGCTAAAGAGGAAGCAATCAAACCTATCAGGCAGCTCTGCCCTCCGCCCAGCGAGCTGCTGCTTCCTGGTGTTAAAACGCTTTCGGGTCTTCCTGGCGAGTTTTAAGTCACACTGGATCGCTGCTTATTTTCAGAGATCACCTCGAACCCATTCAGGAACCCAAGGGAAATCGATTTAAGAAATTCACTTCATGTCACCCTAACAACAAAGCACAGCCTGCAGCTTTAACCCATGTGACATCAATGCTAATCCTATGTGCGAAACATTTGGGTTCATTCGATTTTTTAAAAATTAGTAAAAAAAAGAGATGGGGTCTCGCCATGTTGTCCAGGCTGGTCTCCACTGCCTGGGCTCAAGCCGTTCTCCCGCCTCAGCCTCCCTCGGCGCTGAGATTACAGGCTGGAGCCACCGCGTCAGCCTCCACTCGTTTTTCGGCGACAAAGCCAGCCCGCCTGCGAGGCGTTCCGTTCGGAGAGACTCTGTGAGGGACGCCGAGGGGGCTCCCAGGGGACGTAGCGAAACCAAAACAGTCACCGGTGGTTCACAAAACCACCTCAGGAAATGCTTCCAAAGGCAGGTCTGGCCTTCACAAGGCGACGGCTCTTCAGCCTCCGACACGAACCTGAGTCGTCCACAGCACTGGGCCGCAACCAGCCCGGGCAAGCCGCCGAGGGACCGCGGACGCCGCAGCGAGCAGCCGCCTGCTCCCGCCACACCCGCCGAGCCAGCCGCACGGAATCCACGCCCCCGCCGTGTGCCCGCCTCCCTCCGCTATCCGGCCCACGATTGGTCGGCTGGGGTGCCCGTCGCGAGAGAAGGCGGTGCCTCCCGCAGACCGGCGCTCCCATTGGTCGGGATGGCGGCGACGGCGCGCGCGACCCGGCGACGAGGGGAAGCCGGTGGCTGCGGCTGCGGAACGGGCGGAGGCTGCCGGTTTCGTAACCGTCGCTCCTCCTCGCTGACTCGCGGGCTGTGAGGCCTGGGTCGGCTCGGGCCGCACCGCGCGGGGCCGCTTGGAGTGGAGGCCGCCTGGGGGCAGGCGGGCTGGAGGAGCAGGTAAAGAGGCCGCGGCGGGCGCCCTGAGAGCTGGGAGGAGGAGGCCGCAGCGGCGCCGGCCGCTCGCTTGGGCGCGGGCCCGGCTCGGGGAAACCCAGCCCCGGCCCCAGAAGGCCGGCTGGCCCGGGAAGGCCCCGCGAGGCTGGAGGCGCGGGCGGTGGCGCCGCGCGGCGTCTGATGCAACCTGCCGGCAACACCCGGCGGCGGGGACGCTGAGCTCATTCCTGGCCGCAGCCCAGCGCCGCGGCGCCGCCCGTCGACCCCCGCGCTGCTCGGGGCGCCCCTCGCGGCGGGCCGAGAGCGCGCGAAAGGCCGGGGAATGCCCCCTGCGGAGCCCGGCCCCCTCTCGGTGAGACGGGCGGTGTGACCGGCCAGGCTTGCATTGGCCCCTGGGGATGAAGGGTGTTCCCAGAATAGCAGAAGGTGGACCGAATCGAGCTTTAGAATCCTGCTCTTCTAGAAGGGCTCAGCTTGCGGTGATCGAAAATCTGTTCAGAAGATCAAAGACTGATCAATAAAATAGGGAAAGCAACTAGTTTTTAAATACATGACTTCGCAGAGAGAATATTTTGCTTTGTGGAGCTGTTTGAATGTCCTTCACTTTACTGTTGAACGTAGTTTAGAAGAACACGCAACTCCCACGGGTCGAATAGAGAAGAAATGAAGCACTTCGCGGGCATGGTTGGAGGGAGCGGAGCAGGGCAAACAGCCAGCAGAGGTGTCCAGATGCGGAGGATGGAAATACATGTGTGTGGGGGAGGAGAGCCTGTTTTCCAGGGCAGCTGGTGTGTTGCTTCTCTTCCCTAGGTTTACTGTTTGATTTTCCTCTTGTTTGAGGTTTATACTGTATTCTGGCATCGTGAAATATACGTATAAGATTTAGAAAGGTCTCTCAGTGTTGATGGGTGACACCAAAATTGGTAGTTGTGTCAAAATTGACTGCCTGTATGCATAGGCTGTCACTTAAGGCAGACTTCTCCCATAGAAGTGTGACTCCCCGAGACAATTTTAAAAGAAAAGCCTATAAGGGCTTGCTTTACGAAGACATTCTACATCTAGAAGCTCTTGATGTTTAAGATGTGGTCATCTGTTAGCACTTGAGTAGTATTTGGGATAAGCCGTTCATAAGGTCAGTTCTGCTTCTGGAAAAAGTTGCTGTAAACAAGGCTAAATAATTACAGGGTATCCAGGAGCTGAAGCATATTTCAGCTTCTTGATTCCTGCTTCTGTTGGGCACACTTGGCTGGTTCAGTTGTTTTTAATACCTGCTTTTAAAAAAAGTAGGGGGAAACAAAACTTTGAGAATATCCTTTAAATTCTTAAGAGCACATCATGTCTGTCCGCAAGGCTGTCTGATCTTGGAGATATGGTTTCATCCCTGGGAAATTAAACACTATGTGCTGAGCCCCTGGTAAAGACAAATAGGACCTCATGGGGCTGCATTTGGTCTTATGGTCTAAGATTGCCTCACTTGGTCACAGTAATGGTAAGTACAGGTAGCCACGATTCCAGGTGTATTGTGCGTTCTTGGGAGGGCTGGTTCCATGGGTTGTTGTATTGATAGGTACACTGGCCTCCTGCGTTTGTGGCTTTCTAGCTCTATCAGTAAAAAAAGAAAAAAATGAACGTGAGCTCCTAATGGTTGTTTATTTACAGTCTATTTGTTTTGTGTGTTGTAAATCACTTCAAAAGGATTGGGTTAGAAAGATGATGTTGATGTTCTTCTCATGCCCCAGTGACCCACTTCTGTACTCCCAGAAAGGGGATGTCCCCTCCCTCATGGACCTTGCAGTAGATGCCTGTGAAGATCCGCAGGGGAAACAACACGGCTGGAGTTGACAGACCTAGGGAACAAATCTTCCCAGATGCCCAAAGAAAAGAGAAAGCACAGACCATTTAGGATACAAATAGTGGTTTGGTACTGTCAAGATGTGGTGTGAGGGAGGAGAGAGGGTCAGGACCTTGGATTTGATCCTGTAGACTGGAGCCAGAGATGAATTTTCAGCAGGAGAGTGACTCACTCAGGTTTGAGTGTTCCATTGCTCTGGAGACAGAGGTTGGAGGAAGCAGGCTAGACCAGAGACCAGTGTCCCTGAGAGATGATAGTGACCTGAGGTGATTTCGATGGGATTGGGATGGAGAGGAAGGGTAGATGGGAAGTTTTTTGGTTTGTTTTAGGTGGAATTGTCAAATCCCAAAGACTAAACAGTTAGGACCAAGGAGAAACATCTATGACTGTTTTGAAATGTTGACCTTCATTGAGGAAACTTGAGTGAAAAATTTATTTTGGTGGGCAAGGGGAGGAATATTGGGTTCTAGGTGTGTGGAGAAAAGGGACAAAAGCGTTGGGAAAATTCTTAGTAGGTTTATTTCCCCAGGTGAAACTTGAGAAAAATTTGATTTTGTTTTACTCATTCTAACATTGTGCGCTTTCAGTGTGACTGACATGAACGAACATTACTTGAATGAAGTTTGAATGGAAACAAAGCCTGTCATCCAGTTAGTCCACCATTCTCAATATTCCTTGGGAATCAACAGCAGAGACCCTCAGACTTCAGTGTTATCACATTTACTTGGCGGTCTCCTTATGGAAAGATTGCTCAGCCCTGTTCTTAGAACTCCAATTCTAAGTCTGGGGCAGCCTGAGAAGTTACATTTCTAAAGAGTTCCTGGATGATGATGATGTTGGTCCAGGGACCACACTTTGAGAGCCACTGCTCTTCAGCTTTCCTGCTGTTTCCTACTTGAGTGATTCACATGGAAGGAAGCCAGGCGCCACCCTGCTTCCTGTAGCCTGAACTTTGGAATAGCGTTTGTCCACAGAGGAGCCGGACTTGAATTTAGGACTCAATGTCCACTTTGAAATAAACACTTTTTGCCTGTTGTAGCTGTTCAGTAAATGTGTGTGGAAGGAACAAAGCATAAATGAGAGTGGCCTTTTCAGTGTAAAACCTCTTAGCTCTTTGATCCCTTTTTACTTGGTTAATTTTCTCTTCACTTTAAGAGCTATTTATATGGTTAAAGAACTTTTTAAACAAAACATTCTTGGAGTTATTTTGATTATCTCCAAGTTTCTCTTTCTTACATTTTCACCAGCTTGTAGGGTCGTGAATACTGTTTTCACGCCAAAGGGCTTACCTTTAAAACTTTGCCTACGACACACGTTCAGCCTAGTACCTTGCAAGATGAGTCAGGCAGAGGTGAAAGAGCCCTGCCCTGTTCCTGTGTCTTTGGATTTGGAAACAGGCATGAACGTCGCTGAACTTGGACCCTGTAGTGAATAAAAGCTGTTAGTGACTGAAGGTCGTGGTGTGTCGTCTGTAGGAAAGTGTCTTACTATTCCACGTCCCTTATTTGCATATGGGGAATAGACGCCCACGGAAGAAAAGAGATTTACCCAAACTAAAATAGGGGGAGCCACAGCCAAGACAAGAAGTGGCCTGGCCACTGGTCTCTACCGCTTTGGATCGTTGCTGTCTCCGAGCATGGCCACATTGACTGTAGAGAGCTTTAAGGGCTAAAATATAATTGGTATATAAAAAAGTAGAGAAATAAGGTGAACATGATTATGATTGTTAAGACAGTCTCAGGAGAGGTGTTAAACAAGTTCTTAATAATTGAGTCAAGCACTTCTACTCACTTCACACCAAATAGATAAGCAATAATAATGTTAGGTGGCACTAAGCGTGGCTCAGATTAATACTAAACAGCCACTTTTCTACTGAAAGAGAAATGAGGCAACCTAATGATGACCAAGGGAAATTGTGAACTGTTACTGAAGATAGGCTTGGAGTGGATAGCCCTCATCGTTTGGAGGGATGCTTTCTGTCTTGCCTTAGTGCTGGAGTGAGAACAGATGACCTACTAGCTCAGGGTCGGCTGTGTGGCTTTGAAAACAATGGAAAGTAATGACACATGGACTTTTTAAAGCAAAGATGTTTTTAAAAAAGAGATCAATAAACAGTGTACAGAATTGCCCGGCTAAAGGTTTGGGTGTAGCTACTGGTGTTGGCTAACTGAGCTTTCCCTCATTGTGGGATCATTGTATAAATCTGACTCCAGATTTTTTCCACTGATGTAATTTTAGCAGTTTTGTGAAAAGAGAACAGGATAGGTTTATGTTCCTAACACTGCTTTCTAAATGTCTAAGAGTGCCCTGACTCCTTGGTGGACACCGTTCACTGAACTGAGTCAGTTTATCTTGAAGTGGCCTCCTGATGATAGGATAGTCACACTTTTACACTTCTTGGGGCAACTGTAGGGACTTGATTGGATTCAGAGTAATCCAGTGTGACTGGTTTTTGAAACCGTGACTTCATTTCTGCAGGCAGCAGCACAGGGGTGCTTCAGAGCTGGTGCGTCCTCCGAGCTCACACGAGCTCATTTGGTAGCGCGAAGTGGTCACAGGCACGGCAGCTGCTCAGCTCCTTTGTCCAGCCCGGGTCCCAGGACCTGCACTTCCTTGGATGCTTTATGAGGGCTTCTGTTTCTTTCCTTGTGGTTTCAGGTTGAGTGTGTTTTGATGTTTTATTAATTATGTCAAGAAACAAAAACGCACTTTTTACAAGCCTGGTGGGATGGGGAGCAAATTGAGTGTCAGAGCTCCTAAATTCAAGAAACTCACTCAGTAAATTTTGTTAAACTGTGGAATTATCATTTGAGGTCATTACAAAATAAAGCAAAAAACTACTTTTTCAAAATATCCCATAAAGAGAACTCTGGGAGAGAACTCAAGTCCTCGATGACTCCCTCTCTGCATATTAGAACATGGAACCCCAGAGGTGACAGCATGGTATTCCTCATGAGCACTGGAGACAGGGCACGCCACCCCAGCCTTCTGTTTTGACTTGAACCAACAATGGAAACTTTCCCCCTTTCATTGCAGGTGTCTCTCCTACCACAGTCAGCTGCAGCTTCTCCCTGGCAGATTGTCAAGTGCTGTTAGTTCACACGTGCCACCTAATTAGTGGCAGTCTTTTGTTTTCCTCCCATTTTTGATAACAGTTGCAGAGGGGCAGTGCCCTCAGGGATCCAGGTGGGCTGAGTTTCGCCTGGTGGTGCTTCTGTACTGACTTACCGTTCTAAGTGAAATGATTTAGACTTCAGAAACATTGCAACAGTTGGCAGTTGCTGTGGACTTTTCTCAGCAGAATCAATTAATGTTGGCCTGATGTTAGGTACATACAAGTTTAATCTCATTTGATCCTGTCGTTTCAAACATTTTAACGCAATTTATTTTTTAACTAGGTACATGTGAAGATTTTTTGGCAGCTTAGCGTGGAAACCATTGATCACCTTGCTCTCGTTTCTACCTGTTCTGTGTTGGCAAGGGAGAGTGCCCAAATGAGCAAGATATCGCAGCAAAACAGCACTCCAGGGGTGAACGGAATTAGTGTTATCCATACCCAGGCACATGCCAGCGGCTTACAGCAGGTTCCTCAGCTGGTGCCTGCTGGCCCTGGGGGAGGAGGCAAAGCCGTGGCTCCCAGCAAGCAGAGCAAAAAGAGCTCGCCCATGGATCGAAACAGCGATGAGTATCGGCAACGCCGAGAGAGGAACAACATGGCTGTGAAAAAGAGCCGGTTGAAAAGCAAGCAGAAAGCACAAGACACACTGCAGAGAGTCAATCAGCTCAAAGAAGAGAATGAACGGTTGGAAGCAAAAATCAAATTGCTGACCAAGGAATTAAGTGTACTCAAAGATTTGTTTCTTGAGCACGCGCACAACCTTGCAGACAACGTACAGTCCATTAGCACTGAAAATACGACAGCAGATGGCGACAGTGCAGGACAGTAGACCTCACCCTTTCCAGACTTCACAGCTTGTGGCTTGAACGTTAAAGGTGTGACCACTGACACCACTCATGTCAGTGGCTGAAAGTTGTTCTTTTCCATGATTCAAAGACCCATTGAAGGTTATTTTCTAGGATCAGCACTGAAGAGTTGATTAGCTAAAAATGGTAGCCTTGTAATTCGAATATCTGGTTTTAAATGATAGAGATTTTTGTGGGGATCAGAATCCCCTAAATGTTAAGGTATATGGTAAAAAAAAAGAACTATCTGGGATCCCGATGTTCTTAATAAATCCTGACTTCCCAAGAAGTGCTTCTTTTTTAAATTGACAAAAGGAATGGGGAACTGGCAGGCCATGCAGAAGGTTCTTGGTTTTAATGGGTAGACTGAATTGGATTGAGAAAAGTTGAATGCCACCTATGGTAATCTATTTGTAATTTTCTTCTAAATTATGTATTATAAATTCATAGAGCTATAGAAAGCAATGAGTGAGTAATTTGGGGTGATTTTATGTATGGCATAAACTTTGTTTTAACATAATTAGTACTGTTTTCCCCCAAAAGTACAAGTTTTTGAATAGTGATGTCAGGTTAAGTAAAGAAACCTCATCACATCTTATAGGCATTGTGTGGCCAATTGACTTAAAATATACAAATAACATTTAGGAAGCAAATAGATTAAACACGAAAATAAAACTAAAGCATAGGAATTATGTTTTGGGGAAACCTTTGTGCTTAGATTGGCATTATTTTATTCTAAAAACGCAACTCAGTGGTGTAGAGAAACTTGTGTACCAAAATTTTAGTTTGTGCAGATGCTAGTAAAGTAAGTGTTTTTTTGGATACAATTTTGACAGCCAAGTTAGTAAACAAAATGTCTTAACAGTTTGATGACACAACGTACTAATTAGGGTTTGGAATATTAATTCAGAAGGTAGTTTCTCTTGTGTTCAAAATAGCTGCCATGGGGCCATTATTTTTAAAGTCAAAAATTTATTCTGAAGGCTCATTTTGGTATTTGATCTTAACCAAGTGACTGTTAGAGAAATGTATCAACTCCATGCCATCTCCCAAAATAATTGTCTAAGAAAACTTGAAAGTGTAAGGTTTTAACCTTTAATTTATTTCTCTTAAATACATCTTTTGATATTGTTTTTGTGACATTTCTTTTTCTGGTTAGTGGACTTTCCAGACTTTGTACCACTGCTTCTGTTTATTCATTTATATGCTTTTGTGTCCCATAAATTATTTTAGAAAATGCCGATAAAACTCAGGAGATTGACATTTTTGTTGAGATAAAAAATGACAGTTGCTAAAGTAGGGAGTCTGTAGAGTCTGGCTTATGTCAGTGTTGGTAGTTTAGATTGTCTTTGTCAACGTTTTTTCTCTTTTGTTTTGTTTTCTTTCTCTTTTTTTCTTAGCACACTTCTAGCTCAAATTTGTGTATTTTTTGTGTGCCTGGGCTGGAGATGAGAGACTGAGTCATAACTGATTTAAAAGTTTGTGTTACCAGGTATCTTATTTGAACATGGTCATTTTTGGCCACGTTGCTGTTTCATACTAGGACTTGGGATGATGTAGCCAGAATGAAACTCAAGTTGCACCCTCTGGTTGGTGGAAGAGTGCTGACCGTGCCATTTCTTGGCAGAAGGCATCATGGTGCCCAGCAACTCAGCAAAGCCCTTATTAGAGTCCTGAGGCTCTTCTGAATGTAAAACAGGAGCCCAGGAGATGCTGTCTCAGGAGGGCTATTAACTCCCTATAGAGCCAGGAGACAGGAGGGGGGTTTCTAGGGTCCAACACCAGCTTACCTTGGAGTATGGATCTACCCATGAAGGATGAGAGATGCTTTGAATAACTAGCCAGGACACACCACAGGATCCTACTGGATCCTTAGCAGCTGATTGGTATTACATAATTTAATTAATTGGAGATGCATTAGGTCACTTGAATGTATAAGCACCTGTGGTAGGTGCTACAGACATTTCAATCTCTGATTTACTAAAAAATATCTTTGGGAATTCGATGCCCCCATGGAATTTATGGTTACGAGTTATATGAATTGACTTAAGTATCTTGAAAAAGAAACTTGAGGGAAATCATCAGGGGTGTGTACTCAGTATTTCAAATCAGAACACAAGATTGGATCTTTTGGAAAAATGGGTTCAAGCTTTGCTGTTACCCATGGAAATGCAAAGTTTAGCACAAGCAAGCAATTAGGCAGAGAACAAAAATGTTAACCGTTGTGTTGTCTGTCTTCCTGAAGTGGTTGGAAATTGTAATTTGATAGATTTATCAGTATAAAATTAGGGAAACCAAGTGTGGGGAGTGAATCAATTTAGAGCTTGGGGAACTGTAAGGTGACTTCTGTAACTTTCATTCTGTGTGTGACCTGTGAACCATTAGGATGTGATCTGCCCTTGTGGGCAGGTCCAGCAGTTTAGGAGTTAGGCTTTAGCGTAAGTTTCTAGCTGCATAAGATGAGTCTCCTGGGATAGGTGCGCTTTGGCTGGTTTTGGCTGCAAATGGTGAGATCAGAGCAGCTTTTCCTGCTGCTGGCCCCTGAAATCAGTTGTTAGGATGTCATTGCAGATACTAAGTAGTAAGATTTTAAACAGGACCAGGTCTGAAATGCAGGTCATGAGTGTGAAATTCTCAAATTTACATAACAAGTAGAAGTATAGACAGTTTTTAACATTTGGTATTAAAGGAGAGGAAATTGTAGCAGCTTTTCACGTTTCCTAATCCCCATTAGAGGGCTTGAGACCTTATATCTGAACAGCCCATTTCGCACTCAGTGCTTTTTGATGCCTTAGAAATAGGAGAATTGTTTTGTTTGACAAAAGCTGGGAAGGAAAAAGTCCGCTCTGCAGCTGTTAGATCTGCCTCTCAGGAAAAAGCACTAACTTGTTCTTTTTGTTCCTGGCTTTCATCAATTTGTGAAATTTCTCTATTTTTTTAAATATAATTTTATTTCTTTCAACAAATTTAAAATAAAAAACAACTTTGGAACAATGACTTGTCTTTCATTGTGGCTTTCTTTATATTAGATACCAAAAAGCAGTCCAGATGTTAAACAGCTGGGAAGCCCAGGCAGGCGCCTTGCTGTCTTTCCTGTTCCCACACTGGACGGCCGGGGTAGGGGTGGGGAAAGTGGGGAGACAGGCAGAGGTATTTGCGTCCAAGTCTAGATCTCCCCGATTGCCCTTAGTGGATAGGAAAATAGTTTTCTCTGAACATGGGATACATCTTTAGTTACATTTTTAGTCACTTGGTCTAAACTAAAAATGATACCAGAATAGGGAAAGGAATAAGTGAATAAATGGGTTCCTGCTTAATCACCTAGTGTCTCAGAGCATGGTTTCCATTTAGGGAAGAAATTCTTGTTTCCAGGTAGATAAAGAGTGTAAAGTAAGTCCGTTCCCCTATCTGGAGTTTGGTAGTACATGTGGACACTGTCTTCATTTACATTATGCCATAGAGTATAGAGATGAATTTGCTGATTTCATAAACATCGTTGAGTCCAGGGAGCTGATGTGAATTGAGTATTTCAAGGGAATGCCATTGAAATGCTTTTCTTCTATGATCCCTCAATTATTTTCATGTCTTGGGAAATACATTTCTGCTTGCTGCATCTTCATAAAGAGTGGAGGTCAGGAATTACTCCTATGGGAAGTGTGGCCCGTTTCACTTCTCTGAATTAGTTGTAATTCAGAACCCAATAATGTGTCTTGGGGAATTTTACCGAGCGATGACATCTTTGTGAGGGGGCCAGGTCTTTTTCTGACGAAAGCACTGTTACATCAGCTCATCCACTGCCTGTGCCGAGCCAGAGTTCATACGCGTTTTACAGTTTTACATACACTCAGAGAACACCATTGCCTAGGTATTATTTTACTGTAATATCCCACTCCTCACAGAGCTCTAGGCCTGAAAGCTGTATAGAGGCATCTAGAGAAATGGGGGTTATAGAATTGAACTTGGAAAAGGAATAAAGTTGTCAGTGAAACAGTCACGCGCTACACTTTTTGCAGCCCAAACGCCACCTCTCATCCCTCCCTTTAAAGCAGCTGTTAGAACCAGATGCGCTTCCGCATCGCCACCTTTCACTTCCACCTTCTAAATGGAGCTCCTGTACCTGTCTGCTTCACCCACCCTGACCTCCCATGCAGAGCCATCCTCTTCTCTTGCCTGCACTTGGTGACTGGCTCCTCTTCAGTGTTACTGGATGGCAGCGTCACTGCCTGCTGTCCAGAACCATCTTGTTGCTCCCCGTTGCACACGGGGTGAGATCCAGTCTCCTTGTGGCGTGGTGTTTCCCCTCATCAACTTAATTTCCTTCCATCCTACTGTGTCACTTTGCTTCGGCTCTAGGTCTTTTCCAAGCTCTTTTCTGCCCTTCCTGGGACAGCTCCTTCTGTCTGGAATGAAGCATCTCCCCTGACTTTTCACTAACAAGCTCCCTCCTCTGTCTTACCCCCCTGGCTGTCTACGCCAAGCCTATCATGTTGCTTGCTTCACGGAACTTTGCAGTGTTTGAGACAATATATTTGTTCATACTGGTTTGAGGTGAAGGCCTCTCAAGAAACTAGAGGCTCTGAAAGGAGGGGTTTGTATCCTGCACTGGCAGAGTAGATGCTCAATTATTTGTTGAATGAATACCTAGACACAGTTTCGGAAGGGTTGTAGCACTAGACAGCTTTCTGGAGGGGTCTCTAATGGATTTCTGAAGCTACACAAATTTCTGCAGAGGTTAGAAGAGACAGTTAGGTACAAACACGGGGGTAGAGGAGGTAGCTAATACTGGCCCTCTAGACCTGTGCTTCCAAAGAATGCCCTTTGAGACAGGTGGAGACTCACGCCTGTAATTCTAGCACTTTGGGAGGCCAAGGCAGGATTGCTTGAGGCCGGGAGTTCAAGACCAACTTGGCTAACATAGCAAAACCTTGTCTCTATTTATGTAAAAAAAATTTTTTTTTTTTTTTTTTTTTAAAGAGCACTCTTTGACCTACTGGCTCAGGAAAAACATGTGACCTCTCTGTTCTTAGTGACCCTCTGAAAAGTGTTTAGAGAGAATTAGAGATTTCTCCTTGCTCCTTTTTGTTTGCTTTTTTTTTTTTTTTTTTGAGGCGGAGTCCTGCTCTGTCGCCCAGGCTGGAGTGCAGTGGTGCGATCTGGGCTCACTGCAAGCTCCATCTGCCGGGTTCACACCATTCTCCTGCCTCAGCCTCCCGAGTAGCTGGGACTACAGGTGCCCGCCACCACGCCTGGCTAATTTTTTGTATTTTTAGTAGAGACAGGGTTTCACCGTGTTAGCCAGGATGGTCTCTATCTCCTGACCTCATGATCCGCCCACCTCGGCCTCCCAAAGTGCTGGGATTACAGGCGTGAGCCACCGTGCCGGCCTTTGGTGACTTCTGAAAATGTCCGTCTCTTTAGCTACTGTTTTCCATCCTCATGGTTTCATCTGTGGCATCTTTCTCACTTGTCCTTCACCTTGGCTTGGTAACTCCTGGATGGGAGCTCTGTGAGAAGGCAAACCTGGAATGGTGTACGGAATTCTAGACACCAGCTCCAGGGGTGGGCTGTTCTGTGGGACCCTGGGAGAACTGGACAAGGAGAGGCAAGGACAGATACTTCAACAGGCACGGCTGGGCCCTGGCTGGCTTCCTGCCTGGTGGAGTTTAGTCAAGGACTACACTTAGGGAGGACAAACGGTCTCTGCAAATTCGCTGTGGCGCTGCCTTCGTTGGCAGTGTCTCCGACAGAGGCTGGCTTTGGCCAGGGTGTCCCACATGAAAAATCAAGGACAAGAGATCCCTGCAAGTCTCCGGTTTTAAATATCTGCAGCTCAAGCGCTACGTAATTCTACCACCTTCAGAAATCCAGTTTGGAGGCAGTGACTGTATCAGAAAGACTTGTGTTAAATGAGTCCGCCCTTTGACTTGCGCGAAGGTGTGGCGCGGGGTGACTTGGCCAGTCTGACCTGAGTGCCTAGGATCTTCCCGCAGCGTTGCTTGCCCCACCTCAAACCTCGGGCTGCACTGGTACTGACAAGCTAAAACCACCTTGCCTGGGCGTACTGCTCACACTTGTCTGTCAGGAGCATCTGGCGGGCACTTGTGAAATACACAATTCCTAGGCCACTGCCCCTCGAGATCGAGTCAGATGGTCTGAGGGGGGCCCAGGAATCTCTTACCAAATGCCCCAGTGGTTCTGATCCTGTTAGGCTTGGGAAACCTTACAGCAAGTGACAGGGTGACACCAGAGCCCCGAGTCCCAGGGGCTCAAAGCAGGCTCCTCCGGGAGGACTCTGCCCTTGTCCCACCAGGCCAGTTCAAGGCAGAAGCAGCCGTTAGAGGGCCTGGGCCGCCAGCACCCTTTTCCTGGAACTGACTTTTGATACTGACACCAGCTGAGCCGTCTTTTCAGGGTGTACGGGGTCCCAAATGCTCGTCTGCAAAGGAATAAAGAATAAAGGGGAAGCCATGCACAAAGGACCATTTTAGGAAATCTTTTATTGCAAATGCCATTCTGCGTATTGATTTTTGAGAGAAAGTATCAGAAATGCTTCTTTCCTGGGAAAAGGAATACAAATGACAGCAAGACATATTTTAGTTGCTGCTAAAGAACAGCATTATTTTCAATCATTTTAAATCGCTCATTTAGTAAGCAAGGTATAAAACAGATTAAAGGTGTGAGCTTGCAAAAGGGTAATTAAAAAAGTGTTTCCTCCCCAGGAAACAGCGCTGTTTGGTCTGATCAAATGCCGAAGCTGGGATCTGATTCTGGGTGCTCTCTCTCGCTACTGGAGTGCTGACCAGCAGGCTGCCCATTGCGAAAAGAGGTTGCAAGGCCAGGTCCCCAGGTGTGCTGGGATTTCTGGCTGGCTCTACTTGGGGCCAGAGAAGGGGGAAAAGGCCTTGTCACAGCCTGCCATGCATGCTTCAATCTCTTCCACGGTGCGGGGCACGCAGGTCAGCAGCTCCATGCCGCTGTCAGTCACCACGACGTCCTCCTCAATGCGGACCTGGGTCAAGCCGACAGACACACATTATCACAGAGCAGTCTCATGTGCCAGGCTAGAGGGCCGGGCCCATTCCAGGCCCACCCCACCATGGGGTGGGAGCAGCTGACACTCCCTGGGAAAGGGAAGTGGCCTCCAGGCTCCTTCATGGAGCCATCTGCTCACGTCACCTGCTCACCCTGTCCTTGCCAGGTGGATGGGAGCCCCTGGAGCAGGAAGGAGTTTTGCAGGATCTCTGCCTGTTCCTACTGAGGGATGAGGCTCCATTTCGTGACAGACCACACGAAGGGGCAAGCTGAGCCCACCTCAAGGGAAGGCGTCACTAGGGCCCCTGTCTTGGGACTAAGGAGTCTACAGCGGCAGTGGAGGTGGCAGATGTTCTGGGAGCAAGAATGGGACCCATGGGCACTCACCCCACCAAAACCGCGAAAGCGCTGCAGGACCTCGCGGTTAAAGAAGCAGGCACGGGCCGGGTCCGCCAGGGCCTCGTCCAGGAGGTGGTCGATGAAGTAGATGCCCGGTTCCACGGTAAGCACCATGCCTGGCTGTAGGTACCGTGCAGTGCGCAGACTCCGCAGGCCGGGCTCGTCAATGCGCTCCGTGCCCTGTGGGGAACAGAGATGAGGGGTCCGATGAGCAGCTCCAGGGCTCGCCGTGGCCTCATCAGGAGAGATAGGCACGTGAGGGCTGGCGCCAGTCTCGTGGGCTCTCTTGACCACTGAGGTCCTCAGCCTAGGCTCGCCCCTGCTGTGCTGGGCCGTGGGCACCCTGATAAGTCCTTCCACCCTGCACGTACCCCCGGATCTTGAGTGTCCCTGGCCACAATACCCCAGGGCTCACTTGAGAAGCCCTGTGGCCGCCCATGTGCACACACCCAGTGCGAGATGCCCAGACAGGCCTGTGGGGCTTGCTGAGGGTTGGGCTGCCCTCAGTCGGGCCCTGCTCCTTGCCAGAGGAGTGGCAGATGCCAAACCGCTGAAGCCAAAAAAGCTCTTAAGGCAGCTGTTTGGACAAATGGAGGCAAGATGGCGCAGTTCCGGGTTCTTCACTGTCAACTTTCCCGCGCCCGGGAAAGACACGGGTCGACTGCGCAGGCGCAACCCGACCTCCGACGGAGAGAAACCGGAACCCGCCTAGCCACGCCTATCGACCCGCCCCCAACCCGCCTATGTCCCGCCCACTGCCCTCCCACTCCCAGGCCCAGGACATAAAAGCTGCTCCCAGCGGGCATGCGGAGCGAACTTCCTCGGCCCCTCCTCCTGCACGGGACCCAGGAACCTCATCCAAGAACACCGGAGCGAACTTCCTCGGCCCCTCCTCGTCTACGCGGGACCCGGGAACCTCGTCCGAGAATGCCGGAGCGAGCTTCCTTGGCCCCTCCTCCTGCGTGGGACCCAGGAACCTCGCCCGAGAGCGCCGGAGCGAGCTTCCTTGGCTCCTGCTCCTGTGCGGACCTAGGAACCTCGCCCGAGAACGCCGGAGCGACTTCGTCGGCCTCCACCGCCAGAGGCCGGTGAACCTCGCCCCTCCCTCACATTTGGTTTGTAAATAAAGGTTTTTTTGTCTTGCCTACTTGCCTTTTCCCTGGCATTTGCTCTGGGGGTCGCATTAAAGCCAATCAGCAGCTATGAAGCCTCTTGGGGCCACAGCTTTCCTTCCAGGCAGCCCAAGTGGAAACTGGCCCCAGAAATCGTGGTCCCGGCTCCCCCAGGCCGAGGCCTAGGTTTTCCGTGTGACTGTCCAGGGAGGACAGGTGCCGTCATCAGGGTGGGTCTGCCAGCCTTAGTGCGCCAGTGCACATGTGCCGTGTGCGTGTGGCTTGGCGGGTGTGGCTCCCAGAGGAGTGCTCTGGGCCTTATGGCAGGGCCCTGGGAAATAGCCCCCAGCCTTGGAGGACGCCTGAGGGACGGTGGTAGAGCCGCTCCCTGCAGGGGACCCTGTCTGCACCCCACGCTGCCCCATGCGCACCCAGCCTGGCCTTGTCCACTCACAGGCACAGCTGAGAGGAGCGGGTGCTCGGGGAATTACAGGAGAGCTCCTGCTCGCCCCAGGTCCCTGGGGCACCATCCGGCCGGTGGCCAGGGCCTCTGAGCCAGTGGGCACGAGTACGCTTTCTGGTCAGGGTCTGAGCCTGCCCTGCCCGGCTGCACTCCCTCCCCAGGAAGCCCCGCTGCTGGAGCGGGAGCTGTCATTTCTGACTGTTTGGGGGCCAAGAACATCAGACTCCAATTAGCAGTTCACGTAAGGTAACCAGAAACAGGCTGGCTTGGCCTCCACGCTGGGCATGGCCAGAGAGGCTGTGACTGATTCCACGGCGGGCAGGGAGAGCCATGCTGACCTGGAGAGAGCAGGCCGGGCGGGAGGCGATGAGGAGACACCACAGCCTGGCTAGTGTGGCCCCAGCCCCACCACACTTGCCTCTGGGCTGCTGACCGGGAGCTGAGGCCGGAGGGCAGGGATGACCTGTGGCTGAGGAACCGTATGGAGTGACAGTCCCTCTGTGCAAGTGAGAGGTGCATGTGGACTCAGCTGAGGCCTGTCTCCTGCCCAGAAGCTGCTGGGGGTCCCAGGGTCTCTGCTCCAGGACCTTCTCGTCCCTGTCATTCAAAGCTTGTGCTAGGCACCCCCACCCCGCCGCCGCCCGCCCATCCCTCTCCTTCATGCTACTCCTGAAGTGCCCGTCCCTGTCTCTCCACCCCACGGCGGTCGAAGCCAGGGGTCTGGGGGAAGCAAGGGCCTGCCAACGTCAGGTTTCCTTCCTCCCAGTCACCCCTCTATCCCCATGGGCCCACCCCTGACCGCTACACGGTTGGGGGACAGGTTCGTTTCGCCAGGGAAACGAACTTTCCTCCCCTCTGAAATCTTGAGGTCCACCACTGAAACTGGGGGTGGGGGAAGATTAGAAGGGATCCCCGGCGGACACAGGGGCAAGGCCTGCCTCAGCCCAGTGATGCAGTAGCCCCTTCAGGGTGCTGGCTCTAGGGGCCTGCCCTGGAGACCTGCTGAGAACAGGGTGCAGGCGCGGTCATAAGAGAAGGGGAGGGGCTGGGAGTGTAGGGAGGGCAGGAGCCCCTGTGGTCCAGGAAGTGCAGCCTTCAAGGGTGGGGAGGGGTCCTGCCCTCACCGTGCCCATGCCCGCCTCTGGGCACAGGGCTTGACAAGGCCATAACTTTTACTGGGCTCCAAGCAGAGGAGCCCCAGATGTGTCTGCAGGCCTGAAATAAAACAAATGACTTTTATAGGAAAAGCCATATTTTTTCCACAATGTTTATCTGTCAGAAGAATAGACTCTGAGCACAAAGAGGTGCTTACTGGAAAAGATGAAAACAGTTTGCTGCCAATTTTTGCTGGTGGAAAAAAAGCGCTTTGGCGACTAATGAATAACGAACCTCAGCTAACAATGTCTGGAAGGCCCAGCTCTTGGCTCCCTGCGCACAATGGGATGAATAGACATTAGGAAATTAAAACTGATTTTGTTTCTCCAAATTTAACTGTTTACACTTGAGGAAAAAAATAATTGAATAATAATGCTTCTCTTAAGCAATTCCCCCCACCACCCCCACCCTGCCAAAAAATCATTCTTAGTGCTTTCAAAACACCCTGCAGCCAAGAGGCCGAGCCTTGTCTTGGCTAACCAGCTGGGGGGCCCCCAGGGCGTGCACGGTTGCACAATCAGCCCCCTGCATTGGGCAGCTGGCCAAGGGCAGGGACAGGCGCGCCCCGCCCGCCCAGCTGAGAGGCCGTAGCCACCTGCCCGGTTGGGCCTCTCCAAGCCTCACGTGCCCTCTGAGTGGTCCTCTGAGGGCTGGGGGAGCCTTGTCTGGAGATGGCCCCCAGCCTCCCTTATCTGCCAAGGGTCCCCGGAATGCCTGGGGATGAGGAGGCTGCGGGGTCACAGGTGTGTGGCCCAGGGGCCTGGGAGGCAGAGGGCGAACCAGCAGCAGAGCAGGGCTGCTCTGGGCTTGTGAGGGGCCAGGGCGAGTCACCAGTGGGTGGAGCCTCATCAACTCCCCAAGTCTAAATGAAGCCAGAGGCGGCTGGATGTGAGGGGTGCCATGCAGTTCCATCACAAAGACCTGTCCTTGGCACCACTGTCCCGTGGGGCCCCATGCACCGTATCCTGACTGTGTGCCACCTTCTGGGCAGGTGACACCAGGGCCCAGAGTGCAGACAGCACCACTTTTATGTCCAGGTCTGTGGAACACTCATGGATGCATCCCTGCCTTGGCCAGGGCCCTGATCGCCCCCTCTCATGCCCTCTGTGTACCACAGGGAGCCAGGGGGCCCATCCCTGCTATCCCAATACACCCTTGCTGCCTCCTAGAGTCCCACCCTGCCCCGGGGGCCAGGCTCAGCGGCAGCTGATGGGCAAGCCACTCTGCCTGCCACGTCCACACTGACTGACCTCTGGGTAGCCTCCCACGTCGTGCACATCAATGCCCAGGAAGTGGCCGAGCCCGTGAGGCATAAACACGGCCCCCAGGTGGGCCTGGACCATGGCGTCCACGCTGCCGCTCAGGATGCCCATGTGGGCCAGCTCCTCCAGGTGGATGCGGTCTGCCAGGCGGTGCATGTCGGGCCACCAGACACCTGCGGGCCAGAGGGAGCTGCCGTGAGCCACAGAGCCCAGCAGCCAACACCACAGGGCCAGGGGCTGGGAGACATGAAGCCCTCACACTGGCTGTGGTGGGAGGGCCTGAAGGGGGGGTAAGGGGCAAGGGCACCACACCGGGGGCCCAGGGGGACAAGGACTAGGGTGGCCCCCTGTGCTGAGCTTTCCCAGCAAAAGCTCTGGCCCTCAGGACCCTTCTTGTGCCTCCATTCTGCCCCTAGGGACAGGTTCCTGTCACCTGTGGCCAGGGGCCCAGCCTGGGTCTACTTTGTAGCCCATGGCGTGTCCACTCTGAACAGCCAGTGCTTCTGGGCCCAGGGGAACCCAGCCAAATCCCTGGGCACCAGGAGGAGAAATGCGCACGTCTCCCCCAATAGCAGACACTGGGAGACTCCGTGGGCCTTGGCCCTGAGGCTCAGGCCCAAACCCTGGCTCAGAGCTCCGATGGGGCTTTGCTGCTGTGGCGCAGCGGGGAAGCCCGCGGCTGAAAAGAGGGGTCCCTGCACATCCCAGAATGGGGAAGAGTCACCCCGGAGCTGCTGCAAGGAGCAAAGGTTTCTGGGGAGAAGGTGTGGCTGGCACGGCCCCATGAGCTGGCTGGCAGGGGTCTGGGGCCCCGCCTGCCAACAGCAGCGGCACCATCTCCAGGGGAGCCCAGATGTCCAAGCCCCAGCTTCGAATCCAACTCATCTCTGCCGCATGTTAGTGGGGCGAAGGCCACCATGGAGAGAACTTCCTAAGCACAGAGCTTTGGGGGCCACACAGGCTCTGGAGCATGGCCCCTAGGAAGGAGGCCCTTGGAGAGCCCCCCACGTAGAGTCTCAGCAGCCCAAGGGTGTGCCCGTCCCACCCCTGGACTCTGTGGAATCCCAGCATCAGCCTCTCCTCATGGCAGCTTCCACTGCTGGACTTGCCCTGAGCACCAGACAAGGACCCGAGGCAGGTGAGGCCTCCTGCCCTGACCCCATGGGGGCTGGGTTTGGGCAGGCCATGTTCTGGCAGAGGCTGGGGCCCCAGGACACTCTGGCCAGGCACGTGGCAGGGGGCCTTGATCAACACACAGCTCACTGGCTGGAGAGGGCACCCGGCAATTCCCTGCGGCACCTCCTGGTGAGGTCCAGCCCCACCAGGCGGAGTGACCTTGGCTCCTAAGGGCCTCCCTGCTAGGCCCTGCCTTGGCGCAGAGCCAGAGCCTGCCCTGCATGGCCCATCACTGCCGATCGCTGCTGTGGGAGGGGCCCAGGAGACCCTGAGCTGGCGAGGGCTGGGCTGTGAGAGGCAGGATTCTGAACCTCTGTGGTTGGCGGAGGGCAGATGATGGGTTCAGCTGGCGAACAGGGATGAAAGTCCACACCGGGACACAGGCCATCACCCCCGACACTCACTGGGCACAAGTCCCTCATGTTGGGACCCCTTTAGTGCCAGAGTTGGCCACCCTGGTGCTGGGTATCAGGCGGGCTGGGGGCGCACGGCTTTGGGCAGGCAGTAGGGCTGTTGCCTGCCATTCACAGCGCAGCGCCTCAGCCATGGCTGTGGCCTAAGGGTGGCAGGGGTGGAGACGCTCAGACCTGCCCCCACCCCCCACACAGAGTGGGGATCCTCCTCAGAGCCCAGCTCCCTGCCCCAGCCTCCAAGGGGCTGAGGTGGGGGCGGCCATCCTGGGGTCTGGCATGGGGGAGAGCCCGGGCAGGCCTGGGGCAACTCTGGTTGCCACTGCCCTGTGTCTAGGGCAGCCCTGGGCGCACACACACCCCTGGCTGGCCCACCCTGCACCCCTGGCTTTTCTGAAGGGCACAGCATCCCGGAAAAGGAGACCTGAGTAACTGGAGCCCACTTGGCTGCTCCCCCACCTCTGTGAGCCTCTGTCACCTGGGGGCCGGGGACAGCACCCCGGACACCATTCCTCCATTGTGCATGACCAGCCAGCCCTGGTTCCACACTTTGATGTTCATTTGTTCCTAGGGTATGCGCCAAGCGTGCCCAGCCTCTGCTGCTGCTCTTCTGAGACCCCAGCCCGGACAACCCTGGTCCACCTTGCCCTTCCTCCCTGCTGCCGCATCCTCCAGAGACCAGGTCACCTTAAGGCACACAGGCCTTTTTACCTCAGGCCCTTTGCTGTGGCCTGTGCCAGGCCTTGGCCTGTGATGCCTCATCCGAGGGGTCTCTGCATAAAAGCTGTCCCCTCTCAGGGGAGACCTTCCTGCCTTGCTGTCCCAGGCCTGGTGATTTCTCCTTGCACCGTCCATCCAGCCTGCAGCAGTCCCCTGGACGGATCTGCTCGTTTGCTTCTCATGTCTCACTTCGAGGGTGGGGGTCTCCCGAGGGCACCACTGGGCCCGGCATAAAGTGAGTGCCCCTCAGGTCCCCCAACAGCCTGCAAAGTTGGCATGTGGTGCTGGGAGGCCTCCTGTGCGTGGCTCGTGCCCCAAGCCCAGCTCAACTGCTTCCTCTTGGACGGGCCCTTCTCTGGTCACCAAAGGGGAGCCCCGGGAAATGCAGCCAGCCTTCCAACCAGGCTAACTTCAGTAGTGGGCTGTGTTCTTGGCCCAGCCTCCACAGAGGGCGGGAATCAGGTATAAATCATGCTCCGTGGGGGCCCTTCCCGGGGGCAGGCCCGGCGCCACCCGGACGTGCCGGCCCGGGGGTCCCCTCGGCGCCGCTGGTCTTCCTCGCCTGTGCGCCCTCGGGGAAGGCCTTGCACACAACTCTCTTGGCCGGGAGCGGGGAGTTTCTGCCTGTGTGTGGTTAGGGTTGACAGTGATTCAACCTCCAGCAACTTGGCCCCAGCGTCTGGCCCGGATGGTGGTTACAACACCCATGGCCTGGGCGGGGGCCCCTGGAGTGTGTGAGGGTCACTGTCCCTGCACTAGGCTGGTGGGGTGGGCACAACTTGAGGGCTCCCTTGCCGGCCTGGGCCCTCTCAGGCTCCTCCCACCCTGGCAGCCTGGCGATACCGTCAAGCTCTCTAGTCCAGGCTGGAAGGCACCCCCAGCCCCTAGCCAACCTATAGCTAGATGCCACACTGGGAATCACACAGCAGAAGCTGGGCAGCAGCTGCCCTGCATGCCCCAACCCCTAGCAAGCGCCAAACCTCATTCTGGCTTTCCAGAGCACCCTTGCACCTGCCCCACCCCTCTTGGAGTCTGCCCAGCTCCCTCCTCCACTGCACAACCCTCGGATGCCTGGGCCATCTCTTTAGAATGAATGGGGCAAACAGCCCCATTCGAAGCCCAGGTTCTCAGCCTGGCCTGGTCTCCAGCCTCTCCCTCACCCACTCCTGGGAGGGGCGGCTGGACCAAGGCCATGGGTCCCAAGAACTGGCCCGCCCCACCTGCTGTTTCCTTAGCTGGGGCCACCTCCTCCGAGCCCCTTTTCCCAGATGTGCTCCCATTCCTCCTGTGGGCCTCTGTGTTGAGGCTCCTCCTCCAGGAAGCCCTCTCTGATTGCCCCTTCCTGTGCTTTGAGAGTTCATGGCACACACAGCACAGCTGGGTCTGGTTATGACCTCTGGGCCTTGCAAGGGCGGTGCCCGTACCCTGCTGTCTGCCTGGCACGCAGCAGGTGCTTGGTAAACTCCTGGAACGAGGGGAGCCCCAGCCTCCCTCATGGCTCTCTTGCAGCCTGTGTTGTGCCCCATCCCCTGCTCCTCTGTGTACTCAGACCCTAGAACGGGCAGGGCAGCCTCTAGGTTAGTGTCCCATCATGGCCCCATGAAATGGCAGGGCTCAGAGGAACAAGCCCTGCTGTTCCTGCTGCTCAGTCCCCAAGTGTGGCCAGAGTGGCCCCTGGGTGGTCTTCTGAGTCCACTTGGTCTCCTCAGGCAGCACCCGCTCCTGCTGGGCCTAGGGCCCAGGCCAGCTCCTTGGAGCCTCAAAGCATCCATCACAGCCCCGAGGCCTCCTACCCGGAGTGTGACAGCCCCAGGGGCTCCGGGGCCTGACCTAGCTACAAAGGCAGCGTCCTCAGAGCTGCTTCCAGACAAAGAGCGCGCTTCATCTGCGGAACATGGCCCTCGGGATGGATGGGAGTGAGCCAGGCTCTGGGGGTGCAGGACAGCAGGCTCTGGCCGGGGTCCCAGGGCAGGCCCTAAGGGCTGGCTGAGCTGACATGGGGCTGAGGACTTCCAACTCACCCCACCCTGCATGGGATGTGGGTAGAACCCAGTCTGCTGCCAGAACCTCTGGGGACCCGCTCACCCTGTGCGAGAGCAGGGTGCTGTGTTGGCCCAGGCTGCTCCTTGAGTCTCCTCCCCCACACCCTGGCAGAGTGCTCCAAGGAGTAAGAAGAGGCCAGGCAACTGGCTCACCGTTGCGGCCGGCAGGAGGGGTGGACATGGTGCCCACACTGAAGACAGCCCTCCCCGTCCTGGCGCCTGCCGCAGAGGGTATCTGTGGCTGGGGTGGCACATGGCTGCCATGCCTGTCTGCCTGAGCCCTGCACTCCATGCCGTCTCGGAGGATGAGGCCTGACCAGAAGTCTAGCGGCTGGCCCCAGCCCCTGGCGCTGGCTGGGAGGGGAGCAAAGCTGGCAGAGGTGCCACTGACCACGGGGCCACAGGAGACACATGCCAGGTGGGCCGGGGCCGGTGCTGCTGGGTCCCTGCCAGCCACCTGGTCACCCCATGCCTCAGTGCCCCCTCTCGCCCCGTCAGGCCTGTTTTGGAGGCGGGGACACTTCCTGCCACTTCTTTCCCCTCCTCTGACCTCACATCAGCAGCACCCCGTCAGTCACAAGTGGCCAGGACCCTGAGGGCAGGGACAGAGCCAGGAGTGGGGACAAAACACAATCATGGGCCACCACTGCTGTTGCAGGTTGATAGGAGCTGGGCCCCCAGTGACAGGGGCACAGGAGGCTCCTGGGTGAGCACGGGAAAAAGAAGAGGAAGGCGGGGAGGCCAAGGAGGGCAGGTGGGCGAGGAGGAGAGGGAGCTGGGTGGGGGCTGGGAGGTGAGGCTTACAGGTAGAGGGTGTGGGGCCCTCAGTGCTGGGGTCCTCTGGAGCTTCAAGGTGGCTGCAAGGACTGGCCTATGGGACGGGGACAGCTGTGCTGCTTCTAGGTACAGCCTTCCTGCTGTGGCTGTGCCAAGGCAGACGCTGGCTCAGGACCACCCTGCCGGGCTCACCCATCCGTCCTAGCAGTGCTTTCCCGTTCCCCTCACCATGCATGCAAGGGTCTGCATGGGGTGAGCAGCCTGCCCCAACACAGGAGCCGCGCTGAGCTTGGATCCCATCCAGCCTCCCCTGCATGGCACTCCCCGAGGTCCTGCAGCTGCCGGGCCTGGCCTGCCACCCGCCTGTGGACTCCCAGCAGCAGGGTAGTGTTCCGGTCGCAGCCTCCTTCCTCACTGACTGTGAGTGACAAGTGAGGAATGCTCCCCCTCCAGCCCTAGGATCAGGGGGCCAAGGCCTGCATTCCTCAACTCCCCAGGGTCCTGATCATTCTTTCCTGCCTCTCCTTTGGGCTTAGCTATGGGGTTTCCTGCTTTATTTACTCTCCCTGGAAGGTCACAGGATGCAGTCGGGCAGTCTCGGTGGGGTGTTTGTCTTGGCCCAGGAACTGAACCCACAAACCCAGGGCATTTCCGCTGGGACAGGGCAGGGGGCTGACCTGGTCACGGCCTCCTTGATGCTATGGGAGGTGACCTGCCCCATCCGGAAGGCAGCTCTGTGGGCCCAGGGCCTGCCCCATGGGCCTTCACTGTGTGTGATCCAGATGGAGTCCAACTCTGCCCTTGGGGGACATCAGTGTCACACAGCTCAGTGCGGGTGGTAGGTGTGGGGGGGCCTGCTGGGGATCTGCTCCATTCCCTTACACAGGGATCCTCCAGACCCCCTAGGCTGGGTCTGGGCAGTGAAGCCCAGTGGTGGGTGGGAGTGGGGCTGGGCGAGGACCTGCCTCCCATGGTCTGTGACGAGCCTAGCTAGGCTTGGCCTGGTGGCCCCAGACACCCCTGCCAGGCCTGAGGCCTGTGCCTGCCCCAAGAGTCAGCATGAACCAGGCAGCATCGCAGCATGGGAGACCCAGCTCAGGCCTTTCTCAGTGCCACGTGGGGCTTGGGGACTTGCCCACAGGCCTGGCCACTTTCTGGACAGACTTGGGGCTGCTGAGTTGGGCCACTGAGCTGGCCAGGATGCCAGCTGTGGCGATGTCATCCAGGTCCTGCCCAGGCCGCAGCAGGCTTTCCTGCAGATGAGGCCAGCCAGGGTGGGGCCATCCCCAGTCTCAGCACAGGACCGAGGGGGAAGACAATGGCTTTCCCACCAAACACCCCCCAGGCCTCAGCCCGCCATGCTGTGTCAATCCGCCGTCCTGCTGCCCGTGGCCTGGTGCTGCCTCTGGCTCCCTGATGGGCCCGGCACTGCCGGCGGACCATGCTGAGCTCCTCAGCCTGATGCTTGGGGATCCAGGGTTGCTGGGCTTGGTAGGCCCCTGCCCCTCACAGCTCTGCTTCACTGCTGGGACCCTCAGCCCCTTGCAGCCTGGGGATCTGACTTCCTCGACATCTGGATTTCACAAGTGCCCATGGATGTCTGATACTACTACTTGATGTGATGGTGACACAGTTTGCAATGACACAGCCTACCTTGGCATGGCTACAGAGTGGGAGGCCAGCCCTGTACGTGGAGAGTGTCTGAGAGACTCTGGTCCACCTGAGAGGCTGTGCCTGGCAGAGGGCCCTCCGCGGAGGGTAGAGGAATGTGCTCAGATACCAGGTGAATACACTGCAGGCCAAGCTCACCTGCCAAATCCTCTTGCTGGATCTGAAACACTGATCATTCATTCAAGTGACTCCTGGTATTCAAAACTGAGCAAGAAATTCTCATCCCCAGAGTGAAGGAAGGAGGAGTGGTGCCCCTCAGGCAACTGCTTCGTGGAGGCTGGATTTGACAGCTAACGGGGGATGCTTCCTATGGCTGAAGAGTCAGAAAGAATAAGAAGGGATACAGCGAGCACTCTGCCCCGTTCCTTCCTGCACCTCCTTTGTGGTTCTCACAGGCACACGGGAATTCACGCTGTCACTCCCTCTTCCTTTTACCCACAAGGGCCCGCTGGCCACACCCTCTGGCACTCTTCTGTCCTCACCACCCATCTGCCTGGAGACACCTGTATATTCATATTCAGGGGTGGCAGCTCCTTTTCTTTGTTTTTTTGAGACAGGGTCTCACTCCATCACCCAAGCTGGAGTGCAGTGGTGCGATCTTGGCTCACTGCCACCTCCGCCTCCCAGGTTCAAGCGATTCGATTCTCGTGCCTCAGCCTCCTGAGTAGCTGGGATTACAGGCATGAGCCATCACGCCCAGCTCAGTGGTGTAATTTTAGTAGAGACAGGGTTTCTCCGTGTTGCCCATGCTGGTCTTCAACTCCTGACCTCAAGTGATCCGCCCGCCTCCCAAGTGCTGGGATTACAAGTGTGAGCCACTGAGCCCGGCCTGCTGCTTTTTAAGCAAAGCAATTCCGCACAAAATGCTGTTTTCCTTGGTAGTCGCTAAACCAAGTGAGTCCGATCAGCGCTGTCGCCCCATCACAAGCTTATTGACTTTTGGATTTTCTGTCTCGTCTTCCTTCTGGGATATATCTGGGGTCCACCTGCTTGCACTCATGCGTTTGTCAAGCTCTCTTCCTGCTGGATGCGTGAGGGTGTGGGGCTGGGGCCTGGCACTGCCCCCAGCGTCTCTCCGTGGCTCCTCAGCCTCTGGCGGGGCTCTCTAGGCTGGACTGGACACCATCTGGAAAGGCTTGCCCACAGTCTGCCTCCTCTGAAAGCAACGGTGGCTGGGGGCCCCTCTGAAGCAATACTTGGGCCAGTGATCGAGGCTGCAACTCATCCCAGCAATGGGCTGTGGGGCCATAGGGACTGTTTAGTTGATTGCCAAGCCATTGAGTTCTGAGGCCACATTCTGGAGGCTCCAGAGCTTTCTTTCCTCCTTTTTCCTTGAACACTGAGGGCACACTGGGCAGCTGTCAGCTCTCTGTGGGTCCTTAACAGAGGGCACTCCATGTCTAACCAGATGCCACAGCCTAGAGCTGGCCAGGCCCACCGGACTCTGCTTTAGGAGAGCAGGGGTCTATCCTTGGTCTGTTTGGGGCTTAAGTAAGGTACCTGGCCAGCAGGCAGCAGAGCTGGGGCTGGGCTCAGGGCACTCTGGGTCTGGGGCCTGCATCCTGGACTCTGAAGCTTTGCTCTACTGGGCTGTCCCCTCTGCCTGCGCTGAGCCCACGTGGCTCCTGAAGGACACCTGAGCTCCCCTACGCAGGGGCCTGCCTGTCTCTCTGGAGGTCTGTATAGCTGTGGGTGGGAGGCAGTGGATGAGGGTGGGGGCAAGCTGAGGGGCTGGACTACGACCTGGGTTTGGCCAACATGAGGTGATCTCTGACCATGACCCAGATGGAGAGACTCCAGGCTGCAGAAGGTGGCTGGAGCCTGTGTGCTGAGGCGGGCCCTGGCCAGACGATCCAGCTGTGAGTGCAGGGCCATTGTCCCATGCTGCTGCGGCCCTGGCCCCTGATTTTCCACCTCTGTGAATTTGTGGCAGCACCAAATGACCAAACTGGCTGCGGACAGTTCTGTAGATTATAACCAAAGATGCAGAGCCTGAGTGCCTTGGGGGGCCAGCTGTGCCTGGGCCGGTGTGGGCGGGAAAAGCCCCTCTGCACTGCAGGCTGGAGCCTGGCAGCTGTCAAACAGATCTCAGTCAGAGTCGTGGGAGCCATGTGTCTGCAGAGGGCCAGGCCTAGGGGGTGGCCAGCACATGGTGGGCCCATAGGAACCTGCCCAGGTTCTGGGGAATCTAAGGACTACAGCAGGGGGGCTGTGTTGAAGCCCTGAAAGACTTGAAGCAAGAATATGACAAGACCACATCCCTCAATTCTCTCCGCCGGGCAAAGGTGACAAGCCAGGACCTCCCATCACTGCTGGGAAACGGTTTCTATTGTTGCAGAGCAGAGAGCTGGGGTTTGATCCTGTGGGTGCTGGACTCCAGCCCTGCCAGGGCTATGGAGGACCCAGGAGTCACTCGGAAGGAGCCTGGCTGAGCAGGATGGTGACAGCGGGAGGTGCCCAGGGGGAACTCCTGAAAGCTGGCCTTGTTGGGAGGATGCTGGCTTCCCTCCAGGGGACCTCCTCTGCCCGCCCTGCCAGACATCAATGGCATCAATGGCACACAGTGGGAGGTCAAGGGGTAGCAGTAGGGCCTGTGCAGGCTGCCCAGGGTTGGAGGGGTGGGCACATGACAGGTTGGCCTATGCTGGCCGATAGGAGAGAGAAACACCAGGCCCACCCTGGCCTCAACATGGCCATCACGGTAGTGACTGTGACCCCTGCAGGGCAATGCCACAGGCCAGGCGGCCTTGCAGGTGCTTTACACAGTTTAACTCAGTCTCCACGAGTCAGTCGCTGCCTCCCCATTTACAGATGTGGAAACAGCCACCCAGAGGAGGGCTTTCCACCCAAGACCACAGAGCGCTGGGCGGGACTTGAACCTGCTCTGACCCCATGCCTGCGTCCAAAGTGGGCTGAGCCCTCCCTGGAGTAGACACTGCTTAAGGACAAAGCAGGAGACAGGCTGGTGTGCTGGCGGCCAGTGGAGATGTGCAGGTGGAGGCCACCAGGTGGGGGGGCCTTGGCCTGAGTCCCCCATTCCCGGTTCTGTCTGTCCCTGCCTGGTGGTCAGCCCTATTTCCTAGGAGAGATCACTGGAAACTCAGGGACTAAGCATCCGGAGCATGGAGAGATTCAAGTCACTTCACGCAGGCCCAGTTCCTGCAGGCACCTGCCACACAGCAGTGCCCCCAACACCACGCTAGGTGTGCCTCCCCGCACCGCCCCGCTGCTCACCTGGCTTCATGGCACCCATGACGGCGCGGGAGCTCCGCAGTACTGCCTCGTAGACAGCCTTCTGGTCTGCAGTGAACTTGCCGTTGGCGGGAAAGGAGCAGGTGATGTCGGAAGCGAAGCAGTAATACTCACCGCCCATGTCAAACAGGCTGTGGAGATAGGAGGGCAGGGCAGGTGAGTACTGGGGCGCCACCACCCCTCTTACCCTTCCCACTCCCTGCCTGCCCTGGACTTGAGGGCAGCTGGCCTGGGTCTTGGATGCAGCTACTCCCCCTCACAATGAGACTGGTGTGGGGAACTGCCACCTGGTGTCTCCCATGGGTGTGTGGGCAGTAAAGAAACGCGAAGCCATCCTGGAAGACCTGTGTCTTCCAGGGAAAAAGGGGTTCAGGGCTCAGCCTGGGCAGGGAAGGCTGAGGGAAGTGGGGCTGTCCTATGCAGATGACCCCTGCCCCTGTGGCCTGGCCTCTGGGAGCTCGGCCGTGGAGACTTGCTTGGAGAACTGAGGAGGCAGAGATGCCCCAGGACCCTGCCCGCTGCCTGGCCTCCACCTGGCACCCCAACAGGCCCTCCCAGGGTCTCCCTGCACCCGGCAAAGAGCACAGGCTGAGGCCGTGCTTGTGTGAAGAAGAGGAGGGGGCTGGGCAGGGGCCCCGGGTGGGATGCACGGGCTGGAACTCGGGGCCTGAATTGCACCACCTGCTTCTTCTGGGACCCAGAGCATTGGGTGGAAACTCAGTTGGCGGCTAGGGCCTCTAGCTCTGCTGCAGCTCTGGCGCCCCCTAGCTGGAGGGGTGTGCCTGATACTACCCCTCTACCCAAGGGGGTGGGACGGACATATTCTGCCAGGGCCCAAGGGGAGGGGAGGGAGGAAGTGACAGACAGCCTCATGTCCAGCAAGGCTTTCCCAGGGCCTGCTGGCCACACGCCCCTGGAAGCCAGGTGGGCCCCTCACCCTGTCCACCTGCACCCTGACACCCACCAGCGGCCGCAGAGACCAGCAGGATGCAGGCAGGGGCATGAAGAATGGGGCAGAGGTGCTGGCTATCCAGGATGGGAGGGGCCTGGGGGCCAGCAGAGAGGCAGGATGGCATGGGACAGATGGCGTGGGATAGATGACAGGAGGCCTGTTGAGGCAGGAGGACGGTGGCTGGGGCTGCCCTCTGGATGCCCCGTCAGAGGGACCCTTGGCACAGCAGGGCCCGGGAGGAGTAGGGCCTGTCCTTGCTGTGCAGAGGACCTCGGGGCCCTCTCTGGGCAACGGCTGAGAAGCAGCCTCCCACTCATCCTGTGGTGTGTAAGGGACAGGATGTGGGAAAGGCTGCTGGATCCAAACCTGCCTCCCAGGACTTCCCGGAAGCAGCCCAGGTGGACAAGGCTGGGTCTGGCTGAGGGGCTGAGGGGCACAAGTGGTGCCCCTTTCCATCCCGTCCCACCTAGGCACCTCGGGAGGCTGCAGGCAGCAGACATAGAGCGGAACCCTCAGGTCCACCAGCCCCTTCACAGATCATGGCCAAGTCATGATGCTGATGGTGACGACCCTGGCTTGGGGAAGCTGGTCCAGCCCTAGGACCAGAGCCCACCACGGCTGCAGGGTCCAGAACCAGAGCCAGGAGGGCCAAGTGCAGCCGTCCCTCTTTAGCTCCACCCTGGGCTTCCCATGCGGTCCATCTGTAGCCACGTGAGTCCTGACAAGTCTGAGGCCAGGGGCACAGCCGTGGCTTCCATCATGAGAGCCTTTCACCCAAATCCCAGCTCTCACGGTAAACACAGCCACTCCACAAACATTCCAGAAGTTGCCTATGTGCCTGCCTGTGGGGGGTCCTGTCCCATGGGAGGGAGCCAGGGAGTGGAGGACCCTGGCCCTATGTGGAGCAAGGAGCAGGGCCACGTGGCTGGACAGACAGCATCAGCCACCCCATGGAAGCAGATTTCTAAAGGAAAAACTTGAATGCATGGCCAGGGCGCTTTGCTGAAATCCAAAGTCCCCAGCCGGGCACTTTTTAATCTCCTGTCTTTTCTGATTGCAAAACACCATAAGCAGTGTCAACAGGGCAGAAAGGTCCAGATAGCACCTCAGGTGACTCTCAGGGCTGGGGAGGAGCCCCGCCTGCACAACACGGAGCTTCAGGGTGGGTCAAAGTCACAGGATCTCTGGATGCAGTGGGCTGCTTGGGCCAACAACTCCCTGGAAGTTTACTCCTGCACAGGGCCTAGGCTTCCCCATGGCTGGCCAGGAGGGCAGGGCACATGGAAGCTCTAAACTGAAGGGAAACTGAGGCTTGGATCACGGGTCCAGGAAAGCCCTGAGTCAGGAGGGTAAACAACTCGGAGTCCAGCAATGGGTTCTTTGATCCCGGCTGCAACACTCAGCCTTCAGGGCCTCAGTTTTTCCATCTGTAAAATGGGACCCTCCCACTGCTGTAGCTCTGTGTCCTCTTGGGGCCAGCAGTGGGGAGTGGAGCCGTATGGACCATAGCCCAGTTTTGCCTGGGGACAGCTAAGCATTTTCATTCAGGTTCCCCAGCGTCGACCAAGAAAAATGGTTTGTGGATTGTTGGTTTTAGAACATGCAAGAATAGCCTGGGCAGAGAGGACAGGGTGGAGTATGGGGGACACGGATTCCTAGGAGGCGCCAAATCAGAAGGTGACCTGCAGCAGCAGCCAGGGCAGAAAGTCCTACCGGACTGTGCTGATAACAAAAGAAAAAGCAGAAACTGAAGCATTGTTAAAAAAAAAAAAAAAAAACACAAAACAAAACAAAACAAAACAAAAAAACCAGGAAGCCCACAAGAACACCCCAAATGATGGAATCATCTAGGAGTATAAAAACAAGACTGTTCTCCAGTGCAGACCAGACTCAGATCCCAGTTCCCCAAACTCTCGCCAGCAAAGCAGAAAGAACATGGGATGGTGGGTGCCTGGATATCATCCGCCAGCCTGACTTTATCTTCCAGCCTGTAGAAGACTGTAACTGCATTTTTTGTTTGAAAATGATCCGCTTTCTGGAGAGGGAAGTATACACCCAACCAGCCAGCTCCATCCCACCCAGTGAGGCTCCGGTACGGAGCTGGTCTATTTTCGTGCTCCTCTCAGTTCCCTATCTTTTTCTGCCTTTAAAAAAAAAAAAAATCCCCCTAGAGTTTCTACACACATAAGTTATTCAGATGCAAGCTTTTCTGGAATCCAGGGACGAAAGCCAAGGCTTTGATAAATCATCTCCCTCCCGCTCCTCTGTGTCCACTTCATCCATCCTCTGAATGCAAACCGACAATGGAGAATTCGGTCATATGTTGGCTCAATCGAGAACAGGAACGCAGGATCCCTCCTTCCTGGCTGTCTGGGGACCCTACTATCTTTGGCCAAGTGAGTCTGTGATAATACAAGACATCTGGGAGACAGGACGCATCTCCAAGCAACTTGCTGGCGTTTCACTCCCCACGTGTGTTCTAAGGGCTCTGTTTCTGGCTCCTTCTCGGTAGCTCTGGGCCTGGGCTACCTGCCACCATTGGCCCACCCAGACCCTCCCTGGGCCCCACTGCAGGGACCTGCCAGCCCACAGGCAGAAGGCCTCCAAGATGGGTCGGCCAGTGACAGAAGGCTTGGGAACAGTTTTCTGGGGGAAATGCTGCAATGTTTATATGAGAGCCACTTTGGACTTGGTTTGCAGTTTCATCTGAATCTCCTGAGTAGTGGCATAGCTCTTAGCTGTTCAATCCAACATTTTACACGCGCTCATATTCGGGGCTGCAGGACTCCAATGTGCAGCTGCCCTGGTCGGTGTCCCAGGCCAGGCTGGGGGATTTCTGAGCAACAGGAAGCCCTTGCTTCTCAGCGTGAGACAGAAAGGAAGGCGTACGGGTCACTTTTCCCTTCGTCTGCTGCAGTGGGCGGCCCCTGCAGACACGGCGGCGAGCTGTGGTCTCCAGGGTGCATGGGCTGGCTGCCTGCTCCTAGCCAGGCCTTCCGTGGAGTGCCAAGCTCCAAGCATGGCCAGCAGGGGCAAAGGCCACCACTCGGAGTCCTTGAGGCTCCTCGTGCCATGGCCTAACCCACCAAGGGGACCTCTCTCCAGTGCCTTCCTGGGCATCTCTGCTCCCTTCCCATGTGATGGCCACTCCTCCAGGGCCTGGGCAAACAGGAAAGCTGCCCGTGCCACCAGCCCACGACAGCAGCAGCTTCTGGTACCCAGAGCCAGCAATCCCTGGTGCACGCGGTGGGTGACAGGAGCAGTTGCATGCTGTGGGCCTCCTGGGTGTCCGGAGGGAACTGGCATTGCCGTTTTATACATGACATGGACAGAGGCACGGCACCAGCGAGGGTCCAGGGTCCCAGAAGAGCACTGTGGGGTGTCTTGTCGAGAGGTGGGTGAGACACAAGGACAGCTGCCAGGAAAGCACAGTGGGGTGAGGCCTGGGCGTCAGGGCAGTGGCCTTGGCAGGCGGGAGGGAGAGTCACACGCACAGCACATGCTGCATTTTGCTTTTTTTGGTGACCAGTGTCTCATGATGTCTGGGAGCACCCGGGCCGTCTGGACAAGTGCTGTTCAAGCTGTGGGTCATGACATCAGCTGAGGGTGCAGCCACAAAGCACAAACAAGAGACAAACTGAAAACGCATGGGCAGGTGTCAGCTCATAACCAGGCCTGTCCACGTGTACGAGAACGGGTGAGAATGGAAAGCATGCTGCTAACTGGATGGGATGGAACAGCCACGCCTGTGGGTGTGGACCCTCCTGAAGGCATTCTGTGGCCCCCAAGAGCATGTCTTTAAGACTGCAGAGTGCTCAGGGCAGGGCTGGCTGGTGACAACAAGCCTCCCTCGGAGGATATAGGAAGGTGGTGGGGGAGGGCTGGGATGGGCCGGGCAGCAGAGAGCAGGCCTGGGGGCAACACTACTCTGGAGCTCACCAAGGTATCAGGCCCCAGGTGGAGCAGGGCGAGGGGGTCGTCAGGAGCTTGCCACCTGCAGGGGCTGCAGCGCGATGGTGGCAGACAGACGCAGGCTGAGTAGACAGCAGGAGTGAGTAGGCTCGCCGCATCCCAGGCTACAGGGCCCATGTGAGGCCAAGGTGGCTGCTGAGGTCCTGGGTGAGCGGGCACCCCACAGCCTGCAGAGATGAGGGCTCGCCATTATCTAGACAGGGAAGGAGGGGAAGAGGGCACTGGTGGCTGCTGAGTGTGAGGGCTGGCACAGGTGTCTCCGCCTAGTCAGGCTGGCCACCCACCCCCCACGCCCAGTAGCAACACAGAAGATCAGACCCAGCAGGGGTGAGGCCTGGCCTACCATCCTGAGACAATGCTGCCCTCTTCTGGCCAGTGCTGGAAGGACCGGCTCACTGCCCACCAGCTGCATCCTGACTGGGGCAACCAAGGCCTGGGGCATTCTGGGACACGTGCTCTAGAAACTCTGCGAGGGGCCACGGTAGGTTAAGGCCCGCCCCCCAACCCACACCACCTGAGAAGTGAGGGAGGCAGGAGTGTCCCAGCTGCTTTCCCAACCAGAGCCCTCCACCTCTGCCCTGTGGGGTGAGCCTGCCTGGGACCTGGGGCGGCCTCAGGCCCGGAGTGCTGTGAGGGGTGGGCCCTCTCTGGGCGCACTGCTTCCCAGAATCATGCACCATGCGCCCCCTGCCCCAGCTGCAAAGCGTGCTGGCCTGCAGTGGCTCTGGTGCCCACAGCCCAGGCTGTTTGTGGAAGGAAGGGGCAGCACACAGGGGCTCAGAAGATGACCAGGAGGAGCAGGGGGATGAGTCCTGCTAGGGGCTGGACTGAGTGGGGAGGGGTCTTCTGGGGCCTCCCACTTAGGAAAGGCCTCAGTGACCTCAGGCACCTCGCTCCATGTGACCGTGCTGAAAGTTAATTAGCAGGCGTGCTGTGCTTTTGTAACCCTGTTCTTGAAGGTCTGCCCGGGTGCTTTAAAAAGGAAAACAAAAAGCAGCGAATGGCCCCTCTGATACAGTGACTTGGAGATGGGGTTCATGGTGAACCCGAGGGTCGCAGCAGGGAAAGGCTCTGAGAACAACAGCAAAACCCCAGAGGCTTGGTGGCTACAGGCCCCACACAGGGCCGCCTGGCTCTGAAGCAGGCCGAGAGGGTGTGCAGCCACCACAAAGTCCCACCCCTCACCCCTGCCTGTATTCGAGCGGGTGGGGCGGGATCCCGCCCAGAGAAGTGTGACGGGGCCCGGGGCTGGCTGGCTGGGGGAAAGGGACGGTCCTCAGTATGTCTGTCTCAGTCCTTGGCTGACAAGCCTGACCTGAAAGAGAAACCAGGGTGTCTGGATCACAGGCCCTCTTGGGCCATGACTGTGGCCAACAGTGGACTCAGCCTAGCTCCAGGGAAGCTGCTGGAAGGGTAAAGGATGGAGGAGTGGGAGGGGGCGCCTAGTCAACCCCAAACCCCACTTGGCACATATCATGGAGGACACTTTTGGGCTGAAGACACAGAACAGGACAGCCATGGGACGGGAGCTGTCTGAGAATAAACCAGGCCTGGTCCAAGCTCTGCCTGTGGCTCGCACCTCCAGCCTGTGCTGCAGAAGCAGCTGCTGGAAGTAGGCATCAGGGCCTGGCCTGCCCAGCTCAGTGAGGACACCGCGGCTGCCGCTCTTGCTCGAAGAGGGCCCACGCTGTGCTAGGTGGCCACTGCGAGAGAGGGAGGCAGGGGCTTGCCCTGTGATCACTGCCACGCAGCACGGCCTCGGTCAGCTCCCTGTGTGTGTATCCATGTGCGTGAGTGCTGGGGGAGTGCTCATATCTGGGACTGTGGAGAGAGGAATGGAAAAGGCTGGCCTCCCCTTAGTACCCCCAACCCTTCTCCAGTATAGCTGTATCATCTGGCTGCCCTGGACCGGCTCTGATTCCCTGCAAAATCCCATTCCTAGAAGCTAAAATATCTCTGGGGTATCTTCACCCAGTCAAAGGACTAAAACCCAGAGCAGGCCATTGCAGCAGGTGCACTGCTCTGGGAAGCGCTCGGCTTCAGGGGGAATTCTATGCTGGGTTCATGCTTTAGTTTCATACCTTAGGATGAAGTATCGTGGCTTTTATGTTGGGATAACAGAGTGATTTATTATTTACCGAACGCAGTAGGCGCTTGGCAGATCAATTTCAATACAACAATGGATTATAAATGCCGCCAGCAATCTGGCAGTAGCAGTAATCAACAAAACATGTTGTTCTAAATGCTGCATAATAAATTGACTACAATAAACTCATAATTATTCTACTGGCTACATTTCAAAGTCAGCACTAGAAAAATCAAATCACCAATTTGGACTTGGCATTGACATCCTCGGATCACTCCTGCCTTTACAGCTGCAGCCGGGAGATGCAGGTGCCATGTGCTGTCCCAGAGGGCCGAGGCCACAGCATCTGGGATTAGCCTCTCACAGGGTGAGGACCCTCTCTGGGGCAGATAAAGAGGGTCATAAAGGAGCAGCCACTTCCTCTGGGGTGTGCTGAGCCCAGAGGAGAAAAGCTCATGGCCACATGGCTCTGGCACAGGGCTCTCCAGCCACCCAGAAGTGCCCCCTGGACTGTGGGGACCCACTGGTGTGGCTGGGTCCCTGCCTCTGCCCTGAGACTGGGTTCCTATGTCCTGTCCTCCTGGCCCAGCCAGAATGGGCTACAGGGTTAAAGAGCGTCAGAAAAGGTTTCAGGGCTGGGCACCGTGGCTCACATCGGTAATCCCTGCACTTTTGGGAGGACGAGGCAAGAGGATCACTTAAGCCCAGGAATTCCAGACCAGCCTGAGCAACATGGTGAGACCCTGTCTTTTTAATATTAAAAATAAAAAAAATTCGCTGGGCATGGTGGCTTGCACCTATAGTCTCAGCTACTTGGGAGGCTGAGGTGGGAGGATCACTTGAGCTCAGGAGTTTGAGGCTGCAATGAGCTATGACTGTGCCACCGCACTCTAGCCTGGGAGACAGAGCAAGACTGTCTTAAAAAGAAAAGTTTCAGGAGGAGGCCAGGTGGTCTCTGGAGCCACTGGTGGGTCCACTGTATGGGGGCAGGGCTGCCACCCTCTCCTGCTCTAGTCACCTGCTGAGCCAAGTCTGAGTTTGCCAATTCCTTCCCTAAGTGCCTCTGGCCTCAACTGGGCCTGGTGCCCTCCTTGTGTCCAAGTTCCTTGGCCCACACACGGGGTGAGGTGCCTACACTGCAGGATCAGGGTGAGGAGCGGGTGAAAAAATCCACAGAGACACAGAGGGAGGGCCCGGTCACCTTGGGTCCCCAGGCTACGTGTAGGAGGAGAGCTGAGCTCTGCTCTGACCCTCCCAGCCCCGAGTATGGTGGGTACCCAGCCCCACCGTCTGTGGGGCTCACTGTGGTGCCAGACTGAACCAGGATCCATGGAGCCAGTGCTGTCGGGCAGGCCAGGGAGTCCACTGAGACCCAGCGTGCAGTGGGCAGCAGTTCCACCGGCCTGCCTCCGTTTGCCCCCTCAACCTGCTGTGTTCCTAACACAGCCCTACTGCTGCGGCATGTGCTGGCCCCACCCAAGGGCGAGCTGGGCTCCTGTCAGCGTGGCCCGAGCTGGAACAGCTCATCAGCTATAGACCTGGGTGAGCAGGGAGCCCGGGCAGTCTCAGCGGGCCATGTGCCCAAGGGCAGGGAGGACCCCGAGACTCAATGTGTTCCCGCAAATATTCGGCCCTGACAGCTCAACGTTCGGTGGCTCTCTGGGCAGCTGGTCGTCTGTCCGTAGGTCTGGGCATGTATGTTCCTGTCCTTCAGTGGGCATGTCTGGGGATTCTTGGGGATGGGCTCCCACCACTACCTGCCGTAGGGCGAGGCGGGGTCCAGCCCGTAAGCAGCCATCACAGGAACTCCTGCTGAAGGAGCTGGCACATTGGGATGGCTCCTTGATGGGGAGGCAGAGGCAGCCCAGCCGGGCACGACGCAGGCCTGAGAGGACATGCCACGCTGCTGGGGGGCAGAGGGCTCTGCGGGAGGCTTGTTCAGGTGCATCCGCCATAGAAGAAACGGCACCAAAGAACCGGGAGGGACAAGGCACCTCCTCTGCTGGTCAGTGACTACGGTGAAATGTCTGGAGGCCGAGACAGGGCCTGCGTGGGACCAGGACCAGGGCCAAGACAGAGCCATGGTCCCAGCATTGGGGCAGCTCTTAGGGGCTCTGCATTGCCTAGGCTGGCCCTGGTTGACATCTGGACATGCAGGGGACAGGCAAAGAATGTGGAGGGACTAAGCAGGGGCCAGGCTACAGGTACTCACATACCCCTTCCCCGCCCTGGGGCAGCCCAGCTGCTCTGTCCTGAACACTGAGGGGCTGTGGGTAGGATTGCAAGTCCTCCAATGAGAGAAGAGCCTACCCAAGGGGCGGAGGCCGCAGGGCCTGCCCACATCTCCTTGTCATGGCTTCTGTGAAGAGCTGTGAGCACAGCAAATCGTGCTCAGGAAAGCCCTGCACACAGCCGCAGGTCAGCACCGCCGATTTGCTGAATGCAGGGCCGCATAGGCCATGGGCTCCTGCGGCAGCAGGATGGGAGGTTTCAGAGCGTGGGAGGCTCCCTGGGGTCTTCCCAGCTCCAGACCAAGACATAAAGATGTGAGCGTGATGCCCCCTAAACGGAGAGGACAGCCTGGGCAGAGGCTGGGGATGGTTCAGGCACCCTCAGAGAGCCCACAATCCCAGGGCCCACAGGAAACCATCAGTGGCGGGCCCCTCTCCTGTGCCCTCTCTCTCAGTGTTCCCTGGGGTGGTGCAGGCTTTTGGCCCTGGAGAAGGCACCACGCAGGCCGATGGCCTTGGCAGAGAAGTCTGGGCCAAGAAGCCCAGGGACTTGCTGTGGTCAGCCCCCCTCAGGACAGGGACCCAGAGGCTTCTGGTACATCTTGAAGTTGAGTCCAACCTTGGCCTGGCTATTCACACACAGAGCCAGGGCCAGTGGCCCTACTTACCACATGTCCCCATTCTGGATCGTTCGGTCGTTGGGGGCCCCGGCATGTCCGTAGTGCAGCACGGCTGAGTTCTCACCACTGCAAAGAGCCAGGGGAGGGTGATCAAAGCCCATTCTTATGCAGCAGGCTCTGGAGGAGGGGATGGATGCCCAATCCCCTGCCCATGGGCAGTACTGTCCCTACCTCCAGCAGAAGCCCAGGCATGGCTGGACCAGGTCCACAGCCAGAGGGGAGGCTGGGGAACATGGTGGCCCTGTCACCCCGCAGCCACATGGCTGGCAACCAGCCTCAGTCTGTGGCAGAGCCTCCCGACTGAAAGCGTGGTTAGGCAGCTGCCCTCTGGGCTGGGATGTGGGCACCATATGGAGCACACGTAAAGCTTAGCAATGGGCTGGGTGTGGTGGCTCACACCTGTCATCCCGGCACTTTGGGAGGTCAAGACGGGTGGATCATTTGAACCCATGAGTTCGAGACCAGCCTGGGCAACATGGCGAAATCCCACCTCTACAGAAAATGCAAAAAAATTAGCCAGGTGTGGTGGCTCACACCTGTCATTCCCAGCTACTCAGGAGGCTGAGCTAGGAGGATCACCTGAGCCTGGGAAGTGGAGGCTGCAGTGAGCTATGATCATGCCACCATATTCCAGCCTGGGCAAAAGAGGGAGACCCTGTCTTTAAATTTAAAAAAGAGCAAAAAGGGAGAAACAGCAGTTCCTGGGCCTGAAGAAGGGCCCTATGGAAGCCCTCCTTTCCTGGTAGCCAAAGGGGAGAGGGCCTGTGGAAAGGGCCCCAGCTGTCCTGGAGCCGCCCTGGCATCCTGACCGGGCTGGAGAGACAGGAAACCAAGAGGCTCCTAGCTCCTCTGCCCGAGGTGGCTTCCCTAATGAGCGACGCCTTTAAGAAAGAAAGGATTTAAGTCTGTCCAAAGTGGGGGAAAAAAATCCCACCTGGGTGTAATATTTATGGCCTTGCTCAGGAGCCTCGGGAATCATAAAAGTAGAAATAATGATTTTCTCTCCATCCACCAGAGGAGAACATTTCCAAGGACTGAGATGTTCACATGTATTATTCATGTGTCAGGGACGTGCACACTGGCAGAGCTGCCCGGCTCCATCCCGGCGGGGCAGAGGCCAGACTCAAGGTGCAGAGCCCGGGCAGAAAGCAGCGAGACTGGCTGGGAGAGCCCAGGAGACAAGGGGGCCACGCCCACAGCCAGGATGTATGTGGGGACAGACACACCCAAAGGGACACATGCTGCTGTGCACGGCCTGGACAGCATGGCAGTGATCCCATATCACGGTCATTTCTACCATGTGTGTGCCTCCAAGCACACTCAGCCATGTGTTGATGGCACACACCCAAGCACACACACACCCACACAGAGCCCTGCCCCTCGCCACCATGTGCCATGAGCAGGCACACCAACAGTGACATGCACACCCACATATAGCAGCACTGGTCCCCATGCAGCCACACCCACACACAGACACACTGCCACCGCTTTCTGCACTGACCCTTCCACACTCCACCCCTGCTGCACACAGAAGCTGCCCAGCCTGAGCTCACAGCCCGGTCCCCACACGCTCTATGTGTGCCCGTGTGGAGGAGTGGCCTTCCTGTGCTTAGCTGCTGTGCTGACCAGCTGGGGACAGGAGGGAGGGGGTGCCAAGCAGCCTCTCTGCAGTGGGCAAGCCATGCTCCCTCCTTCATCCAGTGCCAGGTCCTTCAGGCAGAGGTCACCTCAGCTCCTGGAGTCTTGGGAGTGAGGAGCAACTTCCAAGCTTGGGCCGGGCACTGGTGTGGGCATGTGAGTGAGCAAGTGTGGCTGAGCTGGGGGATGGTGGAGCCCCCCCACTTACTAACTGCCCTACCTCCTCCCACTGGTCACCCCCAGGGGAGCCAGGGTGCCCCGCTTACCTGCCGCAGATGCAGGTGTAGGAGCTGTGGCGCATGCCACCCCGGGAGTAGCAGTAGTGCTCGAAGAGGCTGCAGGGGGAGAGATGCGTTAGGGTGGGGGCATCAGAGCAGGTACACCCCACTCCACAAGCCCCATGAACCCCAAGGGAAGTCCCTCGGCTCATGTCCTCCCCCGCTGTGGCCCCAAAATGGTCCAAACTCTCAGTGTGAGTCTGTGAGGCTTACAGCCTGGGGGTCAGTCACAGGCTGCAGAATCTGAGGCCAGTGTGCTGTGACGGGGAAGCTGGGGGGCCTAGCAGGGGGCAGCCATCTGCCGGAGGAGCTCGCCAGCCTCCCCTGCCATGGCGAGTGGCTTCCCAGGCACATCAGGACAGATGGGACTTCTGGAGCCTGGGCCCTGGGGGAAGCCGCGCTGGGGCAAAGGTCACACATTTCTGCAGAGTTGGAGGAAGTGATTCACTATGACTCCGTGCCCAGTGGCCACCACCCACCCTGCCAGGAGGGGCTGGATGCATGGCCTGTGCTCACCCGGGGAGAGGGCACAGGAGCTGTGGGCAGAAGGGGTGAGGGACAGGCCTCCTGCAGGTGAGGCAGGGGCAGGGTGGTCCTCAGGGATGTGGGAGAGGCGAGGCCTGGGGCACACATCCTGCTTCTCCCTTCTTGGAACAAGCCACATGCTCGCTGGGCCCCCTCCACAAGCTCCCACCCTGAGCAGGTGGGGCCACAGCCAAGTCTGGAGAGAAAGATAAGCCCCGGCCCCCAGGTTGAGCCCAGAGCCAGCACCGGGGAGGCCTCTAGGACGGCGGGTGGTAGCGCAGTCGCTGCATGGGTCTTTGAGCTCCAAGGGACTGAGTCATTCTGCCCTGGTCTTCCTCTGCAGAACCCAGCTGGTGAGGGGTGTGGTGGTGGGGAGTTGCCCTCACCCCCTCCCTGAGGCCTCGGCAAGAGCTTTCCTGCCAGACCACAGCTGCCACACCACAGCTGGTCCATCTGCCACCAGGTGAGGTAGGCCCAGGTGGCCCCCACCCACCCACCCCCCAACCAGGGCAGTCGTTGCGGCTGCCCAAGGGCAAGCCACGTGGCGGTCCTGCCCTGCACGTTCTAGGCCTGCCTTAGAGAATGTCCATACGGGAGAGTTTCATCTTCTAGGCACTGTCAACACAGATTATGTATAATTGTCATGATTAGGTATTAAGCAGTTGTTATGCAGGAATGGCTGTGGTAGATTCAATCGGCTTTCAGACTTGCCTTCCAAACCTCACAGGATAACTGGGTATCTGCGAGTGAAATATTTCCTGAAAATAAAGGATTTCAGGAACTGCCAGGGAGACAAGGAAGCTACATGCTCCCCTCTTCAGCCGCCCCCAGAATTGGTGGTGCAAGCGCTCAGGAGGCTGCTTCCACCTCGCTCCGGGGAGTCTCAGCGCTGTTTCGCCACAGTCCAGGCACGTTCCTACCAAGGCGGGCAAGGCCAGTGCCCCATGTGGCAAGCCCTGTGTGTCAGGCCAAAGAGGCGGCCTCAGAAGCCACTGCACACCTCTGTGGCGTCCTCCCAGACAGCCCAAGAAGAGGCCTGACCGACGCCGTCGAACAGGGGTGCTCCCTTGGCTTTGGGAGATGTGGTCCTGCACCGACAGAAGTGAACCTCAGGGGTCACATGGTCATTCTCGATGTGATGGGGACAGAGGGCCTCTGTGGGACAAGTGACCTGCAGACAACCACGGGCTGCACTGGGACGGGCTGGCTTCAGAAAAGACAGGCAGAGGGAAAGAGATGCCATCCGCATGTGCAGAGGAACTCACATATTCCACAACAAAGGAGAGGCAGGCCGGGCGCAGTGGCTCACACTTGTCATCCCAGCACTTTGGGAGGCCAAGGTTGGAGGACTGCTTGAGGCCAGGAGTTCAAGACCAGCCTGGGCAACACAGTGAGACCCCATCTCTTAAAAAAATCAATCAATCAATCAATCAATACAATAAAAAAAATCAGAAAGGGGAGGCAGTGAGGAAACTTGGCTCTCTCGCCTGCAGCAAGCTTCCCCCTGCATAACCCACTCGGTGGAGACAACTGTCTCTGAATGCCTTTGCTGCTTTTTAAGAAAAAAATAGTACTTTCACGAAGGCACAGCTCACAGGAGCACCAAACTAAAGAAAGGCTGACCCAGTTTTCACTGGCAAAGTGCGGCCCGACACTGGTCACCTTTGCCGGCCACGTTGACAACTCCACACACTATTCCACAGGAAGGAGATGGAAAGAGAAGGAGCACCACGTGCTGGATATTCACGCCAGCCTATAAGAGGCTGAAACGCTTCACATTGGACTTCAGCCCTGAATTTTGTTTTAAATGACCTTTTCCGACGCAACTTGAGGACACACTGGTGCTTTGGTGGCAATAACTGGGGGGCAAAACGAGCCCACGTTTTCTGCAGACTTTGGGCTTGGGGTGTGGACGCACAAGGGCACCCAAGTTCTGGGCAGATGTGGCAGTGACAGGGGCCTGTGGATACGTGTGAGCCAGCACAGTTTTAATCTTCAAGGGGTGCGCACTGAGGGGTGGACGCTCCAAACTGCGGCCCATGCTTGATGTGGAGGCAACGTGCGGCCCCCGCACAGCTGGGCCAGAGCTCTGGGCCAGAGCTCAGCGAGTGGTGCTGGGTTGACCAGGAGCAAGTGTGGGCTATGAGGACAGGCTGACAGCCTGTTCCACGGATGGCCCACATGCCATGGCAGTGGCAGCATCACAACTCCTCCAAGTGCGAGGCAGGAGGGGTCCAGCCAACTCATCCCTAGAGCAGGCTAGTTACTACCCACCCAAAATAATTAACACCCGGAACAGGCTCTCCAGCAGAGGGCAGCAGCCAGCAAGAGAGGCAGGAGTGCCACCGCCCCTCTGCAACCATCTCCGCAGGCTCCGTCCATAAATTTGCGACTCACACGCACAGCCCATGCAGCCCGGGTCCAGCTGGGTCTAACAGCCCCTGCTCCCTCCTGCTCACCTGGAAGGCCGATGGGGTGATGCACACACCCCAGCTAGGCTCAAGCCCAGCGTGCACCTCCTCCCCAGCAGCAGGAAGGGGCTTCCTGATTGGCTGAGAGGAGGCCGTGGTCTGCCTAAGTCCCAGCCAGCAACATCCTGGCTGCCATGTGGGCCCCGTTGTTTTTCCTTATGTGGCCATTCCTCTAACACCTTCGCCTATAAATTTCTCCCAGGCAAGACTCGGGTAGAAGAGGCTTGTATCCAGGCATAAGTGAGAGAGCCCTTAAACAACCAGGGGGAATCTACGTGAGTGGTGAATAATGAGGTGGATGGAGTTACTGCAGTGTCAGGGCGGCAGGCACATCTGTCAGTGCCAGGAGATGACAAATGGGGCAGGAGCAGCAAGTTCCCAGACCCAGATCTGCAGGAATGGGGTCCCCAGAGACCATGTCGCTGGGCCTCCCGCCGGGACCCACAAATCCAGCCCATGGAGCACTCCCGGCCACACGGCCCAGCTCCTGCCCTCAGAAGTTTATCACCGAACATGAAGACAGACCACAGTCCTACACAAATGCTGCAGCTGCCCAGGCAGCGGTGGAAGGGCTGCCTGGCAGCGTGTCGACCAAGCTATGTGCCTCGAGCACGGGTGGGGTGGTGCCGAAGAGGTCAGTGAGGTGGTGTAAGGGGCGGCCCTGGCCACATCATTCCCTTTCCCCGGCTGGGCCTCAATGGATCTCAGGTACCCAAGAGGTGGAGAGGGGAGGCTGGGCCAGGAACAGGAGCTTGGGAGCAAAAATAGGCAGAGCTGGTGGAGCCCCCTCAGTTGGACGGAGGGCTTAGGAAAGCAGGTAGTCGGGACATGGGGTTACAAACCTGAGGTGGGGAGAGTCTGTTCCGCACCCCAGTCCCTATGCTGGGCTCCCTGCTCTGGGCCCCACATACCCAGCCTTCTGGGACTCAACACCAATCTCAAGGGCAAATCTTGGCTCTGCCGCTGGCCAGCTGAATGGCCTCTCCGTGCCTCAGTTTCCTCATCTGTAAAATGGGGATGATACTGGTGCCTCCCTCCCAGGGCTGCTGTCAGTCAAATGATTTAACATAACATGGAGTATACAGAATAGTGCTTGGCACCCAAGGAGCTCTGTGCACAGTGATCTAGCCATCGTGGTCACTGTTCAGAGGCCTGGAGGGCGCCTGGAGAATGGGGATCCCTCCTCAGGCAGCAGGAGAGGAGGTCGTGGGCATCCTGTGCCAGGCTTTGAGAAGCAGCCTCTTGACTGTTCCTTTAAAACCAAAGAGAATCTGCATAGGTCCACGGCCCGGACACCCACTCCCGCACCCTCCAGGCAGCCAAGTTCTCTACAGAAGTCCTTCCTGGGCCCACACACTCCCAGCGTCTCCAGAATGTTCACCAGCGAAAACGCGGAGGTGTGTCCTCTGCACCAGCTACCGGGACACGTGCACACAGACAGGCTTGTGGCTGGACAGAGGGCGCCTGTGCCCACCATCCCTTCATGGCTGCCCCTCACCCTCACAGAGCTGACCCAGGGTCCCCACCTTCCCGGGGTGGGCCTGGGACGTGTAAGAGGGAGAGAGCCACAGAGAGTGAGAAGTACCTCCTGACGTTTGGGGCCAAGCAGTTATGCTGTGTATAGTCGTCTCAGCACTAAGTTGCTTATAATTCACATTCATTTATTTTAGGTAATTGCTGCGATATTTTCTGGGTATACACGACCATAATTGTGTAATTAACGTGATACACCAGTTACTAAAGGAAAATCCTTTTCGGAATAAGGGCCATGCAGTCCTGCAAGGAATGCCCTGAGACACCTGGGGCTGAGCAGAGGGTGTCTTACGGTCCCCAAAGTGGGAGCAGCCACTATGAAGGACTTGGAGCCAAAACCGGATGTTTCTACCGGTGGAGTCCTGGCATAGCTCCTTTTGCATGCAACCAGAAGCATGTGCTACATTCTTCTTCAATTCCCATGGAAGGAGGGCAGCTGCTCCACGCCCTTCTTCTGGGGTGACCAAGTGGGTCACCAGAAGGCACAGGCGAAGTCGCCCAAGCCCTACCCTTGGAATCGCCACCAGGATGGTACCAGCGACCTATCCAAGGCTCTGCCCCAACTCCCAGGCGGGACCCGGCTCCTTTAGCACTGTTCCCTGTGGGTCTCCCAAAGAGCAGGCACTGGGACTTGGCAGTGAACTGGGGGGCTGTCCCGTGCCTCCCCTTCCCCAGGCCCCAGCGTGAGGACAAACAGAGAGAAAGCTAGGAATGAACACCCGCTGAGGCTCTGAGTGCCTGAAATGAGCAAGAGGCATTCACGTGAAGTGTTACCAAGAAGGGACTGACCTGAAGCCTCGGACTAAAGCCAGAAATGCATGATTAATAAAACTGGTGCTAGCTGGTCAGCATCACCATGTAGCCGGCACCAACATGGCAGCATCAGACACAGGCCGTCTGCTGCGGATGCGGTGCTCGGCTTCAGCAGCTTGCTCTGCTGCCCGGAGCTCCTCACTCCCTCCTCTCGCTGCTCCCACCCCAGTCCTGGCCTATAGACAGAGACTGTTTGACCTGGGGCAACGCCCTCCTACCAGGACTTCCCAAAGGCCAGCCAGCATGGTCACAGGGTATATGGGGCCAGGTGTCTTGGGCTTGCATGGACCATCTCCACATGGCCAATCAGATGAAGTCACACTCCTAGAGCCCCACTGCCGCCCAGGTCACTCTCGCTGACTACTCAGCTCCTGCCAAGGGGGCCCCACAAGGCACTGCATTGTGGGGAGGGGTGGGCAGACTGATCCAATCCAGGCCCTGCTGCCCACTTGGTCTGATGCTTGAGGCACGTTGTGTAGCTGCTCCAGTAAGAAAAACTGAACACTCAACTGCAGCATTTAGCATGACAACAACTCTTTGGGGGCTCAGGGATTTTCCCACTGCACAGAGGAGGATGCTGCAGCTCAGAACAATGATGGGATGGGGTCAGGAAACCCAGTGAATCCGTGTTCGGGCTTCGAGTCCATGCAAGGTCTCCGACTGCAAAGCGTATGGTCTTGACCCGGATGCCTCTGAAACCTCAGGTCTGTCAGTAAGTGGGGGCTGGAACAGTGCTGACCTCGGGGCTTGCTGTGAAGGCTGAAGATGCAGGGAAAAACTTCAATTCCATAAACACTGGCAGTGGGTGATGCCATGGCTAATGCCTTCCGGGGCCCTGACCTCGCACCCATGCACGAGGCTTGAACTGAGCAGAAACAGGTCTGCAAGGACAACTGGCCCACCAAGTCCTGGGCGAAGGTGCCCCAGGCCAGCTGGTGGAAAGCAGAAGCTGGGGTCTGGGGGACGCCTGGGATGCTGAGGCCCCGCCCAGAAGGGGGGGATCCGCCAATCACAGGCAAGGGCAGCGGCCAAGACGGCAGCGGTCACAGCAGGAGGAAGAGACACGACAGACAGGAGCATCTCACCCTCTCTCTGAGAGCTGCCTTATCAAGCCACGAGATAATTAGCATTTTAATTGGATAATTGGGAATTCTAAATTGCCTATCTTGTATTAAGCATAACTGAGGACATAACATGACATTCAATTAACAAATCTTCCCCTTTATTTTCAACGTGCTTGATTAGGTTGAGTTTCTGAGTTCCTCGGATCAGTTACTGGATAAAACATTCTATCTCCTTCTCCGTCCCCAAAGCTCTGGCTCGTCAGACTGTAATATACTTATGCTTTATATGTACGTGGAGAAGTCTTAGAAATCCTCTGCACAAAGAAAAAAAGCCACTGATCATGTTAACACCCAGAGGTCTTCTCTAGCCAATATTTTGTTGAACATCCTTCCAGGCATTTTTTTAAACGTACAAACACAGATTAATATTTAATAATTATTTTAAAAATAATTAGCTGGGGCTGGGCACGGTGGCTCACGCCTGTAATCCCAACACTTTGGGAGGCCAAGGTAGGTGAATCACCCGAGGTCAGGAGTTCCAGACCAGCCTGACCAACATGACAAAACCCCGTCTCTACTAAAAATACAAAAATTAGCCAGGCATGGTGGCGGGTGCCTTAATCCCAGCTAGTTGGGAAGCTGAGACAGGAGAATTGCTTGAACCTGGGAGGTGGAGGATGTAGTGAGCCGAGATCACGCCAGTGTACTCCAGCCTGGGTGACAAAGCCAGACTCTGTCTTTAAATAAATAAATAAATAAATAAGCAAGCTGTAATTAAAAAACCAAAACAAAACAAAACAAAAAACTCACCTTTTTACGGAAGTAGGATGTACATACAGAAAAGAACCCAAATCCTACAGACACAGCACAATGGCCCGGCACAACCTGCACACACCTGCGTGCCTGGCCATACTCCTGGTCGGTCTCTCTTCCCCAGGGGTAGCCTAATTCCTGTCATCATAGATTAGTTTGCCTATTTTTGAACTTCATGTAAACGGAGTCAAACAATATGGTCTCTTTTGTGCTGGCTGCTTCCGCTGCTCATGTTTGTGGAGCCGTCTAGGTGGGCAGCAGTCCCTGGTTGGTTCTCACTGCTGGCCTGTGTTCTGCTGCGGGGGTGGGTCCCGTGTGTTTCTCCATTCTTCTGTGGGTGAGCATTCGGGTTGTTTCCAGATCGTAGCTATTATGGGTAGTGCAGTCATGAATGTTCTTGTACAGTCTTTTGGGGCCCATGTATGCATCTCTGGTTGAGCAAACAGCCAGGAGTAGAAATGCTGTGTCACAGGGTTCTGGGGGGGTCAGCTTTATAGACAAAGTCCAACAGGTTTTCTGAGTAGTCGTATCTACGTGGTCATTGTCCTAAAACTTCCTCCCCTCCATACCTGTGAATGGGACCCAAACTGGGCTGAAACGAGTCTGCAAGGACAAACAGCCTCACCCGGTCCAGCGCAGGGGCTGGGCTGACCCACTCAAGAGTCTTGTTAAACATTTTCCTTATCAACAGATACATGTACGTACTTTTTATTCTTGTTTTTCATTTTTATTTTTAAAGAAAGGGTATCACTCTGTCGCTCAGGTTGGAGTGCAGTGGTGCAATCATAGCTCACTGCAGGCTCAAAGTCCTGGGCTCAAGTGATTCTCCCCCTTCAGTCTCCTGAGTAGCTGGGACTACAGGCATGCACCACCATGCCCAGCTCAATTTTTTAATGTTTTGTGGAGATGTGGGTCTCACTATGTTGCCCAGGCTGGTCTGGAACTCCTGGGCTCAAGCAATCCTCCCACCTCGGCCTCCCAAAGCTCTGGTATTACAGGTGTGAGCCACTGTGCCTGGCCTATTTTTATTTTTAATGCTGTCACTATGTCCAGAATCTGACCACTTTTCTCCACCACCACTGCTCCCTCCCTGGTGCAGGCCATGGTTCTCTCTCCCTCGGGGATGGCGACAGTGGCTGGGGACGGTGAATGGTGATGGTGGTCTGGCTGGCCGCCCTGCTTCAGCCCTTGTCCCCTACAGAGTGTGTTCCACAAACGGATCTTTCCACAACTTAAGTAGAATCACAGGACTCCTCTGCTCACACCAACCATGGCTTCCCATCGGCAGCCCACCTCTCCCTTACTCCCCCGTCATGTCTTGTCTTCTTAGTCGAACTTCTCACTGCCTCTGGAACTGCCAGGCAAGTTCCCACCAGGCCACTGGATCAGTTTTTTCTCTCTGTCTGGAGTGTCCACCCCAGACAGCCATAGCATGCTCTCTCCAGCTTCAGGTCTCTCCTCCCCTTCACAGGGAGGCATCCTGAGTCCCTGGATAAAGGTAGCTCCCTCCCCTGTAACCCTCACCACCATCCGACATGTTTATCTAGCTATCCCTATCAATCAATCAATCAACCAATCCATCAATCCATCAATCATCTGTCTACATCTACCTACTTATCATCCATCTACCCATCCGTCCATCTATCCATCACTCTGTATCTATCTACCTACCTATAATCCATCTACCCATCCATCCATCACTCTATCATCTACCTATTATCCATCTATCCATCTATCATCTATCTACTTACCTATCATCCATTTACCCATCCATCCCTCTATATCTACCTATCTACCTAACTGCAATCCAACTACCCATCCATCCATCACTCTATCATCTATCTACCTACCTGCCTACCTATCATCTATCTATCCATCCATCCATCCATCCCTCTACCATCCATCTACCCATCTATCCATTCTTCTATCAATCATCTATTTCTGTCAATCTACTTACTTATCATCCATCCCTCTCTCCCTCCATCCATCCAACCATCCATCCATCCATCCTTCTCTATCTATCCATCCATCCATCCCTCTATATCTATCCACCCATCCATCTATTCCTCTATCAATCATGTTTCTATATCTATCCATTTATCATCCTATCTAGTCATCCATCACTCTATCAATCACCTATTTCTATATCTACCACTTACCTATCAACTATCCATCCAGCTATCATCCTATCTATCCATCCATCCATCCATCCATCCATCCATCCATCCATCACCAAGGTGATGATCATCCATTTCTGTATCTACCTACTACTTACCCACTTATCATCCATCCATCCACCCATCTATCCATTGATCTCTAGCCTCCCATTAGGCTTAAGCTTTATCTTTCTGTTCACTGTAGTTTCCAGAGACCAGAATAGTGCTTGGCACATCACAAGTCTTTGGTATACCTCTGTTGAGTGACTGAATAAGTAAACGGCTGTATGAGCAGCACCACAGCCTCTAATTGACTTAACCAACTTCCTACTGTTAGAGATGGAGGCTGCTTCTGCCTCGCTGTATGATGGCCACCCATGGCCTTATGCCTCTTTACTGTCTTCGGGCTAAATTCCTAGAAGGGAGATTATTGAGCAAATGCACATTTCCAATTCTCAGGGCATGTTCTGCAAAAAGCACCCCTGAACACTCAAGGATTTTGGGGTCCTGAGCAGCACACCGCAGGGCCTGTCTGCCTGCAGGACTGGGAATCTGGTGGGTGAAACACTGTTTCACTGATGAACTAACAAATTTTAACATGCTTATATGTCTATTTCCTCATATTTCTTCCTTTCTGAATGACTTGTTCCTTTTTAAAAAAAAAATGCGAATGTTCATCATTTTCTTATTGATCCTTAAGGGATTTATACAGGAAGAACACAGGCAGTGGATCTGACTATCATTTATGTAACAAGTTTCCCCTTTGCTCCTTAATTTTCTTTATGGCATTTCTGGACAGATAATTTACATTTTTATTGGCCAGATCGGTTACATTTTTTTCTTTATGGCTTCTTCCTTTAAGAAGTCGTTCCCTACCCCTATGATTATATAAACTCTATCATCTTTTGTGGGCTTCTTGTTTGCACATTTACTCAATCAATCAACCTAAAATTTATTGTGATGTAGGTCATGAGGCAGAATGCCATCTGATTATTTTCTTTGCTCTCACTAACTGCCCCTTGTGCGCTGGCTTGGAGCACCGTCTTGTTGAAAGAGAAATCCTTTACACAACAAGCGTGGTTGGGGGCTGCACCTGTCACCTGCTCCTGTGCTGGGACTTCCCACTGCCCTCACTGGGGCTTTCAGGGCAAGTCCACCCCCTCCCCAAGCAGCTGGCCCCATTGTGACCCCCTCCAGTAAGTACCTTCTCTACTGATTTTCAGGAAGAAGGGCAGGACATCAGGGGCAGAACTCGACTGGTGCCTGGGAGGCTGACAACACAGAGCAGGAAGAAACTCAAAGCTCGCAGTGCCTGCCTCGAGGGAAATTCAGAATCTGTTACTCTAGACCTGTGTTTGGTACATTGAGCAAGCGAGGGAGCTCCGGCTTTGGAAGGCCTGGGAAGAGCTATGTAAACACAAGCACCATTGGCCAATTGTTCTCTGACTTATTCTGGGATCAACACCTGCTCATGTCTGACCCAATCTCACTGGTCCATGCCGACCGCAGACATAACACCTTTCTTGGCCCTAGAACAAAAACTACCCCTTTTAAAAATGAACAGAAGGCCGGTGTGGTGGTGCATGTGTGGTGGTGTACACAGGAGGATGAGGCGGGAGGATCGCTGGAGCCCAGGAGTTTAAGTCCAGCCTGGACGACATAGTGAAACCCTGTATTAGTCCATTTTCAAGCTGCTGATGAAGACATACCTGAGACTGGGTAATTATAAAGAAAGAGAGGTTTAACGGACTCACAGTTCCATGTGGCTTGGGAGGCCTCACAATCATGGTGGAAGGCAAGAAGGAGCAAGTCCCATCTTACATGGCGGCAGGGAAGAGAGAAAATGAGAACCAGTGGAAGGCGTTTCCCCTTATCAAACCATCAGATCTCATGAGACCTATTCACTACCAGGAGAACAGTATGGGGGGAAGCACCCCCATGATTCAATATCCACACAGTCAAACCATATCAGACCCCAGCTCTTTAAAAAACAACAACAACAACAAAAAAACCAGGTTACCCTCAGATACATCCAGAGAGGCTCAAACCACATGACCAGGAAACAAAAAGAATTGCCAAAGGCCAGGTGCAGTGGCTCACACCTGTAATCCCAGCACTCTGGGAGGCCGAGGCGGGCGGATCACTTGAGGTCAGGAGTTCAAGACCAGCATGACCAACATAGTGAAACCCTGTCTCTACTCAAAATACAAAAATTAGCCAGGTGTGGTGGTGCGCATCTGTAATGCACCGCTGCGCTCCAGTCTGGGTGACAGAGTGAGATTTAGTCTCAAAACAAACAAACAAACAAACAGGCTTGCCACAGTGACAGATAATCCTAGTTCAACACAACCCAGAGGCCACTGTCCCTCTAAGGAACACTGGCACCCTGTCTCCATCCTCCCCGGGAAGGTGTGGGGGAAGCAAGCCAGGTATGCAGGGAGCTTTCCGGAGGGGCGGGCAGGGGCAAGGGGAGGGAAGCGGCTGCCTTTGAGCTCACATTTCCCCCCAAAGCACAATACGAGTCCACCCACGGGATATTATGTGGTACCCCACTAGCATATTTCCTTCATGCACTAGGTATTTATTTTAAAGCGTTCACTTCTGTTAATGGCAAATTAGATTGGGTTTCATTCATGATGAGGATAAAAAGCCTCTTAAAACATATATTTAAAGGAAAAAAAAATGAGTCAATTGAAAGAAAACGATTGAGCAGATAATAGTAGAGGTGGGACAAGAACTTGACCGAAACTGCCAGGGCGTCCTGTGGAATGACTAACTCTGGGAGGTTCCACCTTAATACTTCTTTGAGGAAAAGCCTGGTTTTTCGTTCTTGGGCAAGGCCTTTGGTTCAGAAGCTCCCCAAGACCCCAGATGGCAGGTGGTGGGATGCAGCCTCAAACTCCTGGGCTCAAGCAATCCTCCTGCCTCAGCCTCCTGAGTAGCTAGGACTACTGGCATGCACAACCACACCTGGCTAATGTGTTTATTTTATTTTAGTTTATATTTGTAGAGACAGGGTCTTGCTATGTTGCCCAGGCTGCTCTCGAACTCCTGGCCTCAAGTGATCCTCCCACCTTGGCCTCCCAAAGTCCTGGGATTAACAGGTGTGAGCCACTGCGCCCGGCCCAGGTTCAATATTTAGGGAGCACACGTTTGGCAGAGGATCTCAGGTCTCATGCCACTGCACTCCAGCCTGGCCAACAGTGGGAGACACCCAGATCCCACCTTGTAGAGTAAGGACAGAATCCCCGAGTCACCCCTTCGAGAAAAAGAAAGTGCTTTACTTTGGATTCCCTCTAGGGCATTTTTCTGTTCTGTGTTGAAAGAGTCCAGCACTACTTTATTTCTAAACATCAAATTCCTTTTTCAGCCTTACAATCTGAAAATACTTCACAAATGTGTCGTTTCAGATCTAACTTTCTCTGGAAAGTGCTGTTTCCTATCAATGCCTTTCCAAAGCACTGTCGCACCTGGGCCCAGCTCTGGGCAGCCCCTGCAACTCACTCAGTTCATCCTGAGGGTCTAGTACCCAGTTCCCTCCCTACTGCCCTCCACTGAGGGTTCTGGAGAGGAGAGGAGAAGCAGTCTGTCCACATGGACACAGAGCCACTCTCGGTGCTGTGAGCACAGGACACTGGATACAGGGACCTGGTCACCTGGGAGGCAGCGTCAAACCAGTGGTCAATGTGCAGCAGGTAACCTCAGTTTTCCCATTAGGCTGGAGGGAACCAGGAGGAGCCGGGTCACTGCAGCCCCAGATCCCCAGCACCTGCAGGAAGCGAGGACCACAGACGCCTGTGAAAGATGTCTCCTCTCTGAGAAGGTTCTTCCAAGCATCAGGAACCACAAGGCCCAGGACGTAGCGAAATGTGCCGTGGAGGGAGGCCCAGATACCATCTGGCAGGGCCAGCCTGGGCGGGCCCTAGGTGGGCAGGGCCCCTCCACCACGTGCGGCTGTGTTTTATGGCAGCGAACCGGCTGTTAAGCGTGAACTGCCGACAACCCCTCTTCTAATGAGCCTTTCCATCCTCAATCACGACTCCAAACGTTATTTTAGTCACACTTGGCTGAAGGAACAACAGGAACACTATTTATCACTTTGAAAGTCTTTATCTACTTAAGATGATGAATGGGGGTGGTAGTCACGCTGCCTCTACAGAGATCAGCCCTGAAAAGAGGAGTGCCTTGGCCAGGGATGTACTCCAAGCATGGCGCTGGGGAGGCGGAGGCTGTCGTGGCTCGTGGCATTTCTAGCATGTTCTGCACCTGTGCCCCATCAGGAACCTCTCGGTGTGGATGCCACCATCCAGGTTCTCAGCACCCTCTCGTGGCACAGAGGTAGGAGGTGGGGGAAGTGGGACAGCCCCAGGCGCCCCCCATCGGTCCCCAACTGCAGCAGGATGTCCACTTTGGCTCCACAGAGGATGGGAGGGGCGATTTAAGAACCAACTCACGTGTCCTAAACCTTTGCTGCTGACACCCCAGAGACTCAGGGTATGTTCCAAAAAATACTCCTCCAACCGGAGGATGCCAGGAATAACTCCTGCGAATTCAACTTTTGGGTAGCTTAAACCTATTTATCAATAGCTAATTAATAAGGTCTAAGTCTTTGGATGACAGGATGATTAAACTGGTTTTGAAATAATCCATTTTTAATTAAAATGCTACCCTCTTTTGGCTTCTGGATATATTCAAAAGGAAGCCTTAACAGATGTCTTGTTTTTAAATATACATTATACAAGGCCAATAATTAGAAGAATTTGTGCTTTTAATTATATCTTAATTATTCTTTGCCTATCGATGCAAAGTTAAATATCCTTTTTTTTATGACACTAACACTAGTTCCTGAAGCCAGTAGATTGCTAGCAGGAATTCTGTGTGTGAACAGCAGCGACAGTGCCTGTAGGCAACCCATATCCCCATCCTGGCAGGCGGCAATCTGATCATGGCAAAGCACTGGCTCTGGGCAGTGATCTCCCGGCCCCCACCCTGTAAGAGACATGCTTGAAGACAGAACTGGTCGTTATGTGATGAGTGCCTGGGCCCCTCTCCTGTATAGTCAGGAGCCAGGAAATTCCTTGACTTTACACGCCAGCCTGAACACACTCTGAAGCATCTCACCAGCGCCACCCACTGTAATTTAGAAAATTCGCACAGTGCCGAGGAGGGCTTGGAGGACGCGGAAGAGGGAGTCAAGCTCACGGATGCCGGGCTTCCCGATGTGCCTTGCTGGGTCCCCACAGGGAGCCCGGGTATCATACACCTGTACAGCGTACCCCGAGCTCCCTCTTCCGGGACCCACACCAACACCCATCCCAAGCCCACCCACTTCTAGCACCTTCTATCAGACGCCTTCCACACTGACCCTCATCCACCTGCCAGTCTTTAACAGGTCCCCTACTGGCCCACCTTCCCACCAGGAGGTCATGGCTATAGGGGTCTCAGTGGACTCCTGGCAGCTGCTGCCCCTCAGGAGACGGGATGATGTCCACACTCCACCTCCTGCTCACCACCAGTTACCAGCAAAAACCACCTGCACGCCAGGCATTGATACCCCTCTCCAGAATCTCCCTGGGTTCCCCAAGGGGCCTCTCCCTCCTCTCAATACCAAAAGCCCTCTGTACGCAAGCCCCTCCCCACACTCCTACACTGCAGAGCTTTCAGCCTGGCACCCTCCCGTTCCCTCCCAGTCTTGAAGGGCACTCCTAGAGGCAGGCCCATGTCACCCACACCCAAGGCTGGTCACAGTGATGAACACACAGTAGGTCCTCAGTAAACATCTGAAGAAAGGGTAACGGATGCCAGGAATAGCAGGCTTGAACATGCCAACAATCCAAAGAGAACATTCACACGTACGTGTACACATGCATATGCGCACACATCCACAGGCAGCCAAAACCCCGTCTGCCCAGGAGCAGCCCTGAGTGGAGATCTAGCCCTGTGTTCCCTCTGCTTCCTCTTTCTGGACACGTATCTTAGCCTTCCTGCAGCTAGGCTGGGACCATAGGACTGACTCTCATTCCAAGAGGAATACAAAGTGACACGTGCTGCTTCCAGGCCATGGCTTTTACGAGTGGGTGTGAATTCTCCATGTTCTCTCTCTTCCTTCTCAGAGCGGGCAGAGTTGGGCAGTGGAAGCAGCCCTGCAGCCCTGCTGGAGGAGAGCTACTGGGCCCGCCACAGATGGCAGCATGAGCAAGAAATGAGCCAAGTCACCGAGATCTGGGTTTCTGTTGTTACTGCCCCAAAGGCTACCCTATACTGACTAATACACCTGGGGATTTAGAATACAGCAAAAGTGGAATTTTACACTGGGGGGCAAAGACATTATTCCAAAGACAACAGGTCACTTAGTCATTATGTAGGGGCAGAAAAGCCAGAATCCTTGTTTATATATTATTCTTAAATGCGGTTTACCTCAGTTAACGTATTAAATATAAAAAACAAAACCATGCGGGCGGAAACACAGATATCTATTAAACTATACACACCAGTGTTTGAAATATTTCATAATTATGCAAAAACTATTATTTAAAAGAAAGTCATTAGACTATAGAGATAGAAAAAGCATGCTGATAACTAGATTATATTGGGGTAGCAGAAAAAGCAACTCGCAAAGGCATAAACTATACAGGAAAGGACCAATGTGACAACTGATATTTACAATTTCTGTATATCAGATTGGGAAAAATATTTTCAACACACAGAACAATAATACAAAGAGCCCGATTACAAAGCAATAAGTCACCCACGAATGTCCCCATTGCAACTGGGCAAGGGACTGACAACCCACAAAGATAAATGCCCAAGAAATACTTACAAGAGAATTAAGCTCGTAGGTAATCAAATAAGCAAAAATAAAGATGGGGTATTACTTTTCCCTAATCAGAATGATACAGGTGAATAACAGAAATAACACAATTAATCTTGAGGCCTGGGTGGGTACACCAGCACTCATGGTTTGGGAGGAGGGGTGTCCTACACACTGGCTGAGAACATGGCTTCTGGAGAGAGGCCACCTGGCTCCTCTAAGACCCATCTGTCCACTGTGGGGTTTCTATAATGCACAGAGGATACTACACTCCTCTCTGCTCCCCCCATGGGATTAAATGAGAACATCCCCGGGAAGCACACGGTATCTGCTCACCAGACACTAACCCAGCCCCAGCCTTTAAGGGAGAACAACTTTTCTAGATGGCACTGGGCTTTGGGCGCCAACATTTTCCCAGCAATTCCACTTGCAGGAGTTTACCCCAAGTAGACGGTCAGTTCGACACCCGAGAGACGGCGAGGTAGGGTTGATGGTTGCAATGTCGTTCACACTAGGAACCACCTGGCTTCCGGGGCAGTCTGGGTAAGTGGATTATGATGCAGCCCCAGTGTGCCCCAGTTCACTGCCGGGAAGGGACTTCCGCTGCACAAACTCTGCCCAGTGTGAGCCCAGAAGATCAAAGCCCGTCTGTCTGTGCCCCGGAGAGACCGGAAGCCTGTTTGCTAGAGCAATAAGGTTTTGTGCGCCTCTGCATCAAAGGGTTTTTTTCCTATCTTGTTTATAATGTTCTGTACTGACTGGATTTCCTACTGGCATATGTATCTTTTTATCAGAGTAAAGCTATTTTCGTTTCGAAAATACTTTTAGGAAGAAATGAAAGCTACCTGTCAAAGACCTGCTCCCCTTGCCCCAGCCTCGCCCCACTGGCCCCACGGGGCTTCTTGTCCTGCTGTGTTCTGCCCAGAGGACACAGCGCACACTCCCCAAGCACAGCCGCCACCCAGGACGACACCGGGAAGCTGCCACCAGAGGTCGCAAGTGCACGCCATCTGCCACCCACACAGAGCTCCTTGAAAAACCTTCAGCCTGGCTGGAGGAACCACAGTGTATCTGTTTTGTATACCATTGTTGTGGACAAAGTAAAAAACAAGCAATCCAGCCAGGCGCTGTGGCTCAGCACTTTGGGAGGCTGAGGCAGGAGGACCGCTTGAGCCCAAGAGGTTGAGGCAGTGAGCTATGATTGCACCACTGCACTCCAGCCTGGGCAACAGAGCAAGATCCTGTGAAGGAAGGGAGAGAGGGAGAGAGGGAGAGAGGAAGGAAGGAGGGAACAAAGGAATGAAGGAAGGAAGGGCAATTCAAGTCCAATTCCTTCCTGAAGGAAGGAAGGAAGTGAAGAAAAGAAAGAAAAGCAATTCAAGCCCAATTCTTCCCTGACTCTATCAGGAAACTCTACCATGGGGTGAGATCACCCAAAGTCTGAATGTCCAGGTCTCCGCCGGAGGCCAGGGCTGGGGGCCCGTCTTCATCATCCCAAAACTCATGCGGGAAATTTCCCCAAGAGGAGACGGAAAACAAAGGAAAGATTTCCCCTCTTCATTCCGCCCAAGACAAAGCATCTGAAATTCCACTCTCATGTTGCCTTCATCATCTCCCACTTTCTACCTCTCCTTTTTGCCACAGGGGGAAAAATTCTGCCTGGGAAGGACATCCTTGGAGACACCCCCCTCCCAATTAACTACCCATCTGGTAGCATCTCTGCCTGAAGATGGGTAGCAAATGCTAGTGGAGGGACCACTCTTTTCCTGCTTCCTGGCCTCATCATCAAAATGGGAAGATTAGGCAGGGTGCGGTGGCTCACGCCTGTAATCCTAGCACTTTGGGAGGCCGAGGTGGGTGGATCACCTGAGGTCAGGAGTTCGAGACCAGCCTGGCCAGTATGGCGAAACCCCATCTCTACTAAAAATACAAAAAGTAGCCAGGTGTGGTGGCAAATGCCTGTAATCCCAGCTATTCAGGAGGCTGAGGCAGGAGAATCACTTGAACCTGGGAGGCGGAGGCTGCAGTGAGCTGACATGGCGCCACTGCACTCCAGCCTGGGTGACAGAGAAAGATAACATCTCAAAAAAAAAAAAAAAAAGGGAAGATTAAACCCAGAGTGACCATTACCAGTTTAAGAGTCATAGGCTGAAGCTAAGAAGTCTTCCCAGGTAAAGGCCACTCTAGGAAGAAAGTACAGCCCTATCCCTTCCTCTGCCCAAAGCTCCTGAGCCGCTCCACCGCACTGGCAGGTTAGGAAACAACCTCTGTCAGCAAGGCTCTCTGGCATGCAGCCTGAAGAATCCAAGCCCCTAGAATGCCTGCCGAGTCCTGCTTCAGGAGCCCGCTTAGCCTTCTCTGGAATCAGACTCGCTGGCAAAACCTCTGTCTGTACACGGAGGTATCCCTTTTGCACAGGGAGCTAGAGAAGTCAGAGACTGGTTGGAAAACAGCCTTGCTTGTCCCCTCTGGCTAAACACTGCACACACACAGAGCACCCCACCCTGGGGACCACCCACCCAAGCAAACGGAGCCCACCCCACCCCGGGGGAACACCGACAGTTCAGGCTTCCGCTGCAGACAGGATAGGGCTGAACCCGCAGCTCTGAAGGGCTGATTGAAAAAGCAAATTTCCCTCTGGTGCTGTCACTGGAAAAAAACCCTGATAGCTCTCTCCCCTGGGAGCAGGAGGAAGCCTCTTTGCCCAGGAGGACTGTGCTGTTCCTTGGAAATGAGCCTGCTGCCGTTAACAGATCCAGTAGGTATGGGCAAATCACCTAGAATGCATAAAACATTACATTTGCCAAATCCCCCTGGACAGAAATCTTGGATTCAGCAAACAGCTCAGATCTGAACGGATTTCCACTCACAGCTTCGAAATCCCCCAGTTAAAGGCACAAGTGCATGGCAAAGGTGGAGGCTTGGGGCTTCCGGACTCCCAGTACCCACAGCCTGGAGATGCTGGCAGTGACATGACCTGGGTCACGTGCACACACCTTCCAGAGGCACCTCGGCCTCCTCAGCTGTAGCAGCTTGCGGGTGCGGCTGGCCTGGAGTGATAGGCTCCCTCACTACCATGCTGCCTGCAGCTGGGTTCCCTTGAGTGAAAACACTTTAAGGGAATTGTTTCTATCCCTCCAGTCCTGAACAAGCCGGTGGTCCCCAGGGCCCCAGGAGCTACACACCCATTTGCATGTTGTAACGAATCAATTGCAACCCATGTCAATCAGGGCCTTACTGGTCTCAGGCACAGAACATGCTGGGTGACGCCTCAGAGCGCCAGCCTCCCCAGAAACTTCACTAAGGAAAAGGTTTCTTATAAAATGTCTACCATCAGACTGCTGGCTCTCCCCTCTTTCAGTGTGAGCTGCTGTTTTCTCCTTAAAACTGCCGAGCCAGAGCTCTCTTCTCCCTGCCAAGGGGGCACGCCCACTCCACAAACACACAGGGTACACCAAAGCCCTTGAGACACTCTTGGAATGATGATGCCCACTCTGTACCTCCAGGGGACTTAACTAATTTATAAGGCAATTTTAATAATAACCATATATTAATTTTACATCCCCTTTTTACCTATTTCAGTGGCTATGAACTGTTAGGAATTAGGTAATATATTACAATGGGCTCCTGGGGTCTTTTTATTAACTAATGCCCCATATTTAAAAACCTTCTTGTCAAATAAGAAACATTAAGAAGTGCTGTCCCTTTTATAATTGCTTCTAATAGACTCAATATTCAGGTCCTGGCCTGAACAGACAGCCCAGGCGATACTTCCCTAAATTGCATTTAACTTTTCATTTTCTTTCTGTCATCGGCCAACAGAATAATTCTGCAAGCGCGCAAATGGTCATTTTACCATGTCGTCCTGTGGCTCTGGAGATGTCTGTAAATCTGCAGGTTAGGAGGGCCACTCAGGTCAAGAGACGCGCAGCCTTTCTGCCCGGAGTCTGGCCACAGGAGCGACGCATGGCCATTTTGGTGTGTTTGCGCAAGCCTATTCATCAAAATATATGCCTATGCCAGTAAACTGCACCCATCTTAAACATCCAGATTGATGACGTCTCACAAGCATACCCCGTGAGTGAAGACCCAGGACATTTCTTGTCTCCTAGTGGGTTCCCTCACCGCCCCTGCCCTTCCCCTCTCCTCCTCTGTCACCCAAGTTTTGCTTGTTGGGAACTTTACGTCCATGGGATGGTACTTGCCTTTCTGAGCCTGGCTTCTTTTACTGGACATCACTTTCAGCGGTGTCCATGTCCCTGACTGTGGCAACGATCTGCTTGTTTTCACTGCCCAAACAGTTCTCCCTGTATGGACACCCACAGTTGACCCACTCGCCACACACAGGCTTGGCTTCTCCCCAGCTCCAGACTCCTTCCCTACCTCGTGTGTCTCTGGTGCACATGGGGCAGGCAAAGGGGGAGTGTGGGGCGCCAGGCACGGAATGCTTGGTTTTGTGTGGACACTGCCAGTTGTGTAACAGTGATGGTTCTAGCATCTCTGTTTTCTGCTTTTTTATCCCCGATGGCAGAGAAGAAACTTTGAAGCTCATCTCTTTGTGGGCCTAGGCTGGAGGCATCGGGGCACCTCAGCAGACCCGGGGGCCACTGGGCATTCCTTCACTGCACAATCCCTGGCAGGGCAGGCAGGAACCAGGTTCTCCTAATGTTAGGCTTCCCCATGGGATGATGGCACATCTGGCCTTTGGGGTGAACTTTACAGAAATGGAAACTTTATTGTGAATGAGGGAAGGACAGTAAAATGCAAGGACAGTAAAATGCAACCCCATTCAGCCAGGGGAGAAAGCTGCCACCCAGGGTGTCCAAAGCAGCTGGGAAAGGTCATGTCCTTTGGGTGGTCACTGGGTCTTGGGAACATGGCCAGAACCCAGCCAGGTGGAGCAGCAGAAGCCTGGCACATCACACGGGTGGTCCAGCCCTCCTCGGTCCCTGACCCTCCCTGTTCTGGAAGTGAAGGCCTGAGACAGAGCAGTCAGATGTTAAGGTTGGGGGAGGAGGGTGAAGGGGGCAGGTACAGACCCCTGAGGATGGCCTGGAGGGAAGGCAGCCCGGTAGACAGCAGCCTCCATGCCCAGGGACTCGGGAAAGATCAAAGCAGGAGCCTGAATCCGATGCCAGAGGAAGACGAGGGATGCAACAGGCGGCAGAGAACCTTGGGCGCTGGGGAGGCCAAATGAGGCAGACAAGACTGTGGCTCCCTCATCTATCCGGCATCTCCAGGCAGAGGAGAGCAAAGGCCTGGCCACCCGCGGCTGCCCGAAAAGCCACCAGGCTGGGATCCTTTGTTTTCATTTCCAAACCCAAAGGCCCCTCGGCTGGGCAGGCGTCTGATCCCCACTCAAAGCCACAGAGAGCCTCGGCTGGGACACAACCTAAGGGCTTGGAAAATGGAGGACCCAGAGCCAGTAGATGAATAATAAATGTAATTAACATGATGGAAAACAGGAGCTGGAGGCCCGACTGAGGCCCCAGAGAGTGACTCATCAGCTGCCTCCCTGTTACTTCCAGCTGCCCGGGCCCCTCGGCAGGGACAGGTGCCAGGAGGTGAGGGGCGCCGAGCCCAGAGCCAAGAACAACTGGGGCAGGTCCGGCTGGGGAGAACAGCCCCTCCAGAACCAAACCCCCTCGTTCGGTCCCAGCACGGCTTGCCCTGGTGCTGGGGTCCCTGGGCCCTGCAGTACACTTCTCTGGCCTCAGGTGCTGCGCTTGTAAAGTGGGAGTGACAGCCACGCTTTGGCTGTTGTCCTCTGGGCACTGTATGAGACTCTGTTGATACTCGTATGGCCCTCAGTTCTCAATCTGACAGGATTGGGGGTCAGAACCTCCCAGGGCCATGGGCAGAGGCCGTGCAGCCCAACCCACACTCCCGTAGTGTCCCCGGATCGGTCACTGGGATGCTCAGATGAGTCTGAGGCCAGCGGGTGCCCTCCAGGCTCTCAGCAGGTCTTCGGCCTTCCCAGGGCTGTAAACACTGGGTGAAGGTCAGGGCATGGGGGAGGCGCACTGGCTTCCAAGAAACGGTAAGCGAGGAAGGGTGCAGGTGGCTGCTGGATGAGCGGTGAGCAGGGAAGGGTACAGGTGGCTGCTGGAGGAGAATATGGGTCTGAGGTTAGCGCAGCCCAGGGTTCCCTCTGACACCTCTGCCCCCACATTGGTTTCAGGGCACTGCTTTTGGCCTAGAGGAGCAGAGGAGTGGGAGGCAGAAAGTAGGGAGAAAAGGAGGGATAAGGGAGGAGGAGAAGGAGGATGGAGGAAGAGGAAGGAGAGGGAGAAAGAGGACGAGAGAGAGGAGGAACAGAGGAAAGAGGAGGGAGAGGAGGACAGGAGGGAGAGAAGGAGGAGAGGAGGGAGAGGAAGAGGAGAGGGGAGCGGGAGAAAAGGAGGAGGAGGAGTGAGAAGAGAAAGAAGCGTGGGAGGAAGAGAAGGAATGAGGGCACTCACCAAGGCAGCCTTCCCAGCAGGCCCCATGCCCTGCCTAGGAGGCAGGCAGGAGCCGTCCTCAGCATCTCCCAATGGCCCAGTACAGGGGTGCTCCCACCTCACCATGATGGGCCTGGTCTGAGGGCTCCAGTCCCGCCTGGGCTGCAAAGCTGCATGGGCTATGAGCCAAGTTCCTGCCCAGCAGGCCCCACCGGAGAGACCCATCCCACTCCCCCTGCAGGGGCAGAGGGGCTGGGGGAAGAAGATGGTTAGGTACTGCCAGGAAGGTCCTCTCACCACAAATTCCACCTTTATGGAAAAATCAATGTTATTACCTCTTCTATCTTCCCATGCTTGCTGCTGGTCTAAAGCAATCACCTCATGGGCACTGAGTCAGAAGTGAGTCAGTGCTCCTGAGGTCACTGCCCACCTCTGCCTCCCAGGAGGGCCAGGAAGGGAATCAGTCGGAGAGAGCCAGCACGCCCAGCTCTCTGGGTGCGAAGACAGGCCCCTGGGGCTGGTTCACTGGGTCAGAGCCCCAGCCACATGATGCCTCGCTCACAGCACTAGCAAGGCAGGCCCCTAGTCCATGGGGAGGAGGGTGATCTTGCTTAACTACAAGAGCGTTAAAGTCCAACAAGGCAGAAGCCGCAGGGTTTGATGGAAGACTTCCTGGAGGAGGAGGAAAGAACAAGTGGGAAATCCAGAGAAGCTGGCACAGAAGGGAAGCAGCAACCAAGCGGAGCAGCCAGTGCTCCAGGGGCCACGGGAGAATCAAAGTGAGTGGGGCTCTCTGAGAACACCGCCTGGGAGCCTGAAGAAGAGACACACCACCCGCAACCGCCGGGCTCCAGTCCTCGGAAAGGCTGTGTCACCTGGTCCTGCACACTACTCTGAATGTTAGTGTCTCAAAACAGTCAACTTTTTCCTTTCAAGATTCTTCTAAATGATAGCTTGTTTAACTACCTCCATCAATTGGCTGGCAATTCCATGAACAAATGGTTCTCTGCTTGTCTCGAAGTTCAGCCACTTTTATTTGTCCCCAAGTATTTGGCAGGAGCCAGTTGCATCAATATAGAAATGTCAATTTTTAACAGCCACATGAGATGCAGGGATTCAGATGGATTTTGCGTCGGCAGACAGGGCGCCTGGAGGAGCTGTTATTAACAGCCAGGGGAGACACGGGGGCAGGCCCGGGAGACAGCGCTCCAGATTTAGACTGGATTAAGAAGATACTGTAGGCACCAAGCCTCTAAGCATCATAAATAATGCTAAAATTTTAGACTGTGGTTGAACTCTCTGCTGTCACAATCGTTTAGATCATGATGCGTTTGATGTTTTATAGCAAGATGACAAATATCTTTCTCAACTGCTAAGTGCAGAGAGCCTGTTGGAATAAATCCAGTCAAACGCCCACCATAGGTAAGTAGGTGGTGTCATTAGGAGGAGACTTGGGGGAAGCGATGGTGTCAGAAATGACTCAGGCAGTGATTTCCGAAGGCACGCCCCGACTGTGCAGTTCGGGCCATTTTTCTCAACCCTTGCCGGTTCATGGCACAACGTAATCTCATTGTTGGAAGAGGAGGGTCCAAACTCTGAATAACACATGGAGTCTGACACCCTGGCTCTCCCCTCAACAACAATGAAGTCACAGTAAAGCCAGCGAAAGGGACAGAAAAAAATAAGGCAGGAAGGACAACATGGTGAAATGTCTAACCGTGAAACAGGAGCCGGTTCAGGAGAGCCACGGGCAGTTCTTCTGGGCTCCTGGAAGTAGCCCTCCAATCACACCAGCTGGCCCGCTGCCCAGATGCAGGCTGCAGGGATGTCCAGGAACCCAGGTGGGATCTCAGAAGGCAGACCCAGGGTGCTGGGTTTCTAGCATGACCCTCAGTTGGGCACAGAGTGAAGAGAGCCACCTGCTTGCTGGGCCTGGAACGACTCCCCGCCGTTCTCCCAGGGCACAGGCTGTGCCCGCTCTGCAGGGAAAACAACGCCCATCTTACAATCCTGCTGCACAGGGGGCCCCAGACCAACACAGCTGGCTGTCTCTCCTCTGAGAAAGGCCAGGGTGACTCTTGTGGTTGCCAGAAAATAGCAACTGCTGGACATCATGAGAAGAGGCAGGTCCAAGGGTCTCTCTCCCCCGTCCTTTGTCTTAATGAGGTCTGATGCCAAGACCTGCGCCAGAGCACTCTATGCCCCCAGACTTGCCAACAGCGAGTGTTTCCACTGCCCAGGTGGCCAGGCCTAGGACTGGAGTGGCCCTGAGGTGATGGGGGGGGTGGTGGGCAGGGTTCTGCTGGAAGCTGACAGCCCAACCCTGGCATGGGCAGCTGTCCAGGAGAAAAACATTCTCCCTGGGCTGTTTCTCCTCCTCGAAGCAGAACTGTGACACCTCAGTACAAACCAATGGCAACCCTGGGACAGAGGAGTGCTTCCTGCCCACTCTTTTTTTTTTTTTTTTTCTTTTTTGAGATGGAGTCTCACTCTGTCACCCAGGCTGGAGTGCATGGTGCAATCTTGGCTCACTGCAACCTCCGCCTCCCAGGTTCAAGTGATTCTCCTGCCTCAGCCTCCCGAGTAGCTGGGATTACAGGCACGCACCACCACACCCAGCTAATTTTTGTCTTTTTAGTAGAGATGGGGTTTTGCCATGTTGGCCAGACTGGTCTTGAACTCCTGAGCTCAAGTGATCCACCTACCTTGGCCTCCCAGAGTGCTGGGACATAAGGGACAGGTGGCGTGCCTTCTAGTCAAACAGGGGCCTGTGCTCAAGGATGGGCCAGTGGCACAGTTCTCCTACCTGGCAGTGCAGAAGTGGCCGCCCAAGGACAGGACATGGAGCTGAGGTTTGTGGGGCTGCTTGAGACGTCACTGCCTGTTTACCCCACATGCTTCCCCCGAGGTGGGAAAAGTGCGATGTGGACAGGGCTCCCATAACCTGGGCACATCTCACCTGCATCACAGCCCTGAGGGTGCCCCACCAGCACCTGAGTCCTGTGCCTCCTGCCCCCTGCCCCCTGCCTCCCTCTGGGCTGGGCACCTGAGCCAAGGGGTCCTGGCTGTTGGTGGCCATGAGTTCTGGTGGGACCCTGAGGAGCAGCACCAGAGCCTGCAGATCCTGTCCTAGAGGGGCCAGACCTCAGGCACAGGCGGGCCCACATAAAGACTCCTTCCCTCTGTGCACATGGGTCTGGGAATGTGTGGGCCTAGGCCAGGGCGGGCTGGCCTCTGGTGTGGGCTGGCTGTAAGGCCCATCGAGCCTTCCCAGCTGCTCTGACTAGCAGGGATGCTCAGCAATGCCTCTGGGGCCCAGGCGATTTGTTTTAGCTCCTTGGGAGCTCTCAGCAAAGGAGACACCCCAGGTGGGAAGGATCCGGCCAAGGGATGACCACCACAGGGGGTTCCTCAAGTGTCTGCGGGTCACACAGCCCAGCACCGTCCTGAAGAGGCTGTCCCCAACTCATGTGGGGCGGCTGGCACCCCCAACTGTCAGCCTGTCCTGTGATTAAATGAGATCACAACCTATAGGGTGCTGCCACCCTTGAGGCTGACAAATGCCTTTTATAAAAACTCCCTGGAGCAAATACCAAACTTTCCAAGGCGGTGTTCCAAGAAAGGTTCTTTTTTTTTTGTAGAGATGGGGTCTTTCTGTGTTGCCCAGGCTGGGCTCGAACCACTGGCCTCAAGTGATCTCCCTGCCTTGGACTCCCAAAGTGCTGGGATTACAGGTGTGAGCCAAGTGTCTGCCAGAGAGGTTCTTAAATAATGATTTGACACTGGCTTTTCCTCAAGCGTTTCTAAACCTTCTAAATGACAACCACTGGGACCTGTGCAGGACGAGTGATCCTGGCTCGAAATGAACCTCTGAACCTCTCCCCAGATGCTCTTCTGTTCACTCCTCTACTGCCTCAACTTTCCCAGGCAGAACGGGTCTGCACTCTTCTCCCTGTCTTCCCCACCTCACTCAATAGCAGCTGCATCCTTCTGGTTGCTCAAATCCAGACCCCTGGAGTCATCCTGGACTCTTCCCACAACACCCAGTCCTGATGGGCTGGCTAGCTCCACCTTCACAACCTACCCAGGGCCTGCCTGCTCCTTCCCCATCCACTCCAACCCCAGGGCTACAGAAGCCGCCTCCTGGGCTCACTGCTCCTGACCCGTCCCTCCATCTCTGCTTTGGACAGCAGCCAAACGGCTGCCCTTGGCTGCCCTCCTCTGCTCGGCCCCTCACCTCTCTGGCCTCACCTCCTGCCTCCAGTCCTCTCCTCTGTCCCTCGAGTCTCCTGGCTGTTTCTGTTCCCTGACACCCCAGGGCTCAGTCCCTCACCCACTCTGGGTCTCACTTGACTGTCCACCCTGTGCAAGGCTTTCAACATCATCCTACTCAACACTGCCAATCACTCCCAGGACTCCCTCTACTGCCGTCCCCGCTTTTATTTTCCACAGTGCTGGTCACTATTGAACGCACTATGTATTTTACTTCTTTATTTGGTTGATTTCCCCTCTAGAGCTTCGCAGATGGGATTCCTTCTGTTGTGTCTCCCCAGCTCCTAGAAGAGTGCCTGGCACCTGTCGTCACTCAGCACATGTGTGTAATCTGGTGAGGGGTACTGGCAGGCTGGAAATAAGGAACATTCACCAGCCAGGTGCCAGGGCAGGTCCACGGGCAGCCTGCCTTCCCAGGATGGGTGGTGCATGGTGGGCACCCATTAGCGTGCTTGGCCAGGAGCAGGGAGAGGATCGGGAGACCCAAGCTATACTCCAGGCAAACCCTCTGAATGGTCAAATCGGAGTCGTCTGAAATGGACAACCCTACATGTAATGTTTAGATGGTTCTGGCCCCACCTACGGCATCTGGAAATGATGTCTGGTCCTGAAGGGATGATGAGCCTGGTTCTGCTGTCTCCACCAAGCCCAGAGAACTCAGCCCTGGCTCTCCAAGGCCGCCTGAGATGGCACCTTCAGAAACATGCCCTGGCATTGAACATCCTTACAGTGAGGCTGGCCTTTGACTGGCCCTGGGACCACCTGGGAATGGTTGCCACATGCACTTCATTACAACACAACATGTGCCTTTTATTGGCCATCCCAGTAGTGCAGACCTGACTCCTCAATAACCACTGGGCTATCGGGGTCACCGGGACTGGTGACCACATCCCCAGGAAACACAGCCGCCTGCAAGAGTGCACAGCCCCGGGGAGGCCGCCACCTTGCTGGGACCTGCGCGTCTTTGCGCCCAGCCAGGCTGAATCCCTGAGGGCTGAGTGCCCACCCTGAGGTGAGGAGCCCACCTGGTCCTCCTTCCCCACCACCAGGGTAGGAGGCAGCCCTGTTCCTTCTCTTCACTTGGGAGCATTTATGAGCACCTGCTGTATGCCTGACTCTGCCACAGAGAAAATGGTGTTGGGGCCGCAGCAATGGCCCCTGGCTTCCTAACTCAGGCCGACTTTGACCCAGAGGTGGCTGGGGGATCTAAGCCCCTTCCCAGGCAGTCTCTTTCCACTTTGTCAGGCAGAAACTTCTTCCTTACTAGAGCTGGCCTGACTGGTAATATGTTATTTGTCATCACAATTCATAATGCAATAGGTACTTGTCCTTTTTACGGGTATTTTAAAACTAGAACTTCTCTGCAAGACAACTGTGCCTTTCCAGTGCCCTGCACTGAGACAGTAACTACCAGGTTGGAAGAAGCAGGTCTCTTTCTGTAGGGCAGAGGTCACCATGGGTCACCAAGGAAAAATGGACCACAGGCTCTGGGGCCAAAGACCAGGGTTCAAAGTTGGCCTCCCCCACTAGCTTGTGGTGTGACCTTGGACAGGTTACTCAGCCTCTTTGTTCCTCATGTGTAAAAAGGGCTTAATAATAGTCCCTGGGCCGGGCACAGTGGCTCATGCCTGTAATCCCAGCACTTTGAGAGGCTGAAGTGGGTGGATCACCTGAGGTCAGGAGTTCGAGACCAGCCTGACCAACATGGTGAAACCTCATCTCTACTAAAAATATGAAAAATTAGCCGGGCATGGTGGAGGGTGGGGGGCGCCTGTAATCCCAGCTACTTTAGAGGTTGAGGCAGGAGAACTGCTTGAACCCGGGAGGCGGAGGTCACAGTGAGCCGAGATTGCTCCATTGCACTTCAGCCTGGGTGACAGAGTGAGACTCTGTCTCAAAAAAAAAAAAAAAAAGGCTGGGCGTGGTGGCTCACGCCTATAATCTCAGCACTTTGGGAGGCTGAGTTGGGTGGATCATGAGGTCAGGAGATCGAGACCATCCTGGTTAACACGGTGAAAACCCATCTCTACTAAAAATACAAAAAAAAAAAAAAAATCAGCCAGACATGGTGGCACATGCCTGTAGTCCCAACTACTCAGGAGGCTGAGGCAGGAGAATCGCTTGAACCTGGGAGGTGGAGGTTGCAGTGAGCCAAGATCACGCCATTGCACTGCAGCCTGGGTAACAGAGTGAGACTCTGTCTCAAAAAAAAAAAAAAAAAAAAAAAAAAAAAAAAAAAAAAAAAAAAAAAAAAAAATAAAAATTAAAAAAAAAATAAATAATGATCCCTTTACTCAGAGGGTTGCTCCAAAGATTAAACAGATCTTACCTGTCATTTAATTATAGACACACGCAGGGCCACAACAGAGGCTGGCACGTGGTCAGGCCTCGGGAAACGTCCGCCGGGGCTGTCCACCGGCTCGCCCCACAGAGCTGTGCTCCACGGGGGCTGGCCCTTTCCTTCACCACTGCCTCCCCAGGGCCTAGAACAGTGTCTGGCACATAGCAGGTGCATCATAAATGTTTGCGGACAAAACCAATTTCCTAACATTTGTATTCCCCACCAAAGAAACTCAGTACCCATCTGCAGTCACTCCTCCCTGCTTTCTCCCCCACGGGCCCGGAAGCTCACTGTCCCATCTCTGTGGACTTGCCTGTTCTTGACATTTTGCACAAATGGAATCACCCAGCATGTGGCTCTCCGACTTCTGCCACTGAACACCATGTTTTCAGGATCTATCGATTCTGTCATATGTCCCTGTGCTTCATTTTAAAAACTGCTGAATACTATTTCCTTGTGTGGGTAGACTGCACACCACACTTTATTTATAATCTGTGTAGCAGTTGGTGGACATTTGGATTCTTTTCCACTTTGGGGAGAATGTGAGATTGTAATTTGCCTTTCTTGATACATGACTGAACAAGTCAATAAAAAAAATTTAAATCGAAAATCGAAAATTATTCATTTAAATGTATTCACAAGATTACACGCTTATTTATGATTCTATTTCCTACATAATTGCTGTTTATAGGCATGAACATAATTGCTGTACACACAATACCATTTGCCATGATAAATGGCAAATTTCTTTGAGAATTTGAATTTAAAAAGAAAGCAATATAAAAACAAGTCAAAGATAGGAAAATTTTTGAAAACCCAAATAAAGAAAAGCCTTTTAAACTCTTATTCAAAAAAAGAAAAAAAAGTTTGCTGAGAAAAAGAATGGGCTGAAAGAGGATTGATCTGACAGGCAGGTGCAGGGTGAGGGGGTGCGCATAATGGGTGTACACATTACACGCATGTGCACGCGCACAGCACACACACAGTGTGTCCTCAGGCAGGTAGGGTGAGAAGAGTGTAATGGGTGTACATATCACATGCACTTGCGTGCGCACATGCGCATGTGCACACACACACAGTGTGTCCTCAGGCAGGTAGGTTGAGAAGAGTGTAATGGGTGTACATATCACATGCACATGCGCACACACATATGTTGTATGTCCTCTGGCAGACAGGGAGAGGGGCGCGTTCAACAAGGGCACACACCACACACACGCATGCACACTCTCAAGGCCGGGACATGGAACCCAGCCAGGCTGGGACAGAAAGTGCAGCACCAGCACCCTGGATATCTCTCTCCATTCAAAATCATAGACTTCATAAAAGCATAGCCTGTGGGCAGAGCCGCTGAGGTTAAAGCAGGAAACAGTGACTGAGGCGGGGATGGAAAAGAGAGCAACTGACACAGCCCTGGCTATGTCCCGGTAAGGGGCCAGGCAGCAGGACGCATGCCAGGAGGGGCCTGACTCAGTCTAGACACTGGTTCAATGCCACTGGGTTGGGGGCACTCAGGGCCTCTCCTCCTCCCCTTTCACCCTCTGCATCCAACCCACCGGTGAGCACTCTGAGCTTCACCTTCAAACTCACCCTCCAGCCCCCTCCCTCCCACCGCCAAGCCTACCAGTCTGCCCCCGGGGCAGCCCCCTCACTGACCCCCCCACGGCCACCTCCGTCCACTCACCCCCAAAAGCCAAGCCCCAGCAGGGCCAGGCACTCCCCAGCTCCCAGAACCCACTTGGTGTCTCATGGAGACCTGGCTGTGTGGCCCACTCCTCTCTTACCTGCCACGCTGCATCCACCATGCCTCTCTCTCTCCACATGGCAAGTGCTGGAGATCCTCACCCCTCTCAACCTCAGCTCAAGGGTCACCCCATTTTCCTGGACAACATTTTATCACCGTGTGTAATCCTCCCACTTGTCTGTCTCCTACTATGGGATGTTGGCTGTGTGTCCAGCCTGAGGCCAGCCCAGCCCTTCAGAAAGTTGGAGGTCACCACAGTGAAGTGCAATGCAGGCTCCAGGACCAATGTCAAGGCTCAAATCCTCAAATCCTCAAATCTCCCCCTCTAGCTCATAGTGTGATGCTGGATGAGGTTACTCAGCTTCCTCAATGATCCCCATACACAGAGGGTTGCTTTAAGGATTAAACGGATCTTGTCCCTCATTTACCTCCACACATGCAGAGGGCCCAGACCGGAGGCTGACACGTGGTCAGGGCTCAGGAAATGTCCACTGAGCTGTCCGCTGCCTCGCTGCTGAATCAGCGTGTATGAACCAACAAGATAAGGAACCAGACCTGGTTTCTCCAGAGACCAAATGCACTATTTTAATCAGCTCAACAGTATCCCTCCAAATTCATACATCAAAGCCCCAATTTACAGTGCCTCAGAATGTGACTATTTGGAGACAGCACTTTAAAGAGGTGATTAGGCTAAACTGAGGCCATTAGGGCAGGCCTAATCCACTCTGATTATTGTCCTTATGTGAGGACATTTGAGCACACGAGAGAGACCCCAGGGATGCGTGCACACAGAGGAAAGGCCGCGTGAGGACATGGCAAGAAGGCGGCAAGCCCGGGAGAGAGGCCTCAGAGAGTAGCAGCCCTGCCGATGCCTTGATCTTGGACTCCAGCCGCCAGAAGGGTGAAAAAACACATTTTTGTTGCTTAGGCGACCAGGGCTGTGGTCTTTTGTGTGGCAGCCCTAGCACACTCACACAGGCACCTTCAGGCCAGAGGGTGGACGAGAGGACCCCAGATTCACCAGTGAGTGTGTGAACCACCAGTGCCTGCATTGCCCAAGACCTGAGCTCTGAACTCGAGTCCCACCAGGCTCAAAGCCAGGACCTCACGGGACGTCAAGACATGTGTGACAAGTCCCTTCCCCCAAGCCAGCTCTGGCCACAGCCTGCTGCCCATCAGGAGGGGCCTGAATTATTCCCCGTGGCAGAAGAGAGAAATCCACGACCTCCAGCCTGCCTGCCCCTGCCCTGACCACCAAGGAAGGGTCGCCGGTCCAAACCATCCGGACCCCACAGCCTATTCAGGATTCATTTTTTTCCTCTTCAAAGCATTACAGATTGATTGCCAAGTCTTGCTGTATATCAAAAGACAGTCACTACTCATTACCTACTTAGAATTCACCGAGTTTTTCCTGGGAAGCCATTTCTCATCTGTTTGATCTCGGAGCCACCAGCACTATCTCCAGGCACGCCACCCATCACGGCAGCCACCAGACACTTTTTTCTTTCGGGCTCCTTTCTCAGCACCCAGATGAATTTCTACCTTTCTCCAGCTTTAAGAAGAGCTGCCAAGATAAATGATTCAAAGACTCCAGCTCATGCTGAAAATATATGGACTGCTTAAAGCCTATTCTGGGCCGGGCGCGGTGGCTCAAGCCTGTAATCCCAGCACTTTGGGAGGCCGAGACGGGCGGATCACGAGGTCAGGAGATCGAGACCATCCTGGCTAACATGGTGAAACCCCGTCTCTACTAAAAAATACAAAAAAAACTAGCCGGGCGACATGGCGGGCGCCTGTAGTCCCAGCCGCTTGGGAGGCTGAGGCAGGAGAATGGCGTAAACCCAGGAGGCGGAGCTTGCAGTGAGCTGAGACCCGGCCACTGCACTCCAGCCTGGGCGGCAGAGCAAGACTCCGTCTCAAAAAAAAAAAAAAAAAAAGCCTATTCTGAATCAGGCAACACTGGGGAGAGATGCACTGGCTGCATCCTCACTCGACGGGTCATCCTGGCTGCTAAGCCCCAGACCCACCTGGGCACGTGGACACTCTGTAGTCTTTTCACATGTGGGATGATGACACTTGTCCAGCTTCAAGCTGGTGCCATCCCCAAGCCTCTGCGACCTCTCAGCACAGGGGGGTCGAGAGTCCCACAGTCACATGCTGGCCTAGAAGGAGTGCAGGGTCCCCTGTTTGCATAGTGCATCCAGGAGGAACTTCAGTCCCCAGCCCTGAAGCTGTGACCCCTTTTGCAAGAGCAGCATGCTTTCAGCCACGGCTCCTCCCCAGAGGGGAGGGCCCAGCGGGCATCAGGACCCTGCACCAAGGGTGGTGAGGCCTTTCTGTCACCTCTGCCGATAGGGTCCCAGGACCACGGCTTTCTGATGTGCCTCCCACTGTCCAGCCCATGCGCCTGTCTCCATAGCCATGAGCAGGCCCCACGAAGGGCATCTAGTCCCTCTTCTCTTGCTGAGATGGACAGTGAGAAAGTAAAACAGCATCAGCAAAGCCCAGCTAGGCTCCAACTCAACCAGTCACCCAGGCATTGGCTGTGCGGGTGACTAGACCAACAGGGCCCTCCAGCAATGAGCTGCGGTCACCTCGGGCTGGAGAGGTAGCTACGGCGCACTTCACCCTAGCCGGGATGCCCAGGAGGGCCACCTGTGCCATAGTGCTGCTTCTGAAGGTTGTGACATGGGAAGAGCTCTATCCCCAGGTGCAGACATGGAGGTCAGCAATCACCACTCACCAGCGAGGGGACCCCAAGTGCTGTCACAGGTGCATCCACAAGGCTTGTGACACACTCATGGAGGGTGCCCCCAGGGGAACACTGCTGCACCAGTGCAGGATGGCTGGGGGTGAGGAGGGACACAGACTCATGGACCCTGGGGCGCTGCCTCCACAAAACGGGCTTTTCTAACAAGATGATGGAATTCACATGAAGGCAGCTGGCTGGTTCTGTGGGCAGCAGTGATAATGACCCCAGACGCATCTCCTGCTGTCCCCCTGCCAAGTTCCTGCAGGTGCAGGAGCCCAGGATGCACGGCAGTGGCAACAGCATTTGTGCAGGCAGGATAGGGGCACGCTAGCCCAGCCCAAGCCTGAGGGCTGTCATTGACATGGGACGGAGCCTGTGCCCACCAGCAGCCTGGCTCCTGGGCATCCAGGCCTGTTCAAAACCTGTAACACGGCAGCCAGCGGAAATCCACAGCCAGAGGGAGCTGCGAGAGGACGGTGGCTGAGTGGGTGGGGATAGGCCAGTTTCTCTCCTTCTCAGCCACCCCCAAGATGCTTTCTTACCCTACTCTGGGGCAGCTGAAGGAAGAGGCAGCTGTGGCCAGGCCCATGGCTCACCCCTGGACAGCTGCCAGAGGAAGCACGAAGACTCACACTGTCCATCCTCCACGCCACAGACAGAGGGTCCAAACCCTCAGCCTGAACCACAAAGGTAGAGGATGGCCTAGTGTGGGAGGTTCTTGAGGAGGCAAACAGCTTCAAAACCCCAGGACACAGAGCCTGCTGTTGGAGTATCCAACAGGGGTGGGGAGGAGCCCCCACTTTGGTTTCATTATAAATTATCTCCAGGCTTCAAGAGCAGATGTGCCTGCCGGCAGGTATGGAGAGAGCCCTTCCTGAATGAAACCCTTCATGACATCCATAGAATTCAGAGCTGGGAGGGGAAAAACTCACAGCCCGGAATAATTACTCCCGCAGGGAGCGTCTTTCGCACATGCAGGTGATAGGTCTGGATGAGGATTTTCTAAAAACTGGCACCAAACCTCGCAGCATAATCACTACTGTCTGCCTGTTCTGGGAGCCAAACCCAAATAACTGCTCCTGCGGGCCGCTCCCCACTAGATGCGCCCAGGACTTGGAGCCACGTCTTCTCACGGGCAGAACCAGACAGGACACAGCCCCTCTGAGGTGGGCGTCTGGTCTGCCTGCCCAGCTCCACACCCTCCATCTACCACGGGCTCCTTCCGGCATGGAAGAACAGGAAAGGCTCCTTTAGAGTGGGGGACCAGCTCCAGAGGCCTGAAGGCACCCACAGGAGTGAAGCTGGCCAGGCAGTGGCATGCAAAACAGAAAAAAAAGTCTTTTTCTTCCCCGCAGCTCTCCTATTTTTCTTGAAACACATGACCCTTCCGACTATCTTTTTTTTCTCTTTCGATAAAGATGCTGGTATGAGAAGTCTTTCTCATTTATGAAAGAACCGACAGCATGAAAGCCATGAAAAGAGTCGGCTTCAGTGCTCAGGGAGGTGATGGGATGGTGGGGCCTGTGGTGTGCACCCTGAACAAAGGCTATGTAGCAACCACCACGATGATGCTCTGTGGAAATTCCAGCCCACAGTTACCTGATTTTGCAGGAAAAGCAAAAAAAAAAAAAAAAAAAAAAAATCTGATTTTTCAAATTTGGTTGACTTAAATGAACCAAAACAAAGTTTTAAAATACCCATTGCCTGGGCCAAACAGAAACTGCCTGTGTACTGGATGTGGCCCAGAGGCCACCAGTATATAAACTCTGGCCTTTGTCTTGCTAGAAAATTCTTCCTGGAGAATGATAGGTGGAGACCCACTGTGCCTTGCCAGTTTACCATTGTCATGGCAACACCAGGGAGTTACCACCCCTTTCCATAGCAATGACTCGATGAACCAAAAGTTACTATCCCTTCCCTAGAAATGTCTGCATAAACTGCCCCTTACTCTGCATGTAATTAAAAGTGGGTATAAATATGACTGCAAAACTGCCCTGAGCTGCTGCTCTCAGCACACTGCCTGTAGGTAGCCCTGCTCCGCGGGTAGGCACGGAGCTGTCACACTGCCTGAACTGTAACACCGCTGCTTTAATAAAGGTTTCCCCAAGGTTTCCCCATACTTCCCAACCAAGACCCTGATGGGACAGAAGCCCCCAGAGGCTGCAGTCCACTCTCACAGGGGTCTCAGGGGAAGACAGGCAGCAAATGGGGGTGTGGCCAAAGCCAACTCCAGGCAGCAGGCCCATTGTAGAGAAGAACCTTCCACATCCATCAAGGTGACTCGGTACTGCCTGGACCACCCGGTGCAACTCATAGCCCCCTCCTCAGCTCCTCTGGGGTCGGTCATCTTGCACAGTGAACCTATAAGCAACCTAAACCGTTCCTCCCCCTTTCTTCTGGGCCTGAGCAATTTCAGCAGAGCCCCACACGGTTGGTGGGGTCAATCAGACAGCTCTTGGCCAGATGTGCAGAAGAAGCCAGAGAGGTCTCCTGGGTGAAAAATGAGAGGAAACCTAAAAAAAGCCACCAGCCCATGTTTTCTCAGGATCCGTGAGGACAGTTCACCGGAGCAGCCTGTGCCAAAACAGGAAGGGACCAAGTCCCAAAACGCACACAAGAAAACAGTGGCAGAATGAGTGTGCGGGGTCACAGCAGGAGAATGGGAGACGGGCCTGAGTTTCTCACTGCTGCACAAGTGGACATCATAAGAGGAAGCTAACAGCCCCAGAGCACATCCGATAGGAGATCTAGTACATGAGGAGGAGGAATTTCAAAGATGACCCTGAGATGCAGAAAGCTTTCACTGTTCAGATGAAAGAAGTCAGTCATAGACTATCACAGGTGCTCATAGGGACCACCCCAGGCCAATGTGCATGGTTCCGATCCCAGCGGGTACCACGTTACCTTCTGAAACTGACAAGGAAGCCACAGAGAATCCGGGTAATGAAATCTGTCCAGGGTGACATGATCAATAATTGTATCACAGGTCTCAGGTAGCATGACCCAAGGGGATAAACGCTTGCCTCTGGGAGAGTGACCAGGAAGGTAACAGACAGGAAGCAGAGCATGTGATGCCCCCGCATGGGTGCAACAGTGGCCACTGCCACTCCACTGTGTACAGACCAGACTTGCTGGTGGCCAAGCTGCTTCTGTCTCCGCAGACCTGTCAGTGCACCACCTGGTCTCTGTGTTAGGTGTTACTGCTTCTTCTTGACTTTTCATCAGCCTAGGTCAGAACACACCCGAAGTGAACTTTACGGCCTGAGTTGCTCAGCCCTCCAGACCCCCTGTGCCGCCCACTGGCTGAAGAACAAGAACTTGGAGGCTAAGCAAGCCCCAGCGTGTGCCCTTCCCAAGGAGCCTGCCTTCTCCTGGTCCTCCCAGCCAGCTGGCGGGCTTCTGAGCCCTGAAGTGCAGCCCCTGCCCAGAAAGGCAGTGAGAGAGATCCTCAGGAAATATTGTCACTTCCAAGAATCAAGAATCCTATAAGCATCCAGGGCAAGAAAATGAAAAGTTCCCTAGAAAGAAGGAGGAATATGATTTGCTAAAGATCTCTGGCAACAAAGGAGGGAATGGTTTTATGGAACAAAGAATCAATACCCACTGAAGCCACCACTCACACAGGAGACAACAAAAGAACTCTCCAACAAATGAGGCACTCAAAGTACTGAATCAAAACCTAAAGCACTCACATGAGGAAAAGGAAAACATGGTACAAAATTGGGGTCCACACTGGATTGACTTGAGATAGTGCTCACTAAATAACTGTTGGTAAAATGATGGCAAAACAATGCAAATGTTTAAAATAAAGGAAGGCCAGGCGCGGTGGCTCAAGCCTGTAGTCCCAGCACTTTGGGAGGCCGAGACGGGCAGATCATGAGGTCAGAAGATCGAGACCATCCTGGCTAACACGGTGAAACCCCATCTCTACTAAAAAATACAAAAAACTAGCCGGGCGAGGTGGCGGGCGTCTGTAGTCCCAGCTAATTGGGAGGCTGAGGCAGGAGAATGGCGTAAACCCGGGAGGCGGAGCTTGCAGTGAGCTGAGATCCGGCCACTGCACTCCAGCCTGGGCGACAGAGCGAGACTCCGTCTCAAAATAAATAAATAAATAAATAAAAATAAAATAAAATAAAGGAAAAAGAAGTTATATAATAAAAAACTAGAAGGTAGGGGAAACAGATTATAAAGTAAAACTGAGGCAGGAGGCGGGACTTGACTCTGGAGGCGGGGCTTGGACACCAGACCAAATGGAGAACTAGCTAAAACAGGTTCCAGGTAAAAGCAGCTTTCCATCAGACACGCCCACGACTGTGCCTTGCCAGTTTACCATTGTCATGGCAACACCAGGGAGTTACCACCCCTTTCCATAGCAATGACTCGATGAACCAAAAGTTACTATCCCTTCCCTAGAAATGTCTGCATAAACTGCCCCTTACTCTGCATGTAATTAAAAGTGGGTATAAATATGACTGCAAAACTGCCCTGAGCTGCTGCTCTCAGCACACTGCCTGTAGGTAGCCCTGCTCCGCGGGTAGGCACGGAGCTGTCACACTGCCTGAACTGTAACACCGCTGCTTTAATAAAGCTGTTTCTTTCTACCCTACTACTGGCTCCCTCACCCTTGAATTCTTTCCCAGGTGAAGCCAAGAATCCTCGTGGGATAAGCCCCACTTTAGGGCTTATCTGCCTTGCATCAAAACCATGCTAAGTTTCTAATTTTTTAATATGGTTTAACTTTTTAACATAAGTAGAAAACAGAAATACAGGTCTTTTTTTCTTGATTTAAAGGTGATTCTACATTTAACATGGCATACATATAAAAGAGAGCAAAGGAAAATTCACCAACCTTCCAAAGATAGAAAAAAAATTTTAAAGCCACAAAGTAAAAAACAGAAACCAGAAAACACAAAATAAGGCTGTAGAAAAGAGAACAGATGCTGATTATCACTGTGAATTCAAACAGCTCTCCTAACACGGGGAGGCTCTCTATTTGAACAATGAGTACGTTGCACCTTATAAACAACCAATTTTAAAAAGTTAAAAATACAGGGATAAGCAAAGATGTGCCAGGAAAATGTAACAACAACAACAACAAAAATAGCAACACCAATGTCAGGGAAAGTCAGATTCAAGACACAGATTAAACAGGTTAAAAGGGGTTTCTTGAAAGCTACAAAAAGGCAAAATATATAATAAAGACATAACAATCATCGACTTTTATGCCTCAAACAATTTATCATGGAAATGAATAAGACAAAATCTATCATGAATCACAAAGAATTATAAAACCATCTCTCTAAATCTTAGAGCAAACACATAAAAATAGGGGAGGGGGCAGAGGACTGGAATTAGATAATAAATCTGATTCATGTACACTAAAGTATATATTCTAAAGATAAAAACTAACACTTTCCAGTATTCCATAAAATACTGACCAAAATATTTTTAAATAGGCCACAAAGAAAAACTTCAAAATTGGCCGGGCGCGGTGGCTCAAGCCTGTAATCCCAGCACTTTGGGAGGCCGAGACGGGTGGATCACGAGGTCAGGAGATCGAGACCATCCTGGTCTACACGGTGAAACCCCGTCTCTACTAAAAAATACAAAAAACTAGCCGGGCGAGATGGCGGGCGCCTGTAGTCTCAGCTACTCGGGAGGCTGAGGCAGGAGAATGGCGGGAACCCGGGAGGCGGAGCTTGCAGTGAGCCAAGATCGCGCCACTGCACTCCAGCCTGGGCTACAGAGCGAGACTCCGTCTCAAAAAAAAAAAAGAAAAACTTCAAAATTAAAAACCAAAAAGATTGACACCAGCAGCATTCTCACTAAGGCAGTATTCAAAAATAAACTAGCCAAAATCTATTTATTACTAAAGAGGAAAAAATAAAAAATAAACTAAGATTCAACTGAACAAGTTAAAAGACAGATGCGTCAAAACAAGGTTCAGGAAGACAGGAGAAAGGAATTAATAATAAAACCGGAAATCAGTAAGTTTGACCAACAGTAGAACTGAAAAATACATTTATCGGCTGATTTTATGAAAAGGCCAATAAAGAAGATAAAACTCTAGCAATTCTAATCCATAGAGAAAAAACACGAGTTACATTAGGAATGAGAAAGAAAAAACAGCCACAGATACAGAGGAGATATTTTAAAAACATAAGATTTTAAAAACATAAGAGAATAAAATTGGTTACTTGGTTACAATTTAAAATCTTTGATGAAAACAAAGAGTTTATGGGAAAACATACTTACTGACTCTAAAAGTGATGAATTTGGACTAAAACAATCCCATAGGAAAATCTGAAAAGTTACCAAAGAAATCTTCCCCAGAGAAACAACAGGGTGTGAGATTCAAAGGACTTCACACCTTCAAGAACACAAATAGCCAAGCCCTGTGCTTTCTAAGTTGTTTCAGAAAACAGAAAAACATGGGGGTGCTTCCCAAAACATGATCTCAAAAACCTTGGTCTCAAAATATGGCTAAGAGAGTTATAGCAAAAAAAAAAAAAAAAAAAAAGAACTTATAGCTCAATTTCCTATTTTGAGCCTGTATAAAATGCTAGTGAAAAAATAACAACAATGGCCAGGCACAGTGGCTCAGGCCTATAATCCCCACACTTTGGGAGGCCAGGGCAGGAGGATCGCTTGAGTCCGGAGTTGGACAGGCAATATAACGAGATCCCAAGTCCACAGAAAAATAAAAAATTAGCCAGGCATGGTGGTGCGTGTTTCTAGTCCCAGCTACTCTGGAGGCTGAGGGGGGAGGGTCACTCGAGACTGGGAGGTTGAGGTTGCAGTGTACTGTGATTACACCACTGCCTTCCAGCCTGGGCAACAGAGCAAGACACTGTCAAAACAAACAAAAAAAGCAACAACAAGCACCATAAGGATGCTTAGTGGATGTGTCCATCTGCTCTGTGCGCTATGCATACAGGCATGCCTCATCTTACCGTGCTTGCTTTGTTTTTTGTTTTTTTTTTTTTTTAGAAATTGAAGGTTTGTGGTAATCCTGCATTGGGCAAGTCTACTGGTGCCATTTTTCCAACAGCATGTGTTCACTTTGTGTGTGTCAGCATTTTTTAGCAATAAAGTCTTTTTAAATCATGGCATGTACATTGATTTTCTGAGACATAATGTTATTGCACCCTTAAGACACTACAGTATACTGCAAACATAACTTTTATATGCACTAGGAAACACAAAAATTTCCAATATTTGCTTTATTGCAGTAGTCTGGAACCAAAGTCACAATATCTCTGAGGTATACCTGTATATCAATTTGTCGAATCCTCCTAATCCTCCTATGAAGTGCTATTATTTTTTTTCCAGATGAGGAAACTGAGGTAGTGTTATCAATGTGCCCAAGCTGGTAATCAGCAGAGCTGGGACCCAAACCAAGAACGCCAGTCTCTGGGGACCATGCTCCACCCACTCTACTATACTGCCTCCTATGTCAGCTTCTTAAAGTCCTGACGTGCCACAATAAAGTAGCGTGTGTGCTGGGATGCCTCACTGGCTCCGCGCCAGGACGTCTGGTCATAAAATTCATCTAAGGTGCACCCAGCACCCAATCTTGGTTTCTTTTTTTTTTTTTTTTTTTGAGACGGAGTCTCACTCTGTCCACCAGGCTGGAGTGCAGGTGACGCGATCTCGGCTCACTGCAAGCTCCGCCTCCTGGGTTCACGCCATTCTCCTGCCTCAGCCTCCCTTGTAGCTGGGACTATAGGCGCCCACCACTGCGCCCGGCTAATTTTTTATATTTTTAGTAGAGATGGGGTTTCTTTTTTTTTTTTTTTTTTTGAGACGGAGTCTTGCTCTGCCACCCAGGCTGGAGTGCAGTGGCTGGATCTCAGCTCACTGCAAGCTCCGCCTCCCGGGTTTACGCCATTCTCCTGCCTCAGCCTCCCGAGTAGCTGGGACTACAGGCGCCCACCTCGTCGCCCGGCTAGTTTTTTGTATTTTTAAGTAGAGACAGGGTTTCACCGTATTAGCCAGGATGGTCTCGATCTCCTGACCTCGTGATCCGCCCGTCTCGGCCTCCCAAAGTGCTGGGATTACAGGCTTGAGCCACCGCGCCCGGCCCCAATCTTGGTTTCTAATACCATTCTCCAATAAAAGGAACCGGGCTCCTTGGCAAAATGGTTAATTCTGGGGTTGGAGCAGGGAACAGACCAGATGAGCCTGCAGTGCCAGAAAGGGAGTGCAAAACGATAGGGTGCATCAGAAAGACACAAAGCCCAAAGCTGAAAGGATTTGAACATCACAGAATACTGGATTATAAAGTATAAAATAAATATCCATTGGTCTATACAAGTTTAAAAAAAAAAAGAGGCCAGGCGCAGTGGCTCACACCTGTAATCCCAGCACTTTGGGAAGCTGAGGCAGGAGGATCACTTGAGGGCAACAGTTTGAGACCAGCTGGGTCAACATGACGAAATCCTGTCTCTACTAAAAATACAAAAAGTAGCCGGGCATGGTGGTGGGCACCTGCAACTCCAGCTACTTGAGCGGCTGAGGCAGGAGAATCACTTGAGCCCAGGAGGTGGAGGTCACAGTGAGCCGAGATTGCACCACTGCACTCCAGCCTGGGTGATGGAGTGAGATTCTGTCTCAAAAAAAGAAAAAAAAAGAAAGAAAGAAAATACAATTTCAAGTTTTAAAAAAAGGTTGAACAAATAAATAAATGAGGGAGAAGAGACAAATGTGTACAGAAAGATCACAAATAGCATAACTATAATTCCCATGCCTTAAGTGTGGGCGGCACACAATGACTGCTTTCCAAGAGTGCACAAGAGCGGGTAGGGGAGTGACTTCATGGTGGAGAAACCTGACAAGCACTACCTTAGCCAGGTGATCAAGGTCAGCATCATCAGTGACAAGTCATGCTGATGTGACGTGATGACAATGGCACTTCTGTGCTCTCCTTCCCAGTAACCCGTAACTCCTATCTCACTGAAAGAAAAACTAAAATTGAAAGGCATTCTTCAAAGTACCTAGCCATACTCCTCGAAAGTGTCAAGGTCATCAAAACCAGGCAATTCTAAGAAACTGTCATAGCCCAGAGGAGGATAAGGAGATGTGACAATGGAACGTGATGTGGTCTCCTGGATGGGATCCTGGAACAGGAGGAGGGCATTAGGTAAAAGCTAAGGCCACTGGAATAAAGCATGGACTTAAGATAATAATTACGTATCAATAATGTGCATCCGTGGTAACAAATGTTCCAAAGTAATGTTAATAACTTTACTAATAAATAATAGGGAAAATGGGTGCCAGGTACATGGAACTCTCTAACGTACTTGTAACTTTTCTGTAATCCAAAACTATCCTAAAATAAAAAGCTTACTGATTAAACACAATGTGGAAAAGGCCAAAGGAGATACCAAAAAAGGCAGCTGATAAAATTTGACATCCTTTCCTGATAAAATCTAGTAAGCTAGGAAGACAATGCTACTTCCTTAAACTCGTGATAAATATTTATCTGAAATCAACAGTCAACATCAGGTTTTTGGCTTTTTTTTCTCTTTTTTTAGAGATGGAGTCTCACTCTGTCGCCCAGCTGGGAGTGCAGTGGTGTGATCATAGCTCACTGCCGCCTTGACCTCCTGGGCTCAAGCGATCCTCCTGCCTCAGCCTTCCAAGTAGCTGGGACTACAGGAGTGCGTCACCACACCCAGCTAATTAAAAACTTTTTTTTTTTTTTGTAGAGGCAGAGGTCTCCTATGTTGCCCAGGCTGGTCTTGAACTCCTGGCCTCAAGCAATCCTCCTCCCAAAGTGCTGGGACTACAGGCATGAGTGTGTAATTCCCATGCCTGGTAATATCAGGTTTAATGGTGAAACACTAGAGGAAAATCCATAAAGATGTCCACAGGCTGCACGGTTCCTTATGATTCGTAACAGGATTCTCCAGGAGCAATGCACCCAGTATTTGAAAAGACAATGCTATTTATGTTAGTTTTGCCCCAAAATCTCTAGTCCTTCATCGACCAGGCTACATATTTGCAGAAAGGTCTTCTCTCTGGTTCTCTGTCCAGCTTTCGGGCTGGACACCAAGTTGGTTTTCTCCACGTGCCCATTCCTCAGTTACTCTTAGAGGCAAAATAAGCTATCCTAGCTTTTAGCCAAAGGGTCCCACAGCCTCTCCCCTCACTGAGAGCCCCAGTTTCATTCTGGATCCCTGGCTCTGTTGAATCTCTGGTGGACTCTCCACACTCGCCTGCTCCCCGGCTCCCTCCCTCATGCCAGGTGGTGTAGACAGAGCAGGATGGGTGGGCACACAGGACCTGCCCTGTCAGCATGGGGTAGTTCTGGATTAAGGAATTCTCCACCCAAGACAGCCCTGGCTCTCAGGAACGGCTCAGCTCAAATGACCCGAGGCACAGCCGGCCAGGGTGCAGGACTCAGTGGCTGCCCTCCTAGGGCATGGACACACAGATGGTGTTTCCTGACTGCTCTCATGATAGGCTGGGGCCCATCTCCAACAGCCAAGCAAGTGCTAGCAGCAAACCTACTACAAGCCACCTGAGGCAAAGAGGGCCTTTCTCCAGCCCAGACCTGGGTCTGAAGGGGCCCTCTTCTCTGAACGAGCTGCGCTCTCAGTGTTCTCACCCATTAACACAGCCACCAGATAAAGGATGTGTCTGCTCGGCGGGTGCAGGGTCCTGCCCACGGACACACAGCTAGCCCCCAGGGCCCATCACATCCATTCTTACCTGGGGCTGAGGTCTCAGAGGCCGCCTGGACCCAGACTTGTTTCAAACAGTCCTCAAAACCGCAGCACCCTTTGTGGGGGTGGCTAAATGGATGGTGGTCTCACTGATGCCCACATTTGCCCAGGCTGAGAGCAGATTAGGTCAGACTGTGCCTGGATGACACAGACTGCATCTCCAGGACCTCCTGGAGGAAGACGGGGACCTCCTAGTGACTTCCCTCTCCAGTGAAACCTGGGTCCTCTGCATGCATCGTGAGGGGCCTCAGCACTGGTCAGAGATACACAAGGTGTCTCACCATCCACCCAGAGTGCCCGGCAACACAGCCCCGTGTAGCCCCAGATGGGAGGGGGACCATGTGGGCACAGGTATCCGAGAGACAGTTCTCCAGAGGTCACTGTGTACAGGAGGGACTCAGATGAAAAGCAGAGGGTGCCAGGCTGGGCATGGTGGCTTATGCCTATAATCCCAGCACTGTGGGAAACCAAGGCAGGAAGAAGGCTTGAACACTGGAGTTCTAGACCAGCCTAGGCAACAAGGCAAAACTCTGTCTCTACAAAAAATAAAAAATTAGCTGGGCATGGTATTGAGCAACTGTGGTACCAGCTACATGGGGGGCTGAGGTGGGAGGATCACTTCAGCCTGGGAGGCAGAGATTGCAGCAAGCAGAGATCGCCCCGGAGGGGCGGCCTGTCTGCGGCCCCACGTCCCCCACAGCCCTGAGCACTGAGGGCTGGCAGGGATGGGGGGGGCTGTCCACAGACTCTCTCACCTCCTGGCTGTCCTTACTGGAGTGAAAGTTTCTAGTCTTTTTTATTTATTTATTTATTTATTTTTGAGATGGAGTCTTGCTCTGTTACCCAGGCTGGAGTGCAGTGGTGTGATCTCGGCTCACTACAACCTCCACCTCCCAGGTTCAAGTGATTCTCCTGCCTCAGCCTCCAGAGTAGGTGGGACTACAGGTGCGTGCCACCAAGCCCGGGTAATTTTTTGTATTTTTAGTAGAGATGGGGTTTCACCATGTTAGCCAGGATGGTCTTGATCTCCTGACCCTGTGATCCGCCTGTCTCGGCCTTCCAAAGTGCTGGGATTACAGGCATGAGTCACTGAGCCCAGCCAGTTTCTAGTCTTAAGAAAAAATAACAGAAAAAGAGAGAAAAAAATCTGTCCTGTTTAACAATAATGCAGTAAGGGTTTTGCAACCTGCTCTCAGGCTGGATTCACGGAGACCTCCAGCCCCGCCCCAGCAGCCTCGGCTTGGGTGGCTGTGTGTGGGGGGGAGGGGCGGGTGTGTATGTGGTATGTCGATGGGTGTGGTATATACCATGTACGTGATGCATGTGGTGGGTGGCATGTGTATGGTGTGTAGTGTATGTATGGGATGGTGGATACATGTGTGGTGTGTAGTATATGTGGTATGTATGATATGGTGTGTATGGCTGTGGTGCATGTGTGTGGTGTGTATGTGTATGGCTGTGATGTGTATGTGGTGTGTGTAGGGTATGTGGTGTGTGTGGTGTGTAGGTGCATGTGGCATGAGATGTGTGGTGTGTAGGTGTGTGTGGCATGTAAGGTATGGTGTGTGTTGTGTGTATGGCATGTTATACGTATGCAGTATTTGATATATGTGGTGTGTGTATGGCATGTGGTGTGTGTGGTATGTGAGGGTTGTGTGTGGAGGTGTGTATGTGTGACGTATATGGTGCATGGTGTGTGTGTGGTGTGTGTGTGTGGTGTGGGGTGTGTGTGGTGTGTGGAACGAGTGTGGTGCGTATGGTGCGGGTGGTATGTGTGGTGTGTGTGGCATGTGTGTGTTGTGCTGTACGTGGTATGTGGCATGTGTGGTGTGTATGTCGTGTGTATGGTGGGGGGTGTGGTGTGTGGCGTGTGTTGTATGTGGCATGTATGGTATGTGCTATGTAGTATGTGTGTTGTGTGAGGTGTATGTAGTGTGTGTGGTATGTGAGGGTTGTGTGTGGAGGTGTGTATGTGTGACGTATATGGTGCATGGTGTGTGTGTGGTGTGTGTGTGTGGTGTGTAGGTGTGTGTGGCATGTGTGGTGTGTATGGTGTGTGTGGCACGTATGTGGTGTGTGAGGTGTGTGTGGTGTGTATGGTGTGGTGTAGTGTGTGCGTGGTGTAGTGTGTGCATGGTGTAGTGTGTGTGTGGCACGGGGGGCATGTGCATGGATTGTGTGTGGTGTATGCGGCATGTATGGGTTGTGTGGTATGTCTTGTGTGTGTGGTGTAGGGGTATATGTGGTGTGTGTGTGTGGTGTATGTGGTGTGTTGGTGTAGGGGTATATGTGGTGTGTGTGTGTGGTGTATGTGGTGTGTGGGGTATGTGTGTGGTGTATGTGGCTTGTATGGGATGTGTGGTGTTGTGTGTGTGGTATGTATAGCGTGGTGTGTATGTGGTGGGTGTGATGTGTGTGGTGTGTGCGGTGTGTATGGTGTGTGTGGTGTATGTGGTGTGTGTGGTGTGTGGTGTGTATGGTGTGTGGTGTGTATGGGGTGGTATGTGTGTCACGTATGTGGTGTGTGAGGTGTGTGTGGTGTGTGTGAAGTGTATGGTGTGGTGTGTATGGTGTGTTGTGTGTGTTGTGTATGTGGTGTGTGGTGTGTATGGGGTGGTATGTGTGTCACGTATGTGGTGTGGGGGGGCATGTGTGTGGTGTATGTGGTGTGCACAGGATGTGTGGTGGTGTGTGTGGTGTGTATGGTGTGTGTGTTGTGTATGTGGTGTGTGGAGTGTGGTATGTGTGTTGTGTATGTGGTGTGTAGTGTGTGTGGTATGGGGGCGTGTGTGGTGTATGTGGCGTGCACGGGACATGTGGTGTGTGTGGTATGTATTGTGTGGTGTGCGTGTCGTGTATGTGATGTATGGAGTGTGTGGTGTGGGGGGCATGTATGTGGTGCATGTGGCATGCACGCGATGTGTGGTGTGGTGTGTATTGTGTGGTGTTGTGTACGTGGTGTGTGGTGTGGGGGGCATGTGTGTGGTGTATGTGGTGAGCATGGGATGTGTGGTGTGCTGTGTGTGGCATGTATGGTGTGGTGTGTATGGTGTGGTGTGTGTGTTGTGTATGTGCTGTGGGGGGCATGCATGTGGTGTATGTGGCATGCACAGGACGTGTGGTGCTATGTGTATGGTGTGTATGGTGTGGTGTGTGTGTTATCTATGTGGTGTATGGTGTGTGTGGTGTGGGGGGCGTGTGTGTGGTGTATGTGGCATGCACAGATTGTGTGATGTGGCATGTGTGGTGTGTATAGTGTGTTGTGTGTGTCGTGTATGTGGCATGTATGGTGTGGTGCGTGTCATGTATGTGGTGTGGGGGGGCACGTGTGTGGTGTATGTGGCTTGTATGGGATGTGTGGTGTGCTGTGTGTGGCATGTATGGTGTGGTGTGTGGTGTATGTGGTGTGTAGTGTGTGTGGTATGGGGGCGTGTGTGTGGTGTGTGTGGTATACGGCATGTGTAGTGTGAGGGGTGTGTATGTGGTGTGCAGGAGTGTGGGTGGTGTGTATGGTGTGTGTGGCACGTATGTGGTGTGTGAGGTGTGTGTGGTGTGTATGGTGTGGTGTAGTGTGTGCGTGGTGTAGTGTGTGTGTGTGTGTATGTGGTGTGTGTGTGGCATGGGGGGCATGTGCATGGATTGTGTGTGGTGTATGCGGCATGTATGGGTTGTGTGGTATGTCTTGTGTGTGTGGTGTAGGGGTATATGTGGTGTGTGTGTGTGGTGTATGTGGTGTGTTGGTGTAGGGGTATATGTGGTGTGTGTGGTGTGGTGTATGTGGTGTGTGGGGTATGTGTGTGGTGTATGTGGCTTGTATGGGATGTGTGGTGTTGTGTGTGTGGTATGTATAGCGTGGTGTGTATGTGGTGGGTGTGATGTGTGTGGTGTGTGCGGTGTGTATGGTGTGGTGTGTGTGTATGTAGTGTGTGGTGTGTGTGGTGTGTATGGTGTGGTGTGTGTGTATGTAGTGTGTGGTGTGTGTGCTGTGTGTGAAGTGTATGGTGTGGTGTGTATGGTGTGTTGTGTGTGTTGTGTATGTGGTGTGTGGTGTGTATGGGGTGGTATGTGTGTCACGTATGTGGTGTGGGGGGGCATGGTGTGGTGTATGTGGTGTGCACAGGATGTGTGGTGGTGTGTGTGGTGTGTATGGTGTGTGTGTTGTGTATGTGGTGTGTGGAGTGTGGTATGTGTGTTGTGTATGTGGTGTGTGTGTGTGGTGTGGGGGGCGTGTGTGTGGTGTATGTGGCGTGCACGGACATGTGGTGTGTGTGTGGTGTGTATTGTGTGGTGTGCGTGTCGTGTATGTGATGTATGGAGTGTGTGGTGTGGGGGGGCATGTGTGTGGTGTATGTGGCATGCACAGGACGTGTGGTGCTATGTGTATGGTGTGTATGGTGTGGTGTGTGTGTATGTGGTGTGTGGTGTGGGGGGCATGTATGTGGTGCATGTGGCATGCATGCGATGTGTGGTGTGGTGTGTGTGGCATGTATGGTGTGGTGTGTATGGTGTGTGGTGTGTGTTGTGTATGTGCTGTGGGGGGCATGCATGTGGTGTATGTGGCATGCACAGGACGTGTGGTGCTATGTGTATGGTGTGTATGGTGTGGTGTGTGTGTTATCTATGTGGTGTATGGTGTGTGTGGTGTGTGGTGTGGGGTGTGTGTGGTGTGTGTGTATGTGGCATGCACAGATTGTGTGATGTGGCATGTGTGGTGTGTATAGTGTGTTGTGTGTGTCGTGTATGTGGCATGTATGGTGTGGTGCGTGTCATGTATGTGGTGTGGGGGGGCACGTGTGTGGTGTATGTGGCAAGCACGGAATGTGTGGTATTGTATATGTGTACGTGGTAGGTATGGTGTGGTATATGTGTTGTGTGTGTGGTGTGTGTGTGGCATCTGGGGCATGTGCCTGGTTGGGGGAGACCCTCAGGCCGTTTCCCCTCTCCCCAGCCCATCTGCACTCGAGGTACGCTGGGCACACAGAATCACAACTCGCTCCATCTGGCCAAAGAGTAAGAAAAGCACCAAGGCCTTGAATGAGGAGCACAGCTGGGCAAGTCCTTCACTCACAAGGGACTGACCGGGACAGGAGGTTGTGATTGAGGGCTGTCGCCTGTGGCAGGAGCACCCAGAAAAGCCCGGACCTGTGGAGGAGGGTCTCCAGTGGGTCCTGGCCTGGGAGAGGACGCCACCACACAGTCCCCGTCATACCACACAGATATTCTCCCTTTCCCATGATTCTCACGAACCCCCAGAAACGAAAGGACCCCAAATGGCCCACTCACAGCTCAGAGAGAAAGAGCATAATTTCAATCAAGGCCCTAGGCTGTCAGACACATCGAGTTATTAATCTCCTTGTGGCAAATGTGAGCTGGGACTCACTTACACAGCCAACGGAGCATGCTCTAAATTAGCGTTTGCAGGTAATGGATCCGGCCGCCAGCCCCACGCCAGCTGGCTACAAGCTGGTTACGCCACTAACATGAAATAATAGGAGGCGGAAAAATGGACGGCCTGATTGGGCCTGCTGTTAGAGGCCGATTTACCCAACACGGACGTCTTACTGGTTTAACACAATTTACTACACCTCAATTGCGGAAAATGATTTTCATTCCTCCGAACCCTCAACTCCCAGGCGCCGCACGAGGGAGGAGTCTTCATAAATGCCATCCGCTCACCTTTTTTTTTTTTAACATGCCTTCAAGATTTTATAACAAATCATAGATAATAAAACAAAAAGAGATGAGGCTTAGAATGGGGGGTCCAGGCCAGCATCTCTTGAGTCCTGGGGTGGGTGGTGTGTCCATGTTCCAGAAAACCAGCCCTGACTCCTGCCCTGAGTCCTGAACTGCAGAGCTCCCTGCCTTCTTTCCCGGTATCCCTGTGCAGGGCTGAGGCCCGCCAGACCCCCAGCAGAAAGTCCAGCAGGTCTTAGGGACGCCCACCTTGCTCACAGGGTGCTATCAACACATATAAAAGAGCAGCTGGCTTCCTTTGAACCCAGTGAGTCAGCAATTCACACAGCAATATAACTGTCCCCCAGCCTTCCCTGGTAGCAGTTGAGCCTGTGTTCAAAGAGGCACACCCCTGGGTAACCAAAAACATGGGCTTTAGGAGAGATTTTTATTCCCTGACTAGTTAAGAAAAGAATTCTCAAGCTCCCAGTGACACAGAAGATGGCAGAAAAATCACTTAAAACCTTTTCTTCTCTTTTCCCATCCATCGAACCCACCCACACGCTTCCCAACACCCACGATGGGTCAGACACTGTGCAGATAAATGAGACATGGTCCCCAAGAAGTCGCCTCCAGGCTCTCCACGACAAGGACCACAAAACTGCGTCACACAGTGATATCCTGCCCTGGAGAGGGAGCTCGAGGCGGAAGAAGTGTCAGCCCACCTCCTTGGCCGCAGATGTCCCCAGGGGCTTCAGCCACCTCCTCAAATCTGGCCAGGGATACTCCACAATGTGACACTTTCCCCAGACACCCATCTTCCCACCATCTTCAGATGGGGTGACCCTTCTCTCCCCACTTGGTCCCCTCAGGAACAGCCTCCATCTCTCGTTCTTGCTGTCTCAGTTCCCGTCCCCACACCACTGCTCTAAGCTCTCAGGGGCCCACAGATCAGATAGCTTCCCTGGTGGGCACTGTTTCCCCTCTGTATATCCTGTGGCCAGCAGCAGGTGGGCACGCATGGCAGGTGCACAGCATGGGCAGCAGGTACATATGCTGACCCGATGCCACTCAGCACCCTGTGGGAGTGTGTGTCATGTGTGGTGTGTGTGGCGTGTATGTGGTGGGTGGTGGTGGGGGCATGTGTGTGGTATATGTGGTGTGCACATGATGTGTGGTGTGGTGTGGTGTGTGTTGTGTGGTGGTGTATAAGTGGTGTGTGGTGTGTGGTGGGGGCATGTGTGTGATATATGTGGCGTGCACACAATGTGTGGTGCGGTGTGTATTGTGTGATGTTGTATATGTGTACATGGTAGGTATGGTGTGGTGTGTGTGTCATGTGTGTGGTGTGTGTGTGGCATCTGGGGCATGTGCCTGGTTGGGGGAGACCCTCAGGCCGTTTCCCCTCTCCCCAGCCCATCTGCACTCGAGGTGCACTGGGCACACAGAATCACAACTCGCTCCATTTGGCCAAAGAGTAAGAAAAGCACCAAGGCCTTGAATGAGGAGCACAGCTGGGCAAGTCCTTCCCTCACAAGGGACTGATGGGAACAGGAGGTTGTGATCGAGGGCTGTCACCTGTGGCAAGAGCGCCCAGGAAAGCCCGGACCTGTGGAGGAGGGTCTCCAGTGGGTCCTGGCCTGGGAGGGGACGCCACCACACGGTCCCCGTCACACCACACAGATCTTCTCCCTTTCTCATGATTCTCACGACGCCCCAGAAACGAAAGGGCCCCAGATGGCCCATTCACAGCTCAGAGCTCCTGGCTCCTGGCTGAGCTTCCCAGTGCACTCGGCTGTGGCCTCTGGCTTCGAGCTCATCTCTCCAAAAGCCACCCTGGTCCACACAGGATGCGGCAGCAAGGCCAACCCAGGGTCTTGGGATGGGGGTGGAGGGAAGGTGGAGCAGTGTGTAGACCAGGGTGACATCTCCCCAGAGCTCAGGTTCACAACACTCTGCTTCCAACAGCAGCCAAGTGCAACGTGTGGACTCTATGTGGATCCTAACTTGAACAAACCAATGCTAAAAAGAGTTTAGGATCAATACGGACTAGACATTCATGACGTTAAGGAGTTACGGTTCATTTGTGATAATGAATGTGATATTGGCCTGGTGGTTACGTAAAAATAAAAAAAAATTCTCATCAACTGAAATACCTACTGAGGTATTTACAGGTGCCATGACATGATGTCTGGGATTTGGCTTTAAAATGCTCTAGCAAACAAAACTAAACACAAAAACCTGATGGGGACTTCGGGGTTCATTATACTTTTCTATTATTTTGGATATTGAAATTTCCTGTTTAAAAAAAAAAAAGCCCTCCATTACCTGGAAGGCATGAGGGCTAAGGAGTGGGGAGTATTCCAGGGCCCCTGGCCCCTGACCCAAAGCTGGTACAGCCCTGTCCACAGGCTGGGCAGGGGCCAGCTCTGGGACACTGTGGGGAGGGAGTCTCAAGGCCCCTCCCAGGAGCCACCTTGGGAGCAGGACTGCCTGCAGCACAGGGCTCGGGCGGCCAGCATGCGGAGGACGGCAGGGCTCCACACTGGGTTCAGCTATTCCTGCCCCAATTTCTCGCTTATTTTTATTTGAAGCATCAGCTATGGGTCACTATGATTCAACTCAAGCTGGGACAGGTTTCCGGGGCAGTGCCAGTCTGAGAGACCCACTGTCCAGCCCACCTCATGGGAGGAGCCCCCAACACACTTCCCATCCCAGATCCTCGGAGCGGGCAGGGGGTCCTGGGAATGCTGGGTACAGAGGCCGCACTGCAGCAGACCACGCAGACACAAGTGCTGGGAGAGCTCTGCAAGCCCTTCCCAACCTCCCTGGCTGACAGAGCGGGCGTCTGATTAACGTGTGTTACATGCCCCCTCCCAGGATGCCAAGCACCCGGGCAAGACCATTTTAACCTCCTCCTGGGCAGGGTAAGGAGAGAAGCACAGGAGCTGACTGCTCAGAATTCCAAGGCGAGACCTTAAAAAGACACCCACCCCCCAAGCACAGCCACGGCGAACAGAAGCGTTCAAGCAGCCCACTGTGGGCCCCAACTGACCTCAGCCCTGCACCCCACTGATGGAAGGCAGGCCACGAGGGCTGGGAGGGTGATATGGAGCCAGCACCCACAGGGCCGGGGCCCTGAACAGAGCAGGCCCTGAAGACATCTGGGGCGGACTTGGGCCCTGCAAGGGGGGTAAGGGACACTAGAAACTAAGCTCTCACAAGGATAGGCAGGAAAGGAAAGCCCGGTGTGGGGACAGGGGGATGGCAGCCTCTTCAGTGTCACTTCCCCAGAGCTTCCAGGTGATACCAACACTGGTGGGAGGTCTCAGAATGGGGACCTCCTGCCACAGGACACGGGTGGGAAGGGAACCACTGAGGCAGTCAGAGTCTGATCCAAAGGTTTCCTTGTACCACGGGTGGCAGCACACTGACCTTTGGGTCCTGGAGCGGGGCTGAGCTGGCCAGGCCACACCTGCCACGGCTGGGCAGCCGCAGGAAGCTCCCCGGGTGGCACCGGCTCGCTGCAGGCCTAACAGGAGCGGAAGGCCAATGGAGCTCTCCAGAGCTCTTTATGGGCCATTTAACCATCCCTCGACCCAGTCGCCCGAACACAGCAGACATAATGGCTGTGTTTACACATAAAAATGGCAAGCTGTTTTACTGGCGGCTTTCAGAGTCATAAGAGTAGCAATTTGGTAAAGTTTCCTGCAAATGGCAGAAACAAAGTCCGAGAGTAGAATGGTGGGGCACTAAACCACCCTGAAAAGTCATCGAAGACCATTACATCAAACACTCTGCCAAGAGCCAGGGAGCGGGGAGCAGTCAGAAGAAAAATAATCTTTGCCTGTGATCCTGAAGCCCTGTTCATAATCCCCACTCAAGGTGTGTGTGCCGCTGCGGCGTTTCATCTGTTACTCACTCAGGGAACATAAATTACTGTTTTTTACCTTTTACTTCTACCCGGAGAAACATGGTGGCTTACCTTTCCAACTCATATTCTTTCATTCCCACCTTTACAGCCTTCATTACCTGGAGGATAGATATTAAGTAAAGACATTTGTATTAAGCAGATCAGTAACACAGCGTGATAAATAACATACAGCACTTCTTCAAAAGCACCTCTTCTTTAAAAAAGAAAAAAAGAATGATAAGTGCATGCAGTGGTACAGACATGTGACAAATTAGAACTTTTTAAAAGCTCCAAAATCCATACAGTTTATTTAAACTGCCATGAAGCACTTCCATTTGGAAGCCGATAAATGCCAAGCCTCGAGTTACAGCTCAGAGGCCACCAGCAGCCCGAGGACAGTGAGGATTCAACCATGAGGTGCTTGGTGAATACTTAATGCTACAAAAGCTATGACGATCACTAAAAGGCCTCCTTTGTTTAACTTTCATAAAACACAGAGAGCATTAACTCGTACAAGAGAGCACACTGCCCATCAATTACCCTTGTCTGTTTCCTAACACAAAACGCAACATTCCTGAGCAGACCCTGGGCCATCCTCATCTTTCAAGACATGTGTTTCCTTATTTGGTCTCCTTCCTCTAGTAAAGTGGGAAGATTTGGAAGAGAACCACATGAAGAAGTTTTCAGAAAATGGATGATGGTAATAAGTGTATTTGAACCATAGTTAAGAACAAGAGATTCTTTAAAACGAGCTGAGAACTGCTGCGATATCAGGAAGGAGCACTCTACCCTCCCAGAGTTGGGACTTCTTGTTGGAGAATTTCCTGAGGATTAGTGTCCATGACTGCCATGATGGGCAGGTGCCCTAGGCTGAGGAATTGGGGCACAGCCTCTCCTGTCCCTGCCCTGTGCCCACCAGGAAACAGAAAAGAGAACCATCATCATGTAAAACTTCCTACCTCTCGTGTGGCCCTCGGGAATTAGAGCCCACCTGGAAACCCTTCATCCTCACGCAGTTCTCTCGCCACACAGCAACACTGCTTTCCCCACTCAACTGGAGCCGGTGTCTGACTTACCTCACGGTGGGCCTCGCTGGAGATTTTATTGGTGTAGCGCAGAACCTCCAGCTCCATGTCTGTCTTAAACACTCGGCTTCAGAGACAGAAGAACAAAGCAGCAAGTCAGTGACTTTCAGGAGGCACTGGCCGGACCTCTCTAGGGAGACCTCAGGGCCTGTCACACCCTGCAGAGCCCGGAAGGGGTGTTATGCAAGGCCGGAGTGGGGCCACCAAGACCCAGGAGTGACAAGCTCTATGGAACAGTCCAGTAGAAAACCTCCAGCGGGGAGCAGAGCTGCTGCCCGCCTTCCTAACACCAGCCGGCGGGCAGGCTGTTTCCAGGGATAAGATCTGGAAGCTGCTGTGGCGGGGGGAAGAAGCCCAGTTGCTGCAGCCTGTGACAGGCTGCCTCCCTCAGCCTCAGTTTCCCCATGCATGGAAGGGGGATGAAATCCACATGGCATGGCTGTTGGGCCATAATCCTAAGCCTGCCACCTCTCAGGGCTCTGTCCTGTTGGCTGAAGAGTCCTCATTTCCTCCCCATCCCCACCCACCTGCCCATGGGTGGGTGACAGGGTCTGGTGAGGGGACTGAAGCCATTCCAGCTTTGTGTGTGCCGGTACAGATGTGAAAACAGCTGGGCCGCAGACACAGGCAGGAGACCAGGAGCAGAGGAGAAGAGGGAGGCAGCCATAGATGAGAGGGTGGTTTATGTGGGCAGGGAAGTCACAATCAGGGGACCCTGCTGTCCCTTCCCAGTTGGGCTGTGCTTCCTGCAACTGGACTCCTGGGGCTCCCAAGGTCCTCCCAACAAACGTGTTAATTTGCCCAAATGTGGTTACATTTCTGGTGGTTGCAATCAATCTCACCCGCAAGTAAGACCCACAGAGAGGAGCCAAATAAGTATTCGCTTTCTACCTCCACTCATTTAAAACAACCCTGGGTCTGTGGGCACTGCAAGGGCAGCCGTGCTGAGGCATTCAGAGCACTGGCCTGGGAGAAAAGCCCTGGGCTCCAGTTCAGCTCCACCCCTTCCCAGCAGTGTGCCTGAGATCCCTACTCTGTGCCTTGGTGTCCCCATCTGAAAAACGGAGATATGAACACTGTTTTCATAGTAGGTTTACAGTGAGAACTGAGTTGGCATTTTTAAAGCACTAAGGACAGTGCCTGGCACACAGTAAGTGCCGTATACACTTGTTCCAGAAACCAAGCGAAATGCAAAGCCTGCAGACACCACCTCATCCACACTTCCCACCCCAAAGCCAGGCGAAATGCTCTGATGTCCTTAGGTAGGACACCTTGATTCTCATCAAAACATGACTCCCCAGTATTCATGACAGGCCCATGAAGCTAGAGAAATCTCAGCAGGCAAACACAGCCTCCCTTCATTTTAAATTGCCATTTACTGGGGACCTGCCCCATGCTGGGTCCTGTAAGTTGCAGTGGATGCTAGGTACACTGCCCAACTCATCCCGAGGCCACACCCCTCTACTGGTCTCCTTGATTCAATGGAGGGAGCCAAGACTCAGCTCCCTCGCTTCAACTGGGGACATCTCTGGGGACCACTCCAGCACCAAAGCTCCCCATGGGAGCAGCCGAGATGCCCTTGTGACAGCATTGCAGCCCAAGCCTGCTCCCTCCCTCTGACACACACGCTGATCCCGAGAGCACTCCTCAATATGCTTCCTGCCCACTGGGCTCAGAGACTCAGCTTCCCATGGAACCCAACCTAGAACAGGTACTACCTTCCCATTTCACAGATAGTGACACTAAGACTTAGCTGAGACGATGTCAAAGGGCGTGTGACCCACTCTGTTACACTCACCCCCTTTTTGTTGCACTCCATGCAAAAATAACAGAACTCTACATTCAGACAAACTACTAATCAAATACAGAAGGAAACTAGTCATTTTCAGACATTCAAAAACTCAAAAACGGGGGAAGTACTTAAGGATGTCCTCCAGCAGAGACAGAAGGGTAGCAGGGTGGGGAGATGGAGAAAGCACAAGCCAGTAAAGAGAAGGAGGTGATATAATGGGATATTTTAAAAAACTGGAGTCAATCCAAAAGTATAATTAGACGCTGGACAGCAAGCCTAGAAAGCAATCAGTAGAAATTAGAACTCCAAGTATGTGGCTCTGAGAAAAACATCCACAAAAAGAATGGCATGGATTCCTTTCCACAGATAAAATCAATAGGAAGCTTAAAGCTCTTAGCGATATGGTGAAGAAGATACGTTTCTTCTCTCAATAAGAAGGAAGAAAGGCAAATTAAAACTCTAGGAACAACAAAACAAAACAGATGTATGTATGAAGGCTGCATTTATTCACATGGTACCAAAGTAACAACAGGCAGATTACTCTCCAGGTCAAGGGGTAGTAACCCAGTGATCAGTCTTAGCATCATTGATTGTGTCTGAATGCAGTGCAATAAGAAATACACATCACCTGGGATGTATTCTGGCAAATGTTTTAAACTTCTATGGCTTTAGATCTAGCTTCCAGTTTGCAAGAAATATGGGGATAGAGGAACAAGCCAGCCGCCACCACAAGGGAACAACCACACAAATCCAGAATTGGGATGCTGTGGTACAACTGGCCCAGCCTTTCAGGATCTGGGGGAAAAACCATCACAACACCCAAGTAAGAGATAGAAACTATACTGGCCACATCTGGGATGTCTTATGGACAACCGGAGGAATTTCTATTTACGTGAACTTTCTAATTTTCAACAATGCATGTATATATGTCGCTTTTGTTCTAAAGAAAATAATAATAAAAAAATTTTTTTTCTAATAAAAAAAAGAACACCATTCTTTAAACAGAGAATAAACTAAAATATGGAGTGATTTTGTACAACTGATGGTTATATAAGAAAAACAGTCTAGGCCAGGCGTGGTGGCTCATGCCTGTAATCCCAGCACTTTGGGAGGCCGAGGTGGCCGGATCACGAGGTCAGGAGATTGAGACTATCCTGGCTAACACGGTGAAACCTCATCTCTACTAAAAATACAAAAAATTAGCCGGGCATGGTGGTAGGCGCCTGTAGTCCCAGCTACTCGGGAGGCTGAGGCAGGAGAATGGCATGAATCTGGGAGGCGGAGCTTACAGTGAGCCAAGATCGCATCACTGCACTCCAGCCTGGGCGACAGAGCGAGACTCTGTCTCAAAAAAAAAAAAAGGAAAAGAAAAACAGTCTATATGCTCTTGACGCTAGGAGCTTCCTCTTGAGGGAGGTCCTGGGCTTGTGACATCCAACCCAGAGAGAAGGCACTCCCGCCCCGATACATTACTTAGCTCTGCATAGACCATGGTCATAGTGATCATAGAAACACAGTTTTATGGCTGTTTTTTTCCGTTGTTATTTTTTGGGTTTTTTTTTTTACCTTTTAGAGTTAATGTCCCCCCCAAAAACAGGTAAGATTTACTGGTCACATAAATGCAATGGAAATATTACAAACCCTAACAAGGAAACACAACAGAAGTTGGGAGGTGAAGACGGGCTGGAGAAAAGACATGTAGAGAGAGCAGGGCCCCATCTGTGCAGCCTCAGCTCACCCAGGGCAAAGGCAAGATAGGGTGGAAAGTTCACAGAGCAAGAACTAAAGGAGGCTCAAGTGTATGACAAGAAGGCAAAAGGAACCCGTGGAAGAACCAGCAATAAACATACGATGAAAAGATGGATGGGGGTGACAGAAATGGCCCAAAGAATTGGCTCTGGGGAGGGCTGGTGTGGAGAGAGATGGGCTGGCAGGAGTCGCTGGTTTCAAGATAACCTAGCTTTCCTGTACTGAGTTTGTACTAGTGGCTTTTTAAACCAAGGGTACACATTGCTTTGATAGCACTTTAAAAACCTTAATGAGATGCTGTCCATAATGGTAAATGTCCATTCATTCATTTCACATCACTAATAAGTGCCAGCTAGATATACCAGGCACCGGTGATGGAGTGGAGTGAAAGGGCCACGTCCTCCCCTAATGGAGCACAGAGACCACGGAGAGAAGGATACAGTGCGAGTAAACACACAATGATGGAGTGGAAGGAGGGCTGCTAAGAGCAGGAGCTGGGGTGCCACGTGAGGGAATGATGGGAGAGGCATGAGCCCTTTTGGTTTGGGGCTGGCCACCCGGTGAGGGAGGTCTGTAATACTGAGACCTGGAGAATGGAGGTGGGCAACCCAGCTGAGTCCCTCTGCACAAGGCAGAGAGTTCCCAGTGCACCCCCTGGCCAGTTCCTTTCCCTTTACTAAAGATGACCTACCTGCACCAAAGCTCCCAAAGGCCCACCCATGACCCTCACAAAGGGATCAACTCAAACACCCTCAAGATCAGCAAAGCTGGGGTGTCTGAGGACGCAGACCAGCACCCGCGCCTCTGCTGGGAGCAAAGCCGGGGTGTCTAAGGATGCAGACCAGCACCCATCCCTCTGTTGGGAGCAAAGCTGGGGTGTCTGAGGACGCAGACCAGCACCCGCGCCTCTGTCGAAGGGCACCTCTCCTGCATTTCCTCTTCCTCCTCCTTGGCCTGGCCAGGAGCCCACCTGAGCTGGCCTCCATTGAGGCAGCCCAGACAGAGGGCCCGAGGCAGGCAGGCGAGGATGATGGGAACGCCAAGAGGCCCGGTGGCTCTCCGACTCCCATCAGAGGCAGCAAGCCCTTGGGAACTTCACGGGAGCAGCCCACGCCAGCCAGCCGCTGACTCACACAGTCTCCACGATGCCACGCAGCCGGGATAGCCAGTCATTTGTCACTGGGAAATGAGGTGGGCACCCTGCAGCGCAGTGACACCTTTCCAAGACCACAGAACCTTCCGGGGCATGTGGAAAAAACAAACCCACAAGCCCAGGGAGACTTTCTCGAATGAACGCCCTTTCTCTCTGGCAGAGGCAGCCCTGCAGCCTGACAGTGTGCTGTTCATCATCATGAAGGTGCCTCTGATGCTGCCATATGGCGGGTGCAGTCTCATTACCTGGGACCCGGCACTTGCTCCTGTCCCCAGAGGGTGAGAGTTCAGAGCCACAGGCAGCCAGCAGCTCAGGCTTCTGAGCAAGAACCCATTTGCAGTCCCTCGGGTGTCATTCCCACTGCCACCCTCTATGACGCCAACCCAGGGATCCCGTTGTCAGGGAGCAGGTCTCTCTTCTCTCAAATGACAGCATGGGTGAGGGCCAGGACCTCCCGCCCTGCAACCCCTTACTTTCTCCTGGAGCCGCCCTCTGCCTCCATTCAGCTTAGATCCCTGGCCCTTCTCTACGGCCACCGCTCTTGCCAGTGCTATAGACTCCTTGGCCCTGTGCCCACCCATCTGCACGGGCTCAGCCTGTGCCTGCTCCAGGATCACTGAGCACTGCCAGGGGAAGTCAAGCACTGGCGATGGCCAAGCAAGGCCCAGTCACCTCGGCGAGACCCCAGCTCTGTCGTGAGCTGCAGAGGAACCCGCAGGAGGGCTACTCTCAACTTCCCGCACCTTCCAAAGATTTCTACCCCCAACTTCTGCCCCCAGCGGGAGCCACCATGGATGAATGAATTCCACTCCTACTTCTTGGAGCGCACAGCAGCCAGCAGATGGGTCCACTCTCACCTCTCCTCCTCCAAACTCCCAGGACTCCCCATCCATCCTCTCCTCCCTCCCTTTCAAGGGAAGGTGCATCCTCTTCCCAAGCTCACACGCCCACCTGGGGATCCCAGCTCCAACCTCCACCATGCACCAACCCCTCCTGCTAGAAGCTCCATGGCCACCGAAACAGCTTCCTCTACAAGTGAAGAATCCTCCCCTCACTCGCCTCCTTCTCCTCTTCCAGCCAAGCCTCCCCTACGCTGCCTGCAGGGCCCTAACAGTCCTTGCCTTGGGGGAGGAGGGAAAGCAGCTTTTGCATTCTATTTTGAACTTCCTACCCATCTCCTCCCCTCTCCTCTCCCCTCTCTGCTTCTCTCTTCACCCCCATCATGCTGCCAGTCCTCCCCTCTCCTCCTCGCAGAAGGTATGGTTCCCTCTGCCTCTCCCTGCTTTCCCTCTGCACCCACCGGCGGGTCCTGGCGCCCTGGAGCTCAGTGTGCGAGAACCCCCACTATGCCCGCATTTCCATGCGGCTCTGCCATCTTCCTGCTACTTCAGCAGAGACCCGGGTGTCATCCTAGATGCGCTCTCCCATCACATCCATCCGCCGCTTCCCACATCCAACCCACGGCCAAAGTCCAGGCCTCCAGTCCACCTGCCCCAATAGCAGCTGGGGATCTTCAGGAAATGCAAACCTCATCAGGCTTTCCCTCGTTTCCAGTGGCCTTTAGGTAGCCTCAGGATGAAGGTAAACCTCTAGCAGAGCACAACTCACGTTGGTGCAGGCCATCTCCACCACTCACCCCACGTGTTCTCCCAGCCTCCTGCCTCCTCCCTCCTCTGCCTGGAACTTGTTCCTGCCCACCTCCAGCTCTCACCCAAAACACACTTTTCTCGGGGTTGGAAACGACCTCCTTCTACCCTCCCACCCTGGGCTAAATCCCTTCTCTGTGTTCCCTGGGTAGTCTAGACAAATCCTCAGAAACCTCTAACACTTAGAATTCTTTTAATTTAAGTATCTTCTGAAAGGCCATATATAGCCCTGGAAGACAGGGTCCCAGCACCAGCACAGACACGCAGTAACTATGTGTCATCAAAGCTACCTGGCCTTCCACCAAAGCCAGACAACAGCTCATTTCCAACAAGGAGAGCTGACGGCCTCATTTCAAAGAGAAAAGGAGGCCTCTCCACCCAACCCTCTCCACCCCATGGCAGCATGGGATGCTGCCAAACCGAGCACAGCAGGGGCAAGGCCTCCCCAGGCTCCAGCAGCCCAAACTCCCTCTGCCACTGCCTCGTCCCAGTCCCACAGGTAGGAAGAGCAGCCCCGGGTTGACGACAGGAGCCCATGCTCCCAGGCTCTCCACTTCGCCTCCCACTGCAGCTGGGGCATCCTCCTATGGTGATGAGCAGGAAGAGGTCATAATCTGCCAAAGGAGAAAGGACCACATCCTCCTCCCAGCAGAGGCGATAAGCATCTCTGCCGTCGAGGCCCAGGGATCTACTTGCTTTTCTAATCTTACTTTGGGGGAAGTGGAAAAAAAAAAAAAAAATCAAACTGAACCAGGGCAAATTATTCCACAAAGGCAGTTCTCTGATGAAACCAGCCTGGCTGGGCTTTGGCCTGGCCCAATTGAATCTATGCTTAAATAGACGTCTGCTGTGTGCTGGCTTAACCAATTATCCATAGGGCATTCTGGGCCTGAAGTCTCACCCAGGCGCCAGGCATAGAGGGATGCATCCCAGCCTGGCCTGGTTATCTCACAGCACAAACACCGGAAACAGTTTTTAAGATGACTGCAGAAAAGAACGGGATTTTCCAGCATCCCGCACAGTTTCTCCCTATCTCCAGGAGGAATGCACCACGCTGAATATGATGAACCCATTTCCAGTGTTCTTGAGCATGAACAGAGAAGGACAAAAGGGTGCCCCAGCCTCCGTGGCTCCACTGGCCCCTGGAGTGAGAGATGCATGGTCAGACTCAGTCCCATCCTTGTCTGCCCCGGGGCATGTGTTGGATGGTTGTTAAAAGTATGATCTACTACAAGGCTGACAGCCCCATGAGAGGACAAAGGCCACCTCCTCCAGGAAGCAAGACAGAATCATGGCTCAGGACAGGATGACAAAGATGCCACCTAAGAAGTTTGAGCAGGCCGGGCATGGTGGCTCATGCTTGTAATCCCGGCACTGTGGAAGGCCAAGGCTGGAGAATCTCAGGCCAAGGCTGAGCCCAGGAATTTGAGGCCAGCCTGGGCAACACAGCGAGAACCTGTCTCTACAAAATATTTAAAAATCAGACAGAAGGCCAGGCGTGGTGGCTCATGCCTGTAATCCTGGCACTTTGGGAGGCCGAGGCAGGGGGATCACCTGAGGTCGGAAGTTCAAGACCAGCCTGACATGGAGGAACCCCGTCTCTACTAAAAATACAACATTAGCCGGGCGTGGTGGCACATGTCTGTAATCCCAGCTACTCAGGAGGCTGAGGCAGAAGGGTCGTTTGAACCCAGGAGGCAGAAGTTGCGGTGAGCCAAAATTGTGCCATTGCACTCCAGCCTGGGCAACAAGAGCGAAACTCCGTCTCAAAAAAAAAAAGAAGAGAAAAATCAACTAGGCATGGTGGTGTGCACCTGTAGTCTCAGCTACTCGGGAGGCTGAATTGGGAGGATGACTTGAGCCTGCGAGTCGGAGGTTGCAGTGAGCCATGATTACAACACTGCATTCCGGCCTAGGGAAGAGCATAAGACCCTGTCTCTAAAAAGAGAACTTTGGGCAGAAGTCAGCTCAGGTTCTTTGGCCAGGAAAACACGTGCCAGGAGATGTGGGCACTGCACAGCCTCACAGAGAGTCCCCAGCTCATGGCCACGCTGTGGGCATCACCATGCCTGGAGGCTGCTCAAACAGACAGGGGGTGCTGCGAGGCAAAGGCTCCTACCCGATGTGGGCCTGCTCTCCTGCTACAGACCTAAAATCACAAAAACTAGATGAGGCAAAGATGTATTTGTGCAACCTTATTTTTTTCCTTAAATATTCACAAGTCACAGAACTGCCTCTGAGCATTAAACCCTGAATTAAGGTATCAATTCACTGAGGTCTAAACACTCCACTGATTAAAATAGTAGTGAGACAAGGATGAAGCATTTCCAAAATCAGCCTCTAAGCATCAAAGTGCCACCGTGTTGAACAAAACTCATTTAAAGGGCCAGGAATTCCATCTCTCCTGGAGATGGATGCGCAGGGAGTGGTTCTATTGGAGCCAGGTGGGCAGGAATTCAACACCACTGAACCCCCAACAACTATCCCTTCCACACTCCATGACCCAGTGATGCAAAGGATAAAATCCCACAAGGGGAAGGACAGAAAGAAAAGAGCTGGTTGGAATTACATATCCTCGGGGGGAATCAATCAATAAGTCCTCTCAAAGAAACCAGAGCCACGAAGAAAACGATGGCTTAGTTCAGCCGTGAGCCGAGTGTGCCTGAAACCTAGCTAGAGATGGGCAGACATGGAGCAGAGGTCCACCTCCACGCTGGACCAGGGCCTGGCCACGCCTTTCCTTCTGTCTGATGCTCCCACATCCATCTCCTGCCTCCTGGCGCACGGTGACTCAAGTTCTCACTCTCACCTAGGAGTCCCACTTCCCATGTGGCTTTCTTGCTGGCGTAGGGTTAAATGCCTATTCATGAGGACACAAAGATGAGCGATGCTACTGGAATCCTTTTCACAGACACACCGAGAATTTAGGTCATCATCTACGTATCTTTTCTAATTTGGGACATGTTACCCAGGACATAGAATCCTGGGACACGTCTACCTGTGAACCAACCATAGCTTCCCATCTCCTGTGCACACTGAGAGGCTGGTGAGCAGAAATAGACACGTTACCCACCGCCTGATTAATGCAGGCAGGACACTTTCGTTCTGTGTAATTAACAGCTCTAAAACCGGCGGATGACTCAATTTAACACAGTCTCGCTTAAAACCCAGGAAGGCACACGGCAATTGCTGACATGCCTGCTCTCCCCTGACGCTTCCAGAGGTACTTAACCGAAACCCAAGGCACTGAGCTATCAGGTGGTATGAAAGCATCTCCTTTTATTTCCCACCTTGCCTTCAGATCAATTTAATCATCTGCAAAACAGTAAAGCAGAACCACAGCCTAAATTATGGAAGTAAGATGCCTGCTCTTTTGAAGTTTCAACTTTTGACCTTCACATTCAAACTGCACTACCCAGCACAAGAAAAGAAATTATCAGTTATGATCTCATGTTTGTGGGGAAGAGTATGATTATAGAGGAATTTACAGGAAATCAAAAAGGCGCTCCTTGAGAGAATGGAAAACAATAAAACAGTCACAGGAAGGAAATGAATGACAGCCGAACAAAAATGAGAAAGCGAGTTTGCCCGTGCTAGGAAAGGCTGCTTGCTGCCCTCCAGTCAGACAAGCTCCAGAGGAACGTCATGTCCCCAGCCAAGCTGCCAGAGGGAGCTGAGGTGCATGTGGGTGCCAAGGAAGCCAAGCATCTGCCCCCTGGTCCTCCACCCTACCATACCCTGGCCCCAGCACAAGACCATTCCAAGGGCACTGGACCAGTAGTGAGCTGGGAGGATGACTGACACTCAGGCAGCCCCACTCCACGGGTACCCCCTCAGAGCTGCAAGGAGCAGTGCAAGAGCCTGGGTTCAACAGTCTGGGCTCAACTGGCATTTTCTTGGGCAAGTCACTAACTTCCCTGTGCCTCAGTTTCTTAATCTGTAGCATGGGAATAACTAGAACACTTACCTAATACACCACAAATAAAATATCTTTAAATACAGTGACATGTGTCAAGTGCTTAGCACAACACCTTGTATACACGGAGTCTTAACAGGTGACAGTGTTATCAAGATGCGCCGGGCTACAGCCTGGCTAACATGGTGAAACCCCATCTCTACTAAAAATACAAAAAGTAGCCGGGCGTGGTGGTGCGTACCTGTAGTGGGGAGGTGGGGGCTGAGGCACAAGAATCACTTGAACCCAGGAGGCAGAGGTTGCAGTGAGCCAAGATCATGCCATTGCACTCCAGCCTGGACAACAGAGCAAGACTCCATCTAAAAAAAAAAAAAAAAATGTGCCAGGCTGGGTGCAATGGCTCATGCCTATAATCCCAACACTTTGGAAGGCTGAGGTAGGAGGATCTCTTAAGGCCAGGAGTTCGAGACCAGCCTGGGCAACATAGGAGACCCCGTCTCTACAAAAAAAACAGAAAAATTAGCTGGGTGTGGTGGCATGTACCTGTAGTCATAGCTACTTAGAAGGCTGAGATGGGAGGATCGCCTGAGCTCAGGAGGTCAAGGCTACAGAAAGCTACGATCCCGCCGTTGCACTCCAGCCTGAGAGACAAAGTGAGATCCTGTCTCTTAAAAAAAAAAAAAAAAAAAAAGACATGCCAGCACTTGACTTATACTCTCAATCTTTGAGCCTACTTTGCAAGTGAGGAAACTGAGGCTGGGTGAATCTTCATATCGATACCATGAGTTACGTTTCACCACATCTCCGTTTTACAGATCAAGAAGCTGAGGCTCAGAAAACTCATGACTTCCTGAGTAGGGAGGAGCTGGGGCTAGAATTCACATGTGCCCTAGTTGATGGTTTCCTGTTATCCCCATGATCCTACCAGAGAGAGAGGATGGTGAAGATATTCAAGACCTAACGACAAAAGATGTGTCCCTGAGTCGTAATCTAACATCAGGGAAAGCCCACTCTTTCCTGTTAATAAAGGACCTGCCCGCCGCCCCACACAGCATCCTTCCTTCAATGACCCAGGGAGTGTGATGATCATGACTACAGTGGACCCACCGAGAATGACAGGGACCCGGGCTATTAAAACATACCCCTGAGCAGCAGGGACGATGTGACATTTCTAAAACAGTTCTACTGCCATCAACTGCCAAATAAGTCCTTTCTGCTGCTTGCTTTAATAAAGTTGGGAGGTATGCTTACGAACGCGGGCGCGACCTCAAAGCCTCGAAAATGTCACTTGAATTAAAGCATGCTTCTTCGAAAGTGACGAATTAATGACTTATCCCTTAGGAGATGTGGGAGTACAGGACCCAGCTGTGGTCTCCAAGGCACCCAAGCTGTAAGCGACCACAAGGGAATATCCCACGTGAGGCAGTGTTAAGTGGACATGGCCCATTCTAAGTACCCAGGATTTATTCTTCCGCCAAATGGGGGCTACAGATAGGACAGGCTCTCTGGTTTCTCTTCAGAGCTTATAAATCTTTTGCCTTTTACAGACAAGTCAGGCACTTATTACTTTATTTTTTTTAAACAAGGTCTCGCTCTGTCACTCGGGCTGGAGTATGGTAGTATAATCATGGCTCACTGCAGCCTCGACCTCCTGGGCTCAAGTGATCTTTCTGCCTCAGCCTCCCAAGAAGCTAGGACTACAGGAGTCCAATGCCATGCTCGGCTAATTTTTTGAAATTTTGTTTTTGTAAAGATGGGATCTCTCTCTGTTACTCAGGCTGGTCTCAAACTCTTGGCCCCAAGTGATTCTCTCATGTTGGTCTCCCAAAGTGCTGGGATTACAGGCATGAGCCACCAGCTTGGCTTTGTCACTTTATAAAAACAAGAGGTAAAGCCGGGCGCGGTGGCTCAAGCCTGTAATCCCAGCACTTTGGGAGGCCGAGACGGGCGGATCACAAGGTCAGGAGATCGAGACCATCCTGGCTAACATGGTGAAACCCCTAAAAAATACTCTACTAAAAAAGTCTCTACTAAAAAATACAAAATCTAGCCGGACGAGGTGGCGGGCACCTGTAGTCCCAGCTACCCGGAAGGCTGAGGCAGGAGAATGGCGTAAACCCGGGAGGCGGAGCTTGCAGTGAGCTGAGATCCGGCCACTGCACTCCAGCCTGGGCGACAGAGCCAGACTCTGTCTCAAAAAAAATAAAATAAAATAAAATAAATAAAAATAAAAATAAAATAAAAACAAGAGGTAACTGTGAACTTGAAGAATACCAGCCCCATCTTCACAGAGGGTGGCTGTGAGGGCCCACTGGTTAGAGACCCACTGGCCTCTAACCCTGAGGGTGCAGTATTAGCGCCTGTCGTCAGCCCTCAGTTCTCCACCCCCAGCTCAGCCCTCTCTCACACTGGCACCTGCCTCAGATTCAACACACCCCAAGTCCCAGATCTGCCCTGGTATCTGGCCCTCCCAGTTGTCCCCATCTCAGTGACACACGACCTAGCTGTGCGGGACAAAAACCTGGAGTCACCTTCAACTCCGCCCTTCACTCACGCCTCACAACTGGTCCCTCCCAGGAGCTTTCCATCTTGACTGCAGCCTCACCACTCAGTTCTGTCCTGCCTCTGCCCTCTACTGCCAGCTGGACCCCCGCAACAGCCTCCTAACTTGCCACCTGTTCCCATACTTGCCCTGCAGCTGGGTCTCTAGTCTGAGGTCAAAATGATTTTTTAAATGCAAACCCAATCTTACCATTCTCCTGCTTAAACCATTCAAGGGTTTCCTGTGTTTCCCATTCCTCTGAAGAAAAAGTCAAGACGGACACCAAGGCCCACCCAGCCACTGCCTGTCTCTCCAACTGTTCTCGGGCTCTGCTCCCTGGCTTCGCACTGGCCACACAAAGCCACCACCCTTTCTCTTGTTTCTGTGAACGAGTGGTCCTTTTTGCCTCGGCCACTCTCTCCTACTCCTTTTTCCACAGCCAATGCCCATTCATCTTTCAGGACACCTCCTTGGTCCCAAGCTCTAAGACTAGGCGAGTCAGAGTTCCCAGCTAGATGGGAAAGAAAATGTGATCATACAGACTTACGGTCAGATGTGAGAAGGCTACACATCTCCTAGGCAAGTGATGATGTGGCAAAGGCCTGGCCTCGCCTCTCTTCTACATTCTCAGTAAGTGCAGTCATCCAGCAAAGAAAAAATGCCTTGCTGCTGTCAAAGAGCAATGCGATGGCTTAGGAAGAAACTGGTGGCACACTGGGATTGGAGGGCCACTTCCAGGGCCCACAGAGGTGACGCCCAGCATAAAACAGCTCACTTTGTAGGCAGCTAGTAGAATCCAGTTGTGCAGCAGGTAAGGGCTAACAGTATCACCACAGGAAGGAAAAAGGTGACAAAAGAATGTGTAGAACAGAATGCTACCTTTGTCAAGACACATGCATGATGTGAGGAAAATGTGTTTACTTTTCTGGCAATGGGATTATATGTGATGTTTATTTCTGCGCTTTTCACTATCTACCTTATGCTGGAGCTATCTAAGTTTGGTTTACTTATGGTAGGAGTTTTTGTAAGATTGCAAATAAGTTTAATTGATGTTTAAGTGACTCATGCCCTTTCAAAAAGAGTACAGCCAGCCAACTAACAACAAAGAACAAGCAAAACAGAAAAGGCAATGGGAGAAGGTTCTGGGAATCTGCTTTTTGAGGGGCTCTCTGAGATGGTGTGGGCAGGAACAACAGGGCATTCCATCCCCATGAGCTGAGCACAACAAACAGGCACGGTGACCACAGGCCATACTCACCACTCAACGATCTCTGGGTGAAGAATGGTGTTGTTGACTTCGAACCTGTGGGGGGAAAGAAATCAAGCCCATTAATCCAACAGTCTATCATGTCCCAGCAAGAACCACTTCATTCAAGACATGCACACATGATGAGGAGAGAGTCCCACACTTTAATTTCATGACTTCCTGACCCACGAAAGGCCTGTTGATCCCTTCCTGCAGCAGACCTGGCAGCCTGGGTCATGTCCTCCAAATGCAGTCAGTTGGAGAGTAAGCTTTATGGCTACAAAACACCAGCCTCGATCCCCACTAGGCAGACAGTATGGTCTCTTGTGTCAAGTATACCAAAATACACACAATAGGAGTACCAGAAGGAAAGAATGCAGAGAAAGCAAAAACCTCACCAATTTGATGAAAAACATTAACCTACATATCCATAAAGCTCCATGAACTCCAAGTAGGACAAATTCAAAGGTATCTATACTCAGACACATCATAATCAAACTGTCAAAAAAGTATCTTGAAAGCAGCAAGAGGAAAGTATTAATAATTCATCACTTACAAAGGATCCTCAATTAGATTAATAGCTGATTTCTCATCAAAACCTATGGTGAACAGAAGGCAGTGGGATGACATTTAAAGTGCTGAAAGAAAAAAAAAGTCCACCAAGAATTCTATATCCAGCAAAGCCATTATTAAAAAATGAGGGAGAACTAAAACATCCCAGATAAGCAAAACCCAAGAGAATTTATCACTAGCAGACCTAACCTGAAAGAAAAACTAAAGAGAACTGTTTCAACTAAAATGAGAAGATACTACAGAGTAACTTGAATCCACATGAAGAGAAAGAGAGCACTGGCAATGGCAACCATATAGATAAATATAAAGACAGTATAAATGTATTTTTTGTTTATAACTCCTTTTCTCTCCTGACTTAAAAGACAACTAAATAAAGCAATAATTGTAAATCTGTATCGATAAGTACAAAATGAATAAAGACGCAATCCAGAGGCAATAACAACACTAAAGAGAGAGAGGAAAAGGAGACATCTAGGGGCAAGCTTTTGCAAACTATTTAAATTAAGTTGACATTAATGCAAACTGATTTTCAAGTTTAATAGTCAACTGTATCCCCATGATCAATAAGAAAACAGCTAAAACATACAGAAAAGGAAATGAGAAAGAAACCAAGATGTTACAATACAAAAACAAATCAAACACAAAAAAATGTAATGGAGAAAGTGAGGAGCAAAAATGTTATAAGATATAGAAAACTAATTTTAAAATGGTAGAGTTTTTCCTTATCAATAATTACTTTAGATGTAAATGGATTAAATTCTCCAATCACAAGGCAAGGATTGGCAGAATGAATTTTTTTTTTTAAGTTCAGGGTTACATGTGCAGGTTTCTTATATAGGTAAACTTGTGTCACGCGGCTTTGTTGTACAGATCATTTTGCCACCTAGGTATTAAGTCTAGTGCCCATTAGTTATTTTTCCTGATCGTCTTCCTCCTCCCACCCTCCACCTTCCAATAGGCCCCAGTGTGTGTTGTTCCCCTCTACGTGTCCATGTGTTCTCATCATTTAGTCCCACTTGCAAGTGAGAACATGTGGCATTTGGTTTTCTGTTCCTGCATTAGTTTGCTGAGGATAACAGCCTCCAGCTCCATTCATGTTCTTGCAAAGGACATGATCTCATTCTTTTTTATGGTTGCGTAGTATTCCATGGTGTATACCATACCACATTTTCTTTATCCAGTCTACCATTGACAGGCATTTACGTTGATTCCATGTGTTTGCTATTGTGAAGAGTGCTGCAGCGAACATACACGTGCATGTGCTTTTTAGAACAGAACAATCTATATTCCTTTGGGTGTATACTCAGTAATGGGATTGCTGGGTCGAATGATATTTCTGTTTTTAGGTCTTTGCGGAATTGCCACGCTGTCTTTCACAACGGTTTAACTAACTTACACTCCCACCACCAGTGTATAAGTGTTCCTTTTTCTCTGCAACCTTGCCAGCATCTGTTATTTTTTTACTTTTTAATAAAAGCCAGGCAGAATGAATTTTTAAAATATGATTCAACTATACGCTCTAAAGAGACACACTTTAGATTCAAAGACACAAATAGGTTGAAAGTAAAAGGATGAGAAACGATATGCTACACCAAGAGAAATGAAAATGGAACTAGAATCGCTATACTAACATCAGACAAAATAAGCCTTAAGATACAAAGTTTTACTAAAGACAAAGAGGACATTTTATAACGATAATTAGGTTAATCCACAAAGATAAAACAATTACAAACATATGCACATAACAGAGCTCTAAGATATATGTATCAAAATCTAACAAAATTAGAGAGAGAAACTGACAATAGTTGGAGACGTCAATAATCTACTTTCGGTAATGAATAAAACAACTGGACAGAAGATTAAAAAGGAAACAGAAGACCTGAACAAAAACACGGTGGCTCACACCTGTAACCCAGCACTTTGGGAGGCTGAGGTGGGTGGATCACAAGGTCAGGAGATCGAGACCATCCTGGCCAATACGGTGAAAACCCATCTCTACTAAAAACACAAAAATTAGCGGAGCATGATAGCAGGCGCCTGTAATCCCAGCTACTCAGGAGGCTGAGGCAAGAGAATCGCTTGAACCTAGAAGGCAGAGATTGCAGTAGGCCAAGATCGCGCCACTGCACTCCAGGCAAATAACAGAGAAAGTCTCCGTTTCAAAAAAAAAAAAAAAATACACACACACCCGCCCCCTCCCCCCAAACAGACCTAACAGGCGCCTCTAAAACACTCAGCCAATAGCAGCAGAATAGCCATTTTCTCAAGTGCACATGGATCATTCTCCAGGATACACTTTATGTTAGGTCACAAAACAAGTTTCAATACATTTCGAAAGACTGAAATCACACTAAGCATGCCCTCTGACCAAAATGGAATGAAATAAGAAATCAGTAACATAAGGAAAATAGAAAAATTGACAAATATGTAGAAATTAAACAGTAGACTCCTAAATAACCAATGGATCATATATCAAACCTTAAAGGAATGAAAAAGGGGGAAATTACTACTGACTTTACAGAAACAAAAAAGTTTGTAAGGCAATACTATAAATAACATATAGCAACAAATTGGAAAACCTACTTGAAACAAATCCCTAAAGACACAAACTACTAAATTGATATAAGAAATAGAAAATCTATGCCGGGCGCAGTGGCTCACGCCTGTAATCCCAGCACTTTGGGAGGCCGACGTAGGCAGATCACCTGAGGTCAGGAGTTCGAGACCAGCCTGGCCAACACGGCAAAACCCCATCCATCTCTACTAAAATACAAAAATTAGCTGGGCATGGTGCCTTGTGCCTATAGTTCCAGCTACTCGGGAGGCTGAGGCAGGAGAATCACCTGAACCCAGGAGGCTGAGCATGCAGTGAGCCAAGATCGTGCCATTGCACTCCAGCCTGGGTGACAAGAGTGAAACTCCGGGAAGGAAGGAAGGAAGGAGGGAAGGAGGGAGGAGGGAAGGAGGGAAGGAGGGAGGGAAGGAGGGAGGCAGGGAGGGAAGGAGGGAAGGAAGGAAGAGAAAATCTAAACAGACCTTAACAAGAGATCAAATTTGTAATAAAAAAAACTTCTCATAAAGAAAAGCCCAGGACCAATGTCTTCTATGAAATGAATAGCAATTCTATCAAATGTTTAAAGAATTTATACCAATTTTCATAAACTCTTACCAGAAAAGGGCCAGGAGCTGTGGCTCATGCCTATAATCCCAGCACTCTGGGAGGCAGAGGTGGGAGGGATGGCTTGAGGTCAGGCGTTCAAGACCAGCCTGGCCGACACGGCAAAACACCATCTTTACTAAAAATTTAAAAAATTAGCCAAGCATGATGGTGTGCGCCTATAATCCCAGCTACTTGGGAGGCTGAGGCAGGAGAATCACATGGACCCAGGAGGCGGAGGTGCAGTGAGCTGAGATCACACCACTGCACTCCAGCCTGGGAGACAGAGCAAGATTCCGTCTCAAAACAAACAAACAAATAACAACAACAACAACAACAGAAGAGGAGGCAATACTTTTCAACCATTCTACAAGGTGAGTATTACCTTGATGCTAAGTTAGACAAAGACATCTTAAGAAAATAAAACTATACACCCAAATTCCTTGTGAAGAGACACAAAAATTTTTCAACAAAACACTAGCAAACAGAATCCAGCAACATATAAAAAGGATATATATACATCATGACCGAGTGGGATTTTTTCCTAGGAATGCAAGATTCCTTCAACATATAAAAATAAATCAATGTAACACATCAATCATATTAATAGAACACATAACAAAACCATATGCTTGTATAAATAGATGGAGAAAAACAATCTGATAAAATCCAACACCTTTTCATAATAAACACTCAATGAACTAGCGAGGGAAGGGAACTTCTTCAACTTGATAAAAAGCATCTACAAAAAATCCCCTCAACTAACATCATAACATACCAAATGGTAAAAGACTAAAAGCTTTCCCCTAAGATGAGGAACAAGGCAAGCATGTCTGCTGTCTCCAAGTCTATTCAACTCTGTACTGCAGGTTCTAGCCAAGGCAAATAGGCAAGACAAGACATGAAAGGCACCCAGATGACCCTGCAATTCTACTTGTAGGTATATACCCAAGGGAACTGAAAGCATATGTTCACACAAGAAGTTTGACATCTATGCTCACAGCAGCATTACTCAGAACAGCCAAAAGTTGGAAGCGACCCAGATGTTCACCATCTGATGAATGGACAAACGAAATGTGGGAAGTATCCATAGAAAAATATTTTCAGCCATAAAATAACGTAGTAGTGACAGAATAAGCAAGCAGGGAAATCAGGAAAGATATCGAAGATATAAACAATAAATTAACCAACTTGACGTAATTGACATACACAGGACACTATGGCCCATAGCTGCAGAATACATACTTTCTTTAAGTGTATATGAAACATTTATCATAATGGTCACATGCTGGAAGTTTCAACATATTTTAAAGGGCTGAGATGCAGAGAACGTTCATTAATCACAGAATTAAATGAGAAATCAAAAAATACCCATGGTTCAAAGATAAAAATACAATGGAATTAGAAAATAACAATATGAAATATCATAACCTGTGAGAAATTCAGCTAAAGCAGTGCTTACAGGAAAACTCATAGCTCTAAATATACACAGCAGAAAAGAACACTGAAAATCAGTGATCTGAACTTCCATCCTAAGAATGCCCCTTGCAGAAAGCAACGAAATAAAAAGGAAACATATAAGAAAAATCTACAAAGCCAAAAGCTGTTCTTCGATAAGATGAACATCATTGAAAAGGTGACCCCAGGAGACAAAAGGATCAGGTCAGGGCACATCTCTGACACAAGAGAACCATGTGTGACCCAGAGCTCAAGCTGGAGAACACGGTAGCCTAGCACAAGCTATAGGCCTCAGCAGAGAAGCCTCGGCAAGACTTCAACTCTCTGGATTCCAAGACCTGCTCCTTAGTCAGGTGTGGTGGCTCACACCTGTAATCCCAACAGTTTGGGAGGCCAAGGCAGAAAGATCACTTGAGCCCAGGAGTTCAAGACCAGCCTGGGCAACACGGCGAAACTTTGTCTCTACAAAAAATTTAAGAATTATCTGGGTGTGTTGGCCCACACCTGTAGTCCCAGCTATTCAGGAGGCTGAGGTGGGAAGATCGCTTGAGCCCAGGAGGTTGAGGTTATAGTGATTCATGATTGCACCACTGTACCCCCGCAGCCTGGGCAAGAGTGACACCCTGTCTCTTTAAAGAAAGAAAAAACCAACTGCCCCATCTTAGGGAAGGATACAACATACAAACACATGCAGGGTCGTGACCTCCTGTCCTCCTGCAAGCCAGGGACCCTCCAAGGCTCCGTTAATGGTGTTGAAAACATTGATGCAATGCCATGGTTGTGAGGCCAGCAGCCCTTCTCCTAGCTGAGCCAACTCAACAAGGGCAGGGACAGGGGAGAGAAGAGAGAAGGGGTTAACAGCAGACTGAGAGGATTCCAGATCTCTGAAGCTTTCAGGATCCTTAACTATACAAACAGGACTATATGATTCAAAGTCAACCTAAATGTTGTGGAATCAAAGCCTTACTTATGAAATATCCAAGAGACTACAGGCAGCCAGTGTGGTTCCGAGTGAAGAACAGGGCAGCAGGTGACATAAATCAAGACTACAAAATAGTCTCTGGCTCCCACTGCACCAAATGCCACTTTGACCTCAGGAAAAGCAGTGGCCAGTATACTCAGTAGACAAACACGCCATCAACGTTTCATTTTACTCAATGTACGTATGCATATACACGTGCACATGCACACAAGCAGCAAAGCGACCCAGCACAGAGTGACTCAGCACGCAGACACAGATGCACACACACAGACACACAGAGAGAGGCATACGCTTGGAAAAGAGGCACACATGGACACACACAGCCATGTGCACAACAGGGTAACGCTCAGACACACATAGATAGACCCCACTGTATATGCACAGACACACACAGACGTAGGCAGGCATGAACAAGAACACATACACACAAACACACACTAAAGCACAAGCTTAGGGGAATGCAGACACACAGATATACACACACATACTCAGGCAAATACATACAAAAAGATCCACACCCTGATACACACACATACAGGTGCACACAGACACAGATCAATGTATATACACAGATACACAGACACAAAAATATACTCAGAGAAACACAATCAGACACACATGGAAGAATCCAAAAGACAAGGTTAACAGGTTGAACCCTGGATAATAAAATTCACATAGTTCTCGTTTTTGCCTCCATGCTGGTTAGCATTATCTACAATGAGCATGTATTAATCGTGTAAAAGTATCAACGAAATCCCATTGGGCCTGTGAGGGTAGGAGTGCCCTGGAAGCACAGTGTAATTTCCTGATGAGCTCTAAATGTGGGCTGGGAGATGAAAGGGCCAAAGCCCCTGTCTTCTTCCCTGGAGTATCTCACCCAAAGATGAGGCAGCCCCTCCACTCTGCTCCCTGCCAAAGGGCTGGGTCAGATTCTCACCTCTTGAGGGTTCCTCCCCTCACCGAGAACTCCATGGGTCACAATCAGAAAGCCAATCCTGGCCGGGCACGGTGGCTCACGCCTGTAATCCCAGCATTTTGGGAAGCCGAAGCGGGTGGATCGCCTGAGGTCAGGAGTTCAAGACCAGCCTGGCCAACATGGTGAAACCCCGTCTCTACTAAAAATACAAAAACTAGCCATATGTGGTGGCACATGCCTGTAATCCCAGCTACTCGAGAGGCTGAGGCAGGAGAATTGTTGGAACCTGGGTAGTGAAGGTTGCAATGAGCCAAGATCGTGTCACTGCACTCCAGCCTGGGCAACAGAGCAAGACTCCGTCTCAAAAAAAAAAAAAGGAAGACAATCCTAAATATTAACTTGATATCCAAGTTAACAGTAACCAGAAAACCATGGTCCTCAAACCACAGATTGGTATTTTGCTATAATCGTCAAGTTTTAATAATGTCCTTCTACTTTCTGGGTTTTAAAATTCACATCTTTGAATATTAATATTCCCGCATTAACAACTCCCAAATTCAGAATTTCATCTTTAACTGCCTGCTTAGACAGAATCAATCTGTTACCAATTGTCTTCAAATGTGCAAGGTGATCTAAGTAAATGCCGAAAGATAAGAAATACACTTAGCCTGAATAAGTGTATTTCTTACACTGATATAAGAAATGTAAAATACCGACCATATTTCTTTCTCAGCCAATGGCAAGAAACAGAGCCCTGCCACTCACTGCCCACGCCCAGGGTACAGCTACTGTCTGTCTGGGAGGCGACTGCCTTGTGCCAAAAAGGCACCCCCGCTAAGGCATGGAAACCTGATGGACAGGCAGCCTTCAGCTCAGGCCACTCGTCCCCTGCCAACAATCCCCCAACAGACCATCTCTCCTTCATGGTCAGTCTCCCGCTCTCAGGAAAACCTGGCCTAAAGTCTACCTTCTTAGATGCTCTCAGCAATCTACCATGTCTGACTTTGCTCCCAGCCTTCAGGAGCGAAGTGTTCCAGGGACCCGTGGTGCTTGCCATCCACAGGAAGAAGTCTCAAGTCTCTTGTTACAGGGTTCCCCTCCCTACCTCAGCCCCCCACCCCAGCCCCAAACCAACCCCTCATCATGCCCCTGCCAGGACCTGGCAATGAGCACCTGACCCCATGCCCACACCCACCCCTCCTGCCAGAGCCCGCAGCAAGGCCTGCTCTTCCCAAGTCTTCCTCGGGACTGCTCCAATCAAGCCACACACGGAGCTGTGGCCTGGGCCAGACCACAAACTCAAAAGGCCCTACAGACCATCCCGGCCTACGCCCTTCACGCTACCGTCATCACGCCGAGCCACACCACTGGATGAGCCCAGGACCTCAGGCCATAGGGGGCTCCCCCGGTCTCTCTGGCGGTATGCATTGCTCACCACCCTCAGCCCACCTCTGCCCGGTCCCCTCTGTTCCTTGTCCTCTGCTGTCCCCACACCTCGAGACCCCGCATACTCCTACTGCAGGCAGCAGGCGGCCTGGCCCTGATCTGGGGAGGCAGAGGGAGGTTTGAGACCAAGGCTGAGCCCAAGTGGGACAGACCCCAGGCCAGACACCCCAAGTAGCCACACCTGGAGGGCCAACCATCCAGCTGGACCAGGGCCCTGAGGGTCTAGGCTGGGAAGACAGTGGGGGCCACTGTCTACCACAAGCTCTTTCCTGCAGGCCAGGGGATAAGGGGAGCTGGGGAGGGGTGTGCCCCTCAGGTCAAATCAAGAGGCCAAACCTGAACTTCTGTTAGAGCAGGAGGTCAATCGAAGCTCAAGGTGCAAGGTGCTGCAGAGACATTTAAAAGGGTCAGAAAGGACAATTTCAGGAACAAGGAGCTTCATTAGAGCAGTGAGAGGCAACTGGGGCGGAAGCAGCTGCGTATTAGAGAGGAGGACGACAGCAAGATTCATCTTGCCTGGGAAACAGGCTATTAATATCCCGGCTAGCAGCTGGAGGTGCACCCAGCAGGCAGGGGAACGCGGTTACCGAGCGGCAGCGGCTCTTGGGGACATGGTCTCTGCCCAGCCCGGCACAGAAGTGCTGGCAGCCTGGGTGAGTGGAAGGCAGGGGGATAAGCTGCACCTGGACCCCAGGAATGCAGACAAGACTGTCCATAGGGAAGCGGCTGGGGGCAGCTGGAGGCAGAGGCTGGGGCCCCATGTCAGGGTTCACGGCATGCAGGGTAGGGGGCACCAGCCAGAGGCTCCTGCCTCAGTGAAGCAGCACTGGTGACAGTGAGGTGGAAGGCCCTGAGGGGAGAGACATGAGTGGATGGCCCCCTGCAGGGAACAAGGAGGGGGAGGAGTAGAACAAGCAGGCCAAAGATGGCCACAAGGATTCTCACCCGCAGCGCATTGCATCAGCCAAGTCAGAGACTCGGCCAGCAGACTGATGCATGGGTGCGAAACTGACGCACCAGCACCCAGTGTTGGGGGGTGGGGCAGTGTCTCAGCCCAGCCCCCAGTTGAGGGGCCGGGTGAGCACCCCCCAGCCAGCCCCAGTCTGGCCTGGATCAGAGGTTGGAGAGATACCAGCCTGGTGCCTGGGGAGATGGTGCAAAAGTAAGGCAGTCCCTGGCTCTCCAAAAAGTGTCCCAGTGGTGACAGGGTAGGGTGGGGAGTTTGCAGAGCACAGCCTCCTCTGGGCTTTTGGCAGGGGCCACAGGGACTGGGGGCAACAGGGGACAAAGGCTGGGATGAGAGGTCACACCTAGGAATCCTCCTGGGGGGTAGAATGAAGCCTTGGCTTCCTGACACTCACTGACAAGGTTCCCCGGGCCCCCCCAGCCTCCCTCGGGGAACCTCAAGGAGCAGCTGGCAGAGCTCTGCTTCAGGGGTCACATCTGGAGCTTCTGGCTGGGAACCACGCCCACCACACAGCTGTCAGATGTGAGCTCCTGGGGGCTCCGCATTCTCTCCAGAGGAGGAGCAAACAAAGCTCTCACCGCTGAGATGGCCCATGACTCACTGACATCTGGGAAACTGGGAACGGTGATCCTGGAGCCCACCTGGCTCACCATGCAGATGGGGAGACTGAGGCACAGAGGAGCAATGGGATTTGCTGGGGTTTACTTGTGGGCAACTGTCACTGAGCACCAGCTCTGAGCCAGGTTCCAGGTGAGCATGATCTCCTCCAGTGCCCACCACAAGCCCAGGCAGCAGCAGGTTACATGTGGAGGAGCTGAGGGTCCCTCTGCTGCAGAGACCCAAGCAGAGGACATAGAGAGGTTCCATGGCATGGTCGAGGAAAGGTGTGCAGGACAGTGGAGACCCAGCACCAGGTAGTGCTGGGGGGATTCAGGGAGCCCTGGGCCTGGGAAAGACAGCAGCTGGCTGTGCCCGTACCCGCTCTGAGGGCCTGGGAGGCCTGGGGAGAGAGAGCAGCTCTACCTCCATGGCTAGCATTTCAACAAGCTGGGCTAATTGCTGCCAGGTGTGGGAGGTGGGGCCGCGTTGGGGAAACTCCCAGGAGGACACGAGATCTCTGCAGTGAAAAAGCAAACCTACTACCCGCCCCCCGCCCACCCCATCGCTCTTAGCATAGGGGGAGGGGGGAGGTGATACATATTTATGAGCTCATAAGCCCTCCTAATCACCCCTCCATCACATACAGAGATTCCAGCAGCTTGGGCTCATACACAATTGTAAGGCGGTTCCTCCATCGCTGCCTTGGTCCACCAGAGGACAACAGAGGACACAGGGGCTGCAGGGGATGAATGGCAGGAGAAGGGCTGGGGATCCAGGTGTTGGAGGTGGGGCTGGAAGCTGCCCACTGTCCATGCTCAGCAGTCTCGAGCGCAGGGGCCTTGTCTGCTATAGCATCAGCCAACAATGCAGGCCACAGGCCCCCAGTGCCAGTCACCAGCCAGTCCAGGGAACCACGCAAAGCCATCGGGGAGGGCTCTCCCACCCTCTCCAGGCTCTCCCAGGGGCCATGGGTGAGGGGTGACAAGCAAGGGAGGGGCTTCTTTCCCTGTGCCCAAGGTCTGTCCTCCTCCCTGGAGAGAAAAGGGGAATTGCTTCCCAAGCAGAGTTTGGAGGCTCAGCCTGGCGCTTGGTTAGTTAAGAGTGGGAAGAGGTTAAGGGGATCCTACCTGGGATTAGGGCAGCAGGGGACATGGGGGAGCTGCTGAGAGCCGGGATGGAAAGGGGTTCATGGCTGGGACTAAGAGAGGTGGCTTGGGCCAGGCGCAGTGTCTCACATCTGTAATCCCAGCACTCTGGGAAGCCGAGGTGGGTGGATGACCTGAGGTCACGAGTTCGAGACTAGCCTGGCCAACATGACAAAACCCCAACTCTACTACAAATACAAAAATTAGCGGATGCCTGTAGTCCCAGCTACTCAGGAGGCTGAGGCAGGAGAATCGCTTCAACTCGGGAGGTGGAGGTTGCCGTGAGCTAAGATCAGGCCACTGCATTCCAGCGTGGGTGACAGAGCGAGACTCCGTCTCAAAAAAAAAAAAAGGGCAGGGTTGGGCAGCTTGATGCACAGACCACAGGGGCTCACAGCAGATCTCTAGAGGGTAAACAGCACCACCTGTGCCTGCCCCTGCCCTTGCCCCTGCCCAGTGGCCAGGGCTGCCTGAGCACTTTCCTTACGGAGCAAACAGAGATGGGGCACCTTTCCTTCAAGAAAAATCAAGGTGATTTTTGGCATATTATGCTTCTAAACATTTCCTCAAAATGCCCAAACTCCTTAAAAAGAAGTTTACGTAGTTCATGTCTTATTTGTAGATCGGGAAAGACCTGCTGGTGAAGGTGGGAGTGGGGGCGGGTGGGGAAAGAGTCCCTGGGGGCCCAGGACTCACTTGCTGATGCCGTCAAAGGAGGCCTCCCTGCAGACGCTGCCGCTGTCCGTGTTGATGCCACGCTACAGAGAGAGAACACAGACATGTCACACGGGGCTGCACGGTACCCCCACAGCCTGCACCCCTAAGACCTCCAGCCAGGCTCACGACAGGTAAGAACAGGATCCCCCACACCCCAACCAGTCCATCCCCTCCTGCCTTCCCCTGACAAATGAGCCACCCTGCCCCAACACAAGGGCAGCCCTCCTTTGCTACCACTTGCCAAGTGGAGGAAGTGGGGGCCCCCAAACTCTGCAGCGTTCCAGCTGCACAGCAAGGCCTTCTCCATGGAGGTCAGAGCACCCTGTTGGAACCAGCCAGGCTGCCCAGGCACAGGCAAGAACCCAGGGCCACTCCCACTACAAATCTGCTCTCCCCAGCCTGGTCCATCTTCCCTTTCCTGCACACACTCCGCACTAACTGTATAATATCCAACAGAGTCCTGTCGAATCCAGCCCTTCTGGGGAGGCGTGCAGGACCCGACTCTGGCAGGACTGCTATGAAGCAGGTGACATCCCTCTCTTAACTCCAAGGATGGAGTTGGACAGGAGTGGAGACAAAACAAGGGATTTGGAGAAAAATGGGCCCTCTCCAGAGAGGCACGTCATTTTATTTTTTTTATTTATTTATTTATTTATTTATTTATTTATTTATTTATTTGAGACAGTGTCTTGCTCTGTCGCCCAGGCTGGAGTGTGGTGGCACCATCTCAGCTCACCTCAGCCTCCACCTCCCAAGTTCAAGTGATTCTTCTGCCTCAGCCTCTTGAGTAGCTGGGATTACAGGTGCGCACCACCATGCCCAGCTAATTTTTATATTTTTAGTAGAGACAGGGTTCTGCCATGTTGGCCAGGCTGGTCTCGAACTCTTGACCTCAAGTAATCCGCCCACCTCGGCCTCCCAAAGTGCTGGGATTACAGGCATGAGCCACTATGCCCGGCCTGGGCAAGGCATTTTAAATCACCATTTCTTTACCCAGAACTTCAGCTTGATGTCTAATCGTACATCTAAATTAAACACATTGGATCATCTATGACTGTAATCATCTCACATAAGCTTCCCTTGTAGCCATCAATAGTAAAGCAAAAAAAGGGTGCCAAGTGCTAAAGGAAATAACCAAAAACATCTATTTCGGTAAACATCAATTAAGATAAGGGAAAGGCTGGGCACGGTGGCTCATGCCTGTAATCCCAGCACTTTGGGAGGCTGAGGTGGGCAGATCACCTGAGGTTGGGAGTCTGAGACCAGCCTGATCAACATGGCGAAACCCTGTCTCTAACTAAAAATACAAAATTAGCTGGGCGTGGTGGCGCATGCCTGTAAGCCCAGCTACTCGGGAGGCTGAGGCAGGAGAATTGCTTGAACCCGGGAGGTGGAAGTTGTAGTGAGCCAAGATCACTCCACTGCACTCTATCTAGCCTGGGCAACAAGAGCAAAACTCCATGTCTGAAATGCTTGTTCTTCAGTGCCGTAAAGAAATAGCACTTGAACATAAACTTAATTTATCTAGTAAGGCCATTTTCACTTCCTGCAGAAAGGGTACACTTGCCAGCAGTTTTGCCACGAGAGTACACCGAACAAAGAAGACAGGGTCATTTACAACCTGACGTGTCCACCCTACTGCTGTGTCCAGTTTCCACTGGCTAGAATGGGACCTCACATTCTGTATTTGTCCTGATTGGCTAGCAACTTAGAACTTTCTAAAAGAGGCAAAGGTAGAGGGGAAGAAAGGAAGGAGGAAGTAACTTGTGGGATGCTGACAAAGGTAAAAACACTTTTAAATAAGGCAGAGGAACAGGCCATGACCTAATGCTCGCTTGGACCAGTATAAGCATGCCAGGGCAAATATTTAGGCTAAATTGTGGAGCTAAGAAAATAAAGTATATTGATTTATTATGGCTAACAGATATTAAGAATGTTAGCATGGGTCTTTGAATAAATTTTGCTTTTTATATTCCATCTCAAAAAAAAAAAAAAAAAGACAAGAGGGAAGGGTCACTTTGGGAGGAAGAAGGCTTGTGGACATACCTCTTATATGAAACTCCCAAGCTCAATGAAGTGTAAGAAAGCACACTTCTCTGAGAAATTCCAGAGAATTCTTTGGGGGCATGCTATGGCCCCCTTGTGGCATCAAGTGCCCCCAAAACCCTGCCAGTGTACCCGGAGCCCACCTTGCACTCCCCACCCTAGCCCAGGCCCTTGGTCAGTCACTGTGCCCCACACCCCTGCTACCTTGAGGGCAGATGCCAGGGGGTGTGGTTTTCAGATTCCATTAACAGGGGACACAGAGGGTGGGAGTAAACTTTCTTTTTTCCTTTTCAAATTTTTTATTTTTAATTTTCGTGGGTAGATATTAGGTGTATACATTTATGGGGTAATGAGATATCTGATACAGGTATGCAATGTGGAATAATCACATCAGGATACATGGGGTATCCATCTCCTCAAGCATTTATCCTTTCTGTTACAATCCAATTATACTCTTCTGGTTATTTTTAAATATACGATAAATTATTGTTGACTGTAGTCACCCTGTTGTGCTATCAAATACTAGATCTGATTTGTTCTACCTAGCTATATTTTGGTACCCATCAAACTTTCTACATCCACAGATTCCATGAGCTCAGCCTGACACAAATACATCTTCTAGCTGGGCTTAACCCTAGGAGTGGGTGTGGTGTCTCGTCCACATCCTCATGACAGGACACAGCAGGTCCCAGGGACACTCAAGGATGGGGTCCCATAAACAGTTGGCTATTCAGACAGAGCAGGTGTTGCTACTTATCACCGATAACCATTCCTCTTGGTTTCTTTTTTTCTTTTTTGAGACAGGGTCCTGTCTGTGGCCCAGACTGGAGTGCAGTTGGCGCGATCATACCTCACTGCAGCCTCAAACTCCTGGGCTCAAGCACGTCTCTCGCCTCAGTCTCCCAAGTAGCTGCGACCACAAGCACATGGCACCAGGCCTGGCTAATTTTTTAATTTGTTGTAGAGACAGGGTCTTGCCATGTTGCCCAGGCTGGCCTGGAACTCCTGGCCTCAAGCGATCCTCCCACCTTGGCCTCTCAAGGCATAACAGGCATGAGCCCCTGCACCTGACCCCTCTCAGTTTCCTAATCCTTCCCTATGGTCCCAACCTCTGCAGGACAGGTGGCCCCCTAAAAACCCTCCCCAGAGTCAAGCACTGCCCCACCCCTGGACACCAGCCACTTACCAAAGTGAGGAGGACAGAGGGCTTCTGTGACGTCAGGACACTGGCAATCTAGAAGGTCAGAAAGAAAAACCCACTTTAGAGGCACCACTAAGCCTAATCAAGATGACATGCCACCATTCCTTCATAATGACAGTGCACATTTATCAAGCAGATTCTTAGAACAGGCGACGCGGGTGCTGCCCTCACCCTGCAGGTAAAGAAACCCAGCTTTCCCTGGTTGACGGACTTCTGAAAACCACACAGCCATAGAGGGGCAGGGAGGATAAACCTACATCTGGCTCGCTTCCCACTGCACCGCCCTGCTTCCAGGCACCACACAGATCCCTGGCTCCAAGCAGCCAGCGCCTCCCACCCTTCAAGGCCAGGCCCTCTGCCCATCTGCAAAGTCCCTGCTCAAAGACGGGTCCCCCGGTAACCCTTTAGGCTCCAGCCCTACCAGCCTCTGGTTCCTAGGGCAGGGGCCTCCCTCCCTGCTTCCCATTCAGCCCCTAGACCCAGGGGAGTTGGCCTTCCCCAATCCCATCCTCTGGCCCCCATCCCATAGCCCACTCTCTGTCCCTCCACCATGACCCACTTGGACCTCCTACCACTGCAAGCCATTTACTTCCCAGCCCAAGCCCTTGAACCTGCGTGCCGGGCCAGCTCATCTCTCCACGCCTCTGCTCCAGCTCTTACCTCTCCCTGAATGCCTTCTCCCCATCTTACTGCCTCATCAATTTGCACTCAGGATGGAAGCCCCAGCCCCCTGGGCAGGTTCGTTCACTCCCTCCTCCACTGCCCCACTGACAGTCACCACTCCCCCCAGCAAAGCACCATGTGCCAGTCAGCCTGCTGGGAGCAATTTCTTCCTCTCCCAGCCCGTCCTCCTCAGTCTGCCCTGTATCTTGGCTACTGCAGACCCTCTTGTTTCTGAGCACCCCCAGGGCAGAGAAAAGTCTCATCTCCACAGCCTTCGCCTCTCTCCACACCCCTATCCTAACTCTTTACACCCGCAACTCAGCGGGAGAGTGAGAACGTGTTGTTGTTTTAACAGCTTGATTGAGTGATCACTGACGTACTCTACGCTGCCTGTATTTAACACAGACATTTTGATAAGTTTTGACATATGTATACATATACCTTTTTTAATACCGAGATGCCTCCCAAGAAAACCTGGAATGTACTGAAAACTATAAAAAGATAAAATGCATGTACAATCCTATCTCCAGAGGCGATTTAGCTTTGCACATAAAAACAGAGATCTGTAATGACATTTGGATCATATGAAATTACATGCTTCACTTATTTCCTGTCATTATATATTCTTCAAATATGCAATTTTTTAGCAGTCACTACCGCTGGGGACAGTAAACGTCCAGTAAGTCACTGATGATGGCCTGTGCCAGTCATCTTACACACAGCATCTCATTTAACCACATGGGGAGACAGCATGGCAAACAAGCAGGTTCTGCAAATGAGAATGGCTTACAGGTTAGAGAACTTGCCTGAGTCAGGTTAAAAAATAATAGCACAGCCCAGATTTGAACCTACGGCTGTAGAATAATACTCTTTTAGTGGATGCTACTCATTCCTCTATGGGACACTTAAATTATACCTAATACACTTTGGGAGGATGGGATAGGTCAGGAGATCGAGACCATCCTGGCTAACACGGTGAAACCCCGTCTCTACTAAAAATACAAAAAAATTATCTGGGTGTGGTGGCGGGTGCCTGTAGTCCCAGCTACTCAGGAGGCTGAGGCAGGAGAATGGTGTGAACCTGGGAGGCGGAGCTTGCAGTGAGCCAAGATCGTGCCACTGCACTCCAGTCTGGGCAACAGAGCAAGACTCTGTCTCAAAAAAAAAAAAAAAATTACATCTAGTAATTAGCTATTATAAATAATGCTGTGATGAACATCCTTGCATATAACGATTTCCTTAAAATTAAATGCCAGTTGGCCACGGTGGATCACGCATGTAATCCCAGCACTTTGGGAGGCCAAGGCGGGGGGATCACGAGATCAGGAGTTCAAGATCAGCCTGGCCAATATGGTGAAACCCCCATCTCTACCACAAATACAAAAATTCGCTGGGCATGGTGGCACGTGCCTGTAGTTGCAGCTACTCAGGAGGCAGAAGAATCGCTTGAATCCAGGAGGCGGAGGTTGCAGTGAGCCGAGATCACACCATTACACTCCAGCCTGCTGGGCAACAGAGTGAGACTCTGTCTCAAAAAAAAAAAAAACTAAATGCCTTTAAAACTGTTGGGTGAAAAGCCACAGACTTTGTCAAGGTTTGCCATGCTCCCGGCCCAATGATCCTCCAGACATATATCAACAATCTCCCAGGATCCTCTCTCATGTTACTGAGCGACTGCTTGGAGAATGGCTGTGTCCTTTGGCCTCAGTGTTGCAAAAAAACAGAAGGCTCAGCCGGGTGTGGTGGCTCATGCCTGTAATCCTAGCACTTTGGGAAGGCTGAGGCAGGTGGATCACTTGAGGTCAGGAGTTCGAGACCAGCCTGGCCTACATGTTGAAACCCCGTCTCTATTAAAAATACAAAAAAATTAGCCGGGCTTGGTGGCTGTAATCCCAACTAGTCAGGAGGCTGAGGCAGGAGAATCGCTTGAACCCGGTAGGCAGAGGTTTCAGTGAGTCGTGATAGCGCCACTGCACCCCAGCCTGAAGGGCAAGAACAAAACTCAGCATCAAAAAAAAAAAAAAGAAAAACACAAAAGGCTCAGCTGTGTCCCTCCACACCCTCAGCCCCTCCAAAGGAAGGGGAGGCTTATTAAATGGAACAGGGCTGCATGTGCTGGCCCTGGGTGTGTTGTTACGTTGATATGAAGGGTCTACATTCATCCGCACAGGAGTCTGTCAATTACAGCAGCAGAAGCAGAGAGCCAGGAGGCACTTGGGGATTGTATCTGCTATTGTCTTGGGAGGGAGGAGCAGGATAACAAATGTGTGGGCTGATGGTTTTTCTCCGGGCGAGGACTCTCTGGACGTGCTGGTTAGGAATAATGGAGGAGGGGAGGGCAGCCGTCTCCTTGCAGCACCGTGCTCAGACAATCCAGGCCCGATTTTGAGAGTAGACTGTGCATCTCCCAGTCCTGGCAGGGCAACATCTTTTATTGATCACAACTGCTTGAGTGGGCCCTGGTTACTTTTGTGGCTGCAAAACCTCTCCCAGCCTGGCAGATCCACCCGCCCTTCCCCACGGAGACCCATTAGTGCTATGCTCTCATCAGCACACCCTGACTCCGTGCCTCAAATATTAAAGGAACACAATGCACTGTGTGTTGCTGGCTCCCGATGTATCCCTGGCACACACCACAGCACGGCTCTGTCAACTCAAGGCCTCGTTTCCACGGAATGGTGGCCACTGGGGACCTCTCACACCCTGCGCTGTTAAATGGCCCTGCCTTGCTTCATGCCGCAGCCAGCATCGATTTCTCGGGCAGCCCCCGGCCTCTCTGGCAGATGGAGCTGGATGGTCACAGGCAGAATTCATCCGAGCCCTGTGGGTGTACCTCCTTCCCCGGGGACAATCAGAGGCTTCCCACGGACACTTCCTGCACTTTCCTAACCAGGGTCCAGACCAGGCCCAAGGGCCGCTTTTCGCAGGGTGATGAGCTGGAGAAAAAAGCTGGATATGCCTTTGCCAGCATTGGGAAAGCCTGCAAGGCTCCAGAGAGCTGGCTCTGCCCTGCAAGCACCGAAGCTCTTGAAAATAAACCTTCTCTCACGGCATTCTCCTCCAACACTACTGCACACTGGTGGCCTGCACTGCTTCTAAAATTTCAAATTTGTTTCTCAAATGTAAACATCAGGAAACATCACCAACAGTCTGGATGCGTGGCTGCTCCTCAACAATCAGGTTCCAGGAGCCCTGGGCTGGTGGTCCCACAGCGCGGCGGCCCCTGTTGACCCCATCGCTCCCAATGCCTGTCCTGTGCTGCCGCGGTTGTCCTCTTACTGTCCTGCCTGCAGCTGAGTTGGTGACCCTGGGACCTTCTCACATCCGTCTGGCACCATAAAGGAAAGCTAGTGCATGGAACGCGTGCTCCACCTGCCAGCTCTCAGCCGCTGATCCCGCCAGCCTTTGCACAGGGCCTTCACGGCAGAGCCTCGGGGCCCCACTCAGGGTTCTGCTGAGTGCCTCCTTCCCAGGGGAACTGCCTTCTCAATAAACTCAGGATCCTCTGTGGGGAGGAGGGAACCTCGGAGCCAGCTGTGCCCCATCAGACACCTGCATGTCATACATGCTATCACGTGACCAGCCATGGTTCAGAGGAGACAAGCGTTGGCTGTGATTTGTCACTGACAGCTGAGGCCACTCCGAGTGAGATGGGGCTGAGCACTGCAGAACCAGCCTGGGGACCCCTACCCTAAATAAAGGGCTTCCTGTCACCTCCCACAATGCAACAGGCCCCAGGTACCTTGAGCAACCTGGGATACCTCCCAGCTCAGGGGGCTCAGTCCAGCAGGTCATACTTTTTGGCAGGATCCCTTCTGAGCTACAGAAAACAAAAGGCACAGGGAGTCCACGTAGCCTCCGCAGGAGTGTCCTTCAGCAGCCCTCCTTTCTGAGGGGCAAGGGAGGCCTGGAGGGGAGGCCCCTGGGGTCACATCCCAGCACCACCCCCCTCCAGCTGTGGGGTCGTGGACGAGGCCTTTCTCTCTGAGCCTCAGCCTCATCTATGAACGGGGTGGGGGCTATGGCCCCACACAGTCCCCACCCCGCTGTGTCCCCCCCACAGTGGGAGGGACAAGGAGCTCCAAGAGAGCTGTCAGTGTTACTGGAGCCCATGGGGACTGCCCCGGCATGAAGCACTTGCTCTGCTGTCAACATGAGCCTTGTTCCCAGTAAAAACAGCGGCAGTAACGGTAACATCAACACCAATCTGCAATGGCAGTGGTGGTGACGGGGTGCCGTGGGGTGCCCCTGAACCCTAAAGAGATTCCAGCCTTTGAACTCTACTGAAACCTCAAGGTTCTGCTTTGTACACGAAGATGAAAAGTGAGCCAGTCTCCGTGCTGTCATTCTGTGCTATCATTGACAACTTCCCTGCCCTCTCAAGACGGCCTCTCTCTTACTTCGCTTACAGACCAGTTCTCCTTCCTCGCCCCCAGAAATCACAGTATACATTGGAGCTGAATTTCCCCCCAGTTATAAAGATAAAAATGTCAGACAGTGGCTGGGGAGGCTGTGGCCCAGAGGCAGCTTGGACTCAGCAGCCGAGTCCAAGGTGGAGGCAGGTGCCCGCCCCACCAGGGTCCTTGAGACACTGCCCACCCCAGGCTGTCCCTCCAGGTTTCACATCGAGGAGAGCTGAAGGGTCAAGGTTTCAAAGGGCAACAGTGTTAAGAAGCAGTTTCTGGAGCAAGGAACACATCTGCCAAGGAGAGGGTCAGAAGCAAAATGAGAAGGAATGAGTAGGTGCCTCCCGCTCCAGTTTCGAGACATACAAGGTAAGAGGCAGATGGTCTTGTTGGGGGCATGCAAATAAACATTCAGTCTATTTTAGATCCTGTACTCAAAGGGATCGATACGCTAGGTCACATGTGTATTGACAGAATCTTCAGATGTTAAGAGTCACCCCCAAAAGCTTGGGATTGAAATAACATAAAGATTCATCAAAAGCCTCCTCTCTCCACAGTCCAACCAGGCAGAAGATGCTGTAGAGACAGGCCCCCATGGCCCTGCAGAGGTGGGCAGTGCCCCTTCACAGAGGCTCTCCTGGGGACCTCTGCCCAGGCGCCACCACCCTGCGGTGACTGTTCACTCATGTGGTCACCTTCTGCACTGGACTGTGTCCTGGGCTGTTAAGGTGAGCCCCGGGTCTCAGCCACCTCTGATGCCCTACATGTCCCTGGGACTGGGCAGGGAGAGAGTGCAAGAGGAATATCTTGGGGAAAAGAACTGGGCGTTCAAGACAAATACAAGACAGTCAAGGGCAGGGTGCACATCAGAACACAGCCTCCATGGTGTCCACAGCTTGTCCTGAGGGCTCAGAGAAGGGGCACCAGTGTGGACCAGAGTCTACAGCAGATACAGGGGCTGGTGCAAGGCCTCAAAAGATGGATAGCAGAAAGACAGAAATGGAAAACATATTCCAGGACAGCAGAACTAGGGGCAGGGTTGGGCACATGGTAGTGGCTGCCTGGAGTCAAAGAGAGTTGGCCACCTCTGAGCTGGCTGGGCCGGGCTGGACCCACCAAGCTGGGCAAAGACAAACTGGCCTCTCATAGCACTGTGTCCAGCCATGATCCCTAGGAACCTGCCTCTCAACCAGGTGGTGTCCTGCCCAGAGGAAGGGGGAAGCTGCTTGGCCGCCAGAGCTGCCCTGGCCACTTCCACACTGCAGCCCCGGCTCTTAGCATGGGCCACATGCAATCTCTATCTGTGGAAATGTGACTACGGGAGGGCCCCATCCAAAACCGATGCTGCCGGGTCCAGGTTGGACTCCCAGTGGCAGGCACTGACTTCTGGGTGCTTCGCATTCCACACTGCACTGACCTGCACAGGACGTGGGGTTGTGAGAGCGCCCAGGGCCAGAGCACAGAGGTCTCCTGTGTGCCAGACAGTGGTTTAGTGTCAGGGCCTTTGGTCACGTAGACCACAGGGGCTCCCAGCTGTGCTCTCGCCTCTGTCCCAGCCCTGCCCCACTGGCAGGAAGGACAGCTGGAGTCGAGGAGTCAGGGCAGCCCCTTTCACCTGCCTGGACTTGGTTGGCACAGATTCAAAACCCCAAGAGGACAGTCATATGCCTACCCGGGCCACATGACACCAAATGGACAACCCCACTGAGAAGTGGATTGAAGTCAAGGGACCTCCAATGCTACTCTACAAGCCTTTCACAGCCTCGGGCTTTTCTGACGGCAGTATCTGCAGTCAACCAGGACTCGAGACGCACAAAGGCCTCAGCCTAGCCTCACGGTGACTTAGATCGTGTGCCACCGCTGCAGGCAGGCCCGCCTCTCAGAGACACCTCATGTATCTCAGCGGCCACAACCCAGGTCACCAGACACTTCCACCCACAGACTCAGGGGCCTTCCCAGGCAAAGCAATGGCTCCGCAGAGAAGCCTTACACATGGATTGCTGCCTACTCCTTCCAGATGGCAGCACCCCCAGCATGGGGGCCGGTGGCCAGGCGGTAGTGTCCCTGACATCCAGCAAGCTTGTGGCAGTGGAAGGAGAGGAACTCCAGGAGTGGAAGGCGTGCTGGAAGCCCTGGGCTGCACAGAGGAGGAGCCAGCTACCCACCTCATCTGCGTACTGGACGTCATCCACGGCATACTTCGCCTTGAAGTGCTCCTTGGAATGGATCCTCAAAGAAAAGCACAAGGAATGCCAGGGTCAGGGCTTGGTAATGGCTCAGCGTGGTCACCTTCCTGCCTGCCAAGCCCAGGCCATGGAGCCCCAGGCCCATCCCCATCACGGCCAGCACCCAGCACCCGGCACCGAACAGGTCTGCTTGGAGGGCAAAGGACATTGGGCCACGGAGTGACGGCTGAACCACAGCGGCTTTCCTCAGCAACCCCCGCTCCTCTGTGACCCTAGCCACCTGCAGCCAGCCCCTGCAGACAAAAAGCCCTATCATCCCCTCCACTGCCAGAGACAGTCCCCCAGGGTAGCCAGCCAGTGCACCCCACCCTCTGTGGCATAAAACAATCTGCCTGCCAGGTCTTCATGGAGCATCTTTAAAGGAAAATGTATTTTAAGGTCGGGCACAGTAGCTCACACCTGTAATCCCAGCACTTTGGGAGGCCAAGGCACGTTGATTACAAGGTCAGGAGATCAAGACCATCCTGGCTAACATGACGAAACCCCGTCTCTACTAAACATACAAAAAATTAGGGCATGGCGGCGGGCGCCTGTAGTCCCAGCTACTCAGGAGACTGAGACAGGAGAATCGCTTGAACCCGGGAGGTGGAGGTTGCAGGGAGTCAAGATTGCGCCACTGCACTCCAGCCTGAGTGACAGAGCGAGACTCCATCTCAAATAACAATAACAACAATGTTTATTTTATTTTCTAGAGACAGCATCTTGTTCTGTCACCCAGGCTGGAATGCAGTGGCACAATCACAGCTCACTGCAGCCTCAAACTCCTGGGCTCAAGCGATCTTCCTGCCTCAGCCTCCCAAAGTGCTGGGATTATAGGCATTAGGCACTGTGCCCAGCCACAAATTAACATTTTTAGAAAGTCAATATCAGTATTACTCAATGTGATGAGAAAAACTCAAGCTTACTCACTGCCCCTGAAAAATCTGCCAGTGAGAAGACACAGAATGGACGAGGTTGGGCAGCTCTCGTCCACCTCCTGACGGGCCCTTTGGTCACAGCTGTGCTAGGCAGACCTCCAGCCTGGGTCCAGCAAGCCGCCACCCCCAGGCTCTTGGTCAGCAGATAAGTAAACGTCATTGTTGGTGACAGAGCTTACGTAAGGGGAAAGGAACACAAACCGCACAGGGGAGACACTGAGAGCCAAGTCCAATGACACACGCACACTCGGTCCTATGCCATCCCACACCTGGGCCCCACCTCATCACAGGGGCTCTATCCCCAGCCGTGCCCCAGCCCCCCAGCTGTCTGTGACCTCACGGCGTTACAGTCACCAGGCGCCGGATCCCAAATAGGCCCTCCGACAAAAAACAGCAGATGGTTTCCGGATGGCACTTCCTGGGCTGTCAAGGGGTGGTAGTGAGACAGGAGAATAGGGTCGGGAGGCAAGGAACCTAGGGCTCTTTCATGCAGACTTCCTGGAACTAAATTGAAAGGAAAATCCTAACTTTCCACACCTAAGTAACAAAGGACCAGAGGCTGCTCTCTTTGCAAATCCCCCTTTTTTTCTTGAGGCAGATGGGAAATTGAAAGTACCTCTGATAACAAGTGGAGTCTTGGTTTGCACAGAAATGCAACTTTCTAACTTCACTTTAGAAGTTACAGAGGTTTTAGAAGTGAAGTTACAAAGGTTGCTTTCTGCAACCAATCAGACTGATTGCGAGCCACCACTTCATTTACACAAGGTGAGCACCAAGTGGCCAATGGGAAATCTCCTGGGGGTATTTGGACCCGAGAAGATTCTGTCACTAGGCCCTCGAACCTCTGCTCAGCCGGCTCCCACACTATGGAGTGTACTTTCATTTTGAATAAATCTCTTTTATTCTTTTGTTGCTTCATTCTTTCCTTTCTTTGTGGGTTATGTCCAATTCTTTGTTCAAAATGGCAACAACCTGGACAACTTGCAGTCAAGACCTTCTACAGATAACAGGGAGGGAGGGGCTGCGGAGGACAATGTGCCCTGGGAACCCCACAGAACACGGTGGAGGGAGAGAACCTTGGGACTTGGAGGTGACGACCTTCATGAGTGAGCTCCTGAACTGGTGTCCTAAGTGCCATTCTCAGCCTTTGTGACACTAAGGACCAGCATCACCCCCAGGAAACAGAATCCGCTCCTCTCTCTGAGTCCTCCACCACTTCCCTCCCCACCCAAACCAGGAAGAACCAGTCACAGGGCCCAGGGACGGCTGCAGGGAGCAACAATAAGGAACACCGAGGGCCCAGGAGACTCGCTAGTCTCACTGTGATCAATCAGCTGCTCAGTGCAGCCCACAATGCCCTTTGCTTTCTCTCCCTTTCGGCTTCTCTGAAATGATCACGGGTTATCAAGCTCCTGCTGTTAATTAAATTTGCATGATTCAGTCACATCCACTTGTGCATTTGAGACAGGACTCAAAAGTTAAATGGTCAAGGTCTGACACCTCCATTAGCACGGCCTCGAGCAGTTACGGGGCAGGAACTGATGACGAGCGCCTCGCCTGGACTCCGGAGGCCCCAGACGCAGGGCTTATTGTGCAGCTGGCTCAAGGGAAGCCTGCAGACCCTTTGCTACTGAGCAACCACACTCTCGGCACTGAGTTGACCCCACAACCCGGCACAAAAGCACGTGTCAGAAATACAAAAGGCAGGGCCATCAGCGACACACCAACTCGGACTTTCTGGCTCCATAACAGACACCCTGCGTCCTCAGTTGTTGCCAGCTCTGCCTCTAGCCCCCCTCCCTTCATTGCCTCCAACTGTGACAGGAGTGGAAAGCAACCTCACGGCAGACTGGGGAAGTACAAAGGACATGATTTTGAGGCCAGTGCCCTACAGAGGGGCATCTCAGCCATCAGTGCGGCACCTAACCTTGTCACCTCCACTCCCGTTAGGGGCCTGAAACCTCCCAACTCACCCCAACTGTGCAGAGGGAAGCCACCAGGAAATGCGTTCTGGCCCCTCCTGCCAAAAAGCGCCTCCCGAGCCGGAGGCCTGGTTCTCAACAGGGGAGCCATTCAACAGATAAAACCTGAAAAGCTGCAAAACAGCTTTTCTGGCAACTGTGCATTTCATTCTCTCCTAAAGGGCAGAGATAATTAAGTTTGGATAGTACTTATTTTTCATGTTTGGGGGCTAATTATAGTAAAAACCATTTAAACGTCACCCTAAGGGATATGCGTGCCAGACCTCCACGTCAAACCAGTCACCAAAGGCTTGGCAGCCATGATTTGGTGGGGCCGATGAGAAAAGAAGAGGTGTGGCCACACAAGCCCTGCAAAGCTGGCTGGAGAAGCCCCTGGGGGGCTCTGGACTCCCGCAGACCAGGCTGGCCAGGGCAGGAGGGAGGGCCTGCGCACTGCCCCATGGGGAGTCTGGACTCCAGCAATGGTACTTCACGTCAGGCCCCATCGCATGGGAAGTCTGGATAGAAACAAGCAGACTGGAGGCCGGGTGCAGTGGCTCACGCCTGTAATCCCAGCACTTTGGAAGGCCGAGGTGGGCGGATCACCTGACGTCAGGAGTTCAAGACTAGCCTGGCCAACATGGTGAAACCCCATCTCTACTAAAAATACAAAAAAATTAGCCGGGTGTGATGGCTGTAATCCCAGCTACTCAGTAGGCTAAGGCAGAAGAATCGTTTTAACTCAGGAGGTGGAGGTTGCAATGAACTGAGATCGCGCCATTGCACTCCAACCTGGGTGATGAGATCAAAACTTCGTCTCAAAAAAAAAAAAAAAAAGAAATGACCAGACTGGAGAGGATGGGTCAGCAGAGAAGCTGCTGTCACATCACACACACTCCCCTCAAGTGCCAAGGATAGCTTTGGGAGGAGACAGAAGTCCTCCTACCCAAAGAGGCTCTCGTCCTCCACAGGGGTCAGCATCCAGGGACCCCAGCTGGGCCCTGGCATGAATGAGAGAGGCCTTTCCCAGTCCCCGGAGTCAGAGCCCGTGGCTGCACACACTGCAGTGACTGCCAGCACCTGTGGGGGCCAAGGGTGGGAAGGAGACATTAAATTAACGCCACACAGTGCAGACACAAGGAGTCCTCTAGAAAATGAAATTTCAAAGAGCAGGTCTTGCCAGCTGGCTGGCCACCTGCATGCGGTTAATGAATAAGTAATACGGCCAAATTACAGCCGTCACCATCCATTTCCTGAGGCCCGGCCTTCAGCTACAAACAATGCTGCGTCGCCGACTCACTCTGCTCGTCGCCGACTCACTCTGCTCGCCACAGAAGGCAGCGGCACTTGCTCTGCGGTGGAAGCCGCCAGCCATTCAAGGATGTCATCAGCTGGTCAGCGACAAAAGCAGACCTAGCCACAGTGACGCAGGTGCCTACGCCCAAAGACCACTCCCCGAGCAAGGCCTCCTCACAGGGGCCGCAGAGGGGACGGCGCTGCCCGGGAGGCTGGAGACCAGGTCCAGTGACCAGGCCTGCCCAGAGTCAGCGCCTCAAACCGCCCAGACAGCAGCCGAAGGAGCTCTTCAGCCCCTTCTCAGAGACCTGCACGGCAAAGAGGGGCCCCCACACCCTGCCCATCATGGGGAGCGTGGGAGAGAGGCACCAGAGAGGCTGGGGAAGCCTCGATCCTCTGGACACTTGGTGGGGCAGAGCTGGAAAAACATACAACACACAACACACCCTCATCATGAACACTCTACACACCACACGCACCCACATACAACACAGCACACTCACACCCACCACACCCCCATCACAAACACCCTACACACTACTCACACACCCACAGACACCCCCATCACAAGCACCCTACACACTACACACACACCCTCATCACAAACACCCTACACACCACACGCATCCACACACAATACAGCATACCCACATCCACCACACCCCCATCACAAACACCCTACATACTACACACACACACACATCCTCATCACAAACACCCTATACACCACCCGCACCCACACACAACACAACACACTCACACCCACAGCCCATCACAAACACCCTACATACTACACACACACCCACACACCCCCATCACAAGCACCCTACACACTACACACACACCCCCCCATCACAAACACCCTACACACCACACACACCCACACACAACACAGCACACTCACACCCACCACAGCCCATCACAAACACCCTACATACTACACACACACACCCCCATCACAAACACCCTACATACTACACACACACCCACACACCCCCATCACAAACACCCTACACACTACACACACACCCACACACCCCATCACAAACACCTACATACTACACACACACACCACCCCCATCACAAACACCCTACACACACACACACACACCCCATCACAAACACCCTACATACTACACACACACCCACACACCCATCACAAACACCCTACACACACCACACACACCCCATCACAAACACCCTACATACTACACACACACACCCCATCACAAACACCCTACATACTACACACACACACCCCCATCACAAACACCCTACATACTACACATACACACCCCCATCACAAACACCCTACATACTACACACACACACCCCATCACAAACACCCTACATACTACACACACACCCACACACCCCCATCACAAACACCCTACACACTACACACACACACACACACCATCACAAACACCCTACATACTACACACACACACCCCCATCACAAACACCCTACATACTACACACACACACCCTCATCACAAACACCCTACATACTACACACACACCCACACACCCCCATCACAAACACCCTACACACTACACACACACACACACCCCATCACAAACACCCTACACACCACACACACACACAACACAGCACACTCACACCCACCACAGCCCATCACAAACACCCTACATACTACACACACACACCCCCATCACAAACACCCTACATACTACACACACACACATCCCCATCACAAACACCCTACACACTACACACACACACACCCTCATCACAAACACCCTACACACCACACACACACAGACCCTCATCACAAACACCCTACACACCACACACACCTGCATACAACACAGCACACTCACACCCACCACACCCCCATCACAAACACCCTACACACTACTCACACCCACACACACCCACCACACCATCACAAACACCCTACTACACACACACCCTCATCACAAACACCCTGCACACCACACACACACCCATGCACAACACAGCACACTCACACCCACCACACCCCCATCACAAACACCCCACACACTACTCACACACCCACATACACCCCCATCACAAACACCCTACACACTACACAAACACACCCTCATCACAAACACCCTACACACCACACGCACACCCAAGCACAACACAGCACACTCACACCCACCACAGCCCATCACACCCTACATACTTCACACACACACACACCCTCATCACAAACATCCTACATACCACACACACCTGCACACAACACAACACACTCACATCCACCACACCCCCATCACAAACACCCTACACACTACACACACACACCCACCATACCATCACAAACACCCTACGTACTACACACACACCCTCATCACAAACACCCTACACACTACACATACACCCATGCACAACACAGCACACACATGCCCACATACCCTCCCTCACATGCACCCTACACACCACACACACACACACACAACACAGCACACACACACTCCCATCACAACCTACACATCACACACACACCCCATCACAAACACCCTACACACCACACACACAACACAGCACACGCACACCCACATGCACCCCTCCTCATAAACACCCTATACACCACACACCCCATCACAAACACCCTACACACCACACACACCACAAACACAGCAATGCCCCCCACACACAACATACTCTACATGCATCACACACCTCACACACATCCCCCACATACGTCCTCTCCACATCACATCCATACCTACCCACCCCTCCACATGCACCACACCACACACAGGTATGCACTCCATATGCACACACAGCCCCCCACACATACACCATACATATGCAAACTCTCCTACCATACCCACATCCATCTCTCACACAAGATGTGGGTATGGCCCTGGGAAGGCTGAGCGCCCCTCCCTGCATACCAGAGCCAGGGACGGAACAGGGTACAAAGTATAAAGGTTCCAGGAGGGCCCCCCGACCCGGTCAAAGTGGCTCCCCAACTCTGGGCTCTGAAGCTGCATGGGGCACTGACTCACAGAGGCCCACAGCCAAAGCCACCCTCCACTAAGCCCGACTCCGATGAAAAATGATGGGAAACGCTCTCACATTCAAAAGACACCACACACTGTTGTGAGCAGAGACTCGGAATAAAAATGCATTCAAAACTACCACCCTCCTCGTCCCAGAACGGGCCTGGGGTGAGGAGTGGGCCGGCCTCAGGCTGCCCACGGCCCCAGGCGTCTGCAACCCTGACAACAGCGAGGCCGTTTCCGCAGGAAGTGGCAGATCCTGCAGACGGGGGTGCCGTTTCCCTGGGCGACTTTGGATCGCAGTATCTGCCAGATGGATTTTCAAAAACCAGCAGATAGGGACTCAAAAGGAAGCTGAGGAGCTGAAGGTCAAATGTGCAGTCTGGTGGGTTTTGCTTGCAAAGGCCAGGTACTCCTGTCAGCCTCGCTCCTGGTGCCCTAGTGATTCCAGGAGCAGCTGGAAGCAGCCGTACGCAATCAGATCTGGCCACTCCCCAGCTCCGGTCCCACACAGTCAACCTCGCCACCACTGCTCTGTTACAACTGAGCCTTCTCTCCCGAAGGCTCAGGATGTAGAGACTCAGACAGGGTCATCCCAGGGCAGAGGAATGGAGACGCCTGCTGGGGGTGGCTGTGGTAGGGAACCAGGATGGCAGGACACAAGGGTCTACCTCTCAGCTATGGGGCCAGAAGCCCCCTTGGGATGAAGGCTGCCTGATCTGACCTGCCCAGCATGCACACAGAGGAGGCATCCGCCCTGACTGCTGAGCTGCTTCTCTGAGCAGTGGGACATGTCAACAGGCTCTGAGCCAGCAGTGAGGGCCATGAGGAGGATGAGAGGGCAGCCAGGTCAAAACTGCAGGTGTCACCCAGAGTCAAGGATCCCCTGGCGCAGGAGCCCTCACTCGTCCTGAGGCGTGCCACTTGCAAGAAAGGCTGAGGCCACAACTCTGCTCTGGGTGGAGAGAGGATGCTGGGAGAATCCTCCTGCAGAAAGCAAACCTAAACTCTTCGTCACTGCTGTCCCAGTTACAATGGCTGGGGAATAAACCACTCCAACATTTAATGGAGTGCAAGACCACCGATCATGTTCATGGACTCTGAAGGTCGGGAATTCGGACCGAGCCCGGAGAGGACAGCAAAGCTCTGCTCCACATCTAGGACCTCAGCAGGTGGAAGGCTGGGGCTCGGAACCACCTGGGGCTCATGCACGCTGGCGGCTGGTGCTGCTGGCGGCTGGGGTCCCCCTGTGGGGAGTCTGTGCTTCCTCATGATGTGGCGGGTGGGTTCCCAGGGCAAGCACCCCACGGGAGAGAACCAGGTGGAAGCCACAATGCAGTTTACAGTCAAGCCTCAGACATCACACAGCAGTACCGCCACCTGGTCATGAGGCCCAGACCTGGGTCAGGCAGGAGGGAAACAGATGTCACCTGCAGACAGCGAGTGTCCAGAAACACTGCTGTGGCCATTTTTGGACACGACAATCTGCCTCCTGGAACCATCCCTGCCTCGTGTCAGTGTCACAGATACAACCGCCACTACACTGGCCAGCACTGTAACTCCAGTCCTGGGGGGCTTCCAGAGCGGCATCACAGGGAAGGAACTGGAGCCCCAAACATGACCAGACCCACTCGCAAGCCCCACGGCCCCTCAGAAGCCACACTGAGCAAGCAGGCAAGCTCAGCCTCCAACCGCAGCTCCAGCAAGACCCGGCGGCAGGACCTGCACGGGTCACACTCCCATGCTGAGCCATTTCTTCTTTTATAACAGGGCAGTCATAAGGATTCCACCAGGAATGAGATGAAGGTCGACAGTAAAGATCACAACAGGATGGGAAGGCACCGTCAGGTGAGGGCCTCCGAGGGGCAGCCCGGTAGAAGCCCCAAAGGCACTCAGCCCGGGTGTGTCCACTCCGTGCCCTTTTTCCCAGGGGCTGAGCCAGGAGATCACCCCCAGGAGAAACAGCCCTCTTTTCTTCTGCTGCCAATTGTGCTCCAGGCTGAGTCCTGCCCAGCAAAGATCCCAGTCTTGCCAGGCTGGAATCCTGCCAAGCAGCCTAAGAGCAGAATGATCACCAACTTGTAAGCCTGAACCCCTCTCCCTGAGACAGCAGGAGCAGCACACACCACAGCCAACAAAGGCAGAAACGGAGTCTGCACTGAAGGGAGGGTGAGGGGAGGGTGGTGCTGGAAGCAGGGGAAGCCCCACTGTGGCCCCAGCCCTCGGCACAGAGCCCAGTCCCTGTGGCAGCCAGGGGCCTTGTCACTCAAACCAGTCACAGCCTCTCCAGCCCACCTGGTAATGAGCGTTCTGGGGCACCAGGCAGCAAAGGCTGCAATTTATACATTAGCCCGGAATAATCACTCTCCAGGTGGAGATGACACGCAGCGAGGCGGCCAGCATTTAGCAGGATCCTCTGATCACCTCAAACCTCCCTGGTTAAGTACAGTGTCCACCCTGGCACCTCTGAGCAGGCAGAACAGCTCCTCGGGGGTGGGGGAACCTGGAACAGTAGGCACCGTGGAGGGTGGAAGCAGGTGCACCATAGCCAGAGCCTCTGCTCCATCTCACACGTGGGCCAGGAGGGCAGGGCCTGCACTGTGTGCAGAGGCAGGCAGCAAATAACACACCTAGCACATCAGCAACAGGTCTCAGAAAGGCAGTCCCCCAACCCCAACCCAACCCACCACCCTCAGGCACGCACAGGGCCATGCCACACCTGTCGATGCCATGCAGGAGTGACGGTCTCCCAGGGCCAAAGCCTCAAACGTTTTCACAGAGCGAGGAAGCTAGAATTTCAGGATTAACAAATTGCACTTCTAAACAAACAAGGCCCCCAGCTGACAGGGCTCTGATGAGTGGGGAACACCATGGTTCTCGGTCTCGAGTCGAATTAGAAAAAATGACATGGACACACATGGAGTGGTTTTAAGGAGTGGAGAATTTAATAGACCAGAAGGAAGGAAGAAGACAGAAGTAGCTCCTCTGTACAGAGACAGAGGAAGGGGGACTCCAAAGCTGAAAGAGGAGGTCCCCAAGTGCAGTGGCCACCAGCCAGGTATATATGCAGAGGCTGGGGGAGGTGGTGTCTGATTTGCATAGGGCTCAGGAGATTGGTTTGACCAAGCACGTTATTCACATAGCCCACGAAAAAGCTGGCCCTCCCACCCTAGCCTTTTAATATGCAAATGCAGGGTACCATGGATGTTCTACACATGTGGGGATATGTGGGGGCAGCCATGTTGCCAGGAACATGTGGGGCAAGGGCAAGAAGGCCTTGGGAATCGCCATGTTGGGTGGACCCAGTTTCTAATGGCCTGCATCTGCATATCAAAGGTTGCCTGCCTGGCTTTAGGAGCTGTGGCTTTACCAGAAAACTTCCCAAGGACCCCTTTTCCTCTCTATCTACCTAAAATAATTTCTTAATAACTCCTACGACACAGTTGTACTCCAGCTGTAACATCCCTTCCCAACCAAGGGTGCAGGGCTCTGGTGCGAGACAGGCTGTCACAGCCCTGACCGCACGCCCTTCCTCCTGCAGTTCTTCCCTACTCCCCGTCCCCAGGCCCAGCCCGGCCCTCCCATCCCACCTCCCCTCCACCTCCCCTCCCCACCCCTAGCCCATGGTTGGTAGCCGCGGTGCCTCAGCCAGGCTGCTCCTTACTTTCCCATCCAGGTGGCATGGCTGGCAGGAAGCCTGGGCACAAACAGGGTCGACTTCCCAGTGTCAACATCAATGACGCCGAAGCAGCCTGGCTCAGTGACACCGAACGCCCAGTGAAAAAAGGACTCCTGTGGCAGGAACAAGAACTCTTGTTAGCCAGTGGAATGTGAGATGCAAGGAGGGACCGTCCGGTGGCTGCATCGCAGCACCCCAGAGAGCCAGCTCAGACCGACAGCCTCTTGCAACTGACCCCAGCCCCAGACATCCCTTCCCCTTAGCACCCGACTCCCTGGCTCATCCTCCCGTGGTTTGGCAGGGGGCAACCTGACAGCTCCTCCACCCTGCTGAGAGCCCTCCTTGATGCTGTAGGTTTTGGGTATGTGCCCAAGCCCCCCTGTATTCCCACCCCCTAGGTCCATGACAGGGCGCCCAGCACCACCACACATCCAGCTCAGTCCTGCCTCTCTGCCACGTGCAGGCAGGCAAGACGCCCCCCAGATTCCAGTGCCCAGGCCGGATATCTGCACGGAAATGGATTCCTCCATTTAGGACTTCTTACTTCCCTCTCCCACCCCCGGGGCGGCTGATGACTTCAGTGTTTAGGGATGAATGCTGCGCTAAAAGGACGTCACATAGGTACGGTGGAGGAGGATCTCTTCCAAAATTAGCCTTGCATACCATCAGAAAGGGAGCCAACAGCTGAATTTAGGAAATCGGTTTTTAAGCCGCAGAATATTTAAACCTGGAGAAGCATCAAGACTGGCCAGAGAAAACTTATTTAGACCGCCATGTCTCTCACTGCCATGGGACTGCAGGCTTGCAGCTGTGTGAACAATAGCGGACAGACGGGCCCCTTCGGGCAGAAGGTGCTTTTAGTAAAGAAAAAAATGGTCTGCGGTCGCTCAGCAATGGGTCTCAGCCCATCTGTGGACTGCCGGGGCAACAGGGTTCAGCTAGGGAAGCCATGCCTTCCCATATCCTCTCCATACTCAGCTCCCCTTCGCATTCCCATCTCTCTTCTTGCCAGGATGTCGCATGGGCACATTCCCTAGGCTTTGCCCACCCCAGAGAGGTTCTGAAGCTCCCGCTGTGGTCAGGCTCCAGCTCTGGGCATGGCAGTGGGGAGAAAATAGCACTAGATTTAGAGATGGAAGACGAGGTTCTAATCCCAACTCCACCTCTTGGCAAGTCATTTTCCCTCTGAGCCTCAGTTTTCTCATCTGCAAAATGGGTGTAATGCTAAGATCTGTGAAAGTGGGCCAAGCTCAGAGCCTCACAGTCTTCCTGGGTGGGTGTCCTCATGTTCCTGTACCTGGGGACTGAGTGCTGCCAGTGACTCTCAGCCATGGCCACCATGATCAGGCTGGTTGCCCGCAGGTGGGCCACCCACCGCCCCACATCTTCAAATTCTACATCTTCAAGGAGCCCCTGGACCACTTCCCAGGCGAGGAAACGGAGGTTCAGGGAGGGCCACAAAAGGCAGCTCTGGCCAAGCTGGGGCCTCCAACTCCTGCTCAGGCGAGAGGCCCCATCACAGGCCCGCTCACCTGCGGCCAAGGGGGCAGGCTCACCTGGCGGAAGAGGACCCCAGTGTCGGTGCAGTAGCGCTGAGTCTCTTCCCCGCCCTGCAGGACCACGACGGAGCCGGCCTGCACAGCGGGGTTCTTCCGCAGCCGCTCACACAGGCGCTGCCGGTTCAAGGCAAAGAGCGCCAGCGGCACCTTCAGGGTTTCATTCCCCAGCCAAAATGAGGGTCTGCAGAGGCAAGAGCACACACAGCCACACAGGCCTCTGTTAGCATCTCCAAGCATGCCCACACCTGAGATCGGGGTGACCGGAGGCCCGAGCCTGCCGTGGGACCCCCATCAGCACGGGGCAAGCTGCCCGAGCTCCACCTGCTTTTGACCCAGAAATAGCCCCTCACTGGTCCCCCTGAGAACCACAGGGGCTTGTCTCCCCTCCATCACCCATGCTGTCCTGACTCCACCCCCCTGCTCCTCTGTCCCCCAACCAACTGCCCAGCAGGCCACAGGGACTGCACACTCGAATCTGCAGCAGGTCCCCAGTCCTGCTGCATTGGTGCCCATGACCCTGGGGGCCACTCTCTCTGTGGAAACCCTCCCCAACAGCAGCTGGTCCAGGCTCCCTACCAGCCAGGCCCCCAGCTCCCGGCCCAACCTCCCTGCTGAAGCCCAGCTTGGCCCAACCCTGGGGCCTCTTCCCTAACCGGCTCCTTCCCTCAGCTCAGCTGAGCTCACCCGATCCCTCGGCTCAAAGACCATCTGCATCTGCAGACCAATGACGTCTGGCTCCAGACTCACAGACCCATCGGCCACCCTCAGCAGGCAGAAGATGGCCCTGAACCAAAGCCGCTCCTCCCCAGCCTCCCCCGACACAAAGCACCTGCGCCTGGACAGTCCTGCAGGCCCTCCTGACCTCCTATCTCATCCAACCTCCTGGCCACCAGCAAGGTCTGGACTCTACCTTCAATGCACATCCCCATCCCCAGGGCCACCGCCCCATGTCCCGTCTAGACAACTGCAGGCAACTCTCAACAGCGCTCTTGGCCCCAGCTTCCCCACAGCCTGGTCTGCACCTTCTGCCACAATGGCCCTTTCGAAATGCCAATCCCAGCACACACTCTCTGCCCGACCCCGTGCTGGCTGGCTTCTCTGAGTGCAGACTTCACTCCCCAGCCATGAGGGATCCAGGCCCCCAGTTCACCCTTGGTTTCCTCTGCTGCAGCATCCTCGCTCATCCCTGAACAGCCAGAACACTCCAGCCTTTGCCGCTGCGGTGCCCTGTGGAGAATGCTCTTCCCAAGGGCCCTTTTACCCAGCCTCTGCAGAAATGCCCCTTTCCTACCCAACCCACCCCCCAGCTCTCTTCACGTCTCTTTAGAGCCCCCATCACTCTTCATTTATTTGTTTGCTGGCCCTCCAGGTAACGTGTAAGCTCCCTGAAGGCAGGGACAGAGCAGGTGTCGGTATCTATGGAATGAATGAATAAACAGACGGTGGTCCCAGCAAGCAGGCTGGAGGCCGGGGCGGGTGTGGAGAGACAATGGGGATGAGGTGGAGGAGGAGTAAGCAGGGGCGGGGTATGCAGGAGGGAGCCCCTGCAGGCTCTCCAGCCAGGGGACAGTGGGTGGGCATGGAGGTCAAGGAGGCAGGGACGTCCCAGAGCTGGTGAGAGCAGAGAGCGCTGCCCAGGAACTGCAGTGAAGCTGCGGATGAAACCTGCCCTCACAGTGCAGCACTGTGAAGCTGCCTGGGGCACCTCTTACACTCACCTCACATGGGACCCTCAGAGGCCCTGACCCTCCTGCCAGGGTCCCACAAGCAGGTGACACCTTCTGCACATCTTGGCTCCAATACGACCTTCTCAGGATGGTCTACCCCAGCCTCCCTCTTTGAACCTGCAACTCTTCTCCTTGCCCAACCCCCTACTAGTCCCTGGCCTGAGGTTTCCCCACTTGCTCTCCAGATACACCCCCCTGCACTGTACCCAGAGGCTGACCTACCCAACCTCCTCAGCGTGGATGCTGCCTCCTGCCTCCAGGCACGCTGAGCCTACGGCAGGCAAAAGAGGCTGGGGGCAGGAGGAGAAGGAGGAGGACAGTGGATCCACTCCCCTGGCTCCCTCCCTGGGGACCCTGGAACTAAACGGCTGGGGGCACGTCTCCACCCAGGGCCACTGCTCTGATGAGGCCACCCTGCCCCACAGCACGGCCCTTGCTGGGTTTCTGACCAGGTTCCCCACTCTTCTTTCCTGGGTTCCCTTAACATGCGCACAGCTCTGCATATCGTCCCCACTCTCCACTCTCCTTAGTGGGCCCCTGAAGTAAACTCCTAATGTGGGGCCAGGTCCCTGGCTAAGACAACGCTTAGCACTCAGCACCTTCCAACCTAAATACAGCGGGTGCTGCCTGGTGCTTCCTGGTGTTCTCCAGCCCACCCCCTCGGGTGGAAACACTGGGAGATGGAGCTCCACGTTGCCTCGGTCACTGCCGTGCTCTCACCTGGCACCTTGCCTGACACACAGCAAACGCTCAACACATATCTGCTGAATGACACACAGGACCACACACACAGCTGTGGGATGAGAAGATGCCACATCAGCCGCAGCGGGGCAGGAAGCAGCCCTGGAGCCCCAGCCTGCCCAGGAAGGGTGGAGGGTCAGAAGCAGCCGCACATGCTGACATGACTAGAGCTCCCCCACATACCCTTCCTACCCTCCCAGGAGGGTGAACAGGTGGCTGGGTGGACACCAGCAGCCAGAGCTTCCTCTGGGCTACGGCTGCTTTTCTCCCACACTCAGCCATCGGGATGAAAGGACAGAGGGAAGTCGGTGAGAGTTTGTAAACATGACCACATCCCAGATGGCCACGCCGTCGGGAACTGAAAGTGCAGTCACCAGCACCTTGTGCTCAGACGTCCCCCACAGCCTCCCATGCCCTTCACTCGAGAAAGCCCATGGTGGGATGGGCACAGGGGCAAAACTCATCTCTGCAGAGTCCCCAACAGCACAGGGGCAATGACACCGAGGCCCTACTATGGACAGCCTCAGCCACAGTCGTCCAACAGCACGACCAGCCGAAAATGCCCATCCTCAGCCACCAGCCTGGCCCCCACCTGCAATGCTCGCAGAAGGGCTGGCCTTCCCTTTGTCCAGAACCTTCTGAGAGACTGAAATTTCTCAGGGCACACGGACTGGGATCCCAAGGGCTGAGCAGAAAACTTGATAAGCCACCTTCTCCTTGAGCACTCAGCTGCAACTGCAAAGAAGATCTACAACCATAGCCGGGCGCGGTGGCGGGCGCCTGTAGTCCCAGCTACTCAGGAGGCTGAGGCAGGAGAATAGCATGAACCCGGGAGGCGGAGACTGCAGTGAGCCAAGATCACGCCACTGCACTCCAGCCTGGGCAACAGAGCGAGACTCCGTCTCAAAAAAAAAAAAAAATCTACAACCATGCTTACTTCTCCACAGGGCTCTGCCAGAACAGAACCCACCCTGTGCATGAGAAGGGCTAGCCTGAGCCACGAGGCAGGGCAATACGCTACAGTCATTAATTACAGGACACCAAGGAATAAAGTTTTATAGAGACATGCCCTTTGATTTCTCATGGCAGAAACCAAACCCCCAGAGAGACTGTCAGGCTCAGAGCCAACACAGATGAATTCTTCCTGCAAATTCAGCAAATGCAGCACCAATAAAACATCTCCAACAGGTTTCTGCTGCAGTTTTTGTTAAGTGGCATCCGGAATTTAAAAGGCAAAAGCCATTATCATCCCCAGGTCCCAAGGTAAATAAGCCATGCTTTGCTGCAGACAGACAGGGCGCAAGAGCTCTAGGGCCTCAGAGACCCACAGAACAAGTCTCTGAGACCCAGAGGCCAGGATCCCCGCTGCCCTGGCAACAACCAAGACCCGGTAAGCAGCCCAGGACCAAGAACGGAGTGACCAAGACTGAGGCCAGTTCCCAAGGAGGGTAGGACGCCACTGCCCCTGCAAGCCATCCCTGTCTCCATACAACCCACACCCCCGTATCAGTACCGGGCCACCCTCTCCTTAACAGCCAACTGCAGGGCTCTTACCTAAGGCCTAGGGACCCCCAAGGATTCATCCTCAAAATTAGGGGCTCCATCTACTTGAATGGGAAAAAGCTATACCTTTATTTTCTCTAACCTCCAATTCAAATTTACATTTTCTTCAATTATTCACATAAGTAACAAACTACTCAGTGTCAGCAATGCATGTTAATCTGTCACTAGCAAAAATCAAAGGTATTTTAATATTACGTTATTGCTGTTGCAGTATCTCGAAATATCACTTTTGCACCTCACAACTTCAAAATTAAAGTAGTTGGGCCAGGCGCAGCGGCTCATGCCTATAATCCCAGCACTGTGGGAGGCAGGAATTTGAGACCAGAACGGGCAACATGGCAAAACCCCATCTCTACCGAAAACACAAAATTAGCCAGGAATGGTGGCTTGTGGTTGTGGTCCCAGCTACCCAGGAGGCTGAGGCAGTGGGATTGCTTGAGCCCTGGAGGCAGAGAGTACAGTGAATAGAGATCCCAACACTACACTCCAGCCTGGGGGACAGGGCAGACCCTGTCTCAAATTTATGTAACATTTTGATAACTGTATTTCCAAATAATTGGATTTTATTTTTGAAATATTCTGTACTTATTTCACGCATTTAAAAACATTACGCCAGCCAGGCACGGTGGCTCACGCCTATAATCCCAACATTTTGGGAGGCCAACACAGGCGGACCATCTGAGGTCAGGAGTTCGAAACCAGCCTGGCCAACATGGTGAAACTCTGTCTCTACTAAAAATACAAAAAGTAGCCGGGCATAGTGGTGTACACCTATAATCCCAGCCACTCGGGAGGCTGAGGCAGGAGAATCACTTGAACCTGGGAGGTGGAAGTTGTAGTAAGCCGAGATCAAGCCACTGCACTCCAGCCTGGGCGACAGAGTGAGTCTCCCTCTCAAAAAACAAACAAAAAAAAAAAAACATGACGCCAAGAATGGTGCATAGGTTTCACTGATGCCTGTGGGGTCCACCGCACAGACAAGGAAAAATCTAGAATGTGCACTAGAATGTGGAGTCGCTGGCCAGGCGCGGTCGTTCATGCCTGTAAACAAGGCACTTTGGGAGGTTGAGGTGGGTGGATCACGAGGTCAGGAGTTCGAGACCATCCTGGCCAACATAATGAAACCCCATCTCTACTAAAAATACAAAAAAATTGTCCAGGCGTGGTAGCAGGCACCTGTAATCCCAGCTACTCAGGAGGCTGAGGCAGGAGAACTGCTGGAACCCAGCAGGCAGAGGTTGCAGTGAGCCATGATCGTGCCATTGTACTCCAGCCCGGGTGACAGTGCAAGACTCTTTCTCAAAAAAAAAAAAAAAAAAAGGCTGTGGAGCCACTTCTAGATAGGGCCACACCGCTAAACTCCCAGCAGGAGAGGCCAGCCAAGGACCAGCCACCTCCTCCCCTCAGCCTCCAGCGTGGGGCCAGGCACCAGACAGACGCTCGGGCAGCCCACTGGGTGCCTGACCGTAAGTGCCAGGCTGGAGAGGGTTGCCACAGCTGGAGAGGACCTTGAGGCAACTGACCAGCATCTTCCACCTTGCACTTCTCAGCATACACAGAAACCAAGAGAGGGCTGTGTGGAGTCAGGACCTGGGGAAGAGCCAGGGAAGGACACTCAGTGGCCAGCCTGCCTCCCACAGGCCCACCCATCCCCAGCCCCCAGAGTCGGCCTGAGTCTTCTGCTCCTGGAGCGCAAGGTTCACATTAGGGTGGGGTTGGGCTCGTGACCCACAATCTGAGTCCTGCAGAAGACTCTCCAGAAGAATGCTGACTCCAGTGTAACCTATGGCCCAACAGGTGCACGCCCAGGAGAGCTCACCTATTGCCTCTTTCTGGCTCTGCAACAGCTCCTGGGAGCCACTCAGTGAAAGAATTAAAGCTATTTCTTCATCCTATTCCTCGGAATTCTGTCACCGTGACTCCTTCCCTCCATCACTAGGAGTCTCCCAGGAAAGCAGGATGGGATGCTGTACTAATTTAGAGTAAATCCCCTTTTCATTCATTTCATCAAGCACCAATCACAGGGCAGCCACAGACTGGCCCTGAGCCTGAGGATACAACAGAACCCCTGGGCTCTAAGGATGCTAAGAGAGGCATGAAGGGAAGCAACTCCTAACCCACAATGGGTAGACGTGGAAATGTGTCCTGCTGGTGAGAAAAGCGCGTGCTCCGGAGTTCTGAGCACTCAGCCTTTACCGGAGGGCTGGGAAAGGCTTCTGGGAAAGGGAACCATCTGAGCTGGGCCTGCAAACATTTGAACAATCACATAGAGGACAAGAGCATTCCAGGGATAGCGGGTGAGTGTGCAAGGGAAGAAGGGAATGGAAAAGCCATGTGGGGGAGCAGACGCAGACAGGTCTGGCTGGAGCTGAGATATTTCAAATGATCAACCCTGCCTGTGGAATGCTCAAAGCATGGCTCAAGGAGACAGCAGTGCCACCAAGTGCCATGGGATAGGGACCCCCTCCATGAGGGGATGGGAGGTGACGTCACGGCACTCCGTCTCAACCTCAAACCTATACCCAGACTAGCAAGAGAAAGTAGGATCAACCCTGAAACACTCCCAGAGTAGACTCTTGAGTTTCAAATTGAATCTGAGATGCTAGTTTAGGGCTTCCCCTACTCCCCAAATCATATGGGGCACACCCCAGTCACCTGGAACTCTCATGGACCCCCTCTGTCCCAGGCTCTGGTAGGATTCTACAGACAACCAAATCCAACTCCCACGGAGCCCATGGCCATGGCCGTGACTTGCTGGCGTCATGCCTCGTTATGCCTGACTCTATGATCTGTCCTGTGGGTGCAGCTGGGAGCTGAGCCGGAAACATACTTAATCGATCTGCTCTTAAGGAAGCCACTGGGGTCAACCTCAGGCTCAAAGTACCCATGGGAAAGCCCCATACCAGACTGGGATGGCTCTTCCCAAGGAGACTGCCAGGCTCTGGAAGCTCCCACGCCCTCTCAATAGCACACCTTTCTAAGACTTGCCTGTCAGGCCTCTGAGCCCAAGTCAAGCCATCGCATCCCCTGTGACTTGCACAGATACGCCCAGATGGCCTGAAGTAACTGAAGAATCACAAAAGAAATGCAAATGCCCTGCCTCGCCTTAACCAATGACATTCCACCACAAAAGTGAAAATGGCCGGTCCTTGCCTTAAGTGACGATATTATCTTGTGAAATTCCTTTTCCTGGCTCATCCTGGCTCAAAAAGCTCCCCCACTGAGCACCTTGTAACCCCCACTCCTGCCCGCCAGAAAACAACCCCTCTTTGACTATAATTTTCCTTTACCTACCCAAATCCTATAAAACGGCCCCACCCTTATCTTCCTTCACTGACTCTCTTTTCGGACTCAGCCCGCCTGCACCCAGGTGAAATAAATAGCCATGTTGCTCACACAAAGCCTGTTTGGTGGTCTCTTCACATGGACGCGCATGACACTGCCACTCTGTTTTGCCTCCCTCACCCACCCTGTGTGGTGGCCCAGAGAATTCGTTCTGCTAGAAAAGCTCTCATTCTGGGACCAGGCGCAGTGGCTCACACCTGTAATCCTAGCACTTTGGGAGGCCAAGGTAGGTGGATCACCTGAGGTCAGGAGTTCGAGACCAGTCTGGCCAACATGGTGAAACCCCATCTCTACTAAAAATACAAAAAATGAGCTGGGCGTGGTGGCACACGCCTGTAATTCCAGCTACTGAGGAGGCTAAGGCAGAAGAATCGCTTGAACCTGGGAGGCAGAGGTTGCAGTGAGCCGAGATCGTGCCATTGCACTCCAGTCTGGGTAACAAGAGCAAAACTCCGTTTCAAAAAAACAAAAACAAAAAAAGAAAGAGAAAAAGAAAAGCTCTCATTCCAGGATCCAGTCAGTTCCAGACTTGCTTCTATCCAGACATCAGCTTGGTTCCTGCAGGAAAGCAGCAGGTCTCAGGCCAGCTTGGAATCCTGAACCCAAATGCAACCCCTGGCACTTCCTGTGAGCACTAAGCCAGCCTAAACAGAGAGACAGCACACCCACGGCTGGGCATCAGCCTGCTCATTCTACCCTTTAAAAGGGTCACAGGCTGGATTCAAAGATCTGACCCTGAGTTCCTTGACACCCATCTGAGACTTTGTCTGCACTGTTCTCTACCCAAAGGGAGTCTCATTGCTGAAGGATTAGCACAAAAGTCATCCAGGGAGTGAAGCCTTCCAGCACTTTCCCTGAGCTCAGAATCCATGTCCCTCCTTTGCAAATGCCAAGACCACAGGTAAGCAGATGGATGACAGAGTCCCATGTGTCCATCTGCCCCAGTGGCCTGTGAGTACCTAAGGGAAGGCCCAATGCCATTCCCGGAATACAGCAGGTGCCCACAAAATGTTTGATTTGTATGTTCTAAGCTCCCTCAACCTTGGGGGCCAAACGAGAACCCACTTTCTGTTGCCATTTTCCCTGCATCTTAAAAAGAGAGATGCATTCAGTCCACTAGATTCCCCCATTCTGACCTCAGTTTCCAACCTGGCATCTAGAACACTGCCCCATCCTACACCAAGCCCCCTCTACCCCACTGAGCCACCAGACCCACACCTTCTCCCACTGAACTCACACATAGCTCAGGGGAGCCTACTCTTTTAAAACAGACCCAGCAGCTAGTAACAAAACCCTTCCGGCCCCTCAGGGCAAAGTCTGAAGAAGCCACCTGGAACACCACACCTTCCAGCCCCAGGCATGCACCCCTGTCCCCAGAACACTCTGAACTCTCAACCTTTGTCCCTTACCCTGGGCTCAGATGCTCCCTATCTGGGAGAGTCCGCCCAACGCTCCGGTAAACCCATCTGTCCACCCTTCCTCCCACTAGGACCACTCAGCCTTCTTTCATTCAGCCCAGTATGGAGCACCTACTGTGTGCAAGGCACTGGGCTAGTGAGAACCAGGTTAACGGACCTGCCCTTGCACTCTAAATGCAGAGAAGATAATGAACAAGTACAAACAATGCTCTATATGGTTTATTAGGTAATGATAAGGGCACAAAAAGTGGGATAGATGGTTAGAAAAGGATTCCCTGAGGAGGTGACATTTGGCCCCTGAAAGAAATGTGGACGTGCCCTGCGGGGAAAAGGGAATTCCAAGTCCGTCTCAAATACCGCCTCCTCCGGGAAGCGCCCGGGTGCCTGCGGTCCTCGCAACGCCGCCCTCTCACTTGGGGGTCTTGGCAGCGAACATGCGTGTCGACCCCAGCCCCCACCGCAGCCGCACACAGTGGGGTCGCCAGACGCGCGCAGATAGGGCCTGAGCCAGCCAGGAGGGTGGAGAGGGGCTGCGGCCGCCGCGCTGACCCTGACTCAGAGCGTGAAGCTCGCCGACCGGCGCTCGGACTCTGGGCCGACGGGAAGAGGCACCTACCCGCGGCATTCAGCGAGCCCGGCTGGAGTTCTCACCCGCGGTCCGGCTGGGACACCCTTGCCCCTCTCCACGCCAGCGGGAAACAGCGAGGGAGGCGCACTACTCACCCGGTGGCCGCCGCCATATTCGCCCGGCACCGGCGTCACGTGCAGTGCGGCGTCAGCTGAGCCCCTCCGGGTCCCAATGCGTGGGGCGGGGTAAGAGCGGGGAAAGAGCGGGGAAAGGGCGCGGAAGGGGAGGTGGGGCCGGGAGTCCTGGACCCACCTCCTCCAGAGCCAAACTCCACGGTACGGGAAGGGGCGGTACCTGGGGAGGAGCGGATCGCTGAAGGGGCGGGGCTCCCGGAGAGGGGCGGGCCCAAGAGCGCGACCAGCATAAATGGGCGGGCTGCCTACAGGAGACAGTAGGTAGGCGTAGCGGGCAGCATCTTCCTCCTTTGCGTGGCAGGAGGGAGATCCTGAAGCAGAGGACACCTTGATTCTGGTTCAGCCCCCGATCTGGCGTCCCAGCCAACCCGGGAGAAGAACACATAGGAATAAAGAAACCACGTGGGAGGAGAGGAGGGAGACTGACTCAGGCTAGGGTCGGGACAGAGGTGGGGATTTTTGTTTAAGAAGGGAAAGGGCAGGCCGGGCGCGGTGGCTCAAGCCTGTAATCCCAGCACTTTGGGAGGCCGAGACGGGTGGATCACGCGGTCAGGAGATCGAGACCATCCTGGCTAACACAGTGAAACCCCGTCTCTACTAAAAAAATACAAAAAATCTAGCCGGGCGAGGTGGTGGGCGCCTGTAGTCCCAGCTACTCGGGAGGCTGAGGCGGGAGAATGGTGTAAACCCGGGAGGCAGAGCTTGCAGTGAGCTGAGATCTGGCCACTGCACTCCCGCCCGGGCGACAGAGCGAGACTCCGTCTCAAAAAAAAAAAAAAAAAAAAGAAGGGAAAGGGCTTGAGCAAAGGCCGGGGGACAACTGGAGGACTCTAAAGGTGCAGCAGCCCGAAGAGTGTGCGCGAGAGAGGGGCAGCCTAAGGGAAGTAAGGGCCAGACCCTGCGGGGCCTCCACCATGGGGCCTGTGAGTTAAGTCTGGTAGGATCTTTTCTAGGTTTCCTGGGCTGCCGAATGGAGAAGCTGGAGAAAGGGAAGCCAGGGAGGAGGACAGGCGAGAAGTGGGCACAGCCAAGAAGGGTTTAGGAAGGAGAGTCTGCCAGAAGGCTTACTTCTCTGCCCCACTGGGCACTGGTACTGGGTGCAGAGTCCTACAGAGAAGGGGTAGGGACCCTGCAGCAGACGCTGCCCTCCCTACTGCCAACAGGGTCAGGGCATTACAGGCACGGCCCAAATGCGTTGCACATGTGAGCTCATAGAAACCTCACCACAGCCCTATGAGGTCGAGACTATCTTTAAGTCTATTTTACAGATAAGGAAACTGAGGCCAGACAGTGCTCACACGGGGGCTGAGCTCATGAAACCATACCCTGAGGAATGACCTCACTGCCCATGTGAAGGAAGGGGGCCCCACACTGTTGGGGGAGGGCGTCCCTGGCACCCAGGGCCACACAAGGGTGTACAGATGTGTGTGGACAGGTGGATGAGTGGCCCAGGTAGGCCTGTGGGGCTCCTGACCCCAGCCTGCAGCTGTCCCACAGCTGGAAGTGGCTTCTGATCAAAGGCTATGGATTGGGGGATGCTTCTTGTTTCTTTATCGAGACAATGATGTGGGTCACCATGGCCAGGCTGGTGGGAGCCAGGGGCTGTGACTGGAGAAGCAGCTGCTGTTTGTCCCCATGAAGCAGGGAGGAGAATAGCCTCCTTAAATCGGAAGAAGGGAGCCAGCCATAAGCAGGGTAGTGAAGGGCACGCAGCACGGTTACCTGGAAGCCCAGTACCATCCCTGCTGTCCCCATGGCAGGAGGGAGCTAATGGGGCCACCTCACCGGGCTGCTAGAGGATTTCAGGTTTACACACAAACCTGCAGGCACGGCCCGAGAGGCCAAAGCTGCCAGGAGGACGGTGGCCCCTCCAGACAGCCCCTCCTACCTCCCAGACCCAGATAAGGAAAATGAGAGCTAATGGAAGAGGGGGGCCTCATCCCTTCTACCCCTTCCCACAACACATGGGCAATTTGCAGGGGTCCCTGACCTCCAGGCAAGGTCCAAGAGGAGCTCTCGCCACCCTCTTGCCAGTTTCCAGGGAGGAGAACAGAGGTAAGGATTCACACCCCGCTGCCTGGCCCAGGGGCCCCGAGAACTTGGAACACCCCCCATTAAGCAGTAGCTCTGCCTTCAGCTTAAGAAACTCAACTCCCTAATAAGTGGCACTTAAAAAAATATATAATAACAAAGGGTAAGCAGAATGAGCTTTCCATGCGCCTTCAAGGAAGGAAAACCTATCCCCCCCAGCTCATTGCACCTGCCCACTACCATTTCTTTTGACATAAAATATGTCAAAATTAAGCCAGCTGCCAGCTCTGAGTGCTTACTAATATGAAAACGAAGTCATTATCCCAAACACTCATAAAGTAATAGGAGGAAGGCACCCACCAACTGAGTGGAACTCCCTTGTTTGTGTACAGTAATAAGGAGGCACTGCCCATGACCCCTGCCCACCCAGGTCCCCTGCCCTCTCCCCTCCCCATCAAGAGCTCTGGCAGGGCTGCCCCTCACCCCTCACCCCTCCCTATCAGAGGCTCTGGCAGGGCTGCCCCTAGCCTCTCGCTCCTCCCCATCAGAGGCTCTGATGGGGCTGTCCCTCACCCCTCACCCCTCCCCCTCAGAGGCTCTGGCAGGGGCTCCAGAAGCTGCCCAGAGTATGGGAGAAGACTGTAGTTATTCGTGCAGGGCAGACCCAGGACGTTGCTGGGAGCCAGGAGGCAATTGGGGGAAGATTGATTTTAGAGAGTCGAAGTGGGAGTGTGTAAATCAGCCAAGGCAGCGCGCCAGGCAGCACTCTCACGCGGCGTTGCCTCCGAGGTCACAGGCCCTTGGCTGAAACAGTCTCCCCTCATCAAACCCTACAGGTGGCTGGGAGGTGTCTGCACATGGTCAGCCTGGTAGCCCGGTAGCCGGCCCAGCATTATTCTCCAGAAGGCCCCCCTCCGCCCCTGCCAGGACTTGCAAAAGAAGCTTCACCCTGGGAAGACACCTCTTGTGTCCTGGGACACTGTGTCCAGGCAGGTTTCCCTCCTCCACCCATTCCCCACAATCTAGCCCCCACTCTTGCAGCTCCATGGACGCTGCTGATAGCTGGCTGCCTGGAGATGGCAGGCCCAGATGTGGCGGCCTGCTAGGCTCTGACTCACGAGTCACCGTTGGGCCATGAAGGGGAGGTCCCAGGAAGAGCCCTGTCCATCTTCTGCTGCGGATTGAGGGCACTGGTGTATCAGAGGCTCTGTGGCACCACACTGGAGGTAGCCTGGATGCTGGTTCTGCCCTGCACTACCCAGTTGTGGCCCACGGTGCCACTCTGGGACTGGCTATGCTGTGAGGGCCAGGGACCCAGACCCTGCCCTGGCCCAGAGGATCCTCGGTCTGTGGACAGAGGTAGAGGAGCCCTCCACACTGTCCCTGGGGAGCCCACCATCTGGGAAGGCCTCAGAACGGGGCTTCGAGGGTCCTGCTTCCTCTTGGCTAATGGGGAGATCTTGGGAGATTCTGAGCTGGAAACTGCTGACCCAAACCCCTCTCTCTGGCAGGAGCTCAAGAGGATTAGCAGAGAGAACTGATAGGAGCTAATAAGAGCCAGTAAAGCCACTGCACGGGGCCACCAGCCTCAGATGGTCAAAGCCCTATACAAGATGGCATTTGGGTGTTTTGCGATTGTTTGCTTTTGCTGAGAATAGAAGACTGTACGCAGAAAGCCAGCACCAAATAAACAGAAGAGGAAGAATAGAGGGGGCTGTGGGTGTGAGATAGGGGCAGGGTGGCATATGGCAACCCAATGTCTTCCCAAGGGGGAAGGCAAGGAGAGTGGTGGGCGTGAAATACCCAGGAGGCCATTTCTCCATCCTGGTTCTGGCAGATCCCAGCCTTGGGCTTTTGCTGGGCCTGCAGCAGTAGCCACAGCTCTCCCACTCCAGAGGCCTGTGTGGCCTGCTCCTTCCTCCAGGCCCACACCCCAGCTGTCACCACCATCCATCAGCCCCCTCCTCCCAGGAGCCCCTACATCACGTTCTACTCCTCCTGTCCTTTCTCCCCCAGCCCGGCCCACCTGGGCATCTATCTTCCTGTAGAAAAGAGGCAGGCAGAGCTGAGGGGCCTTTCCAAGGAAGCCCCCGTCACCGCCTCAGATGAAGTGGTCCCTGCTGAGTGCTTTGCCGGGGTCTATGAGGCAATTTGAGATGAGAAATGGAATGGTGGCTTCAGAAAGGCAAATCATTCCAACAGCACCTGAAAACGTCGAAGGAAACAAGCTCTTTTTGTGTGTGTGGAAATGGGGAATATATTGTTTCTCACTGTTTGGAAGACTGTTTTCCCATCTTGAAATCACAAGCTGTTTTCTTCCAGAGAGACTTATAAATACATCCAATTATCGACATTCAATACAGGAAATAAAGTTCTGAAATGGTTTTCTTCCGTGCACACAGAGTGAGCCGACCAAGTTGGGCAGGTGATAATTACTTTTATTCCTACGAGTGGGTATCACTGTGGAGTGACTGGAAGCTTCACCTTTTATTGCCTTCACCTTTTATTACATTTCCCATGTTGTGCAGGGCTATTCATTGGTAACTTTATTATCCCATATCAAGATCTTGATTTAAAAAAAAAGGACGAAATTTCTGATTTCAAAAAGTATGAGTGCGAAGTCCCAGAGTAGGGGGATTTGGTTCTATACCTTGTGACCTGGAGAGCAACCTCCCGAGGGGGATGGACTGTCTTTGTGCCCAGCTCCAAGAGACTGAATGTCGCTGACTAGACAGTGGGTGTCTGCTGGCATTCACAACTGTTCCTTTTTTTTTTTTTTTTTTTAATAGAGATGGGGCCTTGCTTCATCACCCAGGCTGGAGTGCAATATTGTGATCATAGCTCACTGCAGCCTCAAACTCCTGGGCTCAAGTGATCCTCCCGCCTCAGCCTCCTGAGTAGCTGGGACTACAGGTGTGCACCACCATGCCCAGCTAATTTTTTTAATTTTGTATTTTTTGTAGAGATAGGGTCTCACTATATTGCCCAGGCTTGTCTCAAACTTCTGGCCTCAAGGCGTCCTCCTGCCTCGGCCTCCCAAACCTCAGGATTGCAAAGCATGAGCCACTGAGCCTGGCCTCAACTGTCCCTTTTAGGGACTCTGCTCAAGGTGTCATTTTAAGAAGGATGCTTGTCATTTTAGAATGGTGTCATTTCTTTTCTTTTTTTTTTGGAGATAGAGTTTTGCTCTCATTGCCCAGGCTGGAGTGCAATGGCACAATCTCGGCTCACCACAACGTCCGCCTGCTGCGTTCAAGCAATTCTCCTGCCTCAGCCTCCCAAGTGTCTGGGATTACAGGTGCCTGCCACCACACCTGGTTAATTTTTTGTATTTTTAGTAGAGACGGGATTTTACCATGTTGGCCAGGCTGGTCTCGAACTCCTGACCTCAGGTGATCCACCTGCCTCGGCCTCCCAAAGTGCTGGGATTACAGGCGTGAGCCACTGCGCCTGGCTAGGATGGTGTCATTTTAAGAAGCATTTCATGAAAGCACCTGCCTGTCCTTCTGTCCATGCCACTGTCAAGATGAAATCACCTGTGTCTCCTCCCTCTCTGTCCACTAGGATTGCTCCTGACCCCACCCCTGTCTATACTTCCTCCTCAATGTCTTATCTCTCCTCCAGCCTCTCCCTTCCCCTGGCTCTTTTGCTGCTCACCTGCATAACTACTCGGGTTCAGTCCCTTCTCATTCTGAGCCCCAACTCGTCAGGATTTTTCTGTAGCAAGCAGCCCAGGTCTCACCTCAAGTAGAAGAGGAATGCATTAGAATGCTGTCCAGTTGCACAGTTGCAGGAGAGGCAGACTCAGAAAACAGGCAGTGCCAGGGAGGCTGGCAGCTGAGTGCACCACCAGGCTACTTCCAGGACATGGCAACTCAGACCCTTGCCATTGGTTGCTCAGACCCTTGCCACCACCTCTGCCCCTGGGCATAACTGGGACTGATACAGCGTCCTGGCTTCACCCCCTGCATGCCCAGAGCTCTTGGTGGGCAATACAGCTAGTTGCGGCGCCCAAGTCTCATCCCACACCTTGGCTATCCTGTCCCTCTTGGCTTCTGCTGGGGGTGGGGATGTGTGTGTATGGGGGAGTGGGGGTAAAAACACAAAACCCACAGCCACAAGTAAAACCTTGAAAAGTTTAGCTTGGATAAAAGCCTGAATATTTCAATCAGAATGTCTAGAATGCAGCTATTTTTGTTTTAGCATAAGTGTGAGTTTCTTGTTTGATGGTTTGGTATAATTTAAATTTTTGATTTACATGCTGGGGGACGGGATACACAATTTTCTTTATTTTTGTGAGTGGTGGGGGGACAGGGTCTCCTTCTGTCACCCAGACTATAGTGCAATGGCACCATCATAGCTCAGCCTTAAACTGCTGGGCTCAAGTGATCCTTCAGCCTCAGCCTCCTGAGTAGCTGGGACCACAGGTGTGTGCCGCCATCCCAGCTTATTTCCAGTGTCTTGGCTGTGGAGCTCTTACCTAGCTCTGCCTCCATGTCATTGCCAAATAAATATCCCTGAGCACAAAATGCTCCAATAGAAACTGTGTGGTGGAAAAACAAGTGCATGGACTTCAAAGCCAGAAGCCTGGGCTTGACTCCTGGCAGCTTGATGTCTCTGGTCCTCGCTTTCCCCATTTGGAGATAAAGACAGGATGGACTTTACCTCCCTGACAGGGCAGTTCCAACGGGTCAGATGACTCCTTGAACACTAAGCCCTTGGGGGACAGTTTAACGTGATGCAAATGTGGTGGTAGTACCTTTCCTTATTGATACTTACTGCTATTTTTTTTTTTTGTTTTTGAGACAGGGTCTTGCACTGTGCCCCAGGCTGCAGTGCAGTGGCACAATCATGGCTCACTGCAGCCTCCACCTCCTGGGCTCAAGCAATCCTCCCACCTCAGCCTCCCAAGTAGCTGGGACTACAGGTGTGCATCACCACCCCCAGCTAATTTTTAAAAATGTTTTTTGTAGATATGGGGTCTCACTGTGTTGCCTAGGCTGGTCTCAAACTCCTGGACTCAAGCAATCCTCAGCCTCCAAAATGCTGGGATTATAGGCATAAGACATCATTCCTAGCAGTACTTATTATTAGAGAACCTGGACACAGTGGTTAGGGATTGGATGTGGGAACCTAGGTCCGATTCCTGGCATTGCTATTTACTTGCTCTGTGGCATTGGGAAAATAACCCTACCTCTCTGAGCCTCAGCATCCTCATTGGTAAAATGGGGACGATGCATTGTTGAGAGGATTGTTGAGAGGATTAGATGAGTGTCGCAGGAGACACTCAGCTCAGCGCCTGGCTCATGGGGGTGCTATCCTTATTTCAGTGGTCATGTGAGGGGTGCGGGCAGTGAGGAGGGACAAGCATCCTTATCTCCAAGGTGTGAAGGTTGGGGAGATGCCCTGTGAGGTCACTGTAGCCCTGCTCAGCTGCAGAGCTACCTTGACGGAAGGAGTGAGTCCATAACCCCAAGCCCAGGGGGCCAGTGCTCAGCCCCTTTGAGAGACCTGGCTGGGACCTGGGGTTGCCACACTGCCTCAAGCAAGTGGGCTGGCAGTCCGGCCAAACACAGCAGTGCTAAAGAGAAAGAGAGGAACAAGGGTGAGCAGGAAGTCTTCCCGGGTCGGCTCCCTGGCTACACCCAGGGCCTCCGGTCCACTCGAGGGCTTCAGCCACAAGGCTCTGTTTGTGCACGTGGATTTGCATGTAGCAAAGAGACGGCCTGCAAGGAGGTGTTGAAGAGGAATTAGAGACATGTAATAGATTGCAGAATTGACCTCAAATTCTTCTCCGTGCTGCATCCGCAACCCGCTTTTGTGATGTTCAACCCCTCCCATCTAGAGATAGAATCTATTTCACCAGCCCTTGAATGGGGCAGCCACATGACTTACTTTAGAAAATGAGAAGGAATGCTTGGAAGGCACTTCTCCACCAGGCTCACCTTCTTGCCATTCTTGGAAGCCCTGCTACCATCACCATGGGAAGATGCCTTCACTAGATGGTGAGATGCCTGGTCAACAACCTGCTAACTGGCAGACACACAGGCGCTGCCAGCCTCGATTATCCAGCCTGAGGCCGACTGCTGGCCCATGAGTGAGTCCAGCAGAGACCAGCTAAGCCAGTCCCCGAATCCTGAGTTCTCTCAGGGATCGTTTTACCCATTGCATCCAGCAGCATTTTAGACCGTGATTATAACGAACACATGGCAGAAGGAGGAGATCCTGGGACTATGACCCCAGAGAGAAGGCCGGGGAGATGCTGCAGGGACTGTGTGCACAAGGAGCTCTACAAAATGCAGAATCCAAGCAACACTGCTGTGTGGCCCTGGAGAGAGAGCATGACCTTCTCCTCCCCACCGCCGCCAGGGGCACAGCATGGCTTCTGAGCAGAGAAGGCTGCAGGGACCCGGATTCTGCTCATGCACCCTGTGGTTGCACTGCCTTCGGGGTGCTGGTGGGCAGCTTCTCCCACACAGACATCTGCGTGATGCCTGGGGCTGAGCCGTGGTGGTGCAGAGAGGTGGGTGCCCCTGGTGGGGCTTCCTGGGCAGCTGACTTGAAGCACAGGAAGTGACAGGGCTCCATGAACTTCTGTAAGAAGCACTCCAGAAACTCCTAGAACAGATTTTCAAGGGGGTTGGAGAGCCCCTGTAATACAAATGGGACTAGAGCCAATTCAATGTGAATGATTCTGTTGATGAAGCTATACGTGCACCACAAGCCAGTGAGCCCAGCCTGGGGACTTAGCCTGCGCTATCACAGATGGGGACCAAAGCAAGGCTGGCATGGGGTGCACAGAGCATGGGATTGTACCTGGGTGGCCTGGATGGGTGACTTGGAGGGGACAGTGAACAGGAAGTTTATGCCTAGACTAGCTTCGGTCAGACAGACCTGGACCTTGCAGGGAAGTTGACAGAGAACAAGAAGAGAGCTACTCTTCCCAAAGTAAGATACAGTTGCTCATCTCATGGAGGACAAGGGGCCCACCATGGACATGCCTGCCCAAGACCAACGCTTGGACTGTCCAAGCTGGGCACCCCATCCCACTTTGGTGCCCTGCCCATTACACACAATCTTTAATAAGATTAATAGGCTGGGTGCAGTGGCTCATGCCTGTAATCCCAGCACTTTGGGAAGCCAAGGTGGGCAGATCACCTGAGGTCAGGAGTTCAAGACCAGCCTGGCCAACATGACAAAACTCCATCTCTACTAAAAATACAAAAATTGGCCGGGCGCGGTGGCTCAAGCCTATAATCCCAGCACTTTGGGAGGCCGAGATGGGCGGATCACGAGGTCAGGAGATCAAGACCATCCTGGCTAACACGGTGAAACCCCGTCTCTACTAAAAAAAAAATACAAAAAGCTAGCCGGGCGAGGTGGCGGGCGCCTGTAGTCCCAGCTACTCGGGAGGCTGAGGCAGGAGAATGGCGTAAACTCGGGAGGGGGAGCTTGCAGTGAGCTGAGATCCGGCCACTGCACTCCAGCCTGGGCGACAGAGCAAGACTCCGTCTCAAAAAAACAAACAAACAAAAATTAACCAGGCACGGTGGTGGGCACCCATAATCCCAGCTACACGGGAGGCTGAGGCTGGAGAATTGCTTGAACCCAGGAGGCAGAGACTGCAGTGAGCCGAGACTGTACCATTGCACTCCAACCTGGGCAACAAGAGCAAAACTCCGTCTCAAAAGAAAAAAAAAAAAAGTAATAGGTACCACTGCCATGCCTCATTCAGAGAGTCGCATGGTCTCTGAGTCAGATGCCAAGTTCCCTGACGGCATGATGAAATGACAGGAGTCTCACTCCTTTCCCCATTCTTTCCAGATGTTCAGTTCAAACAGCTTTTGGGAAAAATCACAATTTTATTTCCAGATCTCAAAGATCGATATCATACTATGCATTTTAGGGCTTGTGGGGAAAGGGACTGAAATCATCCTGCAGTGGTGACCGGGGAAGGGACTCTGCACCTACAGGTCCTTCAAAGTGGTGCCATCTCAGTTCCCAGACAAGCCCACCTGCAGGACCCACTATTGCCTAGCATGAGGTCTTCCTGAGCTTTCCTCTCCAGGTGTGGCCAGGCAGCTGCCCTCGCTGCTCAGAGTCTCAGTACCAGCGCTGTCAGGGCAGCAGCCAGGCCTTTCTTCACAGGGATCTGGGAGCAGAAGAGACCTAAAATCTCCACCAGGTGCCATCTCTGCTTGAAAGGAAGAGGAGGCCAAAACTGGGCTGAGAAAAGCTCACGAAATTGTTATGAATGTTCCCTGAACTCCAGGCTGGAGAATTGGCTGCACAGAAAACTGTTTTTAGCTTTGGATGTGGCACCAAGGACAGACTTCGTCCCTTCTGTCATCAGTGGACACTTGTTATGTGAAGACTAAGGGCGCTTTCTGAGGGTCTCCAAATCCTTTGGGGAGGGTCCACAAGGCAGAAAGATAAGTACCAGGTTCCTTTGGGGGTTAGGGAGATAGGTGGGTGGGAATGCAGCCCACCCCTAGAGATGGTGATTTGGTGGGCTTGAGTGCCGCTCAGGCTCCTGGATTTTGCTGTTGTTGTTTAGAGATGGGGTCTCACTCTGTCACACAGGCCGGAGTGCAGTGGCACGATCCTGGCTCACTGCAGCCTCCAACTCCTGGGCTCAAGCAGTCCTCCTGCCTCAGCCTCCCAAATAGCTGAGAACACTGGCATGTGTCACCATGCCCAGCTAAATTTTTAATTTTTATTTTTTGTAGAAATGGGGTCTTGCTATATTGCCCAGGGTGCAGGCTGATCTCGAATTCCTAGGCTTAAGCGATCCTCCTGCCTTGGCCCCTCAAAGCACTGGGATTACTGGTGTGAGCCACCTTGCCCAGCCCAGGCACCTGGATTTTTAACCAACACTCCAGCTGCCTGTAGTTTGTAGCCAGGTTTGGAGTTCGTTGTCTGGGCAGCCACCTAAGGAAACAGCCTCTCTTGTGCCTGGAGGTCAGGCCGGCCCTGCTGGCTGCCTCTCCTGAGATGAAGCTCGGTCACTGGGCATCCATTTCCCAGCCTGGTTTATTCCCTCTCTTCCCCCAGTGAGGGCCCATCGAGACCTCTGATACGACTCTTTCTGCCCTCCCCACAGCCCAGGCAGGAAAGCTCACTGGCCTGGCCAGGGGACTCATGGGATCTACAGGGGCTCCCCACTCCCACCCAAGCCTGGCACCAAGTACAAGCTTGCGGAGATCAAATGTTGTAGGGCTGTGTGGAGAGAAATTGAAACAGCTACTTTGGAAGTTGCTTTGACAATATCTATAAGAAAGAAAATAAAAGGAAAAGAAGGAAGGGGCTGGGTGCAGTAGCTCACGCCTGTAATCCCAGCATTTTGGGTGGCCAAGGCAGGTGGATCACCTGAGGTCGGGAGTTCGAGACCAGCCTTGCCAACATGGTGAAAACCCATCTCTACTAAAAATACAAAAATTAGCTGGGCGTGATGGCACATGCCTGTAATCCCAGCTACTTGGGAGGCTGAGGCAGGAGAATCGCTTGAACCTGGGAGGCCAAGGTTGCGTCACTGCACTCTAGCACGGGTGACAGAGCAAGACTCCGTCTAAAAAAAAAAAGAAAGAAAGAAAGAAAAAGAGGTTAATTACTACTGACTTTACAGAAATAAAAAAGATTATGAGGAAATATAAATAACATATAGCAACAAATTGGATAACCTATTTGAAACAAATAAGAAATAACCATAAAAATGGGCAACCAGCAGCCATTCTTTTTTTTTTTTAAGATGGAATCTCGCTGTGTCCCCCAGGCTGGAGTTGCAGTGACAAAATCTTGGCTCACTGCAACCTCTGCCTCCCGGGTTCTAGTGATTCTCCTGCCTCTGCCTCCTGAGTAGCTGGGATTACAGGTGCCTGCCACCACGTCTGGCTAATTTTTGTATTTTTTTTTAGCAGAGATGGGATTTCACCATGTTGGTCAGGCTGGTCTCGACCTCCTGATCTCAGGTGATCCACCCGCCTCAGCCTCCTAAAGTGCTGGGATTACAGGTGTGAGCCACTGTTCCCGGCCCCAGAATAGCCATTTTTTTTTCTTTTTTTTTTTTTGAGACGGAGTCTTGCTCTGTCACCCAGGCTGGAGTGCAGTGATGCGATCTCGGCTCACTGCAATCTCCGCCTCCCAGGTTCACGCCATTCTCCTGCCTCAGCCTCCTGAGCAGCTGGGACTACAGGCACCTGCCACCACGCCCGGCTACTTTTTTTTTATTTTTAGTAAAGACAGGGTTTCACCGTGTTAGCCGGGATGGTCTCGATCTCCTGACCTCGTGATCCGCCCACCTCAGCCTCCCAAAGTGCTGGGATTACAGGCATGAGTCACCACGCCCGGCCCTGGAATAGCCATTCTTTTATTCCTCTACTTTCTTAATAAACTTGTTTCACTTTGCTCTGTGGACTCACCCTGAATTCTTTCTTGCGGGAGATCCGAGAACCCTTTCTTGGGATCTGGATCCAGACCCCTTTCTGGTAACACCATGGGTCCTGCAGTCTGTGGAATCTGCTCCCAGACACCCCCACCTCACCCCCACCCAGTCCATCACCACTGCTGTCCTGTCCCGGCTTCTGGTTGCAGAGTCAAACGGTAAACTGTCCGAGGAGGGGTGGTTGGTTGCTTTGTGTTTTGCAGGAAAAGGCCTGGTTGCAATTTATAAGAATCACAGACAGAGCTCTCTAGGGCTGGGACCAAGGGGGCACTTGGGGCCTGTGAGGACCAGGGACTACCATGGCTGATGGGAGTTCAGACCCTGCGTGCCTCGCTCCACTTCCCTACCCTCGCCCCGCCACCTCTGCCTGCCTCACTCCAACCCCACCGTCCAAACTCCATCTCTTCCTGCTACTGACCCCATCTTCCAGCCTCCCCCTCCTAGCCCCAGAGCCACTATGCTCAACCCCAGCTTGACCGCTGAGCCGCACCTCCACCACACCAACCACTACCTCTGACTCTCATCCCCCTGCCTCTTCCCCTGCCCTGCCCCTTGCTTCCCACCCCAGGGCCTGCTAGTTCCTCCCACCTCATCTGCTCAGCTCTGGAGAGAAATGGGAACCCATCCCTTGGCCGAGTGGCTGCCAGTGAGAAAGAAAATGGTATTTGAGGCTTTTACTCATCAAGGAAGGGAATATCCCCCTCCTCCTCCCAGGACTTGCAAGGCAGCGCCCAGTGCCCACCCCCATCCCCCACCGCCTTCCTGGTTTCCAGCCTCCTGTGTGGTTTCCATGGATTCCGAGATTTCCTTCCAGCACCTGAGCCCCGAAGTGAGGGGGAGGGGAGGGAGGGGAAGGGCCTAGCCATCTAGGGGAGTGTGGTGGGGAAGCTGCTCCAGGACAGACCCCACAGGTCTGCTGGCCTCATCCCCTGCTCCCAGAGACCCTGAGGCTGGGCACCCAGGGTACTTGCTGGGAACTTGCTCGGGGCCTGACAAATCCCACCCTCCTTCTGGATGGCCCAGGGGAGATCATCCCATTGGGTCATGTTGGGTGAGAAGAGCTGTCCCAAATCCTGACCTTGTCCCTGACCTTGACCCCTATTACATCCCAAATCCCAAGACCTGGTCCCAGAACCCAAGCCCCAGGTTCTGACATTCAATGGACTGTGAGGAGGACAGTTCAGGGAAGGGACCAAGGACATCCCTGGGTCAGCCTCCATCCTTCTGAGAACTCACTGGTGTTTCTGGGGCTCCAGTGCTGGCTGCATATCTGGGCCCCTGAAGAGAAGATGAGAAGGGTTTACGGTGGGGAGTTAGTGAGCATCAGGCACTCGGGGGTCTCCATCCTGTCCAGGATGGCCCCTTCCCCAACAGGTGCAGGGTGTTCACAACCTCCTCCTACTCTGCCAGAGTGGCGGGTCGAGAAACTGCGGGCACTGTCGTGGTGGCTGCCTTTCTCTTGGCGGGCAGCTGGGGTGCAGGCCCAAGCACGGCCAGGCCTATGCCCCTGCCCAGGGCTCAGCGCAGCCAGAAAAGATTCATCATGGCTGCAGCAGAGCAAGAATCAGAGCCGGGGGTCAGGGCAGCTGCGGTGGCTGCAAGGGCAGAGCCAGTTGCCCACGGAAGAGCTCAGCCCAGGCGGAGTTCCTTCCCCAGCCCAGGACCTCGCAGGTTCTGAGAGCTGCCCAACATCCTTCCGGTGGGATCCTTTTCTGTATACATTTGTCTGCATTCATTTTTACTGGTTGCGGTCGAGAACTCATCCTGGCATGACATTTGCCGGTGGGTGGGTAGGTGGTCTACGCTGGGCAGTTAGGCTCTTGGAGACCAACTGAGATCCAGAGGAACCACTACCACGTGAGGACCCAGTGGTCCTCTGCCCTAGCTTCTAGTAGAACCTGCTGGAGTGTCTTTAGTTAGTTAGTTAGTTAGTTAGTTAGTTTTGGAGATAGGGTCTTGCTCTGTTGTCCAGGCTGGAGTGCAGTGGCACAATCATGGCTCACTGCAGCCTTGAACTCCAGGGCTCAAGCTATCCTTCTGCCTCAGCCTCCCAAGTAGCTAGGACTACAGGCATATGCCACCATGTCCAACCAATTATTTTATTTTTTTGTAGAGACGGGAGTCTCACTATGTTGCCCAGGCTGGTCTCAAACTACCAGGCTCAAGCTATCCTCCTGCCTCAGCCTCCCAAAGTGCTGGGATTATAGACTCGAGCCACAGCACCTGACCTCTTGGAGAATCTTTAAAAGCTGCTAGGGGCCGGGGCGGTGGCTCAAGCCTGTAATCCCAGCACTTTGGGAGGCCGAGACGGGCGGATCACGAGGTCAGGAGATCGAGACCATCCTGGCTAACACGGTGAAACCCCGTCTCTACTAAAAAAATACAAAAAACTAGCCGGGTGCGGTGGCGGGCGCCTGTAGTCCCAGCTACTCCGGAGGCTGAGGCAGGAGAATGGCGTGAACCCGGGAGGCGGAGCTTGCAGTGAGCTGAGATCCGGCCACTGCACTCCAGCCTGGGCGACAGAGCAAGACTCCGTCTCAAAAAAAAAAAAAAAAAAAAAAAAAAGCTGCTAGGAGGCGAGGCACAGTGGTTCGCACCTGTAATCCCAGTACTTTGGGAGGCCACAGGAGGAGGATGGCTTGAGGACAGGAGTTTGAGACCAGCCTGGGCAACATGGTGAGACCCCCGTCTCTAAAAAAGTTTTAAATAAAACAATAAAATAAAAGCTGTTAGTGCCTGAGCTTTACCCCAGACCAAGTAAATCATAATTTCAAGGAACAGGAATGTGTGGAAACTCCCTCGGAGTTTTCATGGGGAACACTGGGATTTTTGACAGCTCCCTGGTTGGTTCTGCTGGAAGCCAGGACCAAGAAAGCTGCAATACAGAGTCCTCCCCAACAGAGACAGTAGGTGCTGGGGGGCAGGCGAGGGAAGGCAGGGGGAGCCCCTGGGCATGGCCTCCTCTCTTCCCACCCTCTGTGTGACAGCTCCCCCTTGGTCCCCATCCCTCCACCTTGCGCCTGCTTCCTAAAGGCTCCCCACGGGTCCCGCCCCCTTGTCCTCTTTGTCCCTTCATTGCTCAGTCCAGATCTTGTCTCAGTCTTCACAGTCAGCCCAGATGACTCATGAAATCTGGAAAAGAAACCATTCATTTGCAACCTTAAAACAGTGCTCTTCTTTGACCCAGAAACTCCACTCCCGGGTGTACGCTCAGCAGAAATGTGAGTCGACGTCTGCTGGCAGACACAGGCGAGAGGTGGTTCATAGCTGCACTATTCAACATACCCCCAAACTGGAAACTGCCCGAATGCCCATCCACGGTAGACTGGGTGAATAAAGTGGTGTTTTCTTCCAGCGAAATTCACATCACAAAGAGGATGGATGTCAGAAGCACGACGCTGAGTGAGATCAGCTAGACACAAAAGAATCCGTGTTGTATGACCCCATTTATTTAAAGTTAAGAAGAACACAGGAGCCAGGCGCAGTGGCTCACGCTTGTAATCCCAACACTTTGGGAGGCCGAGACAGGTGGATCAAGAGGTCAAGAGTTTGAGACCAGCCTGGCCAACATGATGAAACCCCATCTCTACTAAAAATACAAAAAACTAGCCAGGCGTGGTGGCACATACCTGTAATCCCAGCTACTCGGGAGATTGAGGCAGGAGAATCGCTTGAACCCAGGAGGCAGAGGTTGTGGTGAGTGGAGATTTTGCCACAGCACTCCAGCCTGGGCCACAGAGCGAGACTTCATCTCAAAAAAAGAAAAGGAGAACACAGGAAAAACTAAACTATAGGAAGTCAGAATCATGGCTCCCTGGCGAGCAGTGAACGGAAGGGGACACAGGAGAGAATTCTGGGGTCGGGGATGGCAAGTTTAACTCTTCTAGGTGGTTACAGGGGCATATTTCCTTAGTGAAAATGTAAGAAGCTGTGTGCTTACAGCTATGCACTTTTCAGTGTGTGTTATTCTGAAGAAAAGCTGTCACAATTAATCTAGCTGCCCTCCAGGAGGACAGGGGAGATGAGAGAAACATTTGTATTCGCTCTTTCCAAGGCAGGAAAGAAGAAAATGTAACCTGTTCCCTCCCCTCCCCTCCCTTCCTTTCCCTTTCCCTTTCTTTCTTTCCTCTTTCTTTCTTTTTTTTCTTTTCTTTCTTTTTTTTGAGACAGATTCGTGCTCTGTCACCCAGACTGGAGTGCAGTGATGTGATCTTGGCTCACTGCAACCTCTGTCTCCCAGGCTCAAGCAATTCTCCTGCCTCAGCCTCCTGAGTAGCTGGGATTACAGGCATTCGCCACCATGCCCGGCTAATTTTTTTGTTTTTAGTAGAGACGGTGTTTCACCATGCTGGCCAGGTTGGAGGCTTCCATTTTTAAAGGCAGTTGGACATTTACATCCTGTCAGGGAGTTCCCTCCACTGCTCCCCCAAAAGCTTCCTTTTACTCTCACACCTGGACTGCACCAGACTCCAGCGAAGGAGAAAATCTCCACTTGGGGGCTGGGAGACGGGGGCAGGAAGAGAAGCAGCCCAGCCCAGCCCACCTCTTTGTCCCTCAGAATCCACTGAACACCTTTCAGCCTTGTCCCGCTGGGACAGTCGGGATTTTAGGGCTCTAGGGAGCACTTCTTATTCTATTTTTTGTGTGTGGCGGGCGGGGTACGGAATCCCCCTCTGTCATCCAGGCTAGAGCTGAAGTGCAGTGGCATGATCAATTTTGTTTGTTTTGTAGAGATGGTGGCCTTGCTATGTTCCCTGGGCTGGTCTTAAACTTCTGGCCTCAAACCACCCTCCCACCTTGGCCTCCCCAAGTGCAATGCGCCATTGCACCCCGTTCATAGGCCATTTCAGATGGCAAAAGGAGCCAAGAAGAAAACAGACCAGGATGACAAAGGGACTCTAGAGAGGGTAGAGATGACACTGAAGCTGAGGGTTGAAGGGACCTGTCTCCTCCTGCTGCCCACATTGGCCTTGGCCTCAAGTGATCCTTCTACCTCAGCCTCCTAAATTGCTGGGATTAGAGGCATGAGCCCCTGTGCCTGGCCTCACTCCCTAGTTTTGAAACTGTCTCTTCCTTGCCTCCCAGGTGCCCTCACTCTCCTGACTTTGCCCCTCTGGTCAGTCCTTCTCCAGCTGCTGAGACTCAACCCATCCCTTGGGAAGACGCTGTCTTTTCCAACTGCCCATCAGGTGCAGGCAACTCCAGCAGCCTTAATTCCAGCTCAGAGTCTTCCTTGGCTCCATTTCTGTATCACCCATGGCCCCTCTCAGTTATTTCCAGGTATATTAATCTGTTTTCACACCGCTGATAAAGACATAACTGAGACTGGGCAACCTACAAAAGAAAGAGGTTTATTGGACTCACAGTTCCACATGGCTGGGGAGGCCTCACAATCGTGGTGGAAGATGAAAGGCACATCTCACATGGTGGCAGGGAAGAGAAGAGAGCTTAGGCCCGGAAACTCTCCTTTTCAAAACCATCAGATCTCACGGGACTCATTTACCATCAAGAGAACAGCGCAGGAAAGACCTGTCCCCATAATTCAATTACCTCCCACAGGTTCCTCCCACAACACGTGGGAATTGTGGGAGTTACAATTCAAGGTGAGATTTGGGTAGGGACACAGCCAAACCATATTACTAGGCAAGACAAAGTCTTAAACAGGCACAGCTTACCCATCACCCTGCTCAATGCCTTGGTATTCTCCATCTCAGCATCCACGAGGCCAGCTGTCTACATCAGAGACTGGGTGTTGCCCACTTTCAAAGGCACATCCCAGTCTTCACCAAATGCTGCCTGCCCTTCTCTTAAATATTTATGGTATCCCTCCCCTCACCCAGCTCTAGTCTCCCTGCCCTGGCCAGGCCCCCTCTTCTCCCACCCCGGTTATCACTAGAACTTTCAACTAGACCCTCCCAGCTTCTGCTCAGCAGTTCTTTAAATGAAAGTGATCTGGCTGGGCTTGGTGGCTCACACCTGTAATCCTAGCTCTTTGGGAGGCTAAGGTGGGTGGATCACCTGAGGTCAGGAGTTTGAGACCAGCCAACATGGCGAAACCCCATCTCTATTGAAAATACAAAAATTAGCCAGCTGTGGTGGCATGTGCCTGTGGTCCCAGCTACTTGGGAGGCTGAGGCAGGACAATTGCTTGAACCCAGGAGATGGAGGTTGCAGATTGTGCCACTGCACTCCAGCCTGGGCAACAGTGAGACTTCACCTCAAAAAAAAAAATTTTTTTTTTTTTTTAAATAATAAAAGCAATGTTATCTTCTCTCTCCTGGCTGCTTACAAGGACACTGCATTACTCTTAGGCCATCGGAGTGAGGCCTCAAGCCTGGCTGCATTTTAGCTATGCCTGGATCCCATCCCCAGCCCCACCTGAGCCTAACTCCTGGGTGTGGGGCCCCAAACATTGGCATAACTTGACCAGCTCGTGTAGTCAGCTCCAGCCCCATCTTCCTCTGTTCTCCTTACCAGGTTCCTCAGCTTCCGCACATCCAAGACGCTGTGCCCCTGCCTCAGGCGCTGGTCCTCCCTGCCACTTTCTGGCTCCACCTCCTTCAGATATCAACTTGGCCCCTTTCTCTCCTTCTCTGGCCACCCCCACCTCCTGCCTGCCTACTGCCCCTGCTCTATGCACTCACCCACACCTGTGTCATCCCCATCACCCCACATTCTCCTGGGCAGCCCTTTGACTTATCTGTGTTCCTGCTGGGAGATAGCAGCCAGGACAGCAGGGCTCACCCCAGCCTCCACCTGCCTGGCATGGAGTACTACACTCCTGGACAAAGACTCTCTCCTCAGCCACACTCAGGCTCCTCTGAGCCTTCTTCTTGACGAGAGCTCAACCTTGGCCTGTAAGAATTGCTGATTCAGCGGGGTGCGGTGGCCCACACCTGTAATTCCAGCACTTTGGGAGGCCAAGGCGGGCAGATCACTTGAGGTCAGGAGTTCGAGACCAGCCTGGCCAACATGGCAAAACCCCTTCTCTACTAAAAATACAAAAATTACCTGGGCGTGGAGCTGTGAGCCTGTAGTTCCAGCTACTTGGGAGGCTGAGGCGGAAGAATTACTTGAACCCAGAAAGCGGAGGTTGCAGTGGGCCAAGATCACGCCTGCCACTGCATGCCAGCCTGGGCGGCAGAGTGAGACTCTCTCAAAAACAAAAACAAAAAAGGAACTGCAGAGTCTTAGCCTATTTCCATCCACCAGCACCCCTGCACCCACCAACGCACACCAAGAGACTTGGAGCAACTCTAGCCTGGGGTCTATCAGCTGAAGGCTGTATCCTTGGGAAGACCCAGCCCCCACTCAAGGAGAACTCAAGGCTGCCAGAAACATTTACTGTCTGTTCCTGCCAGCATCTGAAGATAGGGCCCAAATTTCAATAAGCACCGGTTAGCAAACTCAGATGGCTTAATCCCAGTGATCAACTTCTCCTCCCCAATTTTCCTGTTTGTTTTTTTTCTTTTTCTTTTTTGACATGGAGTCTTGCTCTGTCACTCAGGCTGGAGTGCAGTGGCATGATGTTGGCTCACTGCAACCTCTGCCTACCAGGTTTGAGTGATTCTTGTGCCTCAGCCTCCTAAGTAGCTGGGATTACGGGCACACACCACCACGCCCAGCTAATTTTTGTATTTTCAGTAGAGACGGGGTTTTAGTAGAGACGGGGTTTCACCATATTGGTCAGGCTGGTCTCAAACTTCTGAACTCAAGTGATCCACCTGCCTTGGCCTCCCAAAGTGCTGGAATTACAGGCTTGAGCCACCAAGCCCAGCCCCTACCCACTTCTTATTTCACCTCCCTGACTCTGCACAAACCCCCACTGGTTCCACCTCCACCCCCTTTTCCCTTTAAAATGCCCAGTCACCTCCACCTGGGTTAGAGTTGAGCTGAGTTCTACAGTAAAGTCTTTATCCTACTGCAGTAGTTACTGGCTGAATAGCATCCATCTTTACCATCTCTCTCTCTTTTTTTTTTTTTTTTTGAGTCAGGGTCTTACTCTGGAGGCTGAAGTGCAGTGGCACGATCTCAGCTCACCGCAGCCTCAACCTCCTGGGCTCAGGTGATCCTCCCACCTCAGCCTCGCAAGTACCTGGGACTACAGGCATGTGTCACCGTATCTGGCTAATTTTTTTTATTTTTTGCAGTTGAGGTCTCTGTTTGTTGGCCAGGCTGGTCTCGAACTCCTGGCCTCAGCCTCCCAAAGCACTGGGATGACAGACATCCCAGTGCTTGGGATAACTGGGAGCCATCATGCCCGGTGTCTCTACCAGCTTTGACTAGCATCTGGCTTTGTGTCCCTCCAACATCATTTAGCAGTGGCTGAACGCTTGTATGACAGACTGGTGGAATGTGAACAGCCTCATTCCCACCTCCCAGAGGAAGATCTGAAGTCCTGTGGCTGTTGCACTGGGCCAAGCCCATGCAGGAGGGAGTGGTACCCGCTGAGCTGAGCCCCCTGCTTCTAAGTGAGCTTTCCAGGTGTCCTGATTTCCTAGGGCCACTGTGATGAATGACCATGCACTGGGTGGCTTAAACAACAGAAGTGTGTTCTTTAACAGTTTGGGAGGCTAGAAGTCCAAATCAAGGCATCAGCAAGGTGGGCTCCTCCTGGAGTCTCCCAGGGAGAATCATTCCCTGTCTCTCTAGCTGCCGGCAATCTTTGGCATTCCCTGGCAGCATCACTCCGTTCCCTGCCTCTGTCTTTACATGACGTTCTCCTCTGTGTCTTCCTCGTGTCTGTCCCTTAAAAGGACACTCATCATTGAACTTAGCACCTGCCCTAATCCAGGATGATCGTCATCTTGAGATCCTTTACTTAATTACACCTGCAAAGATTGAGGTTCCAGGTGGATGTATCTTTTATGGACCACCATCCAATCCTCTACACCAGGACTCAGCGGTGGGTACCGTCCTTTCTTTCTGGCACAGATGCTGGCATCACTAGCGTGGGAAGGCAGATCTATGTGGTGGGGAGAACTGGGCAGGGATGGTCTCAGGAGTGCAGAGGGGCCTGGGATGGAGAACCTGAGAACCCCCTGCAACCCATCTTCTGGCAGACACACCCTCCTGGCCTCCTCCCCAAAGACAAACACTCGGTGTAAAGTTAAGAGACCTGGGTTCGAGGCCTGGCTTCACTCCTTGACTTGTTGAGTGATCTCTGCAAAGCAAGTGCCCTCTCTGGGCAGATATGATTCCCCAGCTCCTCACAGCCCTGGCTCTGGGACTCTGAGTGGGAGGTGACAGCAGGAGCTGTATGTCTGCATCTCAGAGCCTGACATCCTGTACTTATCAGAGCACAGAATGACACTGAAGAAAGGAGTGATTGAGCAGTGGCTGGGTGTGCCTTGGGATGTGCCTGAACTGGGCATGTGGTGGGATCTGGGAAGCCCCTGAATTGCCCAGATGGTCATATCCCCACTGCAGAGGTGACGTTCCCTGCTGACATACCACTGGTGGCTCAGGGCTGGGCCATGCCTATTCTATCACTGGAGGATCAGAACATGAGGACCAGCCGGGGTCAGGAGTCTGCAGCTGTGCTCAGGCAGTGGCTAAGGCAGGAAGGTGAGGAAAGGACCAATATTTACTCAGCTCCATCTCCTTTTAGTCTCATAATGTACCAACAAAATAGGTACCATTATATGCCCAGTCTATAGATGAAGACACAGAAGCTCAGAGAGGCCGAGCAACTTGCCCCAGGTCACATAGTTCTTGAATAGGGCAGGTTTCCAACTTGGTCAATTAGGCTTCAGAGTTGCTCCCTAACACCTCATCTTCACCCTGAGGCCAGGCCAGGGCTCTCAGTGCCCAGAATAGAATAATAAACACATCACACAGGCTCATCAACCACGCCAGGGATGCTGTCATTCTATTATCAAAAAACATTTTTAACCATGGTTGCATTAGGGTTGTAAGATTATCAGAGCTCTTTTTCTCTGTTTTTCAAATGTTTGCTAATGTGCTCATATTATCTTTATCACTAAAAAGGTAAACATTGAAAAAATCATCTACTAAGTGGCTTCTGTCAAGAGTGCAGCTAGGGTAGTTGTCATTCGGAAGAGGCTGTTCTGGGGACATGTCAACCATTTAAAGATTTTCTGCTGGGCACGGTGGCTCACGCTTGTAATCCCAGCACTTTGGGAGGCTGAGTTGGGCAGATCACGAGGTCAGGAGTTTGAGACCAGCCTGGCCAACATGGTGAAACCCCGTCTCTACTAAAATACAAAAATTAGCCGGGCGTGGTGGCAGGTGCCTGTAATCCCAGCTACTCGGGAGGCTGAGGCAGGAGAATTGCTTGAACCCGGGAAGCGGAGGTTGCAGTGAGCAGAGATCGTGCCAATGTACTCCAGCCTGGCGAGAGAGCGAGACTCTGTCTTAATAATAATAATAATAATAATAATAAATTATCCAAGCCCTGTTTCCCTTGTTCCTACCCAGATCACCAAAAAGTGTATTTCTCTGCTTTCACACAGAGCTATTTTTACTAAATCATGTCTTAACACTCTGTCCTCGGTTTCTGCTGGGCATCAGTAGATAAAATGTGTACGTGTAGATTGTCTCTTCATTTCCCATAAAACTGTTCTCTCAGACACTGCCTGTTGTGTCCTTCACATTTCTTGCAAAGATCCAACTGACAAACTCCCGTTAGATTCATAGCTGGGGGAAATGCTCTCTTGATCAACCTGTAAGCTCCCGAAGAGCTCAAAGATGTCTGTTTTCACCCCTGCTGTTTTCACAGCGCCCAATAAAGTACTAGGCACTTACCCTGTGCTCAAATATTGGTTTTTGAGTGGAAAAAAAAAGGCACTGATTGACTGAGAAGTCCAAAGGAATTTCTTGCTTGCTTCAGGTATGGCTGGATCCAGGGGTCCAAAAGGTATCTTCAGGACTCTACCCTCCCTCTTTTGATTCTGTTTTCTTGTGCTATTGGCTTCATTCTCGGGCAGGCCTGTAGCAGCCAAAACAGCCACTCACATTTCCCAAAGTTCCTTCCACACATCAGTTTGCAAGCCTGGAGAAAAGAGGGCAAGCACCCAGTTCCCCAAAGTTCCAGGGAAGATGCCCATCAGCTGACTTGGGTCTGTGTGCCCATCACTGAACCAATCAGGGTGTCTGGGAGGAATGACATCACCTCATTGGCCAGGTCTGGGTCAAGTCCCACCCTTGAAGCCAGGAGGCGGAGTCAGTTGCATCCCACCCAAGGACACAGCAAGGATGGGCTCTATTATCAGAAGAGGAGGTACAGAAAGGCAGGCTGGCAGGAACCTAGAGCACTGCAGTTTCTGCAGTGTCCCAACCTGGATTCCTGATTTTGCCACCATATTGATAAATGGTGCAACCGCCAACTCTCCTGTTCCTACAGCCAGAAAGTTATAGATTATTCTTTGTTCTTTCTTTCTTTCTCTTTTTTCTTTTCTTTTCTTTTTTTTTTCTTCCCGAGACGGAGTCTCACTCTGCTGCACAGGCTGGAGTGCAGTGGCGCGATCTCGGCTCACTGCAACCTCTGCCTCCCAGGTTCAAAAGATTCTCCTGCCTCAGCCTCCCAAGTATTTGGGACTACGGGTGCGTCCCACCACGCCCGGCTAATTTTTTGTATTTTTAGTAGAGACGGGGTTTCACCGTGTTAGGATGGTCTCGATCTTTTGACCTCGTAATCCACCCTCCTCAGCCTCCCAAAGTGCTGGGATTACAGGCTGAGCCACTGCGCCCAACCTTTTTTTTTTTTTTTGCCACGGAGTCTCACTCTGTCTCCTGGGCTGGAGTGCAGTGGTGAGATCTCAGCTCACCGCAACCTCCGCCTCCCAGGTTCAAGCTATTCTCCTGCCTCATCCTCCCGAGTAGCTGGGATTACAGGTGCCTGCCACTACGCCCAGCTAATTTTTTGTAGTTTTAGTAGAGTCAGGGTTTCACTATGTTGGCCAGGCTGGTCTCAAACTCCTGACCTCGTGATTCGCCCGCCTCGGCCTCCCAAAGTGCTGGGATTACAGGTGTCAGCCACCACACCTGGCCAATTCTTTGTTCTTTCCTTTTACTCCCTTGCAGGCTGGTGGAAACTTGAGGCATGTGACTACTATGTCCAACCACCCTGAGGTCCAGTCCCAGCCCAGGAGCTGCTACCCCCCAGCCCACATCCAGCTCTGAGAACCCTGGAACTGAGACGGCATTACACCCATTTTATGGGTAAATGTGCCAAGGCCAAGCTGAACTAATGATGTCTTTCCTAAGTTCACACAGGAAGCTGGTGGCAGAATCTGGGCAGAGTCTAGGTCTTCGACTACTTGGTTCAGAAATACATTCACTCATGCACCACTCCGTATCCTATGGCCTGGTGCACCAACAGACCATCAGTGCCAACAAGCCAGGCTCCCCCATCCAACCACCCATCTCCAGCGCAGCCAGGTCCCAGGGTTCACAGCTTGAGGGCAGTGGGCTCCCTCAGCAAATGGGTGTGCAGGGGGCAAGGCTCCTGTGTGTACAGGGAACCTGTGATAGCATTCAAAGGATACCTTTCTTTAGGAGTTCCTGGCTTCTGGATGTCCAGCAGCTGGCAGGTGTGTCTGAGCATGCACTAGTCTCTCTACAAAGCAAGACCCTGCATGGCCAAGGCTTGGCGAACCTGGAGTCGAGGCCGGTTGCTGCTGGGGACACATGTGCATACCCTTGCTCGTGGAATTCCTGGCACTGGGACATCATAGTCTCTGATACAGAAGAAAGGAAGCGCTGTGGCTCAGATTCCAACTCAGCTCACACAGCCTGAGACCCCCGAAAGGCATCTGGACAAGTGCAAGGTGCAGCTCCAGGTGGCGCCCCCTGGAGTTGTCCATCCCGGCCCAGCATCCTCATTTGTGGTATCTTGTTTCTTCCTCCCTACAGCTCCCAGAGGAAGACATATGGTCATCTGTGTCAGTCGAGGCCTCCAGGAAGCAGGTGCTGAGATGGGGTTGGAGATGCAACAGGTTTATTAGCAGTAAAGTCTATATGGAAGACAACAAGGGAGGAAGTGATTGGGCAGGGAGAGCCCGAGACACTAATGAGAGCTCACGAAGTTTCAGCCAATCTACCGGGGAGCTCCGCAGCAGAAAGTTCCCACAAGAGGAGTCCAGGTTAGGCACAAATGGCCGGGTCCTGGGCCCCCTGCCATGCACAGTCGCTGGCTGACAAATGCCTAGGAGGAGGCTGGCTTCATTCAGCTGGACAGCTCCTTGCACCTCAACAGCAATTCCAGAAGGGAGGCCTGAGCACCTTCATGGCAGCCTCATGATCCATTTCACAGGTACAGACGCTGGTGCCCCGAAATGTCAATGACCCTCCCAAAGGCACACGGCTGGCACATGGCAGAGCCAGGCTGGCATGGGGGCATCTGATCCCAATGCCATGCTCCTGTCAGCCCCAGAGTGACTCTTGGCTGCTAAGATGCCCTTTGCTACTGCCGGGCAGGACTCTGGGACATGTTCCCCTTCCATCCTCCAGGGACAGTGACAAGGTGGCCTGACAGAGTGCCCAAGTCCCTGTTGAGCCTCGGCCAAAGCTCCTGTCCCTGGGAAACATGAACAGGGACGGCCCATGTCATGCCTCAGTCTTTCCAAATCTCAGGAAATTCTTGGGTAGAGGAGCCACTTCGATGTGGCAGCTGCAATTCTGGCAGGGATTCACCAATAGTCCACGGAGTTTCCCGCTCTTGCCAGGCCCCCTGTCTGTCTGGGATCACCCAGGCCATCTGTCAATCAACACAGAGGTGATCCTCAGCATTTCCACACCACTCAAGCCTCCTGCCCAAAAAAAGTGGGTTTTTTAATTTGCTATTCACCTCTTCCCTCCCTTAGACATGAGGATACTTAGGGGTTGAATGCAGACCCTCACAAGTCCTGGGGCCCCACACTGCCACTCAGTGCACAGAGAGTGGGTGCCCAACCCCGACCCTCCCAGCACCTGTCCTCAGGCCCCGCAGCGGGAGGGAGTATGTGGTGAGTGCAGGGGGACAGCAGTCACTGAGTGGAGGAGGGGAAATAGGTGGCCGAGAGCCCATCCTGAAATGTGGGGAGGGAGTGAGGGGCAGGGGTTCCAAGCAACCAGCTCATGCTCCATTGTCCCAGGGGACTTCACTCACAACGCACGAGTTCAAACGTAAAACATTAAGGATGTCAAGACAGCAATCGCAGAGCAGTAACCTCCAGTGCAGTAAACTTCCTTCTGAGCACAGAGCCCTGTGCAACTGCACTGGTCCACTGCCATAAAAGCTAGCTTTTTCTGGAAGGCTTTAAAAATGTCCAGTGCACCTGTAATCCCAGCATGTTGGGAGACTGAGGCTGGTGGATCACTTGAAGTCAGGAGTTCGAGACCAGCCTGGCCGACATGTGAAACCCCATCTCTACTAAAAATACAAGTTAGCCAGGCTGTCGGCGGGCACCTGTAATCCCAGCTACTCAGGAGGCTGAGGCAGGAGAATCACTTGAACCCGGGAAGCGGAGGTTATAGTCAGCATCGTGGGCAATAAAGCGAGTCCATCTCAAAAAAAAAAAATGTTACCCTTTCTGTCCATGTGCTATGTGTCCATGTATACTCTGCCCCTCCACTCTCCCTCCACAGACCTCCGAGGACAGGGCCCTTTCTGCTTTGTTCACTGAGGTCCTCCCAGATCAGTGCTGGACACACAGTTGGAGCCCAGTAACTATGTGGTGAAGGACAGAGGTCAGGTTTGGCTTTGGGGTTGTGAGTCACAGTCCAAAGGATGACTTACAAGTGGCCCAACTGGAGAGATTCCCACAGGGCTGGCCGCAGTGGAAAGTTTCTGCTAAATGCTGGTCTCGTTCCATAATCCTCTCTTGGTGCGGTAGCAGTGCACACAAGTGTCCCAGAGGGACAATGACGGCTGATTCAGCTTGAATCACAAGGGAGGAGGTAGGGTGTTGGATACACTCAATTATCACCCCAAACCCTATCATCACTCATAATCGGCCTGAGATAAATCACAGGCGGGTAATTATTATGTCAGGCCAGGTAGCAGAGAGAAGTTCTAAAATAGCAATCAAAGAACTTCCTGGTTAATTCAAATCCATCCTAACTCCCTCCAGGGGACAAAAGTGCTTTGGCTATAGAATTGACCAGGCGGAGAGAAATGCGATTGCTTAATGCAAAATGGGAACTCCTGGACTTAATGTTTCTCTCCGTCAGGTTTCAGAATAGCACACCTGTCAGAAACCCTAAATCAATGATCCACCATTCGGGGCAAATCATACTTCAGGGACGTCCTATTTTCTTGGTGTCAAAACCAACCTCCCCAGCCTGTTTGCCAGACCGTGTCCACTTCTGCTCAGCCCAGGCCTCTGGACTCACTCAGTCCTGCCTGCTTGGTTTCCCACACCTGTGCTTCTTCCCCCACCCAAATGCCACCAAGGCCCAGCTCCAGCCACGTGACCCCCAAACCTTCTATGCCCAGACTCATCCTTGGATCCAGCTTAAGAGATTCCACTTCCTGTCCCCACCTCAAAAGGCCAATGCTGGATTTCTCCATCCCTGAACTGGTCACAACCCCAGACCTGTGGCTCTCCTAGAGCTGGGTCTCCCTGTTCTTATCCTTTTGGCTTCTGGAGCCAGCTCTTCTGCTGAGCAACAGAAACTGCTTTTGATTGACTTAAGCCAGAAGAGTGCAGGTGGGTTTACTTGAAAGATGCTGTTTGTGGGGAGGTTTCTTGGGGTGCCAAGGAGCAGAACACCTGATCCACCTGGGTTGAGTAGACCCCCATCCAGGGCAGGCTGGACTCAGGTGGGGCTGGATTCAGGCACAGTCTCTGGGCTCTGGCTGACTCTGTGGATGACTTTCCTAGGCTCTTCATGGTGGCAGAGTAGTTGCTTACACCTGTCCAAGTGTGGGTCCAACTTGGACATGGCAGACGATTACTCCAAGTTGCTCAGACAAAAGCCCTGGGCTAGGGCCGGGTGCGGTGGCTTACACCTTTAATCCCAGCACTTTGGGAGGCCGAGGTGGGTGGATCATCTGAGGTCAGGAGTTCGAAATCAGTCTGGCCAACATGGCAAAACCCGTTTTTACTAAAAAAAAAAAATACAAAAATTAGCCAAGCATGGTGGCGGGCGCCTGTAGCCCCAGCTACTCAGGAGGCTGAGGCAGAAGAATCGCTTGAACTCAGGAGGCAGAGGTTGCAGTGAGCTGAGATCACGCCATTGCACTCCAGCCTGGGTGACAGAGTGAGACTCCATCTCAAAAAAAAAACAACAAAAAAAACCCCCTGGGATTAGTCTTCATGAGGCCTGACTATGTGGCCAGAGGCACATGCCCACCCCAGGGCCAATCCTGGTGGCCACAGGAGAGCAGTGTTCTCATGAGCAGAAGCCCTGGGTCACAGGTTGCTGCCCAGGTGGGCGGGTGCAGCTCCACCTGCAGCTCATAGACTGAGAACTTGGGAGTAGTGATTCCCATGGGTCAATCAGGGCACCAACGAGAAGGAATGGGTGGTAGGCAGCTCCAGACCAATAAACACCATGAAGCTGGCTCTCTGGATCAGAGAGAATGCTGAAAAAAATTAGACTGGCCTGGAGGCTGGAGTTTTGGGGTTTTCATCTCCCTGGGACTGGCCATGAATAAAGCACTCAACTTTACCACTTCTGGTTCCTGGAAGAGAAAATCCACTCAGCCAGTTCTGAATCACAGGTGCTGCAGCCAGGGCCTGGCCAAGTCTTGGGCACATTTCCAGAGAAGGGAGAAAGGGCTTCGAGAGCCAGGAGACATCCTTCCAGTAGCTGCTAAAATGTGATTTTTTTTTTTTTTTTTGATGGAGTATTGCTTTGTCACCCAGGCTAGAGTGCAGTGGCGAGATCTCGGCTCACTGCAACCTCTGTCACCCGGGTTCAAGCGACCCCAGCCATCCGCCACTGCACTCAGCTAATTTTTGTATTTTTAGTAGAGATGGGGTTTCACCATCTTGGCCAGGCTGGTCTTGAACTCCTGACCTTGTGATCCATCCACCTCTGCCTCCCAAAGTGCTGGGATTACAGGCATGAGCCACTGCACCTGGTGGGATGTTGCTACTGTTGCAATGCGAACCACCTTAACTTTTTGTTTACCCCAAATCAGAAATTAAACAACTTTCCTTTCAGTGTCACCAGTTTGTGATGCACTTTCATGACGATGGTTTATCTGAGTAGAAAATTGCCCTTGACATCTATCCTACCCTCCCCTGGTCTGGAGGCCTGGGTATAGCTGAAGCCACAGCAGGGATGGGGGCAGGTAGGGAGTGGGAGTTGGGGAGTTGCCCATTTTCTCCCTTCTCTGGGGTCAGGAGGAAAAAAAATGCCATTAATTTTGTTGTGATGAAAACCCCATCTCTACTAAAAATACACAAATTAGCCAGATGTGGTGGCAGGTGCCCCCCAGCTACTTGAGAGGCTGAGGTAGGAGAATCGCTTGAACCCAGGAGGCAGAAGTTGCAGTGAGTTGAGATAGCGCCACTGCACTCCAGCCTGGGCGACAGAGTGAGACTCCATTAAAACACACACACACACACACACACACACATACAGATAAATTGGAGAGAACTTGAATCTTTACAATATTGAGTCTTCTCGTCTGGGAAAGACCCATTTCTCTCTAATCCTCCAGGATGTTCTCAGTTCCAGCCCCTCTTCCCCACCATCCCAGGAATGGCAGTGACCTTTTGTACATACATGCCTTAGTCCCTCATCCTTCAGATCATTTAATCGCTTTGTCTCAGGCCTCCCTGCCAAGCTCCCACCTGGCACCAGCCTCGTGTCCTCTCCTCCCCAGCCTCAAATCCTGCCCTGGCTGTATCTAGGAACTTGGGCGGTGTGTTCCTCCACACCTCCAGGCTGCAGTTCACCGGCACACTCCTCCTGTCTCATCCACCAGGGATTCCTATCTGTCCCTTACATTGTTTCCCTCACCGTAGAGCCAAGCAGGAGGGGCCACATTCACCTTTCAGCTTGGTGCCCCACTCCCACCTCCCATTTGCTCACTCACATGCACAAGCTCATCTTGCTGCACCAATGAGTCTTCTGCCCCATGCTCACCCAGTCTTCCTTGGATTCCCAGGTGCTGTCCTGGGTGTGGCCAGTGGTGGTGCTCAGTAAACGCATGCTGGATGGAAGGGGAGACAGCATGACAGCACCATGGTGGGGTTGGGGGGACTGTGTGTCCACCAGCCCTCGGTAGGACTTTTTTTTTTTTTTTGAGATGGAGTCTCGCTCTTGTGGCCCAGACTGGAGTGCAATGGTGCAATCTCAGCTCACTGCAACCTCTGCCTCCTGGCTCCAAGCAATTCTCTTACCTCAGCCTCCTGAGTAGCTGGGACTATAGGCGCCCAACACCACTCCCAGCTGATTTTTGTATTTTCAGTAGAGATGGGGTTTCGCCATGTTGGCCAGGCTGGTCTCGAACTCCTGACCTCAGGTGATCCACCCGCCTCGGCCTCCCAAAGTGCTGGGATAACAGGCATGAGCCACCACGCCAGGCCTCATTAGGATCTTAAGTCAGGAATTGGGTTCATCCCTGTGGTCAGCTCTGCAGCACCCAGGGGTTTGGAGGCCCTGAAGAGGGGGCACCTGGAGAATTTGAGAACAAGACCAGGAAAATCTCCCTTGGAGCCCTTAGCACAGGGAACCATTTACAGCATGAAGAGTTGGTTGCCCCCCTGCCCCAGCACATGCCTGAATCACAGCCTAACCCTGGAAGACCCCTGAAAAGGAAGAGAGACCTGGGAGATGTAAGGCATCTGGATCGAGAGTGTTCTTTCTTTTTTCTTTCTTTTTCTTTTTTGGAAACAGACTCTTGCTGTGTTGCCCAGGATGGAGTGCAATGGTGCCATCTTGGCTCACTGCAACCTCCACCTCCTGGGTTCAAGCGATTTTCCTGCCTCAGCCTCCCGAGTAACTGGGATTACAGGCATCCACCACCATGCCTGGGTAATTTTTTTATTTTTAGTACAGACTGGGTTTCGCCATGTTGGCCAGGCTGGTCTCACATTCCTGGCCTCGAGTGATCTGCTTGCCTTGGCCTCCTAAAGTGCTGGGATTACAGGTGTGAGCCACCATGCCCAGCCCTGGATTGAGAATGTTCTAAAGACAGGAGCTTTTGGGAACGCTGCAGCAGGAGACTTGCAGGTGTGCAGAGGGCTCTTGGGGGCTTCATGAGCAGCTGGAGGTGACCCCTCTCTCCACATTCTTAAACAGGGGTTCTCAGCCAAGACAGTAAGACTGGAAATAAAGACAACGAAAAGCAGTCCAAAGATTAGAAAGCAAGAGACAATATTATCATTCTTGGCAGAGAGTGTTTATATTTACCCAGAAAGTCCAAGAGGATTCATTGCAAAACAGAACTGCTAAGAAAGCCTGGAAAAGTGGTCTGATAAAGACCCACAGCTTCCTGCATGCCAGGGACGAGCTGACCGGAAAATAAAGTGGAAAAGGCCTCATTTACAGCATCAATAAAGTGATAAACAGCACCAGCTTAACATGAAACAGGCAAGATCCATAGAAAGAAAACGAGAAAACCATAAAAAGGGCAAAAAGACGCACCTCGTCCTCGTTAAAGAGCAATGGTTCTTCCCCCAGATGGGAAGACCCACTAGCGTGAAGATTCAAGTTCTCTCCAACTTGACCCGTGTTTTTATTGCAATTCCAATGGGAAAATAATTCCAAAACCATTTTCACTGGTGTTTGACAGAAAAATGCTTATGTTCCTTAAAAAGAGGAGGTGCAGGCCAGGTGCAGTGGCTCATGTCTGTAATCCCAGCACTATGGGAGGCTGAGGCGGGTGGATCAGGGGTTCAAGACCTGCCTGGCTAACATGGCGAAACCCTGTCTCTACTAAAACTATAAAAATTAGCTGGGCGTGATGGTGTGTGCCTGTAGTTCCAGCTACTCAGGAGGCTAAGGCAGGAGAATCGCTTGAACCCGGGAGGCAGAGGTTGCAGTGAGCCGAGATTATGCCACTGCCCTCCAGACAGAGCAGTAGAGTGAGACAGTCTCAAAAAAAAAAAAAAAAAAAAAAGAGAGAGATGTGGTAGGGCTGAGGGGCACTGCCATGCCCGTGAATTACCTACTACTGTGTGCATGCCTGAAGGGACAGGGAAGGGGCTTCCTCTCCAGCTGCCTAGAGGAACATTGCAGCCAGCTCTCTTAGCAAAGCCACACAGTCACTGTGGGCTTGGGAAGTGTGGGGGCACCTCCTATGTCGTGCTGGGTCTGAGAGGCTCAGGCCTTGTTGCTCTTTCCCCCTGGTGGGGGTCCCAGGACAAATGATGTTGCCAAGAGTGTGTTCGAAAACCACCACGGTGGGAGGGATGAGCGTCTCCTGCAGGTCATGACACTCCAGGCTGGGCAGCATCGGAGAACAGGGCATGACTGTGGGCCCTGGGGAAGGTGACCTGTCTTAGTCTGTGTGGGCTATTATAACAAAATGCCTTAAACTAGGTGGCTTATAAACAAGGGAAATTTATTTTTCACAGTTCTGGAGGCTGGGAAGTCCAAGATAAGGCACAGGCAGATTCGGTGTCTGTTGAGAGTCCGTTTTCTGGTAGAAGGAGGTGCCTTATATGGTGGAAGGGGCCAGGGAGCTCTTTGGAGCCTCTTTTATACAGGCACTCATCCCATTCACCTCCCACAGGCCCCATTTCTAACATCATCACATTGGTGATTAGGTTTCAACATATGAATTTGGAGGGGGGTAACGTGAACATTCAGACCACAGCAGGACCTAATTGGCTGAGCCCAGCTCACAAACTAGACTTGCGAGATGGCTGTTTGCTGAGGTCTCCTTGGCCCTGACCGGGCAGAGGGGGCTCAGTAGGGCTCTCGAGGGTCTCAGCATTGTGAAGAACTTGGGGGAGAAAGATAGGGCAGGGCAGGAGGACGGCAAGGGCCTGGCTGTTGGCCACAGAGTGACCTCTGTCCCCACCCTCTCCCGCGGCTTCCTGGGGCTGGGAGGCAGAGTCTGGAGTCTTTTCTGGTCTGCAGCTCCTTTGTTGTGTGACTTGAACTATGCTTCCTCTTGGTGCCTCAGTTTCCCCGTTGGTAACTGGGGCATTGGCTGGATTTCAGGGCTCAACAGGGCTCCCTTTCTCGGCAGGTGGAAACTGCCATCTTATAAAGGGGAACCTAGATGCTGCCGGCTGGGACCACTGGGTGGACCGGGCCAGAGCTGAAGGCCCAGGAGAGATGGAGAGAGGCTCCATCCCGAGTGGGGCTCTTCTAGGCCCTGGAGTCTCAGGCCACTCATGCCACTACAGAGGGAGAGACAGGGGGTGCATGGAGAAGGCGTGGACCCATGAGGGGATCAGGGTTCCCAACCCCGAATCAAGCTTTCCCGTGAACCTGGAGATCTCTCCTTTCCAAACGGGCCTGGAACCAGCTGTTGGCATCAAGTCCTTGCACGCATGACCCAGAGAGCTTCCCCTCTCCCTCCTTCCAGCCTGCTGCGTCCATGCTAGATTCGGGGCCATGTTGCCGCAGGATTCATGGGAGGGCCGAGAGGGAGCTGCTGGCTTTTCCACCTCCGAGCCGAGGTTACTCTCAGATTCATGGGAAGCCATAAACCCGTGCCCTATTTCTGCTCTAATTGAGGCGATTTGTATTGTGACTAAAATAATCAGAGACAATTTTATTGGAATATTTTAAAAAATAATTACAGCCCATATATTTAAGTTATATAACTGCAGTGACAATTTGATTGGGTTCCCCAGGGCCCCAACTTGAAGAACCTGTGCGGGAACCACCCCATCCCTGCCTCCAGCACCCTCCACCTCCCCCAAATCTCGGGCAGAGGTGATGTTGACAGATGCAGCCCCTAAGGCCTGAGGCTCGGTCAGGGACTTTCCAGTAGGCATGTCTTAAAAATTTGGGGGCAGCCATGCCAGTCCAGCGACCCCAGAGTGCCGTAGGGAGGTGAGGAAGAGCTAGGGGGGTGCTCTGGAGTCTGGCTCAGCTCTGGCCTTTGTGGTGGGTGTCTGTGCCCTGCCACCCAGCATGCAGTCACTGACCTTCTTCTGTTCACCACATTCTTCTCTGGGGACCTCCTGCCTTTGTCCTCCTGCTTCTGAAGGGCAGACAGTCCCAAAAGCTCTGCAGTTGACCAATCAGAGCATTGCATTCTCCAGTCATGGTGATTGGTTTAGGGCTAAGCACATGACCCAATCAGAGCCAATGACATTGCAGATGCCCCCGATGGACTCCCGAGTGGTTGGGGATCCGGAGCCGCAGGCTGCCATCTTGCCCCAGGTGGGCACTGGAGATTGGGGCTGGTGTAGAGAAGACCCTGGCAGAGAGATGTGAATGGGACAGGGTCCTGGTGGCATCATTTGAGATTCTGAACGTGGAGCTGGGGCTGCTTCCAGAGTTTTTGGATATATGAGCCAATACATCCCATTTTGGCTTCAACCTGCTGTAGCTGTAGGACTGTGTCCAAGAGTTATATTTCTATGAGTCCCGCAAGCTTGTTTCCCCACCTCTAAAGGGAGAGAGTAATCACTCCCGTGGCCTGTTATGCATCGTCATTATCTGTCTATAGTAGAGATATCTCGGTGTATAGCGCCAAGCAGAGGACTTGGACAGAGTTAACCACTCAATAAATAGCCGCCATGGCTGTCGTCAGGAGCATTGTGGAGCACTGGATGCTGTCGCTGGTATAACGTGTGGGCAGAGGAGACAGGGAGAGGCTACCAGGCAATGTCCCAGCCCAGAAGGAGGCCCTGCCCCCACATGCTCTTGGGTGGCAGAAGCATAGTTCCTGCTGGCTCAGCAGTGCCTCCTTGCCTTCTTCCATCAGGGCCCCTCCTGCTCAGCCAGGGTCCTGTACTGTGCCCAAACCAGTTCTGCATTGTCCCTCCCCAAATAGCACAGGCTGGAAGGAAGGAGCTAGGGAAGTGAGGAGGGGCTGGGGATGGGGGGGAAGGGCAGCGGCCATAGCTCCAGCACAGTAGGATCTGACTATGCCCGGGAGAGCCCGGATCACTGGGTGCTGTGGTGCCCAACGTGGCTCCTTCCTCTTAGCGATCCCCCCAGCTCTTTGCTGAGCTGTTGGATGCCTCAGTGTTCCCAGGCAAATCCCCCTGGGGCTCTACCTTTGGAGCTGAGTCGTGTCTGGCCTGCACATCCACCAGCCCCGCACCACCACCGGGCACTGAAGGCCAAAAGTGGATTCAAACTCCCACCCGCTCTGAGCAGGTTTTCTCTCCTACGGGCAGCCTTCACCCGGAAGCCACAGCTGTTAAAGCTGCTAGCGGGTGGTGGGGGCCTTGTGGCTCTGCTCCCAAGAAAGCCTTCTCTTCACTGGCTTCAAACCATCTTAGTCTTAGATAACTGCAAGGGCCTTGGGGATAGCCCTCAGGTCTACCTTGTGGGAATGGCACCTTCCACTCCTGAAGGCTTGTCCCATGAGTCCACTAGTAAGGGAAGGGCTGAAAGGAGCGCTGGAGCGGAAACATTCAGCTGGCTCTTGGGTCCCCAGGCCCTCCTGACTACACATTTTAGTGGAGACATACACACTCGCCCAGTTGCACACACTCACATATACACATATGCACACACACAGGCACACTTTCACATGGGCATGTCACACATACATGTGTGCGTGCTCACACCCATGCACACTGTCACATGGGCTCGTCACGCATACACACATATGTGTGTGCTCACACACTCTCACATGTGCACAATCGCACACATGCACACTGTCACAGGGGCATGTTCACACCCATGCACACTCTCACATATGCACAATTGCTCACATCGGCATGGTTATACACATGCATACTCACATTGTGCACGCTTACACACACACACTCCTACACATGTCCACACTCTTTCATGCATGCTCTCACATGAACCAAAGTACTTGCCTCTTCTGCCTACAGCAGAGCAGAGGTGTGTCCGTCGATGCCCCATGGTGTTTCTCAGGATCCATGCATCCCAAGTACTGTGTGTCGTCAGCCAGGAGATTGCCTGCTCCTGTGTGGCTGCGTTCTCTGCAGTCCTGAAGGTCTTTATAAACATTGGTGCCACCTGTCTTGCAGGACATTCTCTGCCTGGCCCCAGGAGCCTCAGCAGAGGTCGCCTGATTTCAAACATTCTCTTCTGTCATTACAGCTTATGTTCCACAGATGTCTTTGAAAATCCTGCCACCTTCACAGGCCCAGACATGACGGTGCCAAGGACATCAGGACCAGCAGGACATAAAACCCTCACGGTCACAGGGAGAAAGTCAGATCCTGGGCACCTGACACAGCCACGCTCAGATCTCAACATGTGTATGGCAATGGGTGTGATGGAGGTGCCCCCTGCCTCTGGATCTGGGTTACATGCCCCCCTTCTTTGGGTCCTAGAAGGAACAGCCTGGCAGTGGGCACACCCCTTCCTCTCCCAGCAATGACCTGGCAGACTCCCTGCCCCCAGTGATGGCCTTAGGGATTCCCAGCCATCACCCCTCTCCGGGAACCCCTCATTCTGTCCTTCCATAGGGCCACCACCCAGACAGGCCCCCTCGACCTTTCCCACCACCCTCTGCACAACTAGGGTGGGCAGTGCCCCACCCAAAGCACTGCATGCTCCCCCCACTCATTGTCACAGTAGGTACAGGACATGGGTCTACTAGATCTCAGACACTACAGTCAGTACCTGCCAGTCCATTCCCGGAAGATCTCTGCTCCCCACCACGGTGTCACTGAGCCAATTCCTCCAGCACAGCCCCACAGAGGGAGGCCCTTTTGTGTCTTGCCCATCACCTGGCTGGCCAGATCTGCTCAGCTCTTCCCTGGCTCAAGAAAAACAAGAGAGCTGTGTTAGTCCATTTTCATGCTGCTATAGAGAACTGTCTGAGACTGGGTAATTTACGAAGGAAGAGGTTTAATGACTCACAGTTCAGCATGGCTGTGGAGGCCTCAGGAAACTTACAATCATGGCAGAAGGCAAAGGAGAAGCAAGACACCTTCTTCACAAGGCAGCAGGAAGAAGTGCTGAGCACGGGGGGAAGAGCCCCTTATAAAACCATCACATCTCGTGAGAACTCACTCACTATCACAAGAACAGCATGGGGGAGCCGCCCCCATGATCCAATTACCTCCACCTTGTCTCTCCCGTGACACATAGGGATTATAAAGATTACAATTCAAGATGAGACTTGGGTGGGGACACAAATCCTAACTATATCAAGTGCTCTGTGGTCCCAGATAAGCCAAGAAGCCTTCATGGAGGAGGCCACCCCTTCCCGTGGCGTCCAGACTCAGTGGGAGGCCTAGGTCAGGATGGAGGGGTCCCCTAAGGGGGCTGGCATGGATATCACATGTGCCATGGCACACCCTGAGGGTAGGCAGCCTTGAGCAGTGGGCGGGGAGCTGGGCCTGCAGGAACACAGAGCCCTGAGGTCTTACCCTTGGATCGCTGGTCTGGGCTCCTCGGGGGCTCTGGGAGAAAGTCTTCTGTCCCCTGCTGGTGCTGGTGATGTGGTACAGATAACCTGGAAACCCTAAAAGAAGCAGCGAGGGAGGGAAGGTTGCTGAGAGGTGGTCAAAGAACCTGTTGTGTAGACCAGGGGGCCAGGGAGGTGCAAGGGGAGTCCAGGTGGGGGCTGCGGGAGGAACAGACAGCAGACTGGTTCACCCCCTGGCTCCCCTTCTGAAACCCCAGGAGATGAATAGATCCAGCCCAAAAGGGGCTTCAGGAAGACTGCTCCCAGCACCTCTGTGCTGCCAGTCCCAAAGGCACCCACCCGACCCCCACACACGCCGCATCTCCACTCCTTGTATGCAGGAGGAAACTGAGGCCCAGGGACCTGGAGATGTGTCTGCTCCAGGTCACACCGTAGGCTGTGGGGGTCCAGAACCCAGACCTGTGGATTGCGTCAGGCTCTAGCCAATGACTGCTCCAAACCACTGTGCCTCCCCAGCTCTCTGACGTTCTCATCTGCAAAATGGGACATCAGGTCAGAAGGTCTTCAATACCCCTTCCAGCTGGGAGAGAGTTTTGGGACCTCTCTCTCCAGGTCTTCATGAGTCTAGCAGGAGCTCTGGCAGGTCCAGGGTCCCCTCCTTCCTTCTGCTGCCACTGCTCAGCACCCTATCCTTTTTAAAATTAGCTCTGTGAATTACAGAAGTAATACCAGCTTGCTTGTTAACGTGTTTCAAACAGCACAGAAGGGTTCAAGGTGGAAGCTGAAAGTACTCCCCAGTCCCCCCCGAAACCCCAAGCCCATCTCTGCGAGGTCCCACGTGGCCTTTGGGGAATGTATGTACTGTCCCGTCTTCCCATAGAAGCCAGAAGGGAAGTCTGGAATCAGTGAGCCAGGTATAGTCCTGAGCCCAGGCGCAGAGATCCCACAACCATGCCAGCCCTTGCCCGCACCAGCCCCCTCCCTGTGCCAGCCACCCCCCGTCTATCTATGCGGGTCTCCTACCACCAAGCCCTTCGATAGGGGCTCATTATTCCGTCCTGTCTCCCTAGGATGGGGCAGAGTGACAGCTGTTCCGCGTTTAATTACCGATGGGCTGAGGCTATGCCAATCCATGAATAAAATTACAGTCGTTCTGCAATGCAAATATTGCGGGCCTCCGTCTGAGGGTGCGTGCGGGGCTGATTTTCATTGGCTGATTTTTAATGAAAAAAGTTTTATTACATTTTAAAGAACATTCGTAATGATGAAATTCACACACCTCAAGATTTATACAGCACTGCAAACAAGTGGCAGGAGAAAGGGAGTTATTTATAACTTCAAATAGGCTCCTGTCCTCTGGTTGCATTGTTTTAGGGTGCAGAGCATTGTTAGCTGATAATTGCTTTAAAGGTAAATGCAGAAACTTAGAACCAAGCATCGGAAGTGTCTAAACAAGGAGAAGCCTCAGCCAAGATGGGGGCGAGTTGACCTTATGGGTGGGGAGGGAGAAAAGGGAGCTCGCTCTCGCCAGGGCTCCTGGGATAAGAACACACGGCAGACGTTCAGCACAGGCAGAGGTTTGCCATCTGTGGGTGCCCACTGGGCAGAGGTTCAGCTTATGGTGAATGAACTTGGAGACGTGACATCCTCCTGTCGGAGCCGCGACTGCAGGGCTTCCTCCTCCCATGGTCGCTGTGGGATTTCCTTCCAAGTGGTGTATCCATGCTTTGTGTGACTGGAAATCTCATCTGAGCACAGCTGGATGGGTGATAATGCAAACTTTCGATTCCATCATCTAAATCCATACAGATAGGAATACAGGAAGGCGAGTATTTCCTGTTGAATGGGACTGGAGGTGGCATTTCCTTTGCTAAGCCTTCCCTGCAGATCCTTCCCTCTCGGGACGCAGCTGAGCTCAAGAACAGTATAGCTGAGAGAGGCTTCTCCAGCTGGCCCTGGTCCCCATCTCTAAACAGAACAGAACCTGCTTCAACTTAACACCGTCGACACATTCATTCGTTCGTTTTGCCGACATGTGTTTATTGAAAGCTTACTACGAGCCGGGCTCCTGGCACATTCGGATAAGGAGGATGTAGTCTGTGGCCTCCAAAAGTGACTGAACAGGCAAGACCTATTCCCAGAGACAACTGAGCCTCACTAAACATCAGTGTGACAAGGACAGTAATGGAGGTATAAATGCCTAGGGACAGGGACAGCACAGGAGAGGGCCTGGCTGTGTCTAGGGGTGGAGAGGTCAGAGAAGGGGCCATGCAAGCCAGCCTTGAAGGATGCAGAGGTGTTTGGAGTGGGCACATGCTTGGCAGGGCAGCAGGGTGACCATCAAAGGTACCCTCCAACTTGAGGTCTGTGGGAGGGACGGGGACTTTGAGTGTCTGGAACATGGGGTGGCGTCTACGTTGGGGTGCAATTGGGATGTGGTGGAGAGTCAGGTGGAGGAGCCTGATCTGCTTCCTGGGGCATCTCTGCTGCTTAGAGCTGGGGTTCAGGGGCTCTGGAGGCCTCATGGAATGCCTATAGATGGTGGGGGGAGGGAGGGTGTCTGGGATAGGGATTGGGCCCGCCAGCAGGCGCATGAAACAGAAGGAGAAATCAGTGACTCCTGCTTCTCTTCTCTTGGAGGTCAGCCAAGCCTGGGTGTCTCCTGTTCATTCAGCGAAAGACCTCATCCTGGAACAAGCGTGCAAAAGGAGACAGGGCAGAATTCCAAACCGGCTGCAAGGCTCCATCTCAGCGTCCTCCCCCACTTCGGCATGCCTGTGCGTGCATGCTGGCTTCTGTGCATGGGTTTACATGTGTGTATGTCTCTGTATATGTGTGTGCGTGTATGTACTTTAGTGTGTGTTTTTATGTGTGTGCATGCCTGTGCATGCTTTTATGTGTTTGTGCTGAGTGTACATGTGTCTGTGCATGTTTGTGTATGTGCAGATATGTGTGGTGTGCTCATGTCTGTGTGAGCTTGTGTATACATGTCCGTGTGTGTATGTCAAGCACAAGGGTGTGTGCTTGTGTGAATGTGCACTCATGTATGCATTTAAGGATTTGTGTATGTTCGTGTTTGTGGATGTTTGCGTGTGTGTGAGGGTGCGTGCTCATTAGGGGATCTGTGCCTAGACCAGACGCTGGGGTTTTTCTGTTTCATTTTTAAGATAGAGTCTCACTATTGTCACCCGAGCTGGAATTCAGTGGTGCAATCATGGCTCACTGCAGTCTCTAACTCTTGGGCTCAAGCAATCCTCCCACCTCAGCCTCCTGAGTAGGTGAGACTACAGGCGTGAACTGCCATATCTGGCTAATTTTTAAACTTTTCATAGAGAAGGGGGTCTCACTATGTTGCCCAGGTTGGTCTCAAACTCCTGGCCTCAAGTGATCCTCCCACCTCAGCCTCCCAAAGTGCTGGAATTACACATAGGAGTGAGCCACTGCACCCAGCCCAGACACTGAGATTTTTAAAATTAGTCTGACACTCTGGAACCCACACAGTCTGACACCACCACTGGAGATTCTAAAGTGAATCCCATACAGCCATGCACGCAGCCCCTGCCCTTGGGTGGCTCGGATCCCTGAGGTCTCCTTGGTGAGGGGAAGAAAACAGAAGCCTAAATAATAGCGGCTGCCTCATGGAGCAGCACAGGCCAGGCTCGGGGCAGTGGGGGTAAGAGGATGTCTAAGGACAGTTAGGCTGGTCCTGTACTCACCCAGAGCCAGAAGTGAGGGAGCGCCAGCCAGGCCCGGGGCAGCCTCAGGGGCCCTGAAGATGGGAACGGTGCCCAGATGCCTGTGGTACCTGGGAGTGCACATGAGTGTGTGTGTACATATATGTGAGTGTACAGGTGTGCATATCTGTGTCAGTGTGAATAAACACATCTGTGTGAGTATTTGTGTGCAGATAGGCATGTTGGTGCCTGTATATGTGCACATGTGACCTGTGTTTCCCGACCCAGGAACAACTGTTGACCAAAGTTACCCAAAGTCTCATGGAAGAGGTGGGGATGGGGGAGGGAGGACAGGGCAGACATCCCACTCTTGTCCTTCCCCACAGTGGCCCTCTGACCTGCCAGCATCACAGCCCTCAGGAAACAAGCCATCCTGCTGGCTGGAGAGAGTGGCCAGTGGGCATCAGGTATACGCCAGGGCACTCTGTGGGGTGGGAGTTCATTGTTGGCACCGGAGGCTTGTTTTATTTTTTCTTTTCTTTTCTTTTTTTTTTTTTGGAAACAGGGTCTAGCTATGTTGCCCAAGCTGGGGTGCTGTGGCACGATCATGGCTCACTGCAGTCTTGACCTCCTAGGCTGAAGCAATCCTCCCACCTTAGCCTCCCTGATAGGTGGGACTACTGGTGCATGTTCTACCATGCCCAGCTAATTTTTGTATTTTTTTTTAAGAGATGGGATTTTCCCATGTTGCCCAAGCTAGTCTTCAACTCCTGGCTCAAGCAATCTAACTGCCTCAGCCTCCCAAAGTGCAGAGATTACAAATGTGTGTTGCCAAGTCCAGCCCTGTTCTCTTCTTAATGGCTTACTTGGGGTTTCAGTGATGACAGGGTCATTACTGGGTTTCAGGAACCTTCCTTAAGCGGCTGAAACAATCTGTTGAGCTCTGCTTCCTCTTCCCTCTTCCAGGCTGAAGGAGCTGGAGGAGCTTGGGGCCTCCTTGGGGGAAGCCAGAGAGATTTGGTGATTAAGTGAATGGAATCTGCCCATTGTGGTAAAAATAGCGGAGTTGTGGTTGGTGGAGGCACAGAAGCCCGGCTGAATGGACCAAGGAGTGTCCGGAGTGAGGAAGTCCAGTTCTGATGATTTATTAAGGTGCACCCAGGAACCTTCAGAACGAAGACCCAAAGATTGCAGGAAATGGTGTCCATTCTTCTGCTTAGGTTCAACAACATATGGACAGCCATGTCGAAACAGGATTGGACAACAAAGGCTGATAGACTGAATGGCAAAACCCAGCCAGGCCTGTCCGTTTAGATTCTTCTTAGCCTCTCCAAGCAGCGTTCCTTTCTTCTGGGAAGGGGACGAGACCCTTTCTGGAATGGGGGAGTCTCATGACCTACAGTCAAACAAGGTAGGTTAGGGAATTTCTTTTTATTTTATTTTACTTTACTCTAAGTTAAGATATACAAGTGCAGAAGGTGCAGATTTGTTACATAGGTATACATGTGCCATGGTAGTTTGCTGCACCTATCAACCAGTCATCTAGGTTTTAAGCCCTGCATATCTTAGGTACTTATCCTAATGCTCTCCCTCCCCTTGCCCCTCAACCCCAACACAGGACCCAGTATGTGTTGTTCCCCTCCCTGTGTCCATGTTTCTATTGTTCAACTCCCACTTATGAGTGACAACATGTGGTGTTTGGTTTTCTGTTCTTGTGATAGTTTGCTGAGAATGATGGTTTCCAGCTTCATCCATGTCTCTGCAAAGGACATGAACTCATCCTTTTTTGTGGCTGCATAGTATTCCATGGTGTGTATGTGCCATGTTTTCTTTCTCCAGCCTATCATTGATGGGCATTTGGGTTGGTTCCAAGTCTTTGCTATTGTAAATAGTGCTGCAACAAACATACATATGTATGTGTCTTTACAGTAGAATGATTTATAATCTTTTGGGTATACACCCATTAATGGAATTGCTGGGTCAAATGGCATTTCTGGTTCTAGATCCTTGAGGAATCGTCACACTGTCTTCCACAGTGGTTGAACTAATACACACTCCCACCGACAGTGTAAAAGCATTCCTGTTTCTCCACAGACTCGCCAGCATCTATCGTTTCCTGACTTTTTAATAATAGCCATTCTGACTGGCGGTTTTGATTTGTATTTCTCTAATGATTGGCTAACAAACATATGAAAAAAAGCTCATCATCACTGATCATTAGAGAATTTCTTTATGGCCAGTTTTTACACAGAAAGGCAGAGGGAAAGTTAGAGTTATATTTTTAAGTTTTATGGCTGGCTTTGGGGGAAGAGCTTCGGATTCTATGACCTGCCTTGGGGAAAAGGGATTCTAGTTTTTATGGTTGGCCTCAGGAGAGAATGGGACTGAGAAACAGGAGGGCAGGAGAAGGTCAGAGAAAAACTTTTATTTTGGAGGCTGTTTCTGGGGCCCTCATTTTGGGCCCGCAGCAATAACTGGGCCAGAGGAAGAGTGACGGGGGCTCACTGGGCAGACTCAGAGCTGGATTGTCCACCCGCAGAGCTCTTCTCCCCATAGACGCCCCCTACCCAGGAGGGCATTGTGAGTCCGTTTCACAGGCCAGGAAACTGAAGCTCAGAGAGGTTGTGCAGCTGCCTGGGGCCACTCAGCAGGCAAAGCCAGAGCTGTCGCCTGCACCAAGACCACCTAAGCCCAAGGTGCCATCTCCCCCATGCAGCTCTCCTTTCCTGCCACTCAGCAGGGAACTCGAGAGTCCGGAGATGGGGACTAACCCTGGGGCAGACACTGGGCAGCCGAGATGCTGGAAAATGCTCAAGGTTTCCTTTCATCACAGCCCAGTTCACAGCACCTCGTTTACCAATTGTGTTCTGAGAAAACAGCAACAACAGAAAGGCACCAATGAGGAAGCGGCTGAAGCTCTGGGCTGAGTCTGCGTTTCAGGATTCAGAGGCTGCACTGGGAAGAAGGGCCTGCCTTGGGGGCTGAAAGCAAATCCTAACTCCTACTGCATGTGATATAAAGGGTTACAAAACTAGGTATAAATGCATCTCTCTAAAGTCACTCTTCTTTCTGTGTGTATATATACAAATATTTGTATTTATTTATTATTTCTAAAAAATAATTGTGTTTACTGTTGTGTGTATTATTGTATTGTGTTTATTATTCCTTGTGTTTTATTGTATTGCATTGTATTATTTATCTATAGTGTTTACTATCTATTGTATTTATTATCTATTGTATTTATTATTGTATCTATTGTATTTATTATTCCTGAAAGAGTTTGTACTTATTATTTATATATTGGATTTATTTATTATTGTATTTACTATTATTGTATTATATTTATTATTTATTGTATTTGTTATCCCTAAAAGAATTTTTTGGAAACTCTGTATTTATTATTCCTAAGACAATGTTTATTGTATTTATCATTCCTAAATATTTATATATTATAATATTTATATATGATATATTTACATATTTGTAATATTTATATTAGATAATCACACATTTATAATATTTATATCATATATTACATATGCATAATAGTTATATATTCACATATTTATAATATTTATATTATATATTTACATATTTATATTATACATTTACATATTCATACTATTTATATATTTTGTATTTATATATTTATAACATTTATATATTTTTATATTATTTTAGTAACACTAACATTGTATTTATTATTCCTAAAGAAGTTTGGGGCAAGATTAACTTGACAGGATAAACTCAAGTACTACAATGCTATTTTTTTGGCACCCAGAACTGGTACGCAGATCCACCAATATTCTTTAGTCAAGTTCTGACTAAAGAATCTGACTTTAGTTCTGAAGTGGAGGTAAGAGGATAAGCCCAACCCTAGGTCTCTTGTATTTTAGAGCTTGCTGTATATATTGCTGTGAATACGCAATACGATTTAACCATAGCATAGCAACTTAACCAAGGAGGTCAAGTTGTAGCAGGGATAAGAGTAATAACTTTTGGGCCAAGCGTGGTGGTTCATACCTGTAATCCCAGCACTTTGGGAGGCTGAGGCGGGCAGATAACGACGTCAGGAGTTCGACAACAGCCTGGTCAACATGGCAAAACCCTGTCTCTACTAAACGTACAAAAATTAGTCAGGTGTGGTGGCGGGTGTCTATAATCCCAGCTACTCAGGAGGCTGAGGCAAGAGAATCGCTTGAAACCCTGGAGGTGGAGGTTGCAGTGAGCCGAGATCGTGCCATTGCACTCCAGCTGGGCGACAAGAACAAGACTCTCTCAAAAAGAAAGAAAGAAAGAAAAAAAAAGTAATAACTTTTGGTAAATAATGCCTAAACCTCACTTATTGATCTCCACCATGGGTCAGGCATCCCAAGGCCCTCACGAGTCTTGGTTGTCTTAATTAATTTAAGCCACAGAACTTGAGGTTGGCCCTGTGATCTTCTCCATCTTTAGAGGAAGAAGCTGAGCTTTCTCTCCAAATTCCCGAGAGACATGCCACCACCCTTACACGCATACAAAATATTTTTGTCCTTATTAAAATTTTGTCCCTTATTAAAATTTCACTAGGAAAAATTACTCACTACGTTCCTTAGCCATAGATGTGTATGTAAAATGCATTTGCAGGGCCAGTGGTAACTGACATAGCCTGTAACTTACCAGATGTGAGATGTATAAATGAAGATGGCCATTGTCTGAAGTCAGAAGAATGGGATAAAAAAAAAAAGAACAAAAATAAGAGAAGTCCTACTGAAACTCAGTGAAAGCATCAACTACATTTTGCAAACTTCAAGGAGTTTCTGTCAGGTGCTAGGCTGCTGAGACCACAGTGAATTTGTGGCTTAAAGCAGACATACAGCCCTCCCTCCGGGGAGGCAGCGTGGTGTGGGAAAGAAAGTCAAAGAAATGCTAGTGGAAAGTCGCCCTCCTCTCCAGAGTGGGCATGCAGGGGCGGCAGTCACGGGGGAGATGGAGCCAGTGCCTGCCTTGTCTTAAGGGCCTGCAGACACCCCAGCTTCAGATACGCACGCATAGTCTTGGCTGCACCTAGAAGCCCTGGGGTGCTGATGTGAGCATTTCCTGGGATGGAGGAACCCCTTCTTGAACCTGCTGAAACTTGCAGAGGTGGGCTCAACATGAGTCGGCTGCTCATGAGCACCTTTTGTGCCCAGGAACCAGCAGTCATGAGGATGCTTTGCTGACCAGTGAAGACCCAGTATTTCCAGCAGGCAGAATTCAGTGGCCCAGGCTCTTTTCCAATGGCCCCTTCACCACTGTAGTGAGCTCCATCTGCCCTCAGGGACCCCCTTCCTGAATAAGAGATGCAGCTCACTCACATAGTGGGATGGGGATGCCCTCAACTTGACAGGCAAAAGCTTGGGCATGAGAGTGAACTCAGCCATCCAGCCCCCTGAAGAAAAGACAGATGGAGCAGAAAACCATATTGTCATGATATCAAGGAAAGAGAAAAAACAGAATTCTAAAAATATTTACTCCAGGAAACAGATGTAAGGTTTCTTTTCCAAAATGAAAACATTGAATCTGCAAACCAAGTGAGGAAGAGAGGATGAGGACAAGCTGCGGTGGAAATGGAGCTGGTAGTCAGGTAAAGCATCCAAGGACGCAAGCATCACAGCAGAATCACAGAAGAGTCAGCGACGGAGAATCTACGGGAACCCTTCAGACAGCAGACTTGGTAACACGGAGCTTAGGTTTGAGAGGCTTTTTCAGAGTACACCAAAAAAAAAAAAAAAAAAAAAAAACCCAACAACAAAAACAAACAAAAAAAGAACCAGAGAAGTTAGAAGCAATCATCGGCAGAGCAGCAGCAGCTTTGAAGAAAAGATATTGGAAATTCAATCAGGAGGATGGGTATTAATGAAGGAAGAACATGACTAACAGGGAAGAAAAAATAAAAATAAAAGAGGAAAACTTGGCTGAACTGAAGACAGATGTAAATCTGCAGGTTGAAGGGTTTGCTAGAGACCAGGCAAAAGTAATAAACATCAAAAGATAGTGGTGACACACTCTAATCGCTTGGATTCACCAGGAATGAGTGCCTACAAAGACATAAACAGCAGGCTGTCTCCCTGCACTCCTCACCGCCTGCCCTCCTTGGAGTTGGGCCTCACCCTGCCTTCTCAGCATGCCTTGCCCTGCCTTGCCTTTTCTTGTCTTGTCTTTTCCTTCCTTCCTTCCTTCCTTCCTTCCTTCCTCCCTCCCTCCCTCCCTCCCTTCCTTCCTCTCTCTCTCTCCCTTCTTTTCTGACAGAGTCTTGCTCTATCACACAGGCTGGAGTGCAGTGGTACAGTCTCGGCTCACTGTGCAACCTCCGCCTCCCAGATTCAAGCGATGCTCCTGCCTCAGCCTCCCAAGTAGCTGGAATTACAGGTGCCTGCCACCACATCTGACTAATTTTTGTATTTTAGTAGAGACAGAATTTTGCCATGTTGGCCAGGCTGGTCTCGAGCTGCTGACCTCAGGTGATCTGCCCACTTGGCCTCCCAAAGTGCTGGGATTACAGGCGTGAGCCATTGCACCTGGCCTCTCAGCATCTATTTCTCTGCCTTCTTGATCACCCCTCCCTGCGCCTCAGTCCATCATGGGGAAATCCCAGGCGAGATGCACTTGTACTCCTAGTATTACAGGAAAGGGATCCCGATCTAGACCCCAGGAGAAGGTTCTTGGATCTTGCTCAAGAAAGAATTCAGGGCCGGGCGCGGTGGCTCAAGCCTGTAATCCCAGCACTTTGGGAGGCCGAGACGGGCGGATCACGAGGTCAGGAGATCGAGACCATCCTGGCTAACACGGTGAAACCCCGTCTCTACTAAAAAAAATACAAAACACTAGCCGGGCGTGGTGGCGGGCGCCTGTAGTCCCAGCTACTCGGGAGGCTGAGGCAGGAGAATGGTGTGAACCCGGGAGGCGGAGCTTGCAGTGAGCTGAGATCCGGCCACTGCACTCCAGCCGGGGCGGCAGAGCGAGACTCCGTCTCAAAAAAAAAAAAAAAAAAAAGAAAGAAAGAAAGAATTCAGGACAAGTCTGTAAAGTAAAAGCAAGTTTATTAAGAAAGTAAAGGAATAAAGAACGGCTACTCCATAGACAGAGCGGCCCCAAGGGCAGCTGGTTGCCCATTGTTATGGTTATTTCTTGACATTAAGCTAAACAAGGGTGGATTATTCATGCCTTCCCTTTTTAGACCATAGAGGGTAACTTCCTGAAGTTGCCATGGCATTTGTAAACTGTCGTGGGGCTGGTGGGAGTGTAGCAGTGAGGACAACCGGAGGTCACTCTCGTCTCCGTCTTGGTTTTGGTGGGTTTGGCCTGCTTCTTTACTGGAAACTGTATTATCAGCAAGGTCTTTATGACCTGTGTTCTGTGCCAACCTCCTATTTCATCCTGTGACTTAAAAGGCCTTAACTGTTTGGGAATGCAGCCCAGTAGGTTTCAGCCTCATTTTACCCAGCTCTTATTCAAGATGGAGTTGCTGTGGTTCACACACCTCTGACACTAGTAGTCTCACCCCAGAGCTGCTGAGCTGCCTTAGGTACTGGGCTAATCTGCAGAGACCAGAAGCTGGCAAGGCTCACAATAAGAGCCTTGGCTGCTCCCACTTTTCCCCAGGAGAATCCCTATACGCAGATGGGGTTTGGATAGGCAGAGGGGAAAGACCCCTCCTTCTGCAAATTCAGGCCAAAGATGGGTCAAGCCCTGAGCAGCAAAAGCCACATAACTTTCGGGCCACACTGCAGACCCGGTGGGTAACCTGCTCTTCTCAGCCAGCAGGTCCACTGGGGCTCACCCAGGCTAAGCTACATGCCCTTTGGCAAGGTTGCCAACTGCCTGACCTCTACCTAATGACCCAGGGAGGGGAATGGCTCGCCAGCCCATCCCTTCTGCAGCAACTGTGGTGGGAAGGACGAGAAACGTAATTAGAATCTCAGGCGTCTTTTCCCAAGGGTCATTCCAGCTGAAGAACCTAAATATCATAAGTGTATGAATGAGCTGCATTTATTATTTTCACCATGGAGACGTCCAAGAAAACTGACCTTTTCAGCTTCAATAAAAACGGATTTTGCTGTAGGTCCTTTGACAACAGCTGTGATCATGAGCTTGGCTGAAACTTAATATTAAACACCAAAGACCAGGAAAAAGATGCCTTCCCAAGGCCTGGGAGAGTTACTGACACCCGTTTGCTGCCATTGACTGTCATCTTTTCCTCTGGGTATAGGCTACTATGGTCACTAGAAATGGTGGGGCAGAAAGTTGGCAAGCTTTTTGCCAACTAGTATGGCCAAGTCATGGCAGGAGGGTCAGCCCTGGGCTGTGCTCAGGGGAAGATGATCCAGAGTGTGATGTCTGGGGCTCCCGGTCACATGACAGGAGGAGATGCTGAATCCAAGCAGACCAGAACCCAGTCCTGCTAAATTCCAGGGCAGTCTGCTACTGCAGCTTTGCTCTGAGTCCCGTGCTACATGCCTTAAACCAAATGTATAAATAATAGGTGGCTTTGATGCTGAGTGGGTTCCTGAGCCATCTGGATCCAGGAGGAATGAGTGAGCCTCTCTGAGCTGGGCTCAGGCTGCCATGAAGACTTTGTCTGTGACCAGTCTGATTGGTTGCAAGAGGGGACCAATCAGAGGTACTTTTGTTTTTCATCTGCAACGCAGAAAAGGGGTGGGGAGTTGCAAAGGGAGTAGCTGCTGATCCTTTTGTTACTTGGAGGTGGGGTTTTCCTCTTGATTCAGTTCTAGGAAGTCAGCATGGATCAGCCTAGGGTTCTCTGCCTCCAGACTCTGTTCTCCTGCCCCAAGAGCCGCAGTTTTCAAAATAGCCAAAAAGGTATAAACAACCCAAGTGTCCGTTAATGGATGAATACGTAAAAAAGAATGTGAGATATATATATACACCTGCAATGGAGTGTTATTCAGCCACAAGATGTACTGAAATTCTGACCCATGGTACAACATGGAAAAATCTTGAAAACACTATGTTAAGTAAAAGAAGCCAGACATAAAAGGGAAAACACTGTATAATTCCACTTGCATGAAGTATCTAGAATGGCCAAATAAATACAGACAGAAAGTAGAATAGAAGTTCCCGGGGGCTGGGGCAGGAAGGTATGGAGTGTTATTTTTTAATAGGTACAGAGTTTCTGTTTGGGATGATGAAAATTTTCTGGAAATAGATAGTGGTAATGGTTACAAAACATTGTGAATGTACGTAGTGCCACTGAATTGTACACTTAAAAAGGGTTAAAATTGGCAAATTTTATGTTGCATATATTTTGCCAAAAATTTTCAAAACCAGAGGAATTGGTGAAAAAGCTGTAAACTGAGCTTCTGAAACCCCAGAGTCTCCCTCCTTGCTCCATATCTGGGAGCTTAGAGGCTGGAGTTTCATTTTATTGGGAAATTGAACCAAGGAGTTGAATTTTAGGGCATCAGGCATAAGAAATGTCTGGGGAACAGTAAGGACTGCTAGGCCTCCTTCACTCGCCAGATATGGCATTTCCCCAGTCACATACCACCCACCCACCACCACCCACCCCCCAACACACACTGCACCACATTCCACACACCATGCAAACACACTCCATGTTCTTGGCTAGAATATCAGAAGGTTCTTTCTGGAATAACTGGGCTGTCCCTGAGAGAAGAACCCCACACATTGCATGTGTAATCTGTCCAGTAAAAAGACCAACCTGTTGCTTGTTCAGCCTCCCAGGAGTCCGGAAAGAGAATAAATGTAGAAGGCTCAGTCTACCTGGCCAACAGGAGTCCACAAAAGACAACAGAAAAAACAAATGGGAGGAAATTTTAAAAAATACTATAAGGCAGTTTCCCATGGTTGAGGGACATGGTTCTCTTCAGCTCACCAATTGTCCAGCACCAGAAATGAAGTAAATTTACTCCAGGGTTCATCAAAGTCAATTTTTTTTTTGAGATGGAGTTTCGCTCTGTTGCCCACGCTGGAGTGCAGTGGCACAATCTCGGCTCACTGCAAGCTCTGCCTCCTGGGTTCACATCATTCTCCTGCCTCAGCCTCCCAAGTAGCTGGGACTACAGACACCCACCACCAAGCCTGACTAAGTTTTTTTTCTTGTATTTTTAGTAGAGACGGGGTTTCACCGTGTTAGCCAGGTTGGTCTCAATCTCCTGACCTCATGATCTGCCTGCCTTGGCCTCCCAAAGTGCTAGGATTATAGGTGTGAGCCTCCGCACCTGACCAAAGGTCAATTTTTAAGTGACAGAAATAGGAAGAACTAAAAGCTTTCAATGAGAAAAAAGTATAGAACCTGTGATGTGCCCCTCTGATACCCCTTCAGGAAAACATGTGTTGTCTCAGATGTCAGCAGGTGGCTTCCAGATCTCAGCCCTTCAGGGGTCTCTACATGTTACAGAGAGGCACCTCGCCCCAGGTCATGCCTAGGTGATCCATATCCAATGGCTGTCTGTCAGATGTTGGAGCATTAAAGGTGAGGATATCTTGGTTCAGTTCAGGACCCTCTGAAAAGTCATTCTTGCTCCAGAGCTCTCCTGGGGTCAAGGAAGGCTATCTCAAGCCTGCAGTGCAATACAACGTCTCCTTCTGCCTAAACCTGCCTCCTTTCTCTCTCTTTTATAAATGTTAACCACAGGAGAATCTTGAGTAAACATCCTGCTTGCTAAGTCTGCTTCCAAGGGAGCCCAGCCTGCAACAGATGTCATACACAGAACTGGGAATTAGAATGGCATCTGACTCCTCAACAACAACATTAAAAACTAGAACACAATGGAGCAATGCTTTTAAAATTCTGAGGAAAAAATATTTTCAAGCTAAAATTCTATACCCAGCTAAACTAACAATCAAGAATCAGAGCAGAATAAAGGCATTTTCAGACCTTCAAGTACTAAAAATATTTACTTTCCAAATACCCTTTCTCAGGGAGCTGACGAACAGGGAACTGAAGAACATGCTTCAGGAAAATGAGAAAGAACAAAAAGGTGTCACAAGACCAGGAAAAAGAATATCCCACACAAGAGAAAAGCGAAGCCTGCTCATCAGGTGGAAGCTTCACATCTGATTGCAGTAAGAGGTAGAAGGTTCCTGGAGGGAAATCCTCAGGAGTGAAACAGAACTAATGGGTTAGAGCAGAAGCTCCCGATTTTTCTTGGTCCATGACTTCCTTGATGTCTTAGTAATTTTTTGTAGAGATAGGGGTCTCACTACAAAATGCTGCCCAGGCTGGTCTTGAACTCCTGGCCTCAAGCAATCCTCCCACCTTGGCCTCCCAAAGTGCTGGGATTGCAGGCATGAGCCCCTGCACCTGGCTAGTTATTTTTATTTTTTGTAGTGACGGGATCTTATTATGTTGCCCAGGGTGGCCTCGATCTCCTGGCCTCAAGTGATCCTCCCACCTCAGCCTCCCAAAGCGCTGGGATTACAGACATGAGCCACCATGCCTGGTCTGATGGTTTAGTAATTTTTGTATTGCTGTCTTCAGGCTAAAAGAAATATCTAACAGTTCTCTTTATTAAATAGTTAGATCCAAAAAACTTAATAGGTATTTATACCCTAACTGCTTAGTAGCCATTAAAAAAAATTATGCATAAATGGAAAGAAAAATAATATTTTTATTTTTATTTTATTCTTACATAACCACAATTACTTCCTGATGGGATGTGTGTGCCTGTTGGACATTGCAGTTTCTCAAACCTTTGCATCAGATTGTGCACCTCTAGCTTCATTTTCTGTTTCACTATGACATTTACCCAATACTCACTTGTTATCATCGTAACTGCTGAAACCCAGCTTTGCAAAGATATAGCATTATTGTAAGAAATGTAGTTCAGGGGCCAGGCCCAGTGGCTCATGCCTATAATCCCAGCACTTTGGGAGGCACAGGCAGACGGATCACTTGAGCCCAGGAGTTTGAGACCAGCCTAGGCAATATGGTGAAACCCCATCTCTACAAAATACAAAAAACAAACAAACAAACAAACACAAAGTCAGTCATGGTGGCGTGCCTGTAGTCCCAGCTGCTAGAGAGGCTAAGATGGGATCTCTTGAGCCTAGGGAAGTCAAGGTTGCAGTGAGCCATGATGGTGCCACTGCACTCCAGCCTGGGCAACAGAGGGAGACTCTATATGAAAAAGGAGAAAAAAAGAAAAGAACTGTAGTTCGCTCTAGTATTAGAACAGTGAACTACCTGTGCTGATAGTTTGTGATATCTAACAAATATTGAGTATCATTAGGAAAATTCAAAATATCCTATGGTACATCTGTGCTATGCAGTGAATGTGCTATGAGGTCCTGGAACTGACTTGGTACATTTTGGAAACTGTGATATTAGAGAATGTAAAAATATTGTTAATAGACTTGTGGCAGACATTTTGAAACATATGGAAAAGACTAATGATAGGTATATGGAAAACCAGACAAATAAGTTGGGCACAGTGGCTCATGCCTTTAATCCCAGCACTTTGGGAGGCCAAGGCAGGAGGATCACTTGAGCCCAGGAGTTCAAGACCAACCAGGGCAATATGGTGAGACTCCATCTCCACAAAAAATTTAAAAATTGCCTGGGTGTGGTGGTGCCTGCCTATAGCCCCAGCTACTTAGCAGGCTGAGGTGGGAGGATTGCTTGAGCCTGGGAGGTCCAGGCTGCAGTGACCTGATCGTCACTGCATTTCAGCCTCAGCAGCAGAGCAAGACCTTGTCTCTGAAACACACACACACAAAATGAAATCCAGGCTAATAAAAAAGTAAAGTAATTATTGAGTCTAGAAACAAGGTTGGACAAAAAAGGAGATGACATGATATACTTCTCGACTTAATAATAAACAATATTTTTATAGTCATGGTAACATAAACACTGACCATAGTTTTAACCAAGAGTGTGCTGGGGATGGTAAACAAAAGTAGAAACAAGCTAGGAACTTGTTCACACCATGGAATAGCAATATAGAAAATGACAAAACTTGGCCGGGCGCAGTCGGTGGCTTAAGCCTGTAATCCTAGCACTTTGGGAGGCCGAGGCTGGCGGATCACAAGGTCAGGAGATCGAGACCATCCTGGCTAACATGGTGAAATCCCATCTCTACTAAAAATACAAAAAATTAGCCGGGTGTGGTGGTGGGCGCCTGTAGTCCCAGCTACTTGTGAGGCTGAGGCAGGAGAATGGCGTGAACCCAGGAGGCGGAGCTTGCAATGAGCCGAGATCATGCCACTGCACTCCAGCCTGGGCGACAGAGCGAGACTCTGTCTCAAAATAAAAAAAAAGAAAATGACAAAACCAAAGAGTGAAGACAGGACCGTGTAAAAGTGGGATTTGGAAACACAGAGGTAAATACCAAGGAAGCAGCTATAAGAGGTAAAAGTATCACCAGGAGCAAGATTGGGGTATAGGGAAGTAAAACTATTGCCCTTATTCTAAGTCTTTTGGTAATATTTGACTTCTCAAACAATGTGCATGCACTGCTTTGATAACCACATTTAAAAATTAAGCCAAATAGTGTTGAAACCTAACAAATACAACCCGTCTGCCCCTTCTAATCTACATAATATTTCACATGCAACCAAAAGTCTCAGAATTCTCCTAAGGTTTCTGCAAATCTGAGCCTGAGAGTGGAGGGATGAATTATATTCTCACGGCGCTGCCAGCCGGCTGCTGCCTCTGCGGGATTCTCATCCTCTGCAAAGTATGGGGCCTCTGTGATTTACTCATCACACTTCACCTGCCCTGGCCTCTCCAAATCCGCTAAAAAGAAACGGCTGAGGCCCAAGAGGTTGGGGGCCTCTGCAGAGGGGTTCCTTATTAGGCATCCCTTTTTCTGCACGTCAGGCTTAGACTCCCATCTCTGTCTGAGGCCTCTAATTCCTGTCCCTGTCCCAGAGAGACCCTAGGAGTTACCTGCATTTACTCTCACAGTTGGCTCCAAGCCTAACACACTACACACAGACATACACACACACGCATGCACACACACACACGGCGGGAGGGACAGCAGCAGGAGCAGAGCAAATGGCACACCCTCTTAGAAGAACAGCAGAGACCCTCTTCTTTCCTTCACCAGGCTTCATCTTTCCAGAAAAGAGTGGTGGGTTTAAGTAGCAATTTCCCCCTCCATTACATAACATTACCCGCCCCCCCACCCCACCCCATGTTGACAAGCACCGGAATCACAGTGACTATGCACCATGACCGCCACACAGCAGTCTGAGGATGTGACGACCACAGAGCTCCTTCTTGGGGACTGGCATTTCCATGCTCTACATGTGTGTGTGTGCACATCCAGTGTGGTCAGGCCACCACGTGTCTTAGCAGAACGGTAAGACGAGTGAATAATGCACTGATCCCAAAGAACGCGAGTGGTAGTCTCCTAGTAGCAAGCCTGTGAGCAAATGTTTTCAGGTGTCAAGAGTTGTGCCTCATTCATCCAGAATAACTGAGAGAGGACTTTGGGTCCCTTTACAGCCCCTGAGGAGGGTCCCTTTCCCAGGTGGGCCAAGGATCCCAGTTTGACAAAGCTCACCTGCCCTGCAACATTATTCTAAACCCTCAGAGAGCAGGTTCTGCTTTCTTCCCCATCTTCCCTGCAGCATTTGCCACCGCCTGGGGGAGGGAGGTATTATGAGCCTACACCCTCTTTGTGGGGTGACACTGTCTGCACAGATATTCCAGGGAGAGGCTACCTGATGGCGACCCTCTGACCCTCAAGTTGGCTGGCATGAGGATGAAGTTGCAGGTCTCGCTTCTCCTCTGGGGAGAGCTGGCCAGGCTCTCCACGATGGGGCAGCCTGCAGGAAAAGGGGCTCAGTGCACCTCGCCACCCCCTTGCCTTTGGGCTGCATGTTGAAGATGTATATTGAAGCTGCATAAATGACTTGTATTTGTGTAATCCTCTTGACTCTGCCCTGGGAGTGCGGCTGCAAAGAGGAGGCTGTGGAGAGCGCAAGGGAAATGTCCAGACTTCCAGCAATGCCAATGAAAGGCACATTCTGAGTTGAGCATGCCACAGGGGGCTACTCCCTGTAACTGCTGTCCTGGCCCCATGGCCTCAGCACCCCAGGCCCAGTGGTGGACATATGGCCCTTCCTTTGGTGCCCCACAGGACGATATCCAGGATAATGGAATGGGGAAAAAAGCCAGAGCATCCCAGACACCTAGGACTCCCTCTTGGGGCCTGGTGGGCATGGGCTACAGCTCCTGGCACCTCTGACAGCTTCATTATCTTGAATCCCATCCTTGAGAGGTCCCCTCTCAAGGCTCTGTCTTCTTCAAACCTACCTGACCCTCCTGCCCAGGCACGTGCAACCTTCTCCACCTGCCCCAGTTGCTGAATGAGGCCCTGGCAGTCACTGGAAATATTTTTCACCTCCAGCAAGACTTTCCCACCATGCCCCAACTCAGCAAGGCCCCTTTCTAGAAAACCCAGCTGCTGCAGGCCCTGAGAAGGGGAGCCAGGAGTGATTGAGGATGGAACGCCAAGCCTCACTACATCTGAATCTCGGATAGTCCTCCTGCAGCAAGTCAGCTTGCAAACGTCATCAGAAACCCAGCCAGCCAGGTGCAGTGCCTCATGCCTGTAATCCCAGCACTTGGGAAGGCTGAGGCAGGAGGATTGCTTGAGGTCAGGAATTTAAGACCATCTTGGGCAACATAGTGAAACCCCCATCTCTACAATAAAATAAAATATAATGATTAGCTGTGTGTAATGGCATGCACCTGTAGTCCCAGCTACTTGACAGGCTGAGGAGGGAGGATTGCTTAAGCGCAGGAGATCGAGGCTGCAGTGAGCTACAACAATACTACTGCACCCCAGCCTCAGTGACAGAGGGAGACACTATCTCCAAAAAAGTAATAATAGGTAGGGTGCAGTGTCTCATACCTGCAATCCCAGCACTTTGGGAAGCTGAGGCAGGCAGATCACTTGAGGCCAGGAGCTCAAGACCAGCCTAGCCAAGTCTGAAGTCCTGTCTCTATTAAAAATACAAAAATTAGCAGAGTGTGGTGGTGGGCGCCTGTAATCCCAGCTACTCAGGAGGCTGAGGCAGGAGAATTACTTGAACCCAGGAGGTGGAGGCTGCAGTGAGCTGAGATTGCGCCACTGTACTCCAGCCTGGATAACGGAGGACGACTCTGTCTTAAAAAAAAAAAAAAGTAATAATAACAAAATTTTAAAATACAAAAGAAACCAGGGGCACGTGGCTGGTGTCCAGTCTTTCCTGTTCTCCCACCAGAGGCGGGACCGGGCTCTGGACATGCCTAAGCTGGTTCACTGATTGCTCTCCTGAGCTGCATGCAATGGTCATTCTTATCCCCTCCCCAGAAAACCCCCTCCCCTGACTCCCAAGTCCATGCCCCTCTCCACTCCCTTGTGCTTGAGACCTGAGCTTGAACTCCAAACGCAGCAGCAATGACTGCTTAAGCAGGTCCTCGTGAGGAGGAGCGGGGCTGCTGGGGGCACACACACTGTCTTGAGGACATGCTCTGCAGCCATCGAAACTGTTAGTGTCTGCCAGTCGGGAAACTCTCACCTTCGGCAAGCCAGTCTGGCTCTCCATGGCTTCCGAGTCACTGCAGCCCAGGATCAATACTAGTGTAAACAGAGCTTTGCTGTGAGTTGTTAGTTGTCTTTCCTGGTCTGGGTCGTAATTCATAATGTTGGTTCCTGGCGCCTGGCTCCCCAGGGGCTGGTAGCGGTACTGGGGAGAGGGGCGTGTGGTCAGGGTGAGAGCACAGTGCCCTGGGGGGCAGTTCTGGGAGAACAGTGAGAGCCTCTCCAACAAGGAGCTGGAGGACACACACACCCTCTCCCCAAGCACAGGGGCCTGGACCCTCCCCAGATCATGTCTCTGTCTGTCCAGCTTGTTGAGGGCAATGTGTTAAAAATTGTCTGCTCAGCTCATAAAGAGGCTTGGCCCTTCCGCCCCGGCTCTGGTTGGGGGTGTTTCAGGGAAACAGGCTTTCCAGGGATGCTTCGGCATGACCGTGCCGTATCCTGGCAACCAGACCCAAAGTCACATCCTCTTGAGAGGACTGGGCAGGGTGGGGAAGTGGCCACTGCGTGGGGCTGCCCCCACTGTCCACTCCCAGCTGGCTCTATGACGTACCCTGAGCTGTGCAGGAGTCACGCCCTCCCTGAGTGCCACACCCTGTCCCAACATGGCCTGGGGCATTCAGAGGTGCTATTTTCCACCATGGTCTCCCTGGGCTCCTGGGAAACTCCTTGGCCATAACCTCAGTTTTCTCATCTGCAAAGTGAGGTGGGCTGGGAGCCACCACTCCCTACCATAATCCCAGTGCTTTGAGAAGCGGAGGCAGTTGGATGGCTTCAGGCTAGGAGTTCAAGACCAGCCTGGGCAACATAGCCAGACCCTGTCTTAAACAAACAAACAAAACTTAAATGGGTGTGGGTGATACTGTCTTTCACAGACCCAGGGCTACCCAGCTGCCCACGCACCTCTGCCACTTCTCCTTCCTGGATAATTGATTTCAAAGCAACACCAGTTGAGGTGACTGAGTTGGGGTCTGTGCCGTGCAGCCCTCCATACACAAACCCACTGCCCTTGAGGCACCTCCTTATCTCCAAGCCAAGCCAGGTCTAGTCATCCTGGGCTCCTCGCTCTGTTCCCCTGATTCAGGAGCTAGAAGAAGACTCATGGCATACTCCCGGCCATCCATAGCCTGCTCAGTCCAGAGAACCACAGATGATCACCGAAGTCCCCCTCATTCAGGCCTGCCGACCACCTTGTCAAACCACCTCTCCTCCTACAGCAAAACTGTGGGGAGACAGGCCCCAGGCTGGAGTGCCCCCCAGTCAGGGCCTCACCTTCAACCTTTCATGCTCCCCTTGCCAGGTTTGTGAACGTATCTGCAATGATCTGAATGTGTCTCCCAAAAAGCAAAATGTTGGAAACTTAATCCTCAATGTAAGTGTTGAAAGGTGAGGCCCAAAGAGGTGATAAGGCCATGATGGCGGGTCAAAGGATTAATGCTGTTACCAAGGAAATGGGTTTGTCACACAGCGGGAGTCTGGCCCTCTCTTACGTTCACTGTCTACCCCTCTCCCCCTCTCTTTGCCCTTTAGCCATATTATGAAGCAGCAAGAAGGCTCTTATGAGATGCTGACCCTGTTGATCTTGAACTTCCCAGCCTCCAGAACTGTGAACCAATAAATTCCTGTTCATTATAAATTACCCAGTCTGTGGTATTCTGTTATAGCAAAACAAAATGGACTAAGACAGTCTTCTCTGCTGTCTCTCCCATAGGCAGTTCTGCCAGATCCCCCAAAGCTCATGCATCCCCTCACCCCAGGGCTCCAGAAGAGGTTATATCCTCTTTGGAGGTGGACCCATCCTGTGGGCCTTGGATCCGTGGCTCCCTGGGCCTCCCATCAGCCCCTGTTTTTGGAGAGTCGCTGCAGCCAGGAGCTCCAAGACTTCTCAATTCCCCCATAGTGGACACTGTGGTGCTCCACCCAGTTCCCCTCTCCAGGGCTGACGACACTGTGCTGGTCAGAGTTCTCCAAGGAGACAGAGCTAACAGGGTAGATAGATAGATAGATAGATAGATAGATAGATAGATAAGCACGCATGAGAGAGAGAGAGAGATAGCAGAAGTCAGGCACAGTGGCTCACACTTATAATCGCAGCACTTTGGGAGGTCAACGTGGGAGAATCGCTTGAGCCCAGGTTCAAGACCATCGTGGGCAACATAGTGAGACCCCTGTCTCTACCAAAGAGCTGTATGTATGTATGCATGTATGTATGTATCTATTATCTACATTCTATTTTTTAGGGGAATTATCTCATGTGATTATGGAGGCTGAGGTTTCCCATCCTCAGCCACCTGCAAGCTGGAGACCTGGGTATGCTGGGAGTGTGACTCAGTCCAAGTCTGAAAGCCTCAAAACCAGGAAAGCTGGTGGTATAACTCTTGGTCCCAGGCTGAAGGCCTGAGAACCTGGGCTGGGGGCCACTGGTGCAAGTCCTAGAGTTCAAAGCCTGGAGAACCTGGAGTTCTGATGTCTGAGGGCAGGACAAGAGGGATGTCTGTGCTCCAGGAAAGAGTGAATTCACCTTTCCTCTCTGCCTTTTCGTGCTATCCAGGCCCCCAGCCAAATTGGTGGTGCCCACCCACACTGAGGGCGGGTCTTCCTGACTCAGTCCTTTGACTCACATACCAGTCTTCTCTGGAAACACCCTCTCAGACTCAACCAGAAATAATGCTCTCCCAGCCGTCTATGTATCCCTTAGTACAGACAAGTTGACGCCTAAAATTAACCATCATGGCCATTATCCCCATGGGAGCTGGGAATATCCCTGCATTCTTCCCTGGGAATTCTCTTGGCACCAGGAAGCAGCTCTTCTAAGGTTATGCCTTCTCTGGGGTGATCCTGTATCCAGTGACTGGCTGATGTGGGAGTACAAAGCCCCCCCCACCTCTGTTTGGGGCAACTCTGAAGGGGTGTCCAGCTCCAGGGCTCCCCGAGGCCTGGCTGAGGCTTCAGCAGTAACTGCACTGGGGGGTCGCCTTCCCTCGCTGCCCACCCTCGCCCTTCCCGCTTCCCTATAGGGGGTCTCTCCTGACTGCCATCAGCGTAAACCTTCTGCCGTAAACTCTCCACCTCAGCTGCTTCCAGAGAACTCAGCCTAAGATGCCTTTGGGCTCTGGGACCAGGTGGCTGTGGGCAATGGGGGCATGGGCTTGCATCCTCTTGAAATTTTTGCTGCGGACTCAGAGTCCTGACTTTCACAGATCTGGCCGTCTCATGGGTCTGGCCCCATAGGCCTTACCTAGCTCAGCCCTTGGTCGGGAGATTCCCTCTGTAATAGACACTGTGGCTCCTCTTTGATGCCCTGTTCCATACTGGGTACCTTTGCCCCGGATTCCACCATCTGTACCTGCCGCTCCTCAGAAGATCACCCAGGGTTAGGGAGCTGCCCTGCCCACAGGTACAGAGAGTCCTAAGTGCCTGGAAGCTGATGAGAGCCTGGGCAGTGCTTAGTCAATGACTGACAGGTGCAGGAGTAGGAAAGCCCGGCTCCATTGCCTCAAGGTGAGGACAGCTGGACTTCGCCTGAGATCCCAATCTTGACTGACTTCTTCCTCTTCCCTGGCCTAATCCCCCCTACCTTTCTAGCATCTGGGACCAGTTTCATGGAAGACATTTTTTCCATGGATGGTGGGGGAGGGGGAGGCAAGGGATGGATTGGGGATAAGTCTGTTCCCTTAGATGATCAGGCATTAGTTAGATTCTCATAAGAAGCATGCAACCTAGATCCCTCACATGCACAGTTCACAAAAGAGTTCACACTCCTATGAGAATCTAATGCCACTGCTGATTTGACAGGAGGCAGAGCTCAGGCAATAATGTTCACTCACCTGCCACTCACCTCCTGCTGAGGCCATGAATCAGTACTAGTCCATGGCCCAGGGGTTAAGAGCCCCTGCTTTATAACTCATTTGCCCATGGATGTTGATCTCAGGTTCCTCTGGGGAACCCCACCCAAGACACTTCTCTCAACAAGAGAAGAAAGCATATATACACACATTCAAGCCCAGGGGGCTTGCATCTTGTAGTTTGCATGTTTATTTCAGGCCAGGAAGGACTTTCTCCCACCCAAGGATCTGCCATGTGAGAATCACTTATCCACATTTTCTTCCATTATTTTTGAGAGCTTCATTTGTTATGATTAAAGCTTTAATCCACTACTTGGAATTTATTTTGGTGCATGGTGTTGAGAAGGAAACCAATTTAATATTTTTCATAAAACAGTTAACTAATGATCACAACACCATTTATTTATTTATGTAGTTTTTAAATTAAAAATGAATTAGAACATGAAATGATTGCCAAGATATTACTAAGTAAAAAGAAAAACAAAGTGCAGGATAGTGCATATAATAAGCTCTTATTTATTTATTTATTTATTTTTTAAATACATAAAAGGAGGCTGAGTGTGGTGACTCATGCCTGTAACCCCACACTTTACCAAGGGGGAGTATTGCTCGAACCCAGGAGTTCAAGACCAGCCTGGGCAATCTAGTGAGACTTCTGTCTCTAAAAAATAAAAAATTTAAAAATTTAAAGTTGTACATGCCTGTAGTCCCACTTACTAGGGAGGTTGAGACAGGAGGATTGCTTAAGCCTGGGAACTCGAGGCTGCAGTGAGCCATGATCGTGCCACCGCATTCCAGCCTGGGTGACAGAGTGAGACCCTGTCTCAAAACAAAACAAAATAAAACATACATATAAGGCTGTCTATAGGCATGGACAGTTTCTGTAAGGTTTTGTGGAAATTGCTGATAGTGGTTGCCTCCAAAATAAATTCCAAGTAGTGGATTAAAGCTTTAATCACAACAAATGAAGTGGAAAGGAGAACTACTTCTCACTGAGTGTTCTGTGATCTATTTGAATTTTTTGTCACATTTGGTCATTAGCTTTTTGGTAAAATTTAAGTGAATTTTGAAAATTTAAGACTCTGTGGGTTGCAAGTAACACAATACAACTGAAGCTAACTTGAACATAAAGGGACACATGTTTTGAAGGATGCAGCCCTAAGCCAGGAGGGCAGCCAGTGTGGAGATGCCTGGAACAAAGGATGCTAATAGGATACCCCCTCCTGCCTGTCCAGCTGTTCCCATCCTACATCAGAGGACTTCTCTCCCAGCAGAAAATGCCTGAAACCCACCTGTCCTGCCCACTCTTGCCAGGCAGGGATAAGGTTCGTCTTCTTAGAGCATACTTCTTTTTTAGAGAAAGCAGGCCACTCCACTCCATCTGTGCCTGCCTTCCGCGTTGTGCCACCCGTAGGCTGAATGATAATGAAATCTTCCCCAACACACCCCATGGATGGTAGCCAATTTCATTTAGAAGAGAGAACATGTTAAGAGCCTTCTAGAATAGAACTGCACCCTACTTGGTTGCCAGTCCAAAGCAAATACCATTTCTTCCTTCCCGAACAGAATAAGGCAGTGATGGTTCCAGTGAATTCTTACCTTCCATAATTCTTTGGTGGCTTGTTTCCATAACCAGCAGTCACCCCAGGGTCTGCTTGTAATGGGGGGAATTCCCTATCCAGTGGCCTGTGGAGACACCCAGAAAGGAGCACTGTGGGGGATTCCCTGAGAGGGCCGACCGCCATGATGATTTATTCCCACTTAGAGCCTGAACTCAAAACTGTGACTTTCTTGAGGGACTGAGAATCACAAGCCCCTTTTTAGCCAGATTTTCTTTTTTCTGGTACTACATCTCTTATAAAAACCTGAGCTGTCTGACTACAGGGATTTCCTATAGCCTTACTCTCTATTGGTCCCTACTCTTACAGCCAATAAGCCCATCAATTACATTTCTAATATATAAATGTGAAAGAAAAATAAATCTTGGGCCCCCAAAATCACTAAGCTAAAGGAAAAAGTCAAGCTGGGAACTTCTTAGGGCAAACCTGCCTCCCATTCTATTCAATGATCTGAATGTGTCCCCCAAAAAGCAAAATGTTGAAAACTTGACCCCCAATGCAAGTGTTGAAAGGTGGGCCCCAAAGAGAAGTGATAAGGCCATGATGGCAGAGTCAGCGGATTAATATTGTTATTAATGTGAGCACCCCTCTGCGCACTGAGATGAATGCGTATCTGATTGCCTTCTTCAGAGAGGCTGATCAGAAACTCGAAAGAATGCAACCATTTGTCTCTCATCTACCTATGACCTGGAAGCCCCCTCCCCACTTTGAGTTGTTCTGCCTTTGCTTCGAGTTGTCCCACCTTTCTGGACCAAACCAGTGTTCGTCTTACATATGTCGACTGATGTCTCATGTCTCCCTAAAATGTATAAAGCCAAACTGTGCTCTGATCACCTTGGTCACGTGTTGTCAGGACCTCCTGAGGCTGTGTCACAGGTACACATCCTCAACCTTGGCAAAATAAACTTTCCAAATTAACTGAGACCTGACTCAGATATTTGGGGTTCACATAACCCGGGGGGATATTTCTCAGTGTTGGATGGGAAAGCTTCACTAGTGACTTATTTCCTTACTCCTATCCTGTCTCAGATAGTCTTTGAGGGAGGAACAGTTTACTCATAACCCCACTTCTGGTACCAAAGTTCATCTTTGTTAATATTCTTCTGATTATTTCATTCAACTAGAATAGGCTTAGACACAAATATGTTGTTGCTGCTGTTGTTGTTTTTTAAAGTATGCAGAATCTGTGAATAGGAATCCAGCGAGGTTTCAGGAAAATCTGTGACTCAGCCTAGATTCCCATTACCACATGACTGAGAACACGGTTGGCCCCTTTCCTGACTATTTAAGTCACTGGTTTAGCCACAGGAAGGGCTGACTTTCCCAGCTCTATTCCAAAATTCTGGTCAGGGGAATCTCTGTTGGTCAAGTTTGGGATAATGACTATTCTTGGTTCAAACTTCATAGGCCAGGATGGAGGTAGGGTTAGGGTTAGGGCGCAGGTAGGATGATATTGTACAGAATGGACACCAGCACAATTGTCAAAATAAGGGGCTGGGATTAGAGACTTGTTTGAACAAAGAAGACATCTCCAAAAGGTAAACAAAAACCTAAAGATATACAGGCACACCTCATTGTATTGCATTTCACTTTATTATGCTTCACATACATTGCATTTTTTACAAATTGAAGATTTGTGGCAACCCCGTGTTGAGCAAGTATCTTGGTGTCATTTTTTCCAGTCACATGTGCTGACTTTGTGTCTCTGTGTCACATTTTGGTAATTCTTGCAATATTTCAAACTTTTTCATATTATTGCATCTGTTATAGTGATCTGTGATCAGTGATTTTTGATGTTACTATGCACATGTACATAGTGTGTGCATAGTAACTATGTACATATTACTATGTAAGTGTACATACATGCCCATATGAGACAGCAAACTTAATTAATAAATGTTGTGTGTGTTCTGACTGTTCCACCAACTGACTATTCTCCCCTCTCTCTTCCTCTTCTCAGGCCTCCCTATTTCCTGAGACACAACAATATTGAAATTAGGCCAGTTAACAACCCTACAATGGACCCTAAGTGTTCAAGTAGAAAAAAGAGTTGAACATTTCTCACTTCAAATTAAAATCTAGAAATGATTAACCTTAGTGAAGAAGGCACATCAGAAGCCAAGATGGGCCAAAAACTAGGCCTCTTGTGCCAAGTAGCTGGTCAAGCTGTGAATGCAAAGGAAAGATGCTTGAAGGACATTAAAAGTGCTACTCCAGTGAACATTCGAATGATAAGAAAGCTAAACAGCCTATTGGTGATATGGAGAAAGTTTGAGTGGACTGGATAGAAGATCAAACCAGTCACAACATTCCCTTATGCCAAAGCCTAATCCACAGCAAGGCCATAACTCTCTTTAATCCTGTGAAGGCTGAGAGAGGTGAGGAAGCTGCAGAAGAAAAGTTGGAAGCTAGCAGAGGTCGGTTCATGGCGCTTAAGGAAATAAGCTGTCTCCATAATATAAAAGTGCAAGGTGAAGCAGCACATGCTGATGGAGAACCTGCAGCAAGCTATCCAGAAGACCTATCTAAGATCACTGATGAAGGTGGCTACACTCAACAACGGATTTTCAGTGTAGACAAAATAGCTGTCTATTGGAAGAAGATGCCATCTAGGACTTTTTCAGAGCTTGAGAGGAGAAGTAAATGCCTGGCTTCAAAGTTTCAAAGGACAGGCTAACTCTCTTGTTAGGGGCTAATGCAGCTGGTAACCTTAAGTTGAAGCAAATATGCGTTTACCATTCTGAAAATCCTAGGGCCCATAAGAACTATGCTAAATCTATTCTGCCTGTGCTCTTTAAATGTAACAACAAAGCCTGGATGACATGTGTTTACAGCATGATTTACTGAATATTTTAAATCCACTGTTGAGACCTACTGCTCAGAAAAGAAGATTCCTTTCAAAATATTACTGCTCATTGACAATGAACCTGGTCACCCAAGACCTCTGATGCAGATGTACAAGGGATTAATGTTGTTTTCATGCCTGTGTAGTGGAGTCAGAGATCACCTTCGACACTCCCTTGAGCTCTTATGTAGGCTCTTTGGCTGGATCTAGAAACCAATGGACACCAGGCAAATTAACAAGAGGAAAGCATATAAATGTTATGAGTTTTACATGTACATGGGGATCTTCACAAGAGAGTGAAGTCTGAAGAAGTGGCCAAAGCAAGATCTTTTCATACTTTTTAAATAAAGAACAATGAATTTGAGAAGAAATGACAGGAAAAAGAAAATTTGGCCGGGGCAGTAAATTTTCTAGGGGTCACTAGAAGATATGGGGAGGGAAACTAGTGGAAGGTAAGGGTTACTTTGTTAAATCTATTTATTCAGGTCCACTATAGCCACCAAACCTCAGTCTCTGTCGATCAGGGCTGTTTTCTTGCCCTGGTATAGGTGAGGGTATCCGTCCAAGAGGTATCTTTACGGCTTGCTGAATGCAGAAAGAGACAGGTCAGCTAGCCCTTTCTGAAACCATAATGTCTCTGATGTTTTCAAAATAATCAATATACCAAGACTATTGGTAAAATACCAATTTTACCAATTATCTTGGTAATCGATATTTTGAGATGGCATATCCTTTGCTCCTTCATCTATTAACACAACATCCATTCTGCAGCCCATGGATCAAGGAGTAATTTTGGTTTTTAAGTCTCATTATTTAAGAGCCATGTATTGTAAAGACACAGCTATCACAGGCAGTGGTTCCTCTAACAGTGCTGGGCAAAGTGAACTGTAAACCTTTTGGAAAGAATTCACCAGTCCAGATGCCAGTGAGAACATTTGTGATTTATCAGAAGGAGGTCAAAATATCATCAATGGGAGTTTGGAAAAAGTTGATTCCAGTCCTCATGGATGAATTTGAGGGATTCAATACCTCAGTAGAGAAAATAACTGTTGGTGGGGTGGAAATAGTAAGAGAACTAGAACGAGAAGCAAAGCTTGAAGATGTAACTGAATTGCTTCAATCTTGTGATCAAACTTTTACAGATGAGGAGTTGCTTCTTATGCATGAGAGAAGAAAGAGTGATAACTCAAATCTACTCCTGGCGAAGATGCTGTAAACATTGTTGAAATAACACAAAGGATTTAGAATATTGCATAAACATAGTTGATAAAAGCAGCCACAGGGTTTGAGAGGATTGACTACAATTTTGAAAGAAGTTCTACTGCGGGTAAAAATGCTATCATACAGTGTCGCAGGCTGCAGAGGAATCTATCATGAAAGAAAGAGTCAATCAATGTGTCATATTTCATTGTTGTCTTATTTTAAGAAAGTGCCACAGCCACCCCAGTCTTCAGCAACCTTGACCCTGATCAGTCAGCAGCCATCAACATTGAGCCAAGACCCTCCACCAGCAAAAGGATTACAGCTAGCTGAAGGCTCAGATGATCGTTTGCATTATGAAGCAGTAAAGTATTTTTAAGTTAAAGTGTATGCACTTTTTTAGATATAATGCTATTGCACACTCAATAGACTGTAGTATCATGTAAATATAACTTTTATATGCGCTGGGAAGCAAAAAAATTCATGTGACTTGCTTCATTGCAATATTTGCTTTATTGAGTTGGTCTGGAAGTGAACCTGCAGTATTTCTGAGGTATGCTTGTATAAGATGTATTTTCTATTTCAAGAGAAATATCTGTAAATGACAGAAAAATCAGATTCAAGAAAACAGGAAACACCCTTGATACCACCTTCTCAGACAATTACTATCAACACCTTGGGTTTGGGGGTGGTTTTTTGTTTTGTTTTTTAGAGATTGGGTATCGCTATGTTGGGTAGGCTGGACTTGAACTTGTTGTTAACCTTCCCGTTCCCTCCTCCGCGTCATCTTTGGGTACACATCCTAACAGTCTTTTTCCTTCATTTTTTTTTTTTTTTTTTGAGACGGAGTTTCGCTCTTTTGCCCAGGCTGGAGTGCAATGGCATGATCTCAGCTCACCACAACCTCCGCCTCCTGGGTTCAAGTAATTCTCCTGCCTCAGCCTCCCGAGTAGCTGGGATTACAGGCATGCGCCACTACCCTGGCTAATTTTGTATTTTTAGTAGAGACAGGGTTTCTCCATGTTGGTCAGGCTGGTCTTGAACTCCCGACCTCAGGTGATCCACCCACCTCCGCCTCCCAAAGTTCTGGGATTACAGGCGTGAGCCACCCTGCCCGGCTATTTCTCCCTGTTTTTGTAGTAAATTTTACATATATGTGGCAACCAAATATAAGTGCTCACCTTGCTTTATTAGAGACTGGAAACTATTTGATCTTTCTTCTCTTTTTTGTTGCTTTAGCGAGACAGAATACAAATATCTCCTCTCTCCTCCTGGGAAGCTTTGCATAATTGAGCCCTTCCTGCCCTGGAGGGAAAAGGGTAATCAGGTTTTTGGTTCTTTTTTTTTTTTGAGACAGAGTCTAGCTCTGTCGCCCAGGCTGGAGTGCAGTGGCGCGATCTCGGCTCACTGCAAGCTCCGCCTCCCGGGTTTACGCCATTCTCCTGCCTCAGCCTCCCGAGTAGCTGGGACTACAGGCGCCCGCCATCTCGCCCGGCTAGTTTTTTTTGTATTTTTTTTAGTAGAGACGGGGTTTCACCGTGTAGACCAGGATGGTCTGGATCTCCTGACCTCGTGATCCACCCGTCTCGGCCTCCCAAAGTGCTGGGATTACAGGCTTGAGCCACCGCGCCCGGCCGGTTCTTAACTGATAGGCTGAATAGCTCATCCAATCAGGCATATTGTGAAAGAACAAGAGAAGATGAGGAGTCTGTTGGCATTTGAGGTGTGCAATAAACAATACTGTTCCCTCCCCACCACGTTTTGAACTGATTGAAAAATAAAATACAGTAATCAGACAGATGGAGATGAAATTGTCAGCGCTGATGAGGCCAACAGGATCTGCAGCCCCTGTTGCCTGCTGGGCTTCCTAATATATATATTAGGAAATATGTATAAAAATATATTTGTTATATATAATAAATGGTTGTATATTATATATATACTTTAATTATGTATAATAATATATAACTTCATATATGTAATAAATGACAAACATATACCTTATATCTTTTTTTTTTTTTTTTTTGAGACGGAGTCTTGCTCTGTCGCCCAGGCTGGAGTGCAGTGGCCGGATCTCAGCTCACTGCAAGCTCCGCCTCCCGGGTTTACGCCATTCTCTCGCCTCAGTCTCTCGAGTAGCTGGGACTACAGGCGCCCGCCACCTCGCCCGGCTCGTTTTTTGTATTTTTTTTTTAGTAGAGACCGGGTTTCACCGTGTTAGCCAGGAAGGTCTCGATCTCCTGACCTCATGATCCGCCCGTCTCGGCCTCCCAAAGTGCTGGGATTACAGGCTTGAGCCACCACGCCCGGCCCCATATACCTTATATCTATATAAACTTATATATGAAGTTTATTATGTATATATTTATATTATTTATGAAGTTTATTATATATGTTCATCATATATACACAGGAAGTTTATTATTAGATGTAATAAATATATGTATTTTATTACACAGGCAGAGTCTCACTCTGTCCAAACTTGAGTGCATGGTGTGATCATAGCTCACTGCAGCCTTGACCCCCTGGGCTCAAGCCATTTTCCCGTCTCAGGCTCTTGAGTAGCTGGTGCTACAGGCATGCAGCACCACACTCAGCTAATTAGAAAAAAATTTTTTGTAGACAACAAGATCTCACTATGTTGTTCAGGCTAGTCTCAAACTCTTGGTCTCAAGTGATCTCCCCACCTCCCAAAGTGTTGGGATTACAGACCTGAGCCACTGTACCTGGCCTGAACTTCCTAATATTACACCCCACCACCAACTATCTCCTCACTAGCTGGGACAATGGTTAGTGACAACCCCCTGCATACGTATCTACAAAAATGGGTCATACCATATTCACTTTGCCACACTGGTGTCAGGAAGATGGTAATAACTCAGAATTTAGCTAACAGCATTTGAAAGTTCTTGTTTTTCCACATGCTCATAAGCATTGGCAATCCTCCTTTTTTTTTTTTTTGAGACGAAGCCTCGCTCTGTAGCCCAGGCTGGAGTGCAGTGGCCGGATCTCAGCTCACTGCAAGCTCCGCCTCCCGGGTTTACGCCATTCTCCTGCCTCAGCCTCCGGAGTAGCTGGGACTACAGGCGCCCGCCATCTCGCCCGGCTAGTTTTTTGTATTTTTTTTTAGTAGAGACGGGGTTTCACCGTGTAGACCAGGATGGTCTCGATCTTCTGACCTCGTGATCCACCCGTCTCGGCCTTCCAAAGTGCTGGAATTACAGGCTTGAGCCACCGCACCCGGCCAACAATCCTCCTTTTTAACTCTTTGTAAATATGATAGACCAAAACATTGTTTTAATACAGGTTTCTGTTGATTACTGAAGTTGAATGTCTTTTAATGTTTATTGGCCATTGCATATCCCCTCTTTTGGAATTGCTTGCATTTGTCATTTCAGCTTCTTTTATTGATTATTAAGAGCTCTTTATATGTTGAGAATGAAACCACCTTTGCAAAAATTATGACAGTAAGAAAAATCTGGCATAGCTTACTCCGTCTTGCTTCTAGCCTTGAAGTTGTACCTATTCATTCCTGGACATAGGCCAAGCTAACTATAGAAGGCAGTTAGTTTATAGTTTAACTTTGAAACAAAGACAATAACAGCCCCTTCCTAAAACTAGCCCTTCCTTGCTTTGGGACGAAGATTGCCTTTGTAAAACTAACAGATTAGCCACAAGGTTAATATATGGCTAAGACACATGTAGCCAGGGGCCACAAGACTCCTAACCTTCCCAATTGCCCCTACAGATTACATCACTATTGTAAAACCTAAGGTTGGTGTTTGAGGTATTTTCCAGACCCTGAATTCTGATAGACCAGTTGCCACCACCCAGACTGGTAACCATACCAAGAAACTGAGTCAACTGAAGTCAACAATCATTCAACCCCGTATGATTTCATCCCTGATCCTACCAATTAGCATTCCCCATTCCTCTGGCTCCTTCCCACCAAACTATCCTTGAAAAACCCTAGCCTCTGAATTTCCAGGGAGGATTATTTGAGTAATAAACTCGCATCCTTCCACTTGGCTGGCCCTGCAATTATTAAACTCTTTCTCTACTGCAATACCGCTGTCTCAGTAAATTGGCTTTATCTGTGCCACAGGCAAGAATAACCCTTTGGTCTATTACAAAGACAATGATCTTTTTCTCATCATAATATGAGCAAATATATATGAGCATAATATGAGCAAATACAAAAATGTGAGTGCTGCAAATGACTCTCTACATACACTGTCTTGGTAAAATTTTGTGTTTTGGTTTTATGGATGATATATAGGAATCACCTGGAAAATTTTCAACATACACATGCTGGTTAAATTCATTAAATATTTAATATATTCCAGACACTCCTCTAATTGTCTCACATACATTAATTTATCTAATTCTTGGCCGGGCGCGGTGGCTCACGCCTGTAATATCAGCACTTTGGGAAGCCTAGGCGGGTGGATCACAAGGTCAGGAGATCGAGACCATCCTGGCTAACATGGTGAAACCCCATCTCTACTAAAAATACAAAAAAAAATTAGCCGGGCACGGTGGTGGGCGCCTGTAGTCCAGCTACTCAGGAGGCTGAGGCAGGAGAATGGCATGAACCTGGGAGACGGAGCTTGCAGTGAGCCGAGATTGTGCCACTGCACTCCAGCCTGGGGCACAGAGCGAGACTCTGTCTCAAAAAAAAAAAAAAAAAACGAATTTATCAAATTCTTTCATCCTCACAGCAACAGCTCTGACCTGGGCACTGAGAGGTTAAATAACTGCCCAAAGGCACACAATCAGTAAATGGGATCCAAGATCATTGACTGGTCACAGAATCCTTGTTCTAACTATGTCCTAATGCCACATGTATTGACCTGAAACACTGGAGAGTCTGCAAAGTTTCCTTGGGATGAGGCTGGTATGTGCATCTTAAAAAACTCCTCAGGCAGGCTGGGTGTTGTGGCTCATGCTTGTAATCCCAGCACTTTGAGAGGTTGAAGCAGGAGGATCATGAGGTCAAGAGATCGAGACCATCCTGGCCAACACGGTGAAACCTCATCTCTACTAAAAATATAAAAATTAGCTGGGTGTGGTGGCACGTGTCTCTAGTCCCAACTACTTGGGAGGCTGAGGTGGGAGAATCACTTGAACCCAGGAGGTGGAGGTTGCAGTGAGCTGAGATCGCGCCACTGCACTCCAGCCTGGCGACAGAGTGAGACTCCATCTCAAGCAACAGCAACAACAAAAAAACAAAAACAAAAAAAACTCTGCAGGCAGTTTTGACATATCCCTAGGATGAATACCACTGATTAGTAGTGTTTTGTTTGTGTTTTGCCAAACAGAAGTTTTAAATTTTTAATGTAGTCAGATTTGTCCTATTTCTGTCATTTTATTCTTTAGTACTGCAATAAGAAAAGAGTCTTCCTCAGCCCAAATGCATCAGTTATCTATTGCTGCACAAGAATCTGCTCTCAAAACGTAGTGGCTTAAAACAATAGCAGTATACTACTTATTTCAATTATCTGGATGGCATTTAGGTGGAGCTCAGCTGGGTGGTTTTCCTGCTGGTTTCACCTGGGATCACTTACACAACTAAAGCTGACAGCTTGTTCTGGCTTTGGGTTGGGGCATGAAGGAGTTCTGGAAATTCCACCCCAAAATAAGCCACTTTGGACTCCAAACTGAGGGCACTTGGGGAACAGCAAATGCAGGAAGGAGATTCCTCTGAGCTTCCCTCATCTGCCTGAAGACAGAGCCTTCTAAAGAAACTCAGTTGTCATGAATTCCCTCCCCAGGAATCTCATCAGTCAAGGTTGTTTAACTCAGATCACAGGAGAGGAAGCTGGAGGTCAACAATATGTCAACACTTTGTCCCAGGCTGTCACTTGTTCTTCTGCAGGATCATCCGTCATTCCCCAAAAATCACTTAGTCTCCCCTCCACTGCCTACATCCCCTGTTCCCTATGATGAGGGTATATATGCTTCTAGATCTCACTGGGTTGGAGAATATTCACTTTTCCTTCCTGCAATGCTCCCATGCATGTAATAAATTGATAAACCTTTTTTCCTGTTAATTTGACCACTGTCAGCTTATTTCATAGACACAGTTACTGAATCCTCAGGAAGTAGAGACATGTTTTTCTCTCTCCCCTATAGGCACCTTGGTTCTGCACCACATGGCCTCTCATCCTCTAAGAGGCTAGACTGGCCTCCTTGTGTCATGGTGGCCTCAGGGCTCCAAGAGGGCCAGGTGGAAGTTGCAACATCTCTTAAGGTAGAGGCTCCAGAGCGGACATGATATTGCTTCTTCTGCACTATATTGGTCAAAGCAGATCATGAGGACAGTCTAGCTTCAAGGGATGACATCTTTGTTGACTTCACTTCTTGATGGAAAGAACAACAAAGCCACGTTGAAAGGGGGATGGGGATGGTGTGACTCACTGGATGCCATTCTTGTAACAATCTAACACACCAAGATGTTAAATTCACTCTTCTATGAAGTCTTCTAGTAGTTTTTTTTTTTTTTTTTGAGACAGAGTTTTGCTCTTGTCACCCAGGTTGGAGTGCAATGGTGCAATCTTGGCTCACTGCAACCTCCTCCTCCTGGGTTCAAGTGATTCTCCTGCCTTAGCCTCCCAAGTAGCTGGGATTACAGGCATGTGCCACCACACCTGGCTAATTTTTTGTATTTTTAGTAGAGACAGGTTTTCACAATGTTGGCCAGGCTGGTTTTGAACTCCTGACCTCAGGTGATCCACCCACCTTGGCCTCCCAAAGCGCAGGGATTACAGGTGTGAGCCACCATGCCCTGTCCTACTACCTTTTTTTAAGGTAAAATTTACATAATGTAAAATTAACCATTAACCACTTTAAAGGGTATAATTTAAAGAGATGATCCACATAATCTCTATGTAGTTCTAGGATAATTTTATCACCCCAAAGGGAAAATCCATACCCATTAGGCAGTCACTCCCCATTCTCCCCTCCTTGCTGCCTCAGCACCTGGCAACCACCAGTCTGTTTTGTTTCCCTATGGATTTATCTATTCTGGAGTCTTCATACAAATGGAATCATACAACATGTGGCCTTTTGGGTCTGGCTTCTTTCACTTGCCATCATGCTTCCAAGATTTATCCATGTTGAAGCAGGTATCAGTGCTTCATTCCTTTTTATGGCTGAATAATATTCCACCACATGGACATAAGACAGTTTACTTGGCCATTCATGTGTTGGATATCTGAGTTGCTTCTACCTTTTGGCTATCATGAATAACACCACTCTAAGCATCCAGTACTCTTTTGATTCTTCTTACATTGAAATCATTTCCACATCTGGGATTCAATTTTGTATGTGGTTTGAGGTGGGAAATTTCACTTCATTTCTTCCACTTATACCTATGTATTTTATACACTATTCTTCTTATACTGACTTTATCTTCCTCTTTTGTTAAGTAACAGTGTGTGCCCTTGAGCAGGTTTTAATTTTTTATTGTTTATTTTTTGAGACAGAGTTTCACTTTGTCACCCAGGCTAGAGGGCAGTGACACGATCTTAGCTCACTGCAACCTCCACCTCCCAGGTTCAAGTGATTCTCCTGCCTCAGCCTCCAAGTAGCTGGGATTACAGGCATGCACCACCACACCTGACTAATATTTGTATTTTTAGTACAGATGGGGTTTTGCTATGTTGGCCAGGCTGGCCTCGAACTCCTGACCTCAGGTGATCCACCTGCCTCGGCCTCCCAAAGTGTTGGGATTACAGGCATGAACCACCACGCCCAGCCTTGAGCAGGTTTTTAAAAGGATATTTTTAGAGATGGAATCTTGCTTTGTCACCCAGGCTGGAGTGCAGTGGCACAATCATAGCTTACTGCAGCCTTGACCTCCCAGGCTCAAGTGATCCTTCTGCCTCAGCCTCCTGAGTAGCTGGGATTACAGGCACAAAGTATCACCCCTGACTTGGGCAAATTACTTACCTTTTTTGTGCTTTAATTTCCTCCTCTGTAAACTTGGGATAGTAATGGTAACCTACATAGGGTTGATGTCAGGATTAAATGAATTAATACATGTAAAGTGTTTAGAACAGGGTATAGTCTGTAGCAGGTGCCCAGTCAGTAATTCCAAATTTCCACATAGGCAAGGGTCTACTTTCTGTTCTGTTGTCTTACTTGTCTATTTCAAGTTTTAATCAGCATCCCAAGTCCACTTTCATTGTTCTTTTTCAAATCATTTTTTAGTTCATCTTAGTCTTTTGGAATTCTTCCAGTTGAATTTTATCAAGTTATTCTCCCTAAATCCTGCTGAGAACTTTATTGGAGTTACATTTACAGATTAATTTAGGAGGAATTGAAATATTGTTATTACCAAGTCTTCCTATGCATCTCTTCATTTATTAAGCTCTTATTTTATCTCCCATGATAGAGTTTTATAGATTTTTTAATTTTATGAAGGTGTTACAAATTTCTTTTCCTGGATATTCTTTTCTGGGATATTTTATATTTTTGTTGTTATGTTGCATATTTTTACCTCATTATATTTATTTTTATTTATTTGTTATTAAAAAAATTTTTTTATTGTATAGAGACAGGGTCTTGCTATTGCCCAGGCTGTTCTCGAACTCCTGGCCTCAAGCCATTCTCCTGCCTTGGCATCTCAAAGTACTGGAATTAAAATCATGAGCCACAGTGATCAGTCCTTGTTATATTTAACTAGCTACTATTTTTATACGGGAAAACTACAGATCTCAGTGCTTTTTTTGTGATTTTCTAATAGTTTTTCATCCATTTAATTTTTTGAAATCAGATAATTGCCTTCTTTTCTCTTTTTCCATCATTACATGTATTTTTTTTCTTGATTAATTGTACAAGCTAAGACTCTCGGAGCAATATTGAATAATAGGCAATGGTGGCTCTAAGAGGGGGTTTGAGGAATGGCAGTGGGAGGCAGGGAGTGTGCCTGCAGAGCAGCGTGAATGGGTGTTTCCCAGAGGGAAGGTGGTCACGTGTCTAGCGAATGCTCCAAAGAAAGGAGAGGATGGCCTCCAATCCAGCGTGAGGATTGTGCCTTTGATTAGGTAAGTGGTGAACAGTTATTAGTGCTTTCTGAGCATCAGACTGGCACAGTCAGGTCATATTTTAGAAGGACTGCTCAGGTAGAGGTGACCACAGGGAGGTGAGACCCAGACAAGGGTGACCCATTAAGTCTTTACGAATCATTAAAGGAGAGGCACTGAGGATGGGAGCTGAGTGCGGCTGTGATGGAAGACGACAGGAGAGTCTATGGAGATTAGTGTCTTAAATCCCTGTGGCCTTGCACATGTGGAGAGCAAGTTCATGCTTCTTCCTAGAGAGGTTCAAGTGAAGCAAGGACCGAGCGATTTTCCGTCTGATATCAGGCCCTCCCTGATGGCTGGCCCCAAGGGCGACCTCTGCGATCCTTCCTGTCTCATCCTGGAAAAGAATGTCTATATTCTCACTTTATACTTCCAAGCTGTGCCTTGGTTTTGTGGGTTTCATTTTTGTTATTTGTTGTTGGATGTAAAATAAATAGCAATGCATAAAAACTCAAAATTTTCAGCTGGGCATGGTGGCTCATGCCTGTAATTCCAGCTATTTGGGAGGCTGAGGTGAAAGAATTGCTTGAGTTCAGGAGGTCCAAGCTGCAGTGAGCTATGATTGCACCTTTGCATTCCAGCCTGAGTGACAGAGACCCCGTCTCTTAACAAAGACAAAGAAACATCCAAGTTTTCAGGCCTCAAAGGGCTGCGACCCCAGCTTTCAGTGTAACTCATCTCACAAATCATTGGTGGTAACTCAACTTTGTCCTTCTGTGGTCAAGGTTCCCCCAACTGTCTCTGTTATCTAACCTTCCTTGGTTCAGCCCCGTGTGGGGCTGGGAGCACAGTGGTCATCAACAGGCTGATGCAGATGGCTGGACCTCAGCAGCAGAAGAGCAAGAGGAGTCAGAGGATGACCTCCATCTGGAAACTGAGAGGAGAAGCCAGCCCAGGCTCACACAGGAGGGAGAAGCTATACTTCCCAGCAGGGGCAACAAGAAGGGGTAAGAGCAAGCAGATAGGGAGAGACGGGGCAGCCTTCATGGGGCAAAGAAGGGAATGGGCTGATGGGAGCTGGCAGGGCTTCTGTGATGAGTTTGGGCAGTGGGGTGCAGTTTTTTTTTAGATGGAGTCTTGCTCTGTCACCCTGGAGGGGTGCAGTGGTGCAATCTCAGCTCACTGCAACCTCCAATTCCTGGGTTCAAGTGATTCTCCTGCCTCAGCCTCCCGAGTAGCTGGGATTACAGGTGTGTGCCACCATGCCTGGCTAATTTTTGTATTTTTAGTAGAGATGGGGTTTCACCAGGTTGGCCCGGCTGATCTCGAACTCCTCACCTCAAGTGATCCGCTTGCCTCAGCCTCCCAAAGTGGCTCAGGCTTGAGCCACCGTGCACAGCTGGGTGCATGTTTAAAAACAGAGGTTTGCTGGGAGGTGGAGGTTGCAGTGAGTTGAGGTCACGCCACTGCACTCCAGCCTGGGTGACAGAATGAGACTCTTTCTCACAAAGTAAAACAAAAACAAAAAACAGATTTGACCTGAGAAATGGAGACACCTCAAAGTCCTAGAGGGAAACACCCAGGGGGAGGACAAGGCCCAGCAGAAAGACCTTTGTCCCTCTGACCCCAGGTCCCACCAAGGAACCCAAGCTCTGGCAGTGGGAGCCTTACCTAGACCCCATTCTCAAGCCATACTCTGGCTCTTCTGGGCTTCCAACTGGCCCTGGCTGCCCCTGATTGTCTTTATCTTCATAAGGATGAAAGCAACGCAAGTGTCCCTGGCTTCTGGGACATCAAGGTCCAAGAATGATGGTAGGCAGTGGATAGACCCCAATTTTCTGCCCAAATCCAGCCTGGAATTCCCGGCTGGGGGCTTTGACTTGGCAGCTGGCACCAGGGTATATCATGGGGATGCAGGTGATGGCTTGAAATAGCCTTTGCAAAAATTACGACAATGAGAGGAATCTGACCCACTGACTCTATCTTGCTTTTAATCTCTAAGCTGCCCTTGTTCATTTGTGGGCATAGACCAAGCTAACTTATGGAAGGAACTAACTTTATAGTTTAACTTTGAAACAAAGATGGTAACAGCCCCTTCCTGAAACGAACTCCCTCCTTGTCTGGGGACCAGACCACCTATGTAAAACTAACAAATTAGCCACAAGGTTAGAAATTATGGCTTAGGAGTCATGCAGCCAGAGGCCACAGGATTCCTAGCCTCCCCAGTTGCTCCTATGGATAACATCACTATCATCAAACCCAAGATTGGTGTTCAAGACAGTTTTCAGACCCTGCATTCCAATGGACCAGCTGGTGCCACCCAGACTGGTAAACTGGCTCAACTAGTTCTATGATCCCATCTAGTAACAGAAGACAGCAACAAGAATCCACTTCAATCCCCCTATGATTTCATCGCCAACCCAACCAATCAGCGTTCTCCACTTCCTAGCCCCTGTCCACCAAATTATCCTTTTAAAACCCTAGTTTCTGAATGTTTCAGGGAGACTGATTTGAGTAATAAAGCTCCAGTGTCCTGTTTATCTGGCTATGCATTTACTAAAGTCTTTCTCTATTGCAATAATGCTGTCTCAGTTGATTGGCTCTATCTAACTAGCATGTAAGAAGAACCCATTGGGCAGTTACAGGCTGCTGAATGGACAAGGCTGCTCTTCCCACACCTGACAGTGCCTCAGCCTCAGCTGGCAAAGCTCATCACTTCACCTGAAAAGGGAAAAAACCCAGATCTATCTCTGGCAATAGAAGGAGCGGAGTTTTCCGAAGCATCCAAGACAGACCCCAGACCCTGAACAAGGTAGGAGACCACTCATCCCGACAACTGTTTACTCTGATTATGGGGTTATGAGCCCTGCTTCAAGGGAGAACTCTGAAGTTGCAGCTTTCTCTTTCCATGACAGACCTTGGCTCACGGACCACACTCTTGCCCCTCTCTGCTTGGCTTGTGGTTCATGGCCTACATGAAGAACCAACCTAAGTCTGGTTTTGGCTCTATTTATTTTCGAGACAGGGACTTACTCTGTCACCCAGGCTGGAGTGCAGTGGCACCAGCACAGCTCACTGCAACCTCGACCTCCCAGGCTCAAGCTGTCCTCCTGCCTCAGCCTCTGGAGTAGCTGGGACTACAGGTATGCACCAACACACTCAGCTAATTTTTTAATTTTTTTTTTTTTTTTAGATACGGGGTCTTGCTGTGTTGATCAGGCTTGTTTCGAACTCCTGACCTCAAGCAATCCTCCCACCTTGGCCTCCCAAAAGTGTTGGGATTATAGGCGTAAGCCAGTGTGCCTGGCCTGGCTTTATTTTCCTGTGCTTGCCCTTGCAGGAAAGGGAGCCTATTGGCAATTGATGCAGAGGGAGTGTTTTAATTAACGGAGCTGGCCTGAACATCAGGCTGGTGCAACTTTAGTCAACGCTAAGGATGATCACAACTTAACATGGGGGAGAAGAAAGCAATGAAAGAAATAGATCAGATGAGGCAATATTGGGAGTTTATTAAGTCTGTGCATTTTCCAGTGGCTCCACAGTGATCGCTCTTAAACCGGCTGTCACCCATGCATGAATTATCGCCCCAACCTGGGAGGATGGGGAGGCCGACAAGACATACACCCGCACACAGGGCACGGGCTCTTGCCTGGATCATAATTCTTTCTCATGCTGCTAAAACGGAGAGCGCTGCGATAGCAAAGAGACATGTGGCCCTGTGATATCTTCAGAAAGAAAAAGCCCTGGGGGCAAGAGAGGAAAGAGGAAAGCTAAGAAATAAATAACAAAGCAGGATGCTATTTACATACTGAGGGAAGGCCTTTGAGACTGAGCTCAGTGCCTTGCATGTCAGTAATAACTTGGTGATGGGAATAAAGAGACTCACTGCAAACCCACATCGCCTGAGATGGTATCAGCGATGTTTTTCTCTTTGTTTCCAGACAAATTCCAGCACAGCGATGGGAAGACAAGCCCGTCGAAGGGAACGGCGAGGTGGGGGTGAGGGTGAGTCCGGTGGTCCCTGTGAAGACTCAATTATGTTGGCTGTGAAGAGATTAATGAGAATTGAATTTTCTATTGATGTCAAACCGCCTTTTGCACCTGCTGCTGGCATCCTCATTACTGGTTTTCCATTACAGGGGATTATATGGTACAATGAAATAAACTTTATGCTTCCTGGGGGATGCTCTTAAAATGGGTTTACTGTACTTAAACTGGTAGTGAAGTGGGTTACCTGAGAGAAATGTGATTTAATCCCTGTCTTTTCCTTTTGTGGACCAGAGAGCCTCTATCCCCTTCTGGAAATCATGAGGTGCAGACGTTTTCAGGTCCACGGGCCAGGCTGAGGCTCTGAGAGGTATAGGCCTAGGCATGCCCTGCTTGCTCTGTCCCTAAACATCACAGGGACGACGAAGTTGAATGAATCTTTGACTTCCAGCATCAGAATGAATCACAGGGAGTAGTGCTCTGGAAGAGCTGGCCCAGAGACCAGAGTGTAGGGAATTGGAGTCCTTGGGATTTCTATAACTTGTCCTTTGGGAAGGAGGTAAATGTGTGGGTGGAGGCATGAGAGGCATCTGTGGCCTTAGAAGATAATGAGCAAGTAAACACCAGGTGGGAGAAAACTGCTTCCTGTCCTGTGAACCACCTGCTCCTTCCTCCCTCAGTGGAGCTGGGGAGGCCAGGGTCCAGGGTGAAACCATCTCTGCCCAGGAAAATTTCAATAAATGCTTTTTTGTTGTTGTTTTAAGTTTTAGGGTACATGTGCACGATGTGCAGGTCTGTTACATAGGTAAACGTCCCATGGTGGTTTGCTGCACCCATCAACCCATCACCTAGGTATCAAGCCCTGCATGCATTAGCTATCTATCCTGATGCCCCCCTCCCCCACCACCCCCAGAGGCCCCAGCGTGTGTTGTTCCCCTCCCCGTGTCCATGTGTTCTCATAGTTCAGCTCCCACTTACAAGTGCGAACACATGGTGTTTGGTTTTCAGTTCCTGCATTACTTTGCTAAGGATAATGGCTTCCAGCTTCATCTATGTCCCTGCAAAGGACATGATCTTGTTCCTTTTTATGGTCGCATAGTATTCCATGGTGTATATGTACCACATTTTCTTTTTTTTTTTTGAGACGGAGTCTCGCTCTGTCACCCAGGCTGGAGTGCAGTGGCCAGATCTCAGCTCACTGCAAGCTCCGCCTCCCGGGTTCACGCCATTCTCCTGCCTCAGCCTCCCAAGTAGCTGGGACTACAGGCGCCCGCCACCTTGCCCGGCTAGTTTTTTGTATTTTTTAGTAGAGATGGGGTTTCACGGTGTTAGCCAGGATGGTCTCGATCTCCTGACCTCGTGATCCGCCCATCTCGGCCTCCCAAAGTGCTGGGATTACAGGCTTGAGCCACCGCGCCCGGCCGTACCACATTTTCTTTTTCCAGTCTATTATTGATGGGCATTTGGGTTGATTCCATGTCTTTGCTGTAAATGCTTGTTAAATGGAAAACGGTAGCACCACCCTCAAGAGCCCTTACTCATCTCCAACCAGGATAAGTATTGATCTTTTGGCCTCTGCTGTTCCATCTGTTAAGTGGGCCTAAACCAGGATGGTGGGGGCTATGGGAAGCCATTATTCTCAGCAGCTTGATGTAGACCTTATTTCATCTAAATCACCTTTATAATGCTACTTTCTAAACACAGCCCAAATTGGATCTCCAAGGATGCAGGTGGTACCTTGTGTTTACATGAGGGTGCACTGGAACCCCATGTTATGGAGGAGCCCTGTGAGCTGGAGTGGGAAGCCTGGATGGGAAACAGAAGTGTCAGAGGCCCACACACACCTGCTTGCGCTTGTTTCTCTCCCTGAAGTGTTGTTCAGGATGAACCCATCTTGAACCCCAGAGTCCACAGATGTCACTGCTTCTCCTGAGCAGCTGCCACGGCAAATGCCTTCCCAAGGCAGGGTGGGGGAAATGGCTGGGAAACGGCTGGGCACTGCCTCAACTTCTCTGAAGCATCATTAAATTTGTGTTCAAAATGAAGATTGAGGGACTGGTCACAGTGGCTCATGCCTGTCATTCCAGCACTTTGGGAGGCTGAGGCGGGAGGATTGCTTGAGTCCAGGAGTTTCAAACCAGCCTGGGCAACATAGTGAGACCTTATCTCTACAATTTTTTAAAAAAATAGCTGTGCATGGTGGCCTGTACCTGTAGTCTCAGCTACTCAGGAGGCTGAGACAGGAGGATCACTTGAGCCCAGGAGTTAGAGGGTGCAGTGAGCTATGATCACACCACTGTACTCTAGTCCAGACAACAGAGCAAGACCTTGTCTATAAAAAAAAAAAAAAGGCTGAGTACACTGGCTTGTGCCTGTAATTCCAGCACTTTGGGAGGCAGAGGCAGGTAGATCACCAGGTCAAGAGATCAAGATCATTCTGGCCAACGTGGTAAAACCCCGTTTCTTTTTTTTTTTTTTTTTTTTGTGAGACGGAGTCTCGCTCTGTCGCCCAGGCTGGAGTGCAGTGGCGCGATCTCGGCTCACTGCAAGCTCCGCCTCCCGGGTTTATGCCATTCTCCTGCCTCAGCCTCCCGAGTAGCTGGGACTACAGGCGCCTGCCATCTCGCCCGGCTAGTTTTTTGTATTTTTTAGTAGAGACGGGGTTTCACCGTGTAGACCAGGATGGTCTCGATCTCCTGACCTCGTGATCCACCCGTCTCGGCCTCCCAAAGTGCTAGGATTACAGGCTTGAGCCACCGCGCCCAGCCGTAAAACCCCGTTTCTACTAAAAATACAGAAATTAGCTGGGCACGGTGGCACGTGCCTGTAGTCCTAGCTACTTGGGAGGCTGAGGCAGAAGAATTGCTTGAACCTGGGAGGTGGAGGTTGCAGTGAGCCGAGATCGCGCCATTGCACTCCAGCCTGGTGACAGAGTGAGACTCCATCTCAAAAATAAAGTAAAATAAAATAAAATAAGAAAGAAAAATGTTTGTTGTAAAATAAAACAAGATAGGAAAAAAATAAGTCAAACACATGTATAGCTTGTGGAGTTATTACTACAGCCACCACCCAGATCAAGAAATAGAACTTTGCCAATGTCCCTGGTGTCCCTGGAAGCCCCTCCTGGGTTTCCTTCTAGTCTGAACTGCCACCCTCCCTGCAAAAATGACCCTCACATGACTTTTACAGTAAATTCTTTCCTGTCTTTCTGTATATTTTTGTCAGAGGTGTTTGAATCAGAGCAACTCCATCTTGAATAGGGGCTGGGTAAAATGAGGCTGAGACTTACTTGGCTGCGTTCCCAGATGGTTAGGGCATTCTAAGTCACAGGATGAGATAGGAGGTCAGCACGAGATACAGGTTATAAAGACCCTGCTGATAAAACAAGTTGCAGTAAAGAAGCCAGCCAAAACCCACCAAATCCAAGATGGCAATGAGAGTGATCTCTGGTTGTCCTCACTGCTACACTCCCACCAGCGTAGTGACAGTTTACAAATGCCATGGCAACGTCAAGAAGTTACCCTCTATGGTGTAAAAATGGGAGGCATGAAAAATCCATCCCTTGTTTAGCATATCATCAAGAAATAACTATAAAAATGGGCAACCAGCAGCCCTCAGGACTGCTCTTGTCTATGGAGTAGCCATTCTTTATTCCTTTACTTTGTTAATAAACTTACTTTTCCTTTGCCCTGTGGACTTGCCCTAAATTCTTTCTTGCACGAGATCCAAGAACCCTCTCTTGGGGTCTGGATCAGGACTCCCTTTCTGGTAACATCTTTCATCACCTAAGTGTGCCTTCCAAGACATATGATGTAGCTTTGCCATTTTAAAAAATGCGGTCTATCATTTGAATCTCTTTCAATCCACAGGTTTCCTCCCACTTCTTTTCTTTACAATTTCTCTGTCGAGGAACCAAAGCCTTTTGATCCACAGAGTTCCCACTGTCGGGATCCTGCTGATTGATACTCTTGGCACAGTTCAAGATGTTCTTCACTATTTGCTGCAAATTAGCAGCTCGATCCAGAGGCTGGATCACATTCGCCTTCTGTCCTTTGGCAGGACCAGAGGTGCTGCATTCCCTCGTTAGGAGGCACATAATATCCAGTTTGTCTCTCTTTGTGTGATGCTAACAGCTGTTGCAGCACAATGCTTAGCTCTGTTAATTGAATAGGGGTTTCAAAATGGTGACATTCTAATTCTGTCACTTCTTCCTCACATATTAACTTGAGTACTTCTATAAAGAGATGCTTCCAGTCGTCCACCATTTATTTGCTCACCCAGTGGTACAGTTCACGTATTAAACAGAGGCAGGATAAATGTGCAATTCTTTCCTCTTTATTTATCTGTTTTTAAGAGAGTGAATTTGTTCCTCATCCTCTGAAGGTGAGAATGTTTTAAGTAGTTTCATAAATTGAAGATTTAAACATATTTGATGGGTTTTTATCCATCACAATTATCATCTTTATTGATGCTCAAACGGTTCTATATTTGGCCAGTGGGAGCCTCTTGCAGATGGTTCTTGTGTCCTTTTGACATGATCTTTTTTTTTTTTTTTTGAGACGGAGTCTCGCTCTATCGCCCAGGCTGGAGTGCAGTGGCCGGATCTCAGCTCACTGCAAGCTCCGCCTCCCGGGTTTACGCCATTCTCCTGCCTCAGCCTCCCGAGTAGCTGGGACTACAGGCGCCCGCCACCTCGCCCGGCTAGTTTTTTGTATTTTTTAGTAGAGATGGGGTTTCACGGTGTTAGCCAGGATGGTCTTGATCTCCTGACATGATCTTTTAGTCTCTGATCGCCTCCTTGTTATTTAGCATGACAAGATGTTCCAGGCTCATCTTATACATTTTCTGTTCCTGACCTGGAATCAGCCATTTTTCCAAGAAGTCCTGGTTTTAATCTGTAGAGGATCTATGTATCTATGTATGTGTGTATGCATGTATGTATGTATGTATCTATCTATCTATCATCTATTTATCTATCTATCTATCTATCTAGCAATCTATCATCTATCTATCCATCTATCATCTGTCTGTCTATCTGTTTATCTATCTTTTTAAAAAAGAAAAAATGTCAGAAGAGTGAGAACACAAGCCACAGACTGCAAGAAAGTATTTCTTTTTTTTTTTTTTTTTTTGAGACGGAGTCTTGCTCTGTCACCCAGGCTGGAATGCAGTGGTGTGATCTTGGCTCACTGCAAGCTCCACCTCCCAGGTTTACGCCATTCTCCTGCCTCAGCCTCCCGAGTAGCTGGGACTACAGGTGCCCACCACCATGCCTGGCTAACTTTTTTGTATTTTTTAGTAGAGACGGGGTTTCACTGTGTTAGCCAGGATGGTCTCAATCTGCTGACTTCGTGATCCGCCCGTCTCAGCCTCCCAAAGCGCTGGGATTACAGGCTTGAGCCACCACACTGGGCCCGCAAGAAAGTATTTCAAAAGATCCCAGCACGTTGGGAGGCCAAGGCGGGTGAATCACCTGAGGGCAGGAGTTCGGGACCAGCCTGGCCAACGTGGTGAAACCCTGTCTCTAATAAAAATATAAAAATTAGCCGGGCGTGGTGGCACGTGCCTGTAATCTCAGCTATTTGGGAGGTTAAGGCACGAGAATCTCTTGAACCCTGGAGGCAAAGGCTACAATGAGCCGAGATCCCACCACTGCACTCCAGCCTGGGTGACAGAGTAAAACTGTCTCAAAAAAATATATCTAATAGAGAACTGTTAACCAAAATATACAAAGAAATGAGCTATCAAGCCATGAAAAGACATGGAAGAAACTTAAATGCATATTGCTAAGTATACAGAACCAATCTGAAAAAGCTGCATACTATATGATTCCAACTCTATGACATTCTGGAAAAGGCAAAAGTGTGGAGACAGTAAAAAACTCAGTGGTTGCCAGGGGTTTGTGGGGAGGGAGGAATGAATCGGCAGAACACAGAGGATATTTAGGGCAGTGAAACTATTCTTTGCAATGCTATAATGATGGATGCATATTATTACATATTTGTCAAAATTCACAGATAATAAGAATGAACCATAATGTAAACTATGAACTTTGGTTGATGTTGGTCAATGTTAGTATATCAATTGCAGCAGATGTACCATGCCGATCTGGAGTACGGATGGTGGGGGAAGCTGTATGTGCCTGTGGGAAGGGGGTATATGGGAACTCTCTGTACTGTCCACTTAATTTTACTGTGAACCTAAAACTGCTCTAAAAATGAATTATATTAATAAATAAATGTAAAATGTCTCATATGTCTTTATTGATTCTTCCAATTCAAATGTAGAATTATTGGGTGTTGGTCGAGCACAGTGGCTCAACCCTGTAATCCCAGAACTTTGGGAGGTTGAGGAGGGAGGATTTCTTGAACCCAAGAGTTCTATTGTGACCAGCAAACATAGCAAAACGTCCATCTCTATGAAAAAAAAAATTAAGAATTAATGGAGGTTGGGTGGAGTGACTCGTGCCTATAAACCCAATACTTTGGGAAGCTGAGGTAGAGGGTTACTTGAGCCCAGGAGTTCAAAACCAACCTGGGCAACACAGTGAGACTCAATCTGTACCTAAAAAAATTTTTTAAAGGAATTATTGGATATTTACTTAAATTTTTCTTTCTTATACCTGAATTCCTTTTTCTCACCAAAAAATCCTGGTTCTCAAGGGCCCAGGAGATGACAGAATTGAAATACACAATAATTACTTATTTCCTTTATCCCATATTACACACACAACATTCTCAGTATAAAATACCAATACTACTTCCATCAACATCATTATTGAAAAGTTAAAACTTTTTTCAGTATGCTTTTTTTCTGCATACATTTCTTATTCTCTTATCCCTCAATTTATAAATAACTGTACTATATCTATATTGTCAGAGAATATAGCCATTATATACTATGCTTTTAAAAATTTCCACTTATTCTTAATTCTGTAAATTATATATTTAATGTTGACCCCCTTATGTTGACGTCTCTCTAGACACTTTGGTTCTCTGAAGTTCATTCTCCAGTGAATTCCTCAGGAAGGAATCATGGGAACAATATTTCCTGAGCTGTTACATACTGATAAGTTTGTTTGTACCCTTTATACTTGAAAGTCAGTTTCCCTGAATATAAGATCTTTGGCTCACATTTTATTTTCTTGAGTTCTTTAAATATGTTACTCAATTTTCTTCTGGCACAAATGTTGCAGTCAAAAAGTTGATGATAATCCAATTTCCAATCCCTTACAAATCATGGGCTATTTTTGCTTAGACACTCAAAAGATTTTTCTTTTCCTTTAAAGTTCTGTCATTTCACTAAATTCATGCCTTGGTGTTAGTCATTCTGGGTCAATATTCTCAGGAACTTGGTGTGACTTTTCAATATGCAGTTTGAAAACTTTTTATTTCTAAAAGGTACTTTTTTGAACTATAGCTTCTAGTATTTGTTCTGATCCCTGCTTTGGGTTTTTCTTCAGGAAACCCGATTCTCTGTATGTTGGATCCTCTTTACCTAACTTTGAGATTTGTCACTTTCTCCTGAAGCCTTTATATTTTTGCTCATTTCTTTGATTTTTAAAAATTTCCATTTGTTTCATTTTCTGTTTCTTCTAAGGCATTATCTTTTATGTTTATCCACTCTTGCATTCTTTCTAGGTTAGTCTCAATTTCTGAAACTTTTTTCTTTTAAACCCATTTCCCCCCTAAATTTGTTGTTTAATTTCTGAGTTTTTCTATTTCTGATTTATGTTTCTTTTTTAAATCTTATCTTGTTTAAATAATTGTTTCTAGCTTGTCTTAAAACAGTAGGTTATAGTTTTTTGTTTGCTGGCATGTCTTTTGGCATGTTTTACATTATCTGTGAAGATGTTATTCTATTTCTTATTCTTTTTTAAAAAAATAACTGTGGAGTAGGACTTTGATCTTTGCCTGCTGCTCATTTTTGTAAAGGTGAAATTAATTTTTCTGAATTTAAAAATGGGATTGAGTTCAAGACAGCTTTTATAACTTCACAAAGCTTTCTCTTTTGTTGTTTTCATGCACTGTTAAAAAATATGGCAGTTTTTTTTTTTTTAGATTCTTGATTTTTATAAAATGTCTCTACTTTTATCTGGATCCTCTGCTTCCTTCCCCTCTATTGTTCCTGCTCTATTCAATTTTACTTTCTGTTTCAGCAGTTTCTTCTTGATGTGCAGCCCTGTCCTGGAAGGAGGGCCCGACTGGTCAGTTTCAAGAGTTCACAGGGGCTATGCTACTCCATCCTCTTCTCATCTTTTTAATGAGGCCCTTTGTACTTACACACTACTGGAGTGAGGAAAACCCTTCCCGTTTCAGCTCCTGTTGTCAAGCTGGATCTCTGCTTTCCAGTGAATGAATACTTTTTGCTTCTTTGGGGTTACTCCTTGTCTTAGTCCATTTTGTGTTGCTATAACAGAATATTGAGTAATTTGTGAAAAGAGGCTTATTTGGCTCGTGATTCTTGGGGCTGAAAATTTCAAGACTGAGCAGCTGCATCTGTGAGGGCCTCATGCTGCCTCAACTCTTGGCTAAACTGGAAGGGAAGTGGGGATGTGCACAAAGAGATCACAGGGCAAGGGGGTAAGCAAGAGGGAGAGAAACCAAGGAAGCCAGACTCTTTTTGACATCCTGCTTTCACTGTAACTAATCCATTCCCTTGAGAGCAAGAACTCACTCCTTGAGAGGGCATTAATCTACTCGTGACTCAAACACCTTTCCCTGGGCCCCATCTCCCAATGCCACACATAGAGGATCAAATTTCAACATGAATTTTGGTGGGGACAAACAAGTCGCACCCAAACTGCAGCATTCCCATCCTTAAAGATGACAAACACCCTGTTTCTTCCCTCCGATTCCTTCTGTATGCATGCTAATACTATGCCGGTTTAATAACTGTTACAAAATGGGCAGTCCCTACCCACCAATACTTTGGTGTTTGAGGGGATGCATTGCCCACTAGTTTTATTGTGAGTGTTTCCCATAGGTTTTTGGTTTTGCTATCTAGTTTGTCTGTTTTTTATTAATGGCATATTCAAAATGATGCCCCTGACACTGTTGCCATCTTCTCAAAAACACCCCAGGGAGAACTTCAATATTGACAATTTAACATCCTTAAGGAATGTGTTGTAACAACCAAACTGGAGGAGAAAAAACTGGAGGAGTAAACAGTAGTTTGCATAGCTTGTCTTGTGCTGATTATGACATTGTAGCAGGTCTTGTTGACGGCTTCCCATATCTGCTCAGCCCACCCGAGCTCAACCCCAGGAGGCATTTCTAATCTCAAGCACCTACATCTCTCTTCTTCTTTACCAGGGACTTTCACTGGTACCACCAAAGCTTGCCAGCCTGCCTTGTACTTACTGAGATCACTCCCAAATAAGCTGCCGGAACCCATGTGCTTGTCTCTTGCCTCCTTTTGGGGAAACAACCCAAGGTAGACACGAAGTTGTGTTCCAATAGCTTGGCCTGATTCAAGCATCTCTCATGTAGTGTAATGATACGGTTTGGCTCTGTGTCCCTACCCAAATCTCGTGTTGAATTGTAATCCCCAGTGTTGGAGGAGGGGCCTAGTAGGAGGTGACTGGATCATGGGGATGGTTTCTAATGGTTTAGCACCATCCCCCTAGTGCTGTTTTGTAATAGAGTTTTCATGAGATCTGGTTGTTTAAAAGTATATAATACCTCCCTCTTTCTCTCTCTTCCTCCTGCTCCCACCAAGTAAGATGTACCTGCTTCCTCTTCCATCATAATTGTCAGTTTCCTGAGGCCTCCCCGGAAGCAGAAGCCTGTACACCCTGCAGACCTGTGAGCCGTTAAACCTCTTTTCTGTATGAATTGCCCATTCTCAGGTAGTTCTTTATAGCAATGTGAGAATAGACCAATACATGCAATCCACTTATGATTTTCAAAAATGGAATAATGTTAGCTTTATATATGTATATAAATATGTGTGTGCGTATATGTGTGTATATGTGTATATATATTATATGTGTATATATAAATATGTAATATATATTATATGTATATATATAAATATATAATATATATTTATATGTGTACATATATATTACATATTATACACGTGTATATAATATATATTATTATGTGTACATATAAATATATATGGAGAGAGAGAGAGAAAAAGAGGGAGAGATAAGGTCTCGCTCTGTCATCCAGGATGGAGAGCAGTGATGCAATCATAGCTCACTGCAGCCTCAAAATCTTGGGCTCTAACAATCCTCCCACCTCACCTTCCCGAGTAGCTGGACCTACTACACCACACCCGTCTAATTTTTGTACTTTTTGTAGAGACAGGGTCTCACTATGTTGCCCAAGCTGATCTCAAACTCCTGGCCTCAAGTGATCACCCCTTCTTGGCCTCCCAAAGTTCTGGGAATACAGGTACAAGCCACCGTGCCTGGCAGCTTAATATTTTTAAGGACCTTTGGTGAGAAATCCGTTTAGTCTACATAAGTTAAATGCTTATCTTTCCTTGTCTACACCCTCTTAATTCCCTCCAGAGGCCCTGATTGATTAGTGGCTTGCCCCAGACATTGTCTTTCCTAAATGCTAGGTTTGTTTTCCAGAATTCAGCAATCTTACCTTCTAATTGCAGGTTCTATTTTTTTTTTTTTTCTTTTCTGAGCATAGAAGAGAGAGTCCTTTATCTGTAGGTGCCAGGGTATCCTCTGTGTTTAACAAAATACATGTTGAATCATTGTCTCCTTGGTTCTTTGTGACTGAGAGTCTTATTATAAGTGAGGTCATGCCAGGTGAGACTCGGTTGGGGCAAATGTCACCTTTGATCCCTGATTCCCAGGGAAGATAACTCAGTCACCTTGTTCATGGCTCCATCCCAGTATGCCTCGCATTCTAGTTAAAGTCTGTTTGTCTCTGTCTGTCTGTCTTTCAGCCTTCCTCCTTGAGAGTGAGCTGCATTACCCCTTTGCACTGCCCACCTCCTGCCCCTCCTCAACCTGTCCCTTGCAGTTCCTCAGCAAGACCTTTGCTGGACAGTCTGTGCCTGAAGGCAGATAGCCCGGACACCTGTAAAGGGAGCTGGGCTTTGCCTCCAAGCCTGCTTCCAGCTAGTGCTTGGGCTTGGGCACTATCTTAGCACATCTGTAACTGGGGCTCAGCCAGGCCTATGCTGTGTCCCCCTGAATCTTGGGACAAGACACCAATGCAGGAACAGGTGTGAAGGGTGCACTCATCGGAGCCCAAGACATCACTGCAACAAGAATGCATACAGGAAGCTCTGTCTGAGGACAGGGACGGGGGACGGAATGTGACAGGTTCCACACTGGGATATTCATGGCTGCCTCCATGCCACAGGGCCCCTTGCATGATGTCAAAAGAGGAGACTTGCCTCGTCTTGTTTTTTCCAAGCTAACTTTAAACACGACTGACAGCAAGATGTCTCCGGCACGAAAGCCAACAGGGAGGCGACTGTCTCTCTGTTTCCATAGCTACAGACAGGACGCCACTGGGCAGTGCTTTCAACTCCAGGGCATCCCAGGCTCTGCCAGAGGCATGAAATTTCCTGGGCGCTGGGAGAACCCAGCAACAAAATGGCAGTTGATTGTCTCAGTTTCTGCCTCAACCACCTTCTATTTTTGGTGAGAGAATTTCATTTTTTCAGATGTCCAAGGGTGTCCATTCAGAACACTTCTGCACCCAGGAATCTGGGAAAGCTGGAGATGTCTCTATAAACCTTCTGCAGGCCATGCCATCTGTTGACCTTGGCACCTTCTCTGCACTGGAGGACGGCTTAGCAAAGCTGGAAAGGGAGTATCCCCCGGGAGCCTGGCTGGCTGGCTGTCACTTGCTGAGCAGGGGGCAGAAGAGGTTGACAGTACATTTTAGCATTACCTGCTTCCAATCTGGAAAAAATTTTGTGCATCTAGTTTTTCCAGTTTCTCCTTCACCTCTGTGGACCTGTAAAATAAGGATTTGAGCACATCCCTCCAAAACTAACTTGTAAATTTCCTGTTGCATTGATATGGTTGGGCTGTTTCCCCACTCAAAATCTCATTTTGAATTGTAATCTCCATAATCCACACATGTCAAGGGCAGGACCAGGTGGAGGTAACTGCCTCATGGGGGCAGTTTCCCCCCATGCTGTTCTCGTGATAGTGAGTGAGTCTCACGAGATCTGACGATTTTATAAGCGTCTGATATTTCCCCTGCTTGCACTCACTCCGTCCTGCCGCCCTGTGAAGATGTGTCTTCCACCATGATCGTAAGTTTCCTGAAGCCTGCCCTGGTATGCGGAACTGGGAGTTCATTAAACCTTTTTCCTTTATAAATTACCCAGTCTCAGGTATTTCTTCATAGCAGCGTGAGAACGGACTAATACATGCATCTTCCCACAGGAGAGTGGATGGCAGAGGCTGCCCTTCAGGGGCCCAGGTTGGGTGCTGGACATGGGGCCGGCATTCCGGGTCTGCTGCTCTCGGATGTCCCTCTGAGGGGCACCCTGCCTGATGGGTGGGCTCCCCCTGATCTTGTCTCCTCGGATGCATCATTTGTGAGGCTTTTGTTTTCAGTCCCGATGGAGAGATTCATGCTGCCAGGCACTGTGTGGGCTCCTGGTGCATGGTGAAATTAACACTTATTCAGGACCGCCTGGGGAAGAAAGGCCATACCTGCTGCTGTTTTTCCATCTCTGCTGTGGCCGCCCACGTGGTTTACGGCACAACTTGCCTATGCTAAAAGGGACTGAGAAAACCTGGAAACTCACTAACTACCTCTGGGAGATTCTTTTTTTTAAGAATGTCTGTCTTGGGCAGGCAACAACCAGTACCGAGCTTGGTGACCCTTTTGCTTTCTAGCTCTGGGGTTGCAGACCTGAGACTCCTCCAGAATGCAGTCCCGCTAGCCTATGACACTACCACTGGTCTGTCCTTGATGCCACATTTCTAAGCCCATCTGATCATAAACCTCCCTGGGGCAGGGAAGTCTCAGAGTGCACTTGCTTGCCTAATAGCATGCCCCCAGTGGTATCTGATAAATGTTTCCGCAGTGTTCCTGGGGAAGTAGTTTTATTCATTTCAAAGCAATCGCTTCCTTCTTCTCAAAATCTCCAAACCCAATCCTTATACCAAACACTAAATTTAGAAAAGAATTCAAGTTTAGATTTTAAAAAATACTTTTAAGTACGCCAGGAACTCAGAAGATACTTAAGCCCAACTTTCCTACGACATGATAGAAAGACACTTGGAAAGGACAGAGGAGTTTTGTTATTGTTGTTGTTGTTGTTTTGACATGGAGTCTTGCTCTGTTGCCCAGGCTGTAGTGCAGTGGCATGACCTCAGCTCACTGCAACTTCCATCTCCCTAGTTCAAGCGATTCTCCTGCCTCAGCCTCCTGAGCAGCTGGGACTATGGGTGTGTGCCACCACACCCGGCTCATTTTTTGTATTTTTAGTAGAGATGGGGTTTCACTGTGTTAGCCAGGATGCTCTCAATCTCTGATCTCTTGATCTGCCTGCCTCGGCCTCCCAAAGTACTAAGATTACAGGCGTGAGCCACTGTGTCTGGCCAGGACACAGGAGTTTTGAAAATGCACTCTAGGCTCTGATTCTGGAGAGGAGATCCTGCCTTCAGAGGCCCTGCTGCCCTACTCAGACTCCAGAAGGTTGAGTGAAGTTGAGCAAGCTACAGCCACTCTGCTCTGGGAAGCCAGTAGCAAGTGCTGAGCCTGGACAATTTGGACTAAGCCAGAGAGCTCTCCAAATTAGGGAGCATTTAAATAGAAGTGCTGTTTATTTTGGTCATATAGTAATTTCCTCATTTTAATAGCTACCCCAGTTAATGACTAACAACATATAACCAAACAAGAAGGTTAGCCCGGCCAACTTGATTGAATAAAGAGAACTATTTATAATGAGCTCATTCGTATCTGAATGCAGATAGATACACAGAAATACTCCAATGTTAATAAAAGTCAAAATCCATTTACTATACAAGGTGGGGGAGATGTTCCCCCTGCAAGCCTATTCCCACTGCATTTTGACTGACAGTAAAAAAGTAAACTTCAGCCTGGCCCTGTATGACATGAGTGCTGAATTAGTTTGGTTCCAATTAAATAGGACTTACTGAATTGTGACATAGACATATTCTAGAATTTTAAACTCTTTACCCCGAAAGTAAAAAGAGAAGTCTCTACTATTTCTGCCAGGAGCATATTAGATCCCCTCCTGCAGTTCACCATCACCTTAGACAGTGTCCTTCGCGCCACCACGGGCGGGCCTGGAGAAGGATCCCCGCCACTGGAGGATCATCCGTCTCAAGGATCCTTGGGAACCGAAGGAGTGACCAGGAGCAGGCAGTCCAGTGGAGACTTTTTTTGTAATTAAGAAGCATCAAAATGAACTTGAGTTTGGCAAGACCTCAACAGAGAAGTCAAGCTGGCTCCGAGCCCGGTTTGCATGGAGGGGCTGGACTTGGCTTGGGCATGGCTGTTTCTTGGGCTCTGGGGTCAGCAAAGCCCCCTGCGGGCCTGCCCTCCTCAGGCTGTGGGGAGGGCATCAGGGCCACCAAGGCAGTGAGTGGTCTGCAGCTCTAGGGATGGTGACCCCTCCTAGAGAGCCTAATGGCTGCTCCCAGGGTACTCGAACCTTGTTCCCTGGTTCCTGCCTTCTTCCCTCCTGGGTACTCAGTGCATCTCTGCTCTGTTGGATTCCCCAGCATACTTTTAAGAAAGTCTGACAGGGTCTGGTGGCTCATGCCTATCATCCCAGCACTTTTGGGAGGCCAAGCAGGAAGATGACTCAAGCCTAGGAATATGAGACCAGCCTAGTTAGCATAGGGAGACCCTATCTCTACAGAAAATAAAAAATAAAAAATTAGCCAGGTGTGGTGGTACACACCTGTGGTCCCAGCTACTCAGGAGAACGAGGTGGGAGGACGCTTTGAGCCCAGGAGTTTGAGGTTGCAGTGAGCTAGGGTCATGCCACTGCACTCCAGCCTGGGTGATAGAGTGAGACCCTGTCTCAAAAAAATAGTCTCCCCTTTTTTTGCCAAGTTAGTTATAGTTTCTATTGTGCACTACCTAGAAAACCATATCTGTTCACCAACTCTCCTCTGTGTTAAGGACTGGTGTCACTTTAGCCTGCCCCAGAAAATCTTCTCTTTAAAAAGAAACCGCTCCTTTTTTTTTTTTTTTTGAGACGGAGTCTTGCTCTGTCACCCAGGCTGGGGTGCAGTGGCGCCATCTCGGCTCACTGCAACCTCCACCTCCAGGGTTCAAGTGATTCTCCTGCCGCAGCCTCCCCAGTAACTGGGATTACAGGTGTGCGCCATTGTGCCTGGCTAATTTTTGTATTTTTAGTACAGACAGGGTTTCATCATGTTGGCCAGGCTGGTCTCGAACTCCCGACCTCGTGATCCGCCCTTCTCTGCCTCCCAAAGTGCTGGGATTACAGACGTGAGCCACCGTACTCAGTCAAGAGAAACCATTCTTATACCCTGAGGAATGATGGTGAAATTTCAGAATTGTGACAGGTATATGGGGTTCGGGGATGCCCAGAACCCCCAACAATGTTGCTTATGCAGGGGATACCCACCCAGGCATCCTGACATCAGGAAATTTCAGGCAACTCAACTCCAGAGGAAAAAAGTGACCCTCTAGCTCCTTGAAAACCCAAGAGGCGACAGAAAAGGGGAAAGGAGAGAGGAGGAAAAGGACTGGGAAGGAACATTCATCCCACAAAGTGGCCAAGGGATACCTTGGCTGGAAAATGCATCTGAGTCTCCTTCCCCGGTGAGGAATTTTTAGGAATCATGGAATCGCACAGCAGGCCTGGAAGCAGGGCTTCAGATCCTGGGTGCCCATCCCTCACCTTTTGAATGGGGAGGTTGAGGCGTGGGGAGGGAAGGCATGGCCCGGAACCCACACAGGCCCCAGAGAGCAGCTGGGGAAGGCAGCTCCATTACCAGGAGGAGTCTGCCACCTGGACGGCGCTCTGATCAGCACGTCACTGGCCCGTCTGTGTATTGAACTGACTTCAGGAAACCTTGGGGTCACAATATTGCAAAGGCCATTATAGGGCCAGATGTTGGATGTGGAAGCAAGGCCAGGTCAGGTCATACCCTGAGGTGACTGGTCTGTGGGTAGCTTGGGGCAATCTGGTCACAGGACTCCAATTCCCAAAATGCCGTGACACCCTTCACCTTTCCTCCGCAGGGACAGTCTATTGTTCTTCTGCAAACAGGGAACAGGCTCTGAGGGGTTAGGAGACAAGTTCAAGACCTCCTAGCTCCAACTGGAGAGCTGAAGCAGACCCCTGGCCCATCCCATAATTCTCTTCTTTCTCTCATGGGATGCAGAGAGACAGTTGAGGTGTTCCTGACCTGCCAGTATAGATAGCTCCCAAACTCCTCTGTAGAACAAGCATTCTCCTCCTCCTTCTCCTCCTCCTCCTTCTTCTTCTTTTTTTTTTTTTTTGAGATAGAGTCTTGCTTTGTCACCCAGGCTAGAGTGCAGTGGCATGATCTCGGCTCACTGCAACCTCTACCTCCCAGGTTCAAGTGATTCCTTGAACAAGTAGCTGGGATTACAGGTGCATGTCACCACACCCCGCTAACTTTCATGTTTTTAGTAGAGATGGGGTTTCGCTGTGTTGGCCAGGCTGGTCTCGAACTCCTAGCCTCAAGTGATCCAGCCTTCTAAACCTCAGCCTCCCAAAGTGCTGGAATTACAGGCATGAGCCACCATGCCCAACCTGTTCTGGTTCCTCTCATGGCAACACATGGAAGGTTCAGGACTCAAGACTCAGTCTTGCCAAACACAATGTGAGACTGTCTCAGCTTCCCACTGTGCCACCTTCAACCCCCAGCCCAAAGATGGGCAGAAACCTTCACCTGCAGGAATGGCCTGAGGAAAGGGGGCCCAGAGCCGGTGGAGGTGGGGGTCTGCCTGTATCCCACAGCCAAGACCCCTCCTCCTTCCTGCATCCTTGTTGCAGCAAACAGATTGGCATCTGAATCTATTAGCCCTCTTAGGGCTTAGGCTGTGGGCGCATGGGGCCATGCACTAAAAATGTCTTTTCACCTTAGTTGGGATGCAAAGACAAGTTTGCCACTAATCTTTTGGTGGAGACACACATATCAAAAACTGCAAGCGAGCACACAAGGCTTCATGCCGGGAATTGCAGCCTTCCTGCTCCTCCCTCGCTGCAGAGGCTGAGCCTGACTTTCAAAAAAGGGCACGCAGCCCTGGCAAATCTGGGAGGAAAACTCACTGTGAGTTGGTGCCAGGGGCCTCAGGCCCCCTTTGGAGATTTCCCCCACGGCCTCTCAAAACAAGAAGGAAGTCTGAGTTAAAAATGGAAAATGGAGAGAATGTCAAAGGAATGCGGCGTTGTTGATTCCTAGTGGTGCCTGCCTGAATATTAGATGCAAATAAGTGCTAATAAGTACAGCTGGGAAAGCTAATGGAAAAACCATCCTTCCCAGGAGGATCGCGGCACACAGACGCACAGGGTTGCTGAGATGGCTTGGCTCGCTCCACTCACTGGTCACGGCAAAGCCTGTATAGACGCATCCCATGGAAATAAAGCCTGTGTAGACTTGTACCATGGAAGTAGTCACGGTCCAGAGCCCCCTTTCCAGCTCCGAGGCTGGGCTCTGGAAATGGGAGCTCCCATTATCTCCCTATTGCACAGTTAAGTCTCTCTCTCTCTCTCTCTTTCCCTCTGTGTGTGTGTGCACGTGCACTTGTGTGTGTGCATGCATTTGCCCTCTGGAGTGTGCCTTGTACTGAAGAGGGTCTCTTGACCATCAGGCCTCAGTGGCCAAAGTCATGTGCTCTGTTTCAGGCCCAACTGCAGACAGGGAGCCCGTGGGCAGCTGCCCAGCTAAGCTGTGTTCAGGACCTTGGGTGGCAAGAGGGGCTGCAAGTGTGGGGTAAGGGGAACACAGGGACAGGGATGGGGCCACTGCACTGTGAGTTAGTCCGGCAAGTGGCTTTCTGCTCACTCCACTCTCCCCTGTCTTTGTTCCTGCCTTCTCTCCTCCTGCTCTGCTCCAACAGCTTTGGGATGTGGGATGAATAAGGGTTCCACTGCACTGTTTTTCCTGACACTTGAGTCCCTGGCCCTTGCACTCGACTCCTCCAATCTGCACCTGACTGAGGTGGAGAAGGGTGATTTCAGCCACACACGCATGCACGAACACACACACATACACTCACACACACTCCCCTCATGCGTGCAGCCAGTGGAGCATACCTGGGTCCCAGCGCAGCCCCGGGCCTGGGTCACTCCAGGCCTAAAGTCGTGGAGAGGGAACCCCAGAACCAAATCTATCCCAGTTTGGAATCATCGCACTTGGGCCATTCTCCAGATGCGTGGAGTCCAGCAACATGGTGGCATTCTTGTATCTCAATTCCGTCATCTGTAATACGGGAGTGATAATGCCTACTCTGTTGCTGCAAGAATTAAAGGAAGACCATCATCTCTTTGTCATGCTTCTATTTGTCTTCTTATCTGTCCTGGTCTATTTTTGGATGCTCTGAGCTTACCTGGGGCGTTAAGGAGGCCTCGGGGCTCTGGGGCTGAGGGGTCCCTGGCCATCCCTAGGAGTGGCTACACTTTTTGCCTGCTGTCCCCGACTCTGGTCAGTCAAGACCCATGGGCCCAGCCCAGTCCCCAATTCCATCACTCACTCTGGGTTAGCTGGTAGGAGTCAGGCCAACCAGCCAGCAGGTTCCATTAAAGAGGGAAGAGCACGGGTCTTTCACTTTATTAAAGGCTTCTCTGCAGTTGTTTGAAAATACTGGGTGTCCCTTCAAGACTAACAGGTGACCGTGTGCACTTTCCTCGAGCTCCTGTGAGAAAGCAGTTGCCCTCCTTCCCAAGGCTTGCTTGTCCCCTGCAGGCTGGGGCTGTCTCTTCTCAGGAAGAACAAGGACCGAAGCCAGGGCCCCTTGTTCCCGTCCCTACTCTGTCCCGGTGCTGTGTGGCTGTGGGCCGGTTCCACCCTCCATGCTGTTTTCCCGAGTATCTATGAAGAGGGTCGGTTGGCCCTGCTCTCAGGCTGGTGACCCAACAGAAACTTCCAGGATGAAGCCCTGAAGGGAGCGCCTGGATCACAGGGCACTTGCAGCAGAATCTAGAGCCCCAGGGATTTGGGGATGGATGCGGACACCCGGGCCTGAGGCAGCCCGCGGCCTTGATCGAGTTCCACGCTAGCTGAAGCCCAGGGATCTCCCAGAATCTTCCTCAGGATCAATCTTCTGCCTTTCGCCGGCCCTGCGCCCCCGCAGCGTTGGGTCCTGGGCGCGCACCCCTGCCCCGCTGTGGTCAAGGCCCGCTCCGGTGACGCCTGGTCCTTTTCCAGGGTTGGCGCCGCGTGCGACCCACCGAGGCAGTGGCAGCACTGGCCGCGGTCTGGAGCCTAGCGTCAGGCCGGAGTCCTGCTCTCCTGGACCAGGAGACCGGCTCAGCCTCCACCCCTGCGGGGAGACCGCCACGACCGCTCCCACCCCCGCGGCCGCCGGACCGCGCCCAGCAGCGACTCCTTCTGAGCGCGCTGCCAGCGGGGCCGCGGGAGCCGCAGAGCGCGCGTGGGCGCGGCGCCAGCGAGCCCCCGGGAAGGCCGAGCGCATCGCGGGAGCGATCACCGCCCGGCCCGGCCACCGCCGTAGCCGCCACCACGGCGGGGCGGGGCACGGGCCGGGGGCGGGGCGCCGGGCGGGCGCGGCGCTATTTCCAGCCTCGCCGGAGGCTTCGCTCGCACTTCGCTGGGAGCCTTCCCGGCGCGCAAGCCGGATCCGGTAGTGCTGCGGGAAGAAGAGAGGACGAGGCGGCGGCGGCGGCGGCGGGAGGTGGGGGACCGAACGCGCCGGGGGCCGAAGAGGAACGCCGCACCGCGCCCTCTCGCTACCCGCGCGCTCCGGCTGCCGGCCCCACGCTTCTCGCCCACAAATCGCACCGGGTTCCGCTCGGAGCGGGAGGAGGCACCGGGCCCGAGCTGGGGCGGAGGTCCTCTCCGCCGCCTGCGCGCCCGGAGCGGAGGATCCACCGCGGAGAACCGCGCCCGGACTGGAGGCGCCCGCGGCCTTGGGAGCGTCCGCTGCGCCAGGTAAGTGGCTGCGCCCCTGCCCCACCCCTGTTCCCGCCCTGCGCAGGCTCCTGGCCTGCAGGGACTCCCAGAGGGGTCCCGAGCGGGTCCCGGACTGCACCGCGCGCCGTCTCCGCCACCGCACGCGGATGGGAGTCCGAAGCTGCGAGCGGAGGTGGAGCGCGCGGGGCTTGGGTCTGGTTGCACTTTGGGGACCGGCCCCGGTAGCGGCAACTTTAATTAGACTTTCGCTCCTTGGATCCCACTCACTGCCGCGCTTCTGTGAACTGCCGTCCCTCGGGCCCTCTTGGTCCCTGCGGACCCCCGCTCCTTCTCCCGGCCCTGGGTGCTGCGCGCGAGGAGGCGGCGTCGGGCGCGGAGCAGCGAGCGCCGAGGGCCAGGCAGGAGCGCTCGGGGCGCTGGGGCTTCCTTGCGCGCTCGGGGCCGGGACTCCGGACGGGTTGCGGCGGGCAGGGACTATGGGGGAAGTTTAAGTGGCCTTGGCTTCCTATCAAGCGGCTCCGTCGCGCGCGTCCCCACCCCGCTACTCTCCAGGGCACCGGCCTGTGAGTGCTGGAGGCGAGTGTGCGTGCGTCAGCGATGGTGTGAAGGTGTGTGCGTGCGTGTGTCGGGAGTGCGGGAGTCGGCGCCTTGGGCGGCTCCAGGGGGCGGGGAAAGGATCCGTTTGGCCTCTGGACCAAGCCGAGGTCAGGCAGTGGCTGCAACTCCGGCTACCGGCTGCAGCCTCTGCAGACCCGCTCTGGCCTCGCTGGAGGCCGGCCGGGCCAGGAGGGCGATCGCGGGTTTTGGCAGTGCCGATGCTGGGGCTTGCGTCTGAGGTGACCCGGATTCCTTCGCCGGTGCGGGACTCCCGCCGCCCTAACTTTCGCGTACGTCTTGTCTCCAGGCCCGCGACCCTGACCCGGAGTTGAAGAGGCTGCGGCGCCCTCGGCTGTGGGCGCTGCTGCCCGGCTGGTTGTTTTACCCGAGAAGTAGGCGCCGATCCTGGGGCTCTCTGTCCCGCAGTGGTCTCAGGCGTCCCAGAGGACTCTGCGTCCCTGGGCCACCCCCGCTGGCTCCTGAGCCGTGGTCAGCTCCGTTAAGGGGAACGGGCGTCCCGGCCCCTCTCCATCTGCTTGGCGCTATCTGGCGCAGCAGCAGAGCACGTGGGAGAGGCGTTGGGTGCAGGGAGATAGTAGCTGCTCTGGAGTGGATGGTGGAGCGGGGCGGGGGACATAGAGGTAAGAGGCAGATCAACCCCCTTTTTCCCCTCCTCCACAAAGGGGCTCAGGAGCTACAATATGAAGCCCACTTTCCTGGGTAACCTTTCTCTTCTAAGTTCACCTTGACCCTTGCCTATCTGTGGGGAAGTCTTTTCCTAAGTCCTGCCCTAGGACAGGGCAACCGCTGGAGCAGGTGTGGCAGAGCCCTTAACATTTTCCAGCTGCCATGACCTTTCCTGCCCACCCTGTGCCCCTGTCCCAGAGGCAAGGCAGACAGGCCACAGGAAGGACACGCATCCCAGCAGGAGATCCTCTTTTAATTTTAATGAGGACACCCCAAGCACAGAAGGCAGTGTGCAAGTTCATTCAGGAGCGTTCAGCAGACTGGCCTCTGTGAAGTGACCCACGGGAGGAATAACATTGGAACCCTGAAGAGAGAGACCTCTTGAGGGTCTGAATGTTGGTTCCAGGGGGATTGGCTGATCAATTATCCAAAAGCATTTGAACACAGAAAACCTCAAAGCCACAACCTGACCCATCGCCTGGCCCAGTCGCTCTGGGACCACACAAACAGTGCAGCTTATTTATTTACTTATTTATTTGTTCACCTGGAATCAGCCTCGGCAAGAGTGAATTATGTTTCTCGGGTATTGATTTTTAAAAAGACCCCAAATTAAAAAGTCAAGGCTTTCTTAAAGCAAGGTCAGGGATTAATTATTTATCGAGAGGCATCAATCAGGCAGCGTGGGGGCTCATTTATAAATTGCCTGAGCAGGCAAAATGAGCATCTTTTGATTTTCCTTGGCTCCAGTTGGGAGAGGAGAACAGGCTCGTCTGACCTCCTGGGCTTGGCAGAACGTCCCCCTTGGACTGTAACCGATGACAGAGGATGCTTTGTAACTCAGCTTGCTGTTAGAGATGTCTTTTTAATCTTGTAGCCAGAATATCACTTGGGAAATTTCATGCATATTTGCTGTGTTTCCATAATGAACATTTACTGATTACAGGGTATCCAGGGAATTTCATTTTTTAAACATTTATTCAAATCTCTGTTTATGTAAGCTAATAAGTCTGGGAAAGTTCAGAAACTACTTTTTTGCCGTATGGTTGTTGAGAAAGTGTGCCTGGTGGGCTCGTCTCAGAATTTGCCTTCAATTCTCTTAAAAGGGGGAGAGTCAGATTTGCCTGATTGGAAACCTCGCACAGGCTGCTCCCCTGCTCTAAGCTCCGAGTTCCTGCCAGAGGCAGCCTGATAGGCTTTTTGTGGTTTTGCTGATGGAAGAGAGGAAGGGGAGCTTTGATCATTGCTGATGCATCTGGCTGGAGAAATTTTCAGTGAGTGTGGCTGTGCTTGTAGGGGATGATGGGGAAGGTGTGGCCCGAGCTGGTGTCCCTGGCAGACAACCCCCTCTCCTGCCTGCTGCCTGGCCTGGAGTCTGAGATCCCTGTCTTAGCCACATCTGCTGCTTTGCAGCTTGGAAAAACCTCACCTCCCCAGTTTACTGGTGCGTGGAGGCCACATTGGAGAAACGTGGGGCAGTGGGGAACCTGTGAGCAAGAAAGAGGACACAGGATTATGGCAGCTTTATTTTTTTTGAGATAAAGTTTCGCTCTTGTTGCCCAGGCTGGAGTGCAATGGTGCAATCTTGGTTCACTGCAACCTCCGCCTCCTGGGTTCAAGTGATTCTCCTACCTCAGCCTCCTGAGTAGCTGGGACTATAGGCATGCAACACTACGCCCGCTAATTTTGCATTTTAGTAGAGATGGGGTTTCACCATGTTGGCCAGGATGGTCTCAATCTCATGACCTCGTGATTCACCCAGCTTGGCCTCCCAGAGTGTTGGGATTATAGGCGTGAGCCACCGCCCCGGGCACAGCTGCTCTTTAATGAGCAACTGTGGCAATTAGAGCTGATAAACACCATGTGGAATGAGTGGCCAGCCTTTTAGCTAACCAGAAAGTGATGAGTTATAAAACAGGAGATTTATATAGTGCTGGCCCAAGGAGATCAATGTGACCCAGCAGTGGCACAGCAAAAAATTAAATAAATAAGTAAATAAATAATTTATTTATTTATTTTTATTTATTTATTTTTTTGAGACAGAGTCTCGCTCTGTGACCCAGGCTGGAGTGCAGTGGCCAGATCTCAGCTCACTGCAAGCTCCGTCTCCCAGGTTCACGCCATTCTCCTGCCTCAGCCTCCCGAGTAGCTGGGACTACAGGCGCCGCCACCTTGCCCGGCTAGTTTTTTGTATTTTTAGTAGAGACGGGGTTTCACCGTGTTAGCCAGGATGGTCTCAAACTCCTGACCTCAAGTGAACCGCCCGCCTCGGCCTCCCAAAGTGCTGGGATTACAGGCTTGAGCCACCGCGCCCGGCCGTAAATAAATTTTTAAAAAAAAATCGGCCAGCCACGGTAGCTCATGCCTGTAATCCCAGCACTTTGGGAGGCCGAGGCGGGCGGTTCACTTGAGGTCAGGAGTTTGAGACCAGCCTGACCTACATGGTGAAACCCAGTCTCTACTAAAAAGAAAAAAATTAGCCAGGCGTGGTGGCGGGATTATATGCCTGTAATCCCAGTTACTCGGGAGGCTGAGGCAGGAGAATCACTTGGACCCGGGAGGCAGAGGTTGCAGTGAGCCGAGATCATGACCCTGCACTCCAGCCTAGGCGACAGAGTGAGACTGTCTCAAAAAAAAAAAAAAGATTTTTTTTAAAATTGAGGTTGGTGCCTGGATGTAGATATGGCATCAGTGTCCTGCAATCACAGAAAGTTGGCTGGGCATGAACAGTCTGCATGGTGACAGCATGGTGACAGTAGGCTTTGGCACCACATTCAGGGCTCATCTGACTCCAGAGCGGCTGTGTTCCCTCCGGAGGAAACCCATGGACCCAGACAAACTGGGGACAGAGCTGCATTAGCTCAGGTGCCAGAGGATGCGGCAGACGCCATCTCATTTCTTATCAGCTAGAGGATGTGTGACCCTGTGGTCAGTAAATCAGCATGGCAGATCATGAGGCTTACAAATTGGTCATGGAAAAAGTTGTGACTTTTACCCTGTACAAAACTACCTGTCATTTGTGATGTGGCATTCTAGCCTGCACTGGCTGGATTCATTCCTGGGCCCTTAGAAACTCAGCAATGCAGCCTCGGCCACCGAGAGACTGGGGAAGCCTCCGTGTAGGTGGGTTGACACCAAGAAGCAGCCCTGGGCCCATTGCCAAAGCCACCTTTCAGGAAGTCAGAGAGTATCTGTGCAACAGTTTGGATGTTTATCCCCTGTGAATCTTACCTTGAAATGTGACCCCCAGTGTTAGAGGTGAGGCCTAGTGGGAGGTGGGTCATGAGGCCAGATCCTGTATGAACCGATTAATGCTATTGTGAGGCAGGAAGTGAGTTCTTGCTCTATTAGCTCCCACAAGAGCTGGTTGTTGAAAAGAGCCTAGCACCTAACCCCCACCTCTGTCTCTGCATACACCGGCTTCTCTTCCCCTTCCATTTTAAGTGGAAGGGCATGAGTCCCTCACCAGATGCAAATGTGGGTGCCATGCTTCTTGTACAACCTGCAGAATTGTGAGCCAAATAAGCCTCTTTTTTTTTTTTTTTTTTTTCTTTTTAGAGACAAAGTCTCGCTCTATTGCCCACGCTGGAGTACAGTGGTGCTATCACAACTCACTGCAGACTTGAACTTCCAGGCTCAAACAATCCTCCTGCCTCAGCCTCTTGAGTAGCTGGGACTACAGATGCACACCGCCATGTCCGTTAATTTTTAAAATTTTTTTGTAGAAATGGGGTCTCCCTATGTTGTCCAAGCTTATCTTGAACTTCTTGCCTCAAGCAATCCTTCCACCTCAGTCTCCTAAAGTGCTGGGGTTACAGGTGTGAGTCAGCACGCCTGTCCTCTTTTTTTTCTTGGTGGTTGGGAGGTGGATGAAGTATCACTCTGTTACCCAGGCTGGAATGTGCAGTGGCATGGTCTCGGCTCACTGCAACCTCTGCCTCCCAGGTTCAAGCAATCCTCCCACCTCAGCCTCCCAAGTAGCTAGGATTACAGATGTGCACCACCACACCTAGCTAATTTTTTTTTGTATTTTTAGTAGAGACGGGGTTTCACCATTTTGGCCTGGCTGGCCTCGAGCTCCTGACCTCAAGTGATCTTGCCATCTCGGGCTACCAAAGTGCTGGGATCATAGGTGTGAGCTAACGTGCCCGACCCTTTTTCTTTATATATTACCCAGCCTTAGGGATTCCTTTAAAGCAACAGAAATGGACTAAGACAGTCCGTATGCAGGCCTGGGGCTGCGGGCGGCAGACATAGCTGTCCTCCCAGGTTGGTGGCGTGGGTCTCACATTCGCACTCCCCACATAGAACACCATACATTTCTGGGAAGTCAGTATTTCTCGAAGGTGCTGGTGACTGAGGGCAAGATGCCCTTTCCCTGTCAAGCCATGGCCAGTGTTGGCCCTGGTGAGTGACATTTATTTGAACTAAATTAGAATCATCAACATTGAAACCTGGAGCCAAATGATTCTCAGTCCCACACTCCTGGTGCCAGGCCCATTGTCCCTGTCCCTCACCCTGCCCCTGAATGTTTATAGAGCAGGTATAAGGTGTCTTGCACTGTGCCGGCCCTGGGGACATGAGGTGAGCAAAGCTGAGGGTGGTCCCTGCCCTTGTGAGTTTATAGATGCTGGAATGGAGACCCTCCTCATTTATTCCTCATTCACTAATTCATTTTCTGCCAGACAAAGACATTAATAAAAAGAATGACTAATATGTGATTCTAGGCTGTGATAAGGATATAAAGAATATAAGGAAATAAACACCCAAGTGCTATGAGACCTACCAAAGAGAATCTGACCTGCACTAAGAGGTCAGGAGGACTTCTCGGAGGAGGTAGCCCTTAAGCTGATGTCTGAAGGAGGAGTGGGAACTAAGCAGGGTTGGAAGGGAGTGTGGGAGGAAAGGAGGGAGAGAGGGAGTCCAGCATGCCAGGCAGGCACAGACAAGAGCATGCACAGTGCTTCCTGTGTAGGGAATGTGTGAGAGGGCGTGAGGAGCACCATTCAGGAGCTGTGGGAAGGCCCATGTGGCCAGCAGAGTGAAGGAGCAGGTGACGTGTGGCTGGAGAACCATCTGTGTAGGGTCTTCACAACCAGGGGGGACTTGGGACTTTATTCTACGAACTGCTGCAGAGTAGGAAGGCCAGCGAGGACGGAGCTGCAGGAATCTTGGAGAAAGAAAGACCACTGTGGCCTTAAATAGGAGTGAATGGGCTTCCCCTCAGACATTGGTCTGGTCCATCAGGCTCTGTCTCCAGGAGCTGGGGTGATTGAGCCTAATGTGCAATGGAGTCTGTCTACACTGGTTGAAACCAGTGTGTGATATAGGCAGTGCATCTACATTGGTTGAAACCAGTGTGTGATGTAGGCAGCGTGTCTACGCTGGTTGAAACTAGTGTGCAGTGTAGGTGGTGCGTCTATATTGGTTGAGCCAGTGCACAAAGCAGGCACTGTAACATGGGTTGAGCCCCTAGGTCATGATGCAGACCATCTGTTTATACTGGGGGATCTCAGCACACCATTCACGTCATCTGTCTACACTGGTCGAACCAGTGCATTCTGCAGGTCATTCTGTCTGAATTGGTACCCAGCTGGACTAGGTGTGGGAGGGGACGTGGTAAGGAGTGGTCAGGATGGTTACCCGTGGGACACTATTGGCAGTTGTCTACTCCCTGAGACAGGGCCGTCCCCTGGAGTGCTAAGCGCCTGTCCACTCTGGCTGGGTCACATCCTCCTAGGACTGGGTGGCCAGGCCGCTGGTTGTGTGGCCCCACTGTGCTCTGAGACCTTGGTTCTTCCACTGCCTTCCTCTCCTGTCTGCTCACCATTCAGCCCTAGCACGTCCAAGGCACTCGACAAGTGACAGCCCAGTGCCCATGGCTCCATGGTGGGGACAAGCTGCTCGACGTCCATACCCAGGGTCCTGGCCCAACTTTTGCCTCCAGACTCATTGAGGATGGGCCTTCACTGGGGGAAAGGAGCTGACCACCCACTGTGGCTCAGATGCTTACTTTCCTCTGGAGCTGAGTGCTGGCCAATGGTGGTCTCCATGTGTGTCTCATCCACTTAGCTTCCTGGACCCCCAGAGGTCCTTCACCTGCCGCCTGCTTGATGTAACCCGGCAGTTGGCTGGCACCTGCCCCAGAAAGAATCCTTTCTTATACCTTTTTCTTTCTTTTTTTTGAGACAGAGTCTCGCTCTGTCGTCCGGGCTGGAGTGCAGTGGCCAGATCTCAGCTCACTGCAAGCTCGGCCTCCCGGGTTTACGCCATTCTCCTTCCTCAGCCTCCCGAGTAGCTGGGACTACAGGCGCCCGCCACCTCGCCCGGCTAGTTTTTTTTTTGTACTTTTTAGTAGAGACAGGGTTTCACCGTGTTAGCCAGGATGGTCTTGATCTCCTGACCTCGTGATCCGCCCGTCTCAGCCTCCCAAAGTGCTGGGATTACAGGCTTGAGCCACCGCACCTGGCCTCTTATACCTTTTTCTTGCTCTCAGCCCTCTCTCCTTTTCCTCCTCCCCAAGGGAGCCAGTCTCTACCTGCTGCACCCTCTGCGAGGGGCTCTGCCCAAGGCTGGGAGCTCCACAGTGCCCTCTGACGTTGGTGGATGTCCTGTGGCTGTCTGCAGCGCAGCTTGGGCCCTGGGTTCTCTGCAGACATCGGCCCGATCTACCAGGCTCTGTCCTCCAGAGCTAGGGAGCAGGGAAGCAGGTCTGTGAGTCACCCCGTTTCCCGTTGTGCCCACACTGCTGGCTGCAGGCCCTGAGCTGAGTGGCCGCTGAGCTGCAGGCAACAGCCCAGGTTGCTGTCACCTTGTCCTCAAAACTGCCTGGGCCTGAGCCAACTCCTCCCTGGCTGGGCCAGACTCGGAGACAGGAGGGAAGAGAGCCAAGTAGAGGATGCCAGGAGCTACACATTACTCCTTGGTCCCCTAGGCCCCTCCCAGGGCTGATTCCTTGCTCAGAGGGCGGCTTCTCCAGATGAGACTTCCAGGGCTGGCCTGGCCACTCCATTCTATCTGCTGCCTTCACCACCATGGACCCCTGGACATGCCCAGATGCTTATCAGTGGGAAGCTGACACGGGAGAGCCCCTCTGCCAGCAGCCCCTAGCCTGGGCACAGACTGACTTGTGCTTGGCAGAGAAGTCATCCCCACCTTCGAGGCTGCCTCTTTTGGGGGCTGATTCATCTCTTGGGAGAAGAATCATCAGCCCAGGCTTGCAGCACTGAGACCCTCCTCCAGCCTTGAGCTGCGGGAGCTTTGCTTCCTGTGCCGCACTCGGGCACCCAGCAAACACTGACCCTGATCTGCCATGTGCAGAACCTCGTACACCGGGCCCTGGGGAAGTTGAGCAAACACAAGCAGGTCACAGTGTTAGTGCAGATGCTGCTCTTTCTGGCTGTGTTGGCCAGGAGGAGCTCGGCATGGAGAAGGTACTCAGCGATTGCTTGTGGGCCGGCGGAGTGCATTAAATTGTGCAGTCTGTCTACATTAGCATAGCCAGTGTGTGGGGAAGGCAGTCTGTCTAAACTGGCAGGGCCAGTGTGTGGTGCAGGCAGTCTGTCTACACTGGTGGGGCCAGTGCATGGGGCAGGCAGTCTGTCTACACTGACAGAGCCAGCACATGGGTCAGGCAGTCTGTCTACACTGTACAAGAGTAATAATACAATTATTACTATTATTACTTGCCTGGTCAAGGGCCAGTGCATAGGGCAGGCAGTCTGTCTACACTGGTGGGGCCAGTGCATGGTACAGGCAGTCTGCCTGCACTGGTGGGGCAGGCAGGCTGTCTACACTGACAGAGCCAGCACATGGTCTATCTACACTGGCTAAGCCAGTGTGTGGGGCAGGCAGTCTGTCTACAGTTGGTTGAGTCTAGGGCATGAGCACTAGAACCTTCCATGCAGTCTGTGCTTGCCCCTCTCTCTGTGGGGTCTTTGCACAAGGCTTAGAGCTCTCAAACTCTCTAGATTCGGTGGGTTTTCCTGTGTCTGAGCTCAGCCTAGGCCCAGGCTTCCTCTCAGATGTTGGCCAGGTCCATCAGGCGCTGTCTCCCAAAGTTGGGGTGGTTGAGCCCAGTGTGCAATGCAGTTTGTCTACACTGGTTGAAATCAGTATGTGATGTAGGCAGGCTGTCTACACTGATTGAGCCAGTGCACAAAGCCGGCACTGTCTACGCTGGTTGGGCTCAGCATGTGATTCAGCAATCTGCCCACACAGGTTGAGCCGGAGGGTGACGCGGCCAGCCTCTCGCTGGCTTGCTGAGGCCAGTGCTCTTGGTTCCTCCTGACATCTTCCCTTTTTTGTATGTGATTCTTTCTCCCAGGAATACTCTTCCTTACTCTTCCTATAGACATCTGGGTCTGATTTGATTCTGACTTCCAAGGACTCGGCTTTCGTGTGTGTTTGAATCTCCTTGGCAGAGGCTGACATGGGCTGGGAGTGGCACCGGGATCGCACCTGGATGTCCCCTCCCTGTTGCTGTGCCTGGGGCCGGGCCTGCTGCTGGTGCAGAGACTACCTGCTGTCAGTGGTCATCGCTACCTCGCCATCCCTGGCGACAGCCACTCACACGCCTCTTTCTCACAAAAGTCATTTAGCGAGGATTACCGCCTTGGTGTGCATGGTAAATTGCATTTCTCCTGGTTGGGGCCATCTTGCTGTTTCCTGCTTAGATTTGGGGCCTCATGAGGTTTGGCCTCATCTGCAAATTTAATTTCATGACCATTCATCCCTATGAAAGCGCAATCTATGCCTATTATTTCACTCTTCTTGATTCCCTCTTCCACAAGTTAATGTGTCAGCCCACAGCCATGGCAACCACTCCCCACCCTCCCTCCACCCCAGGCAGCCACCTCTAGGTTGCGGCTGAAACCGGGACCTGGAGTCAGACCGCCTGGGTTCAGTCCTAGCTCGGTCACTGTGTGGGCTAGGGACTCAGTTTCCTCATCCATGAAATGGGGTTAACAAGAGAATCCACCTCCTAGAGCTGTTATGCCTAACAGCTCACAATCAGTGGCAGCTGCTACTGCTATTACTACTATTATCCACGGTGTCTGCTCACTCAGTCCCGTTTCATCTTGGGTGTCAGGAAGTACACTGGTCAAGGGCCTTTCCTGGTGATGTGACAGAGGCTTAGGGGGCAGGTAGCCCCACTGGCCAGTGTCCCCTCAAGTTCTGCCTTTTCTTTTCTTGTCTTTCTCTCTCTCTCCCTTTCCCCCCCTCCCCCAGACAGGATCTCCCTCTGTCACCCAGGCTGGAGTGCAGTGGTGCGATCTCAGCTCACAGCAACCTCCATCCCCCGGGCTCAAGTAATCCTCCCACCTCAGCCTCCCGATTAGCTGGAACCACAAGCTCCCACCACCATGCCCAGCTATTTTTTTTTTTGTATTTTTAGTAGAGAAAGGGTTTTGTCATGTTGCCTAGTCTAGTCTTGGACCACTGAGCTCAAGCCATCCACCCGCTTCAGCCTCCCAAAGTGCTGGGATTACAGACATCAGCTGCAGCACCCAGCCAAATTCTGTTTTTTTCTAAGCAGTTTGCTAATCGTGTCTTCTTCTTGTCCTGCATGCACCATTGTACATACTTAAGCCTTTTATTCCAAGTGTAGTACGCATACAGAAAAGCGAACAGATCCTACGTATACAATGCAGTGAATGTCTGCAAACAGAGTGTGCTGTGTACCCAGCACTGGAACAGGGATCAGAACATGACCAGGACCCCAAACCGTCCCCATGACCTCTTCCAGTCATTCCCCTCCACTACAGAAAACTGCTCCCCTTACTTCTAACAACATGGATTGGTTTTCCATGTGTGTATGTGTCTGTGTGTGTGTGTGCGTGTGTGTGTTTGTGTTTTGAGATAGAGTCTCACTCTGTTGCCCAGGCTGAAGTGTAGTGGCGTAATCTCGGCTCACTGCAACCTCTGCCTCCTGGGTTAAAGTGATCCTCCTACCTCAGCCTCCCGAGTAGCTGGGACTACAGGCATGCACCACCACACCCTGCTAATTTTTGTACTTTTAGAGACACGGGGTTTCACCATGTTGGCCAGGCTGGTCTTGAACTCCTGACCTCAGGTGATCCACCTGTCTTGGTCTCCCAAAGTGCTGGGATTACAGGCATGAGCCACTGCACCCAGCCCCTTGTTTTTAAACTTAATAAAAATGGAATCATGCAGTATGTATGCTCCTGTGTTTGGGTCAGCATCTGGTTTCTGAGATTCATCCACATTGTTTTGACTTGTTATTTGTTCCTTCCTCTTTGTACAGGATTCCATTGTGTGGATAGACCCTAATTTATTTATCCAGTCTCTTGTTGATTGGCATTTGGGTTAGAGTTTTTGGCTTTTATGGACAGCATTGCTATGGATATTCTTGTGTGTGTCTCTTGGTGATACGTACACATTTTTTCCTTTTTTAGAGACAGGGTCTTGCTCTGTCATCTAGTTCGGAGCGCAGGGGCGCAATCACAGCTCACTGCAGCCTTGAACTCCTGGGCTCAAGCCAGCCTCCCGCCTCAGCCTCCCAAGTAGCTGGGACCACAGGTGTGCACCACCACGCCTGGCTAATTTTTTATTTTTATTTTTTGTAGAGATGGGGGATCTCAGCCGGACGCGGTGGCTCAAGCCTGTAATCCCAGCACTTTGGGAGGCCGAGACGGGCGGATCACGAGGTCAGGAGATCGAGACCACCCTGGCTAACACGGTGAAACCCCGTCTCTACTAAAAAATACAGAAAACTAGCCGGGCGAGGTGGCGGGCGCCTGTAGTCCCAGCTACTCGGGAGGCTGAGGCAGGAGAATGGCGTAAACCCGGGAGGCGGAGCTTGCAGTGAGCTGAGATCGGGCCACTGCACTCCAGCCTGGGCGACAGAGTGAAACTCCGTCTCAACAAAAAAAAAAAAAAAAAAAAAAAAAAAGAGATGGGGGGTCTCACTTTGTTGCCCAGGCTGGTTCTGAACTCCTGAGATCAAGTGATCCTCCTGCCTTGGCCTCCCAAAGTGTTAGGATGACAGGTGTGTGTCACCATGTCCAGTTCCTGCACATTCCTGATGTACTTAGAAGAGAATTGCTGGACCCCAGGGTGCAGGTACTGTCAAACAGTTTTCTTTTTCGTGTGTGTGTGTGTGTGTGTGTGTGTGTGTGTGTTTTAAGACAAGGTCTCACTCTGTCGCCCAGGCTGGAGGGCAGTGACGTGATCATGGCTCACTGCAACCTCGACCTCCCACATTCAGGTGGTCCTCCTGCTTCAGCCTCCCAAGTAACTGGGACCACAGGTGTGTATCACCACCACTCCTAGCTTGTTTTGTTTTGTTTTTTGTTGGTATTCTTTTTTTTTTTTGGTATTTTTTGTAGAGACAACACGGTTTCCCCGTGTTGCCCAGGCTGGTCTCGAACTCCTGGGCTTAAGTGATCCTCCCGCCTTGGCCTCCCAAAGTCCTGGGATTACAGGCATGAGCCACCACTCCTGGCTCCATGCTGGACTGTTTTCTAAAGGGGTCGTACTGATGTTTCCACCTCCTCACCAGTCATGCATGAGTGTTCCATACATAACTCTCCCACTCCACGTCCTGTCCAACACTTGGCGTTGTGAGTCTTTCCCATTTTAGCCATTCTATGAGTATGCAGAGGTATCACACCGTAGTTTTAACTTTATTTCTCAGATGACGAATGCAGTTTATTTTTTTACCGAGGATATTTTGGACCTGGAAACATTATTCAACATATTTGAAAATTTCCTTTCGTCCCCAAATTGTAGAACTCACTTCCATCCCCACATTGTGGAAACGTCTGGCGGTGCTTCTCATTTCTTCTGCTGGGCGGGTTTGAATCTCCCAGGCTGGAAGCCAAGGGATGGAGTAGACAGGAGTTTCTCTGGATGAGTCTGGGGAACTGGCCACTTGCCCCAGAATCACGTGGGTTGCTGGTCAGAGATGCAGATGCTGGGCCCTGGCCCAGCCCTGGACTCATCAGAAAGCTCTTGACCAATTCATCCCTTTAGGGCGGTTTTTTTTTTCTTGAGATGAAAAAAAAAAAAAAAAAAGAAAACATGGATACTGCCCAGTCTGTCATGTTCACGGCTGTGTCACAATGCCCGGAATAGTCCTGCCCAAGGCCCAGGCCTGCCGGGATGATGTGTTTCCCATTGGTGTCTCCATCCTCTCCCCAGCTGACTTGGCGGGGACTCAACTGGGCTGCCATGGTGAGGGCTCTGGAAGCTGGTTTCTCGCTCCCTGGGGGGTGTCCCGTGTCTGAACGACCTCCTCCTTCTCCAAAGCCAACTTCCGACAGAGCTGCAGCCGTGCCCCCAGCGGCCTTGCTCACCCCCAGTCCTCTAGGCACTGGCCATTTGAGGGCATCCTTGGGCAACCTCCTCCCCGATGATGTATCTGTTATTGGGACCCTCTGGAGAAGCCTAGGAGCCCCCTGATCCCCCTAAAAGAACAGCACTCCATCCTTGCACCATGCGGCCTCCTGAGCTTTTCCAACACCGTCTTTTCATAGATGATGTGCCCTTGGTCAAACTAAGGCAGAAGGGCCAGGCCTGTCATCAGCTGCTCCACTCCTGCCCCTCGACGTTTTCATGAAGACCATGGTGAAGCCTCCTTTCTTTGGATGTGGCTTGCCCCTCCCTCCTCAAGTCTAGCAGAGCTACTGGGAAAGCAGGATGGTCTGGGGGAAGAGACCTCTGGGTCAGACCCTTTGGGTAGTTTTGAGACCCAGTCATTGTCCCCAGAGGAGGGAGGCAGTTTCATATACACAACCCTGACTTAGCCAGTGGGAAGGGAAGGCAAAGGATTCCGGCTGGGATTACTCCTGTAATGCCGGCTCTTCGGGAGGCCCAGGCAGGAGGATCTCTTGAGCCCAGAAGTTGGAGGCTGCAGTGAGTTATGATGGCATCTCCTCCACAGAGGAGGGAGGCCCAGACTAGACCTCAAAGATGGGTGGGCGGGGGGTGACAACACCTCATGGACCATTAAACGCGAGCTCTGTCCCTGAGGGCCAGCAGTGGAAAAAATGTGGGCTTAGTCCCTGGGAGATATCGCGGTCCAGTTGACCCAAAACACGAGGGCATAAGGAGATGGTCAGGGTTCATTGGAGAGCTATGGAGAGCTTCTTGGAGGAGGCGAGCTGGGGATTGCTTATCTTAAAGGCCAGGGGTGAGAACTTTTTATGCTGGTGCAGTGGAAATTCTCACCAAGCTTTGGGACCACGGGGCATGGACAGCGTGTGCCAACTACCATTTGCTTTAAAATACGGCAGAAATTAATCCATGGCACACACATTGTTTACGCGATGTAGAGGCGGGCACGCAAAGACGGAAGAACTAAAAGCAGTTTGGGAAAAACAACACCTTTTTTTTTTTGTGGAAAGACAGATTAGAGAGGTTTACGCTTTTCTGTGATAACTAATATGAAAGGTTTATCAAAGTTAAAAAAAAAAAAAAAACCTTTTGACGCTTTCTCCAAAATTGATTTGAAGACTTGGCAGATTTGAGGAATCATTCAGTAACGTTTTACGGGTCGATGCTAATTTGATGCAGCAGACCTGTGCATCGCGCCAATTTACTGCCAAACCAACATTAAGCACGGACCTCTCGCGCAAGGTTTATAGGCAGACAGCTCATAAAGATGCATGCTTGACAAGTATTCTGCTTCTCTTAGGATGTGGAATATGAAGTGTTTATCAAAAACCACCTAAATCGCCCTTGCCTTGACTCGTAAACAATCTGGCGGCTTCAGGCTTGGGTCCTATGCAGTATTTCACATCTCACCACTCTGGGTCCTGGTATGTGTGTGAGCAAGTGAGTCTTTGTCTCCAGAAGCCACATTTAGAGGTAGAAGTGTTATAGGAAAGGGGCCCCGATCCAGACCCCAAGAGAGGATTCTTGGATCTCGCACAAGGAAGAATTCGGACTAGTACGTATAGTAAACTGAAAGCAAGTTTATGAAGAAAGTAGTCTGGGCCCAGTGGCTCATGCCTGTAATCCCAGCCCTTTGGGAGGCCAAGGTGGGTGGATCACCTGAGCTCAGGAGTTTGAGACGAGCCTGGCTAACATGGTGAAACCACATCTCTACTAAAAATACAAAAATTAGCCAGGCATGGTGGCTGGTGCCTATAATCCCAGCTACTCAGGAGGCTGAGGCAGAAGAATCGCTTGAACCCGGGAGGCAAACGTTGCAGTGAGCCGAGATCGTGCCGTTGCACTCCAGCCTGGGCAACAAGAGTGAAACTCCGTCTCAAAAAGCAAAAATAGAAAGAAAGTAAAGGAATAAAGAACGGCTACTTCATAGACATGGTTGCCCATTTTTATGATTATTTCTTGATGATATGCAAGACAGGGGCTGGATTATTTATGCCTCCCCTTTTTAGACCATATAGAGTAACTTCCTGATGTTGTCATGGCATTTGTAAACTGTCATAGTGCTTGTGGGATTATAGCCGTGAGGACGACCAGAGGTCACTCTCATCACCATCTTGGTTTCGGTGGCTTTTGGCTGACTTCTCTACTGCAAACTGTTTTATCAGCAAGGTCTTTATGACCTGTATTTTCTGCCGACCTCCTATCTCATTCTATGACTTAGAATGCCTTAACCGTCTGGGAATGCAGCCCAGTAGGTTTCAGCCTCATTTTACCCAGCCCCTACTCAAGATGGGTGGGATGTGAGATGCCTAAAGAAAGGTTCACTTTCTTTTCTCTTTTCTTTGTTTTTTTTTTTTGAGACGGAGTCTCACTCTGTTGCCCAGGATGGAGTGCAGTGGTATGATCTTGGCTCACTGCAAGCTCCACCTCCCAGGTTCACGCCATTCTCCCGCCTCAGCCTCCCCAGCAGCTGGGACTACAGGCGCACGCTGCCACGCCTGGCTCATGTTTTATATTTTTAGTAGAGACAGGGTTTCACCGTGTTAGCCAGGATGGTCTCAATCTCCTGACTTCATGATCCGCCTGCCTCGGCCTCCCAAAGTGCTGGGATTACAGGCATGAGCCACCGGGCCCGGTGAAAGGTTCACTTTCAACTGGGCATGGTGGCTCACGCCTGTAATCCCAGCTCTTTGGGAGGCCCAGGCGGGAGGATCACTTGAGCCCAGAAGTTCGAGGCTGCAGTGAGCTATGACAGCACCACTGGACTCCAGCCTGAGCAAGACCTTGTCTTTTAACAAAAAAGAAAAAAAAAAAAAAAAGAAAAGAAAGGTCCCAAAGTGTAGGATCTGAAGCAGCATGTCCTCTCTTCCAGGAGGGCTCAAACATCCCCTTCCTAACAGATTCTCCAAGCCTGCCCTAAAAGGAAATAAAGGCTGCACCCAAGTGAGATCTTTGGCCCCAAGGAGATAGATTTCTTGCTCTCATGTTTGTTTCCTGGGCGACTGTGTGATGGATCTTCCCTGCATAGCTCTCTCCATCCAAATATGCTGTCAGAACCTCACCAATTTCAGGAGATCACTCGAGCTTTGTTTTTGCTGGTGGGAAAGTGTTTAACAATAAAAATTATAAAAACTCCTGTCTTTCACCACTGAACACCACCGCTCATGTTTTCCTCAAAGAAGTGGACTTGTGTGGTGTTATTCTACTGTATCTGCCGCTCCAGCCCCTCCGGCCTCCTCCCATGGTAGCGTTAATTTCCCAAGCTTAAACGAGGAAGGTTGCAGGTGGGGGTGAAGCGCACAGACCGCTGTCAGCACAAAGCCTCGTGGGTTTTCGCAAGGGGAAATTTGATCTCAGGCAAATGTCAAGGCGTTTTTGAAATCTGTGTTATGATATCAGCTCATTGCCAGTGTAGGACTTCATCTGGATTTCATAAATATTGTATGGGACTCCCTCATTGCCACCTTGGCCGGCGGGAGTGCACAACAGCCACCCCTCAACACACACAGGCTCTCCATAGCAATTGCAATCTATCGCTGAGTTGTCATGAAAAGCCAATGGGTGATATTTCAATCACAATGTTCTTGTAACCAATTCCATTCAAATTCCGTCAGAAAGGGAGTTAAGGCTTCATCCTGCTGCTGGGAGAATGATATGCTAAATGTAGCTTCCTGGGGCCCTGGCAGCCAGCCAGGGCTTTGTAATTTATAGTTCACCTTCGTGGTTCTCCAAGTGACCTTGGAACCAGCAGGCTGGTGGATTTTTTAGGTTCACACATTGTCCTCCATCCCCTGGTGAGATTGCTCCCCAAGTGAGTGCTCCCTGATCCATCAGGCAAGAGCTTGAGGGAGAGAGTATGGATGTGGGGGGCGGGGGGTGCCCAGAGAACGCGTGGCTGGCGATCAGAAGATGTCTTGTTGCTGCTGACCTTTCTTCTAAAATTGCTGTCAGCTAGGAAACAGTCAAATATTGTGCTTAAAGGTGACTTGCAGGTGACAGGAGCCTCTCTCCAGCCCCAGCACACAGCAGGTGATCCTGACCAAAAAAAAAAAAAAAAAAGGAGGAGGTACAATATGCGATTACATTCGTCAGCTATTTTTGGCTGAGGAATAAACAAAATGGCCCAAACTACTGCCGTTGGAGATTCTAGCAGGGGAGTGGCATGTAGAAAAGATTAATGTACAATTAAAACCCGTGTACGGGTAAATTACAGGGTGACAGCTATCTAATGCAAACACCGCAGACGTGTAATTAAGAGGAGTTACAGCGCTTGAGGATGAATTTGCTGAGGGAAGCGCTAGGGTGCTGTCTGGAGCCCAGGGGCAGGGGCACGCCTCTGGGATGGTGTGGGGGCTCCAAAGGTGTCGAGGAGGAGCCCCTCAGCATCGGGGCAGCCTTGTAACCATAACAGGTCCATTGTCTGATGCACGCAGCGGGTCAATGTGCTAAGATGCCAGGTTGCGGCAGAGAAAGAGGATTAATCGTAAGGTCATGGAACGAGGAGATGGCAGGGAACCTCAAATCTATCTCCCTGGGGAATGTGGGGTTAGGATTTGTAAGTTTTGGAGTCGGTGAAGTACGGAGATCGTTGATGGGTGGAAGAGTGCAGGGTGAAATCTTGGGACCGGGAGACGAAGAAGCTGTGTTTTCAGGCTGATCCCCATCCTCTGTAGGGGGTCCTCAAACTGTTTGCTGCAATTTGGGGTATTTTCAACATCTTAAGTGAACAAAAACCTTATGATTCTAAAATCAGAGATCTTGTCTATAGGGACAATGGAGAATCAGTTCTTTCTTTTTTGGGGGCCGGACTCTCACTCTGTCACCCAGGCTGGAGTGCAGTGGTGCAATCTCGGCTCACTGCAACCTCCACCTCCCAGGTTCAAGTGATTCTCCGGTCTCAGCCTCCCAAGTAGCTGGGACTACAGGCATGCACCACCATGCCTGGCTAATTTTTTTTTTTTTTTTTTGTATTTTTAGTAGAGACAGGGTTTCCCCATGCTGGCCAGGCTGGTCTCGAACTCCTGACCTCGTGATCTGCCCACCTTGGCCTCCCAAGCGCTGGGATTACAGGCGTGAGCCACTGCGCCCGGCAAAACAGATACGTTCTTAAGCCATTTTATGACCCTAATGTCAGAAATCCTGCCTATAGGAGCAATGGGGTAGGATCTAGCACCACGTGACTTTCTGCCACAAGGAACTGGGCCCGAGTGCAGCCTGATGAATGCTTAATTATAACTATATTTCTGTCCAGAACCTAGTGTGCAATTCTTGCCAGCCCTGTGGGGATGGTTTCAATCTGGGATGCGGTGGAAACCGTGGTTCCTTTGGGTGGCTCAGCCCACCTCTTCAGGTCTGTCCGTTCCTGTTCCAAGCCTCCAGCCCTTTCAGGGACTGCCCTGGTCTCCCCGACCTCTCACTCACCTTTGGCTCTGTGGCCTTGAGAGCTCGTGGATGTCTTTTATGTTTTCAGTTTCTCCTGCTTTGTCAGCTTTTTAAGGAATATGTTACATTATGTGGAAGTTGGATGCTAACAAGATTTGTATGAATAAATTAGAGTCTTAACTTTTTTATGTTATTACAAAATTGAAATGGACTCTAATGACAGTCGGAATTAATGTTCTGTTGCCAATAAATGCCGGGGATGTGACTGAATCTTCAGCGCACTCTCCTCTTGCATCTCTGGCCCTTCCTGGGTGGTCTTGCCCAAGAAGACACCTCCCTCCTCCTTCTAGTGAGGTGGGGTGCTCCAGGACGCCTCCCTGATGGCTCCTGGGTGATGGCCAAGGTGCTGCTCTGCCCAGGCGCGGGGGCTGCCGGGAATAGCTGCTGCTGATGCTCCCAGGGGCGCCCCAGGATGGGAACCGCCCTGGGCCCCAGGGAGCTCCTTGCCCAAAGTCACACCCCATCCCATCCCCAGAGACTGCTGCTGCTGTGGGATCACAAAGGCCCAGCTCCTTGTCTCCATTTGGGACTGCCCTGAAGGTCCCTCCCAGCACCAGAGCACCTATGGGATGGGTTGAGGCCTCAGCTGAGAGGTACTGCTGTCAGTTTCCCTCTCTGCCCGCTCCTGCCCTCCTCAGCTCCTCGCAGTGGAATGTGCCGGGAGCCCTCCCCTACAAACCCGTCTGCACCGTCTACTCCAGAGCATCCAGGGAACTCAGCCCAAGATCCTGGCTCTTAGGGACTTACCTGTTCCTAAACCCGTGGTCGGCTGGGTGAGTCCTTCTGCTGGGATCAGAGTCCTTGGGGAACAGGATTGCTGTTTCTGCCCTGGGACCCCTTCTTGAGGTCAGGACTGGGGGGTGAGGCACTGACCAGGTTCTCAGCCTCAGCCTAGATCTCTGCCCCTCATCCCCCCGGACAGGGTTCGAGGAGCAGCAGGGTTAAGGGCTCCTCCAGATCTGAGCTGCCACTCCTCAGCATGTGGTGGGCCAGGCTTCCGGCCCTGGGTGGGGGGTTTTCTGCAAGGAAACTTACATGTCCCCAAGGGGCAAGGTGGAACACTGGCTAAGGATTGGTGGTATATTGGAACTGGTTCCCATAGCTGAAGGTGGAAGGGAAGAGGCGGGCTGGTAAAGTAGGGAGAAGGAGCCTCAGACAACCCAGAAATGAGGGGGTTCTGGACAGCTCAGCCGGCAAAATTTAGCTACCCTTGGGGTCAGGCCTCAGGGCAAGGGAGGGGTATGGTCTGGGATGCCGGGGGTGGTGTAGGGGTTGTGGGGGACCTGCTGCTTTGGAAGGGGGCAGTGGCACTCCAGCTGTCATCGCAGGAAGGGATGAAGATTTCCAGGGTGGTCAGGTATTCAAATATTCAAGAACAGAGGTCGATTTTTATGTGAAATCGCTTTCCCTCTGAAGTCTGGAGACTAATTCAGAATTTAAAACCAAAGTCCTATGCTGACCAAACCATATGTCTGTATATTACTTTGGCCTCTGGGCCTGAAGAATTTGGAGTCCAGAACTTCACTGGCAAGGTGGATGATTTCTGCCTGGAGGATGAGGGCCTGAGGCCTGGTGTCTCGCCAGAGCCCTGGAAAGGGACAGGAACCACCAAGACCACAGGCCATGGCTGCAGGGCTGTGTGGCTCAGCACCCACACTGACTGTGGCCTTTGTTCTGGGACGTCTCTGTCTGCTGGGAAGGGGTCACAGCCCTCGCCTCTGGTACTGCAGGTGGGTGGGCGACTGGCTGGGCTCTGTGTGCCTCTGGAGCCTGGCCCACTCCCCCAGGACCCCGAGGATGAGTGGGCAGCAGAGGGGGCCTATGGAGGACCCCACACACCCCTCACTTCTAAGGAGCCTGTCCTCAGCATTCTAACTTCCAGCTTTGTAAGTCTTTTTTTTTTTTTTTTTTGAGACAGGGTCTCTGTCACTCAGGCTGGAGCGCAGTGGCGTGATCTCAGCTCACTGCAACCTCTGCCTCCCAGATTCAAGCGATTCTTGTGCCTCAGCCACCCTAGTAGCTGGGATTACAGACACGCACCACCACACTCTGCTACTTTTTGTATTTTTAGTGGAGATGGGGTTTCACCATTGGCCAGGCTGGTCTTGAACTCTTGACCTCAAGTGATCTGCCTGCCTCGGCCTCCCAAAGTGCTGGGATTACAGGTGTGAGCCACTGCGCCCGGCCAGAAGTCTTAAAGATTTCCTGTGGAAATGCCTTTGCAAGAGCAAAAAGATTAAAGTCTTACCGTCCTTTGAATCCTTCTGGCTCTGGTGTTGGCATCCATTGTCCCAGAGAAGGGGCTGTCTTACGTCTCTATCGCTTTATATATGTAAACTCGTAAATCCTATTCATTTTATCAAAATGCAATAATCTTTATGCCTACCGCACATAACCTGCTTAATCACTTTGTATATCATGAATTCTTTTCCATGGTGATGAATCTGTTTCTGTCTTGCTTTTGACACCTGCACGGCATCCCTTCCCGTGAGTTTATCATAATTTATAGAACCAGTTCCCTGTTGGACATTTTGGGGGTTTTTGCTTTTGTTTTTCAATTTTAAAGAATGTTGACATGAACCTTCTTGCAGTATACCTCTGTGCCATCCCAGCGTAAATTCCTAGAAGTGGAATAGTTGCCTCAAAGGGTATGCACGGCTTTAAGACTTTCAGTACTTCCCAACAAATCACCTTCCAGAAAGACTCAGCGGTGCGTGAGCGGGCCTATTTTTTCTCATAATCACAACTGCACTGGGAATCTTCGTTTTTTATTTTTTAAATCTGTGTCAATTAGATAGCTTAAAGAGGGGCGTGATTATTGCTTTTTTAACATATATTTTATTTTTACCAAAGTTATGCATGTACATAGCTTAAGAAGGCATAAATAATAAAAAAGGCTTTTAACAAATCTGCGAGTTCTCTGCTCCCTCCCTCCCCAGCTCTCCTAATCCTGTGTCCTGGAGGCAGCCACCTATGACTCTTCTAGCCATTTCCCCAGCAGGCGCTGCAGTTCTGCCTCCATATTTCTAAATAACACACATACGCCGCAGGTGCAAAATGGCCAGCCAGTTGTACCAGCATCATTTATGGAACATTCACTCTTTGCTTGCTGATTTTTAAATGCCACCTTGACCATTTGCTTAATTCCTATGTTAACTAGGGCCTCTTCTGTACTCTTCTGTTCTAGCCCGACTCTTCTAGTCCCAGCACCCACAATTTTAATTATCGCAGCTTAGGAGCGCATTTCTAGTATCTTAGGGGGCAGATGCCCTCTATTATGATTCTTGTGTGATATCGTATTTGTATTCTTTTGGATATAGGGCATCATATTTCAAATAATATCTAGCGAAGATTAGTGTTGGGATAGTGTTTCACTTACACATAAATTTAGGATAAGTTTACAATGTATCCTTACAAATAAGGATAAATTGACTCCTTTACTTTATTTATTTTTAATTTTTTGAGATGGAGTCTTGCTCTGTCACCCAGGCTGGAGTGCAGTGGCTCGATCTCAGCTCACTGCAACCTCCACCTCCCGGGTTCAAGCAATTCTCCTGTCTCAGCTTCCCGAGTAGCTGGGGCTACAGGCACCTGCCACCATGCCTGGCTAGTTTTTGCATTTTTAGTAGAGATGCGGTTTCACCATGTTGGCCAGGCTGGTCTAGAACTCCTGACCTCAGGTGATCCATCCACCTCAGCCTCCCAAAGTGCCGGGATTACAGGCGTGAGCCATTGTGCCCAGCTTTACTGTATTTATTATTATTATGCTGGGTCTTCTGAGCTGATCCATGTACTCCACAAATATTTATGGAGAACCAAGTGTGTGCCCAGTACATGTCAGGTCTGTTCTAGGCACTGGGGGATACAGCAGGAAGTGAAGCAGAGGTGAATCCCAGCCCCCACGGAGCCAATGCTCTAGTAAGGGCAGCAGACAGCGAACACTAATATACTTAAGTAAATCATGGCTGGGTGTGGTGGCTCATGCCTGTAATTCCAGCACTTTGGGAAGCCAAGGCGGGAGGATCTCTTGAGGCCGGGAGTTTGAGACCAGCCTGGGCAACATAGCAAGACCCCGTCTCTAAAATAATTTTTTTTTTTTTAATTAGCCAGGCGTGGTGGTGTGCACTTGTAGTCCCAGCTACTTGAGAGGTAGTCCCAGCTACTTGAGGGGCTGAGGCGGGAGGATCAGTCGAGTCCAGGAGGTGGAGGCTGCAGTGAGCCATGATTGTGCCACTGCACTCTAGCCTGGGCAACGGAGCGAGACCCTGTCTCTAAAAAAAATAAAAAATAAATGAATTATGTAGTGTTAGAATGTGGCACTTGCTTTGAAAAGCCAAGTAGGCTAAGAGGATTGGAAGTGTGGGGTGAGGGAGGAGGGAAAGGATCAAGGTGGGCCTCCCTGAGAAGGTGAGATGAGATTTGAGGTTGGGAAGATGTGGACCCTACAGACGGTCTAGGCCAGTGGTTCTCAGCCTGGGCGATTGTATTCCCGGGGGAATTTGGCAACAGCTGGTGACATTTTTGATGGTCATGACTCAGGGATGCTCCTGGCATCTGGTGGCTACAGCCCAGGGACACTGCTAAACACTCTACAGTGTATAGGACAGCCCCCATGACAGGGGCCCATCTGGCCCCAAATGTCCATAGTGTGGAGGTTGAGAAATTCTGACCTGGGTGAAGATGGGTGTGGGCAGAGAGGGCACCCAGTGAGAGGAACAGTGAGGAAGTTGGGAGTTGGGGGATAGGGCCGCTGGAGATGAGGCCGTATGGAGGCAGGGAACAGAGGATGTGGGCCCTGCAGAGCAGAGTACAGAGTAGGGAATTTGACTTTACTCTGCATGCGTGGGGAACAACGGCAGGGTTTTGAACAGAGAAGTGCCATGATTGAAATTATATTTTAAAACATGTTCCCTGTTGCTGCCATGATAAGGGGCAAAGAGGCCTGGCAGTGGGAGAGGATGATCCAGCCAAGATGTTGGCAGTGGATGTGAGCAGATGGGTTGAATTCTAGATATATTTGAAGGCAGAGCCAACAAGATTTCCTGATGGGTTAGATGGGGTGTGAGGAAGAGACAGCTTTTGGTCTGAGCGGCTAGAAGGATGGAGTGACCCACAGCTGAGGTGGGAAAGAGTGGGTGGAACAGTTGTTGGAGGGGCTTAGGCTAAACATTCAGCGAAGGACATGTAGGATTTAGGATGTCCAGTACACAGGCAACGGCAGATGTTGAATATTTGGTTGGATATACAAGTCTGGAGTTAATGGAGAGTGGTTAGCGCTGGAGATGTTACGTCCCAGTGGATTCTTCTTCTTGGCCAATACACAGAGAATAGCAGGAGTATTACGGCAGAGAAATTTAGTGAGGGCCAGGTGTGGTGGCTCATGCCTCTAATCCCAGCACTTTGGGAGGCCGTGGTGGGCGAATTGCTTGAGGCCAGGAGTTCAAGAGCTGCCTGGACAACATGGTGAAACTCCATCTTTACAGAAAATACAAAAAATTAGCTGGGCATGCTAGTACGTGCCTGTGGTCTCAACTACTCGGGAGGCTGAGGTGGGAGTATTACTTGAGCCCAGGAGTTTGAGGCTGCAGTGAACTGGGATGGCAACATGCATGGCACTCCAGCCTGGGAGGCAGTCTCAAAAAAAAAAAAAAAGTTTAATAATTGCAAGGCCAGCCCATCAGTAGTTGGGAAATAAAATTCTTTTTTTTTTTTGAGACAGAGTCTGGCTCTGTCGCCCAGGCTGGAGTGCAGCGGCGCGATCTTGGCTCACTGCGACCTCCGCCTCCCCGGTTCAAGTGATTCTCCTGCCTCAGCCTCCCGAATAGGTGGGATTACGGGTGCCTGCCACCACACCGGGCTAATTTTTTGTGTGTTTTTAGTAGAGATGGGGTTTCACCATGTTGGCCAGGCTGGTTATGAACTCCTGACCTCAGGTGAGTCGCCCTCCTCAGCCTCCCAAAGTGCAAGGATTACAGGCACGAGGCACCACTCCCAGCTGGGAGATAAATTCTTAAATCTGCCTCCCCAAAACTTTGGAGGCTAGAGTTTTCCAAGGATAGTTTGGTGGACAGAGGACTGAGGAATGGAGAATGCTGGCCGACTGGGTTGAGGATGAAATTATAGGGAGTCGAAGCTGTCTTATTTTGCTGTGTCAGTTTCTGCGTGGGAGTCACAAGACCATTTGAGCCAGTTTCTTGGTATGAGTTACTGGTCCAGGTGGCACCAACTGGTCCATCGGAAAGCAAGGTCTGAAAGATGCCTCAAACACTAATCTTAGGTTTCACAATAGTGATGTTATCTATAGGAGCAGTTGGGGATATGGTGTAAAATCTTTTGACCTTGTGGCTAATTTGTTAGTTTCACAAAGGTAGCTTTGGTCCCTGAGCAAGGAGGGGGTTAGTTTCAGGAAGGAGCTATTGTCATCTTTGTTTTCAAGTTAAACTATGGGCCGGGCGCGGTGGGTCACGCCTGTAATCCCAGCACTTTGGGAGGATGAGGCCAGCAGATCGCTTCAGGCCAGGAGTTCAAGACCAGCCTGGCCAACATGGGGAGACCCCTGTCTCTACTAAAAATACAGAAATTAGCCTGACGTGGTGACACACACCTGTAGTGCCAGCTACTCGGGAGGCTGAGGCAGGAGAATTGCTTGAACCCGGGAGGCAGAGCTTGCAGTGAGCCAAGATCGTGCCACTGCACTCCAGCCTGGGCGACAGAGTGAGACTCTGTCTCAAAATAAATAAATAAAAATAAATAAAATAAAGTTAAACTATGAACTAAATTCCTCCCACAGTTAGCTTGGCCTACGCCCAGGAATGAACAAAGACAGCTTGTGAGGTTAGAAGCAAAATGGAGTCAGCTATCAGATTTCTCTTGCAGTTGTAATTTTTACAAAGGTGGTTTCAGAGATAATACATTTGGGAGTCATCAACATATAGATAGTTTCTAAAGCCTGAAGACTGATCGAGGTCAGCGAGGGAGTTAGTGCAAATAGAGATGCAAAGAGGACCAATAACTGAGAACTGGAATATTCTGACATGAAGACTTCAGGGAGATGAGGAAGACACAAAACAAGGCAGGAAGTGACCAGTGAGAAAGGAAGAAAGCAGGAGACTATCACGTCCTGGGAGCCAAGTGAGGAAAGTGCACCATGGAGGAATGCATGGTCCCTTGTGCCCAATGCTGGTGGCGGGCCAGGTGGGTGAGGACCAAGGGCTGACCAGTGGGTTCTGTAATGTGCTCCAGGCAAGAATGGCTTTGGTCGAATGAGGGGAGCAAACGCCTGATTTGGGGGAGTATATGATAGAATGGGAAGAGAGACACTGGAGATTGTGCATAGGGATAACTCAAGGTGTTTTGCTGCAAATGAGGGCAAAGAAATGGGGAGATAGGCTGGGTGCGGTGGCTCACATCTATAATCCCAGCACTTTGGGAGGTAGAGGCGGGTAGATCACCTGAGGACAGGAGTTCCAGACCAGCCTGGCCAACATGATGAAACCCTGTCTCTGCTAAAAACACAAAAATTAGCCAGGCGTGGTGGCATGCACCTATGATCCCTTCTACTTGGGAAGCTGAGGCAGGAGAATCACTTGAACTCGGGAGGTGGAGGTTGCAGTGAGCCAAGATCACACTACTGCACTCCCAGCCTGGGCAGTGGTCTGTCTAAAAAATAAGATAAAATAAAATAGAAATGAGGAGATAGCTGCTGAGGGAAGAGGGGTTGAAAGGTTTTTGTTTTGGGGGTTTTTATTTTTTTTAGGATTGGAGAAATCACAGCATATCTGTATGCTGATGAGACTGAGAATAGAACATGAAAAACTGAGGTGGTTCAGAGGGCGAGAATTGCTTGAGTTCAGTCCTTGAGAAGCTTAGAGAGTATTGGAGCTGGTGGACGTCGGGGATTGGCCATAGGTAGAAGCACAGACAGTCCTCCTAGGGTCAAATCTGGGAGGGCAGAACAGTGGGTGCAAGTATGGTCTCTAGGGTCTGGAAGTCCTCTTTCCCTCTCTCCTCTGTGCTTCTCTCTCTGTTAACAGCTTTATTGAGACATAATCACATACCTCACCATTCACCCACCTGAAGTGCACAATTCCATGGTTTTCGGTATGTTCCCAGTGTTGTGCGCCCATCACCACAGTCAATTCCACAACATTTTCATCACTCCAGAAAGAAACCCTGTGCTGTTCACAGTCACTCCCCATTCCTTCCTGCCCAGTCCTAGGCAAACCCTAATCTGTTTTCTGTCTCTATACATTTGCCTATTCTGGACATTTCATGTCAATTGAATCCTACAACGTGTGGTCTTTTTTTCCACTTAGCATAATAATGGTTTCAGGATTCAGCCAGGTTATATTAATAGCACTTCATTCCTTTTTATGCCTGAATAATATTGCATTGTACAGATATACACTTTTATTATTATATTTTATCCATTCATCTATTGATGGATATTCGGGTTGTTTCTACCTTTTGGAGATTATTAATAAAGCTGCTGTGTACACATTCGTGTACAAAGTCTTTGGGGACATGTATTTTCATTTCTCTGGGGTATATAGCCAGGAGTGGAATTGCTCGGCCATTTGGTAAATCTATGCTTAACCTTTTGAGGAATTGCCAGACTGTTTTCCAAAGTGACTGCACTATTTTCCATTCCCACCAGCAATGTACGAGCATTCTAATTTCTTCACCTCCGTAGTGATAGTTGTTACTGTCTATTCTTTTTTTTTTTTTTTTTTTTTGAGACGGAGTGTTGCTCTGTCTCCCAGGCTGGAGTGCAGTGGCGTGATCTCGGCTCACTGCAACCTCCGCCTCTTGGGTTCAAAGGATTCTTCTGCCACTACGCCTGGCTAATTTTTGTATTTTTAGTAGAGACAGGGTTTCACCATGTTGGCCAGGCTGGTCTCAAACTTCTGAGCTCAATTGATGTGCCTGCCTCGGCCTCCCAAAGTGCTGGGATTACAGGCAGGAGCCACTGCGCCTGGCCTGTCTTTCCTTCTGATCACAGCCATCCTAGTGTTTGTGTGCTAGTATCTCACTGTGGTTTGGGTTTGCATTTCCCCAATGAGTAATGATGTATCTCATTGGGGATGCATCTTTTCACATGCTTATTTGCTACTTGGATGTCTTTGGAGATGTCAGCTGAAAAAACATATAATTTATAGACTTAGAAAGGAGAACTTTATTTCTTAAGAAGGGGTTCACAACCTACAGGCGGGAAGCACAGCCTCCACCTGAAAACCGAAAGCCAACCCTTCAAGGGAGGGCAGGGTGGAACAGGAATTTATGCTGAACGGGCTGGCCAAGTACACATATTCAGCAAGTTACAGGAAGAGCTATCAATATGCATGGGTGGGGGGGCTGGACACATACATACTGAACAAACATGCATGTTACATGCGTCCCATGTTTTCCTTGGGTTGCAGACTTTGCATTTAAATGCATTACACAAAAGGCGAAGCCAGGACATGAAGGTATTCAGTGCACAGCAGCCTCTGTAAACCAGCCAGAACCAGGCGGCGGTGGGTGGTCTCTTATCAGGAGAAAGTTACTGAAATCAATCTCTTGTCCAAGCAAAGCTGTAGTTATGGCTGGTAAATCAGAGGGCTAGGGGGTCAGTTAGTGCCTGTCCGTGGGTGAGCTGCAACTGTTTCAGTATTGTTTATCTCCAAACCGGTGCTTGTTTAGCTGCTAGAGAAAAAGAAAGTCCTGTGGCAGTTAGAGCATAGTCTATTTTTTATAAAGTGTAGGGGTGTGTGACTTTATCCTTGCCCGGCATGGCCTTAGGTAACGTTTATAACTTGGTGTCTTACTGCCACAAAGAGTCTGTTCTGTGAGTCTTATGATCTCTATGTTAACGTTCATGTTGGTCAGTTGTGTCTAAACCACAAAAGGGATGGAGGTCCCGCTGTAGTAACTCTTAGGAGAGGAAGTCTAATGGCGGTCAGCAAGGGAGAGGTGTGTGCCCAACCTCCCAGCCCCGCATGGCCAGGAACCCAGTTTTTAAGGTTTCTCTGGGTTCCTCTTGGCCAAGAGGGGGACTGTTTATTCAGTTGGGGAGCTTAGGATTTTCTTTTTAGTTCTCAGAGATGATCTCTTCAGATCCTTTGCCCATAACCTGAGTTGTTAAATTTTTTTTTTTTTTTTTTTTTTTGAGACGGAGTCTCGCTCTGTCGCCCAGGCTGGAGTGCAGTGGCCGGATCTCAGCTCACTGCAAGCTCCGCCTCCCGGGTTTACGCCATTCTCCTGCCTAAGCCTCCCACGTAGCTGGGACTACAGGCGCCCGCCACCTCGCCCGGCTAGTTTTTTGTATTTTTTAGTAGAGACGGGGTTTCACCGTGTTCGCTAGGATGGACTCGATCTCCTGACCTCGTGATCCGCCTGTCTCGGCCTCCCAAAGTGCTGGGATTACAGGCTTGAGCCACCGCGCCCGGCGAGTTGTTAAATTTTTTAAATGATCAAGTTGGAAAGATTTTGTTTTTAATGTATTCTGGATACAAGTTTATTTTTTTCTTTTCTTTTCTTTTTCTTCTTTCTTTTCTTTTCTTTTCTTCTCTTTCTTCTCTTTCTTTTTCCTTTTTTTTTTTTGAGACACAGTCTCTCACTCTGTAGCCCAGGCTGGCGTGTAGTGATGTGACCTTGGCTCACTGGTACTTTCTCCTCCCAGGTTCAACCGATTCTCGTGCCTCAGCCTCCCAAGTAATTGGGATTACAGGCACCCACCACCACACCTGGTTAATTTTTTTCTTTTTCCTTTTCTTTTTTTTTTTTTTTTTTTTGAGACAGAGTCTTGCTCTGTCACCCAGGCTGGAGTGCAGTGGTGTGACTTTGGCTCACTGCAACCTTCACCTCCCTGGTTCAAGCGATTCTCCTGCCTCAGCCTCCCAAGTAGCTGGTACTATATATGATTTGCAAATATTTTATCTTGTTCTGTGGGTTGCCATATTTTCTTGATGGTATCATTTGCAGTACAAAAGTTTTCAATTTTGATAAAATCCAGTTTATCTTATTTGTGTTTCTATTGCTTATGCTTTTGGTATTGTGTCTAAGACAGTCTAGACCCACCTAAGGTCATGAAGATTTTCTCTTTTCTGTTTTCTACTGATTTATGCTTTCTATTTAATTTTCATTTCTAGATGAATTGGCAAGTATTTTCCAGACAATGTTAAATAACGGTGGGCTTCCCTTGTTCTATTCCTGACTTTAATATTTCACCATTAATCATGACTGTAGCTGTGGGATGAGATCTTTTAAACTTAAAAAAAAAAAAAGCCTCCTATATTACTAGTGTTTATAAATAATTGAGGACTCTTTTTACCCCCAAATGTGTTTAATCTATCGACATAAATGTGGTTTTTTCTCTTTTGATCTATTTATGCAGCAAGCCATATTAATATTTATAATATGGTTAATATTGAGCCATTCTGTAATGCATTTCTGAATTAAATCTTAATTTGTTGGTGTACATAATTATTTTATCATATTGCTTGTTCAATAGCCAATAGGTTTTACCATTTCCTTATGATTCTTTGACTCATGAATTATTTGGATGCAGACACTTCAAAAGCATTTTTTTCTTTTCTGTTTTTGAAAAAATGAGTTTCTAATTTTATTGCATTGTGGTGTGCATGCTATCGATCATTTAATTTTAGTGGAGAATTCCTTTGTGTCCTGGTTAGTATATGATAATTTTTTTGGCCCATTATATTGGAAATAATATGTCTCCTCTAATGGTTGCGTTCAGAATTCTATGTAGATCTGTACCTGTATACATTCTTTAGCTCAGTCATGTATGTTGTTTGTAACTTCTATATTTTTATTTTTTTGTTGCTGAATTTATTAACATTAGAGTGAGATGTGTTAAGATCTCTCAATATGGTTATGAATTTGTTCATTTTCTTTATAATCTTATCAACTTTGACTGTATTTTTTTGTAACGCAATGTTATTAGGTGCATATAGGTTCAAGATGATTATGCCTTCCTAGTGAATTATTTCCTTTTTCTTTGTTTAATAACTCTTTTAAATCCCATCAATGCTTTGTTTTGGCCTTACATTCTATTTTACCATATATTAATATTACAAAACAACTCTGTCTTTGTTATTTTGTCTGGTTTGTCTTTGGTATATCGCTTCACTGTCGACATTTCTGTGCCATCATGTTTTGAAAGTATCTCTCTAGTAAGTTTAATTGGTTTTCTTTTTCTTTTTTTCATGGTTACTGGTTTATTTATATTTTTTCTTTCTTTCTTTTTTTTTTTTGAGATGGATTCTCACTCTGTCACCCAGGCTGGAGTGCAGTGGCGCGATCTCGGCTCACTGCAACCTCTGCCTCCTGGGTTCAAGCAATTCTCCTGCTTCAGCTTCCCAAGTAGCTGGGACTATAGGTGCCCACCACCACGCCTGGCTAATTTTTGTATTTTTAGTAGAGATGAGGTTTCACCATGTTGGCCAGGCTGGTCTCGAACTCCTGACCTCAGGGGATCTGCCCACCTTGGCTTCCCAGAGTGCTGGGATTACAGGCATGAGCCACCGAGCCCAGAGTATATTTTTTCTTTTTTCTGTTTTATTTTGTGTTTCCTATTTAACTTGCTTTTTCATTGTGTCTTTTTAAAATCTATCCTGGATTGATTGTATGCACTTTACTCTTTTTTTAGTCCCTCTACTGGTTTGGAAATTACACATTCTATTTTTTATTCTCCCAGTGTTTACCTTTATGTTGCTAATATGCACACGTGATTTGATTTAACACAGTATGATTTAAACAAAAATGTCTACCTTCCTCCAAAACAACATAATGATCTTGGAACACTTTAATTCTGATCATACTCCCATCCTATATCTTTTGTTGTCTAGTTATAGTACCATATTATTTATAAACTCCCCAATTTAAAAAAATAATTATTACTGTTGATTATTTCAACTTACAGCTGTTTACCAATTTCTTTTCTCACTCTTGCTCATTGCATTCTACTCTTTTGCGTGTGTGTGTGTGAGTTCCTTTTTCAGCTGCCTCATATAACCCCTTAGTAGTTCTTTCAGGGAAGGCCTATGTAAACTCTCTTGGACTTTGTTCATTTCAGTATTATTTTTCCCTGCATAGTTGAGCTGGGTATAGAATTCTGGGATGATAGTTATTTTCCTTTAGCTTTCTGAAGCCTTATTCATTGTTTTCTGGTCCCCCCGTTCCTCAAAGAAGATGAGAGTTAGTGTGTCAGTCCTTTGTGTATAATGTCTTTCTCTCTGGTTATTTTTGTGACTTTTCTCTGTTTCATATTCTTCAGCTTTACTGAGTTATATCTAGGTGTATAGTTTTATTTTTCCTACTTGGAAGTTGAGGCACTTATTCACTCTTAGGACTCATGGCTTTCTTAAGTTCTGCAAATTTTTTTAGTCTCGTCGACCCTGTTCTCAATATTAGCCTTTGAAATGTAAGTCACATGTTTGAAGGACAGTATAGCATGGTGGTTAAGAACACAGACTCTGGAGATAGTTTCTTGGACTGACTTCTACTCCAACACTTAATAGCTGGGGAAAATTACTTAAATTCTGTTCCTCAGTTTACACATCTATATAATAGAGATAATGATATTACCAAACTCTTAGATCATTGTGAGAATTAAATGAGTTAATGTATATAAGGTGTTTAAAATGGATCCTGGCACATAGTCAGCTCTATGTAAGCCTTGGTGATTAATGTTGTCTTGAGTGCCCTAGAGACTCTGTACTGACACTGACACAGTTGCCTAAAAGTCATTAGTGTAAGTGATCCAGAAGGACCCTGCCTTTGTTTTAGTCCCTGGGGATGCATTTCAGCCAGAGTCTATGATTATCAGTTTTATTTTGGACTCTCTCATTCTATTCTCTTCCTTGGAATTCAGATTCATGTTTTTCCATGTTTGCATTCTGGGTGATTATGTTAGATTCACCCCCTGGATCACCATGTCTCCTAGTTTACTAATCTGTTCTGAAATCCTAGCAATTAGTTTTTAATTTCAATCACTATATTTTTCATCTCTTGGAATTCTATGGAGAGTGTTGAAATCTACATGCTTGTTTCCTGTAGTTTCCTGTTCTTTTATGCCTGTATTATTATTTTTCTCATTTTATAATTTAAAATATAAATGTTAACATAAACAATAGATAAATTAACATAAATCAGGTTTCTCCCACATCTTGGGGTCTATTCTTTCTGCTTGTCTGTCAGCCTGTGTTTCCTCATGGCAAATCATTTCCTTTGGTAGATTATAATTTCTGTGCAATATTCTAGGGAAGCAAAAATTATCCAAACTAATTTAAGACTGTTGATTTTTAGACAATGGTAGCCCTGTGCTTCCCGGGTTGTGGAGGTGTTGCTTCAGAACATTTCAAAAATTGTTTCTGCTGGGAGCCCCCATGGATGCATCAGTTTGGGACCTATTTTTCTTTTTTTTTTTTTTTTTTCTTTTTTGAGACGGAGTCTTGCTCTGTCACCCTGGCTGGAGTGCAGTGGCCGGATCTCAGCTCACTGCAAGCTCCACCTCCCGGGTTCACGCCATTCTCCTGCCTCAGCCTCCCGAGTAGCTGGGACTACAGGCGCCCGCCACCTCGCCCGGCTAGGTTTTGTATTTTTTTAGTAGAGACGGGGTTTCACCATTTTGGCCAGGATGGTCTCGATCTCCTGACCTCGTGATCCGCCCGTCTCGGCCTCCCAAAGTGCTGGGATTACAGGCTTGAGCCACCGTGCCCGGCCAGGGACCTATTTTTCTTACTATTTCTAGCTCCATATTGGTCATGTAAATTTGAACTCCACAGCCACGGTTCAGGCTTGGGATTCTTTTCATTCTGGGAGGCTTCCCTCTGCCCCAGGATTTTTTATATTTTCTTTTAGACAGGGGTTGAGTTTTCTAGGCTTCCATTTCAGTGAGGTGTGAGCCCTTCTAGAGCCCTAGCTTTGTGCAATAACTCAGTTCCAGTTCCTCATCTTATGAGGGCCCCGACTGAATCTCCTGTGGGCACCAATGCCCTAGACCCTGACCTCTAGGGTTTGCCATCTGTGTTCAGGACTTCTGGGGCACCTGCTGACAGTTCATTGTTCCGGCTCATGCGTCGGAATATTTCCTTTTCTTTTCTTAAGCGTAGCTTTGTATCTAATTATTTTTATCAGGTCAAACATGGTGGGTCACTTCTGTAACCCCAGTGCTTTTTGAGGCTGAGGTGGGAGGATCACTTGAGCCCAGGAGTTTGAGACTAGCCTGGACAATGCAGCAAAACCCCTGTCACTGAAAAAATTTAAAAACTGGCCAGGCATGGTAGTGTGCGCCTATAGTCCAAGCTACTTGGGAGGCTGAGGGAGGAGGATTCCTTGACACCAACAGTTCCAGGCTGCAGTGAGCTATGACTGCACCTCTGCTTTCCAGCCTCGGCAACAGAGCAATACTGTATCTCTAAAAAAGAAAAAAAAATGATTTTATCTTATATTTTATTCAGCATTGCTATACATTTGGAGTTGAGGGTAGTGATGGTAGGGGCCATGTGAGTCTTCCATGGTTTTTTTTATTTTTTTGAGACAGGGTCTGGCTCTGTTGCCCAGGCTAGAATGCAGTAGTATGATCTCAGCTCACTGCAGCCTCCGCCTCCTGGGTACAAGCAATTCTCATGCCTCAGCCTCCTAAGTAGCTAGGACTACAGGTGCTTGTCACCATGCCTGGCTAATTTTTGCATTTTTTGTAGAGACAGGATTTTGCCATGTTGACCAGGCTGGTCTCGAACTCCTAATCTCAAGAGATCCGCCTGCCTCAGCCTCCCAAAGTGCTAGGATTACAGACATGAGCCACTGCGCCCAGCTGTCCATGTCCTTTTATTTAGGATTTTTGCATCTATAGTGACAAGCAAGATTTAGTCTGTGATTTTACTTTTGTTTCATCTTTGGCAGGTTTTGGTACCAGGATTATGCGTTATTCATAAAATTAATTAGGAAGTTTTTCTCTTTTCTTTATCCTCTGGAACATTTTAAATAGCTTAGAAAATGTCTGTTCCGTGAAGGTTTCAAACTGTCTGAGGACAGTGCCTTTAGGGGTGGGGAGGACTGTTTTCCACATGTGTTTTCCATTCAGCTTCTCTACTTCTTAAATCAGTTTGTATCATTTTGCTTCCCTAGACTATCATACATTTAATCAAGATTTTAAAATTTATTAGCAGAGAATTCTATTTGGTATTCTTGTATTTTAATAAATTTGTTTTCATCTCTACTTATCTCTCTTTCTCATTAATGTTGCTTTTTTCTCTTTTCCTGGTTAGACTTTCCCAGAGATTTGTTGATTTCTTTGGCCTTTTCTAAGAAACAGCTGTTGAATTTATTTATTCATCCTGCTGTTAAATGTTAAACTCTTTTAAAAATCAGGACTTCCTCCTATTATCTTTAATGACTTGTTAAGGCTTATTTTCTTGTTCTTTTTCTAATTTTTTTTTTTTTTTTGAGGTGGAGTCTCGCTCTGTCGCCCAGGCTGGAGAGCAGTGGCCGGATCTCAGCTCACTGCAAGCTCCGCCTCCCGGGTTTACGCCATTCTCCCGCCTCAGCCTCCCGAGTAGCTGGGACTACAGGCACCCGCCACCTCGCCCGGCTAGTTTTTTGTATTTTTTAGTAGAGATGAGGTTTCACCATGTTAGCCAGGATGGTCTCGATCTCCTGACCTTGTGATCCGCCCGTCTTGGCCTCCCAAAGTGCTGGGATTACAGGCTTGAGCCACCGTGCCCGGCCCTTTTTCTAATTTTTTAAGTTGGACATCTGTGCAGGTCATGTATTATCTTTCTTCTTTACGAATAAAATATTTAAACTGATGACGCTTCCTCTGAGTACAGTTCTGGCCACATTCCGTAAGTTTTGGTATGAGTAAATTGTCATTAGCATAATTTTTCATAGTCTAAAATGGCTAATTTTATTTCCTCCTTGATACAAGAGAGGTATTCAGGAGGGTACTTCATAGCTTTTTATTGTTTCTTTTGTTACTAATTTCTAGTTAGGTAGTAATGTAGCCCATACATTTTTTTAAAAACTACCGTATTTTCATAAAATCTAAAATGCTGTTGATTGTAATGGACTCCATTATTTTTTATACCACCAAAGAAGGCGGAAAAAAAAAAAACCCATTGCTCATTAAACTGTAACATTCCATCAGTTATAAGAAGCATTCTGGTTTTAGAGATGATGTGAAAAAATAAAGTACATCTTAGAATGTGTGAAATAGGGAGATTATTTGTCCATCAATCTGAGAGCATCCTGCTCAGAGAATGTGATCTGTATTGTAATAGTTCCCTGAAATACACTGTAACTTGGTATTTGATATGTGGTCAGTTTCATTTTTTTGATTTTTGTTTTGTTTTTTGAGACAGGGCTTTGCTCTGTCACCCAGCAGGCTGGAATGCAGTGGCGCAATTATGGCTCACTGCAGCCTTGAAATCCAGGGCTCAGGCGATCCTCCCACCTCAGCCTCCCAAATAGCTGGGACCACAAATACAAAATTTAACCAGGTGTGGCAGTGTGCACCTGTGATCCCAGCTACTTGGGAAGCCGAGGCAGGAGAATCACTTGAACTAGGGAGGCGGAGGTTGCAGTGAGCCAAGATCACGCCACTACACTCCAGCCTGGGTGACAGAATGAAATGCTGTCCCCAAAAAACCCATATTTACAGTAGGTAGTTAATTAAATTTACTGATAAATTATACCAATGTTCATGTATTTTAAATCTCACTCCTTCTCTGTGAGTTCATTTTTCTTCTTGCCAAAATGTATCCTTAAAAAATCAATTTCAGGGCAAGCCCTCTTAGTTTTGGATGTCTGAAAATGTCTTTATTTTGCCCTCATTCCTGAATAATTGAGTAGGATGACCTTTATTTTCCCGTAGCACTTTATAAAAATATTGTATTACTGCATTGTCTCCTGGGCATCTCTTGATGCCAAAATGTTTACAGCTGTTCTAACTGTTGGTAGGTGTCTCTTTTCTTCCTGTAAACTTTGAGGTTTTTCTCTATGATATTCTGGAGTTTTACCAAGATTTTGAATTTATTTTTACCCCTTAGCACTTTGTGTACATTTTTCTGGAACGTTCTCAGCCATTATCCTGTCAATGTATTACTTTTTCTACCAGAACCCTGTTCTCTTCTTCTAGGACTCCATATTAGATGAATGGGGTGCTTCTTTTTAACAACTGCCTCGGATTCCAGAGTGTGGATTTATTCGTTTAAGCATTTATTATTTTTAATAGTTTGTTAAACGATTCTTCTTCTAATGAAAATTTATACTTTTCTACTAAAAACAATGCTGTAGCCAACATTTTTATTTCTCTCTTTTTGCTAGATTCTGTTTTCATGGCATCATGGTTAGGTAATTACTTCTTTTTTTTTCTTTTCTTTTTTTTTTTTGAGACAGAGTCTCGCTCCTGTTGCCCAGGCTGGAGTGCAGTGGCACAGTCTCAACTCACTGCAGCCTCCGCCTCTCAGGTTCAAGCGATTCTCCTGCCTCAGCCTCCCAAGTAGCTGGGATTATAGGCGCACACCACCACGCCTGGCTAATTTTTGTATTTTTAGTAGAGACGGGGTTTCACTGTGTTGGCCAGGCTGATCTCGAACTCCTAACCTCAGGTGTCCACCCCCTCTTAGCCTCCCAAAGTGCTAGAATTACAGGTATGAGCCACCGGGACCAGCCAGGTAATGACTTCTGTTGAGATTTTTATCCTGTAGTCCAGTATAAGCCCATTTTGCTAAATAATCTGTAAGTAAACTATATTCTGTTTGCTGAGCACAAAAATGTGAAAGGGAGTGCCAGATTGTATCTGTTGAAGCCTTAATAATCTCAATTTTGTTTGCACAATTTGTTCATTTAAAAAGTGTTAAGGCCAGGCACAGTGGCTCACACCTGTAATCCCTTTGGGAGGCCGAGGTGGGAGGACTGCTTGAGCCCAGGAGTTGGAGAGATCTTGTCTCTACAAAAAATAAAAGAAAATAGCCAGGAAAGGTGTCATGTACCTGAAATCCCAGCTACTCAAGAGGCTAAGGTGGGAGGATCACCTGAGCCCACGGAGGTGGAGGCTGCAGTGAGCCGTGATCGCACCCCTGCACTCCAGCCTGAGTGACAGAGCAAGACCCTGTTTAAAAATAAAAATAAAGAGTGTTAGAAACTGTATGTGTTGGGATTTATTAAGTCCCCTTCTTTTGCCCTAATCATTTGTTTTGTAGACTTGGAAGCTATGTTGTGAGACGTACAGGTGCCTGTTCATGGCAGTCACTCCACGGGGCTGATCCCTGGCATCCTCCTGAAGCTTTTGGGGACCTCAGAGTCGGGCCCTGGGCTCCGCCAGGCTTCCTGGCCTCCGAGGGGCTGCCCGGCCTTCCTCACATGCTGTCCGTGGTGGCCTGCAGGGCTCCTTGCTGTGTCTGACCAGCTTTCCTCTGTGGATACGGCCCCCACCCCTCACCCCGTTTTCATATCTTTTTGCTCTTTTTGGTGGAAATTGGGGAGGGAAAGCAATTCAACCAATGATGCTAGTTGCCATTTGTACATTTTCTTAGATCCCCTCTACAGCTGCTTTTTTAGGCATGGAAGTTCTTTTCCTGACGACTGAGCTTAACCTCCTTCCTTAGCTCCAGCCTCATGCTTACTGGAGGTGAATGCTGGCCATTCCTACGCCGCTCTTGGAAGGAAGGAATGTTTCCAGCCCCCTTGATGCCCTTCGTAGGGGGCAGAGAGCTGGGTGGTGCTCGTGAGGTAGGAGATGAGCAGGACTCGTTTCTGGTCATAACCCTGCTGACCAAAACAAGATCTGGTCCAGACAGGATGAAGTGAAGAAACTGGTAGAAACCAGCAGACGGTGACAAAAGCAGTCCCTGGCTGCCCTCATTGCTCATTAGCGTAAGACACATTTGCCAGTGCCATGACAGTTTATGAATACCATGGCAATGACCCGGAAGTTGCCGCCCCTTTCACATCGGCAACCCGGAGGTTACTGCCCCTTTCCTGCAAAGTTCTAAATAACCCACCCTTTGATTTGCATTAACCTGCGTCCTTTCAATTTCAGTTTGCATGCAATTAAAAGTGGGTATAAATGCGTATAAATATGGTTGCCAACAGCCAATGCCTTGGGTGCACTGCCTGTGAGTTAGCCCTGCTTCACAAGGAGCCATACTGTTCAATAAAAGATTGCTGTCTAACACCACCTGTTTACCTTTAAATTCTTTTCAAGGGTGTGTGAAGCCAAAGACCCTCCCAGACTAAGCCCCAGTTTTGGGGCCCACCTGTTCTGCATCACTAGCAGCCTGGCCTGTGTGTTTGGTGGCCTGGGGTTGGGGCTTGGGTTCTGGAGGGAGACTTCTTACGCCCCCTCTTGTCTGCAAGGCACAGGGACTTGGTCCACTGGCTGGCTGACTGGTTGACATGCCCAGCACTGGATTGGGTTGAGCCCAGGAGTTCAGGAGACCCTGTCTCTACAAAAATAAAGCAAAATAAATGAGCTGGATGTGGTGTTGTGCACCTGTAGTCTCACTTTCCAAAGTGACCTGTGGACAAGGGATCCCCTTTCCTGGGAAGAAGGAGAGCAGGTTACGAATGCTCAGATGTTTGTGTGCATTGAGACTGGACTTGGCAACACCTGCACCTTGGAATATTCTGGGCAGTTAAACATCAGTATGTTATCTCATTCAGTTCTCACAACAAAGCCCTGAACTGAGGTTCAGCTCATGTGTGCAACCCAGCGGGATTTTCACCTGAGTCCTCTGTCCCTGGTCCCTTGTGGAGGCCACCTTTATGGAGGTAACTTCTATAAGCGAAGCTCCCCACCCACAGAGCCCCTCTGTCTTTCCCCAGGGAGGGTCCATGGAGCCCTTTGCACAGTGGGTGGTCCAGCCCCCCATGGCTGGGCCATCAGGAAAGAGATGATGCCCACTGCCTCACCACATTCTGCCCTGTAGGCTGCTCAGTTCCTGCCCCCACCGCTCGGGGGACCCTTGCTCCTTTGGCTTCCCCTATTCGGGCAGAGTGGATGGGCAGAGGAGCTGCCTCTCACCTGTTCTTCACCAGCAGCCCAAGAGGTCTTTTTAAAAGGACAATTTCAGCCATGCACGGTGACTCATGCCTTTAATCTCAGCACTTTGGGAGGCTGGGGTGGGCGGATCACTTGAGGCCAGGAGTTCAAGACCACCCTGGGCAACATAGGGAGATTTCATCTCTACAAAAAAGAAAAAAGAAAAAAAATAGGCGGGTATGGTGGTGTGTGCCTGTAGTCCAAGTTCCTCAGGAGACTGAGGCAGGAGGATCACTTGAGCCCAGGTGTTTGAGGCTGCAGTGAGATAGGATCATACCACTGCACTCCAGCCTGGACAACAGAGTGAGACCCTGTCTCAAAAATAAATAAATAAAAAGACAATTTCTTTTTTTTTCTCTTTTATTTATTTATTTATTTTTGAGACAGAGTCTCACCGTGTCACCCAGGCTGGAGTGCAGTGGGATGACCTCGGCTCACTGTAGCCTTGACCTCCTGGGCTCAGGCAGTTCTCTCGAATCAGCCCCCAGTAGCTGGGGCTAAGATGCGTACCACCACGGCTGGCTGCTTTTTGTATTTTTCATAGAGATGGTGTTTCACTGTGTTGCCTAGGCTGGTCTCAAACGCCTGGACTCAAACGATCTGGCAGTCTTGGCCTCCCAAAGTGCTGAGATTACAGGTGTGAGCCACTGCACCCAGCTTGAAAGGACAATTTCATACATCACCCCCCACCCAGCTACATCCTTGCCTGGCAGTGCCCTCCCCTACCTACTGCCTTTCCACTCTAGGTCTCATCTTTGCTTGTCCTAGCACGGGGGCCTTCCATGGCACAGACCAGGGCAATGCTGTGGTCCCTGGCTCAGGGACTGTCTTTGCTCCACTGGGAATGATGTGAGGGGGAGCCTGGAGTCCCAGCGGTACCCATTGACCAGTGCATAGTGGGTGCTCAGTGAGGGTTCCGGAACAGGAACAGGAGGTAAAGGTGGAGGGGCAGGAGGGAGGAGATAGTGAAGGGAGGAGGGGAAGAGGAGGAGAGGAGAAGGTGACGGGGAGGATTGTTCCTGAGCCCAGCTCTGGGTTCTGCCTGTTCCCGAACGCCAACCTTTGCTGCACTGCTCCCAGCGGGTGCCAACTCAGAATGCCTGTTTAAGTCACTCCACAAAGCTCAGCTTCTCAATCTGTTTTATATTTGCAAGGGCCAGATCCACATTCCTTTTTTAAAAGTCAAGCTTCTGAGACAGTCGTTTATATTCACAGTGATTCTCCTTTCAAAGACTTCTTTGCATGGGGCGTATGGAGTCATGGATCTTAGGGACTCTGCCAGGAAAGGCTCAGGGTCACACAAAGACCCCGTGATGGGGTCTTTGTTGTAGAGGAAGACCAAGGGACTCTCCTATATACCAGAGTGGAGGTATCTTCAAACGGATGGGATGTGTGGCCGGAGCCCGCCGTCCATCCACTGAAAAGTCACTTTCTGAAGTGGCCCTTGGACAAAGGATCCTTCTTCCTGGGAAGAACAGCTGGTTATGGATGCTTCAGATGTTTATGTGCATGGAGATTGGACTTTGCAGCACCCACACGTTGGAATATTCTGGACGTTAAAAACCATCAGGTGGCTCACACCTATAATCCCGGCACTTTGGTAGGCCAAAGCAGGAGGATCACTTGAGCCTAGGAATTTGAGACGAGCCCAGGCGACATAGCAAGACCCTGTCTCTACAAAAAACTTAAAAGTTATTTGGGCCTGGTGACTCGTGCCTGTGGTCCCAGCTACTCAGGGGGCTGAGATGGGAGCATCACCTGAGCCCAGGAAGTCAAGGCTGGAGGGAGCTGTGATGGCACCACTGCCTCCAGCCTGGACGACATAGTGAGACCCTGTACCCCAAAAATGTTTAAAAAGCACGAGAGACCAGGTGCAGTGGCTCATGCCCGTAATCCCAGCACTTTGGGAGGCAGAGGCAGGCAGATCACTTGAGGTCAGGAGTTCGAGACCATCCTGGCCAACATGGTGAAACTCCGTCACTATAAAAATACAAAAATTAGCAGGACATGGTGGCAGGTGCCTGTAATCCCAGCTACTTGGGAGGCTGAGGTAGGAGAATCTCTTGAACCCAGGAGGTGGAGTTTGCAGTGAGCCGAGATCCCGCCACCACACTCCAGCCTGGGTGAGAGAGTGAGACTCCATCTCAAAAATAAATAAATAAATAAATAAAATAAAATAAAAAGCATGAGGTAGGTTCATATGCACTGCTGGGAAAGATGTCTGAACAGTGTTATTAAGTGAAAAAAGGCAAACTGTAGCACAATATGTACATATATACACCATTTATGGCTAAAACACACACACACACAAAGCCACACTGTCGGTCCTCTACATATTTGTAAGTTCATATCTAGAAGTCTGAAGGGAATTACGCCAATGATCGCAGTTCAGAGTGGACTGGATTGGGGTGACTTTCAAAGGAATCTTCACTTCCACTGTATTGTTTGAAGTTTTTTCCTGTGAGAACGCATTCCTGTGTAATTTAAAGAGATATATGGATTTAGAATTGGGAGTCTATATGGTTTACCCTGAGCTTCTGGGATTTTCATTTTTTATTTCTTTGAGTGATTATGTTAAGTGGCTTACCCAAAAAAGTTCACTGGACATCTCAAAAGGTTATTTGACAGATGATTTTTAAAAAATTATACTGCCATTTTTATGCATGGACTTAAATATCTCAAGTTGTTTTCTCAAATTGGTTGGGAATATATTTACTTTTTCTCCCCTTTCTCTTGCCCCATCCGGTTACCACCCAGCTTCCGGTTACCACCAATCTTGTCTCTGTCTTCATGAGATCCAATTTTATGGTTTCCACATATGAGTGAGAACATACGCTATTTATCTTTCTATGCTTGGCTTATTTCACTGGACATAATGGTCTCCAGTTCCATCCATGTTGCTGCAAATAACAAGATTTCATGCTTTTTAATGGCTGAATACTATTCCATTGTATGTATGTACCATATTTTCTTTATTCATTTATCCACTGATGGGCACTTAGGTTGATTCATATCTTGGCTATTGTGACTAGTGCCGCAATAAACGTGGGAGTGTAGATATCTTTGTGATACGCTGGTTTCCTTTCTTTTGGATATACACCCAGGAGTGGATCATATGGTAGTTCTATTTTTAGTTTTTTGTGGAATCTCCATACTGTTCTTCATAGTGGCTGTACTAATTTACATCCTCACCAACAGTGTACAAGAGTTCCCCTTTCTCCATATCCTTACTAGCATCTGTTATGCCAGACAGACTATTTATAAGTGAATTATATTTGTAGTTTAGGCCAGAGGTCAGCAGACTTTCTCGTAAACGACCACGGAGTAAATATTCTAGGCTTCATGGACCAAAAGGTCACTGTGAAAATCACTCAATTGCCATCATAACGTGAAGGCACCCACAGATGACACAGAACAGGCGTGGCTGTGTTCCAATAAAACTTTATTTCCAGGAACAGGTGGCTGGCGAGTTTGGTCCACGGGCTACAGTTTGCCGAACACTGGTTTAATGGATTGTAAGACACAGATGGGTATGGAAATGGAGGAAGATGGCAAATGGAAATGTGTTGGACATTTAATCAGAATTAGCATGTTGAAAGCATTGTTTGAGTATCTTCAAAATTGACACACAAAAAAAGCTTTTCTCAAGTACAATCCTGTAGCCTCTTCCCGCTGGACCAGGGTGAGGCTGGGGCCACAGAACCCAGGAGCAGGGTCCCCCAAGGACCACTTCCTCTGTGACTCCTGATGGGTGGAGTGTGGATGGGATGGGCAGGCCTTCCTCAAGCCTGAGCTTGCACATGGTCCACACTCAGTGGGCATCTGGGAAAGTGATCAGGGCCCCAGTGGCCCACCCAGCTCTGGGCAGGCAGCAGACAAGGTCAGACTGGGGTGGACAAATGACAAAATGACATCCTCAGGTTTGGGAGGGGACAGGTGGCGTCCCTGCAGCTGGAGGCAAGAGGCAGGCCTCTGGCTCTGGGACGGGGTGTCAGAAACTGCTGTGCCCCACATAGCTATCTCGTGGATCATGTCTGTGCAGGTGCCTTGGGGCCTAAGAAAGAAGCAACGTTGGCTGCACAACAGGAAGGGCCCATTAGTGCCCGTCGATGTAGACCACGCTAATTAGTCACGTGGCTGGAGATGGAGCAGTCATATCTGGAACTTAGCCCTTCATGCCCCACAGGACTGTGAAAGTCAGGGGGTACCCATAGGGAAGATGTATTTTCTCCTCTCCTCCATGCCCATGGAAGCCCTCCAGGCTGTGTGTGTGTGTGTGTGTGTGTGTGTGTGTGTACACGTATGTGGACCCTGCAAATAGATGTGGCAGAGAAACAGTCACTAGCAGATGAGGACTCTGCTGTCTCCTCCTCCCAGCCTCACGGGGAGAATTCTGTCTGCCTCACATTTCTAGAGTCAGGGTGATGACAAAAAGGAGGCAGAGCTCACGGGTCCAGGAAGAGGGGACGGGGTAACGCAGAGACCAGCAGAGTTACACTGCAGAGAAGAGAAGGGACCAGAAGGTGGGAGGGTCTGGGGAAGGTGGCTGATGGAGCCCAGAGGCTGGACATCAGGGAAGAGAGTGCTGGGAGAGGTTGGAGAGTGGGAGGAGAGGGGTATAGGTGGCATGACCAGTGGAATTCCTCTTGTTATCTTAGTGGGATTTGAAGATAGACTTAATTAGAGAGTGGTGGTTAGGTGGTATTTTTGTTTTTCTTTCTTTCTTTTTTGAGATAGAGTCTTGCTGTGTCACCCAGGCTGGAGTGCAGTGGTGTGATCTCTGCTCACTGCAACATCTGCCTCCCAAGTTCAAGCAATTCTCCCGTCTCAGTCTCCTGCGTAGCTGGGACTACAGGCACACACCACCACGCCCGGCTAGTTTTTGTATTTTTAGTAAAGACAGGTTTCATTACGTTGCCCAGACTGATCTTGAACTCCTGCCTCTGCCTCCCAAAGTGCTAGGATTACAGTTAGGTGGTATTTTTCTGAAAGGGACCCCAGGGATGCCAAAGCCAGCCTGGGGGCCAGCCCCGTGTGATCACAGGTGTGTGTGTGCATCTAGTACCCATGAGAAGGCACCTAGGTTTGCACATAGTGAGGCTGCAGCCAGCATCACCCCACCTTGAAAAACGGGGTTTGTAGACAGAGGGTGAAGGGCGCATTCATCCCGTTTGCCTGTGTCCTGGCCAGCGGTGGTCAGCCACAAGTGGATGTTGCCCAGAGACCCTTTCCTTGGGTCTTGGTCCGGCTGTGGGAAGGGAAGTGGGAGAAATAACGTAGGAGAAAGCCTTCCTGCAGCCCCAAACGGAATTTCCTCCCCTGCTTGAAGTCAGATCCAATTCACACCCTCGCGCAGCCCGACGGCTGGCACTGATTCTGTTTGATAACATCGCAGCAAACGACCACCTTGTCTCTATTTTGGTTCTTGCTTTGCCACTTCTCTCTGCACCTTTCAAGAAGTGTTCCTTCCTTCTGGAAGGCTGGGGTGGCAAGCTCCCCCAGCTCCTTCCCATTTTGGTAAATTAAGGAACAAACGGTGCCAAATTGTTCTTGTCTGTTTTGCGAGATGATTCGTAACTGGCTTGTTTTCTTTTCCTCCATTGAGCGAATGCATTAAAACTAAAATTAAATCATTACCCGCAGCACAGACGACGCACCCCCTCGTAATTACATCCTCTTAATGGGCATTTGAGAGCCCAGCTCATTTTAATGCTTGTTGGAAAACGTCTCAGACACATTTATTTATTTTTTTTTAGGTTTAAAGGTCAACAAGAATATCTTACCTTAATTTGACAAGTACACAAGAAATAATGCAAGACTCGTTTATGTTCAGGTAATGCACAAAGAAATCTATAAATCAAGCTGAGGGAATATTAGATGATGCCATATCGGAACCCTCTGCCTTCATTCTCAGAAGAATCGATACCACAAAGAAAGCGCCGAAGACGTAGTGATCTATGCCCTTGTGTCGGGGGAAAAATATCAGCCGTTTTTACAGTCACTTCGTATCCTAAAACAACAGGGCCTGAGGAAAAGAATGAGAGTGGGCCTAACCCCGAATGAATGAGTCAGACAGCACATCTGACACTCGGTTGCGATTGTCTCTGCTGGAGAAAGAATGGTCCCAAGGTCCTTTCATCCCCATGACTCTGCCCCTTCTGCTATGGTATTTATTTGAGAGGCTGCCAGGAATGTTGAGATGGTGTGGAAGGGAATTAACTAAATTGCATCTATGTGATTGTTGCCAGGGGGTGGAGGCTTGTATAGCTTGGGGACCCTGGGTTTTCCATGCCATGCACACTGCCTAACACTCTGCCCTCCTTAGGAGAGCCTTCGTTGGCCTTCATCGTGGAGCTGGGAGAACGTATAACCTCCGCCATATTGGATATTGGGCTTGTCCGGAGATGTCTCAAATGGGAAGAGGTGTCTGGGCTTTGTGAGGGGGGAAAGATAGCCTCTGAGCAATTAGGGTTTGGAAAAATAGTGGAATCATCTTACCACCTAAGGCAGAAGTGGTTGTGGAGAGCAGAAGTTCTCCAGGGAGGTGGAGGGGAGGAAGAACAGATCACGTGACCCTCTGGCAAGTATATGAGAATCTCTGGGGAGGGAAAGGAAGATTTGTAAGACTTGAATATTGAATAATTTGAGAGGCTTTTTTTGTGGGGTACTTCAAAATACAAAGTTATATTTTTGTAATCAAATGATAAAAATTAAGGCTTTTCATCTTTTTCCTGGTGGGTAGAGCTCTGCAGAATTTTGAATAAAAGAGATTTGGAGATTCTGAAATTTTGCTCCATGACACTCGTGTTAAGACATACAGACTCTCTTGGCCGGGCGCGATGGCTCAAGCCTGTAATCCCAGCACTTTGGGAGGCCGAGATGGGCGGATCACGAGGTCAGGAAATCGAGACCATCCTGGCTAACACGGTGAAACCCTGTCTCTACTAAAAAATACAAAAAACGAGCCGGGCGAGGTGGCGGGCGCCTGTAGTCCCAGCTACTTGGGAGGCTGAGGCAGGAGAATGGCGTGAACCCGGGAGGCGGAGCTTGCAGTGAGCTGAGATCCGGCCACTGCACTCCAGCCCCGGCAACAGAGTGAGACTCCGTCTCAAAAAAAAAAAAAAAAAAAAAAAAAAGACATACAGACTCTCGTGTGTGTATGTCACCATTTATACTGTGGTTCCCATCACAGGTCAGAAACAAGCATTTTCTGTTTGAACATGAGGATATGCTTAGAGGAGGAAAGTTTGATTTTTGTATTTATAACAGAGTAGCACAAAAATGGGTCCATGAGCCTCAGGAAACGTATTTGTGTTGCATCCTTAGTTTTATCCTTTCCTAGAGTTGAAGTTGGTTCTAATACTATGAGAGCGAAATCAAAGGGCCCTCCCACCAAGCCGAGTCGTTCCCATCAGCCACAGGCACCAGTGCACGGCGCTCATGACCTTTTGTGCTAAACAAACCCACAGACACGCAGATGCATTCCTGCTTCTTGGAGCCCAGGTGTGGATGGATGCCTGACCTGCTCCATCACCCTTTGGCTGCTGGCCACAGAGTTCACATTGTCACAGAGTTCACATTGCCGTCTGCAAACCAAACGTGAGCATTAGGACTCTCGTTTGCGTTTTCTTTGTCCCGTTTGGGGGTAGCTAAAGATGATGGATTTATGTCTATTGCAAAGATGGCGGTGTGCACCTTCCTGGAGGTGCTGGCAAATTCCAGGCAGTGATGCCAAACCACTCTCGTGCCTTAAATAATGTTGGATCGAGATCATGTGAAATTTATTCTAAAACCTGTGGTTTTTATTTCTTCCTCCAAAGCTCCATTCTCTGCTTCACATAAGAGAAATTAGCAATGAAACACCTCGTCAGGATCCAAAACGCCTGCCACCCATCTGTGCAAAACCCTGGCAGTCCTCAAGGAGACAAATCCTCACCTTCCTGGAGAACTTCCATGAAACCTGCAGTGAGGGCAGCCAGACCTTAACTTAGCAAAGAAACTGTGAAGGCAGCCTGGAGCGCCAAACTATTAACTTAGTGAGAGTGGCAGGCTTCAAGTTTTGCAAAAGCCCAAATCTATTATTTGACTATTAGTTGTGATGAATGGATGATGAAGGGAACCAACGCAGGTATGCATGAGGCATGACCGAAAATGCTATCATCGAGGAAATGCTGTTTTCTTAAGCTTTGGTGACTAACTATAGAATTGATTATGTCTTGGAACTGGAGTCAAATTTTCTTCTAAGTGAGCCAAATTGGAAAATAATATTAAACTTCCATCAGGGGTGTTCCAGAAATGCCAAATTCAAGACAAGGATTGTGTCCGTTTCTATGTGTGTGAATACAAGGGGAAACTTTTCAGATATTTGCAGAATATACTCCATCATTTCCTGCCAAGCGTCAGCTTCTAGTATTTCGCCAAGTTTTTTAGAAGACTTAAACCTTGTTAGCAAAGTAATTAAGCAGAAAGAAAGAAAAAAAAAACCCACAAAAACGAAAACAAAACCCCAATGCATTGAATGCCTTGCTGTTTTCCTGATTCTGTGAAGTTGAATGTCAGTGGATTAAATTGCACACTGGGTTCTTCTGATCTGAACTGAAATTGTCAAAGATGTTGGGTGAGTCTATGGGCTGAAGGTTACCATATTTTTAATCATCTGAGGAAAGACCAACTGCACCAAACCTTCAAAATTGATCATTCTGAATAGTGCTTGGCATACTCAGCGGATGTGATTGAAATAGTTTTGCAGACACAGAGCATAAACGTAAAATACCGACCCCATCGCCTGTCCTGACACACACTAGCAGTGGTAGCCCAGGGCCAGCACAGGCTGCAGAGGCATGGTGCCAAGATCGGCCGCTCATTTCCCTTTCTTGATGAAGTGCTTACAGGCCAGTTTCTGGAAGCCCTTTCCGGGAGCATCACATTTTTCTGTGGGCCTGCCTGCAGCCTGAGCTCCCGAGACATTTCCTAAAGACCTCCATTAGAAGCTTCCACTGCTTCCCTCACTTGCAGGCGTTCAGCCTTTGCCAACATTAGGTTGATGGAATTGTCTGAGAGAGAGCATGTCGTGGGGCTCTGTTCATCTCCCCAAAGTAGTCACTGACATGAGTGACACTCTTGTACGCCAGGCACTGCTCCCTTATTGCCCATTTTGTCTTCATAATAACCTTGCAAAGTAGCCACAAGAGATTATTACTCCCATTTTGCAGATGAGGAAACTGAGGCATGAAGAGGTTAAGTAGCTTATGTAGCTGGTAAGTGGCGGAACCAGAGTCTGAACCCAGGCATCCTGGCAGCTCCAGCCTCCTTCTCCCAGTCATCACTATGTGTTCCGTTGTTCTGTTTCCATTTCACTCACATATAACGAGCAGCTAAGTTTCCTGAGTTTCTGGATAGCAGCGGGGGCCCAGCTTGCCGAAAAGAGTGAATTACAGTTTTTACAAGATCCAGAATATCCACATCAGAAAAGCTCATGGCCGGCAAGTGTGATACCAACACACGTTGATATCACAGCATCAAAGTAAAAGCTATGTAATTTTCAATATCCAAACAAAGACTTCTCTTCAAAGCACCAATTTTCACATGAGAATAGTGGACAGATTTCCACATCCTGGCCCAAGATTTCTCACCAATCCTGTTGCTGTTGTCTCTTCCCAGGTCACACTGTTTCTGCCTGGCCTCTTCCTCAAGGCCAAGAGGGGTCCTGCTGAAGTCCAGGTCAGAGAGTGTCCTCCCTCTGCTCCTGTCTCATTCAGAGTCAAAGGCAAAATCACTGGAGTGGCCCACATCACTGCCCCCAATTGCTTCTCTGACCATATCTTCTTTCATGCTTCTTTATGTCTCTCCAGACACACTGGATATCAAGAATGCCGTCACCCCAGCGCCTTTGCACAGCTGATTCCCTCTATAACCCTTGGTTCACATGTTATCTTCTCAGTCAGGACTCCTCCCACATACTCGCCTTTGGCCTCAAGCCCTCCCAGTCCTTCTCCCCCTACTCTGTTTTTCTTCTGTCCTTAGTATTTCTCACCCGCTAAGGTTATATATAATCTGTCTCTCTCCTGGTTGGAGTGGAATTCTATGAGGGCAGGATCTTTGTTTTGTTCATGAATGGATCCCAGTTGCCTAGAATAGTGCCAGGCATGTAGTAGGTGCTCATTAAATATTCACCACATATGTGGTTTACCTCCAGAGGGGAGGAGGGGTACAAAGGGAACCCCAAGTATTGGTAATTATTTTATTCTTTAAGCTTGGGTGATGAATGTGCTGGTTCTTCTTTATATTATTTATCTATATGTGTGTGTGTGTATGTGTATATATGTGTGTGCATATATATATACACACATATGTATATTCTGTATATCTGAAATGTTTCATATTAAATTTTAAAAAATCAAACAGGGTCAAAAAGTAAAAGTGATGTATGCTTTATGTAAGTGGTGGAATCCTCTTCTCCAGTGAAAGTATATCTTTTTGTGTGTGTGTGTGTGTGTTTGGTGGGATAAAGAGTCTCACTCTGTTGCCCAAGCTGGAGTGCAGTAGCGCAATCTCAGCTCACAGCAACCTCTGCCTCCTGGGTGTTCAAGCAATCCTCCTGCCTCAGCCTCCCCAGAAGCTAGGATTACAGGCGCACACCACCACATCCAGCTGATTTTTGTATTTTTTTGCAGAGATGGGGTTTCACCGTGTTGGCCAGGCTGGTCTCAAACTCCTGACCTCAAAGTGATCGAACTGCCTCGACCTCCCATAGTGCTGGGATTACAGATGTGAGCCCCTGTGCCTGGCCCCCCATCAAAAGTATTTTTTCATCTTTGTATACCATCTCATGTCAGTGACAGAAAGTGCAAGTTCTTAGGCAGATGTGTTTGCAATGGGGAAGATGTGGAGAAACAGGAAGAGAAGCTAGGCAGGGGCTCAGACCGGCCGGGCAGTCGGGGCCCACATGACTGGAGGAGCTGACAGTCAAAGCAAGAGTGTTGAGGAATGATGAGAAACGAGGTGGAGAGTCAGCCAGGATGAGACAGCCCTGGGCCAGCTTCTGAGAGCAGGATGCTTGGCGTGGATGTCTGACCATCCTTGGCAGGGGAGCCTGCATCTCTGTTTGACAGAGGAGAGGAAGAAAGAGAAATAACATTTTCTGAGCCACCAAGAAGGAAGAGGCCTGAATGGGGAAGGGCTGAGTTCAGGGACCTGGATGAAGACATCATGTGGGGTGATGCTGTGACTCAGGATGGACCCAGGCAGGAGGCACCCACCTCCACACTCCCTGTGACCCCATGAGATCCCCCAAATCCTCAGAAGGAGAGCCACTTCCTGGATTGGCAGTCACCTCTGGTTTATGTATATAACCAGAAGGAGTAGGAGTCCAGGCTGTGTGGAAGCTCTGGCCCAGCCCAGGGTCATGTGGTCCATGGGCGAGGTGAACTGGCCAATGTCCGGGTGTCGTGGCTGGGAGGACACAGCTGGTCCTCGCGCCCGCCGAGCAGCTTCCCACACATCGATCAGTGCCTCTGGTGAGCATGACTCCTTCTGAGGAGTCCCATTGATCAGGCCAGATGGAAAACTAGTAGCTGTGATTGGGACGAGTGAATATTCATTTGGAAATGTCAATGAGTAACTGGAGATGATGCCTGCAGTGACTTGTCTGGCAGGATCGATTCGACATGAGGTGAACCAGACGTTGGCGGGGACCGAAGGCGGGAGCCAGGGACCCTGGGTGGGGCAGGGGGAGTGGTGGAGGCCAGAGAATGTGTAGGACAGTGAGGTCAGACACATTTCCCTGCCTCCCCACCCCCAGTTCTGTGGCTCTCCTGTCTGTCTGGAGCTTTTGTCTTCAAGTGTGGCACTCCCTGCATAGTGGCTACCAGTCCTGAGGACATCTGTGTGTGTGGAAGGGGTTGAAATGGGTCTGCTGAACCTGCCTTCTTCCTGGGCATGCTGGGAGGAGGGGCTGCAAAAATGTCAAGCTGAAGGGGTCTCTGGGCTCTAGCTGAGACCCTTCTCCCACTTTTTTTTTTTTTTTGGTTTTGAGACAGAGTCTCCCTCTGCCGCCCGGGCTGAAGTGCAGTGGCATGATCTTGTCTCACTGCCACCTCCACCTCCCGGTTTCCAGCGATTCTCCTGCCTCAGCCTCCCGCGTAGCTGGGAATACAGGCTCGCGCCACCATGTCTGGCTAATTTTTGTACTTTTTTTTTTTTTTTTTCGAGATGGAGTCTCGCTCTGTCGCCCAGGCAGGAGTGCAGTGGCCGGTTCTCGGCTCACTGCAAGCTCTGCCTCCTGGGTTTACGCCATTCTCCTGCCTCAGTCTCCCGAGTAGCTGGGACTACAGGTGCCCGCCACCTCGCCCGGCTATTTTTTTGTATTTTTTTAGTAGAGACGGGGTTTCACCATGTTAGCCAGGATGGTCTCGATCTCCTGACCTCGTGATCCGCCCGTCTCGGCCTCCCAAAGTGCTGGGATTACAGGCTTGAGCCACCGCGCCCAGCCTAATTTTTGTATTTTTAGTAGATGTGGGGTTTCGCCATGTTGGCCAGGCTGGTCTTGGACTCCTGACCTCACGTGATCTGCCCGTCTCAGCCTCCCAAAGTGTTTAGATTACGGGCATGAGCCACTGCACCTAGCCTCTTCTCCCCACTTTTGTCAGTAGATCCTAGCTGTGCACAAGTCAGGGTTGGGGCCAGGGGAGGCTAGGAGATTTTGGTTAGGGTCTCCTTGCACTAGGATGGAGGGATGGCGGGATTCAGCCACTTCAGTCCAGGAGCTCTGGCCCTGGCTGGAGGCCTCCTGGACAGAGGTGGGAAGACATCGCTGCTGGCCCGGGAGGCCAGGAGCCCTGTCAGCTTATTGCCAGGTGCACTGTCACCTAGGTGTGGCCTGCTACTTCCCCCAGCCCCAATTAACCATCTGCAGGAGCTGCCGTCGGCGTGGGGGAGGGGCTGGGTCCCGCTCCTCTGTGCAGACTGCTCAGCTAATGAGGGCGTCTGTGAAATTTTTAATTACGGCTCCCATGCCTGGCTTAATTATTTGCATATGGCTTTTACAAGTGGGAAGGGGACGATTGCATGCAGCGCAGCACTTCTCAGCCCCACGTTTGACTTTAATTAAAGGCAGAACCTGAGGTCTTTCCATCACTAATGATCGTGGAAAATTAGCTTCCAATCCCCAGGGGTCTCCAGAGTGATGCACCCTGAGGCGGAGAGTGGGTGGAGAGGGGATGGAGTAGGGAGAGGAGCGGGAGGCACAGATGGCAGATGGTCATGCTGGGCTGCTACTCCGGAGTACCCCCAGCCCCAGGCCACCCTCCCACTGCCTTCCCTCCGGGCTGCCTGGACAAGGGAGCCTCACTTCCCTCTTCCAGGAAGCAGACCTGACCTTGGGCAGCAACTAGGAGGAAGCCCTGCAGAGCGAGACCCAGACAGAGCGAGACCCAGTGAAGGCTGCCAGGGTCATTCTCCCTTTGGCCAGGAGCTGGGTGTGTTCTGGCTGTGTGGCTGGACTGCTCCGGGCTGGTGGCCGCAGGCAGAGGAGTGGGAGTTTCTGAAATGAGTACACGTGTGTGCACACATGTCTACAGCATGTGCACACCCCGGCACACAGATACACAGGATGGAGCCATAGAGACACACCTGCATGCTCACACACGTGTGTGTACATATGTCCACTCAGGAGCAAAGGAGGGAATGTGTAGTGGGCCCTGGGGCCATCCCTGTGTCCCCATCCCTCTTGTCTCCTACTCACAGAGCTGGGAGGGGCTGACCCCAGGGCAGTTTCATCCCACTGTTTCCAGTAGCCAGGCCTGCACCACCCCCAGCACAGAGCATCCCCTCAGCCCCAGGCACACTGGGTCAGGAGGTTCTATTGGCTCAGGATCCAGGGACTTGTTCCCTGGTTACAGGTGGGACTCCCTCCCTTCTACTGGACATAATGAGGATGCCTGTAGCTTGGACTATGGCTGTAGCCATTGAACCATGAAGGGAGCTCTCTGAGGATAAAACCCACCCCAAGGACAGAGCAGCAGAGCCACTAGCAGAGCCTCGGTCCCCAGTGACACTGTGGAGCCTCGATTTTCCTGATGAGCTGTTTTTTCTGTTTCTCGCCTCCAAAAACATCCTGGTCTAGGCAGGGTCTGTGTCCAGTGCGTGGTCTCACCCTGCACACGGTTGATGGCAACCACTGAACCACGCAAGAGCTGGTTTCCTGGCAACACCCCAGCCTCCTTCCTGCCCCATTGAGGAGGCTGCCCTGTAGGTCAGGGCTGAGCCTTCCTGGCACAGGGACTGAAGTCAGCAGCCGGGGGCTGCCATAACAAAGGCCACAGACTGGGTGGCTTGAACAACCATGTTTAAGTGCCATCTGGTCACAGAGCTGTAGAAACCAGCTTCTGACCGGCGAGACTGTAGCAGCCTCTCTTCCCAGAGGATTTTTCTCCCTCAGCTGATTTTGCACAAAAGTCCTTGAACTGGGAAGCATTATTCTTATTCAGGGGTCGCCTGCCTTTCCCCAATCCAGGTTCCTGGGTTGGGGGAACTCGAGAGTGGCAGTCCAGCAGGATCATCTGTCTTTCCCCAATCCAGGCTCCTACTTGAGCCTCATGTCCATGCTGGATTTGGCCTGAGATCCACCCATTGCCCCCTCTTTCATCATAGGAGGCTGAAGCAGGAGGGTCACTTGAGTCCTCTTTCATCATAGAGGGGGCAATGGGTGGTAGACCTCAGGCCAAATCCAGCATAGACATAAGGCTCAAGTAAGTTTTTAAAAATGTGCATTGCTTGCCAATTTCAGAATCAGGAAATTTCAAGTTAAAAATCCAGGTTTCCAAATTGGAAGGTCTAAAGGTCTGCATTGCTACAAGGGTCATCAGATGTTTCATTTAAAAAATAATTTTGGGGCCAGTGTGGTGGCTGATGCCTATAATCCCAGCACTTTGTGAAGCTGAGGCAGGCAGATCGTTTGAGGCCAGGAGTTTGAGACCAGCCTGGCCAATACAGCAAAACCCCGTCTCTACTAAAAATACAAAAATTAGCCGGGTGTGATGGTGCATGCCTGTAGTCCCAGCTACTCAGGAGGCTGAGGCAGGAGAATCGCTTGAACCCGGGAGGCAGAGGTTGTAGTGAGCCAAGGTTATGCCATTGCATTCCAGCCTGGGTGACAGAGAGAGACTCCATCTCAATATAATAATAATAATAATAATATAATAATAATAATAATAATAATAATAATAATAACTTTTGCCCCAGTGTGATGGCTTATGCCTGTCATTCCAGCACTTTAGGAGGCTGAGGTGGAAGGATTACATAAGGCCAGGAGTTTAAGACTGGCCTGAGCAACATAGTGAGACCCCATCTCTATAAAAAATTTTTGAAAATTAGTTGGGGGTTATAGCATGTACCTGTGGTCCCAGCTACACAGGAGACTGAGGCAGGAGGACCACTTGAGCCCAGGAGTTTGAGGCTGCAGTGAGCCATGATCACACCACTGCACTCCAGCCCGGGTGACAGAGCGAGACCCAGACTCTTAAAAAAGAAAAAAAAAAAAAAAAATCCAGGTTTCCAAATGGGAAAATCTGAAGGTCTCAATCTGCTACCAAGGGTCATTGGATGAATCATTTGAAACATATATTTTATTATGAAACTGTCATGTAGTTATTATATGAAATGAGCTGCTTCAAACAACTACTCACTAAAGACCAATGACTGACATTTTGAGTCCCACTATAAAAATGCCTGTCTTCCTTCCTCTTTAGAGCAATCACATAAGAAGTCAGGGCTCAAGCAACCCCTTGTGTGATCAGCCGGCAGGGGGGCACTGGGGCATGAGTGTGGGGTCTGTGTGGATGCTCTTTTGCTTTGAGATGGTCCCAGTTAGCCGAGTGCTGCCCACATCCCTGCCCCACCTGCCCCCGCCTGGGACAGATGCCACGGAGCCCCATGTACAGGGATCATAATGGTTTACAGCTCTTCTGCCTGTGTCCTTGAGGCTGAGTGATGAGGGCATGCGAAACCCAGGATGGTAGAAAAGAGGCTGTAGGCTTAGGGAGAGAAACCAGAGAAACCAGACTCCCTTGGATGTTGTTCAAGATAAGCGAATAATTCAGCAGAGCCATGTGGAAAGATGGTGAGACCTGCCGTGGAGGAGCAGGCACCCTGCAGAGAGGACTGGGATCCAGCAGCCTATTCCACCTGACCCAAGCCTCTTCCTCCACCCCAGGGCAGCATCCCACCACTGCAGGGATCTTCTCAGTTCCGTGATACCAGTCCACCAGGGACCTACTTAGTGGCTGGGAAAACAGAAGCTCAGATATATAACATGAGGATGACCAAAATCTCCCAGTGACAGCATTGAATGCTGAGTGCTGTCTCCCCTGTGCTACCCTCTCACAGGGTAGAAAAGCCGTTAGTCTCTGGGAACACACAGGAGGGTGCCTCACTTGGCCCGAGGGCCATCAAGGAATGGTGAGAGATGAGACTGGGCACGGGAGGTCGGCAGAGGCAGGATATTCACAGATCTGGTGGACCATGCTGAGACATTTTAACTTGGGTCACTGGGCACCTGGGGGGCTCGGGAGTGACCACAGATGTGTTGCAAGGCAGATGTCGAGATGGGGAGCTGTCCAGGCCACAGGTCCTGAATCAGAGCCGCACTGAGGGACTGGGAAAGAAAGACAGGACACATGTTCAGAAGGCCAGATCTGCACTTGAGTGTCAGGAGAGAGGGAGGAAATGTTAGGCTGGACCCACATTTCTGGCTTTCCAACCCCCTGTGGGGAAAAAGAAGGGCACCAAGGGGTCACTAGGCTGGAGGAGACTTGGAACACAGGATGTTAGCTGGAAGGAGACCTTAGGCAGAGACTAATGGAGAAGGCAGGTTCCTGTCCCATGCACAGTCACTCATTAGTGCTTCCAGGTCATTTGAAGCGCCGGTCCCTTCCTGGTGGCCTGAAGGAGACCTGTTTTTCCACAGAGCATCCAGGATAGGGCCAAGAGACTTTTGTTCTGCCATATTCTTAGTCTTGAGCCTTCACATTGGAAGAGACCAGCCTGTTTTGAGATGAGTTGCAGGGAAAATCATGCTGGACTGGTAGAGGTCAAGACTGTGGGGGCTCACCTGTAAACCCAGTGCTTTGGAAGGCCAAGGTAGGAGGATTACTGGAGGCCAGGAGTTTGAGACCAGCCTGGGCAACATAGTGAGACCCCACTTCTACAAAAAATTAAACATTTAACCAGGCACTGTTAAATTGAGTAGTCCAAGGTACTCAAGAGGCTGAAGTGGGAGGATTGCTTGAGCCCAGAAGTTCGAGGCTGCAGTGAACCATGATTGCATCTCTGCACTCCATCCTGGGTGATAGAGTGAGACCCTGTCTCTAAAAAAATAAAAATAACAAAAGATCTTGGAGGTTACCCTTTGGAAGCCAGCCTGCTTCCAAAGGGTGTGGCCATGCATGTGTGCTGAGTGGACCCCCAGAGCACAACCACTGGACTCTGTGTGACCCCAGCCCAAAGGACCCAGCTGACTCCAGTGCAGGAGCTTCCTTTCACCTTCGTCATCCTCTTACTAGCTTCTCTTCATTCACCACACATTGCCCAAGCACCTGCTCTGTGCCAGGCACTATTGGCAGCTGGAAACATAAAGACAAGTCCTCTGGGGCCTCCTTGTGCCAGCCACAGGGAGAGATTCCCTGGAAGGCAGCCAAGCCTTCTTGCCATTCTGTCCTCCTCGGAAGTCTACGGACTGCCTTGTGTCTCTGCACCCTGCCAGGGGCCGGGGCACTCCAGGTTTACTCACAGACTCCTCTCTGTCCATATTATACCCCAACTTTTGATTTTGAGAAGTAAATATGCAATTTTTTTCCTCCCTGTAATTTTCCCTGCTGTGGCTGTGGATGTCAGAGCCGCTGGAAAATGTGAATAGCTCAGTGCTTTCTAGAAGTAAAAGGAGGCTGGCCACGCCGCATCCTACATCCCCAGGTGCTCTTGGCAGGATCCGGCAGCTCAGCTGGGGAGAGATGCTCTCCAGGCTGTACTGTCGAGGGAACTTTTAACCCAAATAATTCATGTTCCCACCTTCTTCCATTAGCAATGAGATAATTGCCAAGAAGTAAGTGTGTATCCATGAGAGTGTGCACACGCATGCGTGTCTGTTGCAGGGACGTTAGCAGAGGAGGCGAGGTGAGCGTATTTGCTTACGCAGCCAAACTTTCTGCATGTTCCTCTGGAGACTCTCAGACCTTCGTGTCTCAGTAACTGAAGGTCAGGACAGTCTGATCTAAGCTTTTGTTTTGGAAAAGCGTGGCTGGGGTGGAGAGAGAGAGGATTTGAGTCAGATCTGGGGTGGCACTTATTTCCTGTGTGTAACCTTGGCCATATTTAGTCTCTCTGGGTCTTCATTTCATCATCTGCAAAACAGAGTGGTGGCCTTGGAGATCTGCTGTCCAGATCTTCCTTCCAAGAAGGATTTGCTGACCACCAGGGGATTGTGTGGTCAGCAGCCAGCCTCCAGTCCTCAGCTCCACGAGGGGCTGCTTCATCTGCAGCAAACTGCCTCATCTGATATCACACCCTTCTCTGGGCAACAGACATCCAGCTACTGAGTAAGCGGGAGGTGTAAAGGTCCAGCCCTATCTTCCTTCTGCAGGACACTCCGACAGGCTGAATCCACTCCAGAGCCCACCATCAAGGCCTACATCCCTATTCCACTTCTTCCCACTCTAGCTTCCTCCCTTTTTCCTTCGCAGGTATTGATCCTTAATAAACATCTTACACCCCAAATTCCATCTCAGTATCTCCTTACAGAGAGCCAGACCTGTGGCAAATAAGGATAATGATTTTTACTTCAAAAGGTTATTGTGTGAAAGCTAAATGGGATGTTTATGTAGTATCCAGCATCGTGCCAAATCATGATAAATATCTGTTCCTTTTTCTTTTCTTCCCCTAAAAACTGTGACTCAAAATCCCATTCTGGGCCTTGAGCAGGTGTTCCTAACCTGTGCTCTGTAATACGGGTTTGGAAAAAGCCCAGCGAGGCAAGTGGCCCTGAGAATCTGTGCTGCAGCTAAATCTGAGATCCTGGCTGATGGCTTCAGAGCCATTCTTGTCCCTGTGAACTTCATTATCCATGGATCACGTCAGCCATCTTCAAGGTTCCTCACTGAAAAGAAATCGAGCATGCAAATACTCTTTTATCATAATCACCGCGTATCCACAGGGTAATTCATAAAAGAGCTGGAAATATATTGAAATTCAATATTGTTTTAGTCCAAATCAATATTAATAATTGTTTGCATTTTTAAAGTGCAATTTGCAATTGAAAAGTGCACAAAGATCAACCAGTAGTTGCTAACACATCAAATTTTCCTATTAAAGGTATAGTCCCTTCACTTTAAAATGTGTCTTATACAACAGGGGCTGGAGCTGATCCATGGAAATGACTATCTATTATTTACGTGCACAGCATTGGAATTTGCTTCCATTCTGCATGAACTGAAAGGCCAGTCACTTTTATTTTTAAGTTTTTGATTTCTTTAATTAAATTTTTAATTTTGAAATAATTATATATTCATATGCAATTGTAAGAAATAATGCAGAGAAATCCCATGTATCCTTTACACCTTTCCCCCGACTGTAACATCTTGCAAAACCGTAGAACCGTATTCAAACCAGGATATTGACATTGATACGGTTGAGATAGAGAACATTTCCTTCCCCACAAGGATCCTTGTGTTGCTTTCTTCAGACCTTTAAAAACTAAAGATTTTTGAAGGAAAAAGGACCCTGTTAGATTTCTGCCTTGAAACAATAGCTATCACTAAATGAGGCACGCTTCCAGCTGGGCTCAGTGGAGTTCACACAGGGGAATGGTCCCCTAGGTAAAGAGTAGCCCAGGTGGAACTCACCTCAGCCAGGAAGACCTCATGGGAGCACAGCTTTGCACATCAGAAAGAGCCTGAGAACAGTTTTCAGTTTGACACTTGCAGTGTGACCTTTGATCTCTCAAACAAGGACAGGGTTGTCAAGAAGGGAAGCAGCTTGGCTGGGCTCATGTGGGCTATAGGAGCCCAGTTATCCCTGAAACAGGCCTTCCCAGAGTGTAGAACTCTGGGCACAGCCCTGGTAGCCTCCCTGAGGCCATGCCATGGGACGGACCCAGATCCCTGGTGAGGGACAGGTGGCAGGTGTGGGTGAGGGGTGCCCTTGACTAAAGCCCACCTGACATGCTTGAAAGTAACCCTATGCAAATGAAATTCACAAGGTGCCTCCCTGTTTCAAGATATCTGTCTCACACCAGAGCTGCAGGGAACTTGGGAACTCATCTACAGTAGATATTTTGGATGAGGACTGATTCTGAGATAGGGAAACTCAAGTCCTGAACATCAGACTTGAGTGGAGGGGAAGTCAGGCCAGAGAACCTGGAGTGCCCCTCTCTGAGCCTGATGGCCACCCTGTAACATCCACATGCCTTGTTCAAGCTGCTTCCACTGAGGATTTGGGGTTTTTGTTTTGTTTTGTTTTGTTTGTTTGTTTTTGAGACGGAGTTTTGCTCTTGTTACCCAGGCTGGAGTGCAATGTCGCAACCTCGCCTCACTGCAACCTCTGCCTCCCATTCTTCTGCCTCAGCCTGCCGAGTAGCTGGGATTACAGGTGGCTGCCACCATCCCTGGCTAATGTTTGTAGTTTTAGTAGAGATGAGTTTCACCATGTTTGCCAGGCTGGTCTCAAACTCCTGACCTCAGGTGATCTACCCGCCTTGGCCTCCCAAAGTGCTGGGATTACAGACTGAGGCACCGTGCCTGGTGTTTTTTTTTTTTTTTTTTGTGAGACAGAGTCTCGCTCTGTTGCCCTGACTGGAGTGCAGTGGAGCAATCTCGGCTCACTGCAACCTCTGCCTCCCAGGTTCAAGCAATTCTTCTGCCTCAGCCTCCCAAGTAGCTGGGATAACAGGTATGCACTACCACACCCAGCTAATTGTTGTAATTTTCGTAGAAATGGGGTTTCACCATGTTGGCCAGACTAGTCTCAAGTTCCTGACCTCTAGTGATCCACCCACTTCATAATCATATTTAAGTGTACAGTTCAGTGGCATTAAATACATTCACATTGTTGGGCAGCCATCACCACCATCCATCTCCAGAACCTTTTCATCATCCCAAACAGAGACTCTGTACCCATTAAACAACACCCTGTTCCTCCTTCCAGTCCCTGGTAACCTGCATTGTACTTTCTGTCTCTATGAATTGGACTACTCCTGGCACTCCACACAAGTGGAATTATACAGTGTTTGTCCTTTTGTGTCTGGCTTGTTTCACTTAACATGATGTCTTCAAGGGTCTCCCATGTCATAGCATGTGTTGCTGTCATTGACTTTTTGATCGACACAAGCAAGCTGTAGTTTTTTGGGGGGTTTCCTAGCATCACAATATATTTTAAAGGTTTGGGGATGCATTAGTCCACTTTTGTATTGCTATAAAGAAATACCCGAGGTTGACTAATTTATAAGGAAAAGAGGTTTAATTCGCTTGCGGTTCTGCAGGCTGTACAAGAAGCATGGTGTTGGCATCTGCTCAGCTTCTGGGGAGGGCTTCAGGAAACTCACAATCATGGTAGAAGGCAAAGTGGGAGGAGGCAGGTCACATGGCAAGAGAAACGGCAAGAGAGAGATGAAGGGGGAGGTCCTAGACTCTTAAATAGTCAGATTTCACATGAACTGAGTGAGAACCAACTCATCACCAAGGGGATGGCACCATGCCATTCATGAGGGATCCGCCCCATGATTCAGTCTCCTCCCACCAGGCCCCACCTCTAACACTGGGGAATCACATTTCACCATGAGATTTGGAGGGGACACATATCCAAACCATGTCAGGGGACAATCAGTCAATTTTGTGGCATCTCAGTGGCGTGTGTCTTTTGTGTAAACATTGCACCTGTTAATATACATACATATGTAGAGAGAGAATCAACATCTGTCTCTAAAAATATATTCGTCTTCAAGCTCTGTGATCTGAAATCTGTCATACCGACATGAGGAGGCAAAAGTGAGGTCCTGGTGGCGAGCGTGCCTTGGGTATTCCAAGTTTTAAGGCTCCATCGGGCTCCCTGGGGACCTTTTCTTCCTTGCTTCTTCCTTGCCTCCTGTCATAGGATTGGGCTACTCTTTGGACCTGATTCCAACGCAGCTCTGATGAAAACAAACCCTCAGCTCCCTGAAACATAAATGACCTTTTTAGAATTCCAGGTTCATGGAGTGCCTCTCTCCAGATAGCCCCAAACACTTCCATCTATTAACTTGTGCTCATTCAACATGCAGCAGAGGCTATTGATCACCTTCCCTGTGCCGGGGACTGTGCTAGGTGCTGGGAATACAAAGACCGGGAGAGGCCTCCATGTGGTTCCCGATTCCGAGGCACAGAGTCAGAGGCAGGCGGCAAATGCTCTTCCCACAGTGGGAGAAGGGCTGTCACCGTGATGGTGCTCTCAGGGGACCAACGTTCACACATTCAGGGAATTCGGGGCACTGTGTCAGCATTCCGGACTCTGCCAGGATGAGGGGACTCAGTTTCTCTACATGCAGAATGACTGTCCCATGCCCTGCCCCACTGGCGCAAAATGTACTCAATATGTAAGGAGCCCTGGCAGAGATAGTGTCCATGGTGCGGTCAGTTGACGTGGCCTGTCAGTCTTTGGCCACGCTCTCAGGCCCCCCTCGCTGTGGCTGTGTGTTTGCAGGCGCCCCTCAGACTCCACTTGGCAATGTGTCCGTGATGGTAGGAGGCTGGGCCGTGGTGCTCCTAGTACGGCTATGGCGGCAAGCTTTAGGACCTCGTGAGCCTGATTCACGGGGTAGCCTCCACCCCAGAAAGCCCTTTCTCCCTGCTGCAGAGCATGGGGCTGGGGGGAGTGGAGAGAACCCTGCCTTGTAGCAGGGGAGCGGACAGCAGGTAAACTGCATTCCCCGGGAGTAGCGTGCAGCCCGGCAGGGGCCAGGGTGTGCCAAGGCCAGGCTCTGGGGATTTCAGGACCCAGGCCAGCGCTCCCCAGCAGCACGGCGGGAGCCAGCCTGAGAGTCTGCAGCCCCGCCTTGGAGTCTGAGCACTCGCGCCCATCCGTCATCCTTGCAGAGCATTGCAACTTTATGCCTACGCATAAAAACTGGAGGGACTCGTCCCAGAGTTTGCTGCTGCCGCCGCCGCTGCCATTAAAGCGGTTTTAATTAGCTGCAGGATTTTTAATGAGCTCAAATCAAGAAGAGCCCCATCTCAGAAGTAAGCGAGAGCCGCGCACAGGGAAGAACTAGTCTGACAAAACAGAAGGAGGTGGTGCTCTCGGGGGACCGGGCTGTGGGCTCCGACCGATGGATCGGCGAGGAGCAGATGAGTTCCTGAGGCCAGGAGGCTGAGGAGGGAAGCCGGGGCTCAGGGACCAGCGACCGGTGCAGAGTCCCCGCTGCTGCCACCGCAGCAGAAGGCACGGTGCCGGATTCAAGGTGACGGCAGTGCCTGGCTCCATTCTCCTCAAGTTGCCATAGCAGCCTCTCTCCCAACAAGCAGCTTCTCCGGGAGCCCTCAGCTGGGAGGGACGTCATTGTTCTCTCCTGCCCGTGTGGTGCAAGGAGACCCACCGGACAGAGAACTTTCCAGAGCCCAGGGTCCACTGACCACGTGGGTGCACCCATGCTATCTGGAGCCAGGCACGGGGACAGGTCCCCATGGCCACAGGGGATTCTCTGGGCGGCTAGGGGGAGCGTCCAGGCCCAGAAGCAGCCGCAGCCAAGCGTGTCCTTGGAGCCGTCCATGCGTCTGTCCACCTGCTGCCGGTCGCCACTGGAGGTGCGTGTGTTTTGGCTGAATTCCCAAGTCCTTGCTTGTGCCCTGAAGTGAATTTCTTCAAAGAGACACATTTTTAAATCAAATAAATAAGGAAATGGGAGGAATCCTTTGCCCTGCCCTGTGTCCCAGTAGGTGTTTATAAGATTAATTGGATCTTTTTTTTTTCTTGAAGTAAAAATTGGTGACGCCATTCAGGCCTCAGGGAGAAAAGCCACCAGGAGGACTGGGAATTGTGAGGCTGGGCAGGAGCTGCTGGAAACTCTCTGGGGCTGTTTATTTTTCTTGCCTGAACCCTCCCTCTTCTGTGCCCCTGGCAGGCTGGATTTTCTTATTGTCTGATGGTGTTGGGATGGGTATAGGGAGGTGAAGGCAGGTTTTGCCCTTGTCATCAGAGCTGAGAGTGATGTAGTCTGTGGTGAGGATGGGACAGTCCCAGGTGGAGGCTGAGGCCTGTGACTGGTTTTTTGCCCCACCCCCCAGCCTTCCAGGCCCCAGTCTGTGACAGATGGTGGTGTCCACTCCCCAGGCAGCAGCTGGACTCCCAGGAGAGGCAGACAGACAGCTCTTAGACCAGCAGCTCTTGTTGCCTTGAAAACAACTTGTGACTTTGAAGCCTGGGGTCCTTGAGGAACAATAGAGGATTCCACACCGCCTGGAATGCCCGGGGGTCTGTCAGTGACCACCCTTCCTTCCCACACCTTAGGGGAAAGGAGGCTTCTATAGAGTCCAATTGGCTTCCTTGTGGGGCATTGAAGGCCCAGCCATACTGCTGGCCAGTTACCCAGGAGGGGAGGCACGCTGACCTTTTGATTTCTCTTTGCACGGAGCAGGGAGTTAGCTGGTCAGATGGCCCCCAGTGAGAACAAACACAGAGCTGAGGGTCCCAGAGGGAAAAACTGGGGTCTGGGGCTTAGGGGCTGGACCCTGAAGCCACAGGCGGCTCCAATGCCAGCTTCCCTGGTGTAGAGAGGATGTTCATGTTCTCTCTGGGGGGCCAGCAAAGGCAGGGTCTTTGAAAGGGGGAACTCGAACAGATGAAGCTCTACCACCATGGAGGTGTGGTCCTGGGTCTGTGTCCTCTTCCCTTTCCTGGATTTGGGGGCATGGATGTGGTCCTTGCTCTGGTTCCCAGGCACATGGGTGGCTGGAGCCAGGCATCATGGGGTGGGTTTGGTTTGGGCAGGTTCAGAAACAAGTGAGGACAGGTCTTGGCTGCAGGACCTATTTAGTCCTTGACAGTGGATGTCTGTACTGGCTTGAATGGAGACAGACTGGGGGAGAAGAGAGCACCGGCCAGCTCTCTTGTAACCATTCTGCAGCGCCAGCTACTGAACAAATGAGATGATGATCACACATGCTCCTGAGTCCCCTTTGTTCATCAAGTAGAGCCTGATATTGACCCCTTATTAGCTGTTTTACCAGGTAGTGCTGGGCACTAGCCATGAACTTGTTCTCCTTCCTCCCTCCCTCCTTCCAAAATGTCTTGATGTTGGAGGCTACCCTAGGTCAAACTGGCTTCCTGGTGTCTGACTCAGGAGGCTGCTGGAAGTGCGCCCAAAGTGTGGTCAGCTTACTCAGGGGCTCGTGACGGTTGCTTTCCAGCTGGGGCCTTGCTGGGGACCATCGATGGTGTGTGTGTGCAGACACTGGCCGGCATGCACCCGGGCATGTGTGCATATGCGCGTTAGCGAACCCACATCTGCTTAGGTCCGTGGGTGCGGTGCACATGTGAACGCTGTCCCCATGACCCTGCAACAGCGGCTGCTCCTGAGAGACCCTGCATGCTCTTCCTGGTCCCCATCTGAGAGCCATGGCTCCGCTATGTTGGTGTGTGACGTCTTTTCCATTCTTCTAACTCCTTTCTATGACTGCCTGGGGCTCCCCCGAGTGAGGCTGGAGAGAACAGCTCTGCCTCCCTCGTCAGCCGCTCACTCTCTCCTGAGCCTTTGGGGTTGGGCCCTGTGGGCCTCGGACTCTGCAGTGCAGCGCTGTCCTCACAGAGGGAAGGGCTTGGGGAATGGTAGGGCGTCGCAGCCTGCTGTGGGGCTTGCACTGCTGCATCTGTGTCTTTGCAAAGCAGTGAACCCCAAGTCCTCAGGATGGCCTCATCCAGGGCAGCCATGGAGGGAGAGGCCCCAGCCCCACACAAGGGGCTTTGAGTCTGAGCCCTTGGGGACACGTGACTGTCCATTTCTACCCTCTGCAGGCAGGGTAGGGGTGGCCTTGGTGGGTGACAGGAAGTAGCAGTTTGTCTTTAGGGCAGAGGTCATTGCAGTGAGGTCGGGGCCGGCCTGACACCCCGGAGCCAGCTCCAGAGACAAAACAGGCCCAGCTCAGTGCTTCTGTAAAAAGCTGGAAGGCCGCAGGAACCACCTGCTTGGCACAGTCCAGAGAGCCCAGCATCAGGTGCCTTCCCGGTGCGGAGAGGCCTGGGGCAGGTTAATTAAAGTTAACTGAGTGAAAAAATAATTACAGAGACTGCAGAGGGGAGAAACCCAAACCTATAATTTACCCTCCCCAGCCCTTGAGCTTTTCAGGAGAACAATCTGGTTGTGGGGAGTTATGGGTGGGGAGCAGGGAGAGCGCCTCTTCTCATCCCTCATGCTCCATGGGCTGGATGTGGGGGCTTCTTCCCCCAGTGCTTGGGTCCATGTTGGGGAGGAGTCGCCTGGCTGAAGTATTGTCCCTGGGCAGGGAAATGTCCTTCGGCCAAGCAGCACATTTGGCCTGGGGCTTGACCAGCTACCTAGCTGTGGGCTCAGAGGCTACTGGGAGCTGCCCGCCTGGCCTCACCTCCCTCAGACACTGACCTATGCCAGGGTGGGGAAGTTTTCCCCAGGGCTCCTTGGGTGAAAGAAGGGTGGTCCCCCGGGCCTGGCCAGCAGGCCCACTGGAAAGTAAGGGGACAGAGTGACCGACCTTCAAAGGAGGGGGGCTCCCTGGGGTGCCTGCCGCCTGTGCCTTCCTCCCCCTGTACTCTGCCCATGCTCTCTCTACCCTCCACTGCAGGAACTTATATTCTTCCTTTGGGCAAATGGCCTTGGGGTGCCCCCATCTCGATGCACAGCCTGGCCCTGTTGGCATGACTGGCTGCTATGTGGGGGATGGGGAATTTCTCTCCCTGCCCTTTAGGAGGAAGCAGGGTAAGGAGTAGGTCACGTGGATATACTCTGGGTCTGCAGTGGCCGGAGCAGTTAGTGCCCACCCCCAGGAACATGAGGGGGTGTTAGCACGCAGCCTCTGCACCTCTGAGCTTGGAGTCTGCTGGACCCAGGTTTAACTGCCCCATCTCCCCTCCAGGCCAAGGGCCTCGAGCTCAGGGACTCCTGTGGTCTGGCCAGAGCCTCAGCTCCCTCTGGTGTGACTGTCCAGAGGGACTGCCATCCGCCAACCCATCTGTCAGTCCATCAGTGAGGACAGCCCTGGCTGGTGTGGGGGAGTCCGTCTGTGCCTGAATATTTTTTGAGCCTAGCAGGCCCCTTCTCAGAGCTGCCTGCTCTGTGAAGACCTTGTCCCCAGTACCCTACAGAGAGGAGCAGGGTGGAGGCACATTCAAGATCTTTTGTGCCCACTGGGCCGGGTGCCAGGGACAAGGACCCAGGTTCCCGCCAGTACCTAGGCCCCCACCCTGGGGGCACACATGCTTATTTGGAGGTCTGGACAGTGCAGGGGATGGCTGCTGGCTACTGACTAGGGGCCTGGGGGTTCCCACTCCGGCTCCCCAGGCAGGGCCAGACAGTGTCTCATTACATGATTTTTCTGGAGGTGCAGATACAGGAGACCCTGGTGGAAAGCTAGCATTCCAGCCACAGGTGGGAACAGGCTGCCCTTAGCCTCCCGGGCATGAAAGGGTGGAAAGGGCACCCCTGGGTAACTTGTAGAGGGAGAGGCATCCGGGAATTACACTTGGGTTGCTGCAGTGAGTGGGGCCTCCACCTGCCCTGGTGCCTTGCACCTCGGTGATGACTGTCCCCACTCTGCCCCGTAGACCTCGGCCTGATGGACGCCTGGTGTGGACGATGAGGGAAGAACGTGCCTCCCACACCCGAGAGGTGACCCCTGAGCGAGTCCCGGATGACCCCGCGACCTGGAACGATGCGGCTGGCCTGCATGTTCTCATCCGTCCTGCTGTTCGGAGCTGCAGGCCTCCTCCTCTTCATCAGCCTGCAGGACCCCACGGAACTCGCCCCCCAGCAGGCGCCAGGTGAGTCCTTGTGCTGAGTCCTGCCATCAACCCCCCCAGCTTTCCAGCCTGAAGCTCAGGCCTCCACGGCTGCCCTGGTGTGCTGGGCTTGGGGGAAAGGAGCAAGTCTGTGCCAAGACCCCCAGCAGGCAGAGTCCTGGCTTCCCGGGGAAGGCATCAGTCTCAATGTGGGAGTGCTGTGTCTGATGCAAGACCTCCAGCCAGTGCCTAGCAGCAGGGTGGCCTCTCTTGGGGGTCATGGCAAGGCTGCTGTCTATTGAGCCAGTTGTTGCCTTTGATGCAACTCAGATTTAAACAGGATTCCGCCACCTCTCAGATCTCTTCCACATTGTCAGGGATATCAGAAAGTGGACAACTTCTCCCTGAACCCATGCCCCACAGGTGAGACTCGGTTTCCCTGCTCAGCCCTGGAGAATCTAGCCCCTCTGGTCTGGACAAAGGGGGTCAGGGTACCTCCTGGTTTTGTGAGGCCAAGACCCCCTCCGAAGGTCCCCCACTGCCACTTCCTTTCCACCCCTACCTGGTGGCCCACTGGAGTCACAGAGCGCTGCTGGGGACAGGTGGGATGGCAGGGAGGCCAGAGCAGGAAGGATGATTCTGGCATCTCAGGGCAGACAGAGTGTGGAGAGGGGAGTTCAGGCAAGGTCTCTGCTGCTGGGACACGGTCTGCGTCCCAAAGATTTGGCAGGACAGAAGGTCAGCTGGCAGGGTGCCAAGACCTGGGAGCTCTCTGCTTTGGAGGGAGAGGAGGGGAGGTGTCTCAGCAGAAGCCACACACTCACAGTCCACATGCTCTAGGGCATGGACAGGCTGGTGCACCCCCGGAGACACCGCTCCTCCCCAGGGAAACCCACTCACTCTCTCTTGGTTGCTCTGTGCTATGAGCCAGAGACAGGATGAAAGAGAAGGGGGCCGGAGGTGTAGGCAGAGGGGTTCCTGCACAAACCCCTGCCGGAAGCCCAGAGCACAGGAAGGGGTCTTATCTGCAACCCCTCCACCCCCACCCCCATTGTGGACGAGCACCCATGATGTGTGGCCCTTAGTGCAGATTGAGGGCCCGTGGACACCAGGAAGGAAGGTGAAAAGAGCACGAGGAGGCCAGTGCTGGGGCCCTGGGTCTGGCAGCTGCCAGAGGCTTCCCATGGGCAGGTGGATGAGTTGAGAGTCAGAGGGAGGCAGCCAAGGCAGTGGCCTCCAGGAGATGGTGGGCGAGTCATGGGTGCTGACTCATGCCTAGGCCAGAGTCCCACAGGTGGTGGCTGTCAGAAGTGTCTGGCCGCTCCCAGGCTTCTGGAGCAGTAGGTGCACAGCAGAGCCAGCTCTCCTGTGGGAGCTTTGCAGCCTCACATGAGCCGCAGAGCAGCTCATGACACTGCGCTGGCAGAACAGGGCCCCTCGGGACAGCGCCATCAGGGAAGACAGCGAGCTGGTACCTATGGTCACGTGTTACCTGCCTAGAAGCAAACTCAGGAAGAAGGGCAAGCAAACACTGCCTGGGTGTGTCCTTGGTGTGTGCGTGGTTGGGGGTGCATGTAGGCAGAGGGTCCAGACAGCCAGTGCCCACATTCTACAGGAGGAGCCTGGGAGAGGAGGCATGAGTGTGCCTGTGATGCCTACCTGGGACCGGGGCCTGGACCCTACCTGGAGTGGGACACTCGTGGATCTGACTGTGGTTTGGTGGCCTCAGCTAGTGCCCTGCCCTGCTGCAGCCACAGCGCTTGCTGTGCAGGTCCCTGTTGCCCTACCCAGCTGCCTGAGTACACACATGTGTGGATTACAGGTGGGCTGGGGACCCACGGGACGGCTGGGATTTCTGGGAAGATCGGAGCCTCAGGCTGGCAGGTGGTGTCATATGGCATGGAGCCAAGGCCATCATCCCTCTACAGCTGGCAGACCTGGCAAGGAGCACACGTGGGTCTTCTGATGGTCCATGTAGCCAGACCAGCCTCACCACGTGCCAGGTGACGGGCAGACTTGATGGTCTGGGTAAATCACACCAAACACAGTCATAAAACTTTAAGTAATGCTTACGTTACTTTCCCTGAGCAAAGTGCCTCTGACACAGGCTGTTTGTGTTGATTTGTTACTATTCATTTATTCCTTCCCTGTACTTCTCACGGCAGCCTAATTGTGATTCGGTACCAAGAAAGCAATATCAAAGTAATTTTCCACAACATTAGTTACAATTTTCTTCTGATCTTTCAAGTGAAACAATCCCATCCTGTTGGCTTCTCTGAGCATATAAACCTTGATTACATTTATCTGTTGGAAACCAGTGCTTATAAAATGTATGTGTCCAGTTGCATGGCTGGGTGGCCCCAAGGGCCCCTGACAAGCCTTCTCCCTGTGAATTTCTGTTGGTGGGAGGAACAGATTCTGGGAGCTACCCTGCCATCCCAATCAGGCAAACAGGCAGGTGTTGGGGCGGCGGGTTGGGAGTAGAGATGAGCAGATCTATGGAGGAAATTCTACACCGTGGCATGAACTGTTTTGGTGACGGAGTTCTCTGGGAGCTGCAGTTTGTGGCACTACAAGTGTAGAAAGGGGACAAGGAGTGGCGGGAGTTCTGAGTTGCTTGAGATCCCTTGGGGCCTGGCCTCATTCGTGTCTCTCCCATGCAGCCACCAGGTGTTAACAGCACCTGAACTTTACGTGGATCAGCCAGCCAAGCTCACCTGGCTCAGGCAGTAGATGGAATGGTAGGGGGTTGCCAAACTTTTGTAAATCAAACCACATTTTAAACATCTTTGTTGCTCTAGTCCAAATCAAATCTTTGGAAACAGGAAGAGCTACCCAGTAAGTTACCCACATTCGAAGATGAAGTTTTGTGTATCAGAGAATTCGCCTCTCCAGTTAAGAGTTCTTTTCCAGTCTCCAGATTGCCAGGCCCAGAGGCCAGAGCTTCTGCTTTCAGGAAATTCACTTTTTGACCCAGTAGACAAGACTCACCTCTTCTCCAAGAGAAAGACTTGGAGACCAGGCCAGAATCAAGAATAACAAACACCAACGGCCAGGTGTGGTGGCGCATGCCTGTAATCTCAGCACTTTGGGAGGCCTGGGTGGGAGAATCACTTGAGCCTAGGAGTTCTAGACCAGCCTGGGCAACATAGCAAGACCCTGTCTCTACAAAAAAATAAACAAAGTTAGCTGGGTATAGCGGTACACACCTGTAGTCTCAGCTACTTGGGAAGCTGAGGTGGGAGGATCCTTTGAGCCCAGGAGGTCGAGGCTGCAGTGAGCCGAGATTGTGCCACTGTGCTCCAGCCTGGGTGACAGGGCCGGACTTTGTCTCAAACAACAAAGAACTCCCAGTGTACTGGCTCTGGGGGCTGCAGAAGGCTGACTCCACATTTGGTTGAGCAAACTGAATTTTAAGAGCTGCTTTCTTTGTGAATGTTTTATCATACAGAGTTTGGAACACATGCAGTAGTGGAGTAGGATAGTGCCATGAACATCACGTACCTGGCACCCAGCACCCTCCACCCACACCAGGCTGGCCCCATCCACAGCACCATCCACTTCCCTTCTTCCATGTGATTTTTGAAATCTATACCAGATAGCCTATCAATTCAGCTGTAAATATTTCTCCTTCCTTCCTTCCTTCCTTCCTTCCTTCCTTCCTTCCTTCCCTCCCTCCCTCCTTTCTCTCTCTCTCTCTTTCTCTCTCCCTCCCTTTCCTTCCTTCTTTCTTTCTTTCTTTCTTTCTTTCTTTCTTTCTTTCTTTCTTTCTTTCTTTCTCTTTCTTTCTCTCTCTCTCTCTCTCTCTCTTCTTTCTTTCTTTCTTTCTTTCTTTCTTTCTTTCCTCCTTCCCTCCCTCCCTCCCTCCCTCCCTTCCTTCCTTACTTTCTTTCTTTCACAGAGTTTTGTTCTTGCTCCCCAGGCTGGAGTGCAATGGTGCAATCTCAGCTCACTGCAAACTCTGCCTCCTGGGTTCAAGCGATTCTCCTGCCTCAGCCTCTCGAGTAGCTGGGATTTCAGGCATGTACCACCACCACTGGCTAATTTTGTATTTTTAGTAGAGATAGAGTTTCTCCATGTTGGTCAGGCTGGTCTCGAACCCCTGACCTCAGGTGATCTGCCCGCCTCGGCCTCCCAAAGTGCTGGGATTACAGGCGTGAGCCACCATTCCCAACCTCAGCCATAAATGTTTCAATGTATTTCTCAGTTTAAAAGATAAGAACTGTTTTGTTGACCTTACCACTAAACTCATTCCTTAATAACATCAAATTTAACGATTCCTCAATCAAATAGTCAGACAGTGTGCAAATGTCTAGCTGTCTCACAAATGTGATTACCTTTATTTCCAATTTGTTCTATCCAATATCCAGAATAGGCCCTCACATGGCAGTTGGCGGATAAGTCTTTTAAGTCTGTAATCTGTAAGTTTCCTTCTCCATCTGTATTTTCCTCCCTCTATTTATTTGAGGAAACCAGGTCACGGTTCCTGTAGAACTTTTTGTAAATTGGGATTTGGCTGATTGGGCCTGTCTGATATGGATCACGTTGTTCTCTGTTCTTTGTTGTCCAATAAATTAGGTGAATCTTGAAGCTTGATCAGATACAGGTTTGGATTGGTTTTTGTTTTGTTCTGGGGGAGTTTGGGGGGGCGGGAATTCATGGGTGGTTCTGTATTATTCCATCAGGAGGCTCCTGTCTGCCTGGCTGTCTTGTGTTATCAGCTGCCAGCGATCGTACCTGGATCCAGCCATTCATTAGGGGTTACACAGTGGCAATGTTCTGATTTTATCATTCCTCCTTCATTCTTTTAAGTGGAATGGATTTTGTTTTAATGGGGCAAGGTGAGTCATTGTCAGTGACCCATGAAGCCAAAGTGAGTGGTGTGGATTGATTGGTTTATTCATAGATATGTACATAAAATACAGTGTTACCATACAGATTCTGTTGTAGTTTATTCATATATAATGTTACCATACAGATTCTGTTGTAGTTTATTCATATATATAATGTTACCATACAGATTCTGTTGCAGTTTATTCATATATATATACCCATATATAATGTTACCATACAGATTCTGTTGCTGGCACACTGTAAATAGTTTCTTCTTTTAAGGAACTTAATCCTTCCTTCTTTTAAGAGTGAGTTTTCTTTAAGTGGGGCCACCCCACGCTTCAGAGCCCTTTGCCTTTTCTTGGAGTCAAGGAGTTGTGGATGGTAGTTCTTGGGTGCCCAGTGGGGAGGCAGCTGTGGTGGACAGCAAGATCCCCCTCAGGGACCCCTAGCACAGACACTGGGACTGGACAGCCCCCTGATGACTCCTAGGTCTGTGACCTGTCTCAGGGCATTCCTGCAGGGCACAGGGAAATTTAACGATGAAGATAATAATGAATATTGACTGAAATTTACCATGGGCCAGGCCTTGTACTAAGAACTTTACTTTTTTGAGACAGAGTCTCTCTCTGTAGCCCAAGCTGGAGTGCAGTGACGTGATCTCAGCTCACTGCAAGCTCTGCCTCCCAGGTTCAAGCAATGCTCAAGTCTCAACCTCCCAAGTAGCTGGGATTACAGCTGTCCGCCACCACACCTAGCTAATTTTTGTCTTTTTAGTAGAGACAGAGTTTCACCATGTTGGCCAGGCTGGTCTTGAACTCCTGAGCTTTAGGTGATCTACCCGCCTTGGCCTCCCAAAGTGTTGGGATTACAGGCGTGAGCCACCACGTCTGGCTTTATATGTTCTAATGCATAAAATTTTCCCTTCCCTTCCCTTCCCTCCTCTCTCCTCTCTGCCCCTCCCCTCCCCTTCCCTTCCCCTCCCTTCCCTTCCCTTTTCTTTTCCTTCAAGAGGCAAGGTCTTGCTTTGTTGCCCGAGCTGGTGTGTAGTCTTGCCAAGATAGCTCACTGCAGCTTAGTTCACTGCAGCTTTGACCTCCCGGGCTCAAGTGATCCTCCCACCTAAGCCTCCTGTGTAGCTGAGATGTTAGGCAGATGCCACTACACCCAGGCTTGCCCTGTCACCCAGTCTGGAGTGCAGTGGTGTGATCTTGGCTCACTACAAGCTCTGCCTCCCGGGTTCACGCCATTCTCCTGCCTCAGCCTCCCGAATAGCTGGGACTACAGGGGCCCGCCACTACGCCCAGCTAATTTTTTTATGTTTTTAGTAGAGACAGGGTTTCACCTGTGTTAGCCAGGATGGTCTCAATCTCCTGACCTCGTGATCCGCCTGCCTCGGCCTCCCAAAGTGGTAGGATTACAGGCGTGAGCCATCACGCCCAGCCTATTTTATTTTTTATACAGACAGGATCTCACTATGTTGCCCAGACTGGTCTCAAACTCCTGGGCTCAAGTGATCTCCCACCTCAGCCTCCCAAAGTGCTGAGATTACAGGTGTGAGCCACCACAACTGGCTACATATAATTCTTACAAATAAATTATGTCTAGTTTGAGACAATGTGCCAGCATTCACTGGGGCAGACACAGAAGCAGCAACAATACTAATACTAGCTAATGCTCTCAGGTCCTCGAGTTGAGCCAGGCACAATCACAAGCACTTTACATATATTTAATACTCATTTACTACTTTTAAAATTTCAGTAGTTTGGGGGGGTATAGGTGGTTTTTGGTTATATGGATAAGTTATTTAGTGGTAAATTAGGAGATTTTAGTGCACCCGTCTGTCACCCAAGCAGGGTACACCATACCCAATATGTAGTCTTTTATTCCTCACCTGCTCCCCAGCCTTCTCCCCCAAGTCCCATAGTCTATTGTGTCACTTTCATGACTTTACATCCCCACTGCTTAGCTCCCACTTATAAATGAGGACATGTGGTATTTGGTTTTCCATTCCTGAATTAGTTCACTTAGAATAATGGCCTCCCCCTCTATCCAAGTTGCTGCAAAAGACATTATTTTGTTCCTTTTTATGGTTGAGTAGTATTCCATGGTGTATATCTACCACATTTTCTTCTTTCTTTCTTTCTTTCTTTCTTTCTTTTATTTCTTTCTTTTTTTCTTTCTTTCTTTCTTTCCTTTTTTTTGAGACGGAATCTCGCTCTATCGCCCAGGCTGGAGTGCAGTGGCCAGATCTCAGCTCACTGCAAGCTCCGCCTCCCGGGTTTACACCATTCTCCTGCCTCAGCCTCCCGAGTAGCTGGGACTACAGGTGCCCGCCACCTCACCTGGCTAGTTTTTTGTATTTTTTAGTAGAGATGGGGTTTCACGGTGTTAGCCAGGATGGTCTCGATCTCCTGACCTCATGATCCACCCGTCTCGGCCTCCCAAAGTGCTGGGATTACAGGCTTGAGCCACCGCGCCCGGCCTCTTTCTTTTTTTTTTGAAATGGAGTTTTGCTTTTGTCTCCCAGGCTGCAGTGCAGTGGTGTAATCTCATCTCACTGCAACCTCTGCCTCCTGGGTTGGAGCGATTCCCCTGCCTCAGCCTCCTTAGTTGCTGGGATTACAGGTGCCCACCACCACACCTGGCTAATTTGTGTGTTTTCAGTAGAGACAGTGTTTCACCATGTTGGCCAGGCTGGTCTCGGATTCCTAACCTCAGGTGATCCACCCACCTCAGCCTCCCACAGTGCTGGGATTACAGGCATGAGCCACTGCACCCGGCCACTATATTTTCTTTATCTGCTCATTGGTTGATGGGCACTTAGGTTGGTTCCATAGCTTTGCAATTGTGAATTGTGCAGCAGTAAATATTCATGAGCATGTGTCTTTTTCATATGATGACTTTTCCTCTGAGTGGATACCCAGGAGTGGGATTCAGGGAGTGAATGGTAGTTCTACTTTTAGTTTTTTAAGGCAGGGGTCTCCAACCCTTCTGGTCGTCAGAGCTGGGATGTGGCCTCGGTGGCTGCCTATTGTTCACTGAACCATACTGTCTCCCCAGAACTTGGGGCACCCGGTATTGTTGTGTTCAGGGCCTGGAGCAGAGCCTGGGCAGAGAGAATAGTGTGGATAAAGGATTAGAGTCCTGAGAGAATGCGGCACGTGGAGAACTCTAAGTGGTTTAGGGGCTGCAGCATGACCTGTGAATCTAGACTCCTGGCCGAAGACACGGCCGGCCCTGGGCCCAGCAGGCCCTTGCAGTGTGGTAGAGGAGCCAGTCTTGGCCCCTGGCAACAAGGAGCTCTGGGGACCCTGGAGTAGGGAGTGGTTCATCAGAAAGCTCATTCCAGGCCGGGCATGGTGGCTCACACCTGTAATTCCAACACTTTGGGAGGCTGAGGTCGGTGGATCACCTGAGGTCAGGAGTTCAAAACCAGCCTGGGCAACATGGCAAAACCCTGTCTCTACTAAAAATACAAAAATTAGCCAGGCGTGGTGGCATGGGCCTGTAATCCCAACTACCTGGGAAGCGGAGGCAGGAGAATCACTTGAACCCATAAGGCAGAGGTCGTAGTTCTTTTAAAAAGAACTACAGTCCTTTATCCAGTGAGCTGAGATCACGCCACTGCACTCCAGCCTGGGCAACAAAGCGAGACTCTGTCAAAAAGAAAGAAAGAAAGAAAGAGAGAGAGAAGGAGGGAAGGAGGAGGAAGGAAAGAAAGAGAAAGAAAGAGAGAGAGAGGAGGGAAGGAAGGAAAGAGAGAGAGAAGGAGGGAAGGAGGAAGGAAGGAAAGAAAGAGAAAGAAAGAGAGAGAGGAAAGAGAGAAAGAAAGAAAGAAAGGGAAAGAAGGAAGGAAGGAAGGGAAGGAGGGAGGAAAGGAAGGAAGGAAGGAAGGAAGGAAGGAAGGAAGGAAGCCAGCCAGCCAATTCTGCTGGCTGCCTGTTGTGTGGCCGTGGGCAGGGAGCAGAGAGGGAGATGCGGCAAATGCAAGGAGATTCGGGGCAACCAAGGATGTCACATGCAGCATTGGAGGCCTTTTGAGTGAGAGGACGAGGAGGTGGGGAGGGCTGTGGTCTTGGTTCAGGGGGACTTGGGTTTCTGGCTGTAGAGGAGGGGGGTTGGGGGTGCCATTCACTGGGGCAGATGTGCCAGATGGGGAGAGGTTGTGGGGAGAGGGCAGGAGATCACCAGTTCCATTTGGGGCTTACGGCATCTGAAATGCTTGGCAGGGTGCATGGCATCTCCCTGTAGCTTCTCCACCAAGGGGTATCCAGCCCCACAGAATGAAGGACCAGGCAAGACAGGCAGGAAGCCCCCACCATGTCCTAGCCCCTCTGCACCTGCGTCTCCACTCACAGGTCAACACACTCACTCCTTCACCCTCATACACCCCAGGCCTGGGTGCTGGTGCCATGCAGGGCAGAGAGGGCTGTGAGAGAGCCTTGCCTTGGGATAGGGGCTGGCAGCTCTGGACTCACATCTACTCCACATTTCCAGGCCAGGAAACCAGTGTCCTGGAAGCTGTCCATGCTCCCTATTGGGCTGGATGCCAGCATGGAAATTCATGCTTTTCTGCCCAAACCTCACATTGTCCTGGGATGGGACCTCCACGCCTGGGTCCCTGGGCTTGCCCACCGCAGGAAGAGATCTGTACATGCCCATCTGTGTGAGGGCCCTGCAAGCCCAGCCTCTTAGCTGTACTGAGGCAGGGGAGGGGTGCATAGGGAGATGGAGACACGGGAGGAGGAAGCTCGGGCTCTGCTCTCGGGAGCTCACAATCTGTGGGGTCAAGGAAGGAGGTTATCCAGGCCCTTCCCTAGAGGATTCCAATCTGGGGGCAGTGGAGGGGAGGCCTGGCCCTGGCTCAGTGGGGCCTGGGGGACACTTAAGGCAGATTGTAAACCTTTCTTGAGAGGTGAGTGCTGGAGGAGTCAGGAGGACTTCCTGGAGGAGGGGAACTGTGGGCTGCTTGTTTGTCCTCTCTAGTGCATAGGAGGTACTGACCTGCAGTGGAAGTAGTGAAGCGGGCTTGGGTGAGTTTCCAGTGGAACCAGGGGTCTCCCTCCAGAGCACGTGCTGTTATGCGTCATGTCCATTATCTCACAGCTAGAAATGGACAGACCCAGAAGTCCAATGCCTGCGGTTCTGCCTGATGCCAGGGCTCTTGTTTTGATCTCCTGGAGGCAGCGCTGTGTTGATTGGAGAAAGTGTGGCCCTCCCTCTGGGTCCCAGGGTTACCAGGGACAGATTGCCCTGCCTGTGCCTGTGCCTGTGCGGAGGACTAAACTGCAACATCAGAAATTCTGTCCAGATCCTGTAGTGACTGTCATGTTCTGAGTGTGTCCCCCTAGAGCTCTGAGACAAATGCCAGGACCACAGGGGCGCCTGCTAAGAGGCTCTCAACAGCTCACCCAAAGGAGGGTGACAGAGGCAACAGAAGTGCAGCGGCCGCCCCTGACTGCCCTCTCTGAGCAGCTGGGTCCGGTTGGCTGCAGGGGAAATAAGCGTACTGGCCCTCTCAGAGCGAGTCCGGTCCTCGCGCAGCTGGGCGTCTAAGCCCACACTCCTTCTGGGGCTGGTATCGGCCCCTCCAGTTTCCATGGAGCTGGCTGCTTTCCCTGGGCAGGTGGGTTTTATTGGAACCCTCGAGTCTGTTTCCTGAAACCATTTTCTAACGGCATTGTGGAACATCATATATATTTCCTACAAACCTTGCGAGGCTGACACATCCTTGTTGTGACTGTGAATATCAGAAGTGACATGTAATTGCAGTGATCCATCCTGTTAAGTAGCTGGCAATACATTATCTCAAAATCAGCAGGGCTGGGACTCTCAGAACCCAGTGTTTCTAAACAATGCACCTGCAGCTTCAAACTATCTTCCTGAACAGCACCCAAGGCTGACAAGGGCCACATCGCCCTCCCGTGCCTCACTTTTCCTGGGCCACAGTGGAGACAATTTCACTCCAGGGAAAGCCACCCACTGGGTTTTCAGTGCTCCTGGAGTGCCCCCTCCTTGTCACCTAATGCACCAGGCTCTCCGCGTCAGGGCTGTGGGTGGGGTGCTTATAACAGTGTTCCTTCCAAGCGTGGCTCTGGAAGTCCTGCCCTCCTTTTTTCTCATAAACTCCAGAATGTCTTTGTGAAGGTTCCTGCTAGGCCAGGCCAGCCATCATTATGCACAATTGGAGGTGGGGAGGGGCAGAGAGGGTGGCCAGAGCCCAGGGGCCCAGAAAGCCAAGCCCCAATTGCTGTTTTGCACCCAGCAGGGACACACCCATACTGTGCTTTATGCTAATTCTGGGGTATGGTTCACATAGATTGCAGTGTGAAGGGTGCCCCCTGGAGTTGTGCAAAGACTGGTACTGACGGAGGGGTGGACATGGAGTGCTCCCCGCATGGTGATTGCCCAGGTGCCAGAAATAGGCAGGGTCTGAACATGGAAACTTCAGGTCTGGATACCCCAAGCCCAGTGGGTTTGATGGGTCTGGGTGGTGCTGGCTGTGGGACCATCATTGGATTCTGCTGTTTGAGGGTGGGGGATCGTGAATGACCCTCACTGCCACCCTCCCTGGGAGGCCCTGATTTGGAGGGGGTACCCACTGTGGGCCCTGTCTCTGCCGTGAAAGTTTCTCAGTCTCAAGCCTCTCTCACCTGAGCCTGGGCTGTTCCCCGTAGCAGACCCATCCTGTGTCTTCCCAGTCTTCTTCGTGGCCACGATTTCCTGGGTTCCTCCACCCTCTACAATTGGAGTGAATATTCGCCTCTTCCTGCAGAAGACACCCTGGAGTCTCTAGCCAGAGCCTTACTTTCCTTTGGTGCATTAAAATATGCTAAATGAAAAATAATGAGCATGTAGGAACTAATAACAGGAATCACCTAATTAAATTAGGAAACAGACATCACATCGCTGTAATCTGAAAATTGATATTAATAGAAACAGTCCCAGAATTGTTTTTCTAAAGGTTCCTAGGGGTGGGGAAATTAAAAAGGAGAGCAGAATAGAAAATTGGGACGATCATGTCCAATAAGAGTGTGACTTATGTTTTAAAAGAACTACAGTAACATTCTAAAAATAGAAGAGGAGATCTAATGAAGTAATGGACAAAAGTGACTTTGAAAACCGCAGAGCTCCATGCACGTGTGTGATGGTAATTTATAAAATGAGACAATGTAATCAAGCTTCAGGGTTATTGTTTATTGGGTGCCTAGCACGTGGTACTTACTCTGTCTTCCCTCGCCCTCCTCCACAGGCATCTTTATTCTCAACTGAAACTTAGGGAGGTTCAGTCATTTACCCAAAGTCCTGAAGCCTGCATGGCTCAGCCAGGATTTGATCCCAGATCTGCCTGATTCCAAAGCCTGTGCTCCCCCTTCTCTGTCCTTCTTTCCTTTTGCTACAAGTTATTGTCATGGTCTATATGTTTGTTGTTTGTTTTTTGTTTTTGTTTTTTGAGATGGAATCTCGCTCTGTCACCCAGGCTGGATCTCAGCTCACTGCAACCTCCGCCTCCCAAGTTCAAGCGATTCTCCTATCTCAGCCTCCCCAGTAATAGGGATTATAGGCGTGCACCACCACGTCTGGTTTATTTTGTATTTTTCGTAAAGACAGAGTTTCACCATGTTGGCCAGGCTGGTCTCAAACTCCTGACCTCAGTGATCCACCTCAGTAATCCACCCACCTTGGCCTCCCAAAGTGCTGGGATTATAGGCATGAGCCACCATGCCCGGCCTATATGTTTTGTTTTAAGAGAAGGGGTCTGCTCTGTTGCCCAGGTTGCAGTGCAGTATGATCATAGCTCTCTGCAGCCTCAAACTCCTGGATATTTCTTTTATTTTCTGATGTTATTCTACCATTTTTCTTGAAGGATATTTCTTGCCAACACCCAGCAGATTGTGGCAACTGTCAACTCCCCAAACTGAAGCCCCAAGGCTCTTCCATTGGTTGGATTAATAAAACCCATACCAAAGACACCGTCTGAAATTTCAGTCCAACTGGAAAACTGGGTCTCCCATTATGTGGGGGCCTAGGCAGGGTCCAGGAGGAGCAGGCGGTTCCGATGCTTGTCCTGCGTCCCCAGGTAGCCCTGGTGTTGGGTTGTGTCTCCACAGTGGCCAATTGTTCCCTGGAGGACCCCAGAGGGGGGTGAATCCGGCTCTGTTCACCTGCAGTGTAAGTCAAAGCCCAGAGGGCCCAGAGCAGGTCTCAGGTGTGGGATGACCCCGTTCCCACTCTGTCTGGCCCAGAATGCATTGGAGGGACTAGGGGAGGAGGAAGCAGGGGTCACAATCTGTGCATGAGATGCCGCAGGATTACCTCAGGTCTGGAGTGCTGGGACTGCTCTGAGGGCCAGGCATTGAGCCCAAGGAGGACTGAAGGCTGGGGGTTAGGGAGGGATACTACATGGCTGGACTTCTTTTCCCTCTGCCTGTGCCTACGCCTCCCCCACCTCCGTCCCCATTCACTGCCTGAGCATTTTCAGTGCGAGTCACCTGGCACCAGAGCCAAGCCTCCTGCACAGCCCCGGGCAGCTGCTGTGGGGAGGCGGAGGGCAGAGGAGACTCTATTCCCCAAGTGGCACCAGGCTCCAAAGGGGCCCGAGGTGGGAGGCCCTTTGCCCGGGTCTGACCCCATCCCCCAGGCTCACTTGGCCTGGAGTCTCAGAGCCCAGGGGGAGGGCCTATGGACAGCCAGTGGGTTGAAATGGGGCACACCCACTGCCAGCACGAAGAAGGGCCTGGTGGGGTCCCACCGTGTGCCAACGCTCTTGATGTCCTCGAGCCCCTGTTCCTAACACAGGCAGCAGGGAAGTGGTGAGGAGTCCACCCACGCTCCAAGGACAGGGCTGTTGCTACGATTGTTGTCCTTCTCCATGGCCACTGCGTGGGTCTTGGTTTTTTAAAACCCTGAAAAGGTAATGATGGTAGTTATGACAACAGGAGCTTGGAAGTCTGGTTCTGGAGGCCAAAGTGGTGGGTTCGTAGGGACGGGCGAGGACCCACACGCCCTGGGTCTAGACACACCTTCTGCTGGGCTCCAACTGCCTGCCGGTGGGGTTATCCCGCTCTTGTCTAAAGACACCATTTGTGGTGCCTTTAGGGTCACTGCAGGTCCCCCTCTCCTTCTCACAATATTTGCAGAAGTTGGGAGCTGCTGGGCAGATCTCATTTAAGCCAAAAAAGCTTCACCATTATATGCCTGCTGATGCTTTCATTATGAAGCTTATTTTCCAGGATTTGTGGCTCTGCAGTTTTGACTTGAATCATAGTAGAAGTCAGTGGAAGATTCGCTCATTTTGAAATTTTATTTTATGTGGGGAAAATAGCTGAGCTTAAATCGGTTAGGTTGTGCCCTCTGACAGCTGCCACTGGGGAGTCCCTGCACAGCGCAGGCTCCTAGTGGGTGGTGGAGGAGCTCCTGGGGGCTTCTCCTGTTCGCATCTGGAGTCCCAGACGGAAGTCGGGGGCTGCCTGTCACCTTGCCCTGAGGCCTGGTTAAGGCATTTTTCAGCCCTCCCCAGAAGGCCTGAAGACTTCTGAGTTGGGTGAGCTGGCCCCATCCCAGCTCCCCACCAAGCTGTGTGCCTTCATGGTTCTCCACCAGGGTGGGATGCAGGGATGGTGATCTGTGAGCCCCTCACTACATTCTGGTTGTGTCCAAAGGTGCTTCACCATGGGAAGGCTGCTCTCGGCGTTCCTCAGGGCCTGGATGGAGTCCCAAGACCGCATCCCACCTCCTCCAAAGGCTATAGCCATTTGTGAGTGCATTTGACCTTTGCCCTCAGGGTCTGGGTCTGCACTGGAGGGAGGGGAATGAGGGGATGCCCATGGAAACTGTGCGGGGTCACTGGGACCCATCAGACAGTAGGTCTGACAGAGCCACAGGGAGCGAGAGACCACAGGATGCGGGGAAGGGGATGGTGTGAGGGGAAAGTGGACAGGCAGGCCCCAGGGCCATGGGCCACGCTGCTCCTCTCCAGCCCAGAGCTCTGTGCAGGAGTGTAGATCCAGAGTGGCCAGGTCATCCTTTTTGTTTTTGTTTTGTTTTTTTAAAAAGCTAAAAATCTGGCCAGGTGCGGTGGCTCGCGCCTGTAATCCCAGCACTTTGGGAGGCTGAGGCAGGCAGATCACTTGAGGTCAGGAGTTTGAGACTAGCCTGGCCAACGTGGTGAAACCCATCTCTACTAAAATTACAAAATTTAGCTGGAGTTGGTGGCAGGCACCTATAATCACAGGTACTTGGGAGGCTGAGACAGGAGAATTGCTTGAACCCAGGAGGCGGAGGTTGCAGTGAACCGAAATCATGCACTACACTCCAGCCTAGGTGATGAGCGAGACCCTGTCAAAGAAAGAAAGAGGAGAGGAGAGGAGAGATGAGAGAGAGAGAGAGAGGAGAGAGGAGGAAAGAAAGAAAGGAAGGAGGAGAGAGAGGGGAAGAAAGAGAGAAAGAGGGAGAGAGAGAGAGAGAGAGAAGGGAGGGGAGGGGAGGGGAAGGGAAGGGAAGGGAAGAAGGAAGGAAGGAGAAAGAGAGAGAGAGAGAGAGAAAGAAAGAAAGAAAGAAAGAAAGAAAGAAAGAGAAAGAAAGAAGCTAAGAATCTGTAACATACGTTTATGTGGATTCTCCTGATTTTAAGGGGCAACTCTAATTTGGAATGTGTTATGTAATGTTAGATAATAGGTGACGTTTGGCACCTCCTGTTGGTTGGGTGGGCTGAGAGGACTGAATTTTTCCAATACCCTAAACCCCCATTGGGCCGAGACCTGCCCGCTAGGCCCTATTTGGCTCCATGCCTGCTCTCCCTGTGCCCCCTGGGAAGACACAGAGGCGGTGGGTCTCCTGGTGGGAAGGGGACTCTAAGAATTACTTCCAGCCCCATAGGACCCCCATGAAGCCAGACCCCAAGCGGTCCATGAGCAGAGCATCTCCTGGGCCCCGCTGACCAACAGTGGCTGCACAGAGCCCCTCGGTGGCGCTGTTTGGTTCAGCAGCCGGGAGTCCTGCCAGATACCTGTTCACCATTCAGGTCAGGCAGGGGACCTGGGAGGTCTAAGAGGTGACTGGTCAGCAGAGATAAAGGGGAGGCAAGGGCCAGGGAGTGGGGTTCTGGGGAGCACACCTAATTAAAACCTCCTTCATTTATGTACAGTTACCCACGTGCAAATATTTGCACCCACTGGCAAGCTTCTGTTGCTGTAGCAAAGGAAGAATCATTTTGAGCAAAGCCTTCCTGCGAGTGAGCACTCTCTCCAGTATCCACCTGGGGATGGGGGTGTGGGTGCCCATGGGTGTAAATGGAGGAGGATTTCTGACTTGGCAGCCTGCTTCCCACAGTGATGGGGTGTGGCAGGCATGGCCATCCTGGCTCCCTTTCTGCCCTGCCTCCAGCACCGTGGCAGCCACACCCAGCAAGAGTCCCTTTGGAGAAGAGCCTGGCCTGACCCAGCAAGGGACACTTTGCAGATTTGCCTTCCCTACTGCCTCTGTGTCATGGCGATGTTCCCGGGGCTGGGAGAGGGATCCGAGACTCCTGAGAGCATTCAAGGAGGTGGCATCTGGGGGTGTGGTGTGGGCACTGATGATGGTGTAAGCATTCAGTGCCTACTGTGTACCAGGCACTGTGTTTTACATGCTTTACTGATATCCTCATGCCAGAGCCTCGCTGCATCCGTCTGTATTTTACAGATGGGAAAACTGAAGCACAGAGAGGCAAAGTCACTTGCCCAAGGTCACACAGCCAGGAAATGTCAGTGCTTGAACTAAAATCCCGGTCCTCAGATCCCAAAGGTCTGAAGTCTTCTTGGTGACCTGACAACCACTCAGGGCTGGGAGCAAGCACCACGCTATGAGATGCATGGCATTGGACGGCCAGCCTGGGTTAGAGGTTGGGGGCTGCACGGCACTGCCCTGCAGACTATTGGGGTATGCTTCATTCCTGCTCACAGCAGATACGTTCTGTTTCTTGTGCACACGTGTGTGTGTCCTGGTGAAGGGTCAGGTGTCCCTGTGTGTGCATGTGTGTGTGCATCTGGCTCTCACCCATAATCCTGGCTGTGTACAAGTATGTGTGCTCACCCCGGTATTACCGTACACCTATGGGTGGACAGGTGCCTCATGGCTCATGTGGAAAGCACTTCACCTTGAAGTCTGGGCTGGCTGCTGTGAGCCAACCCTGACAATGTCACCTGCCAGGTCATGGGCCAGGCAGGGGCAAATGACTTGGGTCCCACAGGGTGAGTTGTCTGTCGGTTGTCAGCCACAGAATTGGGTGACAAATTGCCATTCCAGCAGGCACTCAGCAAAGCCAATTATTGTAACCCCTTGCCCACGACCCGCACAGACCAAATAATGAAATTACATTCATAATATTTCAGGTCGAGTGATCGCTGCTTGAATTAGTTCCTTCCCAGAAGCCAGCCAGAAGTAGCGGCAGTAATTAAAGGATTTTCTGGGCTTAAATCAACCGTGCGCGTCAAGCGTGTACAACACACAGGGCTTGCAAAATGTGTGCAGGCCTCATCCCTTCACTGGGGAGTGAAAAGGACAGGTCGAGATTGTGGGAGGACCACAGGCCGGGAGGAGGTGGGTTCTTCCTGCTGGGGAGAATTTCCACTTTCACTCATTTATTTTAGAGGCATTTACTGAAAGATCCCTGCTTCAATGGGGCTTCACAGTGAGTAAGGTGATGGGGACTTTCTGGGGTCCACCCTGACTCCTCCCAAGCAGGCATTTTAGCAGTGTTGCAAGGGTGGGGTGCTCTGTTGCCCAAACTAAAGTGAAGGTCAGAGTTCACTGCAGCTTTAAACTCCTGGGCTCAAGCGATCCTCCCACCTCAGCTTCCCCAGTAACTGGGACCACAGGCATGTGCCACTAAGCCTGGCTGACTTTTAAATTTTTCTGTAGAGACAGGGTCTTGCTGTGTTGCCCAGGTTAGTCTTGAACTCCTGGCCTCAAGTGATTCTCCTGCCTTGGCCTGCCAAAGTGCTGGGATTACATGTGTGAGCCACCTTGCCTGGACTAATTTTAGGATATTTCCACTGCCCCCACCACCAAATCTTTTGTGCCCATTTCAATCACTCCCCATTTCCACCCTCAGTCCCAGGCAACCACACATCTCCTTTTTATCACTCTAGCGCTACCCTTTCTGAACATTTCGTATCAATGTAATCATACACTGTGTGGTCTATTATATCTGATTTCTTTCACTCTGCATAACGTTTTTGAGACTCATATTTTTTGATATTTACTCATATCAGTTTGTTTCTTTTTATTGCCAAATAATATTATTCTATTATATGGAATTGTGGTTGATGTGTTCACCAGCTGATGGATATTGGATTTTTTATACTTTTGGCTATTACGACTAGTGCTGCTATGAACATTCATGTGAAAATTTTTGTGCAAACCTATGTTTTCGTTTTTCTCGGGTAGATATTTAGGAGTAGAATAGCTAGGTTGTAATAGTAAATTTACGTTAAATTTAAGGGATACTGACAAACTGTTAGCTAAAATTGCTGTACCATTTTACATTCTCACCAGCAGGGTATGAAGGTTCCAATTGCTCCGCATTCTCATCAAGACTTGTTATTATCTGTCTTTTTAATTATAGCTATTCTAGTGGGTGTAAAGTGGTGTCTCATTGTAGTTTTGATTTGTGTCTCTCTAATGACTACTATTGAGCATATTTTCATGTGCTTCTTAGCCATTTGGATACATTCTTTAGTGAAATGTCTATTTAAGGCTTGGCCCATTTTAAAAATTGGGTTATTTGTCTTTTTATTGTGTTGTAATATTTTCTAGATGTAAGTATTATTCAATTCGCAAATAACTTATCCCATCTGTGGCTTGTCTTTTCATTTTCTTAATGGTGTCTTTTGGAGCGGAAAAGTTTTTAAATTTGAAAAAGTGCAATTCATCATTTTTTTTGTTTGATTGATCATGCTTTTTGTGTTGTATCTAAGAAATTTTTTCCTAATCTTAGTCATGAAGATTTTCTCTTACGTTTTCTTCTAAGTTTTTTAGTTTTGGCTGTTACATCTGTGTCTGTGGTCCATTTTGAGCCATGTTTTGTGTATTGTGTGAGGTCTGACTTCTTCTCTTTGCATGTGAATATCCAATTATCCCAGTTCCCAGCACGTGCTAAAGACTATCTGTTCCCTATCAAATTGCCTTCACACTTTGGTCAAAAATAAATTGACCATAAATTTAAGAGTTTGTTTTTGGAATCTCAATTTATTTCATTGATCTGTATATGTATTCTTTTGCCAATAGTGCAATGTCTTGATTAGTATAGATTTATAATTAAAAGTTGTGAAATCAGGAAGTGTAAATCCTTCAGCTTTGTTCTTTTTCAAAATCATTTTGGGTATTCTGAGTCTTTTGCATTTCCATGTAAATTTTAGGATCAGCTTGTCAATTTCTGCCAAAAAGAACAACACCTGCTGGGACTTGATAGGAACGGCACTGATTTTAATAATAAACTTGAGAGAATTGTCTTCTTAACAATATGGAGTCTTCCAATCCATGAACATGGAATGTCTCTCCACTTATTTAAATCATCTTTAATTCTTCTTAGCAGTATATTGTAGCTTTCAGTATACAAGTCTCATCTTTCTTTAGTTAAATTTATTCCTAAGTATTTTACTCTTTTTGATGCTATAGTGAATGGAATTGTTTTTCTAATTTAATTTTGGGATCGTTCATTGCTGATATATAGAAATACAGTTGACTTTTGTATATTTATCTTGGAACCTGTAATTTGTAAGTTAATCCTAATAGTTTATGTAAATTCCCTAGGATTTACTACATACAGGATTATGCTGTCTGCAAATAATGAGATGTTTACATCTTCATTTCCAACTTGAATGCCTTTTATTTCTTTTTCCTGCCTGATTGAACTGACTAGAACCTCTAGTATAGTAGGAAGCTGAAGTGGTGAGAGTAGACATTCATGCTTTATTCCGGATCTTAGGGGAAAAACATTCCATCTTTCACCAATAAGTATAATGGTTGCTCTAGGATTTTTGTAGATGACTTTTATGACTTTGAGGAAATTCCCTTCTACTACTAGTTTATTAGAAAAAAAATTTTAACTATGAATTGGTGTTGGATTTTGTCAAATACTTGTTCTACATCTGTTGAGATGATTATGTTGTTACATCCTTTATTCTCTCAAAAGGGTGTATTATATTGATACATTAGCCTCACATTCTTGTGATAAATCTCACTTGGTCATGGCGTATAATCCTTTTTATATGTTGCTGAATTAAGTTTGCTTAAATTATGTTGTGGGTTTTTTTTTTTTTTTGAGGGATAGTTGTAGTTTTCTTGTGATGTCTTTGTCTGGCTTTGCTATCAGATTAATACAGGTTTTAAAATGAGTTGGAAAGTGTTTTTTCCTCCTCCTACCCTATTTCTCTGGAATAGTTTAGGGAGGATTGGCATTATTTCTTTTAAAATGTTTGTTAGAATTTATCAGTGAAGATATCTGAGACTAGACTTTTCTTTGTGAGACATTCCTTTTTTTAAAGATGGAGTTTTGCTATGTTGCCCAGGCTGGCCTCTAACTCCTGGGCTCAAGACAGTCTCCTGCCTCAGCCTCCTAAGTAGCTGGGACTACAGGTACATGCCACTACACCTGGCTCCAGACATTAAAATTTTAAATTTCTAGTTCTCTGTCTTCACCATAGGTCTACTCAGGGTTTCTATTTCTTCTTGAGTCAGCTTTAGTCTTTCTAGAACTTTGTTCATATCATTCAAATTGTCTCATTTGTTTAGCAACCACCACCATTTAAAAAGTTTGGGCCAGGCACGGTGGCTCACATCTGTTCTGTCATTTCATTTTGGGAAAGAATCTACCAGGCTTCTCACTCAGCTCTTCCAGAAGCAGTAAGTCTGGGACTGGGATCTTGATGTCTACACAGACAGGACATGAGGTCTCTGACTCAACCACAGTGCTGAGCTGGAAGTGCAGCTGCTCCGTAAATAGAGCCCTCAGAAGGTATTAGAACCTCTGGCCATTGGTGGAGTATGTTGGGACAATCCTAGTTTACACCTGTGGCCTGATGTAATTATTATCAGTGCCCCTTCACTCTCAGAAGTGGGTTTATTTGATGATAAATGATATCGTCATTGTGTAGTATAAGTTATTGTGTACTTCTGTAAGAAGAAAATGTAACCAGAAAGAATGGATACAAGAAATAGTAGTAAGGAAATAAATTGTAGGAACATCGTTAAGTGTAAATAAGTATTTATTTATTTATTTATTTATTTATTTTGAGACAGACTCTCTGTCACCCAGGCTGGAGTGCAGTGGCATGATCTTGGATCACTGCAACCTCCATCTCCCAGGTTCAGGCAATTCTTGTGCCTCAGCCTCCTGAGTACCTGGGAGTATAGGTGCACGCCACCGCACCCAGCTAATTTTTGTATTTTTTAATAGAGATGAGGTTTCACCATGTTGGCCAGGCTGGTCTCGAACTCCTGACCCCAAATGATCAGCCCGCCTTGGCCTCCCAAAGTGCTGGGATTACAGGTGTGAGCCACCACGCCTGGCCAATATTTACTTAAAAAATAATAAACACTAATTTTGTCAGTGTGTAAGAACAGCCATAATGTGGAAGTTTAGACGGGAAACCGTAATTGGAGTGAAAAGGTCTAAGATCTTTATGTTGTTAGGGAAGACAAAAAGAATAGTAAAAAACAAAACAAAACAACTTTGGACTTTATTTAAAACAAGCCTAGTCACTGGAATTGTGATGTTTATCTTCTGGCCTCTGCACTGACCCCTCCCAGTACAGCCCACTCCTAGAGCTGGGTGGCTGTTTAATCACTTCCCATTCACCCTACTGGTGAGGGGGAATTCCCAACCCATGGTTATGGGCGTGGCCAACACTCAACACTGGACAGAAGAGATCAACAGTAGTTTATTCGTTATTACGCCCAAGCCTGGGGGAGGAGGATTGCAGGGACTGCACTCAGAAACAGGGTGGACAAGCGGGGCTGTGGGAGGCAGGCTTTGTAATATCAAGAAAGTGATACTGGTTGCTGCGAGGATGTCATGGGCTTGTTTGAATAATTCCACGGGCAGATAGGGAATGAAACATGCTACTTGTGGATCAGCAGTCACTGTGCTTAGTCCCTTGATAAGGAGGTCATTTGGCTGGGGGACTTATCCAAGGGAACAGTGGGGAGGGGAACATGCCATTAGTCCATTTGCAATGCCCCCCTGCCCACACTTGCTCCAGGTGTCAAAGTAGCACATAATTTTAAGGGTCTTAACTTTAGGCCTTGCACCACAGTGGCAGACTGTCTCACAGGAACCTAAGGGTGGGAGCACTTTCTCTATCCTGAGTGGGGCTGCCCCAAGCCAAGTGAGTTGAGGAGGAGGCTCCTTGGGGGACTCAAGACCCCCACCCCCAACTTTGGTGCTGGGATCTCCCCTCAGTGTCTGCCCTGATCACCCTCTGCCCTCCCACTCTACCTGTCTGTATGTTAGTCTCTACCATCTGTCCATCTTCACTTTCAGGGACATGCTGTCAAAATCTATAGCCCTGGGGCTCATTTGTGGCTCCTCCTTCAATGATGTATATGGAGGCTGGCCAACCCCTGTGGCCTTCGCCCCTTGGAGAGCAGCCGGGCATCACTGATGAGGTGCTGAGCCCAGCATCGGATGGCTGGCGCTCATACTCAACACCAGCCATAGGCAACCCCAGCCTCTGACATCGGCCCCCCCATCCCTCACACACATGAGGGGGTTCGTAGCCTAGCAGTGCTCACTGTCATCCCAAGACCTAGTGTGATTCTATGGGGGAGCGCAGGTGAAGTTCACCTGCTGCTTCTCCCCACCCACAGCGGTCTGTGGAGATGCCACATCTTCCTTTCAAGATCTGAGCTCTCCTGATGGAGGAATGAGGATTGGCTCCCCTGGTAGGGCACTATTTCATGGGAGATGCAATGTGAGATGCGATGGTGCCCTCTCAGGGGAGCCAATTCTCATGCAATGGCATGCTTGGTGAGTGACATTCTCATGAATACCACTGCAGCCTGGGCACTTGGCCAAGCAGCTGCCCACTTCCCTGTTTTCCTCCAGGGTCTCCATTTCTCCTGGGAGCATATAGCTCTCAGGTAAAACCTGAGTATTCTGAGTTATGGCCACTGGGGAGGCTGGCACTGGGGTTTTTTTTGTTTTTGTTTTTGTTTTTTTGTGACACAGTCTTGCTCTGTCGCCCTGGCTGGAGTGCGATGATGCCATCTGGGCTCACTGCAACCTCCACCTCCCAGGTTCAAGTGCCTCTGTCTGCCTCCTAAGTAGCTGGGATTACAGGCACCTGCCACCATGTCTGGCTAATTTTTGTATTTTTAGTAGAGACGGGGTTTCACCATCTTGGCCAGACTGGTCTCAAACTCCTGACTTCAAGTGGGCACCCACCTTGGCCTCCCAGTGTTGGAATTACAGGCGTGAGCTACCACACCGGGCCAGTGGGAGCTTTGAACCTGCCATTCTTTTAAGCTGCAGAATCCCTGACAGAGCCTGGCTGAGGAATGCGGGACTCGGGGCAAGAACAGCCTGAACACTGTGGCTTCCTTCAATCTACCTGCACCAGGAGGGGCAGGCGTTGCTTAGAACAACAGTTCTCAACCTTGACTGCTAGTTAGAACCACCTGTGGAGGTGTAACAAACCTCAGTGTCCTCTACGGAAAACAGTATGGAGATTTCTCAAACAACTAAAAATAGAACTACCATTTGATCCTGCAGTTCAACTACTGGGCTATCTACCCAAAGGAAAAGAAGTCACCCTATAAAAAAGACACCTGCTTCATATGTTTCTTGCAACAGTACTATTCACAATAGCTAAGCCTTGGAATCAACCTAAATGTCCACCAAGAGAGAATTAGATAAAGAAAATGTGGTACACATATACCATGGAATACTATGCAACCATAAAAAAGAATGAAATCATGTCTTTTGCTGCAACACGGATGGAACTGGAGGCCACTATCCTAAGTGAAATAACTCAGAAATAGTCAAATACCACATGTTCTCACTAAGTGGGAGCTAAACAACGGGTACCCATGGACATACAGAATGGAATGATAGACATGGAGACTCAAAGGTGGGAGGATAGGAACGGCACGAGGAAAGAAAAGTACCTATTGGGTACAAAGCACACTGTTTGGGTGATGGGTACACTAAAAGCCTGGACTTCAACACTGATATGGTTTGGCTGTGTCCCCATCCAAATCTCATCTTGAATTGTAGCTCCCATAATTCCCACGTGTTGTGGGAGGGACCCAGTGGGAGATAATTGAATCATGGGGTCGGTTTCCCCCATACTGTTCTCATGGTAAGTCTCATGAGGTCTGATGGTTTGATAAGGGGTTTCCAACCCTTTTGCTTGGCTCTCATTCTGTCTTGTCTGCTGCCATGTAAGATGTGTCTTTCACCTTCTGCCATGATTGTGAGGCCTCCCCGGCCACATGGAACGGTGAGTCCAATAAACCTCTTTCTTTTGTAAATTGCCCAGTCTCAAGTATGTCTTTATCAGCAGCATGAAAATGGACAGATACACCTCTGCAGCCCACCTTGAGAGATTCAGCCAGCCCCTCCCTCTACAGGCTCGGTCCCAGCACCGTGGTGGCTGTCACTTCTCCCACCATCCTGCTCCTCAAGATCACTCCTCCCACACAATTGCTCTGTTCATATTTGCCCTGTTGCCCTCCAAGGTTCTCCAGTCAGGAAAGAATTTTGGCCCTGCCCTTGACCAAGTCACTTTCTCACGCTGTGCCCTGGTTCTCCCCTTCCCCACTCGCCCAGGCCCACTCCCCCACTTGCTATTTGGTCAAGGCCATGGACATATGTGAATGCCAGAAGCTCCCAGTCCCCTCTCTGGCTGTGGTATCATCTGCTTTGTCCCGCTGTCTCCAGCATGATCTCAGCTCCTGCTGGGGCTCAGACCCATGTGGGTAACATGGGGCTCTTGGCTGGGTGGTAGCAGTTTCTCCTGGAAACTGGGGTCAGGGAGAGAAAGCAGTGACACAGAGGGCCTGTTTCTGAACAGATAGATAGGATCAGAGCTTGAGAGACAACTTGATAGGACAGTGATTTAGGAAATGAAAGGCAGAATTTCCTTGGACCTATCAGCTCTGCATCCCAGCATGCTTCTGGTTGCCTTGACAACTCAACAGGTTAAACTTTTCTGGGCATCCGTGTCTGCTCAGGCCGGAGGTGACAGGACCCCTGGAGGTGTGCAGATCTTCAGCAGGCAGACGACTTGGAGCTCAGGCTGACCTTCACCTTGCTGGGCTAGCTGGCCTTGGGTTGTCCCTGGCTGCCTGCATGAGCTTATGATCATGTCCAACCAGCTGCCCCTGCCTCCTATCCCTCCTATCCATCCATCCATTCATCCATCTGTTTATCCAGTAAGCAGTCATTGAGCACCTGCTGTGTGCCTGGCCTCATGTTAGCTTCTCCAGGCAGGTACACGAGTTCCTGGCCCTCTCTCCAGGTCAAACAGGAATAAGCGGGGAGGTCAGGAAGTCCATAGAAGTTTTGCTCCTGGCACATGTGTGGGCACATTTAGAAAGATACTCTCAACACATGCAGTGTTGCAAGCCTGTCGCCCAACGTCTACCAGGCCCTTCTCATAGACACATCATTTGCAAAAACAAAAACAGTCTGTTTTCCTTCACTTAACACTGCAGGGTGGACCTCTTAACCTCTTTCCATGTCGAGATGGATTTTTTTCACCCATTTCAGTGGCTTTACGGTGTTCATTGTAAAGATGCACCATTAGTTTCTTTAGCCAGCTCCTTTCTGGTTCATATTTAAACTGTTTCTAGTTTTTTTTTTTTTTTTTTTTTGTTGAGACGGAGTTTCGCTCTGTCGCCCAGGCTGGAGTGCAGTGGCCGGATCTCAGCTCACTGCAAGCTCCGCCTCCCGGGTTACGCCATTCTCCTGCCTCAGCCTCCCGAGTAGCTGGGACTACAGGCGCCCGCCACCTCGCCCGGCTAGTTTTCTGTATTTTTTTTAGTAGAGACGGGGTTTCACCGTGTTAGCCAGGGTGGTCTTGATCTCCTGACCTCGTGATCCGCCCGTCTCGGCCTCCCAAAGTGCTGGGATTACAGGCTTGAGCCACCGCGCCCGGCCAACTGTTTCTAGTTTTATGGCTATTCCTGAATTAATTCTGTTTCCTCTGATGTCATCTTTTTCTGTTTGCTTCATTTGATGTCTCTTGTGGTAGAGGCTGTCCTCAGATGCTCGGTGAGCCCTAGTTACCCATTCGTAGTTGAGAGTGGCGCACTAAACATCTGATTGGTTTTATTTTGTTTTTGAGACAGGGTGTCGCTCGGTCACCCAGTCTGAAGTACAGTGGCCCGATCACGACTCACTGCAGCTTCCACTTCCTAGGCTCAAGCAATCCTCCCACCCCAGCCTTTTCAGTTGCTGGGACTACGGGTGTGTGCCACCATGCTTGCCTAATTTTGTTTCATTTTTGTAGAGACAAGGTCTTACTCTGTTGCCCAGGCTGATCTTGAACTCCTGGCTGAAGTGATCCTCCCGCCTTGGCCTCTCAAGGTGCTGGAATTACAGATGTGAGCCACCACACCCGGCCACCTGATGTTGTAATCAGAAGAGGGGGGAAGAGCTTTCTTCAGGGTATTTGAGTGAAGAGTCAGCCAAAGACCCTGAAACCCTCTCTTGGTTCCAAGGGAGAGTCATCAGTTGGCTAGGGTTGCCGTAACAAAGTATCATGGACTAAGTGGCTTAAACAACAGAAATGTGTGTTCTCACAGTCCTGGAGGCCAGAAATCTGAGATCAAGGCATTGGGCAGGGTTGGTTTCTTCTGGGACCTTTCTCCTGGGTTTCTAGATGGCCATCTTCTCCCTGTGTCCTCCCATGGATTTTCCTCTGCCCTGTCTGCATCAGAATTTCCTCTTTATAAGGATACCCATTATAGGGATCATTAGGGTCCACTCTAATGACTCCATTTTTGATACTGGTGGGACTGGGGGAGGTCCTCGAACGCCAGTGGGGCCTCAACCCTAGCCAGTGTCCAGGCTCTTGACACCCTTGCAAGAAGGAATTCAAAAAATAGTGCAAATATGGGGATTTATTACAAAGTGAAAAGTACATGCTCTGGCTAGGTGAGGTGGCTCACACTTATAATCCCAGCACTTTGGGAGGCCGAAGCAGGCAGATCACCTGAGGTTGGGAGTTCGAGACCAGCCTGACCAATATGGTGAGACCTTGTCTCTGCTAGAAATACAAAAATTAGCCGGGTGTGATGGTGTACACCTGTAGTCCCAGCTTCTCGGGAGGCTGAGTCAGAAGAATTGCTTGAACCCAGGAGGCGGAGGTTGCAGTGAGCCATGATTGCACCACTGCACTCCAGCCTGGGCAACAGAGCGAGACTCTGTCTCAAAAAAGAAAAAAATACACGCTTAAGAAAGGAGTGCCGGCAGACTTAAGAGTTGCGTGGTGGGCTGTGGGGCTGCTACCTTTATGGGTTTCTTTAATCCAGGGGTGGAATATTCATGAAAATTCCTGGGGAAAAAGTGGAGATTTCCTAGAACTGTAGTGCCACACATTTTTACACCAAACACGGGTGGTCTCGGAATTGTCATGGTGCTGGTGGGTGAGTGAGTTAGGATGTCAGTGAGCATACAGCGAGGTCCTAGGAGAAACCGAGGTCATATCATGTGCCATGTTGGGCCCAGTTGCTCTTCGCCAGCTTGGTCCACACCCTGCTTTTCAGAGTCTTGTCAGCCCATAGGCTCGAGTCATGTGAAACTACTGCCTGGAATTTTTATTCTCCTGTGGCCACCCTGTATTATTCCTGTCTCATTTTAACTTAATTACCTCTGCAAAGACTCTATCTGCAGTTACAGTCACAGGTACTGGGGGTTAGGACTTCAAGGTGGATTTGGAGGGGAATGCAGTTCACTCTATACCAAGCGGACTTGCAGTCTCCATCCTGGCAGAAGACCCCCAGTGTGTGCAGGACAGGAAGGCAGCCAGGGCTTTGATCATTCCGTCTGAAGCCTCCTAGTTAGTCCTCCGATTACAGTGTTCCCTGCTTCTCCTCCCAGCTTGGAGTCCATAGGTTATTTGTAGTTTCCTCAGCAGATATATCTTCCATCTCCCACCAGGGATGCAGTAGGGGATAGTTGCCTGGTCACTGGATTTTCTTTTTCTCTTTCTCTTTCTCTCTCTCTCTCTCTTTCTCTCTCTCTCTCTCTCTCTCTCTCTCTCTGTCTCTCTCTCTCTCTCTCTTTCTTTCTTTCTTTCTCCTTCCTTCCTTCCTTCCTTTTTTTTTTTCCAGACTCTTGCTCTGTTGCCCAGGCTGGACTACAGTGGCCCAAACATAGCTCACTGCTGCTTTGAACTCCTGATCTTAAGTGATCCTCCCATCTTTGTCTCCCCAAGTGCTGAGATTACAGGTGTAAGCCGCTGTGCCCAACTGCCACTAGATTTTTAAGCCCTCATTTCACCCCAGCAATCTGCCTGTCCTGGTACTTCCAAGTCTCAAAACTTGCTGCATTCTGTGGGACAAGGCAGTCTTCCCTGCACTCCTCTGCAGCTCAGCTAGCGTGTCCCCTTCACCCTGTAGAATCTGCTCCCACCCTCCGTCCCCTTCCCATCTTCCACAATCGTATTGCAATCTGGCATCTGCTGCTGTTCCTCTCTAGCTCTCTTCGTTACCGTGAACCCCTCTGTTTCATTCCTTCGCTGTCATTATGCTGGGATCTCAGGAAGAAGATGAGCTCAACACACACGTTCAGTCCCTGTGTTTACCCAGAATCCTCCTGGCTTCTCCCCAAGAAGAGGTCAGAGCCACGGTCTGCAGAGGAGGGCGTTGAGGCAGCTCAGCCAGCATGAGGCTGTCCCTGAAGGATCCAGTGGGGAGAGGTCACGGTCCCCTAGGGCTGAGGAGGGAGAGAGACAGAGCTGTGGGCGGGGCCTGTGCATCTGTCCTTGGAGTCCTGAAGTGTTGAATCTCTGTTGCTACTGAGAGGGAAGGAGGCCTCCAGGTCTTGCTCTGCACTTTCGGGGGCTCTAGTCTTGTTGGAGAGGTGTCCCTTCCCTCCAGAGCTTCCACCCCAGACCTGGGCTCCCAGGACCGGACATGCCCAGCCTCCTGTCCCCCACCCCCCTGCCAGTGATGTCATAGGTGTGACACTCTGCAGCCAAAGACCAGGCGAACCCAGGCGGGTGTCTACCACCTCCAAAATAAAACGTGTTTTCCAAACTGTTGCTGAAGCTGCTAAAATGTTTTGTAAAACGTTTACACTTCCCTTGATATAAGGCAAATACCTTCTGTCAGCTGGGGGTGGGCCGGGTGGGGGAGCCCTGTGTCGGGAGGCAGGATCAAGTGGCTCTGGTGTCATTGGTGACGGCCATGGCTGTTCACTCCCGGTGGAATTTTCCTTTCAAGGTCTCTCTGTCCTTGTTGGGGAGATGGGGACTGGGTCCTCAGACACTTCTGTTTTAGGAAGCCTAAGCTCACTGAGGAATTGTTCTAGGGGAAGTGTCTTTGAAGTAGGTGAGGCAGACACGAAGTCCAAAGCTGAGGGGATGGGGAATTGCCCAAGATGAGTGTTCCCTGGGGAGTGGCAACCGTCCCTGGAGGTGGCAGGTGCTGAGAAACAGGACTCGGGGGGACACCTGGGGAGACTGGACTGCAGCCCCAGGGCTGACTTCCCAGCCGCCTGACCAGAGGGGATGGAAGGCAGAGATCCCCCAGACACTCCAGGCTGTCTGGGTCCAGGGAGCTTCACAGGGCCCTAGAGAGGAGGGTGGGGACCTGGAACAATTTACTGTGAGTTACAAAAAAAAAAAAAAATCACATGCAGTCGGACCATGCACAGCGAGCCAGGCTTTACACTCAAGCATGACCCGTGGTACCCACTGTCTCCTCCAGCAGCTCTCTGGAAAGCCAGGGAAGCCAGCTCGTCCTGACCTCTGTGACTGCAGCAGTCGCTCTGGCACTAGATGGAAATGGAAAGGCTTCAGGCCGCACACGAGGCCCTGTGGCTCCAGCTTGCCCTCTGGGAGAGCTTCAGCACCACGTGTTCTCTTCTAGCCAGCGCTGTGGTGGCGGCAGCCTCATGGTCTGTGCACACAGCTCCTCCGCCAGGCTGGAGTCACCCTCTGTGCCCAGAAATTCCCACGGAAGAAGGGCATGGGTGGCTCCCCATACCATGGGGAGGAACAGGAGGGACTGTGTGGGCCTGGTGGTGACATGGACACATGACATACACCCATACATGTACCACACATACACACGTACACACCCCATACCCCATACACACACCACACATACACACCCCAACACCCCATACCCTATACACATTCCACACGTACACCACACATAAACACAGGGGCCACACACACATCACATATACACACTGCACACATGCACCATACATACATACACACCGCACGTGCATCACACATCCATATACACATACCCCGCATACACCACACATGCACACATGTGCCACACACACATACACACACTACACATGCACCACACATCCCACACACATGTGCCACACACATGCACCACATGTATACACACAGCACACACATGCACTACACATATGTACCCACACCACGCACATGCACACAGCACACATATGCGCGGTACATAGACAGACACCACACATATATACACATACCATACATACACACCACACATACCCACACTGCACACACATGCGCCACACATACACACTGCACACCACAGACACACCACATATGCTTGCCACACACACGGAATGCATGCAGCACACACACTCTGCCCATTGGCCTCTGTCCACCAGCCAAAGCTCCTCTGCCAACCCTGGCATCTGCTTACTGTGGAGGGGCAGCCCTTTTCTTCCTGGGACTCCCACAGTAAGCTGAGCAGAGCACACTGCTGAGAGCTAGAACTTCTCCGTTCAAGGCCGTGGGGACACAGGAGGCAGGGAGCTGTGTCCTGTGGGCAGGACCCAGGGCAGGCAGTGGTATGCAGTGTCAGGAGCCTCCAGGGCAGGCCCCCACTCCCCTATCCTCCTTCCACCATGCAGTTCCTTCCCCCTGCAGGGGTCAGCTTAGCCTGGGAGCTGGGGCCAGTTCAGGGGCTTCCACATCAGTGATAGCCATGTCCATAACAGCTGAAAGCAGAGCGGCCACCAGCACTGGCCCGACCTAGACGCAGGGAGGAGTGGTGCTCAGACCTGGCCCAAGCCAGGGTGGCTGCAGCTTGGTCTGACCAGAGACACCCTGTCTGTCCTAAGCCTGCCCCTCTAGCCATCCCAGGTTCAGGGCCACTCATCTCAGCTCTGTCCGGTCTGTGGAAATAGGAAATCACAGTCCATGTAATCACAAGGGAATCATTTGTGGGAGACAACTGGACCCATCCAGAAAGGTAGTGCTCTTGGTGACCCTCTCTGGGGGCCCATGGCCATGCCTGGAAGCCCTATTTCAGGGTCCTTGGAGTCAGCATTGGCTCCAGCAGCATGCGTTTGCCTTGACGCCAGCAGATGGAGCCCTGAGCCAGCTCACAACCCTCCAGTCCCCAGTCCTTCTCCATCTTCTGTCCTCTGAGATCAGGCTTCCTCCAGGACAGAGCCCAGGTGTCTTCCTGTCTCTGAACACCCACAGTCACCTTCCTGCACTGCATCACCACAGTGTGTGCAAGGCCTAACACTGCTATGCTAGGTTCTTAACACGTCTATTGTGTGGTTGGATGGATGGACAGATGGATGCGTGGATGGGGAGTAGGAAGATGGATAGATGGATGATGGGTGGGTGGGTCGGTGGATGGATGGTTGGAGGGATGGATGGGTAGATAGGTGGATGGACAGATTGATGGAAAGATGGATGGGTGGGTAGGTGAGTGGGCATATGGATGGATGGTTGGATTGATGGATGGATGGATGGATGGATGGATGGATGATGGATGGATGGATGGATTGATGGATGGATGGATGAGTAGGCAGATAGATGGATGTGTGGGCAGGTGGGTAGATGGATGGAGGGATGTATGAATGGATGGAGGGAAGGGTGGATGGATAGATTAATGGAAGGATGGATGGATGGAAAGTTGGACAAATGGGTAGGTGAGTGGGCAAATGGATGCATGTGTGGGCAGATAGGTGATGGAGCGATAGATGTTTGTATAGAGGGATGGATGGATGGATGGACAGATGGATGGGTGGGTGGGTGAGTGGGCAGATGAATGGATGGATGGATAGATGGAAAGATGGACAGAGAGGTAGTGAGTGGGCAGATGGATGGCCCACTCATCCAGACTGATGGATGAGACGGATGGATGGATGGATGGATGGATGGATGGATGGATGGATGGAGGGATGGATGAATAGATGAATGGATTGGATGGACAGATAGATGGGAAGATGGACAGATAGGTGGGTGGGTGGGCAGATGGATGGATGGGTGGGTAGACAGACTGGATGAGCTGAATGAATAGGTGAATGGAAGGTGGGAGGGAGAGTGATAGATTAATGAACAGATGGATGGAAAGATGGACAGATGGGTGGGTGCATGGGCAGATGGATGGATGGATGGGTGGACAGACTGATGGATGAGATGGATGGATGGATGGATGGATGGACGGACAGATGGATGGATGGACAGACGGATGGGTAGATATATGTAGTAAAAGAAGGAAATACATGAGGAGAGGCAAAGATTTGTTAGTAGACTGAATCAGAGCCCCTAAATTCTCTCAGGAAACAGGTTGAAACTAAATTCTCTCAGGAAACAGGTTGAAAGCTTAACATCATCTCCAGAAGGTATTTTCTTGCAGTTCTCACACCCAGCATTCCTGTGGTCTTGTCATCAGGCTGCCTCTGGTCCTGCTTTTGTTACCGCTTTGTTCCTTGGTTGCACCCCTTCCCCTCTTCCCTGGGGCTGGGAATTCTCAATTGGTAACACGAACCTGGAGGGGATGTGAATGGAGATGAGGTTTCTGGGGAGAAACAACTGTTTCCCACCCCGAGCATAACTCCTGGCCCATCATGGGCCTTGGGAAGCCACCCCCAGATCCTCCACCCCCACCTCTCTTTTCTCCCTGCTTTGATGTTCTCGAGTTAGTCTTGGCTCAGCCTCTACAGCTGCTGATATGAATACACTAAGTGGATCAATAACATGTCAGTCCTTTGCCAGGAGCAAGGGGAAGAGGGGGTCTGCATCTATCAAGTGCTGAGTGACAGCTAATCATTTTTCACCTGGCATTCACCCTTGCAAAGATAAGCACAGCTCTGCTGGGAACAAGAAGGCAACATCAGAGGCTCCCCTGCCCCACTTCCTGTAGAGCCCAGGGCAGTAGCCTGGCTCACATTTCCACTCCCTATGCGTGATCCCGTGTTGAGTGCGGGGCTCCATGGGAATGTGTGCACACCCTGGGTTTATGAGCACATGTGTCTGTAGGTAGAATTGGATCTGTGTGTGGGCGTGCATGCCTGGAGGCTGAATACCTGTGAGTGTGTGCATATCTGAGTATTTGTTTGAGAATGTGCATGACTGTATATGTGTAGATGTCTGTGTGCACATCCATGCAGATGTCAGTATCCATGTGAGTGTGTGCATGCACAGGCACCTAGGAGCATGTGTTTGACCATTTGTGTGCATGTGTGTGTCTACGCAAAGGTGTGTGCAGGGCCTGTGTTCATCATCAAGGTGTTGCTGTATACGCCAGCATCTGCATCTCCCTTGGTTACCCTTGAGTCCTCTCTCTAGGAGATGGGATTCCCTGCAGGCTGTCCTTCCCTGGGCCATCTCACTGCCACTCCCTGCTCAGCTGGTGCCTAGAAGAGAGGAGTGATGGCTGGAATCCTGTGCTCACCTGCCATTCCCCTTCCTGCTGGAGAAAGCAGGTGTCTGTAGGAGGAAGGCAGTCTGAGGGTGAAGGATCCTGGATTGGACAGGAACATTTCAATTGCAAGGGACAGCATCAGGTAGGGCTGTATCTAGGTTCTGCCTCAGTGTAGTCAGAACTCAGCTTCTCCATTCCTTGCCTCTGCTTCGCCCCTTGTGGGCTTCAGTCCCAGATAGCCTTTTGCCTAGGGGTGGCCCTGGCATCTCTAGGCCTCTGTTGTCACCCCTTTGTGTTACCTGATCATCCTTGAGCCAATTCCTTTGGCAGGAGGATCCCATGCCCCTCCTGATGTGAGTGGTGCCACCTCATCCAAACCACAGGGGCTGAGAGTGGGGAGAAGTGGCTTCCTGTGGCGAAGGGGTGCTGGTGTGGTTGTGAAGGGGGAGGTTAGGTGGACAGAAGCTGAGTGTGGGTACTTTCCTCCTGGGGTGAGGTCTTGTGTCTCAGGCACTAAGGGGCTCAGCCTGCAGGCACTTGGCCTGGCTCCTCGGTGCCCCTGGCCCTACATGGGTGCTGTGCAGTCACTTGCGTGCAGCCACAGGCAGCTGCTCTGGCCTCAAGCTTTAGATGAGCCTAGCCTCCTGACCAGGCTATACCGGTTACCCCCCACACAGGTCCAGCCCCCTCCTGACACACCTTGCCCCACAGGCAGCATCCATGCCCTGGGTGTGGGGCCTGGGACCTCCACTGTCCTCTCACTGTGCAGAAGGGGAAGGTGCTGGGCGAATCCCCACCCAGGGGTCAGGTGCTGCATTGGAGGCCTCACCTTCCCCAGTGCTCCCTCCACTTTTAGATGAGGATACCCCCGGCCCCCGTCCGGGCTCAGCCAAGGAGCCGTAAGCAGTTCTATAAAGTGTGGCTGCAGGGCTGCCGGTGGCAGGCGGGCTGCTCTTCCCAGGCTCCATGAATAATTGAAGCTCCCTTAAAATGTGCATCTGCAGCCTGGAGGACACGCCCTCCCTCACCATGTGCAGACGCAAGCCTGGACAGTACTGCCGGGGGCCGCATCTGCCTCGGAAGGCCCTGGAGGGGCACAAAGACCAGGTCCAGACCTGCCACTCCTGGGCCCTGCCACTGCCCCCTCTCCTTCCGCACCTTCCATTTTCTCCCCATCCTAGCAGGTGGCAGGCATAGAGTCCCAGCCTTGGAGCTCCCCAGCCAGGTGGCACAGAGAGACCCACTCTGGGTGGGTTACCGTTGGGCCTGGGGAGGTCCCCAGCCACGCCACCTCTCCTTGGGCACTGACAGAGCCTGCTCCAAGTGTGGACTGTGGCCCAGAGGGAGAGGCCACACCTGGGTACACCCCAGCCAGGGTCCAGGCTGCAGCTGCTCACCAGCAGACCCAGCAGATGCTCGGGATTGGGGAGGGAGTGAGGTCACAGAGCCCCCAGGAGCCATCAGCAGCGTCCAGCTGTCATCAGGAGACCAGCCCTGCTGTGTGTGCAAGTGCAAGCATGTGTATCGGGGTGCTGTTATGAGGGACATGAGTGTGTGTGCACAGAGTGTGAGGGTTGTCTCCAGTGCTGCGTGGCTGCGTGTGATTGTGGGGACCCAACCGAGTCTCTGTCTGTGGCTGTATGTCACAAACCCTTGATCAGGCTAAGAGGTCCCAGGGGAAGGGCATTTCTCCTTGGCTGCAGACTGATGCCCCTCCCCACACACCCCGCAGGGGCATCCTGCACCTGCCGTTGTGGGCCCCTCCTCGACTCATTCTGACAGCTGAGCCTCAAGTCCTAATCCTTTAAACCTGAAATTCCTGGTAATGAAATCTGTGAAAGGTGAAAATTAAAAACCCATGGCCACAATCTCCTGGTCCCTGCAGTGGCCCACGGTCCCTGCTGAGCCCCATCTGGGGTCTCGAGGCAGCAGTACCAGCCCTTTCCCCACTTCCCTGCCCTGAGCTCACTCAGTGAGCCTTCACTCCCTCATTAGCAAGAAGGGTGCTTCTCCTGCCTTCACTTTCCTCTGCCCCAAATTCGATGTAAGCGGAAGATACTATTTCTCCCTTGGCTCTCCCACCCCCTCTGGCTTCTCTGGTCCTCACCACTGGAACTCTGGGGGTCTTGGCACAGAGGTGTGATGAGAGAAGGGTTAGGGGCTGCCAGGGTGAGCCCAGAGAACAGAGCTGGAGGCTTCAGCCTCGGGCAGCCCCTTATCTCTGGCCCCATCTTCTATGTTCTCTCGTCTGGTGGTAGGGGGTGCTTTGGGAAGGATCAGGGCAGAGTGGCCTGGGCTGGAGCCTAGCCACAGGGTCTAGGTGGCTGGTATTTTGGGCAGAGCTGGACTTGCCCACTGGGGACACTGGGAATGGGCCACTCAGGGCTCTCACCTGAAAGTGGTCTGGTTCCCCTGGGCCAGAGAGAAGTTTTCAAGATGGGGCAGGAAGGTCATTGTCCGCTGCAGCAGAGGCTTCTTGCACCCTCCCTCTTCCTCCTGGAAGAGCTGGGGTCTGAGTTGACCTAGTGCTATCCCGAGGCCTTCAGGAACCGGGCAGAGGGCCCTCAGGCCACTGACCTCTTGAGTTGACTGTACTTTGTGGCCCGGAGTGGAAGGTGTGGTGGTAGGTGGGGAAGGGGAAAGGGCCAGCCAGTCACACACCAGGTCCTAAAGGCCTTGCCATGTTGGGACCTGGTATTGATGTCTTGAAAGGTGAGTATCAGCTGGGCACATTGGCTCATACCTGTAATCCCAGCACTGTGGGAGGCTGAGGTGGGAGGATCACTTTATCTCAGGAGTTCGAGACTAGCCTGGGCAATATAGCGAGACCCCATTTCTACCAAAAATACAAAAATTAGCATGGTGGCGTGTGCCTGTAGTCCCAGCTACTCAGGGGCTGAGGTTGGAAGATGGCTTGAACTCAGGAGATGGAGGCTGCTGGAAGTCCTCATTGTACCACTGCCCTCCAGCCTGGGTGACAGAGCAAGACTCTGTCTCAATAATAATAATAATAATGATAATAATAATAATAAGTGTCAGCATCAGCTGGGAGGTGGGGAGTGAAGGCTGTGGGCACTAGAGCTCCCTCTGGGCGGCTCACAGGATGGGGCTGGATCGGTGTCTCAGGAGAAAGGAAGGCCACCTAAATATCCCACCTCTTGACAATGCTGAACTTCAGACATGGCGAGGACAGGTTTAGATATGATTCTTCATCCTGACCGCCATGTAGAAGGGGGCTCCCTGGCAAGGGGCTGGGAGATGTGGGCCAGGGGCTGCAAGTAAAGGAGTTGAGGGGACAATGCATACTGGTAGCCTTGCCCTCGGGACCATCCTGAGTGCTCAGCCTCAGTGCAGCTGCTCCCGCCCCCCAACCCCCACCTGCACCTCTGTCGGCCGTGCTCCCCTCCCAGTTCCTGCACCTTCCCCTCCTCTGCTTGTATCTGAGTCCCACCCACTTTTCCAAGCCCAGCCCTTCAGTGCCACTTTCCCTGATGCCTGATCCTGAGCCCTCTCCTCCCCTTCCCAGGCCCTTTCTGTGCCAAAGATGCACTTCATCCAGAGTCACCCGGGAGCCACTTCTGGCCACGCGTCCTGCTCCCCAGGTGCATTCTATGGTTGGGATCCTCTCCCACCACCTCCCTTTCTTCAGATGAGGCTCCCTGGCTGACCCTGTGTTCCTGCCACGGGAAAAACTTGGTGCCTTGGGCATCCCCTTCTGGAAATCTTCCATCTGTCAGGCTTAGGACGGACAGGCAGCGCAGGACCACAACTTGTGCTGACCCAGGAGGCCGGACCGGCCTCCCGTGGTGGCTGCAGCACTGTTCAAGGAGTCCCCGTACTTGTGAACCCGTGTCTGTGTGTCTAGAATGTGTGCTCCCGGCCCCTGAAAGCCTGTGGCCACTTGCATCCATGCACGTGAGTGTCCATGCACATGTGTGTGCCCCGGAGTCCCAGAGTGGGCTGTAGTGGAGCTGAGAGTCTGCCGTGGTCAGGCCGTACTTGGGACTGGGGCCTCAGCACTGGATGGGGCTGTGCATCTTGTCGCGCCTGGCTTCTTTATTAATCCGTTTTGTGAATAAACTTGGGAGTTCACGTTGGGAATCTGACCATTTGCTCCCATTTCCTCCAGGCCCCCCAGGAGGAGGAACACATGTTAAATATTTGTGGTTTTGCTGCGTTAGGTTTTAAAGTTCAGCAGTAATTACCGTGACCGGGTGCCAAGTGGATCTGCTCCCTGGAGAAGGCTCCTGCCGTAGCGGGCCAGTGGCTGCGTTCTAGGCCAGCCTCTGTGTACCGTTTGCACAAACCTATGTGCCTTGCCTTCCGGCGCCTCTCTTTTTCAAACTCCACTGGTTGCTGGGTCCTTCACTTGGCTGGGCTGTGCCCTCTGTGGGTGGGTGCTCTCCTCTGGCCCAGCCCCAGCCCACACCCCCAAAAAGCAGACTGCGGGCAGCTGAGGCACCAGCGTGGGACTTTGGTAAGCAGAGCCTGGGGGCTCCAGCAAGCGCTTTTGCTCCCATGGCAGGTTCATGGCCACACCTGTGACTGTCCACACACATGCCATCAGAGCAGATAGAACTCTATTTCCAGAGCACATGTTAGTTTTTAAATCCCTTACCCCAGCCAGCCCCATGTCAGACTACTCAGTTACTCTTTCATGTACATTTCATCCAATCATGTTTTCTTGCACAAATTCAGCATCATTCCCACATCCCCGCTGAGTTCGCAGTTCTCTGCAGGCTCTGGCCTGGGTGAGGAGTGGCATCTGTGTCCTTGATGTGGTTGTATGCAGATGCTGGTTTGGCGCAGCCCCTGTGGCCAGGGTGGTGCCCTCTGCTTCCTGAGTAGCAGCTGTGTCTCTGCTAGGCTTGACCTAGGACTACATGTCACAGCCCTCAACAGATGTCTTTCAGGGTTGCTGCCAGATCAAAGGAAGAGGTGGGGGAACACAGTGCCGGCAATGCCAGGCAAAGGAAAAGAGGCACATTCAGCCGAGCCTCAAGTAAGCGTGCCCTGCAGGCCTCACACAGTCCCGGGAGAGAACTCCTGGCATGGACCCTGATATTTGGGTGTGGTTCGATGAGCGTCCCTGAGACAGCCACAGGCACCCAGACATGCACCTGCCCTCAACACACTCCTAGACCACTGGGAAGGGAGCCACACATGCTCTAAGTACAGGTGCTTAGAAGGGAGAGGTGCAGGGGAGCCCAGACCAGGGAAGGGAGGGAGGGAGGCAGACCCTACTTCTTTGAGCTCCCTGGGAGGCTTGTGAGCCCAGCTCAGGAGGAGCTAGGATCAGCCAGGGAGAGGATGCAACACAAGGCAAGCTTGCCCAGTGAGGGAGACTCAGTCATGAGGACAGAGGTAAGCTCCCACACCACAGGGTGCTGCTGCATTAGTCTAACTTCTGGCCCTGCCCTCTGTGGACCCACATCTGAGTCTTGTGGGATGGGCTTGGAGTAAGTCCAAGAAGAGTCATCTAGGGCATGTTGAGAAAGACCCTGGCACAGGGAGCTGCTCTGCTGGCTTCTAGCAGGCATGGGCAGAGAGGAGATGGGCACTTCCCCACTGTGCAACAGGATGCCCTGCAATTTAGTAATCCCAAGACCCCCAGGCCCCAGTTTCCAGTAGAACTTAGAGGGAAATCCGGGGAAAGCTCAAAGGGAAACAGGCTATCATTAAAGTGCAGCTGGGGCTGCAGTTTCATCCGAAGGCTCAATGACTGAGGGAGGATCTGTTTCCAAGCTCAGCCAAGTAGCTGCTGGCAGGATTGAGTCCGTCTCAGGCTGTTGGTTGTAGAACTGCCTCAGTTCCTTGCCATGTGGGCCTCTCCATAGCACAGTTCTTGGTATAGGAGCTGGCTTCTTTCAGTGTGAGCAAGCCAGAGAGGGAAATGAGACAGAAGTCACAGCCTGTGTGTAACTTAACCTTAGAAGTGACAGCCCATCATTGTAGCTGCAGTCTATATGTTAGACGCTAATCTCTAAGTCCAGCCCACCTGGGGAGGTATTGCAAGAGCATGTTGCCAGGTGGTGAGGATTGCCGGCACCATCTTGGAGGCTGCCTGCCACAGGTGAGGTATGGTTGAGGTGCTTTCATAGGGAAATTATAACCATCATAGGTCCACTGGTCAGTACATACAGCAAGTCAGTACACCCAAACCTGGTTGCAACGGAGAAAGAGATTTAATTGTAGGGTCACTGAACAAGGAAATGGGAAAAGACCTCAAATCCAGCTCCCCAGGGAGTTTGGGGCTAGGGTTTTTAAGGGTTTTGGAGTGGGCTGAAGTATAGAGATTGTTGATTGGTGGAAGAGTGCAGGGTGAAGTGTCAGGGGCAGGGAGAAGAAGAACCTCTCAGGCTGATCCCCATCTTCTGTGGGGTCTGCAAACTAGTTTTGCTGGAATTCACAGTCTGAAAGAAAAACGTCTTATGTGATCCTTAAACAAAAGCCTGTGATTCTAAGGTTGGAGATCCTGTCTATAGGAGCAACAGGGATGCCAATCAATTCTCAAACAGTCTTAGGACCCTCATGTCAGAAATCCTACCTATAGGAGCACTGGGGGTGTGCGTCATCAAGACCTAGTGCCACGTGACTTTCCACTACAAGGAAGTGGGCCAAAGTGCAGCCTGATTGATGCTTAATTATAACTATATTCCTGTCGAGAACCCAGCATGCAGTTCTTCCCAACTCCATGGGGACAGTTTCAAAATGACATGTTCTGCATTACACTGTAAAAGGGTCACTCTGGATGCTGTGAAGAAACAATCAGAGGAGGCAAGGATGAAGCAGGAAGACCTCTTGGGAGAAACAACACTTCACTAAAACTAGTTTCCCTCTCTGTACGGTGGATGTAAGGTTAATCATAGAAGCTATCTCAGGCGACATTGTAAGAATTAAATGAGATAATACAGGGACCACGCTAAGCTCATTCTTTGGTCTTTTCCCCTAAGATGCACATGCCCCACTGTCTTTTCAAGAGTCTGGTGTATGCTGCTGCCCACTGGAGTTCATCGGATGTGTTACTGGAAAGGGGTCCCAATCCAGACCCCAAGAGAGGGTTCTTGGATCTCATACAAGAAAAAATTCAAAGCGAATTCATAAACTGAAAGCAAGTGTATTAGTCAGGGTTTTCTAAAGGGACAGAACTAATAAGATAGATGCATATATGAAGGGGAGTTTAGGCCGGGCGCGGTGGCTCAAGCCTGGAATCCCAGCACTTTGGGAGGCCGAGACGGGCGGATCACAAGGTCAGGAGATCGAGACCATCCTGGCTAACACGGTGAAACCCCGTCTCTACTAAAAATACAAAAACTAGCCGGGCGAGGTGGCGGGCGCCTGTAGTCCCAGCTACTCGGGAGGCTGAGGCAGGAGAATGGCATAAACCCGGGAGGCGGAGCTTGCAGTGAGCTGAGATCTGGCCACTGCACTCCAGTCCCGGCGACAGAGCGAGACTCCGCCTCAAAAAAAAAAAAAAAAAAAAAAAAAAAGAAGGGGAGTTTATTAAGAAGTATTGACTCACACAATCACAAGGTGAAGTCCCACAATAGGCTATCTGCAAGCGGAGGAGCAAAGAAGCCAGTCTGAGTCCTAAAACCTCAAAAGTAGGGAAGCCAACAGTGCAGCCTTCAGTCTGTGGCTGAAGGCCCAAGAGCCCCTGGCAAACCACTAGTATAGGTCCAAGAGTCCAAAACCTGAAGAACTTGGAGTCTGATGTTCGAGGGCAGGAAGCATCCAGCACAGAGAAAGATGGAGGGTGGAAGACTCAGCCAGTCAAGTCCTTTCACCTTCTTCTGCCTGCTTTATTCTAGCCTCACTTGCAACTGATTAGATGACGCCCACCCAGATTGAGGCTGGTCTGCCTCTCCCAGTCCCCTGACTCAAATGTTAATCTCCTTTGGCAACACCCTCACAGACACACCCAGGAACAATACTTTGCCTCCTTCAATCCAATCAAGTTGATATTCAAAAGTAATCATCACAGCAAGTTTATTAAGAAAGTAAAGGAATAGAGAATGACTACTCCATAGGCGGAGCAGCAGCTTGGGCTGCTGAACTGAGGATACTTATTGTTACTTTTTGATTATATGCTAAACAAGGGGTGGATTCATCATGAGTTTTCCAAGAAAGGGGTGGGCAATTCCCAGAACTTAGGGTTTCTCTTCTCCCCTTTTTAGACCATAGAGGGTAAATTCTAGGTGTTGCCATGGCATCTGTAAACTGTCATGGCACTGGTGGGAGTGTCTCTTCGCATGCCAATGCATTATAATTTGCATATAATGAGCAGTGAGGACAACCAGGGGTCACTTTCATCACCATCTTGGATTTGGTGGGGTGTGGCCAGCTTCTTTACCACAGCCTGCTTTATCAGCAAGGTCTTTGTGACCTGCATCTTGTGCCAACCTCCTACGTCATTCTGTGACTTAGAATGCCTAACCTCCTGGAAATGCAGCCCAGTAGGTCTCAGCCTTATTTTACCCAGTGTCTATACAAGATGGAGTCACTCTGGTTCAAAAGCCTTTGACAGATGTGTTTTCGTGTATGCAAACAATGATTGAGACGAGGTTTGGGTTTTTCACAAGGAGCCCAGAGCCTGTGCCTGAGGCTGTGACCAGATCCTCTGGTTTGCCCAGAGAAGATCTCGGGCAGAGAAAAGGTGTGAGGATGCACTGTTCTCCTTGCTGGCTGCCGGTGACCTCTTTTCCACCCCAAGAAGCTCATGGACTCAGGGAAACAAGAGAGCCTGTCTCAATGGCTCAGTCCACACGGGCGGAGATTGAGGTGCAAGGGGAGGGAGTCCCTTAATCTACACGCTGCACACACTGGGACAGCTGAGCCTCCACTTCATCCCAGCCAGCTCTGCCCTGCATGAGCTTGGCCATGTGAGTTCAGCTGCATATCGACTATGCGCTGTTGCAATGCTGCCTCTTTCTTTTGGACTCTGAAAAGCCGCCCCCTGAGGCTCATGATTGCCCTTACTTTAAAGAGGAGGTCAAGCATATTTGGCTGTCACTCAGGAGATCCTCTTGTCTGGTCCTTGTACCAAGAATCATTGTTCTGCACCGGCTGTTGCAAGGCTCATGCCTAATAAATAAGCCATGTTCTGTTCTGCCCCCAGCTGGGCTGTACTACATACTGTCCTGACACTGACCACCTGGAGTTAGCACCAGACACCACAAGTAAAGGACAGAGCCCTGCATGAGAATGACCTTACTTCAGACACTGGCCGCAGGTGGGGTCCCCAGGCCACCTGCACTGTTGGCGAACTGGCTACAGAGTCAGGTGTTCCTATGAATCTGTAGCCAGTTGGCCAGCAGTGCAGGTGCTCGGTTCCCTCCAGTTTGAAAGTTTGTCATAAAGATGCAGAACGCAGGCAAGTGCTATACTTACAATTGCTTTTTTATTAGAAAGGATACCCATAGATAGAACAGAGTCTGGGAGGGTCCCTAACACAGTTTTTGCAGGCTCTGGGTTCCTGGTGAAGAGCCCAAACCTTGTCTCAATCATTATTTGTTCACATGAAGACACATCCAATGAACTGAAGTAGGCAGCAGGGCAACACCAGACCCTCAGAAAGGCAGTGGGGCATGTGAGTCTTAGAGGAAGAGACAAAGCATGAGCTTAGCTTGATTCCTGTATTACCTCATTTAATTCTCACAAAGTTCCCTAAGGTAGGTTCCATTGTACCTCCTTCATGGAGTCAGGGCATATCACCCTCTCAGCAGGTCAGTGTGCTCAACTGGGAGCTCCTCTGAGCCTCAGTGTCTAGAGTTTTTATTGGGATTGCATTATGAATTGGAGTTTGATTATGAGTAACCAATGATTGATGATTGATTGGCTGCATGACATAACTCAATCTCCAATCACCCTCCCCTCCTCTCTGCAAGTGGTTGGTCTTTCTGGTGACCAGCCCCTATACTGAAGCTCTCTAGGAGCCCACCAGGACCCATCTCATTAGCATAACAAGACATGCCAATCACTGTGGAAATTCCAAGGGTTTTTCAAGCACTGTGTCTGGAATCAAGAGACAAAGAACAGATATGTTCTTTTTTTTTTTTTTGGAGATGGACTCTTGCTCTGTTGCCCAGGCTGGAGCACAATGACATGATCTTGGCTGATCTTGGCTCACTGAAACCTTTGCCTCCCAGGTTCAAGCAATTCTAGCAATTCTTCTTACTCAGCCTCCCAAGTAGCTGGGATTACAGGCCCCTGCCACCATGCCAGGCTAATTTTTTGTACTTTTAGTAGAGACAGGGTTTCATCATGTTGGCCAGCCTGGTCTTGAACTCCTGATCTCAGGTAATCTACCCGCCTTGGCCTCTCAAAGTGCTGGGATTACAGGTGTGAGCCACCGTGCCTGGCCCAGGTATATTCTTGATACCACAGCCCATTACCAGGTGAATACAGCCTTGGGAAGTGCAACTTTCAAACTTACTTTGGGATCCATTTTATTATCTCTTTACCAGATTTCCTTTCATCTGTCAGTTCCATTCTAATTTATGCCCTCATTTCTTGTATGGCATTCTAAACACCTTCTCTGCATAAGATGGGTTGTAACAGATTAATTATTGCAGACTCTTGCTTCAGCTCCAAAAAAACATGCAACATAAGAGCTTGAACTTCCTACATAGGAGCCCCCGTTAGCCTCTAGGAGCCACAGCCAGCCTCTAGGAGCACTTTCTCAAGGGCCCATACACCACGACTGCAGCCTGCTGCAGAGAGCTCCACAAACTTCTGTCGCTGATCTGTGATCTATGAGGCAAGCCTCCTCTCTCTGTGACCAGACAACAGTGTCGGAGGTGTGTAAACCAGAGCAACTCCATCTTGACTAGGGCCTGGGAAAAAAGAGGCCGAGACCTACTGGGCTGCACTCCCAGACAGTTAAGGCATGCTAAGTCACAGGATGAGATAGGAGGTTGGCACAAGATACAGGTAATAAAGACCTTGCTGATAAAACAGGTTGCAGTAAGGAAGCCAGCTAAAACCCACCAAAACCAATGGCCACGAGAGCGAAATGGCCACAAGAGCGACCTCTGGTTGTCCTCACTGCTATACGCCCACCGGCACCATGACAGTTTACAAATGCCATGGCAACATCAAGAAATTACCCTATATGGTCTAAAAAGGGGGGGCATGAATAATCCACCTCTTGTTTAGCATATCATCAAGAAATAACCATAAATAACCATTACTTCTTAATAAACTTGCTTTCACTTTACTCTATGAACTTTCCCTGAATTATTTCTTGTGCAAGATCCAAGAACCTTCTCTGGGGGTCTGGATCAGGACCCCTTCCTATAACAGCAGTGGGGACCCACACTGTGTGACACAGGGGTGTGCTCCTCCAGGTAGCGTGAATATGAAGGGATGGGGTGGCAGCTCACTGGGCCAGCTCCCAGCCCCCAGGAGAACGCCCTGCCACCATCGTCCCAACTGCAGGAGCTCAGAGAGGAGAGGAAGGAAGGAGAGCGCTTCCTCAGTGCCCAGGCCAGGAGGGGCATCACGAGTGGGGTCTGTTGGGAGTGAGGACCCACCTTCCTGATCCCAGGGCTGCCCGCTCCCACCGGGCCCAGCATTCTACCCTGGGAGCACTGACTTCCCCCAGCGACCTTCCTGACATGGGGACAAGGAAAGACACTGCAGGGTGAGTTGGGGGTGAGATTATGTTGACAACCAAGTCTCCTGCCCAACTTGGTCCCTGAAACATCCCCTGACCCCAGCATCAAGCTGAACAGAGGGTAAACGGGGTCTCTGTGTGAGGGTCCTCTGTGCCATGACCTGGGCCCCCCGGAGGCTGCATCAAATGTCAGATAGGGAAGTCCCGGCCCAGGGAAGAAGGAGGCTTTAAAAAAGGCTTGTGTTTGTTGGCAAGCAGCAGTGCCAGGCCTGGCTTTTGATCAAAACATCCTAGCTGTTGGCAGAGACAAAGGCAATCCCTGGAAACAGCCTGGCTGGGGAGAGATGGAAGAGAGGGCAGTGTGGGGTGGGGGTGGGGTCAGCTCTGGCCCCTCCCCAGCTGGCTCATAGCCTCCCACTCTCAGGGCTGACCTTGCTTCTCCATGGGGAGGGAGGGGGCTCTTGGAGAAAAGGCTTAAAATGCCTCACAGGCAGAGTTAGCAATCAGGTTTCAGGAGGAAACTCACAGATTGATGGGGAAAGCCAGTAAATGCACCCCCAGCAGCAGGAGAGTGTGAATGGGACCGGGAACAGTGTCTGCCTCCAGCCAGGCTGCCACCTTCTCCCGACTGCCCACTGCAAAGGCAGTCGGAGGGTCTTATGTTCTGACACACAGACACACACACACTCTTCACTCTCCACTGCAACCATACAAAATCACATTCTTGGCCGGGCATAGTGGCTCACACCTGTCATCCCAGCACTTTGGGAACCCAAGGTTGGCAGATCACTTGAGGTCAGAAGTTCAAGACCAGCCTGACAAACATGGTGAAACCCTATGTCTACTAAAAATACAGAAATTAGCCGGGCATGCTGGTGCACACCTGTAATCCCAGCTACTTGAGAGGCTGAGGCAGGAGAATCATTTGAACCCAGAGGGTGGAGGTTGCAGTGAGCCAAGATCGCGCCACTGCCTGGGGGACAGAGCGAGACTCCATCTCAAAAACAGAAACAAAAACAAACCAAAATCACATTCTCCACCTTTTACCAGAAGGCTCGCTCACACCTGTAAATGGAGTGTGTATCCTCTCCACCTGTTTCTAATTAAGGATGTGTATTTTTTAAGGCACCATCCCACCACCTGGCAATGTCCTTACAAAAGAGACTGCTCCCTGCTGCGGGGCCAGGGACCGCCTCAGCCCAACGATGCTAAGAATCCATGGTGACAGAGACAGACGTGGGGGGAGGATCCCAGGCCCAGCCTGCCCTTGGAAGCACCTCTTGCCTCACTATGATGTCATAGACCCTCAGCCTGGGGACAGCCTCAGCAAGCTGTTGAACTGAGACTTGGACTGAGAAAGGAGGTCAGGGGATAGACTGGAGGGTGCTTCTGAGTTGAGGTGTTGTTCTGGAGGTCAGCAGTGGAGGACTAGCCAGGAACTGATCACGCCAGATTTTATACCAGCCTGGAGCCTACCTGGGCTCTACCGGACGCTACTAATCAGGATGGAGTGTAGGGGTGCTTGCTGCAGGCATTTAGAAGGCTCCCCAGCTAACCACTCCCAGGCCTGCCTTCCTGCGGATGGTTTACCCCAGGCTGTTTTGCCAGCCTAGCACTGCCTTTCCCAGGGAATAGTGAACTCACTTTTGCAGAGAAGGGATCCTTCAGAGGGCCCTTCCGAGGCACTCTGCAGTGTCTGCTCAAGCTCAGACCAGATGCATAGCCTGGTGCCTGCCAGGCCAACTGGGGTGACCACTTATCCAGCAGATAAGTGTGTGAGAGCAGCTCTGGGGACATGGGGCACTGAGGGGGGTCTCATGTGTCAGGGGCAGCCAGAAAATGTTCTATTCAGATGCCCTTTCTGTTCCTGAGATTTTCTAGCACCAGCAGACACCGTGGCCACCATCTCTCTCTCGCTACCCCATACTGCAGACGTTTGGGAGTCTGTGGCCATGTATGATGCAGCCCACAGCTTTGTCTCCAACATACATGAAGGAATGCGTGGTGTGTCGTTGTCATTCTGAGATAGGAGTTCAGCAGGACTAGTTTCCCAAGACCCTGTGAAAAAACAGGATTCAGTAGAGAAGCTGGCCAAAACCAAAGGTGGTGATGGAAGCAACCTCTTGTTACCCTTACTGCTCCTAAGATGCTAATTATAATTTATTAGCATGCTAAAAGACATGCCCACCAGCGGGTGACAGTTTACAGATGCCATGGCAACTCCCGGAAGTTACCCTTTAAGGTTTAAAAAGGGGAAGGACCCTCAGTTCCAGGAACTCCCAGCTCCTTTCCGGAAAAACTCATTAATAAGCCACCCCTTATTTAGCATATGGTCAAAAATAACCATAAAAATAGTCAACCAGCAGCCCCAAGGGCTTCTCTGCCTATGAAATAGCCACTTTTTATTCCTTTACTTTTTTTTTTTTTTTTTTTGAGACAGAGTCTCGCTCTGTCGCCCGGACTGGAGTGCAGTGGCCGGATCTCAGCTCACTGCAAGCTCCGCCTCCCGGGTTCCCGCCATTCTCCTGCCTCAGCCTCCCGAGTAGCTGGGACTACAGGCGCCGCCACCTCGCCCGGCTAGTTTTTTGTATTTTTTAGTAGAGACGGGGTTTCACCATGTTAGCCAGGATGGTCTCGATCTCCTGACCTCGTGATCCGCCCATCTCGGCCTCCCAAAGTGCTGGGATTACAGGCTTGAGCCACCGCGCCCGGCCTATTCCTTTACTTTCTTAATAAACTTGTTTTCACTTTACTCTGTTAGCTCATTCTTGAATTATTTCCTACACAAAGGCCCACTTGGCCTTCTGGGCTGAGCCCCAGTTTTGGGGTTCGCCCTGTGACAATTCCATCCCCAGGTTCAGGGCCACTGAGACATGCATTCAGAACTGTCCCTAGCAGTGGATATTGGCTGCCTTGGTGACCAGGGCTAAGGGTTCACCGTGGCCATAATTAGAGCTGGGACAAATGGCTATTAGGTCCTAATTGTCAGCTTTTCCAAATCTGGAAAAAAGCCACGATACAGAATTCCCAGAAGGGAATTGTCCCCAAGGACTACTGGGGACACTTCTCAAGGCTGTGGGCATCTGTTTGCAGAAGTGTGTCATGGAAGCCACATGCTGTACTAAGTTTGCAGTCTGAGCCAGGCTCTCCTCTAAAGCATGGCTGTCCTCCTAGGTCCTCCTAGGATGGGTGTCCTGGCCACCCCTTCCTTTGAGCTTCCCCCAGCCTTCTCCAGTGTGTTTTCTGCCCAGCTAATGCCCTTCACCTAACCCTGGACTTCTCACTCTCCTCCAACCCCATTGTCTCTGCATTTGATAGCCACGTACCTGGCCCCCAGGCTGTGACTCAGTGTTATCTCCAAGTCCTAGAGAATTTTCTCCTGTCATCTTCAGCAACAAGTGGTTGCAGTTTTCATTGCAGTTTTCATTATCATAAGACTAAAAAAAAAAAAAAAAAAACTGTAGCTGAGAAAATAGATATGTGCTTTCCACCCTACACTGAGAACATCTTGACATTTAAATCCAATTACCCTTTTCCCATTCTTGATGAGGATATGACATGCAGCTAGAACATTCTGCTAGATAAATATATCATATTCTCTGACTGCTCAAAACCTCCCAGGGGCAGATTTGGGGGTTTTGTGACCCCCGTTCACTGTCAGCCTCTGTGAGAGGACAGGGTCATGGACTGGCTGAGTTAAAAGGCCCTGAAAATGTTTGCCTGGAAAAATTTTGCAGCATTTGACCTCTGCCTTTCACTGAGTCATTAATTGGGAGAATGGAAGAATTGGAGAAGCAGGGGGACTTTTGTCCTTTGTATCAAATCTGTACATATTCAGAGCCCCCATCCCTGGGCTTTCAGCAAAATGCCACAAACCAGTAGGCCCTGGGCAGAGAAGGATTAATTAAGCACATTCCCATATTACTTCAGAATGTCCATCCTCTCAGAAGCAAAGAGTCATTGACTCTAAATGAAGCAGAAAGCCAGAAAGGAGCTCTTACAGCTATTATTCTGCTGTAAATATTAGTTCTCTTTTGACATCTGGAGAGATAGAGTGCAAGTTTTGTTTTGTTTTTTCTTTTGAGATGGAGTCTTGCTCTGTCGCCCAGGCTGGAGTGCAGTGGCTTGATCTCACCTCACAGCAACCTCTGCCTCTGCAGTTCAAAGAATTCTCCTGCCTCAGCCTCCTGAGTAGCTGGGATTACAGGCGCCCACCACCATGCCTGGCTAATTTTTGTACTTTTAGTAGAGACGGGGTTTTGCCATGTTGGCCAGGCTGGTCTTGAACTCCTGACCACGGGTGATCCACCTGCCTTGGCCTCCCAAAGTGCTGGGATTGCAGGCGTGAGCCACCACGCCCGACGGGAGTCCAAGATTTTTAGCATGTGCGCAGACTGTTCTGTGGCTAGAGAGGGAGATGGTGGGTGGGGAGGGTGTTGCCAGGACTAAAGCTGGGAGGACCCTGCATCCTTTGCCTTCCAGTAGGGTTCTCTGGTATGGGCTGCATCCACAAGGATCAGGCAAAACTCTCCCACCCTCCTTCTGAAACCTGTTTACCATGTAAAGTTACAGGGTTTAACTTGATGGTCGATCCATTTCCACCTGCAGAGAAAGAGGAAAATGAACGTTCTTGGAGATTTAGAATCTCATTGTAACTATTAATTTCAGCCAGGATGGAATCCCTTTCCTATCATTGTCCCAGCCGTGGCTATTACCATCCTCCATTGACCCCTCTTCCTCTGCCTCCACGAGGTGAAGTGTTAACAAGCAGAGGAAGATTAGCTCCACTTCCCCAGCACAACTTCCCCTGCCCTACAGAAGTCATGGAAGCCAGAAGCCATTCCTCCCTGCCTTCCTCCTTTTTCATCAGGGCTGAGTGGCCAGTTGTCTCCCTCCCCTGAGGATTTCATCATCCTCAGATATCCCAGAGAGTGTTTGCAGTTGTTCATCCCAAATTACACTGTTGTTTTAGCCTGTTGTGTGCTCAGAGCTGATTAATAAACAGAAATTAAGTCACTCATTTACTTTTTGCTTTAAATCACAGTGTGAGACTCGAGTAGGTGAGATCTCACTGATATTTGTGAATGGGTGGATGAGTGACTGGATCTGCTTGTGTATTGAGTGGAATCCAAGGTTCCTTCTGTCAGTCCCAAAACATCACTCCTAAGAGTTCACATGTATCTGTCTGTTTTTTTACAAAACACCTTTTGTCTCTTCTAATAGTCCTGAATGCTTAGGTAAGAGTGGAGAATGAGAGCTCTCTTCTCTGACATCCAGGCTCTGGGCATCTCTCAAAAGGAGATGGTCAAAGAATCTGATGAGGTCTCTGCTGAAAAGGAAGGGTGCCATGGAGAACCAGACCAGCCCCCATCCTGGCAAGTGGCGCCTCCTCACACAGAAAGCAAATGGTTCAGGCTGGTGTGGTCAGAGGAGAGCAGCTCTCAGAGACAGAGGTGAGGATGGAGGCCCTTTCATTTTCCTAGTGAGTTTCCATACTCCTTTTTAAAAGAAAGTCGATACTTTAAAATATTTTCTAAGTCAGTTTGTCAAGGAGGCCTGCAAATTGTCCTGGAATTTGATGCAAATACGAGGCTATGCTAGAGCCATTCAGCAAGCTGTAGGAGCCCCAAGTGGAGAAACTCAAACTGGTACACAGGAGCAAAATTCATGCTGCTCCCTCCAAGGGTACCTCAGTTGTGGGTTGTGGAGTTTCTTTGTGGAAGTCCCCAATCTCTTAGGGTGAGAGGGCTCTTCAGTGACCTTCAGGGACCTTTCTCAAGGCTGTGGGCATCGGTTTGCAGAACTGTGTCATGGAAACCACATGGAATACTAAGTTTGAAGTCTGAGTAGCTGCTGGGCTGAGAAGATCTTCAGGTTTCCCTGTGGCCATGCAGCCTGTGTAGCATCTGCCATGGGAGGTGGGGTCTGGGACAAAGACAGCTTGCTGGACTGGGCCACTTCAGGGAATTCGTGGAAACAGCTTTCCCAGGGAAAGGAGAATTACCCTGAAACAGACCCAGACTGTCAGTATAAGTTGGACTCTCAGACCACTGTGTTGAAACTGCAGCACTGAATTTCTCTGCCTCTTCTCTCTGTTTCAGCTTTCCATTTCAGGAGGTTCAGGAAGCCCTAAAGGCCATTACCTGTCCACCTACCTATCTTCCCCACTAGAGATTAAACCTCTCTAGAGGTAAATTATTTATTTTTGCATCAGCCCCCAGAACTGGCATCATATGGGACAGTGCACACACAAGTCTTAGTTTCTGAAGCTATTGGGATCTTGGGGGGCTGTCTGTGGTGTTGAGACCCCATTGTAGTCATTTCAGTTAATCATATAAATAGCCAGAACCTCACGGGTTATCCATTGTGTTGACAGATTTCATGTCTTACATTTCCAGGGACCTCCTAACCCAGAGAACAAGACCTGTGGCTAAACCCTTAGAGGGGAGAACCTTGGGAGCTGTCCGTGGTCCTGAAAAGGACACTCCCTCTCCTTCCAGTTGCCTGAGCTGCTGTGGCAGGGTCAGAGCTGCCTGTGGTGTCAGCCTCGTTTTGATCAACTAATTGCCAATTTTCTGCTTCTTGGTCCAGCTTAGCCCCTAGCCAGAATCTGGCCTGCTGCTGCTGTCAGTCACGCTCTGAGGTACCTACACGGTCTTGCTTGTATTGACTCTGCCTGTAACATTAGTCCTGCCAGGCCCTGGCCGAGGACTGGCCTCTGACTGCAAGGCTGTATTTTATTCCAGCCTGTTGTATGTCAGGTTCCCTGGAAAGCAGACTGAGGCAGCGATTTGCACTTAGGAAGCTTGTTGGGTTTATATTATGACAAAGAAGAGTTAAAATAACTTTGGAGAAAAATATAAGTGTCTACTGTCCACTGCAAGTCAACATGAACTGTTTCTGATAGTCCTTTTTGGCAGAGATGGAAAAGAACCTATTTTCCAAACCATTGGTCACACACCACATACCTGAGGCCACGTAAATCTTCTCTAGCAAACATACCATTATCCCACCAACATGGTGGTTGCAACTGGGGCTACAACTTGATAGAATTTACAGGACTCTGGTAGGACTTGCATGTCTTTTGTAGGACTGGACTGGTGAAATTCCATGGTGGTTTGATGGTGATGACTACTCCTGCATTCTTGAGGTCTTTTAACAAGCAGAGTCCTGTGGATTTTTTTAAAAATGTGCTAATCTCTGTGATGCCCCAGGAAGTAATATTGCCTTTGATCTAATGTCTAGATTCATGGGAGAGGGTCACCGTCAAAGGCTGGCATTCCCTATGGTAATGGTTCTTATCCCACAGATCAAGGACATGGGGGTTTTGCCAGCTGTCACATATATCTATTCAGATTATACGTCTGGGAACTGGGGAGAAATGCTCACCAGATGGGAGTCTGTGAACCCAACATGAGCCAGACTTGGGTCATTTATTACCTGGTACCCCATGTGCCCTCACTGTATTGGGGTGCTATGGCAACACTTCTAGTTCTCAGGGGCTAAGACCCCAGATGTAAATGTCAAAAAGAAATCTAGAAATGTCTGAGTGTTCTCCTTCCCCAAGTGTACACCTGTTTAAATCAATGGCTGTGTGTCCTATTGGGGAAGGACTGAGAAAACATTCCCATGCGCATTTGCCGTGATGCCATGGAGTTCTTCTTGGGAATGTGGTCTCTTCTTTGGTCATTGAGTTATGGAGCTGAAAATTGGGCGTATTAGTCTGTGTTGTGTTGCTATAAAGGAACACCTGAGACTGGGTAATTTAAAAGAAAAGAGGCTTGTTTGGCTCATTGTTCTGCAGGCTGTACAAGCATGGCACCAACATCTGCTCAGCCTCAGGGAGCTTTTATTCATGGCAGAAGGCGAAGAGGGAGCAGACATGTCACATAGTGAGAGAGGGAGCAAGAGACATGCCAGACTCTTTTAAACAACCAGCTCTCATGTGAGCTAACAGCAAGAACTCACTCATTACCATGGGGAGGGCAACAAGCCATCCATGATGGCTGCACCTCCATGACCCAAACACTCCACCAGACCCCACCTCTACATTGGGAATTTCATTTCAATGTAAGATTTGGAGGAGACAAAACATCCAAGCCATAACAGTGGGCAAAGAACTGTGCCATTTTCTTGGGACAACTGATCACCCCTCCTTGATTTCTTTTGGTTGTATATATTGGCTTGTCGACCACCTGTCTTTCTTGTTTTTTGGGATGCCATGATTTGGTGAGCACCTCCATAGCTCTCTGCAGGTCAGCCCCACTTGGCTGCTGCACTGACATTGCTACTCACTAGGTAACGTATGCACACTTTGGTTATGATGGCTAAGTACCACCGTGTGGTTTCTGTTATTTTACAATCCTATTGTCCCCCATCAGTCTTGGGGTGTCCAGGTCTGTAGTGGTACTGCCTACATTCAGCCCTGTCCTACAGGGGAGAGGCACTCTGGGCTTCTCACTCATGCTGGTGCTTCCTGAATTCTCTGGACTGCAGAGACATTCCGCCCTCTGCAATATAGGCTGGTGGTCCTCTGTTCATTGAAGACACTACAGAGATCTCTGTCCTACAACACAACACATGCCCTGTGATCCTCCTGCCCCTCTCACTGGTGTGTTCTATATTGCTTTAGAAAGGGGTGGGGGTGTCTTCTAGGCAGTGGCGGGTTTTCCAGCTTTCCCTAGCACATCCACTGTAGCATAACCACCTTTGGGAGCCTTTTGATCTCTTCCTGCACTATCTACCACAGCAGTTCTATCATCCCTGCTTCACTGAGTGTGGGCATTGCTTTCTGCATGTTTCTGAGCGCCATCTAGCAGCATGTCTGCATCGTCTTCTGGGGTCCTTGCTGCACTGTCAGGTCCTCTATCCCAAGAGAATCCTCCCCCCAATCAATTACTCCTCTATCCAGCTTTGTATTCTGCTTTTTTTTTTTTTTTTTTTTTGAGATGAAGTCTCACTCTGTGGCCCAGGCTGGAGTGCAGTGGTACAGTCTCGGCTCACTGCAACCTCTGCCTCCCAGGCTGAAGTGATTCTCCTGCCTCAACCTCCTGAGTAGCTGGGATTACAAGCGCCTGCCACCATGCCTGGCTGATTTTTGTATTTTAGTAGAGACAGGGTTTCGCCACATTGACCAGGCTGGTCTCAAACTCCTGACCTCCAGTGATCCACCCGCCTTGGTCTCCCAAAGTGCTGGGATTACAGGCATGAGCCCTGGCGCCCAACCTCTCTGCTCTCTTGTCTATCCCACACACCCTGCCCCAGCATCAAGGTCTATGTGTACTCTCCTGGTTCCTGCCAATATCTGATTTCTGGATCCTTCTTTTCTTTTGGCGTATAGTCCCTTTCTTCCCTTAGCAAATCTAGCACTTCCCCAGTGGGGATGCGCTGTGATTTAACTGTAGTTATTGGTCTAGTGGAGAAAAGGTGGGGGCGGATTCTGAGGAAGGTCTGTGTTGTGTTGCAGGGCAGAGACCTCTGCGGTGTCTTCAATTAATGGAAGACCACCAGCCTGTATTGCAGAAGGTGGCATGCTTCTACAGCCCAGAAGATTAGAGGAAATCTGGGAATTCAAGACTTTCACAGGCTTCAGCCTACCGTTCCCATCCCATTTCTCAGGGTCCTGTTCCTTCTCAGCCAGGTGCCCACCATTGCTAAGAGTCACCCCTCAGAAGCTGGATACTCTTCCTTTCTCCCCTTCATTTTTTTTCTTCTTTTAAGAGACAGTTTCGTTCTGTCAGCCAGGTTGTAGTGCAGTGCTGCAATCATAGCTCACTGCAACCTTGAATGAACTCTTGGACTCAATCAATTCTTCTACCTCAGCTTCCTGGGTAGCTGCGACCACAGGTGTGCACCACCACACCCACCTAATTAGTTAATTAATTTTTTATTTACTTATTTATTTATTTGAGATGGAGTCTTGCTCTGTCACCCAGGCTAGAGTGCAGTGGTGCAATCTTGGCTCACTGCAACCTCCACCTCCCAGGTTCAAGCAATTCTCCAGCCTCAGCCTCCCGAGTAGCTGGGAATACAGGTGCCCGCCACTGCACCCGGCTAGTTTTTATATTTTTAGTAGATACAGGGTTTCAATGTGTTGGCCAGGGTGGTCTCGAACTCCTGACCTCGTGATCCACCCAGCCCAGCCTCCCAAAGTGCTGGGATTACAGGCATGAGACACTGTGCCCCGCCTAATTTATTTTTATTTTCTGTAGGGATGGGGTCTGGCTGTGTTGCCCAGGCTGATCTTGAGCTCCAGCCTTAAAGACCCTCCTGCCTTGGCCTCCCAAATTGTTGGGATTACAGGTGTGAGCCACCGTGTCTGGCCTCTGCTACTCTTTTTTTTTTTTTTTTTTTGAGGCGGAGTCTCGCTCTGTCGCCCAGACTAGAGTGCAGTGGCGCAATCTCGGCTCACTGCAAGCTCCGCCTCCCGGGTTCATGCCATTCTCCTGCCTCAGCCTCCCGAGTAGCTGGGACTACAGGCGCCCGCCACCTCGCCCGGCTAGTTTTTTGTATTTTTAGTAGAGACGGGGTTTCACCATGTTAGCCAGGATGGTCTCGATCTCCTGACCTCGTGATCCGCCCGTCTTGGCCTCCCAAAGTGCTGGGATTACAGGCTTGAGCCACTGCACCCGGCCGCCTCTGCTACTCTTAAGTCTTGAGACCTGTCCTCTTGCTGGAGGTAAGAGTCTCTGTATAGTCTGCCACAGAGTTCATTGCCAGCCAATGCCATTGTTCCCAAATTACTATTTGCCCCATATTTCTTAGCCTCCAGATACATTTTTTTACATGCCAGGGCATTTTCTTCCACAGGTGCGCCATCCTAGTTTATCATCAGTAAACATTTTAACGGAGGCATTACTGCCTCTGGCCTTGTGCCACAGCTGCCTGTGCTCCACCTACCACCAATGCTGGGGACCTCCTTGCTGGCTGGTTAGCAGGTGATTCAACCCTAACGTTTCATCTTAGCATCTGCTCTCTCTGCCCCGCTGGCACTGACTGTTGGGTTCCTGGGAGAGAGACGCTGAAGAAGTGCAGGAAGTGAATTGCAGGGGGCTGGGAGGGAGGTGCCCTCCAATCAACACCTGTGGGGGAACGAAGGAAGCAGGAGTGAGTGCACCGGCTGGGGATTTAGTCTGCCAGACCCACAGGGAGCTCTGGAGCTGGGATATTCCCACAGAATTGACCTGAATTGATGCAAGGGGGCTGTGCCTTTATACCACACATCGACCAGTGTCTGGATGCAGGCAGTCCCAGGGGGAAGGTGCAACTTTGGGTGAGGGGACTTTGTCCAGGTGAGATCACTCTCTGGAGAGAGACCCAGCCGAGCTACAGGGCTCTGATTTCACAGTCTCACCTGACCCCAGCCTCTCTGCACCCTTCACCTCTGGCTCCCAGCCCCTGCTTTCCTGGCTTCTCCATTCCACATGGGACAAGGAGTGACTGAGGCTTACTTGACTGGGGCGGGGACAGATTTTCCAAATTCCTTTGCTTATTCGAAGATCATTGAAAATTAATTGTAGCTGATGTTATTGAACTCACAGCAGTTTTCAGTTTTATAGAAGCCTTTTCCTTCCAAGTGGTGCCATTTGGTGTTACTGAGATACAAGCAAGATCTCTGTAAAACTAAAATAGCATTTTTTAAAAAACATGGCACTTTAGAGTTCTAAAATATGTTCACATCTTTTTTATCAGTTTAATTGAGGTGTAATTTATCAACAAGAAAACACATGCATTGTTTATCAAATGTATTCCATCACCCTAATTGGAGACGTGAAACATTTCCCCCACCCCAGAACATTCCCTCGTGTTCCTGCTCACTCACTCTCTGCACTGCCCCTGGCAACCACTGATCTTATTCCATCTCTAGAGATTCATTTTGCCTGTTCTAGAATTTTATGTAAGTGAGATCCTATGATGTGTGTTCCTTTATGTCTGGCTGATTTTGCACAGCGCAATGTTTGTGAAATTCATCCATGATGGTCTTGTATATGAGTAGTTTTTTTTCTTGCAGACAAGCAGTATTCCATAGAATGGATGTACCATATTCATTTATCAGTTCTCCTGTTGATGGGCATGTTCTTTGAGTTTCCTGACACAGCATACCTAGACACAGGCCATGTTGTCTTTAGTGACTTTCAGGCAGGAGGAGTGTCCTAGTCACAGCCATGCAACCAGGAGTTAGCGGGAGGTGAGTTCTGCAAACCAGGGAGGGCCTGACTTCACTCCATTCCAGCGTCACCTAACAAAAGACTGTAGAAAACAAGGATCTGGCCAAATAACTGGTACATTTTGTTCTTTTTTTTTTTTCAAGGCATTTATTTTTCCATAAGATGTTCTGGTCATTTTCTTAGGATGCTGCTTGAGTTAGCATCCTGCCAAGCAATATGAATTCTCCTTTTTAAATCGGGGCAATGGTAATTGAGGGGCAGACCTGCAAAGCAATCAGTTTGGGCACATGCATGTCAAACGGACTATATATCATGACATCAGACATTTTGAGAAAATTGCTTTTCCTCCCTGAATGCCAAGTCATAAATAATTTCAGGTTGGGGAGAGCTCTAGTAAGCATATGTTTGACTCCAGGGAATGACCTGTAAATATGACGGGCCAGAGAATAAAAAACGAGGGGGCAGATTTGTGGGGTCACTTCTGGTCTGGACCTTGCTATAACTTGTAGTAGAAGCCGTAGGTGCCCCACTCAGACACACTTCAGCGGGCAGGTGCACCCTTCCCCTGCTGTGGTGAGTGGGGACGGCTAATGGCTCACAGCTGCACCTGTCCTTAGAGATCTGATCTCAGCTGATAGGAGACTCCTCTTCTGGAAGGTGACACTTTCCCCCTGGAGTTGGCCTGCAACCCATTCACATGCTGGTAAACCCCTTCTCCAGGGAGGAGGAGAACAGAGCCCTGATTTGTAGCACTTGCCAATATCCATGGTGTAAATACTCCCACTGCATCCAGCTCTAAGCTACCATGTAAAAATAACAATACGTTGCTTAGGGGATATAGACATATGCCCCCCCCCCACACACACACACATACACACACACACTACTAAGAAGAAACAGGAATGATAAACACAGAATTCTGTAAAGTGGTTACCCCAGCAGGAGCAGGAGAGGGCTGTCCAAGAGGGGCGCAGATGGAGCGTCAATGGTATTGATAGAATTCTGTTTCTGAAACTGGGTGGTGAATACCTGGCCTCTTGTTTTCTTCGTCTTTAAATGTTATATATTTTCTTTTGCATGAATGAAATGTTTCATGACAAAAACCAAGTCTAAGGAAGCCTTTTAAGCTTTGAGTTTTTTTTTAACTGACACACAAGGGAGTTCATAGCTGTTTGTGGAGGCTGAGGATGCGGCTCGGCGGGTCTCCTGGCTCCCCTGCACTTGCCCGCTGGGTACGACGACAAAGTCCACACTTTGATGAGTTTTGGTGGAGGAGGAACATGGCCTGGGGGAGGATATTTTCCTTTCCCTCAAGACAGGCAGGAAGAGGAGGTGGATGAGGGGCTGTCCACAGAGCTGTCCCGTCCAGTGCTCCCTCCTGCCAAGGGCACAGGAGAATGCCGCCTGCCACTTGCCCAAAGCCAAGCTGTTCCCACTGTCTGATCCACGGCATCTAGGGCCTTAATCAGTAATTAGCTTTGCCCCAGACACTCGCCAGGCCCAGGCACTCTGCTTCCACTTGGTGGCAGTGAGCTCAGGGACCCTCCACATCCCCCATTATCATCTCCACTTTCCAGGGCCTGAGGAAGTGCAGGACCTAATGGGTCGGAACCTGACCAAGGCCCCACACCTGGTGGGAAGTGGAGAGATAGCTTCTGCCGGGACAGATGGGACCTGCAGCCCATGCTCTGGCCATCACACAATGCTACCCGCTCGTTGGTGCCAGCGCCACTGGGCAGGCTTATGGCCGTGTCACCCCAGGTTCTTTTCCCCTGAGCCTTCCTCGCCTGAGGTTCCACTTCTGCTCATAGCTTCTGCTGGGGTCCCAGCTGGGGAGGGGGAGATGAAAGGTCTGGCCCAGACCTGGGACACAGGGTCTGTTTCTGTCTCAACATGGTGTGCGGGGGGCACTCCTGCAGGCTCCTTTAGCAAGCCCACAGGCCCGGCTGCTCACCTTGTCCTCTATTGCAAGAGATGCTTGGACAGTAAGCCCTGATTTCCCCGTTATACAGATAGTGAAACTGAGGCTAAAGGCAGGTAAATTGCTGCCAGTCCTGGGCCCTCTGGAGGCTCTCACAGCTCAGATCCTCAGTGTCTCGGCCAACTTGCTTCATCAGGAAGCCAGTGCAGTGAGGAAGGAGAGGCCACACAATGGATAAGGGTGTGACAGTCCTTGGAAGAGAAGGAAGGTGCAGGCATCAAGACCGAAGGCTCACTCGGAGGAGAGCCTCAAGGAGTGAGGCTGGGAAGCTCCCACCCCATAGGTACACACCCCTGAGGGCATCAGAGGAGTTCAGGACGCCATGTGAGAGGAGGCCTGGGTGGTGCCAGAGGGACAGCAGCAAGGGGGCCCCCAGCAGGAGAGGCCCTGGCAGGCGGAAGGGTTGTGCATGCCCCAGGGATGGCAGTAAGAGCAGCTGTGTCCAGGGGTCCCCCAGCTCACCACCGGTCCCGCCTTGCAGCCATGAACAAAGCTCCGAGGGAAGGCAGTACGTGGCTAGGAGAGCACACCCAGAACCAGGAACAACTGAGTTTGATCCCTGAGTTCAATCCCTGGCTCAGCCACTTGCCAGCTGTGTGACCTTAGTGGCTAAACATGTGTACATCACAGCTTCATCAGTGTCAAGCTGGGGCAAAATAAGAACCTTTCTCTACCACCCACCCTCCCTCCATCCTCCTACCGTCTCCCTCCATCCTCCTCACCATCCCCCCGTCTCCCAACCATTCCCCCACCAACCAACCACCAACCTCATGGCCTTCTGTAGGGGCCAATGCTATGAGCTCTTCACAACCCGTGGGTGGCTGGAATCAGTGGGTGCTCAATGAACCCCATCACTGATGAAGACAATGGTGATGGGGCGCAGGGCAGGGTCAGGCTCTGCCTCTCAGTCCCTGGGTGGTCACTGGAGCCAGTAACTTGGGCAGGTCCTGCAGTCCTTGGTTTTCCTGCTACTCACCCACCTCCCTCCCAGGCACTGTGGGTGCTAGAGGAGATTGGGAGCACCTCCCCGAGCCCCAGGCTGCTGAGCCAGGAGACCCAGGGTCAGGCTCCAAAGGGAGGGAGGACATGTGCCCCCAGCTGTGGGTGAGTTGTATGCCACGTACTGGGTGCTGTCCAGCTGGCGCACCGAGCACACAGCTCATGAAAGGGTCTGGGTTGTGGCCTGCATTGTGCAGCAGCCATTTGCAGGTGCGCTGTGCCTTGCTTCCTGCCTTTCTCCTGTCCACAGGCTGCACTGTCTGGGTCCTCTCTGAGGCCTGGCGCCCCAGCTAAGTGTGGTCCAGGAAGTTGGCATGGCTGGGAGACCAAAACGTCCAGAGATGGGCCAGGGGCTCAGGCCTGGAAGGACCCTGAGAAGGCAGGGTCCCTCGCCAAGGGGGTACAGCAAAGGGGTCTGGAACCCAAGAGAGGAGGGTGACCTAAGGGGGGCGGTGGCAGCATGAGGTCACAGGGGTCATCAAGGGCTAGTTAAGCAGGGCCATCAGGGTTGGGAGGATGCACTTTTGGGCAGGGTCCTGTTACTTGAGTAGGGTCCTGGCTGAGTTCAGCTGCTCCGGCCTCTCATAACTAGCTCTCTGCTATAGGGGCTGTGGTCACCAGCATAGGCACATGCTGGGACAGACCTCGGGGTTTCCTGCTCAGTCCCCTCTGGGGCTACCCCCAGGATCCCAGGGCCTGGATCTGAGAGCCATCCATCCGGGAGGAGAAGCCACCAGAGTGAGCACATGCCTGTGTCCTGGGCCACTCTGCCTCTGCATCCCACACCCCACCTCTGCATCCCACACCCCACCCCTGCATCCCCCATCCCTAAGCCTTGGCTAAGCCATCCCTGAAAGCTGCCAGAGGCGAGAGCCACTCCCCAGCGTCCAGCAGCGGCTCACTTTCTCATCAGGGTCCAGAGGTATTGATTCTCTTAATTGGTTGCCCATAGGGAAACAAAGAATAAAACCAGGCAAAGCAAAATGAGCCTTTCTTTTTCATTTTCCAGAAGTGTGGTTCTCCAAGGCCCCGGGCACCAGCCGTCCACCCCCAAGGGAGGGAAGAGGCAGTGATGGGCCGTGGGCCAAGCCTCTGAGGTGATGCATCCGATATCCTTCAGACCGAGCCTCTCCAGGCTTGGTCCAGGCTCACCACTGGTACCCCTCAGCAGCAGGCAGATGCACCCCTCACCCCGCCCAGCCCTGCAACCCTCCCGGCCAAGCCAGGGAGGGCCTGAGGATTTCATTATGAGTTCAGATTATCATCAAGGACAAGGGGGAGTGATGGCAAAGTTACAAGCTCTCCTTTTAATAATGAATCCCATTTCCTCTTGCAGTTGGTTTTCTTGCAACAGATGCTGTTGCAGAAAATGGAACAAAATGGAAAAGATAAAAAAGCAAGTCATTAACTTGGCCAAAAAGCCTTCCCAGCAGATGTCAGGGATGGCGGGGCAGGGTGCCCACAGCCTGCCCACCGCACCCTCGCCTGGCCCGGCTGCCCAGCTGCCGCGGTGGGGACCCATATGTTCGCAGGATTCATGGCTTGGCTCGGTGTTGGGAAGCACAGAGCCGCCCTCCCGCTGTTCAATAACTGATGACCATTTTTCTCCAATTAAACTGAAATTGAAGGATCCTCAGATGTAGACATCCAAGGGAAATAATTAGTGCTTAAAATGTTAATTGTGCTCAGATATGCCTGTGCTGTGGCGGCAGCTTGCCAGTGAGCAGGCATAGGTAGGTTACCTTCTGCCCTCAAGCGGCCCCCACCAGGTAGGCTGGTCTCCCCAGGGACCCCAGTGTGGGCAGCCCAAGGCCAAGACCCTGGCACCTTTTCTGATGGTGGACACTGGCTTAATGATAGTGAGACGTTCTGTGAACCCCCCAGCCTCCTGCCTGGCCGGCCCACCGTCCCCAGGCACTGGCAGGCAGCATCAGCAAGCGGTTACAGCAACAACGTGGAATCAGACAGCTCGGGCCTGGACCCCGGCTCTGCCAGCCCACTTGGGCAGCAATGTGGATGAAGGTGACCCACTTAACTTCTTTAAGACTCAGTGAGTGCCCTCATGCCAAACAGGGGTAGTAAAACCTATCCTGCTGAAGCCCCCACAGGATTGGGATCATTTCTCTATCCACCATTTTCCACCTCTCAGCATGGGGCCTGCAGCGCCAGCTCCCACATGAACAATGACAGAATAAGTTTCCCCTCCAACAGGGCCAGGAGGGTCAGGGATCGAGGTAGCATCGTGGCGTTTCCCCTTCTGGGCAGCGGAGGGGCCTGCTTGGCCAGCCCCATTCTGAGTCCACCAACCCTGCACCCAGGATTGGATGAGATTTTCTGCCCAGGGGTTGGAGTGAGATTTGCTGCCGCAGCTGCCTGAGCCCCAGGACAAAGGGGAGGCTCTGTCTGGGGGGGTATTGGACGCCCCAGCTGCCTGAGCCCGGGAGCCCTGGGATGAAGTGGGGGCTGCCCATGCCGACCGCAGTCCCCCCAACCTGCCGCCGCCTAGGGGGAAGCACCGCCCCCTGCCCGGGGAGAGGAATTAACTCCCCCAGGGAATTCTCCTGCTCATTACTCGACCCACGCGTGAGCCGGGCTTCGCTGTCTGCCGAGATGACACGTCTAAGAGGCTTAGTCTTCTTTATGCTGTGGATCCCGAGGAAATCCATTTAGATATTCCGTGTTCCCTGATCCGCCACATAATAAGATTCCTTTATCTCTTGTTGTCATGGAAAGTATATATTAACTGATTAATATTAATGTGTTGGCCGATTAATATTAATATCTGAACCGATTCGTATTTCACAGGCCACCATGCTGAGGAGCGCGGCAGAGCCCAGACAGCTGTCAGTTTTAGGCAGTTCCCAGGGGAGTCACGGAAGTCGCATCTGACCCTTCCTGCTGCCCCATGTTATGGACACCCTGTCATTAGCGGTGTCTGTCAGGGCTGGCATGCTAGTGTGTTTGGACTCTGATTGTGGCAATTAAAATCCTTGCCATCCGAGACAGCATATTTTATCATTTAAATAGCATTTTACATTCTCCTAACATATTTCCCCAGTAACATTGTTAAATTAGGTGATAAAAGGTTATTTTTGCTTCTGAAGTTGAAATACGTTACTATTATTCCTTATCTGCCTGGAATTAGAAAGGTTTCAGAATTAGTGTTCTAAAGGTTTCATTATCAAAATTTGCCAGACTTTATAAAGCAAACAACATTTTTTTTGTCCTTGTGTTCAACAAAGATGGGCAAAGGCTTTGTCTTCTGACATTGGAGATTGCTTTCAGCGTTTGGTGGAGAAAGAAGCCACAGCTTTCCCTGCAGCCAGGGGGATGCACTGGGGGCTGGGGAAGGCTCGCTTGCATTTGAATTGGAGCCACCACTGTCACCTGTGCCATGGCCTGGGCATCGGAGGCCATATAGGTCAGGGAGGTCACTCTTGCCCATGGGGCAGCACAGCCAGAGGCTGCATCTTCACTAGGGGGAGCGGCCAGGAGCCTGCCCATCTAGCCTGCATGTGGCTTCTCCGTCTCTGCTTCCGTCTCCCTCCAGCACCCCTTTCTAGCCCCAGCCCTTTCTAGGCCCCATCTCCAATCCTTTCCTCAGGATCTCTACCACCACCAACTGTCCGCCATTTACCTGTTATCCTCCCACCATCTTACTACCATCTACCCACCAACCTCCCACCTTCCCCCTACCACCCACCCACCTTCCCCCTACTACACCCCCCCCATCCCCCATCTCCTCACCATCCACCCAACATCTTCCCTCCATCCCCCACCATCCCCCATCTCCTCAGCATCCACCCACCATCCCCCATCTCCTCACCATCTACCTGCCATCCCCCACCATCCCCCACCACCTCCCATCTTCCTCCTACCACCCACCCACCTTCCCCCTACTACCCACCATCCTCCTACCACCCCCCACCATCCTCCCTCCATCCCCCACCATCCCCCATCTCCTCACCATCCACCCGCCATCTCCCCACCATCCCCCACCAACCTCCCACCATCCCCCACCATCTACCATCTCCCTTCCATCCCCCACCATCCCCCATCTCCTCACCATCCACCCACCATCCCCCATCTCCTCATCATCCATCTGCCATCCTCCACCATCCACCCACCATCCTCCTACCATCCCCCCTCCATCCCCCACCATCTGCCATCTCACCATCCACCCACCATCCCCCACCAACCTCCCACCATCCCCACACCATCCCCCACCATCCATGTACCGTTCTCACACCATCCCCCAGTACCCTCTGTGTACCATCCTACCTGCCATCAGTGTACCCCCCGTGTGCATCTCCCCATCATCAGTGCATCACATCTGACATGGAAGACACCCTTGTGCAGCACAAACCCCCCCCTCACTCGCACTTGGCCGTCAAGGGTGCCATGAGCCGGGTCTGGGGCCTCATACCTGCTAATGGACTACTTTATCCCTGCACTTGGCATCCCCAAGTCACCCTGGTCCATGACCTCTTATGAGCAAACTGTCCTTGCTACAGCACTCTAGGCTGCAGGGCTCTTCTGAGGACAGATTTCTCTCTGGAAGAAGCACACCAGGCAGGATAAGGGACTGTTCTGCTGGGATCAGGAGACCTTGCTGTGCATCTTAACCCTATGCCTGCTCTCATCCCCTTTCCCTCTGTTTTTGGTTTGATCCAAGGACAGGATTGACTTTACCAAGGGGGAGGCTCATCCTCTCCCAGACTTCCAACCAGGATGGCGCTTTAGCTGGACTGGTGGGAACAGTCCAGGGTGTGTGTGGCAGCCCCTCAAGTGTTTGCCCACCTGCATGCCAGCTGCAGCCTCTGCCACGTCTCACAGGGACAGCAGTCCCAGATGTCAGAGGCAGGGGCAACAGCCTCTCAGATAGACCAGCTAAGAACAGAGCTGGGAGAGCAAGGCTACCAGTTTCCTCCTGAACCCAGGCTGGGGTCTGTGCAAATCTGTTGTGGATGTGAACCTTGAGGTTGATTGCAGAGGATGTGAACCTCTGAGATCCTGCTCTGCAGGGCCAGGTCTTGATGGAAAAGGATCCCTTTCTGCTGAGCACCTGAGTGGGAGATGCTGGCTCAGGGGCACCTGTCTGCAGCCTGATCTTCCTTCTTCCAAGGAGCTCAGCCCTGCAGAGGCATCCTAGCCTGGCCCATCCTTGTGTCTCTCACTTGCGGATGCAGCAGAGCTAAAGGCTGGAAATGACATTCTCAGGATGCTCACAACCCATGCACCCCTCAGGGGCTCAGGATGGCGCTTTCCTGTGGACTTCACCATTTCCAAAATCCCTGCTGTCTGCAACCACAGATTTTCACAGAAACTTCTGGCACTGAAAACCTTCTGATGCCCCAGTCAGAGCACCCACCGCCTGACACAACTGTGCTGTGCTCACCCCGCCCCATACTCCCTGTTACACAGCAGCCCCTCATTCTGTAATCAACTCCCAGACAAACAGAAAACATGCTAGCAGCCGTTGTAAGCATCCCCTGTGTGATTTATTGCCATCATCACAATATTTTGTTTGGAGCTGTAATCCTCCGGACATAAATCAAGTCATTAGAAGGAATGACGTTTAATCCTGCAGAAGATGCTGTGGTGGGCTAAGCAGCGGTGAATCACCTCTCACTGTGAATCACCTCTCACCCTGCTAGGGAATCATTCATTCTAGAAAGAATGGCCCTCCCCACACCTACCTGGCCCACTCCTCATCCCTGCCATGCACAGGCGTGAAAGCGGAAGGCACAAGCCAGGCTTCTTTGTTTCCTGGAATAGCACATTCCACAACCGCAAAGAGGTGCCCAAAACACATGCCCAGTGCTCCAGACTGGAGCCTTAATTCCTCCGGAAATGCATGCAGCCTGGAGGGGCTGCCTCCTTGTCCATAGTGGGCTCTCTTCCTCCCGAGAGCAGCTTTGCTGGTTGGACTTCAAAGGAAGCAGGAAAATAGCTCAGATGTCTTCTTAGCTCTCCTTTCACAGTGACCCCAGCCACCCTACAAACAGCCATTACATGGGAGCACATTCCGTTTGCAAAGCCGGCGGGTCTAATTGCAGGGCCTTTGGTGGAGATGTGCAGGCAGAGACTAAGCAGAGACTTTGAGGCCTTGAAAGGGGAATTCAGGGACCTCGGGCACTGTCTTCCAGGAGCCCAGTAAGCTCCTCCACCCCCACCCAGGTAAACACCGGCTTCGAGTTCCCTGCAAATAGCGCCACTCTTGGGGCAAGGAGACACCCCCAAAATGCTGGAAAGCAAAGAACGGGAAGGGGGTTGGGTCTTGGCTAAGGGATTGCCTTAGAAGACTTCATGTTATTGAATAATGTGAATACTGTGATGATGGCAAATTCCAAGTACGCATGAAGATCGTGAAAATTCCAGCTATTTCCAGTGTTTACATCTACTCAATATTCTTGCGCTCAGAGCTAATGAGGCTGGCTTTAGGTGATGACGTGGGCCTGTTTCAAAGATGTTGGAAGTCACGGGGCTGGATTGCGTGGTGTGTGTCTGGGCTGCCTTCAAAACCGAGGTATGTGGCCCAGATCTGGCTAATGGACAGTTTCACCCAAGCTCTGTCCTGTTTCCAGCTGAGAGCTGCTACCTGCAGGTGCTACTCGAGTCTGTCTCTGGTTCTCCACAAGCCAGGGTTGGGTCTTCTCCCCCAAGGGCTCCTCCATTCCCTGAGACCTCCCTGTCTGGGGGTCCTGGGAGCATGCTATGGGGGGAGTCCCCCAGACATTTCCCTCACCCTCACCCTTCATGCCCCTGATTCACCAAATCCTCTGGCCCTCTGGCTTTGTTGTTCTGCAAAATCCAACCTCCCCTTTTCCTACTCCCGCCCAACCTGCCTAAGTTCAAATGTCCCCACTCCTCACCTCCATCATAAGGTTAAGAACCTGAATTTGTTTTCCCACTTCCTTTTGGGCCTCACTCTTCTCCAAGTTCCCCAGTCACCTCCAGAATGACTTCTGAACAAGAAGCCCTCGGGGATCTCTCCGCCCTCCCCACTTTCCCCAACCTTGCAGTCAGCACTCCAGGGCTCTGGAGGCTGTGCAGGTACTGAGATGCAAAGGGCCTGTGGTTTAGGTGTGAGTGTGGTATGGGGGTGTGAAGCCAGCCTCGCCTGGCATGGCTGTGAGGGGGCAGTGGCAGACAGGCTGTCTGTGCTCCCATGATGGCCTGGGGCCCCCTGGTCAGCCCACATGGCCCTGTGGAGGCTCTTGCTGCTACAGGGTACTGGGCTGGGCAGAGGAAGAGCTGGCCATTCAGAATAGGCCCAGTGGCTCATGCCTGTAATCCCAGCACTTTGGGAGACCGAGGTGGGTGGATTGCTTGAGCTCAGGAGTTCAAGACCAGCCTGGGCAACATGGTGAAACCCCGTCTTTACTGAAAACACAAAAATTAGCCGGGCATGGTGGTATGTGCCTGTAATCCCAGCTACTCTGGAGGCTGAGGCATGAGAATTGCTTGAACCAGGTGGAGGTTGTAGTGAGCCAAGACCATGCCAAAGAAAGAAAGATAGAAAGAGAAAGAAAGAAAGAAAGAAGAAAGAAAGAAAGAAAGAGAGAGAAGAAAGAGAAGGAAGGAAGGAAGGAAGGAGGAAGGAAGGAAGGGAGAAAGAAAGAGAAAGAAGGAAGGAAAGAAGGAAGGAGAGAGAAAGAAGGAAAGAAAGAAAGAAGCTGGCTATTCAGAAGGGAGCAGAAAGGAGCTCTTGAACAGGTATCCAGGGGAGGTGATGTCCCCACAGCCAGCCACTGGCAAGCCGAAGATTGGCATCCATACTCGGGTTTGGTGTCTTTTTTTAAGAGATGGGATCTCACTGTGTTGCCCAGGTTCAACATAGGAGCTCAAACTCCTGGGCTCAAGCAATCCTCCTGCCCCAGCCTCCTGAGTAGCTGGGATTCCATGTGCACACCACCATGCCAGTATTATGCTCAAGTTTGAACCCTCAAAGAAGCTGGTGTAATCCTCAGGCCAGAGCTTTCCAGAGCTGTTCTCGCCCCGGCCCTTGGCTGGACCTGACTCCAGGTTCAAGGCCCTGCCCTGGGAGATTCACCCTGGCTCTGAAATGTAGACCGTAGCTATCCAGACTCTCAGCAGGGAAGAGCCAGACTGACGGCTGGAGCCTCTGAGAGCTCCAGGCAGTCCCTGGCCTTGTCCTTGCAATCTGTGAATTGCCAGGGTCTCTGTTCTGTTCTGGGGTGGGGGGAAACAGGATGACCCCTCAGCGGCAGCTGCCCCTCAGTGTTCCCTGCGATGCTGGAGAGAAGACACTGGTGTGGGGGGACAGGGTGGGCCTGGAACTGTAGCTGCCCATTCACTGTGCTTGAGTCGTGGTCGCCACCCAGACTCCGGGACCGCTGTGGGTACAGTCAGTGACCATCAGGGAGCTCTTCCAAGGATCAGAGCACCCATCCCTGAGCCCCTAGGCAGCCCTTTTCAGTCTGGAGCCCCACTCTCTCCAGGGTGTCTGCAGTACCCCACTCAGGCCAGAGCAGCCTGCAGCGGGGGGCACTTCAAAGAAGCATCACTTAAGACAGATTTACTTTTGTGGCTCTTTAGGGTATCACAGCAACAGCTGTGACAGGCTTGACAGCTCCAGGCCAGCTCAGTAATTGACGTGGCAGCCAGAACAATGCATCCCTAGGCCGGCTGGAGCTGGACCGATCATTATCTTGCAGTTGGGCCACCGTGGTAATGAGGCTGCCCCCCTGGCTGCCTGACTCCATTCCAGGGAAGAAGGATGCCCACTGCCCATGTCTGCCCCTGGAGGGCCTGTCTCAGGGCTGGGCCAGTGGGTAAGGGGCACTTTTCCTGTGAGCAGGCCGTGTTAGCGCATTCTTGCACTGCTCTAGATAAACACCTGAGACTGGGCAATTTATAAAGAAAAGAGGTTTCACTGGCTCATGGCTCTGCAGGCCAGACAGGAAGTGTGGCCCCAGCATCCACTCGGTTTCTGGGGGGTGGGGGTCTCAAAGAGCTTTTACTCATGGCGGCAGGCAAGCGGGAGTGTGCATGTCACCTGGTGAAAGCAGGAACAAAGGGTGAGACTTGGGGGCAGGCTGTGCCATACTTTATAACAACAGATCTCATGAGAATTCATTCACTGTTACAAGGACGGCACCGAGACATGAAGGATCCCCACCATGAGCCAAATACCCCCCACCAGGCTCCACCTCCAACACTGGGGATCACATTTCAACAGGAGATTTGGGCGGCGACAAATGTCCAAACTACATCAAGACAGCCCCATTTATGGGGCCACCCCAGCTTCAGGCTTCTGACTCACTCGCTTCTATTTGCTGGTAACCCCACAATGGGAATTCACCATTATTTAGACCAAGTGAGATGTCTTCCTGCAGAGCTGGCTGGAGAGTGGTCACTATATTCCCTGTCAGCCAGACAAGAGGAGGCATTGACGTCCATCCCATTTGACCCACTGGGCATGGTGCTCTGAGACCATGGCTGCTCAGAGCCCAGGCTGGGATCCCCATGGGCCCAGAGAAGGGCGGCACCCATGCCCAGGCCCACTGCCTCTACCCGTCTTTCCCTAAGAAGTGCTGGTACCATGCCCCCACTGACCCAGAAGAGCCACAGGTGGCTGAATGAGCTCCCACAGGCACATCTGCCCCTGCACCTCTGACCAGCCACCCCTGATCCCCTAAATCCCTCTCCTCCAACTGCCCTCTGGATGTATGCACTTGGGAGACCTGTAGTCAGGTCTCCTCAAAGTCAACAGGGATCTGTCCTCCTGTGCAGGAAATAGCATCAGCATTCACCACTGCTAACGCCAGAAGCCAGCGTCTCGCTCCGCACTCAGCCAGTCCCAGGTCTTGCTGATGTAGTGGCGAGTTCAGGCCAACTTGTCCTGGCCCCCAAGGGCCCAGCCCCACGTGACATCAGTAGTTTGAAATCTGCCATAATGGGATTTCAGACCATGGAAATCAGCAAACACTGCAAACCAGGCTGCTCCCTGCTCCCACCCCACTACCCAGAGAACCAGGTGTTCAACATTTCCCAGCACACCCCCATCTCCTGAAATGTTCTTCAACTCTCCATCCACTGTCTCATCATAGTGGCAGCAATCCCCTGACCAACCTTTCTTCTGTGTCTTTGACTCCATCCCAGAACGGTCCTTAAATTCAAAATAACTCCACACCCTAAAGCTCTTTGAGACTCCCCTGGGCCTTAGGAGGTAAGGTCTAGTGCCCTTGCATGGCTATAAAGCCTCTTTCTTGCTGGCCAGCCATCATGGTTGCCTGTCCTTCCTTCCCTCCCTCCCTCCCTCCCTCCCTCCCTCCCTCCTTCCTTCCTTCCTTCCTTCCTTCTCTCTTTCTTTCTTTTTCTTTCTTTCTTTCCTTTCCTCCCCTTCCTCCTTTCCTTCCTTTCTTTTTCTTTCTTTCTTTCCTTTCCTCCCCTTCCTCCTTTCCTTCCTTTCTTTTTCTTTTCTATTGAGACAGGATCTCACTCTGTCACCAGGCTGGAGTGCAGTGGTACAATCATAGCTCACTGAAGCCTCTAACGCTTGGACTCAACTGATCCTCCCACCTCAGCCTTCTGAGCAGCTGGGACTACAGGTGCCCATCACTGTGCCCAGCCTAATTTTTTCTTTTTTTTTTTTTTTTAGAGATGGGGTCTCACTATGTTGTCCAGGCTGGTCTCAAACTTTTGGCCTCAAGTAATCCATCTGCCTTGGTCTCCTAAGCACTTGGATTAAAGGTGTAAGCCACTGTACCTGGCCCTGCCTTTTCTTGACACCCTTCAGTCTCTAGGCCCATCCCTTCATCCCAGGAGCCTTGCCGTCATGGTGGAAGTCCACCAAGCTCTGCCAGAAATGTCCTCATTACCCTCAGGTGCCAATTTATTGTCATGATCTTTGGGAGCTATCACCTGCAACACTGACCTAGGTAACATGTCAATTGTCCCACATTGCCTGCAATGCCCTCCATGGCTGCCATCACACATGGAGTTGCTGGCCAGTGCCTCACCTCCTTGCTAGACTGGAAGCTCCATGAGGGCAAGGGCCACACTGTCCCATTCCTGGTTAAGACACTGTCATCATTACCTAAGATGCTGCTGGCCCGTACAGGTGCTCCATCAATGTGAAGTGAATGGACTCATGGTGGCAGATGGCAGGACTGTCCGCGTGGTGTGCTGCAAAGTGGAGGCCAGCCAGTCGGTCTTGCTGTCAACTTCCCACATGGGAAGCAGAGACAGAGCAAGCCAGGGAGCGACACGGGGTTGTGGGCTAGGGCCACGCAGATCGTTCTTTCTCATTTGCGGCAACATCCACTACCTCTGGCTTGTTCTTCCAGGCCCACATGTGTTGAAGGAAGACATGCAGCCAGGCACGGTGACTCACACCTGTAATCCCAGCACTTTGGGAGGCTGATGCAGGAGGATTGCTTGAGGCCAGGAGTTTCTGGGCAACATAGTGAGACCTTGCCTCTGTGAATTTTTTGTTTGTTTGTTTCAGACAGAGTCTGACTCTGTCGCTCAGGCTGGACTGCAGTGGCACAAGCTCAGCTCACTGCAACCTCCAACTCCCAGGTTCAAGCAATTCTCATGTCTCAGCCTCCCGAGTGGCTGGGATTACAGGCATCCACCACCACAATGGCTAATTTTTGTATTTACTTAGTGGAGACGGGGTTTTGTCATGTTGGTCTGGCAGGTCTTGAACTGCTGACCTCAGGTGATACACCCGCCTCAGCCTCCCAAAGTGCTGGGATTACAGGCATGAGCCAGCACACCTGGCCAATATTTTATATATATATATATTTTTTTTTTTTCAATTAACTGGGCTTGGTGGTGCACACCTGTAGTCCAGCTACTTGGGAGGCTGAAGTGGGAGGATCGCTTGAGCCCAGAAGTTCAGGGTTATAGTGAGCCATGATCACGCCACTGCACTCCAGCATGGGCAACAGAGTGAGACACTGTCTCAAAACAGAAAGGAAGGAAGGAAGTGGGGGAGGGAGAGAGAGGGAATGAATACATAAAGGAAAGAAGAGGCATGACCTGCTGTAAGCCATGTGCCGTAGACTCCTAGAAACCTCACAGGGATGTGCACAGACACATACACACTCCCCACCCAGGACATGCTACATCGCACACACAGGAAGCAGGCACCTGTGCAGCACAAACGTGTGCTGTGGTGCATTTCCTCGGCATGCCTGGTGTGACAGGTCATTCGACATGTACACCTAATCCCATGCGACATGCACATGTGTAAGGGGTGATGCAGTGGGTGGCACGGGTGTGCTGGGGTCACACACACCCTGAACACTGTAGGAGTCACTGCAGGCTCTGACCGAGGAGTGCTTTTAGCAGGAGCTGAGGATCCCTCCCATAGACAGGCAGGGCACCAGCTCAGGACTCCGCTCCCCAACCCACTCAGTGATGGGCAGGTGGGTAGATGTGGCGCAGGCGGGACAGCTGTTGGGTTCGCAGACTGGCTAACCGGCTGACTGGCTGACTGACAGGCAGCTCTGATGCTCGACTCTGACAGCTCCAAGGGAATTCACAGCCAAGGCTGAGCTGACAGGAACCACCCAGTTGAATCGTGGATCCTAATCACGAAGGCGAGGGAACGGAATCACTAAACAAAACAAGTGCGGTCAGAGCCGTCAGGCGCTCATCAGCCCAAGACAGGAAGATGCTGGCTCCCCTCCTCCGCAGATGCACCCCAGTGTCTCTGCGCTGGGGGCAGGAGCTGGGCTGCGGGAGATTCAGCCCCTGCAGAGGGAACCAGGTGATCGGCATGCCGGGAGCAGCTGGCTTCCAACCAGTGGGCTCCGGCCCTGCCCGGCATCGTGCCCCATTTCATGTGCACATTTGTGGATTTGCAAGATGCATATGTTTGGCACATTTTACCAATGAATTTTTAGCCCGTTTTACCAATGAAACAGGTTCAGCAAGGTCAAGGCACTTGTCCAAGGTCACACAGCAGTGGGTGTGTGCGCTCTTAGTTTGCTCATCTTTTTTTTTTTTTTTTTAGACGGAGCCTTGCTCTGTTGCCCAGGCTGGAGGGCAGTGGCACGATCTTGGCTCACTGCAGCCTCCAACCTCCACCTCCCAGGTTCAAGCGATTCTGCTGCCCCAGCCTCCAGAGTAGCTGAGATTACAGGTGCCCACCACCATGCCTGGCAAATTTTTGCATTTTTAGTAAAGACAGGGTTTCAGCATGTTGGCCAGGTTCCTGACCTCAGATGATCTGCCTGCCTCAGTCAACCAAAGTGCTGGAATTACAGGCGTGAGCCACCGCACCTGGCTTGTTTTCTAATTTTTGATGTGCTAAGCCTGCATTAAAAAGTGCGACTCCACATGGACCCCCCAGGGTGGTTCTCCATGTGGTCCACTGAGGGAGGGAGTAAGCCTTTGCTCTGGTCTGAGCCAAAGGTCACTGTGACTGAGTTTGATCATCTCAGCACCTAGGGGAAGAAGCCCCCCACCCAGAGGCCGAAGCTGGAAGAGAGAGGCCAATGCATGACCAGCTCGATGCAGCTGTCCAGCGTGTCTGGCCTGACTGCTGCCTCCACTCGAGGTCCACACTCTGACCACAGAGTTGTCATCAGGGCCCAGGAGCAGCCAGGGGTAGCCCTGCCACCTGGAACCCCACTTACCTGTCCTGTGTCCTAGGGCAGCAGGTGGCCATGACTGTGACAGAGGCTTGTCTCCAGGCTGTGCCCTGGGGACCCAGCAGAGAATGTTAAGAAGTTGGATTTTCCCATGAACACAGGCGAGAATTGAAGGCCCTTGAGTGAGGCTTTCTTCCGGGTGAATTCTGTGCCCAGGAGTCCAGGCTGCCAGCTCATTGCTGCGTGTGTTGAAAGTTCAGTTTTGCATCTAATTTGCATATGAACAGCCTGCCCCAGGTGGAGGATGCGGTTCACAATCAGGCAGTCAGAGGCCCACAGGGACAATGTGCCCCTCAGCCCTGGACCAGCAGAGACCTCACAAGGGCAGAGTCTGGAGCCGGTGGGAGAGGAGCCAGAGAAGGTGTGGCGCGGTCCCAAAGCAGGCCCCGGCCTGGTGTACTGTGCATGGCAAAAGGAGGTTCCTGAGCCAGGCTTCATGGCCACTGAGCCCGGGCTGGGGGTGGACAGACTCCTCCAGTGGGATTGCCCCCGTCTGCATCTAGCTAGGGGGCTGGCACCTGCTGCCCAGATGCGTGGGCCCTTCCCAGCTGGGAGGCTCCAGTCAGAACTCTAGGCCCAGCTTCTGGGAAGCCCCGTACCCCTCATGTCCAAGGCCAGCTCTCAGTCCAGAAAGCACCAGCCTTTCCACAGGCATTGATGGGCATTGTGCCAGAATGACACAGACGGACAAGACACAGGCCCTGCCCCAAAAACATCGAGAACTAACAACCCCTCACTGCTGATCAGCAGGCAACCTAAACCAGCAGACGAGCTATTTCCTCACCTCCCTCAGGCTATCCTGCCCTGTCTTCAGAACATCCAGCTGGGCGTGGTGGCTCATGGCTGTAATCCCAGCACTTTGCGAGACTACAGCGGGAGGATCATTTGAGTCCAGGAGTTCAGGACTGCAGTGAGCCAGGATTATGCCACTGCACTCCAGCCTGGGTGACTGAGCAAGACCTTATCTCTTAAAACCAAAAAACAAAAAACAAAAAACACTCTTAAAGCCCCATGAGATCACATGAGTCCCTCCTTGTCTGTACTGGGTCAAATTGGGTGCCTGCCCCACCCTCAAAAAATGCTCAATCCTGGCCCCCTGTGCTTGTAAACTGTGACCTTACAGGGTCTTTGCAGATGTAATCAAGTTGAGGCCACTAGAGTGGCCCTTTTTTAAAAAAGAAAAATTATTTCCATAGGTTTTTAGGGAACAGGTGGTATTTGGTTACATGAGTAAATTATTTAGTGGTGATTGGTGAGATTTTGATGTACCCATAACTGGAGCAGTGTACACTGTACACAATTTGTAGTTTTTATCCTTCACCCCCTTCCCACCCTTTCCCCGAGTTCCCAAAATCCACTGTATCATTCTTATGCCTTCGAATCGCATCTGCATCCACATAGCTCAGCTCCCACTTATGAATGAGAACATACGATGTTTGGTTTTCCATTCCATTATTTCACTTAGAATAATAGTCTCTGATCTCCTCCAGGTTGCCGTGAATGCCATTAATTCATTCTTTTTTTATGGCTGAGTACTATTCCATCATATATATATATATAATACATACACATACATACATCTTTCTCTCCCTGTCTCTCCCTGCTCCGTATATATCACCTGTGGACTCTCTCTCTCTGAGAACCCTAACTAGCACCCTTCCCCACATTCAGAACCCTCCATACTTCCCATGGAGAGGAGCTTGGCATTTCCCTTGGGCTTCTCTCCCCCGACCCACCTACTTTCTCTCTTGCCAGCACCTTGCACTCAGGGCAGGCATCTGTAGCTCAGCACTGCACTGTGAGATCAGGTGCATGACCGGTCGTGGGGCTGCCCCAGGGCTCGGAGGCCTTTCTCTTGCACATCTTGGGTGTGGGAGCCGCTTCTTCCTAATGGGGGTGTGGAAGCAGCAGGGCAGAGGCCGACTGCTTGGGCTATCCAGGACAACAGTGTTTATCCCACCAGATGCCACTGTAAGGAGTCTAGGTGGGGCCCAAGCTCAGAATCAGGGTCCTGCAGGTGCTGGGAACCAAGATACAACCAGGAACTTGCCTTCAGGGAACCCCCGCCCCCAATCGGGCCAGCCTTAGCCAAGAGAAGCAGCTGAAAGCCCTGGAGGCTACCTGGCCAGTTGGGCAATGGAAGTGGACGTGGAGTGGACAGCGCCAATGGGTGTGGGGCAGCCTGCCACGAAGCCACCAGAAGCCCCCGGCACGTGGAAATGTGGCCACACAAACGGCTCCATCAGGAAATCCCAAAAGACCAAGAAGCACGACTCAAACTCAACCACAGACAGGGACTTGGGACTGACATGGCCGCTCCTGCCCTCCTTTCCCAGTTCTCTCTCATACCTGTCCCTTTGCAGATTTGACTCCTTAAGGACAGACGCAGTGATGGGAGTGGCAAGACCCTCTCATCATTGCCCATCAGGGTCATGAGCAGCCAATGCAGCCGTCACTCTCCCAAGAGTGAGCCACATGGGGCTGGGGCAGGCCAAGGGTTCCTTTGAGGCACTTGGGTCCTGTCCTCACCTGTCAGTGCTGTCTGTCTATAGGGCCTGACCAAAAGGCTGCTCTCCAGTTATCACCCTTCATGGGTCCTGGGCAGGGGGGATTGGGGCTTTTGTGTGGCACCCTGCAGGTCTTCCTCCTGTGAGCCTAGAGAGAAGTGGGCAAGAGACCCTCCTCCTTGGACATGCTGGTAGTATATCCCCCTCTTCAGCTGTGCCCCGGGCCCAGGCCTGATGACTAAGAGACTGGCCTCACATACTTATCAGCCTCTGCCTCTCCTCAATCAGGAGGCTTTTCAGCTAAATGCTGAGAACTTCAACCAATGAAGAGTTCACACCGTGGAACACATTTGGCAGTGCCCATAACTCACGCCTTGTTTATTCTCACCGATGCTTTTATCATAGCACATGTGTTTCAGCCACTCCACGCATGTCATCTGTCCAGAAAGAGAAAGTGTTTATTTCTTACTGTGCAGGGGTATGGAGCTCCCTTACAGACTGTGAGCATTATATTGAGAGGAGAGAAGAGGTCACTCAAGACACCCAAAGTGGGGTGTACGTGGTTGGTCTTGGATTCTGTGGCAGGGGTGGAGGTGGGGAGGCAGGGAAGGTGCATGGCAGCATTGGTGGCATTGGATGGAAGAGGAGTTGGGTTTGGCTGGAGTTGCTCTGCAAGGCCACTGATGTTATCTAGATTGTACGTTTCATTTGGGGGCTTGAGAGGGGCTGGAGGTGGTTATACCGAGGCCAAACTCCTTCCCACCCATAAGTCCCCCCAAGGCACTGGTACCACTGACCCCTGGTGGCAAACCTTCCTCATCTTTGTGAGCCCTTAGCTGCCCTTCCCTGAGCCCTCATGGAGCTGTCCAGGGTCCTGACGTGCAGCCCGCTTAGGGATGTGCAGACCCCTAGCCCAGGATACCCAAGATTTCTCCTGGATTTCACTTGCCCAGAGCGGGCAGTGGTCTTTGCTTCAGCCTTTATCTGAGTGGTGCGTGGAAGAGCAGCTTTCTCCCTAGTGGGGACACTAGGCTCATGGCAAAGGGGAGGTCCCTTTAGAATTCCTTCATTATGTTTCTGTCTTTATTCAAAAGTGAACTTGTGGCCAGGTTTGGTGGCTCGCACCTATAATTCCAGCCCTTTGGGAGGCCAAGGCAGGAGGATTACTTGAGGCCGGGTGTTTGAGACCAGCCTGGGCAACATAGCAAGACCCCATCTCTATTTCTAAAATAATGTAAATTAGTATTTTTTTCTTCTCTCTCTCTCTCTCTCTCTCTTTCTTGACCAAATCTTGCTCTGTTGCTCAGACTGGAACGCAGGGTGTGATCTTTCAGCTCACTGCAATCTCTGCCTCCTGGGTTCAAGTAATTCTCATGTCTCAGCCTACTGAGTAGCTGGGATCACAGGCATGCACCACCACACCCAGCTAATTTTTTTACATTTTTAGTAGAGATGGGGTTTCACTATATTAGCCAGGCTGGTCTCGAACTCCTGGACTCAAGTGATCAGCCCACCTCAGCCTCCCAAAGTGCTGGGATGACAGGCATGAGCCACCGTGCCTGGCAGTAAATTTTTAAAAATGTTAAAGTGAGCCTGTGGGGATAGGGCTAATCTTTGCCCGATAAGCTGCCATAAGTCTAAGGGTTGGGAATAACTTATGGCAAACTCACGCTCTGCTTACGATGTTACTGATTTCTCTTATTGTCCACAAGGCAATTTTTCCTTTCAAAGGAGGAAGTTGCAGGCAAGTTGGCTTTATGGACACATGTAAACAGGAACTTTTCCTCTAGTTCATGCCAAGGGCTCTAGCTCAGCCTGCATTGGAGTGGGACAGCCCCAGAAGCTTAGGCTCAGAGTCCAGAGGTCCAGGAGACAGTGTCCCCCTGTCCAGTCCTCACAGGTAAAATGGAACAGGACCACAGCCCACTGCCCTCCAAGGCTGTGGGGACAGTGCCAGTGGGAGGTCATGGCCTTAGGGGCTGCAATCTCAACAAGCACATGGCCTTCCATCTTCCACCCGACTGGCAGGATCCCTTTTGGAAGTGGCTTCTCAGCCCCACTCTTGGCCAAACCTAGCATGACTCATTTGCTCCAGAAAAGGAATATATATGGCCGGGCGCGGTGGCTCAAGCCTGTAATCCCAGCACTTTGGGAGGCCGAGACGGGCGGATCACGAGGTCAGGAGATCGAGACCATCCTGGCTAACACAGTGAAACCCCGTCTCTACTAAAACTACAAAAAACTAGCCGGGCGATATGGCGGGCGCCTGTAGTCCCAGCTACTTGGGAGGCTGAGGCAGGAGAATGGCGTGAACCCGGGAGGCGGAGCTTGCAGTGAGCTGAGATCCGGCCACTGCACTCCAGCCCGGGCGACAGAGCGAGACTCCGCCTCAAAAAAAAAAAAGGAATATATAAGCACCATCACACCTTGATGAGGTGACAGGAGTGACAAGCAGAGTGGTTTCCTACATCTGAGACTCTGAGGAGGAGAGGTGGTTTAGCAGAGCCAGCTGCCATCACCAGAAGAAAATAATTAAGGAAATCTGGCAGAGTAGAGTAAAACGGAGTGGTGTGGCAGGTCCCTTCTGGTGAAGGGAGCTGTCATCATCGGCTGCGGGAGAGGAAGGAGCTCTGGAGGCTCGTGCTGGGATAGCCGCAGTAAAGATGGGACAGGGAAGAGGAGGGGGTGGCTGTCAAGGAGGGAAATAGACTCTGGGGATGGCAGGGGGTGGCAATGAGCAGCTTGATTCTAAAGACTCCTGTCGCAGGCCAGGCACCTGCTGCTTACACCCCATACCCTGAGTGGTGAAACCAGGTCTACTTGGAGCTTCCCCTCAGCCTCCAACGAAGAGTCTAGAAGGCCTGTTTCAAAGATCCCCCACATGCACGCATGGGCACATAAGCTTGGGAGTGCCCAGGAAGACGGGGAAGCTCTGCCCTTTGCCCAGGGGAGAGAATACCCTTGTTCCCAGCCCAGAGGGACAAGCAGAAGAAAGATGAAGTGTGCTCCAGTTCTGCCTGCATTTCTGCCTCTCCTGGGAATTGAGGAAGGTTCTGGCAAGCTCAGGGAATTCAGGCTGTCCATCCCAGGGCTGATGTTGCATCCCCTTCTTGGCTTGCTAATGACTGAAGGAGATGTGCGGGCACAGCCTCAACGTTAGACTGTCTGGGGCCTGGCACTAGCTGAGTCTGTAAAACTGGACCCCATGGAGAAATCCACAGACTCTCTGGCTGGGGGAAGACCTGGATGTCCCTTTACCAGCTGGGCTCCTGCCACTGGACCTCTGCCCAGGACATAGAAACAGCCAGGAAAGTAGTGGGACACTGGAACCCCCCACCCGCAAGCAGCAGCCAGGATTTGCTGAGGTGTGGTCAGGCACAGTGGCCTGGCATGTCAGCCAGAAGATCCAGCTCTCTGCTTAGGGGATAGCTGGCTCTGATGGTGACCATGGCTTTTGGCAGAGCCTCAGGACAAAAATGTCCACCCACATGGCACTGGAACAGAAAGATCCCCTGATTCCTCGATGGCCAGGTAGGGACTGGGGAAGGAGGCTCAGCTTCTAAAGATGCCCCCCAAAGGGTATCTCCTTGTCCTCCCAGGACTTACCCCAAAGCAGACCAAACAGGGTATGACTCAGAATCTTCTACGCTGGTCAAAGGTTCAGCTCACCAGAGCTTGTTTCTTGGGTGAGCCCAGCCCAGGCATGGGCCTCCTTGGTGGCCAGAGGGGGCTTTCCAGAGCATGGCCAGTGATGCACTGATCTCTCTCTGTCTTCCTGATGTCATCAGTAAGTTAACGCTGGACAATTACCCTCCACCTGGGCACTGCTTAGGGCTTGGAGGGAGACCAAGGCGAGCAAGATATGCTCAGCTCACCCCAGAACTCCAGAGCCAGGCGAGAAGACCAAGATCTCAAAGCAAATACCCAGGGTAGGGAACTTCCTGGAGCAAGAGGAGAAGAAGCACGTTCCATTCCTAGGCCTGGTGTGTGCAAAGGTGTGGGTGTGAATATGTCATATTCCAAACGTGGAGAATCCATAGTGGCCAGAACTGGGGCATGGCTGATGGGGTGTGGAGAGAGGGTGGATCGAGCTTTCTGAAGGGTCCTTTCCCTGTGACTTAAGGACATGGTGGGGTGCAGGAGGAGGTGGCCTGCGAGAGTCCTGGCTGCTTCACAGGGCAGGTGTGTGGGTACACCTGGGCAGGGTGCCTTTCCAGACCTTGTAGGTCACATCAGGAGGCAGGCGTGATGCAAAGAAGAGAGCCTCAGCTGCGAGCCTGTGGGACCACATGTTTGCTGCGTTCCTGTTTTCTGCATGGGTAGGGGATGGAGGGGCTCAGCACTGAGCCATGCCCTCTCCCCATGTCCTAAGCTGCCTTTCCCTGGAGCCTACCACAAGATCCCTCCAGCCTGGATGTCCACAGCCAGCAGCCCATAAGCAGTTCCCTGGGAGCCACGTGGCACATATGCTGCTAATACTGTCCTCTCCTCTGTTTGCTTTTTAGGAATAAAGTTCAACATCAGGCCAAGGCAGCCCCACCACGTAAGTTCTGAGAGCCAGATAAATCTCAGTGCATGCAGCCCCAGGGAAACTGGGGAGGGCTGGGAAGAAAATTAGGAGCTCACATTGAATCCATTCTTGGAAAGAAAAATGTGTCCAGCCTTTCCCGGGAGCCTTGGGAACAAAGCCCAGGGCTCTGGATCCATGAATTTCCCTTCCTTGTTAGAAGGCTTCTTTGCACGGTGCTAATAGAGGCAGTAAATCTGAGCCCGCCTGCAGGCCACCTACTCCCACCACCCTCGCTCAGCCCAGGTTCCTGGGAGGATCGCACCATCTTGTGGCCGAAATGACACTTGCACCTCAGCCGGAGGGAAGCTTTTGGGTGCTGGGCCAGGGCTCAGACGGGAGGGGCCTCACCCATAGGGTCAGCCTGCATCCCTCATCTGAGAGGGACAGGAACCCTAGCCATGGTGAGAGTCTACCTGTGTGGCCCTCAGTGCCCAGCTGTCCTTTCCACTCAGATAGCCACTTCTCTTCTTGCCCCAGGATCTCCCACCAGGCGGCTCCCAGGATGGTGACTTGAAGGCACCCACAGAAAGGATCACTCGGGACTTGTCCAGTGGGGCCCCGAGGGGCCACAACCTGCCAGCGCCTGACCAGCCTCAATCCCCGCTGCAGAGGGGGACCCGTCTGCGGCTCCGCCAGCGCCGTCGCCGTCTGCTCATCAAGAAAATGCCAGCTGCGGCGACCATCCCGGCCAACAGCTCGGACGTGCCCTTCATCCGGCTGGGACCTGGGGCACTGGATGGCCGCTGGGTCAGCCTGCACCGGAGCCAGCAGGAGCGCAAGCGGGTGATGCAGGAGGCCTGCGCCAAGTACCGGGGGAGCAGCAGCCGCCGGGCCGTCACACCCCGCCACGTGTCGCGTATCTTCGTGGAGGACCGCCACCGCGTGCTCTACTGCGAGGTGCCCAAGGCTGGCTGCTCCAACTGGAAGCGGGTTCTCATGGTGCTGGCCGGCCTGGCCTCGTCCACCGCCGACATCCAGCACAACACCGTCCACTATGGCAGCGCCCTCAAGCGCCTGGACACCTTCGACCGCCAGGGTATCTTGCACCGTCTCAGCACCTACACCAAGATGCTGTTTGTCCGCGAGCCCTTCGAGAGGCTGGTGTCAGCCTTCCGCGACAAGTTCGAGCACCCCAACAGCTACTACCACCCGGTCTTCGGCAAGGCCATCCTGGCCCGGTACCGGGCCAATGCCTCTCGGGAGGCCCTGCGGACGGGCTCTGGGGTGCGCTTTCCTGAATTCGTCCAGTACCTGCTGGACGTGCACCGGCCCGTGGGGATGGACATTCACTGGGACCATGTCAGCCGGCTCTGCAGCCCCTGCCTCATCGACTATGACTTCGTAGGCAAGTTCGAGAGCATGGAGGACGATGCCAACTTCTTCCTGAGCCTCATCCGCGCGCCGCGGAACCTGACCTTCCCGCGGTTCAAGGACCGGCACTCGCAGGAGGCGCGGACCACAGCGAGGATCGCCCACCAGTACTTCGCCCAGCTCTCAGCCCTGCAACGGCAGCGCACCTACGACTTCTACTACATGGATTACCTGATGTTCAACTACTCCAAGCCCTTTGCAGATCTGTACTGAGGGGCGCTGCAGCTGGCCGGGGTGGCCCTGCCCTGGTCACTCACCTGTGCTCCCGGGCATCCTCCTGTCGGTGGCGCCTCATCCCGGGAGCAACAGGGCTCTGAGGACTTGAGGAGCCGTGGCTGTGGGAGGAAGCAGGCCCTGGGTGGCGGGGGGCGGAGGCGCCCAGCCTTAGATGGGGACCCCAGCCCCTGGCCTGTGCGTGTTTCCTCACTCCTTGACTGAGGGAGAGGCTGAGGACTGGAATAGACACCCCGGAGGCTCAGCCAGCAGTTTCGATGAGCAGGGAAGTCTGAGGCCCAGAGAACAGGGGCCCCAGCGGTAAGGGATGTCTTGCACTCCCTTAGCCATTGCCTTGGACCAAACCACATGGTTTGCAGCTTTTCTACAAGCCAGGGGGGAGGTTCCCTTGGATTAAGGTTCCAAATAAAGCACATGGTTTCCAGAGCAGCAGTGTGTACTCTGTGGTGGCGTGGGAGCACATGGACCCTGGGCTGGGTTTTCTGGGGGCTCTTTCTGCCTTCCTGGGGCAGCCTGAGCCAAGTGCTGCAGGCCCCACTGCAGAGAAGTCCAGTTCAGGAGCAGCCTCGTGGGAGGAGAGCACAGAGGACCCAGAGGCTCTCAACCAGGGCCTGCAGGCATCTGAGGCTAGGGCCCAGTCAACTGGGGTGCTTCCATCTCAGTCCCGGCACATTCATCCTGAAAGGAGAAGATAGGCCTGTTCCTATGGGGGCCTCCTGGGGTGTCTTCTTATCAGTGCACCTTGCAGGGGCCTCTGGGGACTGCCAGAGCAGTGGCCAGCTCTCCAGGCAAGCTGCTAATCAGGGCTGAGGCTGGGGCCAGGGCGCACGCTGCCTGCATCTCAGTGGGTGTGGTGCTCTCAGTAGGCAGCGAGGCTGTCCCTGGCTTTCTGCACCTCTGGGCCAAGCAGGATTCTGGCCTGAGGCTGTCGTCTGCAGACACTCACCCTGATCCCTGGCCCCACTCACCTGACAAGACCGCCTCAGGGCTGTCAGGATGCACCTGCTCTGGAGGAGGAGAGGAGAAGCCACAGAGAAAACTTCTCCAAAAGCATACATGTTCACACCAGACAGGGCTCCAGAAGTGTCAGCAGCCACGGTGGTTCTGGGAAGATCTGGGAGGAGGTGTTTGTTGGAGTGTTGAGTGCCGGCATGAGTGCGGCTGCATTTGGATATGGTTTGTGATGGGAAAGTCTGCCTGACTCTGGAGTCTCTGCCCTCTGTCAGCCTGTCTGCAAGAACCTCTTCATGTCCTCCTGGGTCATTCTGTGGGTTGCTCTGTGGGCCCTCCCAGGAGGCTGCCCTCCATCTGTCCCCACTTGCTAGGGGAGATGTTGCTGATTCTCCAGGTGGAGGTGCCACTGGATCCCTGGGTGGACCCCCCGATGGAGGCCCTACTGATTCCCAGGTGGAGAAACTGCTGGATCCCCAGGTGGAGGAGCTGCTGGCCCGCAGGTGGAGGGGCTACTGGATCCTCAGTTGGAGGCACTCCTGTATTCCCAATTGGAGGTGCTTCTGGAATCTCCCCAGGCTCACACCAACCTGAGCTGCTCCATCTCCTTTTCTGCCTCCACCTTGGACCCTGGAACCTTGCAAAGGGGGACAAGGCACTGAGCCTTCCTCCTGCCCCTTTGGGGTAACATCCATCCAGGAGACCCGAGAAGCAGGGAGACCTCCCTCGGGTTCCAGCTGGAAGCAGCTTGGACCATCCGACAGAAGTGACCCGGAGGGGCAGGGAAGAGGCTGCGGTCAGGGCCTGGGGAACTCCTGGGACCCACGGAAGCTGAGACAGCAGATGCTGAGGGGCCCAGAAAGCCAGAGCAGCTGCCCTGCACCTTGACCAGGACCAGGGTCTGTGTGGGAGGAGGCAGGGAAGTGCCTGGCTGAAGAAGACCTAGAAAGAGGTGCCCTGGGCCCCGGCGCTCAAACATGAGACCACATTCATGTGCAGGAAAGTGTCCCTGGTCATGGGTGCATTTGATGAAGCCAGAGGCAGTGCCCCCGTGGCATCTGCTCAGCAGGGAACACCTGGACTCCACACTGAGGCAGCATCTGGGAGCGGCTTGGAGACAGGGAGGATGGCCCTGCCCCTCCCCAGTGTGAGCGTGTGTGTGCATCTGCATGTGTGTGTTGGGGGGAGAAATCTCTCAGAGACATGCCGGCTCAAGCTGGACAGACATGCACACACACAACACAGCCATCAGCGGGGGGCTTTTGTTGCAGGTGGCAATGACAGAAGACAGGTGCAGGCGTGACCATGATCACCACTTGACGGCCCTGAGAGTGACCTCCAACTGCGGGCCCAGGCTGGAGACCACCCCAGCTCCAACCCCCAACTCAGCCCGAAACCTCACAGGACTAAGGAAGAGTGGACTCAGCGCAGTGGTAGGGAAGTATGTGTGTGTGTGCATGTGCATGTGTCTGTGTGTGTGTCTGGGTGTCTGTGTGGGTGTCTGGGTGTCTGTGGGGTGTCTGGCCTGTGCTGTGGGGCGGGTGGATGTGAGCGCGCGTGTGTCTATGTGTGTGTCTGGCCTGTATTCTGTGCATGTGTGTGTGTGTGTGTTTGGCCTGTACTGTGGGTGGGTGTGAGCATATGGATCCTGTGGGTGGGTGTGTTTGTGTGGGTGTCTGGCCTGCACTGTGGGATGAATGGGTGTGAGCATGTGAGTGTATGTGTCTGGCCTGTGCTGTGGGGTGAGTGGGTATGAGCGTGTGTGTGTGTGTATGTCTGTGTCTGTGTGTGTTTCTGTGTCTGCCCTGTGCTGTGGGGTGGGTGGATGTGAACATATGTGTGTGTGTGTATGTATGACCTGTGCTGTGGGGTGAGTGTGAGCATGGTGTGTGTGTGTGTGTGTGTCTGTGTGTATGTATGACCTGTGCTGTGGGGTGAGTGTGAGCATGTGTGTGTGTCTGTGTGTGTCTCTGTGTGTATGTATGGCCTGTGCTGTGGGGTGAGTGTGAGCATGTGTGTGTGTGTGTGTGTCTCTGACCTGTGCTGTGGGGTGTGAGCGTGTGTGTGTGTGTGTGTGTCTGACCTGTGCTGTGGGGTGAGTGTGAGCATGTGTGTGTGTGTGTGTGTCTCTGACCTGTGCTGTGGGGTGAGTGTGAGCATGTGTGTGTGTGTCTGTGTGTGTCTCTGTGTGTATGTATGACCTGTGCTGTGGGGTGAGTGTGAGCATGTGTGTGTGTGTGTGTCTCTGTGTGTATGTATGGCCTGTGCTGTGGGGTGAGTGTGAGCATGTGTGTGTGTGTGTCTCTGTGTGTATGTATGGCCTGTGCTGTGGGGTGTGTGAGCATGTGTGTGTGTGTGTGTGTGTGTATGTATGGCCTGTGCTGTGGGGTGAGTGTGAGCATGTGTGTGTGTGTGTGTCTCTGTGTTGTGTATGGCCTGTGCTGGGGGTGAGTGTGAGAATGTGTGTGTGTCTGTGTGTGTCTCTGTGTGTGTATGTATGGCCTGTGCTGTGGGGTGAGTGTGAGCATGTGGTGTGTGTGTGTGTGTGTGTGTGTGTCTGTGTGTATGTATGGCCTGTGCTGTGGGGTGAGTGTGAGCATGTGTGTGTGTGTGTGTGTCTCTGTGTGTATGTATGGCCTGTGCTGTGGGGTGAGTGTGAGCATGTGTGTGTGTCTGTCTCTGACCTGTGCTGTGGGGTGTGAGCATGTGTGTGTGTGTGTGTGTGTCTCTCTGACCTGTGCTGTGGGGTGAGTGTGAGCATGTGTGTGTGTGTGTGTCTCTGTGTGTGTATGGCCTGTGCTGTGGGGTGAGTGTGAGCATGTGTGTGTGTGTGTGTCTCTGTGTGTATGTATGGCCTGTGCTGTGGGGTGAGTGTGAGCATGTGTGTGTGTGTGTCTCTGTGTGTATGTATGGCCTGTGCTGTGGGGTGAGTGTGAGCATGTGTGTGTGTGTGTGTCTCTGTGTGTGTGTATGGCCTGTGCTGTGGGGTGAGTGTGAGAATGTGTGTGTGTCTGTGTGTGTCTCTGTGTGTATGTATGGCCTGTGCTGTGGGGTGTGTGAGCATGTGTGTGTGGTGTGTGGTGTGTGTCTGTGTGTATTATGGCCTGTGCTGTGGGGTGAGTGTGAGCATGTGTGTGTGTGTGTGTCTCTGTGTGTATGTATGGCCTGTGCTGTGGGGTGAGTGTGAGCATGTGTGTGTGTCTGTCTGACCTGTGCTGTGGGGTGTGAGCATGTGTGTGTTGTGTGTGTGTCTCTCTGACCTGTGCTGTGGGGGAGTGTGAGCATGTGTGTGTGTGTGTCTCTGTGTGTGTGTATGCCTGTGCTGTGGGGTGAGTGTGAGCATGTGTGTGTGTGTGGTGTCTCTGTGTGTATGTATGCCTGTGCTGTGGGGTGAGTGTGAGCATGTGTGTGTGTTGTGTCTCTGTGTGTATGTATGGCCTGTGCTGTGGGGTGAGTGTGAGCATGTGTGGTGTGTGTGTCTCTGTGTGTATGTATGGCCTGTGCTGTGGGGTGTGAGCATGTGTGTGTCTGTGTGTGTCTCTGTGTGTATGTATGGCCTGTGCTGTGGGGTGAGTGTGAGCATGTGTGTGTGTGTGTGTCTCTGTGTGTGTGTATGGCCTGTGCTGTGGGGTGAGTGTGAGCATGTGTGTGTGTGTGTGTCTCTGTGTGTAGGTATGGCCTGTGCTGTGGGGTGAGTGTGAGCATGTGGTGTGGTGTGTGTGTCTCTGTGTGTATGTATGGCCTGTGCTGTGGGGTGAGTGTGAGCATGTGTGTGTGTGTGTGTGTGTGTGTGTGTGTGTGTCTGTGTGTATGTATGACCTGTGCTGTGGGGTGTGAGCATGTGTGTGTGTGTGTCTCTGTGTGTATGTATGACCTGTGCTGTGGGGTGAGTGTGAGCATGTGTGTGTGTCTGTGTGTGTCTCTGTGTGTATGTATGACCTGTGTTGTGGGGTGTGTGAGCATGTGTGTGTGTCTGTGTGTGTGTGTCTGTGTGTATGTATGGCCTGTGCTGTGGGGTGTGTGAGCATGTGTGTGTGTGTGTGTGTGTCTCTGTGTGTATGTATGGCCTGTGCTGTGGGGTGAGTGTGAGCATGTGTGTGTGTGTGTGTGTCTCTGTGTGTATGTATGGCCTGTGCTGTGGGGTGTGAGCATGTGTGTGTGTGTGTCTCTGTGTGTATGTATGGCCTGTGCTGTGGGGTGAGTGTGAGCATGTGTGTGTGTCTGTGTGTGTCTCTGTGTGTATGTATGGCCTGTGCTGTGGGGTGAGTGTGAGCATGTGTGTGTGTGTGTGTGTGTGTGTCTCTGTGTGTATGTATGGCCTGTGCTGTGGGGTGAATGTGAGCATGTGTGTCTGTGTCTCTGTGTGTATGGCCTGTGCTGTGAGGTGAGTGTGAGCATGTGTGTGTGTGTGTGTGTGTGTCTGTGTGTATGTATGGCCTGTGCTGTGGGGTGAGTGTGAGCATGTGTGTGTGTGTGTGTGTGTCTCTGTGTGTATGTATGGCCTGTGCTGTGGTGAGTGTGAGCATGTGTGTGTGTTGTGTGTGTGTGTGGTCTCTGTGTGTATGTATGGCCTGTGCTGTGGGGTGAGTGTGAGCATGTGTTGTGTGTGTGTCTCTGTGTGTATGTATGGCCTGTGCTGTGGGGTGAGTGTGAGCATGTGTGTGTGTGTGTGTGTCTCTGTGTGTATGTATGGCCTGTGCTGTGGGGTGAGTGTGAGCGTGTGTGTGTGTGTGTGTCTCTGTGTGTATGTATGGCCTGTGCTGTGGGGTGGGGGGGTGTAAGTGTATGTCTGTATGCGTGTGTCTGGCCTGTACTGTGTGAAGGTGTGTGTGTTTAGCCTGTACTATGTGGACGGGTGTGAGCAAACAGGTAATGTGGGTCTGTCTGTGTGGGTGTGTGTCTGTGTGGGTGCCTGGCCTGTGCTGTGGGGTAAATGGGTGTGAGTATGTGGGTGTGTGTTGGGGGAGTGAGGTGTCGGGCCTGTGCTGTGGGGTAAATGGGTGTGAGTCTGTGGGTGTGTGTTGGGGGAGTGAGGTGTCGGGCCTGTGCTGTGGAGTGGGTGGGTGTGAGTATGTGGGTGTGTGTTGGGGGAGTGAGGTGTCGGGCCTGTGCTGTGGGGTAAATGGGTGTGAGTATGTGGGTGTGTGTTGGGGGAGTGAGGTGCCTGGCCTGTGCTGTGGGGTAAATGGGTGTGAGTATGTGGGTGTGTGTTGGGGGAGTGAGGTGGGCCTGTGCTGTGGGGTGGGTGGGTGTGAGTCTGTGGGTGTGTGTTGGGGGAGTGAGGTGTCGGGCCTGTGCTGTGGGGTAAATGGGTGTGAGTCTGTGGGTGTGTGTTGGGGGAGTGAGATGCCTGGCCTGTGCTGTGGGGTAAATGGGTGTGAGTATGTGGGTGTGTGTTGGGGGAGTGAGGTGCCTGGCCTGTGCTGTGGGGTGGGTGGGTGTATGTGGGTGTGTGTTGGGGGAGTGAGGTGTCGGGCCTGTGCTGTGGGGTGGGTGGGTGTGAGTCTGTGGGTGTGTGTTGGGGGAGTGAGGTGTCGGGCCTGTGCTGTGGGGTAAATGGGTGTGAGTCTGTGGGTGTGTGTTGGGGGAGTGAGGTGTCGGGCCTGTGCTGTGGGGTAAATGGGTGTGAGTCTGTGGGTGTGTGTTGGGGGAGTGAGGTGTCGGGCCTGTGCTGTGGGGTAAATGGGTGTGAGTATGTGGGTGTGTGTTGGGGGAGTGAGGTGTCGGGCCTGTGCTGTGGGGTGGGTGGGTGTGAGCGTGTGTGTGTGTTTCTAGCCTGTGCTATAGGGTGGGTGTGAGCATGTGTGTCTGTGTGTGTGTTTCTGGAGTGAGGGGTGTGCATCGTGTGTGAGCCTGCGTCCGTGCCAGGGGTGGGCTGTGTGAGGTCTGAGTCGTGCCTGTCTCCAGGACCATCTTGTGCACCCTCTCCCCTCTCCCTGCCCATCTGATCAGATTCCCTAGAAAGGGCTGCCAGCAGCTCCCAGGGACAAAGGAAGCCCATCGAGTTGGGAGAACAGCCCAAGCCCCAGGGCCCTCCCCAGCTTGGTCCCCCTGTGGGCCTCTCGGGGCGGCCCCAGGGAAGTCCCTTCCAGGCCTCTGCCCTTGAGTGGCTGAGACCTCCCGGATGGGAGCCCCACTCTCCAAGTGGTGATGAGAACAGACGTCCCAAAGCCTAGGGTCCCTCCTGTGGCCTGGGAACCCCAAAGGCCTTGAGTCTCCTGGGGAGGTGGGATTCAAGGTCCCGGCAGACAGTCAGGTGGGAAACTCGGGCAGCTCTGGCCTCCCTCAGCTCCCCCTCTTCCCTGCTGTCTCCTCGGGGTTTGGTGGCCCGTACAGGGCCTGTCCAAGGGGCCCAGGACAAAGTCGGGCAGGCAGTGGACAGAGTGTCCCCCATCACCTCCCGCTGCTCTCAGGCAGGGTTTGCCAGTTTCATCCTCAGGGCTGAGCCCCTGGGAGGGGGACAGGAGCCTGTGGAACCCCATCATGTTTCTGAGGCCTGGAGGCGGCCTCACCTCATTGCCCCCATCTCCTCTCGGCCCCTCCGTCTTCAGGGAGCACCTGTGGCCAACCCAGGGGATGTTCTGCTGGCATCCCTTACTCCTCCACTCCCTCTACAAGGCCAGGGGACCCAGAGCTGGGCATAGGAGGCTGTGTTGAACCACCGGATCCAGAAATGGGCAAAAGTGGAAGCTGGGGGTGTGGTAGTCTGGGCTCAAGTAACACTGCCCCTACCTCCGGGGACCCCCAGCTGATGGGTACCACGACTCCTGGATGAGGAATCGGCAGGTGCCCTGGGAGCGGGGTGTGGGGAGAGGACTGTGTGTTAGCCCCGCTGCCTTGTCCAGGCTTGGGGAGGAGGCGTGGGAGCCCTGAGCTGGGTTCTTCCCACCACCCTGGCCTGGCTGCTCCTTGGCCCTTCTCACTGCCCAGGGCACGCTTTGCACAAGAGGCTCTGCTGGGAGATGGCAGCAGAGGGGGACCCGGGGTCTGGGCCGGGCTGGGGCTACTAGGGGACTATCCTCCTGCCTCTCCTTCACCCTGGGCCGGCCTCAGGAAGGGAGGGGCAGGGGAGCAGCTGGAGGTGCCAAGAGCTCTGGAAGCTAGGGAAGGGAGCAGGGGGCGGGGGCAGAGGGCAGAGAAAGCCACTTCCTGTCACGGACCTGGGCGACCCTGCCGCGCCACCTGGGTATGCCAGCCTAAGTCAAGTGGACAGAGTGCTGAGTGTGGAGAAGAGCAGGTGCGTGCGCGAGGTATTTAAAGAGGAGATCAAGGGACTGGGACCCCGAGTGTGTCGGGAGTGCGGGTGTCGGGGGTCACCCATGCTGGGTGCTGTGCTGTGTGGCCTCGTGTGCGTGGCCCAATGCCCCTCTCCCAGCGGCCCCGTCCGCTCATGCCTCGCTCTAATGTATAGGTGAGAAGACTGAGGCACACAAAGGCTTGACCAGAGCTGTGCGGCGCAGGAGTTGGAGCTGGGATTGCGCCCAAACGACCGGCGGGGCCCCCTCGCTTTTGTGCCCACAGGCGCAGAGCCGTCCTCCGCCGCCAGGTGGGGCTAAGTCCCCGCTCCCGAGCAGCGGCCCGGGTATCTCCGGCGGGACCGCCAGGTGGCAGCAGCGCTCCGACAGCGGGACTCCAGCTCTGGAGCGCCCCGCGTCCACAGCCTCCCCACCGCGCAGTCGGCTCCTGTGTCCCCTCGCCCTCCCAACCATGGGGTCACGCGGCTCCCGCCTCTCCATTGTCTGCAGGCGGCCTCCAGAGGTTACTCTCAAACCCACCAGCTCCAGGGGACCCGCCTGTGCTAACAGCAAACCCCCAAACACCCGCAGCGTCCCTAAAGCAGTGACATCCACAACCTCCCCGGGGGCTTGTCCTGCACGCTCCATCAGGGTGATGTCAGGCCTTCTCCAACCTCAACCACAACACGAACGCACACGCGCAAACACAAATGCATGCACACACAGGCACACACAGATACACACAACCACACACAGACACACAGACACCCATCCTCACAAACACACACCCAGATATGCAGACACACGCATGCACACAGACCCAGATGCACGCGGACACATAGACACACACGTAAACACACAGAAACAGGCACGGCTCAGGACGGGGCCTCTTGCTGCATTGAAATAAACGGGAAGAACCGGAAGGTCCCTCACTGTCTCAGCCAAGTGCACGCACTTCCCACCCTGAGCCCTGTCCTCCACCTCCCCTCCTGCACTGGCCAGAGGCCACCCCCGACACACACACACACACACACACACACACACACACACCGGATCCCAGTCCCTTAGCCTACTGCTTAAGCACCTCCCGCGTGCACCTGCGCCCTCTCTGCACACACAGCAGGCTTTCCTATCAGCAGAAAACAAACTGTCATCTCCCCATCTTAAAAAACGGAGAAGCCATAGCCAGATTGCCGCAGAATCCACCCCTCAGCCCCCATGGCTTCACCTCCTTTTCACTCTGGACCCCACCCTGGCCTGCTTTCCAATCTTGCCACCCGCAGAGTCCGCTGACAAGGCACCTTCCACTGCCACACGCTGGCAGTTCCAGGAGCTCTTCTGCCTACACACTCCCTGGACGAGCTCCACATCACCCCTATGCTAGACTCCCGGATTTGCCCTTGCAGCCCTGATTGGTAGACCCAAGTAGCCAACTGCCTCACCTTCAGCTGTCAGCACGTCCAGCGGGTGCCTGCACTTAAACGTCTCACCTGAGCCGCACACCTTTCACACCTCAAGCCCCTCCTCTCCTGGCTTCCCGGCTCAGCCTTCCCTACAAGCCCTGGATTGTCCCTTTCATGCTGCCTCCCAAGGGCATCCTGAATCCATGTCCATTCTCCCTCTCCAAGGCTGTCATTTAACCCAAGCCACTATCACACCAGCATCTCCTGCCTTGGCACCTAAAGTAATAAGTAACTATGGAATTTACCGGTTTACCAGGTACTGCTCTAAGTATTTCATATTTTTTTGTACCAAACTCCGCCTCCCAGGTTCAAGAAATTTTCCTGCCTCAGCCCCCCAAGTAGCTGGGATTACAGGAGCCTGCCACCATGCCAGGCTAATTTTTGTACTTTTAATAAAGGCAGAGTTTCACCATGTTGGACAGGCTGGTCTCGAACTCCCGACCTCAAGTGATCCACTCACCTTGGCCTCCCAAAGTGCTGGGATTACAAGCTTGAGCCACCTCGCCTGGCTAGCATTTCACGTATATGAGCTTATTTAACCCTCACTACAACACTGTAAGATGGTTATCATCCTCCCCATTTTTTGCAGATAAAGACATTGAGACACCGAAAGGTTAAGTAATCTGCCCAAGGCCACATAGCTATTATGGGGATCTTCCAGAATTCAGAGCCTGATGGTTTGGCCCTGGCTCTGTGTGCCCATGAGTGCACAGTTCTTACTGGCTCTCTGGTGTTCCAATGGGGTAGGAGGTTTTGCGACAGTAGAGAAGAAATTAAATGGTCACTAGGGCAAGGGAAAGACAAGCTCTCTGGGGAAAGAGAGGGAGCGTCTCAGGCATTGCTGTGCGCCCATTTGCAGTTTATGACGGATGTGCAGGGCACCAACGCACCTTCCCGCTGCAGCATTAGCAAGGTCACCAGCAGGGATCCTCCTAGGCATGTGTGAGTGGAGGGCAGAGGAGTGAAGGGCACAGAGAATAGTCACCCAAGCAGAACAAAGCTGGATGAGGAGAGGCATCAAGACAGGAAGGGGTGATAGGCAGAGAGAAGGCGCTGGGGTCTGTGGAGGAAGTGAGGTGGGAGTTGGGGACCTGTGACCTTGGAGATGGTGTGGTTTCCTGTGGTGACAGGCAAACTGTGCCCAAGGTTGGCAGTGGCCAGGATCGTGATGATGACCTTCACCTCTGCCCATCATGATGATCTCCTGGGTGGAGATGACCTCGGTTCCAGGGCTTGTGAATAAGTCATGCCCCACAAAGGGACCCTCTTCAGCCTTCTCTGGGGTCTAGTGACACGGTCGTCCTGTACCTGTGCCTGCATCTGGTTCCATCAGTTTACACTTGCTACCTGCCCACTCACCTGCCTGCTGTCACCTGTTTGAGCCTGTATCCACCTGCCTGTGACTACCTGAGTTTGCCTGTGACCACCTGCACCCATCTGCCTCGGTGGGTGGTGGTTTCGGGGCTACAGGTCAGACCCCTCCTCCGCGTGCAGGGCCTGAGAGCAGGGGTGTGGGAGACGGAGTCTGCCAATCTGGCCGCACCATCTGGAGATGAGCCCAGAACTGCCGACGCCTCCAGCCTGCCCCTGGGGAGACCAGGCTGTGGTCTTTGGCAGTCCCCAAAGACCCAGAAGAGAGCCCGGTCTGGGAGGATGGGATGGGGCCGGCAAATCTGGGCCGGAAGGGAAGGCTGCATTCTTGCTCTCCAAACCGATGTGCTGAATTTTACTTTTCCTTTTAGTTATTTCTTCTTCTTAAATCCTGTTTCTCTCCCTGAGGCAGCTAATCTATTATTTAACATCGGATTGTGCGATTGAAACTCCAAGGCAAATTGAAAATTATTTGTGTTTGAGGTTTCAGGCGTGAAGCTGAGGCAACCATTTCTGAGAGATGCTGGGAACCCGGGCAAAGGTAGCGAACCGGCAGCACTGCTCCTGGAAGGGGCTGGGAGGATCGGGGTGCGGGAGGTGGTCCACAGACCTGGCAGGCTGGGGGACCCCGCTACGCTCGAGCCTTACCCACCTAGAGCCCACAGCTCAGGGGTCATTAATCTCCATGTGGCATTTCACTTGGGAAATGCTGTCAACACCTCCCACTGGCCAAAGTCCTCAAGAGGGTGGGCAGGTACCATCAGTCACCCTGGGCCCGCGCCCACCCTGGGGGAAATGCCTCGGTCATGAGAGGATTAATGACACGAGGAGAAGGGCTCATCATCATTTTTCAAGGTTCGGCTCTCTGTAGAACTGCAAGCAGGGTTGCTGGCCTAACAGCGGAGAGTGACCCAAGGCTCTAGAGAGTGACCAAGGAACACAGCTCAGGGTGGGGGTGGGGGTCCTGGCCTGGACCCCCGCTGAGTGCATGCGACCTCCTAGTACTGGCTCTCAGGACAAGAATCAGGACCAGGAGGAGGAGCAGGCTTGAGCCTAGGGGAGTGTGCACAAACACTGTGTGGGCCCCACATAGACACCTGTGGATCACGGAAGTGGGGAACTGGGAGACGCCAGGTCAGGGAGAACTCTGGACTTTGGATAAGGGATAAGGAGATTGGATTTTGTGCTGGAAACAGTGGAACCACTGAAGGAGGGGTGTACTATGGTCAAGTTCCATGCCCAGAAGGATCCAGAACGAGGCTAGGGGGCTGTCTTCATCCATCTTTGTCTGGGCTGCTACATCAAAAATCCCATAGACTGGGTGGCTTAGACAACAAACAATTTCTCACAGTTCTGGAGACTGAGATCAGGGTGCCAGCAGATGCAGTGTCTGGGGAGGGCCAGTTTCCTGTTCATAGGGGGCCCTCTTCCTGCTGTGAACTCACGGTGGAAGGGGTGGGGAACTCCGCAGGGCCTCGCTTATCAGGGTACTAATCCCATTCACGAGGGCTCCACCCTCAGGACCTAATCACCTCCGAAAGGCCCCACCTCCTCACACCATCACTTTGGGGTTGAGGATTTCAACATAGGACACAACATTGTGGGGGGACATTCAGCGCACAGAAGAGGCTACCAGCACACCTCCATCCAATGCTTAGAGCGGTCACACGTGTCAGGCCTTGTGCTAGGCCTGGGTGATGGCACCCTCGCGCCCCCAGCTTGGAACACGGCTGAGCATCGAGCATCTGGGACCACAGAGAAGTGGGAGGACTCCTCCACAAGGTCCTCTGCCACTCACAAAGTCACTAGAGCTTCCATGCCCCTGCAGGAACGCCAGCCTGCTGCCAGCCTTAGCCACAAGCCCCGGAAGCTGCGCAAACTCTGAAGCCGTGCACCCCTCAGCTTCACAGCCGGCCGCTTTGTGCAGCACCCACCCCCACTCCGGGTCATATTTCTGTCTGCTGTGTCCACAGTGTCTGGCCCAGGATTGAGCTGCTGGATGCACTTACCCACTTCAACCTCCATGGTGTATGTGAACCCCTCCCCTGCCCTCCATTCCTCCCTCTCTGCCATGATCGGAACCAGAGCCAGGCACAGAGGCCCAGCCTGTTCCAGGACCGAGGCCAACAAATGGGCTCAAGCTGATATATGTGTATTTTCACATAATTAGAGCTTTGCAGCCCGCAGAGAAATGTATCATTGTGTTTGTCTGTTTGCATTGTTATAAAGGAATACCTGCGACTGGGTAATTTATAAAGAAAAGAGGTTTAATTGGCTATAAAGTTCTGCAGCTTGTACAAGCATGGGGTCAGTATCTGCTTCTGGTGAGGCCTCAGGAAGCTTCCAATCATGGCGGAAGATGAAGGGGGAGCAGGTGGATCACTTGGCAATAGCAGGAGCAAGAAAGAGAGGGAGGAGGTCCCAGACTCTTTTTTTTTTCTTTTTCTTTTTTTTTTTTTTGAGGTAGAGTCTCACTCACTCTGTCACCCAGTATGGAGTGGTGCAGTGGCACGATCTTGGCTCACTGCAAGCTCCGCCTCCCAGGTTCCAGTCATTCTCCTGCCTCAGCCTCCTGAGTAGCTGGGACTACAGGTGCCCACCACCATGCCCGGTTTTTTTTTTTTTGTATTTTTAGTAGAGACAGGGTTTCACTGTGTTAGCCAGATCTCCTGACCTTGTGATCTGCCCGCCTCAGCCTCCCAAAGTGCTGGGATTACAGGTGTGAGTCACCATGCCCGGTCAGAGGTCCCAGACTCTTAAACAACCAGCTCTTGAGTGAACTAATAGAGTGAGAACTCACTTATTACCATGAAGGGGGCACCAAGCCATTCATGAAGGATCTATCCCCATGACCCAAACAGGTCCCATCAGGCCCCACCTCCAACACTGGGGATCACAGTTCAACATGGGATTTGGAGGGGACACACATTCAAACCATATCAATCATTTCTAAGAGGCCTCTGGAATACTTATAAAAGCTTATATAGGCTGGGCACGGTGGCTCACATCTATAATTCCAGCACTTTGGTAGGTCAAGGCGGGCAGATCACTTGGGCTCAGGAGTTCGAGACCAGCCTGGGCAACATGGTGAAACCCCATCTCTACAAAAAACACAAAAATTAGCCAGGTGTGGTGGCATGCATCTCTGGTCCCAGCTACTGGGAGGCTGAGGCAGGAGGATCATTTGAGCCCAGGAGGTAGAGGCTGCAGTGAGCAGAGATCATGCCACTGCATGCCAGCCTGGATGATGAGACAGACTCTGTCTCAAAAAAAAAGGTTTATATAGATCACACACACACACACACACACACCCCTCAGTGAATTCCCAAGAAGGGAATCTGAAAGCCACATCTTTAATCAACAACGATAACAACTGGAACTTGTTATAGCTGGTGCCCTTTGGTAGCAAATATTTTAAAAACCCACTGATACCAACTTTAGGTGAAGGAGGACCTTATTGAGGGGTCCAGTAAGATGGGGAAATACACAGTGGGGTGGCAGGAACCAAGGCCTGGGACCTCGTATGCCGCCAAGGCTCTCTCTATCAGCCTCACCTCTGCACCTTCTGTTTCATGTCCCTCTGTCCAATTGAGGATCCATTTCCTCTGGCATTTCTGTGCCATGGCAGAAACATAGATGGGGACACGCTATAGGCCCTGCTGCCATCCCTCATCCCGGCCCCAGCTCTACGGAGACTCGCGGGTCCAGGAGTTCCATCTCTAGAAATCTGTCCTACGGAAACTCCAGGCATGGGGACAGGAACAGGGGTGGAAAATGTTCAGTGCAGCATCATGTATATGAACTATCAGAGGACTGGAAACAGCCTAAATATTCATCAAGAGGGAAATGGATGAACAAATTAGGATCCACCCATGCTACCAAATACCATGTATCCTCTTAAAGAGAAAGTAGGGTCTTTCACTCCTTTGTTCAACAAAAACTTTCTGAGCACCTATTGTGTGAGAGACACGGTGCCCAGTGAAGGGCATAAAACACAGAGCGAAGGTAATCCCAGCACTTGGGAAGACCAAAGTGGGCGGATCACTTGAGGTCAGGAGTTCAAGACCAGCCTGGTCAAAATGGCAAAACTCCGTTTCTACTAAAAATACAAAAATTGGCTGGGCGTAGTGGCAGGTACCTGTAATCCCAGCTACTCAGGAGGCTGAGGCACCAGAATAGCTTGAACCCGGGAGGTGGAGGTTGCAATGAGCCAAGATTGTGTCACTGCACTCCAGCCTGGGTGACAGAGGGAGATTCCATCTCAAACACACACACACACACACACACACACACACACACACACACACACACACACAAAACAAAGCAAAAAAAAAAAAAACACTGAACAAAAACAAACCCCATCTGTGCCTTGCAGAACTCAGTCCACTGGGGGAGTCTGACTCTAATTAATAAGGAAAGGATGGTAAGAACTGCAACTGTAGCAGCACGGCCGTCCCAAGGGCTGTGATGGAGATGACCTTGTCAGAGAAGTCAGGGAAGGCTTCTTGGAGGAAGTGGTGATGGAGCAGAGATCAGAAGGACAAGTGGGAACGGGAGGGGCATGTGCAAATGCCCTGGGGTGAAAGCCCGCGGGGCCAGGTGAGAAACCAGAGCAGGTGGTGGGGCTGGGGCAGAGGGGCTGTGTAGGTGCCATTGATGTGCCGCCCGGACCCTCTACAGGAATGAAGCACTTGCCCCAGCAGGCCCGGGAGTGCCGCTGTCAGCCCTCTTAGTGGATTGCCGAACTAAAGACCTCTGCTCGCCTGTGGTGACACCCACACCCAATGACTAATCGCCATGGAGGTGTTCTCACCCTACAGGGGCGCCCCAGCTCCAAGGTTCCATGTGCAATCAGCTGAAGCCTTTGCTGAGATTGCATCTATGTGGACAGACCTGTGGCCCCCTAAAGATGTCCACATCCCAATTCCCAGAATCTGGGAATATGCTACCTTATGTGGGCGAAGGGACTTTTCATTTTTTCATTTTTTATTTTTTGAGACAGGGACTCACTTTGTCACCCAGGCTGGAATGCAGTGGCCCGGCTCACTGCAGTCTTGACCTCCCAGGCTCAAGCAATCCTCCCACTTCAGCCACCTAAGTAGCTGGGACTGCAGTTGTGCACAACCACATCTGGCTAATTTCTGTATTTTTAGTAGAGACGGGGTTTCATCATGTTGTCCAGGCTGGTCTTGAACTCCTGACCTCAAAGTGATCCACCTGCCTCCGCCTCCCAAAGTTCTGGGATTACAGGCCTGAGCCCGGCCTAAAGGGACTTTTCAGAGATGATTAAGGACGTTGGGATGAGGGCACTGCCATGGCATATCCAGGCAGACACCATGGGATCATGGGGGTCCTTGTTACGGGGTGGGAGGAGGGGTAGAGTTGGTGAATGAGGTGGAGCAATGGAAGAAGGGCTCTGAGTGATGGAGACTTTTGGAAGGAAGGGTCCAGGAACCAAGGAATGAGGGAAGCCTAGTTGAAAAACACAAGGAGGCCTGGCGTGGTGGCTCATGCCAGTCATCCTAGCACTTTGGGAGACTGAGGTGGGTGGATTGCTTGAGGCCAGGACTTCAAGACCAGCCTGGCAGCTGGGCACGGTGGCTCACGCCTGCAATCCCAACACTTTGGGAGGCCGAGGTGGGCGGATCACCTGAGATCGGGAGTTCAAGATTAACCTGACCAACATGGATAAACCCCGTCTCCATAAAAACACAAAAATTAGTCAGTCATGGTGGCTCATGCCTGTAATTCCAGCTATCAGGAGGCTGAGGCAGGAGAATCACTTGAACTCGGGAGGCGGAGGCTGTAGTGAGCCAAGATCGTACCACTGCACTCCAGCTTGGGCAACAAGAGCGAAACTCTGTCAACAACAACAACAACAACAACAACAACAACAACAAAAACACCCAGCCTGGGCAACATGGTGAAACACTGTCTCTATAAAAAAAAAGAAAAAGAAAAAGAAAAATTAGCCGAGCATGGTGGTGGGCACCCATAATCCCGGCTACTCAGGAGGCTGAGGCAGAAGAATTGCTTGAGCCCAGAAGGCAGAGGAGGCAGAGGTTGCAGTGAGCCGAGAGATCTTGCCATCTGCACTCCAGCCTGGGCAACAGAGTGAGACCCTGTCTTTAAGAAGGAGAGAAAAAGGCAAGGAAACAGAGCCTCCCCTGGAGCATCCAGAAGGAGCACAGCCCTGCTGACCTATTGTAGGCCCCTGGATTCTAGAACTGTGCGATAACACACCTGTGTTGTTCTAAGCCAGTACATTTGTGCCAGTGCTAATTTGTCACAGCAGCAAGAGGAAACTAATCCAGCCTCAGAGCCCAGCCCCTCCCTCTGCCTAATCCTGCTGCCCAGACCCCTCCGTCCCACAGATGCTGATCCCAGGAGCCCTCCCTCATAACGTCCCACATGCCGATATCTATCAAGTTGCACTCCCAGGGAACCCGACCTGCACCAGCCTGAGAACGCAGAGGCTACGTTGAGATTTTGGAGCTTGGTCACCATCCTGTTTGCCTGGCAACAGCTGTAGGTGGAGCCCAGACAGCCCCATCATTAGATGAAAGTGCAATCAGCCAAACTTTCACCACTGGTGAGGTGAGGTGGTTTACCTCTGAAAGGCAGTGCAATGTGGGGGCAACGTATCCAGTGTTTGAAAACTCTCCGGGAAAAGCAAAGTCAGTGGAATGAGGTAGCTACTGCTAAGTTAGACTGACACTTTGAAGAAAGATAGCAAAGGGCTGAGAGCAATTAACAGCTGAGTGTGGGCCATGCATGTGGCTCACGCCTATAACCTCAGCACTTAGGGAGGCTGAGGCAGCAGGATCGTTTGAGCCCAGGAGTTCAAGACCAGTCTGGGCAACATAGCAAGACCCTGTCTCTACAAAAAAATTTTAAAAAATTAGCTGGGCGTAGTGGCTCATGCCTGTAGTCCCAGCTACTCAGGAGGCTGAAGCAGGAGGATCACCTGAGCTCAGGAGTTCAAAGCAGCAGTCAGCCGTGATTGTGCCACTGCACTCCAGCCTGGGTGACAGACTGAGACTCAGTCTCTTAAAAAAAAAAAAAAAAAAAAAAAAGCTAAATATGCAGCCAGAAGACCTCCTTGGTAGCATCTAAGGAGGCTTTCATCTGCTGCAGTTGAAGGGCAGAGAAAGCTGAGGACCTCACAATGACCAAGTTTCAAAGATTAAACTCTCAACCTAAGCAGGCCTGCTATGCCAAGGTCAGGTGCTGGCTGGGAAAGAATGGCACCCTGACATTTGAGATGGGACATCAGAGTCAATATGTCCCCTAATCCTAAATGTCTCAATTGCCTTGAGCCCTCTGAGCCTGCAGAAGTGACTTTCTTTCTCTCCTTCCCTCCTTCCTTCCTTCCTTCCTTCCTTCCTTCCTTCCTTCCTTCCTTCCTTCTTCCTTCCTTCCTTCTTTCTCTCTCTCTCTCTTTCTTTTTTTGGTGAAGTTTTGCCCTTTTGCCCAGGCTGGAGCACAGTGGCACGATCTTGGCTCACTGCAAACTCCACCTTCTGGTTTCAAATGATTGCCTCAGCCTCCCGAGTAGCTGGGATTACAGGTGCCTGCCACCATGCCCGGCTAATTTTTCTATTTTTAGTGGAGATGGGGTTTCACCATGTTGGCCAGGTTGGTCTCGAACTCCTGACATTGTGATCCACCCACCTCGGCCTCCCAAACTGCTGGGATTACAGGTGTGAGCCACTGCACCCAGCTCCCTTTTTCTTTCTTGATGGTTAATGTTCCCTCATTCCTTGAAGAAATGCAGAGGTCTCTGTCCTGCAAGACAATGTATACCCCCTTCAGGATCTGTCCTCACTTCCCTTTCTGGCCACTAGGCCAGTAATTAGGAGGGTGGTGCCAGGCTCAATAAAGGAGGAAAAGCGATACCCAAAGGAGCTGCAGGACATACCTTGTCCACATGCACAGCAGGAGCGAGGAAAGCACACGGGGACTGCATTTGGAAGGTGCTTGATTCAGGAGGGGTGGCATATAGGGCTGGAATAGGCTGTAGAGTTTATCAATATGAGAACAATTTTCTGGTATACAGGATTCAATATCTGGTGAGGACCAGAGGAGGTGGGCCATCCTAGTGCAAGACTGCTAGGCTAGCCCTTAGAAGCACGGAAAATGTAAGGCCGGGTGCGGTGGCTCACGCCTGTAATCCCAGCACTTGGGGAGGCCGAGGCGGGCAGACCACCTGAGATTGGGAGTTCGAGACCAGCCTGACCAACATGGAGAAACCCCATCTCTACTAAAAATACAAAATTAGCAGGGCTTGGTGGCACATGCCTGTAATCCCAGCTACCCAGGAGGCTGAGGCAGGAAAATCGCTTGAACCCGGGAGGCGGAAGTTGTGGTGAGCCAAGATCATGCCACTGCACTCCAGCCTGGGTGACAGACCAAGACTCCATCACACACACATACACACACACACACGCACGCGCACGAAGCACGGAAAATATAATGGCCCATACTGAGTGAGGTGGGAATGTCAGGATTGTGGCGTTAGTGGTGGAAATGGGGGACACACGGCTCAAAGAAGTGGCCATGCTATAAGGCCAGGAAGGAAACAGCAGAGGACCTGTTCTCCAGGGGCCTGTAGGATACGCCACTGACCAGGGCAACAGGGAACGTGCTGGTGAGGGGAGCAGTGACATCACTGAGGGGTTAACTGAAGGTTCGCTTCTGTGGGCCAGGGTGCTGGTGACAGAGGCTCTTGTGGGACTTGGATCATGGGCAGCAGTGAGGGCAAGCGAACCCCAAAACAACAGAGGTCCAGGAGTGTCATTTAACCACCAGCAGTGAGGGGGAAACAATTATTGTAATAAGTGGCAAGGTCAGAGGGTCAGCCAGGGAGACTCGAGCTGCAGGGAGCTTTGGAGATAGCTAATGGAACAAGGCATTCCCAGGTGGCAAAATGGATGAGGAGCCAGCACCTGGGGTACTCAGTCTGTGTAATCCAAAGAAATCAAGAATGGCAGTCACCTTGATTTAAAGAAAAAAAAAAAGTCATGATCTCTTGTTCAGTTTCCAGACTTGAGTCAGGGAAACTTAGCTGCAGAGAGCTATGGAAATGGCTAATGGAACAAGGCATTCCCAGGGAGCAAAATGGATGGGGAGCCAGCACTTGGGCTACTCGGTAAATGCAATAAAAAGAAATAAAAAATGGCATTACTTTGATTAAAAAAAAAAAAAAGTCAGGATCCCTTTTCCAGTTTCCAGACTTGAGTCAGTTTTCAGAGCAGGAACCCAGTGACCAAAGGAGAGGTCGGGTCACCAGGATAATTCTACAATGCCAAAACAAGTACGTATAGTAATCAACCCTCCAGTCCTTCTCCAGTAGGTACACTGGGAACAGGGAACATCCAGGCAAATTTAGGACTGTTGGGGAGGGTCTGAGTTGATATCGACACTGCGAGATCTCATGTGTCATGGTGGTGTTCCACTAGAGTTAGGCATATGCTAGCCCAAGTCTGGCTTCTAGATCCATGGTTCCACCCACTGGTCATTCCCCCATTCCACAAATGTATAGTCGAAATAGACATGTTAGTGGTTGTCATTATTCTTAGATTCACTTTCTGACCCGTAGAGTAAGAGCTTTGTAGTAGGACAGGCAAAGAGGAAACCTCCGAAACTGCCCTCTGATCCCTACCAAGATAATAAATAAAAAGCAAAAACAATATTGCATCCCGGGTTGGGGGTGGAGATAGCAGATATTGGTGCTACCCTTTAGGACCTAAAGGGTACAAGAGTAGGGTCCTTGTTATATCTCTGTTGAAATAATTGATCTGACTCCTGCAAAAACCAGACAGAACCTGGAGATGACAGTGGAAATTCAGTGAAGTGGTAGAAAGCACAACTGCTGTGCCACACGGGGCATCCTTGCTAGCACAAATTATCGGGACCTCAGTACATGATATTTGGCTATTGATCTGAGAAATGCATTCCTTTCCATCCCCATCAGAGAACAGTTTGCATTCAGTTGGAATGGATAACAGTACACATTTACAGTCTTGGCCCAGAAATATGTTAACTCTTCAGTCCTCTGTACCATTATAGTTCAAAAACACCTGGATTATCCAGACATCCTGCAGAACATTGTATTTTTCTGCCATATCGATGACCTCATGCTAATCAGAATGGATAAGGAAGAAGTGGCTAGCACATTGTAGACCTTAGTGAGATCCATCCACCCCAGAGGGTGGGAGGTAAGCCCAGGAAAGTTTCAGGGTCCTGTCACATCAGTACAAATATTTGGAGCCCTTGTGGTCTACAGCATGCTAAGACATCCCAAGTAAAAGGCAAATAATGACATCTTGCACCTCCCTGCTCAAAGAAGGAAGTGCGATACTTCTAGGCCTTTTGGGGTTTTGGAGGCATTGTCCACACACAGAAACACTCCCCAGACCACATCTGAGGATACAGGAAAAGCTGCCAGACTGGAGTCAGCCCAGAGCAGGACTGCAGTGCAAGAGGTACTAACTCCTGGACCACACGGCCCAGGGGACCATATGGCGGTCGAGGTGTCAGCATTGGGGAAGGACACCACACAGAGATTTTGGCAAGCCTCAAAGGAAGAATTACAATGCAGACTCTTAATGTTCTGGCACAAAGCCATTCCATGCAGAGAATTATAAACCTTTGGAAAAGCAGCTCCTACTATGCTCCAGGCCCTGGTATAGACAGAGTTTCTACCTATGTCTATTAGTCTGTTTTCACACTGCTATGAAGAAATACCTGAGACTGGGTAATTTATAAAGGAAAGAGGTTTAAGTGACTCACAGTTCCACATGGCTGGCGGGGCCTCAGGAAACATACAATCATGGTGGAAGGGGAGGCAAACATGTCTTTCTTCACATGGCTGTATGAGAGAGAAGTGCCAAGCAAAGAAGAAAACGCCCTTCATAAAACCATCAGATCTTATGAGAACTCAGTATCCTGAGAACAGCATGGGGGTTACCACCCTATGATTCAGTTACCCAGCACTGGGTCCCTCCCATAACACGTGGGGATTATGGGAACTACAATTCAGGTTGAGGTTTGGGTGGGGATACAGCCAAACCATATCATTCTGCCCCTGGTTCCTCCCAAATCTCATGTCCTCACATTTCAAAACACAGTCATGCCTTTCCAATAGTCCCCCAAAGTCTTAACTCATTCCAGCATTAACCCAAAAGACCAAATATAAAGTCTCATCTGAGACAAAGCAAGTCCCTTCTGCCTATGAACCTGTAAAATCAAAAGCAAGTTAGTTACTTCCTAGATATGATGAGGGTACAGGCATTGGGTAAATACATCCATTGCAAATGGGAGACATTGACCAAAACAAAGGGGCTAGAGGTCTCATGCAAGTCCAAAATCCAATAGGGCAGTCATTAAACTTAAAGTTCCAAAATGATCTCCTCTCACTCTGTGTCTCACATCCAGGTCACACTAATGTGAGAGGTGGGCTGCCATGGCCTTGTGCAGCTCCACCCTTATGACTTTGCAGGATACAGCCCCAGTCCTGGTACCAATTTACTGTGTTAGTTCATTTTTATGCTGCTATGAAGAAATACCTGAGACTGGGTAATTTATAAAGGAAAGAGGTTTGATTGACTCACAGTTCCACATGGCTGGGGGTGCTTCAGGAAACTTACAATCATGGCAGAAAGGGAAGCAAACACGTCTCTCTTCACATGGCAGCAGGAGAGAGAAGTGCCGAGCAAAGGGGAAAAAGCCTCTTATAAAACCATCAGATCCTGTGAGAACTCACTCACTATTACAAGAACAGCATGGTGGTAACCGCCCCCCTGATTCAATTACCTCCCAGTGGAACCCTCCTGTGACACTTGGGGCTATGGGAACTACAATTCAAGATAAGATTTGGGTGGAGACACAGGCAAACCATATCACCGTGGGATCTCAATGAAACTGCAGCCATAGCTGCCCGTCATGAGCTAGGTCCTGTCAGAACCACCAAGTCAAAAGGCCAAGTGAACTCAGCAGCCTCCTATCAAAAGATCGAAGTTGGCCAGATGCAGCACTCACACCTGTAATCCCAGCACTCTGGGAGGCCGAGGCAGGAGGATCGCTTAAGGCCAAGAGTTTGAGGCCAGCGTGAGCAACATAGCGAGACCATGTTTCTAAAAATAAAAAGTCAAAAATCAGCCAGGTTTGGTGGTGCACACCTGCAGTCCCAGCTACTTAGGGAGGCTAAGGCAGGAGAATCGCTTGAGCCCAGAAGTTGGAGGCTGCAGTGAGCTATGATTGCATCACTGTGCTCTAGCCCGGGCAACAGAGTGAGACCTTGTCTCTATATAATAATAAGATAGAAGTGGTACACCCAGGATCAAGTGCGAGCAGGGTGGGAGGACACAAGTGAGCTATGTCAGCAGGGAGCCTGGGCCCATGGGATCCCCACTGCTGCACTGAGACCTCTTCCTCAGTTTACCTCTGAGGCCATATGGTGAGGGGTATGATCAGCTAATGAAAGGAAAAGGCTAGAGCTTGTTTCACAGATGTGTTGGCTTGTGCAGAAGCAGGTAAAAAGTGGACGGAGGCCTGGTATGGTGGCTCACACCTGTCATCCCTGCACTTTGGGAGGCTGAGGCAGGTGGATTGCCTGAACTCAGGAGTTCGAAACCACCCTGGGCAACATGTTGAAACCCCGTATCTACTAAAATACAAAAAAAAAATTGGCCAGGCGTGGTGGCACATACCTGTAATCCCAGCTACTCCGGAGGCTGAGGTGTGGGAATCACTTGAGCCCGGGAGGCGGAGGTTGCAGTGAGCCGAAATCGTGCCACTGCACTCCAGCTTGGGTGACAGAGTGAGACTCTGTCTCAAAAAAAAAAAAAAAAAAAAAAATGGGTGGTGACCAGGGTGCAGCGGTCACACCTGTAATCCCAGCACCTTAGGAGGCCAAGGCAGGTGGATTGCTTGAGGCTAGGAGTTAGGCAGGCCTGGGCAACACAGCAAGACCCCCATATCTTTTTTTTTTTTTTGTAAATAGAAATTCAAAATAAAAACTGATGGTGTCTGCACTGCAGCAGTGGATGGTGTGTGCACCACAGCTCCACCCAGGAGTGACCTGGAAAGATGGTGGTAAAGTGAAATCCTTCCAATGGGTAGAGCTTTAGACAGTGGTCATCCACTTTGGGGGAAAGGGAAATGGCCTCAGTTCAGAATATACATGGACTCATGGGCAGTGGCCAATGGCTTGACCAGATAGTCAGGAGCCTAAAAGGAGAAAGATTAGAAGTTAGGAGATAAGGGGAAGTCATGTGGACGGGACTTGGCACAAAGTGTGGTGACGTCTGTCTCTCACATTAGCACTCATTGGAAGAAGCACCAAGCAACCAAGTAGGCAGAACTACTTGGGCATGCAACATCAGCCAGCTTCTGTCATTGGCCTCTTCACGGCTGGTACAAAAAGCACACGCAAGGAGGACGTGGTGACAGGGATGGAGGCTATGCATGGGTCCAGCAACAGGGGTGCCCACTCACTGTGGTTGATCTAGCTGCTGCTATTCCTGCTGCCAAATCTCCAATTCTCCAGCAACAGAGAGCCACGCTAAGTCCCAAATGCAGCATCATTCCATGAGGACACCGGCCCGTCACTTGGTGGCAAGCCCGCCACACTGGATCCCTTTCATCCTGGAAGGAGCAGTGATTCATTTCATCAGGAATAAACACAAAGTCTGAGGATGGGTTTCCCTTCCTGCCCACAGGGCCTGAGCCAGACCACAAACCCAAGGGCTTACAGAGTGTTTGACGCACGGCACGGCATCCCACGTGCCATTGTATCAGATAAAGGAACTCACTTTACAGAAAGGAGGTGCGAGGGCGGGCTGGTCATATCATCCCTCCAAATCTGTCAATCTGATAACCAATGGATGGGCCTGTTAAAAGCACAGCTTTTTGCAAAGATGAGGTACTGTTCTCCAGAGCAAAGTATGTACCTTAAATGAACAACAGGTGGACATGGGTCTACCTGGGTGTGGTAGGCAGAATGATCACCCTCTTCCCCTAAAGAGATGTACAACCTGGCTCCCAGGACCCGTGGTTATGTAACCTTACGTGGCAAAGAGGACCATCTCCACAGGACGTGATGAAGTGAAGGATCTTGATGTGGGGAAATTATCCTGGATTACCTGGGGGTGAGGGGCAGCTAATGTAATCACAAGGGTTCTCCTAACTGCAAGAGGAAGGCAGGAGAGTCATTGGGAGAGTGATGCAGCATGAAACAGACTCAACCAGCCTTTGCTGGCTTTGAAGATGGAGGAAGCCATGAGTCATGGGAGCAACAGGCCCCCAGAAGCTGAGAAAGACAAGGAAATCGTTCCTCCCTGGAGCCTCCAGAGGGAATGCAGCCCTACCTACACCTTAATTTCTACCCTGGAGACTCATGTTCGACTCTGACTTTCTGAGCTATAAGGTAATAGATTTATGTTGTTCCAACTCGCCAGATCTGTAGTGGTTTCTTACAGCAGCAATAGAAAACGAATGCACTATGTCCTAGGTAAAATGGGTCTGGGAAGAAAAGAGTAGATGCAAGAGGTCCTGCTTACCCTCATGCTCATCTGCCCATTTGAAGAATGCGTGCTTCTTATTCCCACAACCCTGGGCTCTGAGGATTTGGTAATCCTGCTTCCCACATGAGCAATGCATCTGTGAACGAACACAGCAAGAGTCCTGTGGACTTGTAAGCTGTGGATGCTGCCTGGACACTTTAGGCTCCTTGTGCTAAGACACCAGCAAGGAAGACGAGTTGCCCTCTTGGCAACTTAACTAAGTGACATCAGCCAGCTTTTGTCATTGGCCTCTTCATGGCTGGTACAAAAAGCACACGCAAGGAGGATGTGGTGAACAGGGATGGAGGCTATGCATGCGTCCAACAGCATGGGCTCCCACTCAGTATGGCTGATCTAGCTGCTGTTGCTGCTGCCAGATCTCTCACTCTCCAGCAGCAGAGACCGATGCTAAGTCCCAAATGCAGCACAATTCCATGAGTCCACCCATCCATCACTTGGTGGCAAGCCCACCACACTGGATTCCTTTCATCCTGGAAGAAGTAGTGACTCATTTTGTCAGGAATAAACACATATTCTGAGTATAGGTTTGCTTTTCCTGCCACAGGACCTGAGCCAGACCATAAGCCCTGATCATCAGCAAGAAGGAGCATTTTTATTATACAGTGGAGCCAGGAGAAATCTATTTGGTGCCTGGATAATCCATTTGGATGCTTTTCGGTACTCCCTTGCCCAATTTTGACAGTGAATGGGCAAGTGCAGCAACTCTGGTCTGAGAAGTGATGTTGGCCAGAGAGTCTCAGACCCTCAGGGATGAAAATCTGGTTTCCCCATCAGGTAAGCCCCAGAGACCAGGCTGCTATTCGCTGAGGGTGCAGGAGTCCTGAAGAGATAATAAGGAGGAGAGAAGATGAGTATCTATTGCAGCTCCAAGACCAACTGTGATAGTGGAGACTGTAGTTAATCTTTTTTTTTTTTCTTTTTTTTTTGGAGACAGAATCTCGCTCTGTTGCTCAGGCTGGAGTGCAGTGGTACAATCTCGGTTCAGTGATATCTCTGCCTCCTGGGTTCAAGCGATTCTCCTGTCTCAGCTGGTATTACAGGCATGTGCCACCATGCCTGGCTAATTTTTGCATTTTTAGTAGAGACGTTGTCCAGGCTGGTCTTGAACTCCTGACCTCAAGTGATCCACCCACCTCGGCCTCCCAAAGTGCTGGGATTACAGGTGTGAGCCACTGCACCCAGCCAGCTGTATAATCAAATCTTCTTCTTCTAAGTTTCCCCACGGAGAGGCACACCAGAATCCTGGAGGAGCCGCTCATCAACACATGAAAAGTTCATCAAAACATGAGTCCTAGGCATGCAAGAATTGGGCTGCGTTGGACACTGCAATGCATCAGCCAGATCCCTTTTTAGTGATGAAGGGCATAGCCCCCTGGCTTCTGGGAGTACTGCCTGCAAAGTCTTCAGCCACCAGTTCCCTTCAGGGAATGCCTCAGGTGAAGAGGAATGCCTCACACAAGATCATACCCCACATCCAATGACACATCCAACAATCAGTGTGGGGACATAGAGGCGCAGCTCACTCACCGCAAATCGGGGGACAACTCCTTGTTGGAGCTTCTGTAAAGACTGCATAAGAGCTCAACTTCTCCTTGTTCCCACTCCTTCCTTGCCCTTCCTTTTACAATTGGTTGATGCAAAACGCATTCCTACTCAACCTCCTACACGCTAACATCCACCTCAAAGTCTACTTCCCAGAGAGCTCTGTCTGCAACAGAGAATGAAGAAGCAGAGGCAGCAAGGCTAGAGAAGTAGGTATAGCAGTCCATGCATCCCATGTAGGACAGTGTTAACTTTATCATGAGAACAAGGGAAGCATTTGCAAGGTGTTGTTGTTGTTACTGTTGTTGTTTTGAGGCAGAGTCTCGCTCTGTCACCCAGGCTGGAGTGCGGTGGTGCAACCTCTGTCTCCCAGGCTCAAGAAACTGCTTCAGCCTCCTGAGTAGCTGTGATTACAGGTGTGCGCCACCATGCCCAACCAATGTTTTGTATTTTTAGTAGAGACAGGGTTTTGCCATATTGGCCAGGCTGGTCTCGAACTCCTGGGCTCTGGTGAGCCACCCGCTTCGGCCTCCCAAAGTGCTAGGATTACAAGCATGAGCCACTGTACCTGACCCTTTGCGAGGCTTTAAGCAAGCAGTTGCATGATCTTTGGAAAAGATTTCTCTGGCTGCCAGGGAGAAACAGACTGTCAGGGTGGGATTGAAAGCCAAGGCAGAGAAGGGACCCTGGAATTGATACCGGTTCTTGATGTTTCTGTCTCCTATTTTGCTGGCGAAGCAAGTTACATGGCCTTGTGTAGCTTCAGAGGAGGCAGGGAAGGACAATGCCACCACACAGCCCTCAAAGGAAGAGAGCTGGGAGTTCTTGGGCAGCACTTATCACTAACACGCTAAGGAAAGAGCACTAGAGGCAAAGGGGTGGCTGTCTGAGCCAAATGTTGCTGAGGGGTCAGGTAGCTTGAGGACTGAGAGATATCCTTTGAATTAAGCTATACAAAGGTCCTACTTAGGTCATGCACCATGCCTCTCGCCTATAGTCCCAGCAATTTGGGAGGCCAAGGCAGGAGGATCACTTGAGATCAGGAGTTGAAGACTGGCCTGGGAAACGGAGAATCCCCATCTTTGGGGATAATTTAAAATACAAATTTAAAATTGAGCAGGGTACTATGGTATGCAACTGTACTCATGGCTAATCAGGAGGCTGAGGTGGGAGGATTGCTTGAGCCTGGGAGGTCAAGGCTGCAGCGAGCTATGATTGCACCCTGGCACTCCAGCGTGGGCAACAGAGCAAGACCTTGTCCCTAAAAAAATAATAATTTTTTTTAAAGGATAAAGGGGCCAGGCACAGTGACTCACACCTGTAATCCCAGCACTTTGGGAGGCAAAGGTGGGCAGATCACGAAGTCAGGAGTTTGAGACCAGCCTGGTCAATGTGGTAAAACTCCATCTCTACTAAAAATACAAAAATACAAAAATTAGATGGGTGTGGTGGCATGTGCCTGTAATCCCAGCTACTCAGGAGGCTGAGGCAGAATTGCTTGAACCTGAGAGGTGGAGTTTGCAGCAAGCTGAGATCATGCCAATGCACTCCAGCCTGGGTGACAGAGCGAGACCTCCATCTCAAAAAAAAAAAAAAAAAAAAGGATAAAGGTCTCTGATGACCTGACAGAGCAGTATTTGGAGACCTTAAGGGAACAAAGGTCAGATGGCAGACTGGAATTGGCTGGGGAGGAACTGGGAGGTGGACAGAAGATGAGAAGTGTCCTCTGGGAGGGGTGGAGGGAGACAGGGAAGAGGCTGGAAGCAGAGGCCACGAAAGGATAGAGTTTCGTTTGTGGTTTTTAGTGGGAGGTAACTTGAATATATTTGATGGTCACTGGAAAGGAGCCACTGAAAGAGAGAGGCTGGCTGGGTGCTGTGGCTCATGTCTGTAATCCCAGTGCTTTGGGAGGCAGAGGCAGGAGGATCGCTTGAGGCCAGGAGTTGGAGACCAGCCTGGACAACATAGTGAGACCCGCCTCTACAAAATATTTTAAAAATTAAAAAACAAAGAGAGGCCGGGTGCAGTGGCTCATGCCTGTAATCCCAACACTTTGGGAGGCCAAGGCGGGTGGATCACCTGAGGTCAGGAGTTTGAGACCAGCCTGGCCAACATAGCAAAACTTCATCTCTACTAAAAATACAAAAATCAGTTGGGTGTGGTGGTGTGTGCCTGTAATCCCAGCTACTTGGGAGGCTGAGGTAGGAGAATCACTTGAACTCGGGAGGCAGAGGCTGTGGTGAGCCGAGATCACACCAATGCACTCCAGCCTGGGTAACAGAGTGAGACTCCATCTCAAAAACAAAAAACAACAAACAAACCAAAAAAAAAGGGAGAGATGAATTATGCAAGAGAAAGAAAAGATGATCAACAGGGTTAGAGGTCATACAGTCTGTATATACTGGCATCCCTGGGACCCTGAAATTTGCTGCCTATACTGTCCTGAGCATGCAGCTAGGGCCTTTGTGGATCTCTTCCTTAGGGCCACTGGCCTGAGTGGGGACAGCATCCACCAGTGTGTGCACCCCAGGCTCGAGAGGTGGGCAAGGGTGGCTGGTTGGGGGCATGTAGACAGAGCCTGAATGTGCAAGCTAGGGCCATGCACATGTGTACACACAAGGCCTCCACAATGGGGTGAAGCCAGGGCCAATGAATTACCCTTTCTGAGTTTCAATTTTCCATTTGTAAAAAACTGAGGAAGCCCCCTCTCCCCCACAGGGCTGCTGAGGGATAGAGGGATGATATAGATAGATATAAAAAGACATAATTATAGGTATCATATGAACATATAAGAGATAGATGAATAAAGTGTATATGACAGAGAGGATGGTATATACTTGGGGTAATAAATGGCACTACTATTTGTGACTCCTTCCTTCCCACTATATATTCTCTCTTTTTTTTTTTTTTTTTGAGACAGGGTCTCACTCTGTTGCCCAGACTGGGGTGCAGTGGTGTGATCAGAGCTCACTGAAGCCTTGACCTCCTGGGTTCAAACAATCCTGCCTTTCAGTCCCCAAAGTAGCTGGTACTACAGGTGTGAACCATCACATCTAACTAATTTTATTTTATTTTTAAAATGGAGTCTTGCTCTGTTACCCATGCTGGAGTGCAGTGATATAATCTTGGCTTATTGCAATCTCTACCTCCCAGGTTCAAGCAATTCTCTTGCCTCAGTCTCCCAAGTAGCTGGGATTATAGGTGCCCGCTCCCATGCCTGGCTAATTTTTTTTTTTTTTTTTTTTTGAGATGGGAGTCTTGCTCTGTTGTCCAGACTAGAGTGCAGTGGCTAGCTCTTGGCTCACTGGAAGCTCCACCTCCCAGGTTCACGCCATTCTCCTGCCTCAGCCTCCTGAGTAGCTGGGACTACAGGCGCCCACCACCATGCCTGGCTAATTTTTTTTCTATTTTTTTTAGTAGAGATGGGGTTTCACCGTGTTAGCCAGGATGGTCTCGAGCTTCTGACTTCGGCCTCCCAAAGTGCTGGGATTATAGTTGTGAGCCACCACACCCGGCTACACCTGGCTAATTTTTGTATTTTTAGTAGAGATGGGGTTTCACTATCATGGCCAGGCTGGTCTCGAACTCCTGACCTCAAGTGATCCACCTGCATCAGCCTCCCAAAGTGTTGGGATTACAGGTGTGAGCCACCACTCCCAGCCCTACCATACATCCTTACTAGCTTTATGATGGCACTCAGGGGAGCTGGGTCCCTTTTCTCTCCCTGCCTCTCTAGAGAGGGTTCAGCCTGGTCAGGGGGATAGCCTGCTAGAATTGGGACTGGTTGTCTGGGACTTTGTGGTCACTTAGGTCCAGAAAAACATATTGTGGGGACAGGCACCAGTTTTAAGGACATCGTTAAATAGCTCACAAGGCAGACCTTGGCTGCGTGTCTTCTAACACATAATGGCCTCAGTTCAATCAGTCCTAAGAAATAATTAGCCCTCCTTAAGTCATTCCTAGAGCTCTTCAATAGCAGCCAAACTATACACATGAACCAACCCCTCCAAACAGCGTGGCTATGCAGCAGGTCAAAAGAGAAAGGCATGTTGGACTTACCATTGGGCTCTGGGGGGAGCTGCTTCACCTCCCTGGGCCTCGGTTTCCCCATGTATGGAAAGGGCCAGTGATACGGTCTGGATCTGTGACCCCACCAAATCTCATGTTGAATGTAATCCCCAGTGTTTGGCCGGGCGCGGTGGCTCACGCCTGTAATCCCAGCACTTCGGGAGGCCGAGGCGGGCAGATCACAAGGTCAGGAGATCGAGACCATCCTGGCTAACATGGTGAAACCCCCATCTCTACTAAAAATACAAAAAATTAGCCGGGCATAGTGGCGGGCACCTGTAGTCCCAGCTACTCAGGAGGCTGAGGCAGGAGAATGGCACGAACCCCAGAGGCAGAGCTTGCAGTGAGCCGAGATCACGCCACTGCACTCCAGCCTGGGCGAGAGAGCAAGACTCCATCTCAGAAAAAAAAAAAAAAAACATCCCCAGTGTTGGAGGTGAGGCCTGGTAGGAGGTAATTGGATCACAGGGGTGGTTTCTCATGAATGGTTTAGCACCATTTCTTGATGCTGTTCTCGTGATAGTGAGTTCTCCGGAGATCTGGTTGTTTAAAAGTTCATAGCACCTTTCCCCCTCACTTTCTTGCTCCTATTCCAGCCATGTGATATGCCTGCTTCCCCTTCACCTTCTGCCATGATTGTAAGTTTCCTGAGGTCTCCCCAGCCATGCTTCCTGTACAGACTGCAGAACTGTGGGCCAATGAAACCTCTTTTCTGTATAAATTACCTAGTCTCAGGTATTTCTTTATAGCAATGCAAGAATAGACTAATACAGCCAGCTCTTCCCAAGCCAGCACATTCCAGCACCCCACTCCAAGGAGCCCAAGAATTCCAGACCGAACGTGGTCTTCCAGGTCATTATGAAGGTATATTTGTCAAGGTGGGAGAACATAATGTATGTTATTAAACAGTTGCTAGCTTGATTTATACCTTTTAGGTATTTAGACATATCATATGTGGATCTCTATTTATCCTCTTCTTCTCTGCCCTGAAAGGTTAGGGTTGGGCCAAGATACGTAATACATACACATATATAATTTTATATAATATCTATAGCACATATAACATATTATATATATATATTATATAATTATAAATAATAGAGTAACGTGTATATCATCCCAGTCTAATTTGTGTATGGATGTGTATACACACACACACACACACACACACAGATATAGTTTATAGTAGTCAGCTATTGCCGTGTGACAAAGACACACACAATTTCAGCGTCATACAGTGATAAGCACGAATTTCTCCTGTGTCTGTGGGAGGCTTATGCAATCCCACCCTGTGTATCTCACTCTGTGGCTCCAGTCTGCAGCTGCCTGGAGCTTATTCTTATGGTCACAGCAGAAACTTCAAGTCCAGCCACAGAGGCACACTTTAAGCCTCTGCATAGTCACTACCTGCTAACTCCCCCTTAGTGAAGCCCAGTATCAGGGTGTGGAGAAGTTATTTCTGCCAACCACGAAGCTGTGACAAGGGTGTAGTTGTCTCTAGGTACCACAGGGCAGGGAAAAATTGCAATCAATAATTTAACCTATCACACATACCAAACAGAGGTTCCCTAGGAAGAAGAAAATGAGATTGCCAGGGTGTGGGGGATTAATCTGTAATTAGTTCTAATTACTAAAAGAATCGATGTTTTAATTTTTTACAACGTATCTGTATTCCCATATTCTTTCTGTAATAAAGCAAAAATCAGAAGCCCTCAATTCTCCCCAATTCCAGTTAAAATCCTAATAAATACAATTGTTACGAGTTGATTTCTTTGGAAGACTGCCTAGCCATTTTGAAAAATAAATTCTTTTTTAGATGCAGACCTCAAACCATAGATACAAGTTAATTCCAAAAGGATGAGAGACCTAGATGTAAAAACAGAACTGTAAAAATTCAGAGGGCGATAATATTATGAAATATATCAAGATGCTTTTTCTTTTTTGCCCTTCCTTGGGTGACCTTCCAGCTTTTCAGCCAGAGGCTTGCATTGCCTGGAGGTGGTAGGGGATGGAGGGAGGGAGATGAGAACGAGGGAGGGAGGGAGGAGGGAAGGGGGAGGAGGAAAAGAGAGAGAGGACAGGAAGGGAGGAGGGAGAGAAGGGTGACAGGGAGCTAGTTGAGGGAGGGGAGACAGAGCAGGAGACAGAGGCCCCATGTGGATCAAAGGAGTGACAAGGGAGGGCACCTCCCATGCTCAGTGATGTGAGAACAGCAAGAGGCAACAAACAAGATACAAAAGGATACATACTTCCATCCCATTCATGTACAAGTTTAAAACCTACACAAATATAATCATTGTTTATGAACACATTCCAATGTTGCAAAAAGTATAAAAGGGTGCACAGGAGGGATACAACTGGCTGGGGAAGAAGGGAGGGGTTTAACACATCTGTATCATTTCGTATTGTTTTTTAAAGAGGAATCTGAAGCAAATATTCAAAACAGTTTGTTACATCTGGGTGTCTGTTACATTATTTTTTTACATTTTGAAATACATGCATGATAGAGGAAAGGCAGGCTGTGAATCAGTATGAATAGATTGATCCCATATTTTAAAAGCACACACGTGAGTGCATGTGTGCATGTCTGTGTGCTCAGGTGTTATATAGGTGTCTTTTTGCCTGTGGTTCTGTGCATGTCTGTGTCTGTAGACTGTGTGTGTGGGTGTGGTATGGGTATGTGTGTGTCCCTTTGTGTCGCTTGTGTGTGTGTGCATGTGTCTGCGTATCTGTGCAAATATATGTCTGTGTCTCTGCATATTTGTTAGTATATGTGTCCATGTCTGTGTCTGTGCAATTGTGTCTATAGTTGTGTTTCTGTATATGTGTCTTTGACTGTGTGTATTTGCATATTTTTTGTTTGTTTGTTTGTTTGTTTGTTTTTGAGACATAGTCTCACTCTGTCACCCAGGCTGGAGTGCAGTGGAGAGATCTTGGCTCACTGCAACGTCCATCTCCTGGGTTCAAGCAATTCTCCTGACTCAGCCTCCCCAGTAGCCGGGATTACAGGTGCCCACCACCATGCCCAGCTAATTTTTGTATTTTTAGTAGAGACGGGGTTTCGCTATGTTGGCCAGGCTGGTCTCAAACTCCTGACCTCAAGTGATCTGCCCTCCTCAGCCTTCCAAAGTGCTGGGATTACAGGCATCAGCCACCACACCCGGCCATTGTATGTGTGTATCTGTGTGAGTCTGTGTAGTTGTGTGTCCGTGTGTGCCTGCACACCTGTGTGTATATAAATAGAAAAAAAACTAGATGGACAAACATCAAATCATTGACACAGTTCTTTCTGGGAAGGGGAGAAAGAGGATTTTTGTTTCCCTTTTGTACATTTCATGGTGATTCATTATTTTTTGACGATGACGATGTATTCTTTATTTAAATTTTTAAATACTTTTTTAAAAGTACACGGAGGCCGGGCGCAGTGGCTCACACCTGAAATCCCAGCACTTTGAGATGCTGAGGCAGGCGGGTCACTTTGGCTCAGGAGTTTGAGACCAGCCTGGCCAACATGGTGAAACCCCGTCTCTACTAAAAATACAAAAATTAGCTGGGTGTCGTGGCACAGACCTGTAATCCCAGCTACGAAGGAGGCTGAGGCCCGAGAAACACTTGAACCCTGGAAGTGGAGGTTGCAATGAGCTGAAACTGCACCACTGCCCTCCAGCCCGGGGGGAGAGTGAGACTCTGTCTCAAAAAATAAAAATAAAATAAAAGACAGTACACAGTTTCACAGCTTGAACAATAAGAATTTACCAGCCGATTCTGCACTCTGCTCTGGGGCTCCTCCTTTGAGCTATACTTTGCTTTGCCTCCTGGGCCTGGATTATCCATCCCACCCACCCTCAAGGGCCCTGGGGACAGAGGAGCCTGGGGACACTTCCTGTCCCAACCCCAGGGCACAGCCCAAAGCAATCATATCATTTCTCTGGAGTCTTGTATTTTATCTTTAAACGTTAGGCAGATTTCACGTTCTCCCCCTGTAATGTACATGTTTGTCTTGCTGACTTGTTTGTCAATTTTGTAGTCAAGGGGGCACTCAAATGGACTCCACTGGATGTGTGTCTGTAAACCCAGCACTTTGGGAGGAGAAGGCAGGAGGATCGCTTGAGGTCAGGTGTTTGAAACCAGTTTGGGCAACATAGCAAGACCCCAACTCTACTAAAGATTTTTTTTTTAGATGGAGATTTGCTCTTGTTACCCAGGCTGGAGTGCAATGGCACAATCTCGGGTCTCTGCAGCCTCTGTCTCCTGGGTTCAAGCAATTCTCCTGCCTCAGCCTCCCGAGTAGCTGGGATTACAGGCACCCGCCACCACGCCCAGCTAATTTTTTGAATTTTTAGTAGAGACGGGGTTTTGCCACGTTGGCCAGGGTGGTTTCGAACTTTTGGTATCAGGTGATCTGCCTGTCTTGGCCTCCCAATATGCTGGGATTACAGGCATAAGCCTGGCCTACTAAAAATTTTTAAATTGGCCCCTGATGTGGTGGTGCACGCTTAAGGTCCCAGCTACTCAGGCGGCTGAAGTGGGAGGATTGCTTGAGCCCAGGAGTTTGAGGCTACAGGGAGCTATCATCATGCTGCTGCACTCCAACCTGGGCAATGGAGTCAGCCCCGTCCTCTTAAAAAACAAAAAGGTGAAAGGGGACTCTGCTGTACTCACCTTCCTGTGCTCCTGTGCACCTCTTGTGGGTGGGCTCTGGGCAACAGTACCTGAGTAGAGGTGGGGCTGAAACCATGGCTTGATGGGATCTATGTTGGAAGAGGAAACCATCAGCTCTAAACAACAGCTCCTACCTACAGAGCACTCGCACTGGCTGGGCTGAGTGCTTTGCTTTGCTGTGTTCTCCCATTTAATTCTTCCAGCAACCCCACCCATTAGGTCCTATCTCTGTTCCCACACTACACAGGACGACACTGAGACTGGAGAGGCAAAGCCCAAGGTCACCCAGCTGTACTCAGATTCTCAATTTCATGCCCTGCACAGACTGCCTACTACAGGGCAGGCCCAAGGAGAAGGAATTGCCTGTCACATGGAAGGGGCTCCATGTACCGGGCTTGGGTCCAAGGAGGGACAGCCCTGGGTTTCTGACTGAACAAAGGCCACTCTCCTCATTATCTAAACTTTTTTGACGGGAAAAACTACCTTGGACCCTTGCAAATGTATCTGCAGAGCCTCAGGTGGTCACTTGGAGCCAGAGTGGCAGCCACACACAGTCACCTGGGGAAGGACTCTATAGAAAGCCATTCTCCCAAGGATCCAGTCTGGGCTTATAGTGATTGAGAAAAGTGGAGGACTCCCCCCACTTCCCTGGAGAGGGCCTCCCTGGCATCCCTTGACTACAGCAGCCTAATATGTTCCAACAATCTTTTTTTTTTTTTTTTGAGACAGAGTCTGGCTCAGTCGCCCAGGCTGGAGTGCAGTGGCGCGATCTCGGCTCACTTTTAAGCTCCGCTTCCTGGGTTCACGCCATTCTCCTACCTCAGCCTCCCGAGTAGCTGGGACTAAAGGCACCCGCCCACATCCGGCTAATTTTTTGTAGTTTTAGTAGAGACGGGGTTTCACCGTGTTAGCCAGGATGGTCTGGATCTCCCGACCTCATGATCCGCCCGCCTCGGCCTCCCAAAGCGCTGGGATTACAGGCGTGAGCCACCGCGCCCGGCCTCAATAATCGTTTCAGCCCTGTTGCACTGAAGGGCTACGGGTCCCTCGGAATGCTCTTGAACTCTCCCCAGTGTCAGGCCAGCTCAGGGTTCTGTGCTTAAACATTCAGGAGTCCAGCCCTTAACACAGAATCCATCCGCTCCTCCCCACCCCGACCCCCGCCCCCAGGGAAAGTCTGACTTTGCCCAGTACCCACTTCCTTCCCAGGGTTCAGGGCAGCAGTCCCATTGGCTTGCAACTTGGCATGTGACCCAGTTTTAGCCAATAGGACGCGACAAGGAGGGCTGTGGGAGCCACTAGGAGAATTCCCTTGTTCTCTGTAGGTGTCCAGGCAGGTGTGAAGCTTTGAGCTCTGTTCATCTTGAGACCAGAGAAGTGCTGGCATGAGAACAGGCCAACGTGCTGAGGATGGCAGAGGAAAGTTGGGGAGACCAGGTCCTTGAATAGTATTACAATCCACTGATTCACCTCTGGGCGCATTCTGTGAATCAGGTGTTCTATCATGAAGCTATTCTGTTGCAGCCTTTGTTACTTGCATCCAAATCCATAGAGCATTTGAGAATTTGATGGAAAAGGCTCAAATGCAGTTTTGAGCAATTTAGGGGGCGGCTGGCTCCCCCACAGGCTGCAACAGTGCCAGTCAACTCTTAATGATAGAGCAAGTTCTGACTGGACTCACGTCTGATGTCATCTCTTGAACCACGGTAATGAAACAGGATGTACTCCATGAGATGTTTCAATATGTTCTCAGTCCAAATTCTACATCTTTCAATTAAAAAATGCATCACCATTGCATTATATACCACAGATCATTAAATACCTATCACTGTCCATATCCAAGTCTCCCAGTGGAAGAGATGGCTGACATTTAGCTAGGAACTTTTAAAACACTTGAGAATAAATTATGACCCAAACTTACTGTTCTTAATGACACGTATAAAGTTCAGCTCTTAAATAAAAGGATTCAGGAATACAGAAACAAAGTCCCCAGCCATATTAAGGAAACAAAAGTCATCCAAAATGGTCAGTTCTTGTTTCCACTAAATTGTACGTTTTTATTATAATTGGTATAAAGTGAAACTCTTTTTAAAAAAAAGTAGGAATTTAAAATAAAGTAGAATATCCTATTTTCAGGGTCATCACTACCATAGTGAGATTTGTCTCTTAAACAATGACACTTAGTATCTCTGTAGTTCCACGAATACTTTTGAAGTGTCATATTAAAACCAATTTCATGGCCTTGAGGCAAAGAGAAGCAATTAGTCTTGGAGTTGTGAATAAATAAAAATCCATTTATACACCCGTCCTTGACATGTACCTTGCAAATCTTAGAAACTTCATCTAGTGGGAAAAGAAATGCTAAATCATGAATACCAATACTAATCACATTGCCATGTAGCTTCCTAAAACAGTTTTGCTTATACCCATCTTTCAAGTATTAATTTATATGTATATATTCACCCATATTGAACACAAAACAAAGGCGTTCCCGCAAGCCACCTAGGATGAGGGACAAAAGAGGTGTGAGGGGCCTGGGGGCCACAGGGGCCTTGACAAGCGGATTTTCAGTGAGTCCCTGATCATCCAACAGGAGCCTGCTCCATTTTCCCTCATTCCATCCTCCTCAAAGGCCTGGTGCTGGGGAGGACGTTTCTGTCCATGAAGCTGGGGGTACCCACACACACAACCTCCTCCGACTGTGATTCTAGCCAGCAGTTAAGGGTGGTCTCAGGAGTTCAAAGTATTTGAATACTTGCTTCACTTTCTCTTTGGGTCTGGTCCCTCAATGCTGAGTGGCATGTGCCTTGATGGAGGGCTTTGCTGTTCCTATGTCGTGCTTGGGACAGTCGGCCACAGAGCTGGGCCGACCTCTCGGGCCGGGCCTGGCCTGGCCAGGGTGCCGAGCGCGCAGAGAGAGCGCTGCTGAGCCGAAGCTGGGAGCTGGAAGCCCGGGGGTACCGGGGCGTGGGGAGCAGAGTGGGCAGCCCTTGGGCCTCGCGGGAGCCCCTCCCAACCCCTGCACAGATCCCTGACCTACTTCCAGGGCCTCTTTCTGTTACAGGAACAGCTCAAAATCCATAAATTAAGGAAATTAACTGATGGGGCCTGCGGCATCTTTGTAAGCTATTTAAATCTATAAATTTACAACATCTTCTGCATATATCAAGTAATTGAACTAACTGCGGGGATGTAACTTTAATGAGAAAATTTCCCCCTTTCTCCTGTAGTTCGAGTTCGAAGATAAATAAATAAATAAAACCTTCCCTTAGGAGAAAAGTTTCGGCTGATTCCCGTGTGAAGAAGTTACGGAAGCGCGGTCCGGACGCTCTCTCCACGCGGAAGAGGTCCTCTAGTCGAGGGAGAAAGGCCCCCCCACTCACTTCACCTTCCTCCCACTGGCACCCCGAGTTCCCCTCACCCCAGCTCCAGGCCGACCCCGAGCGCACCCCCACCCCGGGAGTGCGGCCGCTAGGGGGCGCCCAGGCCCGGCCGGAGCTCGGGGTCGGGGCCCAGGCGCCGTTCCGGCCCGAGCGCAGCCGCCCCGCGGCCTCAGCCGGTCTCCGGCCCGGGCGTCCCAGGAGCCAGGCGGGGGCGCAGCGCCGGCCGGGCGCGCGCTCCGTTTCCTAGGAGCGGGGAAATGGTCGCGGAGGAGGAGGAGGAGGAGGCACGGGCGGGGCGCAAGGGAAACCGGAGAAAGAGGAAGGGGAGGAGGAGTGGGAGTGGGAGAAGAGGAGGAAGGGGCGGCCGAAGTGGAGACCTGGGAGGGGCGCCCCGGGCGCGGACCTCGGCCGCGGGGAGTCTTGGCCGCCGCCGTCTCCATCGCGCCGCGCGCGTAAAGGAAATGGCGCGTCTTGCCGCGAGCGGTCGGCCCGGTGCCCCCGCGCGTCCCTCCCCCGCGGTGGCCGACCGCGTGTCCGCAGACGTCACCGGAGAGGGGCAGCGGGGCAGGGACCCTGGGAGGGCGGCCGGGGAGCGGGGGAGGGGCTGCCTGGCCCCCGGCTCCGCTCCAGCCCGGGCCGACTCGCAGCCCAGTTTCTTCCCAAGTCCCGCCCCCAGCCCCGGGCGCCGCGGCGGCGGCTGCTCTCCCCTTTGTAACCGAGGAGTCAAGAAATGTGAGAAACGTGCCCTGTGTTACTTATTTGGGAGCCGAAAATTTATGCCCAGCTGAAAGCGCCCGGGGAAATATTACATCAGATGAAATGACAATGATTAAAATCAGCCTCTCCCCCGCCCCCTCCCCGAGCCCGGAGGAGGCCCGGGCGCCGCGTGGCCGGTCGGCGGGGGGCGGGGGGCTGGGCCGCGGAGGGCGCTGGGGCCTGGGCGCACCGCTCCCTGGAGGGTCCTGGCCGCGGCCCCGGCGGGAAGGCGCGGGCTCTGGGAGAGGCGGGTGGGGATCGCCCGGCGAAAGGAGGGGAAACGACGCGTTTTTGTCGCCGAGCGCGGCAGGCGCGGGCGCGCGAGCTAATTGCGACTCTAATCCTCTGCCCCGCGGCGCAGCCGAGCCCCGAGCCAGGAGTCGCCGCGCGCGCCCGCTCGCGCTGGGTAATTTGGGGCCGGATCGCTGCCCTTTGCGTCCGGGCTGGGCCGCGGCAAGGCGCGGGCTACGGGCTGGAGTGGGGGGCTGGTTTTCTCTCCAGCAATCGAAGGAGGCCGCCGGAGAGAGAGGAGGGAGGAGAGGAGGTGGGAGCCGCGGGAGGGCAGCCGGAGAGCGGCGCGAAGAAGAAGAGGAGGAGGCGGCGGCGCGGCGGCGGCGGCCGCGGCCGCGAGGAGGGGAGGAGGCGAGGGGAGTGTGGGGAGGGGAGGCCCCGGCGCGCCGCGCCGCGAGGGGCCGCGCGAAGCGGGGGCCGGGGCGGGAGGGGTGGGTGGGGGGAGGGTTGGGGGCGAGAGAGAAAGTAACTCCAGGACGAGACCGGAGCGACCCGCGCAGCGAGCATAGGCGGCGAAGCTGCGCCCGGCGCCCGAGACCGGCGGCTGCGGGGGGCGGGGGCTGCGCCCGAGCCCGATCTGCCGCTCCGGCTGCGAGGTAAGCCCAGCGCGGGCGGCCACCGCTCAGCGCCGCGCACCCCTGTCCCCGAAGTGGCTGCGATACTGAGAAAGTCGCCCGGCCAGGGTCCGGAGCTGGGCGGGGGCGGCCGCTTTGTCCCTCTGCTGGGCGGCGGGGGCTGGCGGCGCGGGGGCGCCCAGCACAAAGGCCTGGTGCGAGAGTGGGGCTGCCCACGTGGGCTGGTCCTGGCCGCGGGTGGACCCTCCCCACGCGGGCGGGCTCGAAGCTTCCTGCCGCGCGGTGTATGTGTGTGTGTGTGCGTGTGCGCGCGCGCGCGCGCGTGCAGGTCCCCGCACTCTGGCCCCTGTTCTGGGCCGAGCGCCCTGCAGAGCTGGCGAGTTTCCGGGGTCGGAAACGGGCTCACGCAATTGGGGCTTCGAGGTGCACAAGGCCCGGCTTGGCGCCCAAAATCAGAGAAAGTCTCCAGCGGGACAGATGTGCGTCCTCTGACGCCCACCCCAAGAGTCCGAAAGCTGGCAGGAGGGGCTGTCGCGCTAGTGGTGGTCCCGGGTGCACAGGGTTTGGGGCTGGGAGAGGGCCGCGATGAGACGGGATCGCCGCCTGCAGATCCGGTTCCCCGCTGCCCGCCCGCACCCCCTGACCTGGACGCGCGCACCGGGCACACTCGCAAACACACCCGGGGGCGGACCCCCGCCACTGCAGCGCCTTTCTGTCTTCTGGCGGCCCCCACCCCCGACTGCAGAAAGATAAGCTTCAAGTTTTCGCTTCGTATCTCAAATGTGCATGAAGGAATTTAACTGCACGAGTGAATAACAGCATTAGTTTCAATTAATTTTTTTAATCCCAGCAACAATAAACTTTGAGAACAAAAGCGCTTTTACGTCCTTAATTAGGCGAGCTTCCCATCTGTGGTCTCCAAGTGTCTGCCTCTTGATTTAACTTTGTCCCCGCCCCGCCTCCACCGCAACCCCTCCCAGCCCAGCCCGGCGCTTCGGGTGCCGCGGCCACCCCGCCCTGCGGCGCCTCCAGCTCTGGCCCAGCCGTCTCCCGTCGCCCCTAAGTTCACACCGGCCGGCTGGCTCCGCGGCGGGGCGGGGTGGGGTGGGGGAGCTGGCGCGCACCAGGTGGCCCGCCTGCCTCTCGGGGGCCACCCCTGGGACAACTGTGCAGGTCCCCGGGACTCGCCCCGGGCCAGCGCCCTGAGTGCGGAGCCGAAGGGAGCTTGAGAGGCGCCTTCTGTTTACCTTTTATGGTTAAAATAACAGCTTAGCAAAAAAGCGACTTCACGAAGAAGCGATTTAGTGAAATCGTCTCAAGCTGCCGCAGCTCAGCCAGTTTAATCACCCCCAGAGAGCCGAACAACTGCGAGCGCAATGGGACACAAAATCATTTTGTGTGTAAATGAGCGTGGCATTCTGCACACTTCTCTCTGCTCGGGCGGGCGGGGCTCGGCGGCGGGCGGGCGGGGACCCGGGTCTCCCGCCGCAGCTGGAGAAGCGGGTCACTACCGGGCCAGTTTGGAAACCCGTGGGCCCTCCCGACCACTATCGCTGAGGCCCCTGCAACAGGCGGGCCAGGGCGCACTGGGGCTGGGTGGTGGGTTTGATGCTGGTGCTGGTGGAATGAACTTATATCTCTCACTGCACCCACTTTTGTGCTCTGACTTAAGCAGTGGTCTCGGAAAGAAGGTCGTGGTCCTGCACGGATGCGCTTGTTGGGGGAAGCCTTGGAGATTCACGGCAAGGCGTAAAGCCTGGGGCTTCCAACGGTAAGTTTCTAGTTTGCCATGAACATCAGGTTGTGCTTGGGAGGTAAAAGGGGCTAAGAACGGTGGATCGGCTTCTGTGATGGGGGCTTGGTGTTCATGTCACTTTGGAATAGTGTCCTGGTATTGGGTAAAATATATTGCAGTCCGCTTTGATAGAATTTCAGCCAGAATTCCTTCCTGTTCAGTTTATCCTCAGCGCGTCTTCCCTTCTGACTCCTCCCCCAGCAGAGCCTCCTAGGGCAGGATAATCCGTTCCTGAGGTCTGTTTTGGTTCTCAGAACTCCTTGAGCTAAGTGACCTGGTTTTGTTTTTTTAAGCTTCTGGAACTCAGGAATGCCAAGAGCAGTGGACTCTGAGCCCACAGGCCCCAGTGAGGGTATATATTTACACATCACTGTCTGCCCATTGCAACCTCCCACCCCAGTTTTATGTCAGGAAACTTCCCCGGGCACTCAGGGCAGAACAAGTCACAGGAGAGCAACCTTGCTTACGTTTGCAGGATTTGATTCTCATTGGATTAAAATTGGATGTTGAATTTCAAGGCACAAATTTTGATACCAGAGTTTTAATGGGAAAAAGCAATCCCATGGGTCCCAAGAATTTCATGTGGTTGCTGTCTTAAAGACTAAACCTTCAAGAGTCGTCCAGCGTAGGTTTGTGGAAGCCAGTGTCTGTGGATGTGTGAAGGGGGGTGACTATTCACGTGCAAATCTCCTCCTTCCTCCCTTTTGAGACAGCTGTAAATCAGTGAATGGGGCTGCAGAATCCTGCCCCTCCTGCTTAGGGCCTGCAAAGCGCCCCTGGGTGTGGCTTCCAGGCACTGAGGGACAATCTTATTTCAGGTGGCTACAGCACAGAGGAGAGTCACTGAGTGCTTCTGGGGAGGAGCAGTAGAAAGGGTCCATTGGTTGATCTGCTTGCTCTCTGCTTCCTCCTGGCCATCTCCTGATGCCTCAGGGGTATGTGATGGTGAGGGGTCTGGAATGCATTAGGCATAGACAACACCACTCTGGGAGTCTGGGGAGAAACTGTGAGGTGCAGACTAGGCAAACAAAGACAGGTTTTCTCTGCTATTGGGAGCCACAGAGAAGAGGTGGCTTCCCAGATGACTTGCCCTTATCCGTGTGCCTGGACTTCTGCATAAAGGCTTCCCTGTGTCTAGCCAGATGCAAGATGTATCTTGTCACCATGGGGATGGTACTAAGAGAGGTCCTAGGTTCCCTGGCCCATGGAGGGTGAGGGGTGCTTTCTGAGCCTTGGTCCACGAGGCTTTTGCAAGAGGAGACACGCTTGGTAACATGGCTTGAAACGAAAATACCAGGAAAATCTGATTTGTTCTGAAACATTTTGGGGCAATAATGGTGAGCATATGTTTCAGTGCTGTCATTAGGCGAATTAGCAGACATGGAGCTGCCCAGAAAACACGTGTGAGTGTAACTGTGTGTGTGTGCATGTGTATATGTGTCATCTGCTACAGCCTGGAGGCCTGCTTTGGGGTGTGGAGACAGATAGAGAGATAGTGGTGGTGGAGTCAATCAGGGAGGGCTGCATGGACCTCGCAGGGTCTCAGCATGCAGAAAGAACGATTCTAAGTGTCTTTGACTCCATGGTAGATGACTATGAGGAATAAGCCTTCTCTGGTTTCGTGGATGCCTCCCGCAGATACTCTGGGCAGGGATGGAAGCCTAGATGCCTCACCGCAAGGAGCGGCCGAGCGGGTCCTCGCTTCACACACACGGCAGCACCGGCACCGCGGTGAGCCTGCAGGGTGGGCTGGGTCCCCACCAGGGGTCCCCTCTTTCCCTTCTTCCCCAGCACCTGTTCACTGGCTGCCCTTCCTTGGGGCCATGACACTCAAGGTGGCTGTTGACTGGCTGTAGGATTATGTATTTTTGAAACAAAAATGCTCTTAATTTGATGTGAAATTTACTACATGTATAAAACTCAACGCCTTAGGTGCTGAGGAAGTCACTAATTTAGAGGTGTCTCGTTACTGAGACAAACTTGCAAAAAACCCCTGAATCCCAATTCACAAATTGGTGATTCGTTTGTCAGGGGATATTTCACATCTAACACATAAGCCCATGACCTTTAATTAGAATTTTGCAGTTTGTTTTATGCCCCTGGAGGCTGACACCTTGAAAAATTTTTTTTCTTGGTTTCTTATTGCTAATAAGCATCTTTCTTTTTCCCTCTGGTACTTTGAAGAAAATGATGCAAATACACTTAATTACAGTGGTGGCCATAATTTGTCAGCTGAATATGTGATCAGGCACCGGCAGAAGTGATCTGATTAGATCTGTGATCACACTCGCAATAAAGGGAGCGCATGGCCATGTTGTGGAGAAACTCTTGTGTTCCGCTTTATTTCCATCTCTAGGAGGGAGGAAACATGTCCCGGCTGTCTCTCACCCGGTCGCCTGTGTCTCCCCTGGCAGCCCAGGGCATCCCCCTGCCAGCGCAGCTCACCAAGTCCAATGCACCTGTGCACATCGATGTGGGCGGCCACATGTACACCAGCAGCCTGGCCACGCTCACCAAGTACCCTGACTCCAGGTAAGAGTAAGCCCCTTGAAACATCAGGCACGTGTGGGTCACGGCAGCAGCTGTAATCTGCTGCCTGGGGGATGGGGTCTCTCCCCGCTGTCACTCCACCCACCAGGCTCTCTAGGGTGCACAAGCTGACACAGCCTGAAGGAGCTAGGGTTGGGGAGTGCGTATCTGCCTGTTGAAAGCTGCTGTGCACAGAGGCTTGTGACCCTGACTTGGCGGCATTGGTAGTGCAAGGTGGATCTCCTGACCCACCTTCAGGGGCCTAGGGCTTATTCAGAGGCAGCCCTGCCTGAGCCCGCCAGCAGCGGGCTGGATAGTCTCACGTACCTTCAAGGTTCCTCTGGAGCAAGACTTAGGCCTGGCCTCTGCAGAGGGTCATTTATGAGTGACACTGAGTAGGTAAGTCTTGGGGTTATGGGGGTGGGTATTTAATCCTATTTCCTATTCCACCCCTGGGAAATTCACAAGGGGAGGAAGGAGGAGCTGCAATAAGCAGCAGTGTGTCATCTTTGTCATTTTCGGTGGCCACTGCTGGGCCCTAGAGGCTAGCAGCAGGCTTTCTGTGGAGCTGGTGTTGCAGTGACTAACTAGGAATGAACCACATACCTCAGCAGTGGATAAAGGATCTCAGGCCAGGACTCTGGTTGGGGGCTCACAGGTACCCTCCATGCTGCTGAACTTACAGGCTGCCCAGGCCCTTGGGCCTGCGAGAGGTGCGGGGTGCTGGGTGCTGCCAGCTCTCCTGCTCTTCCCTGCAGGGCGTTTCTCTCCTGGGTGAGGGACCTGCTTTCCCCGTTGGCACGGCAGCAGGACTGACCCGAGGTGGGGTGGGTCTCTGAGCAGCTTGCTCAGCCGAGGATGTTTGCTCCTGGCACAGAGAGGCGGTCACTGCTCCCCTGGGGCTGCTAAAGGCTGAGCGTGGGAGGGGCCAAGGCTGCGGGCATCACCCCTGTGTTATGCATTTAAAATAACAGGAGGAGTTAATTAATCCCCCAGACACTAAGGGATCGTCTCTGGGGAGCATATGTGGCAGGCTGCATTGTCACTGGTGTGGTGGCTCAGAGCAGGGAGGATGGTAGTACGTGGAGGTGGCTTTCCGAGCCTGTTGGGGCTGCAGGGGAGTCCGTGCAGGGGCTGGCGTGGTCCCTTGAGGAGGAAAAACTGGAAATGGATGCAGGGTCTAGTTCCAAATTCAGAGAGTCTAGGGTGCAGATGGTGACTGGTGTTCCAGTACCCCGGGTGGACAGAGACTCAGCCTAGGGGCTTGTGGGGTGGGGACAAGAGCCATGGGGCCAGGTGAGCAGTATCGGTCTGTGTGCTCACTCACAGAGCCCTGTCTAGGATGGGAGATAGATTCTGCTTATTTAATTTCCATTTTGCCTTCTGCGGCATTTCCGAGTTGTTTGAGATAGATCATCCCTTAATCGGTTGACGACGTTTGTGAGTGAAATTCATAAAACCTTTGCCCACAACCCCCTCTGAAGAGTGTTTCTTGAAATCAGAGTTGTCTGTCTGGAGTAATCACAGCCCAGGCCCTGGGGGAGGCGGGTGGGAGGGGCTTCTCATTCTGGGCTCTTGGCTGCTGCCTGGGAGCAGGAGGGCAGGGGGCCATCTCCCCACACCCAGCCCCACTGTGCTGCTCACCCATTGCTCTGTTCTGGTGTAGGGTGTGCTCTCATGGGGAGCTAGGGCCCCTGTGGCCCTGTGATCTGGCACTTGGGACCCTCCTGGTGTGCCCAAAGGGTGGCAGTCTGTGTTCGTTCTTCCCCATGGCTGGGGCTCAAGGTGAATCTGTTGCTCTGCCTGGATGGCCTCTGGCTGCCATGGGGGCGCCCTGCAGGCCTGAAGCTTTGGACTAGAGACCAGGGATGGTGTGACCTGTAGGACAATCAGGGGCCAGGGGGCCGGGGGGCCTGAGAAGTGGGTCAAGCAGCTGTGCTGGCAAGAGCCCCTCGGATCTCTCTTGTCCTTCTTGTAGTGGATTATTATAGTATAAGCACTGTTTTCCACCAATTCTGGAAAAAAATCAGTCTCACCTAGTGTCACTGATCTATGAGACACCTGGAGATGAAAGACTAAGAGTGTTAAGGTCCTCAGGGTATTTCTGGATAGTGGTGATGACCTGCCCTAGGCAGCACTGTAAAAGCTGGGACCTCCACGCTCAGTTCCCACCGGGACTCTGCCTGGGCTTCTGGGTCTCGGCGGTCAGGGTGGCCTGGATGCTGGAGAGCCTCATGCCGGGTGCCTCCTCTGGTCTGCCTAGGAGCAGTCACTGCTCCTCACCTGAGACAGCTGAGCGCAGCCGGGGCTGGGAGTGGACTCCCTGGGCCGGCCCCCTTGCTGGTGTCCTGCCTGCTTGACACCCATTAGATGCTGCCAGCACAGCCCACTCTGACATCCATCCTGACTGTGGGAAGCATCAGATAAAGATGGCCAGGAGCTTCAGAACTCTTAAAACCTGTTGCCTGAAACAGCCAGGAAATTGGAGCCAGAGCTTAAAAAAAAAAGGAAATAAACAAAAAGACGAAGGCCATCCTGATATTCCCCCTTGTGCACATAGGGCGGGTGGTTGGAGGCATCTTTTCTGCCCCGGAGGGTCCCAGCTGTTGCAGCATGAACTGGTCACCTAATTCCATGGAGGACTTCGGAAGCCGGCACCTCAATCCCTGCAGCCTCTCTCAGAGGGTGACCTGGGCCGTTTTCCATGGGGAACGTGGAGCCCCTGACAGAGCTGGGAACTCACACCTGCAGGGCTGAGAATGGCTGGGGGCTCCTCCATGGTGATTATCCTCACCTTTCCTCAACCTGCTCACGTCCTTGGCAGCCTTGGACGCCGAGGGCATGAAAGGCCTCTGTCCTAAGAGGCTGCAGCTGCCAGTTGATCCAGGAGTCGACACTGAACCATGGAAAGATCTAGAATCAGCCTGTCCTGAAATAAGGCAGATGGAGAACCTTCTAAACTTGGACCAATGAGACAACCAAGAACCCATCCAGTCCTGGAATGTGGGTGCATCAGGAGTCTTCTAGACCAACAGGACCAGCTAGAGCCTCAGCCAGACCTGACGTCAGAAGGGTCGGGAACTCAGCCAGGCCTAGAAGGCTGCCTGCTTACATGGACTTTGGAGCTCCACTGGGAATGGTGGGGAGAGTTCCCAGAGAGCCCGAGGGTTTGGATCTGCTGACTCACCTATGGATGTAGCTCTTACTTCCCACCGGTGCCACACATGGACCTCAGCCACTTGCCAACCACTGCCCATGGTATCTGGCAGCCTGGGCCGGACCCATCTGTCTCCAGGAATGCCGGGTGGCCCTCACTCTGACATCTGGATGCCCACGCTCTGCTAGGCCAGGTCCTAGGGCCTTTGGAACTGGAGCCAGCTGTGGAACCCACAAGCCTTTCCAGCAGGGGCTGTGACCTGCAGTGCCATTGTCACCAGGCCTGGGGGTTGACAGGGCTCTTCGGCTTTTACAGCTCTGAGATGAATTGTATCTGGGTGGCTGCAGCTCTGGTTCCACAGACTCGGGCTCACAGCAGACTCTGACCTCCCCATGCCCATGCATGAGACAGCCTTGCCCTTTTCTTTCTTTCTTTCTTTCTTTTAAACAACAGTATTTGGCTTTCTTGGTCAGGCTGGAGTATGTGGTGCGATCCCGGCTCGTTGCAACCTCAAACTCCTGGACTCAAGTGATCCTCCCACCTCATCCTCCCAAGTGGGCTACAAGTGCATGCCACCATACCCAGCTAACTTTTAAATTGTTTGTAGAGATGGGGTCTTGCTGTGTTGTCCAGGCTGGTCTCGAACCCCTGGCCTCAAGCAATCCTCCACCTCAGCTTCCCAAAGTGCCGGGATTACAGGTGTGAGCCACGGTGCCCAGCTAAACCGTGCCCTTTATACTACCCTGCTAGGACAGAAACCCGCACCATGTTCCCAGAGACTCCATACCTGGACAGACCATCATGGCCAATGCATTGAGTGTGCTAGGCCATCAGAGCATAGGATAGTGTGGACGGGAGGCCCTGAGGGCAGACTTGGGGGCTCTAACCCCCTCAGCTCCTGCCCAGCTAGTGTGTCCTGGGTGCAAGTGGCAGTGGGGCAGGGCCCTGGAGGCAGCTGACTTGGAGTGGACAGAGGAGTGGGCTGCTGTTGGGACAGGGGGCATCCCTGCAGGGGTCCCTGCTGATGCAGGCAGAGAGTGAAGGGTTTAGGCTCCAGCTTGTGTGCAGGCCAGGCTGGGAAGCCTAGGTCCCAAGCTGGAGCTACTGTTCTCCCAGCTGTGCAGAGAAGCTGCCACCTTGGCAGGGTCCAGCTGGGCTGCCTGCTGAAGGATGTGGTGGTGCTGCCTTTGGGGAAACGATGCCAACCTCCCTCCTGTTCCCAAGCCAAGCCCTTGGCTATCCCCAGCCCTCTTTGGGTTTCCTAGTTATCCATAGCTCGACCTGGGGTCTGCCAGGGCAGTTTCCAAACCAGAGCTGGCCGCTCTGGGCACTGGCGAGGTGGTATCAGCCCTGGCTCTGAGACCTGGCCCCTTCTCCCTGGAGTGGACAGGGACAGGCATCAGGGGCTCCCCAGGACCCTTCTCCCAGTCTTGCATTTGTTAGAACTACTGCCCTTCAGAGGATAGGGTACCGGCACCTGCCTTCTCTCCAGTCCCCATCCCCCACCGCTAGGTGTGGTATGCATACACTCTGGCGTGTGTGCACATATGTATGCACTGTGGCGCGTGTGTGTGCATGGTTTCTGTGTGTGTACATACTGGCGTGTGTGTATGTCTGCATTGTGGCGTGTGTGCAAGGGCCCTGTTGCATGTGTGTACTGTGGCACACTTGCCATCCCTCCTGTCTGCCTCTTTTTTCTCCCCGTGGGCTCCCTGAGTGAGCGGCAGTGGGGGATTTGTGCCGTCATGTCTCTGGGTACCTGGTATGGACAGGTGCGTGTCCTTTCCTGGATGTGTCTGGGACTGCGTGATATGTGTGTGTTGGGAAGGAAGGGACTATGTGACCCCGTGCCTGTTGCACAGGCCTGTTGTGTCTCACACTCGTTTACATGGGTTGGGTGGGGAGGATGTATGTCCTGGCTGGTTTACTGGGTGTGTGGTTGTTGGCAGGGGTGTTGGATGGTTCATGTGCATTTTCTGGGTGGATCTGTCCGGCAAGGGTGTGTGCACCAGGCCTGTGGCCAGCTGGTTTGTGTGTAGGGGATAAGGTGCCTGTGTCTTGCCATAGCTTTCCAGGCCTGTAAAATAACATGTGTTGGCGGGCTGGTGTGTACAGCTGGGTGTGTCCCTCTCTGGCTGTGACTTGCGGGTGTAGGCAGGATGTGTGGTGTGTCCTGTCAACTGTAGCCTGGCTGCCCCGGGTGTGTGCAGATGTTGCCAGGCCTGGAACAGTTTCAGAGTCATCCATGTCAGGTCCCTCGTCCCTCCAGCCGTGTGGGCCCTAAGGAGTGGGGGCAGGGCGTGGGAAGACAGGTGGACTTGTCCCCATCCTTCAGACGTCCCACCTCACCTGTCTCTCCTAGAATAAGCCGCCTCTTCAATGGCACTGAACCCATCGTCCTGGACAGTTTGAAGCAACATTATTTCATTGACCGGGATGGGGAGATTTTCCGCTACGTCCTGAGCTTCCTGCGGACGTCCAAGCTGCTGCTCCCGGATGACTTTAAGGTAAGTCCATGGCTGGCGGCCCCCCTGCGCTGCCTGTGCGATGGCATTACACAGGGGACGCTGTGACTTAATAAATGGACCCCTGGTTGTCATGGTAACCATAAAAAGTTAAACGATGAAGCCGAGGGCTAAATCAGTTTTTCTAAACTAATTTTGTTTTCTCACATTTTTAGCTTATTTATCAGGGTATATAACAACAATTAAGCTGCGGAACGTACCTCAGCTGAACATTTGTCGTGTTTAAACATGGGTGCGTGCCAGCGATATAGTAGTTAGAGGTTCATAAATCTGTTCCATCGGCTGGGCGCGGTGGCTCATGCCTGTAATCCCAGCACTTTGGGAGATCGAGGTGGGTGGATCACTTGAGGTCAGGAGTTCGAGGCCAGCTTGGCCAACTTGGTGAAACCCCATCTGTACTAAAAATATAAAAATTAGGCCGGGCACGGTGGCTCATGCCTGTAATCCCAGCACTTTGGGAGGCCGACGCGGGTGGATCATGAGGTCAGGAGTTTGAGACCAGCCTGGCCAAGATGGTGAAACCCTGTCTCTACTAAAAATAGAAAAATTAGCCAGGCGTGGTGGCAGGCCTGTAATCCCAGCTACTCGGGAGGTTGAGGCAGGGGAATCACTTGAACCCAGGAGGCAGAGGTTGCAGTAGGCCGAGTACTCTAGCCTGGATGACAGAGCAAGACTCCATCGCAAAAAAAAAAACAAAAAAACAAAAAAAAAAGAGGAAAAGAAAAGAAAAAAATAAAAGGATAGCTGTAATTAGACTTTGAAAAATAAAGTATTAAAAAAATACGAAAATTAGCCAGGTGTGGTGGCAGGTGCCTGTAACACCAGCTACTTGGGCAGCTGAGGCAGAAGAATCTTTTGAACCCAGGAGGTAGAGGCAGAGGTTGCAGTGAGCCGAGGTCACATCACTGCACTCCAACCTGGATGACAGAGCAAGACTCTCTCTCAAAAAAAAAAAAAAAGGTCTGTTCCGTGTTGGGCAATTTGCAGGGAGAAAAGCCCTGATGACCGAAACAGATACCCTTTAAACAAGGTGACCTCCAGGTCTCAGGGTGAGCCCGTCAGGGCAGGTGACCTGGTTCCCTGGGTCCTGCCTCAGGGCTGAGCCCCTCCCACGTGTCAGGGACCCTGGGAGGAAGGAAACTCAGGCTTAGGGTCCACTGGCATGAACTAATACTAGCAAATATCTGTCCTTCCTTCCTTCATTCCTTCCTCTATTCAAAGGACCAGTAGCCCTGGGGCCTTGTCTTTCATCCAACTCAGTTACTGGGTGCCAGCCACTACATTCAGGCTGAAAACAGTGAAACACACACATTAGACCCTGCCCCACAACACTTACAGTCTAGGGGGCAGGCGGATACTGAACTTGAATTCCATGTGACCTGGGCTGGGTGGGTTTGAAAGAAACGACGTTCATCTGGGTGGTAAAGGCAGAATGGGGCCAAACAGGTGTGACGGCCTTGGTGCAGGGGATGGGGGCGGCAGATGGCTTGATGCATTCCAGAACTGGAAAGAAGGTGTCAAGCCTGGAGCCTTATGGCCTGGGAGGGGAAGGGCAGGAAAGGAGGCTGCTGTTTGATGTCAGGACCTTGGCAGGTGGCCCAGAGCCTGGCATTTAACTCTGAATGCAGTGGAAGGGGTGTGTGCAGGGGAAGGGCAGTTAGGTCTGCAAATTGGGAAGATCTCTCTGACTGTTGTGTGGGGAAGGAGGCAGGGAGGGGCGGGGGTGGGTGCAGTGAGGCAATTATGGATGAGGCCCCTTCCCCAGGCCAAGGGAGGCTGGGTGGAGGCTTTGGATGGACCAGGATGGAGATAGAGAAGATGGCGCAAGGTGGCACATCAGACTTCTGTTTAGCACAGGCACAGTGGCTCATTACGGTCATCCCAGCACTTTGGGAGGCCAAGTGGGGAGGATCCTTTGAGGCCTGGAGTTCAAGACCAGCCTGGGCACATAGCGAGACCCTGTCTATACAAAAAATTTTTTTAATTCAAAAAGGCCGGGCGCAGTGGCTTACACCTGTAATCGTAGCACTTTGGGAGGCCGAGGTAGGTGGATCACCTGAGGTCAGGAGTTTGAAACCAGCCTGACCAATATGGTGAAACGCCATCTCTACTAAAAATACAAAAGTGAGCTGAGCATAGTGGTGGGCACCTGTAGTCCCAGCTACTTGGGAGACTGAGACAGGAGAATTGCTTGAACCCAGGAGGCAAAAGTTACAGTGAGCCGAGATCGCACCACTGTACTCCAGCCTGGGCGACAGAGCAAAATTAAGTAAGTGAGTGAGTGAGTAAGTAAGTAAGCACCACTGCACTCCAGCCTGGGCAACAGAGCGAAATTCCGTAAGTAAGTAAATAAATAAATAAGCAAGCAAGCAAGCAAAAGCATGTGGTTGTGGCAGTGTAAAGGGCCTCTTGCAGGTGCCCCGGGGCTTGTGGCTTGAATTCTGAGTTGTTAAGTCAAGGCCCGGGGTGGACCAGGCTGTGGGAGTAGGGTTTCTGCCCCTGCATGGGAGAGCTGGTGGGGCATCAGATGGAGAAATTCTGGACCATGACAAAAGGTGGGGGTTGTCTGGCATGCAGTTATCATTTAAAATCTCAGGAGAATGGCCAGGAGAGGTAGCTCACACCTGTAATCCCAGTGCTTTGGGAGGCCAAGACAGGAGGATCATTTGATCCCAGGAATTCTAGACCAGCCTGGACCCTGTGTCTACAAATAATAATTATTATTATTATCCTGGCATGATGGCTCATGCCTGTAGTCTCAGCTGCTTGGGAGGCTGAGACAGGAGGATCCCTTGAGCCTGGAAGTTCAAGGCTGCAGTGAGCTATGATCACATCACTGCACTCCAGTGTGGGCTACAGAATGAGACCCTGTCTTAAAAAATAAAATAAAAATCTCAGAAGCAAGTGAGAGTGGAGAGAGCAGAGGCCCAGGATAGATCCCTGAGGAACCCTTGCATGGGGCAGGAGAGGCAGGATAGGCCACTGACCGATGAGAGGCCCAGAGGTCAGTGTTAGAATCTAGGCCTCCCTGGAGGCAGTTCCAAAAGCCAGGACCAGCAGGTGGAAGGGACTTAGGGCCTGTAGGTCAGGGGGCTGGGCTTCCTTGCCTCTTCCTCAGGCATGAGTCATGGGACCTATGGGACCTTGGCCACTCCTGGTGGGATGGGTATGGGTGAGCATGTATGGTGTGCATATGTGACCTGGGGCATGGGCCACTATCAGTGCCTGAGGGACAGTCTGTGTGAGCCTGCTCAGCCCAGAGGGGGGCTGCCTGGCAGGGGGCAGGCCTCCCCTCCCTGGACACTTTATCACACTCTGCTTGTTTGGGCAGGGGCTGGGCCAGGCACTTGGCACATCTTGCATCCTTTGATCCTCACTTTAATTCCCTGAACTGGTTGTTTATATCCGTTTTATACATAAGGGAACTGAGGCCGGGCACAGTGGCTCACACCTGTAATCCCAGCACTTTGGGAGGCTGAGGCGGGTGGATCACATGAGGGCAGGAGTTCAAGACCAGCCTGGCCAACATGGCAAAACCCCGTCTCTACTAAATATAAAAGTTAGCTGGGTGTGGTGGCAGGTGCCTGTAGGTCCCAGCTACTCGGGAGGCTGAAGCATGAGAATCGTGCAGTTTGCTTTGAGCCAAGATCGAGCCACTGCACTCTAGCCTGGGTGACAGAGAGAGTCCGTCTTTAAAAAAAAAAGGAACTGAGACGCTCAGTGATTGAGGTATAGAGGGGTTTAGAGGTCTCAGGGCTGGTTGAAATAAAGGTGAAATGATAAAGGTGAAAATGTGACCCAGGCAGGCCTGGCTGGAGAAGAACTGCTTTTGCTTCCAGGTGGGCTGTGAGCTTCTCCAGAATAGGCACAGGCCGGCTGCCTTGTGCCCAGCATGATCTCTTCTCTCGGTGGGATTCTAAGCCATCAGCAGGTCCCTAGGCACAGGCACAGCCTCCTCCTTTAGTGGAGCTTCCGGTCTTTCCATGGGGAGGCTTCACTGCCCAGTGCCTGGGGCCAGATGGAAGGGTTCAGGGGGGCTGGCACAGGTGCACATCAGCGGCTGCCCTTGGGACAAGGCTAGGTTCCTTATACTTGCAAACACTCAGTTGCCCCATCTGTACAATGGGTGCAACCGGCCCAGTCCACACGATGCCCTGGGAGTCGCAGTTCCTGCAGAATTGGTTGGAACCAGCAGGCCGCCTCCCACCTCCCCCTTCCCCTGCTCCCCCCACCCACCCCTACCCCGACACCTACATCAACACCCTGTGCGCCTGTCCCCAGGACTTCAGCCTGCTGTACGAGGAGGCGCGCTACTATCAGCTCCAGCCCATGGTGCGCGAGCTGGAGCGCTGGCAGCAGGAGCAGGAGCAGCGGCGCCGCAGCCGGGCCTGTGACTGCCTGGTGGTGCGCGTCACGCCCGACTTGGGGGAGCGGATCGCACTCAGCGGCGAGAAGGCCCTTATCGAGGAGGTCTTCCCTGAGACAGGAGACGTCATGTGCAACTCCGTCAACGCCGGCTGGAACCAGGACCCCACGCACGTCATCCGCTTCCCGCTCAATGGCTACTGCCGGCTCAACTCGGTACAGGTGAGGGCTGCGCGCTGCCCCCTCCCCGCCGCACCCCCGGTGTCCGCAGAGCCCTCCAGGGGCAGAGTGAGCTGGAGGGAGGCGCGATCCCTGAAGTGGTGAAGCCCTCCGTGCCATCCTACAAAAAAGGCAACAATGTGTGGATGCATAATTTATATTCCTCTCATAATTAAATGATGGTGCCTGGGGGATGGACTTAAAAAAATCGATCTGAACTTTTTTTTTTTTTTTTCCCAAAAGGATGTTCTATAAAAATGGCCCAGAGTATTTTCAACAAAGCGTGCTTCATTTTGACACCCACATTCTGACTTTGGATTTGAATTAAACCCAGGCAACAGGCAAGGCAGGACAGAGGCTGAGTGGAAAGGTGGCCTGGAGCCCCCTCCCTCTCCCTGCTGACCTGGGAGCCATAGGCACCCACCAGCTGCCAAGAGAATCCCTGGACCAGCTCTTCCTGGATGGGTCCAAGAATTGGACAGCTCAGATGGAGTGAGGGCCTATTTTCCAACAGCTCTTCGCAGACCCAAGAGCTTGGCACATTTCCGGTTTAGGGTAGAATGGGCTTTGCAGGGAAGAGGTCCCCCCATGCATGCATTCCACAGCCTGTTGGTCAGAACTTGCTAGTTGCAGGAGGCAGGTGTTACACACAGTCATCAGAACTCACCCTCACAGAGACACAAACGCACATAGTTGTGGACGCCTGCAGAGACTCAAATATTGAGAGGACTTCTCCTTTTTCTCTCCCTCCAGAGCTCCCACTAGCTGATGTGCCCCCAGGCCTCAAACCACCTGGAATGCACAGCTCAGGGAAGCCGCTGGATGCCTAGAGGCGGAAGGACAGGGAACTCTCCATTATTGGGGCAGGACTCAGTTAGGCAGGATGCTCGGGGCCATGTGTCTGGAGAAAGGGCACAGGTTACACCCTACAGAAGAAAGAAGGGACCCAAAGGCTCTTTTTGCCTCCTGGAATCAAGGCCCTGAGGGCAACAGAATGGTGACCTGGATGGGGTCATGCAACTGGGTTTGGTAACCTGAGGGGTCACTGGGCCTGGCAACTTCTGTCCCTCTGATGGTGGAACCCAGCACGTGGTTCTGTAGGGACCTTTGTTGGTGAGCGAGACTGATACCATCACAGGAGAAGGTGCTCTGGCTGGCTGCCCCAGCAGGCACCCACCTGCCTGCCAGGCCAAGCCAGGTGTCCTCTTGCAGCTTGGCCTTGATGACCTCTGTTTCTTCCCGGGCAGGTCCTGGAGCGGCTGTTCCAGAGGGGTTTCAGCGTGGCCGCGTCCTGTGGGGGCGGCGTGGACTCCTCCCAGTTCAGCGAGTATGTGCTTTGCCGGGAGGAGCGGCGACCGCAGCCCACCCCCACTGCTGTTCGGATCAAGCAGGAACCCCTGGACTAGGCCCTACTTCAGTGCCTACCTGGGCCCCCCCAGGAACCTGGAAACAGTGCTGGGGAGTTCTGCCTGTGTATGCTTGGCCATGGGCATGAGACTGAGGGTGAGGCTACAGGGTCCAAAGCAGGCCCAGCAAGCACCAGGGCCCCAGGTGTCATGGCAACAGAATGTAGGATGCTGGAGGCATGCCTGCAGAAGGACTGTTGATGTGACCCAAAGATGCAGCAGTGGGAACTTGGCTGCCAGCTCTCCCAGCCCCTCAGCTTCCCAGCCTGGCGCAGCATCCTGTGAGGCCCTGGGGCCCGCTGGGGTGGGTTTGGAAGAGCTGTCTGCAGCTACTTCAGAGGAGCTGTTTATCCCTCTCCACGCAGGGCAGACTCTGGCGGGTCTCCTAGCGTCCGAGATGGCTTATTTTTCTACAGTATTTAAAATGGATGCAACCCTAACTGCAAAAGTCAGAGAGGCTGACAAGGACCAACGCTTCTTTATCTGGTGCTCAGTTCTCAGTCGGATGTGCAGCATGGCTGCACAGCATGGCCACAGGGTGGACCAGCTGCCTGGCATTCAGGCCTAGATGCCTGCAGGGCTGGGGCTCTCGGGACAGATGCAGGGATGTGTGCTGCAGGGCTGCTGGGAGGAGAGTGGTGGGGGCCTGAGGGCTGAGTGACTCTGTAACCACCTGAGACCTTCACCTTTGCTGCCGTCGGGGGCTCAGGCTGCACTCCCCGGGTCACCTGACCTCCTACTGCCCGGGGGCTTCTGGTTCTGTCTGTGTGGACTGGCACCTGGGCTGCTGGAGAAATCTCCTCCCATTCGGACCAGGCTCAGGGCTGCACCTTACCTCAGGAATGGGCCCCACCACAAAGGGGCCCATCTGTCAGCAGCGTCTTCTAGGTCCCCAGCTCAGGGAGCCATCCCCAGCTCCAGTTTTCTCATGCGAATATGCACAGAGTTTTAATTAAACTTGTTACACTAGCCTGCCAATGAGACCTGGACACAGACAGACCTGGCGCTCTTGACCCCCGATTCCAGTGAGGACTGGCCCTGAGGAGTCCTTGCAGACCTGCTGCCCCCACCATGACAGGCCCAAAGATGGACACTGCCCCCCTGGCCTTGTGACAGCTCCCGGAGTGTTCTCCAGTGGAGAAACCACAAAGGACTGGAGGGTGGGGCTCCCCAGCTCTCACCATCCTGTGTACAATGGCTGTAGACTTGTATATGGCTCCTTTAATATTGTAAAGATGCTGATGTACAATTGTCGTGCGTTTGTGTGAACACATTGTGTTCCCAGTCCATGCCATAAATGATGCTCTCAAGCAAAAGACTGGAGGCTCTGTCCTGTGCAGAAGCAGCAGCCGGACTCCCGCATCCGATGTTGTGCAGGGAGGTTTGGGGGCAGAACGGATTCCTCCCTTGGATCCTTCAGTTCACATCGAGGAATAACCTGCAGCGGTGGTGGGGGAAGGTCAGTCACTGGGTCTTGAGCTTGGTGTTATTTATTGCATTTGGTTGTCTGTCCCCTCCGGGCAGCACAGATTCTGAATCCTGATTCACAGCCCCTAGCCAGATGGGAACTGGGAAAGAGACAGAAGGCGTCTGGGTGCTTTTGAACCCTGTCTTAAATGTTTGGGATTTTCTCTCTCACTGTTCCTTGGTTGGGGATGATGTCCTCTTTAGACCCCCATGTAATGGTGTGAGAAGGTGGCAGGCGGTGGCTCAGGCCAGCCGGGCGGGGGGGAGCCGAGTCGCGCTGCCAGCGTGAGACCTGCAGTTCACCTGAGCACAGAACGAGATCTCAGTATGCCTCTATGTAAACAGATTCACATAGGCCTCCAATTTTAATGAGACTTTTTGCATTTTTTTTCTCAAAGCCCTTATGTTCTAACCCATGAGAACCATTTTACCTGCCCCCTAAGGGCCACCAGCTTCGACTTGCCTCAGGGGACAGCCGCACAGACCAGCCGCTCCCTGTCCAAGGCCGCAGAGCAGACGCCATTCCATTGTACAATCGAATTTGCTGGACAAACTTGATAGGTTTCTTTGCTTAGCAACGAGCCTATAGTTGGCATATCTGCGTTTTGGCATCTGAGGCTCCCATCTGAGTGGAGGAGAAAGTGTTGTGTTTATTAGCAAGGAAGTCTTGTGAAAACAGCTCGCTGCTGTGTGTGTTTATGGATTTTTCTGATATAACAGCCAGCATGGTTACTGAGTGGTAGAGATTCTCGAACATTCTCAAACTCTCTTTTTGGGTAAAGCATTGTGCTAAAAATAAAATGTATTAATAAAGAAGGGGAAAAAGGAGTAACTACCTGACTAAATGTTACTCTAATTTATTTATTTCTTTACTAACTAAGTAAAACCAGGAAGTATGATTTTACATCAACCAGAGAATTTCTGAATTTACAGAGAAATACTGTGTTCCCATAATGATGCTATGATTCTAATATATCTAGTCCCCATAAACAGTAAGTACAAATTATCATTCCTTTAAAGCATTTTTACACTTCCTGGAATGAGTATATTATAAGCAATCTTTTGTCAAATGCCAGCAGTATAAATGTTACTTCTGCTCTTTGTAAACCTCAAAACTCATTATTCTTGATTATAAGCAACTGGACAGAATCGTGCCAAAGCTTCCCAGTTTCCCACCAAACCCCTGCCAGTGAGTGCAGAGAACTCGCAAAGCCACAGCAGGTGGCCCCAGCCACTGTCCCACTCACAGGGGGCCCAATGCCAGGTCACAACACTAATAATATCTTTCAAAAAATGTGTCTTTTTTTTTTTAAGCTACTGCTTGACTGTTCCTTAGAATAAATAAAGGATATTTTATAAATTACAGCTCTAGCCCTTGGTTTGTAATTCACGGAAGCAGCCACAATCAGGTACTCCGGCATGCGTCCTCGGGAACCAGCACTCCCCACACTTGGGACCTGGTGTGGCTACTGAATAGGACCTTAACATCCCAAGTCCCAAATCCCAAAGCTTCCTGATTTGAGGACCGACCAGAGAGCAGCAGTGTGGTCTCTATGCGCTCGGTGCACATGCTGTTGGCAGATCTGGTGGGAAAGGTGGTACAGGCATGGCCTCCCTTCACCTCTCCAGACCCCCAAGCCTGGACTCAAGTGTTCAGGCTGTGATGAGCGTGTTGCACTATGTTGGTTTTGCATATGTATATATCTGTGAACCAAACCACTAACACATTTTAAAAAAGGAAAGTGAGCGGGTCACAGTGACTCACGCCTGTAATCCCAACACTTTGGGAGGCTGAGGCGGGAGAATTGCTCGAGCACAGGAGTTCAAAACAAGCCTGGGCAATCTGGTGAGACCCCATCTCTACAAAAGAATTTAAAAATGAACCAGCCATGGTGGCCTGTGCCTATAGTCCCAGCTACTCAGGAGGCTGAGGCGGGAGGATCACTTAAGTCCAGGAGGTTGAGGCTGCGGTGAGCCATGTTCGCATCACTGCACTCCAGCCTAGGCAACAGAGCAAGCCCCTGTCTCAAAATAAAATTAAAAAGAGAAAGCACAGCTGAGTGTGGTGGCTCACGCCTGTAATCCCAGCTCTTCGGGAGGCCGAGGTGAGTGGATCCCCTGAGGTCATGAGTTCAAGACCAGCTTGGCCAACATGATGAAACCCCGTCTCTACTAAAAATACAAAAAAAAAAAAAAAAAGCCAGACGTGGTGGCATGTGCCTGTAGTCCCAGCTACTTGGGAGGCTGAGACACGAGAATCGCTTGAACCCGGGAGTCATAGATTGCAGTGAGCCAAGATCTCACCACTGTATTCTAGCCTGGTGACAGAGCGAGGCTCCATCTGAAAAAAAAAAAAAAAAAGGGAAAGAACAGATGTGAGAAATGGGGAACTGTATCCATTAAGCCACTGACCAAGAGAATATTTAACTTGACTAAGCCCATCAGAGCCTGCTGTCTTCCCCTCCCTGGAGGTCAACCCACGTTCTCGGGGGAATGCTGTCTGCCAAGATGGCCCCATCCCATCAAGCCCTGCCTTCCCTCCTGATTCTCCGGAGACAGGAAAATGGCTGCATTGGCCCTGGAAGATACTCAGTTTCTCCTAAGTAGATGACCAGGTGGAAAATACAAAAATGGGAACTGCCAGGGGATATTCAGTTGGAGGCAGGAAAACTGCCTCAGTTCAAAACAATAGGGAGGTCTAGACAGAGAGAGGGACAAGTGACGGCCAGAGAAGGCAGCTGCTGGCCTGGATGGAGTGTTGCCTCTGGGCTGAGGTAGCTGTTGTAGGAAGTAGGATGTCACAGTTTGATGGCCATCTCAAGGGGGGTTGGCAAATGTGTTTAGCCACGAGGCTCAAGTCAGTCAGGTAATATTGGTCTTGTCACATGTGTGACGAGAATGTGGGTGGCTCTCTTTGCTCACCCCAACCCCGCCCAAAGGAGGAGACTCATTGTAGAGAGAGGGCTTGCCCTCACCTGGAGATCAGGGGCTGGCAGCCATCTTATCTCTGATGGGAGATTTGATGTGGAGTTACCTGCAATGAAGAGTCTGGGTCACTGTATAAAGTGAAAAACCACATCGTTAACTGCCACAAACTTTAAAATTATCTACAAATGGATATGCTTAGAACAAATGGTAAGAATAGGGTCAGGGCGGTGGCACACACCTGGAATCCCAGCACTCCGGGAGGCCGAGGTGGGTGGATCATTTTAGGTCAGGAGTTTGAGACCAGCCTGGCCAACATGGTGAAACCCCGTCTCTACTAAAAATAGAAAAATTAGCCAGGCATGGTGGCGTGCGCCTGTAGTTCCAGCTACTTGGGAGTCTGAGGCAGGAGAATTGCTTGAACCTGGGAGGCGGAGGTTGCAGTGAGCCGAGATCTCACCACTGCACTCCAGCCTGGGTGACAGAGTGAGACTCCTTCTCAAAAAACAGGGGAAAAAATGGTAAGAATAGAAGGATGATGTTAATGCATATGTGTCAAAAGCAGCTCCTGCCTTTATTAGTGAGAGATTCCTCATTAGATCAAATGAACTTTCTTGTCAGTATCCAGAGAAACCTACAAAGGCATCACAAAGATAAAGCTCTAATGTCCAACATAAAGCCCGAGACAAAAGATGGTCTAGGGCACCTGCTTGGAGGAAGTCTATCCAGAAACAACTGTATTTAGGTTAAACTGCTAAATTCACCAACTAGGGCAGAAAGGCACTGAAACATTCCCTCCAGAACCCCTTTCCATTAAGAGTTCACTCCTGTCACCACATTCTAGGCAGCCCCCGATGTTCTCTGGCGGACCGGTGAGGTAAGGTGATGCTTTGTGGACCAAGAGAAAGAAAAAAGTGTTGGTGACAGGAAAGGACAGCTTCCTGCCAGCACCAAGACTAGCGCTGATGTTCTCTTAGAAGCACCAGAGTTTTCTAAGGTGACCCAAATGGAACACAACCCCAGGGAAGGTTGAAGGTCAGAAAAGAAGAGCGTGTCCCTGCTCTTTCCGGATCTCACAACCAGTGAGTTCTCGCAGACATGGCCTCTGTTAGCCCAGGGACATTTGTCTGTGAGCTTTCAGTGGCAGGGAAACCCCAGCCCCAGAGAAGCCTACCCTGCCGCATCCCAGGCTAATCCCTGGATCTGGTTCAGGAGCTCTCTTTCCGCAAGCCCCAAAGCTAGACAAGCAGAGCCCTGCCGGGCCCACGGTGAGCTCTACGGACCTAGGAGCTGCAGGCAGAGTTGGGGGCTCGTTCCTGGGGACGGGCCCACCCCTGAGGTTGTGCATCCAGGCACAACTGCCTGTTGGTAGTTGTTTACCCACAGGGAAAGAGAATCTTCTGTGTTTTTGTCTCCACCCCCAGTGGAAGGATATGTTGAGTAGAGTTTTTGCTTTTTGAGGAAAAGTCATGATTTGAAAAGGGGCGCTGATGTATCTATTAAGACTTTGGATGTTGATTATCAAAGGGTCCCTGTTTCCTTGCAAAGATCCTTATCTTCCCAACCACCCAAGAGCACCATTTATTGGTGGCCAGCATGTGCCAAGCACTGCAGGTGCTTGGGAGGGCAAGATAGCTCATAAGGCTACGAGCAGACATTTGTTTATTTGCACAGGAATTGTTTACTTTTTTTCTCCTTTTTTTTTTTTTTTTTTTTCCGTGAGACAGGTCTCACTCTGTTGCCCAGGCTGGAGTGCAGTGGTGCAATCTTGGCTTACTGCAACCTCTACCTCCTGGCTTCAAGCGATTCTTGTGCCTCAGTCTCCTGAGTAGCTGGGATTACAGGTGCGCACCACCACGCCCAGCTAATTTCTGTATTTTTAGTAGAGGCAGGGTTTTACCATGTTGGCCAGGCTGGTCTTGAACTCCTGGCCTCAAGTGGTCCTCCCACCTTGGCCTCCCAAAGTGCTGGGATTACAGGTGTGAGCCATTGCGCCCAGCCAGGAATTGTTTACTTTCAATTGTGTACTTGAGGCTCTGTAAATTTATCAGGAAGAGAGACCACATTGCAGTTTTCCGCTTCGTCATGACACGGAACATGGATTACCCCAAATGCATTGATCTGCATGTAGACAGAACCACCTCTCAGGCCTCAAGACTAGCGTCTCCATAGCAAAGGAAGCTTCTCTGAAATGCTAATGAGAGACCCAGAGAAAGAGGCAGGCACACTCTCGGGTACACACAAAGGAGAGGGGTTAGAGGTCAGCTGCATTTGGGATTTTGTCTTTTTTTCCATTACACAGAACAGCCAGTCCCGACACAGCCCAGGCCCCACAGGACAACGCTGTTCCTGGACCCGGAGCCATGGCCCTGGAATAAGAGCTAGGTCATCAGGGTCTCCTCCTAGGATCCTTCTTAACATGGAAATCACAAACCAGGCCAAAGGCTTAAAAAGCAGAGCCTGGGAGGGGCAGGGACGCCCAAGCCACGCTAGGGCCCGGGAGGACGCCCGCCCTGCCCGCGGGAGAACCCAGGCCGCGCATCCCTGGCTGGACGGGGCCCGAGGTGCGCCACCAGCGGTAGCTGGGCCAGGCCTGCTGCTCGAAGCCCGTGTCTAGAATGTCACCAAAGCTTCCTTTTCTGTGTTCTGGACCCGGTTCAGGGCCCCTGGGGAAGCTGCGGTTTGGGGCGAGCCGATTGCACTGGCAGGGCCGGGCTGCTGCTCCCGGGCCTGACGCGGGCCACGCCCTCCTGGACGCGGACACACCCCCATTTCCCGGGGCCCACAGAGCCACGCCTGGCCCTGCAGCCAAACAGCGGGAAGGCAGATTGGTACGAGTAGGTACAAGGTCCTGGAATTCTCGCCCGGTTGCCACACTCTGTACGGAGCATAATTGGGGGGGTTGTGCAACTGCCCGGGAAGCCTGGGCGCGCAGCAAGGGCTCTCTCCAAGTCCCCATCACAGGCCTCCGGGGAGCCTCGGGACAGAGCCCGACGCCACCTTCGGGTGGCACCGATAGCCTCGCTCTGGCAGAGGAGTAGTGTGGCTCTGCCGAGAACTGGGGAGCCCAGGTCCCTGCAGGGCCAAGGGGAGGGAGGGCTGGCGGAAGGGGCCACGCCCACAGCCCCAGGTGGCAGCAGCGGCGGTGGCGGCCCCGACTGGCAGAGCCTAACGAGAACAGGGCCTATCCCCAAGGGGCCCCGGGCTGGACGCAGACCAGATCCCGCGGGATTGGGCTGGGAGGCGCCCGCCGGAGGCAGGAGGCTGATAGTCCCTTTCCTATCCTGTGGGTCTGTTGTGGGCCCGCGGAGCCCCCATGGGTGGGTCCATCCCCGGGCCCAGTGAGTCACTTCCCCAGGCCCCCGAGGCCTTCGTGGAAGGTGCCTCCCTTTCCGGCAAAGCATCCTTTGTTCTCCTGCTGGCTTTGCTTCCCAACCCTCTCTGAGTTGCAACCCTCTGGGTTTTAGGGACGCCAAGCTCCGAGGCTCACAGAGGTGAGCATGGGTGCCACCTGGAGAGTGGGCTCACCCCGCAGAAGGCTGCAGCTGCTTTCTTGCTTCCTCAGTTCCCTGCCCTCTCAAGGCCCAGGCTCTCCCACCTCCCCAGATATCTGGGGAAGCCGCCACTGCCCTGCATAGGTTGTGGTGTGCAGCCTCTGGACTGCAGATCCTGGACGCACATCAGGAGGGAGGGAGGTTTGGATGCTCTCACCCTGGCCAGCACTGCCCTGAGGCTTCTCTTGCATCAGGGAGAGGCTTCCAGCACCACCACTAGCACTCCTCTTTCCCCTCCCTTTAGCCTCCCCCAGTTCCCATGTCCAGGTGGAGGAACCCATGTAGAAGCCCAGCCCAGGAAGGGAATTCATCAAAGCACCTTCCCACACAGCCTCTAGTTTGCCTCCTCTCCACTCCCACCTTCCAGCCCCAGCCTGGCTGGCCACGTGGGGGGCTCCTGTGCCAAGCAGTGCCCAGCTGCCGGGTGAGTGAGCAGCCCTGCACAGAAGGCAGCTGACTACCATACACATTACATGTATGGAGAGCACCAGCCTGGCAAGGCTCTTGCTTTGAAGAAATAGAAGACTAATTATTTTATTTATTTATTTATTTATTTATTTATTTATTTATTTAGAGACAGTCTGGCTCTGCCATCTAGGCTGGGGTGCATTGGTGTGATCTTGGCTCACTGCAACCTGTGCCTCCCAGGTTCAAGTGAGTGATTCTCCTGCCTCAGCCTCCAGAGTAGCTGGGATTACAGGCGCCCACCACCACGCCTAGCTAATTTTTGTGTTTTTAGTATATGTGCTGCTGAAGCGAGCATGAAGTTTTGTGTTTTTAGTACCGACGGGGTTTCACCATGTTGGCCAGGCTGGTCTTAAACTCCTGACCTCAAGTGATCCACCCTCCTTGGCTTCCCAAAGTGCTGAGGTTATAGGTGTGAACTACTGCACCTGGCCAGAAGGCTAATTTCAAAACAAAAAGAAAAGCACCCCTGTATGCACAGATTCTCAAACTGTATTTACAGTAGTCACAGAAAGGAAGGGGATCCCTTAGTGTCCTAAAACCAGGAGAGATGAAATCGATTATGGAACATCAGTTGAAGAAATACATTTATCCTTCCACAAATATCTACTGAGTGTCTACAATCAGCCTGGTTACTGGAGGCCAGGCTCTGAGTCGTGAGTGTCCCATGCATCACCAGCTCTCCAAACCCTGACAACTAACACCACCCATTTCCCACCTCCCCCAGGAAGAAACAATATTTAATGATTTCATTTACACAGAAAAAGAAGGTGCAAGCTCTCTCCCTAAGGAAGAGCCAAAAAGCAGCCTCAACTGGCTCCAGAGCTTGTGCTCCTGGATTAAAAACAGAGATTAGTATATTGGTTTCCTCTTGTGGCTATGGCAAGTTACCACAAATGTGGCTTAGAACAATACTATTTTTTTTTTTTTTTCTTTTTGTAGAGACAGGGTCTTCCTGTGTTGCCCAGGCGGGTCTTGAACTCCTGGACTCAAGCGATCCTCCCACCTCGGCCTCCCAAAGTGCTGGGATAACAGGTGTGAGCCACCATGCCTAGTCCAACACTGATTTTAAGATGATACATTTTCATCGTACAGTTCTAAATGTCAGAAGTCTGACATGGGTCACACTAGGTTAAAATCAAGCTGTCAACAGAGCTGCGTTCCTTTCTGGAGCTCTAGGGGAGAATCTGTTTCCTTGTCCTTTCCAGCTTCTAGAGGCCACCTGCATTCCATCGGTTGTGGTCCCTTCCTTTATCCCCAAAACCAGCAGTGTAGCATCTTTAGATCCCCTCACCCTTGTTTTTCTGGACTCTAGTGATTCCATTGCTCACCCTCCACCCTGCAGTTAATATCCCTATTTTTAAGGTCTACTCATTCACCTTAATTCCATAGGCAATCTTAATTCCCCTTTGCCACATAACCCAAGATACTCAGGTTTAGGATGTGGACATATTTGGTAGCATTATTCTGCCTACCACATCTAGGTAGCAACTTTATCTACTCAAACAATTGTTATTAAACACATGCTCTCTTTCGGGCGCTAGGATATAGTAGTGAATGAATACAGAACAGCCCCAGTCTTGTGGAGCTTACACTCTAGTGAAGAGAGATGCACAAGAAACAAAAATAAGGCCGGGTGCGGTGGGTCACACCTGTAATCCCAGCACTTTGGGAGGTCCAGGTGGGAGGATTGCTTGAGCTCAGGAGTTTGAGACCAGTGTGGGCAACATAGCGAAACCTCATCTCTCCAGAAAAAAAAAAAAAAAAATTAGCCAAGTGTGGTGGCATGCACCTGTGGTCTCAGCTAATCCAGAGGCTGAGGTGGGAGGATTGCTTGAGCCTGTTGAAGTCAACCCACCATTGCACTCCCGCCTGGGTGACAGAGCAAGACCCTGTCTCAAAAAAGAAAAACAAAAAATAAACAACAAAAACCCAATAACAAAAATAAGTAAAATGTGTCCTAGGTTAAATAGTGCCTAAAATAAAGCAAGGAAGGGGAATAGGAGTGTGTGTGTTGCTATTTTGGACAGCGCGCTGGACATCTCCCATTTACCCCGCCCCCTACCCTGGGCCTGGAAGCTGACATTGTAAACAGTGTGAAGGGGCTCCCTTATCCTCTTGGCTTCCTGTTGGGCATGGCTGATGGGAAGCATCTTCAGGAGACTGGAGGGCAGAAGGCAAGTCAGCCTGTCTCATCACTCCACTAAAGACCTCAGCCCTGGGCCAGGCCCAGTGTCTTATTGCCTGTAATCCCAGCACCTTGGGAGGCCAAGGTGGGAGGATTGCTTGAGTCTAGAAGCTGGAGACCATCATGGACAATACAGTAAGAACCTATCTCTATAAAAAAATAAATAAATAATTTTTTTATGGTTATGGTGACATACACCTGTAGTCCCAGCTACTCAGAAGGCTGAGGCAGGAGGATCCCTTGAGCCCAGGAATTTGATGCTGCAGTGAGCTATGATCATGCCACTGCATGCCCACTGCCTGGGCAACAGAGCAAGACTCTGGTTCTAAAAAAAAAAAAAAAAAAAAAAAAAAAAGAACCTAAATAAAATAAATAAATAACAAAGACTTCAACCCCCACCAAAGGCTTTTCTCACATCTCACACAGCCCACCTGGCTCTGAGAATACCTCTCCATTCTCCCCTTCCAGCCTAGGGATGGTAATAACGGTTGGCTATACTTCCCGGGAAGGACTCATTACGCCTGATTTCTCTATACCCTGCCCTCACCTTTGTAAATACAGGTTGAGTATCCCTCATCTGGAAATGCTTGGGACCAGAAATGTTTTGGATTTTGCTTTTTTACAATGTTGGAATATTGCTTATATGTAATGAGATTTCTTGGGAATAGGACCCAAGTCTAAACACAAAATTTATCTCTTTTATATACATCTTATACACACAGCTGGAAGGTAATTGTATAGAATAGTCTAAATAATTTTGTGCATGAAACAAAGTTTGTGCACATGGAGCAGCAGAAAGCAAAGGTGTTACTATCTCAGCCACCTGGGTGGACAATCTGTGGTGGGTTGGCATCAACACCATTCCTTTTTTTTTTTTTTTTAGACTAAGTCTTACTCTGTCACCCAGGCTGGAGTGCAGTGGCGCCATCTTGGCTCACTGCAGCCTCCACCTCCCAGGTTCAAGCGATTCTCTTGCCTCAGCCTCCCGAGTAGCTGGGATTACAGGCTGTGCCACCATACCCAGCTAATTTTTGTATTTTTAGTACAGACAGAGTTTCACCATGTTGGCCAAGTTGGTCTCAAACTCCTGGCCTCAAGTGATCCACCCGCCTCGGCCTCCCAAAGTGCTGGGATTACAGGTGTGAGACACCATGCCCGGCCATTCCTGACTGAATTTATATGCTGCCAATAAGTAATCCGTTTCTTGCACCTATTTACACATAAGTACTTAACAGTAAAAAATTTGGTATATCATTCATAAAATGAAAAAAAATAATGTATTTAGCGTACCTAAGTAGCATGGTAGCATCACAGGAATACCGCATCAGTGGTTAAACAGCAGAGACAAACAATGGCAAAGCTTTTTTTTTTTTTTTTTTTTTGAGACGGAGTCTTGCTCTTTCGTCCGGGCTGGAGTGCAGTGGCTGGATCTCAGCTCACTGCAAGCTCCGCCTCCCGGGTTTTACGCCATTCTCCTGCCTCAGCCGGGTTTTACGCCATTCTCCTGCCTCAGCCTCCGGAGTAGCTGGGACTACAGGCGCCCGCCACCTCGCCCAGCTAGTTTTTTTGTATTTTTAGTAGAGACGGGGTTTCACCATGTTAGCCAGGATGGTCTCGATCTCCTGACCTCGTGATCCGCCCGTCTCGGCCTCCCAAAGTGCTGGGATTACAGGCTTGAGCCACCGCGCCCGGCCACAATGGCAAAGCTTTCAGTCTCTTACCTCCGATGCTGCGTTTTGATTCAAAGGTTACTATATTTGCATTCAGCAGGTATGGGGTAAAGAAAAAACAAGATGAAATATAGGTTAATTTTACAAAAGTAAATTTTAAAAGGTTACTATACATTGTATTTTTTTAATCTTTATTATTATTATTATTTTGAGACTGAGTTTTGCTCTTGTTGCCCAGGCTGGAGTGCAATGGCGCAATTTCGGCTCACTGCAACCTCCGCCTCCTGGGTTCAAGTGATTCTCCTGCCTCAGCCTACATTTTTAGTAGAGACAGGGATTCACCATATTGGCCAGGCTGGTCTCGAACTCCCGACCTAAGGTGATCCACCCACCTCAGCCTCCCAAAGTGCTGGGATTACAGATGTGAGCCACTGTGCCCAGCCATATACATATGCATGGTGCATATTTATATATGCATATATATCAACTATACATGGTGGTCATTCCAACACCACATTCTTCCGTAAAATGTTTCATATTTGGATCTCTCTCCAGATTCTCCAACAGCTTGGCTTTCTGTGCTACAGATATACATAAATGCTCCTTTTTTTCTTATCGCTGTTACCCTGAGGGGTGTCTGCAGGGCTTTTTGAACTTTTTAACCATATCTTCATACTACAGAGCAGAGAATGAGCAAAAGAACACAGTGAGTAATGCAAGTAGGTCTTGGCCCCACGTGAGACGTTGTGGGGAACCTGCTGTTGGCGCGTCCAGCCTGAACACGTGCTGTTTTATTACACTTTGTGGGCGTGCTTGTGTGGGGATCTGGGTGAGTGTGGAAAAGACATATTGCCACTAATGGGAGCTAGGAAGTCTTTTATTCCCTGGAGACACTGAATAAACTGTGTGTTGTGTGCTCATGTTTTGGCTCCAAACCATTACATGAAGTCAACTGTGGAATTTCCTACTTGTGACATCAGGGTGGCACCCAAAAAGTTTCAGATTTTGAAGCATTTGGGATTTCAGATTTTCAGTTTAGGGATGCTCAGCCGATAGTACTTTATTAATTGGCGAGTGCTGTCTGTTTTTACCAAGAAGGCGTTGCTGAGCCATATGTAAAATTTAAATAAAGCCCCAAAGAAGGGCCGGGCGCGGTGGCTCAAGCCTGTAATCCCAGCACTTTGGGAGGCCGAGACGGGTGGATCACGAGGTCAGGAGATCGAGACCATCCTGGCTAACACGGTGAAACCCCGTCTCTACTAAAAAAAATACAAAAAAACTAGCTGGGCGAGGTGGCGGGCGCCTGTAGTCCCAGTTACTCCGGAGGCTGAGGCAGGAGAATGGCGTAAACCCGGGAGGCGGAGCTTGCAGTGAGCTGAGATCCGGCCACTGCACTCTAGCCTGGGCAACAGAGTGAGACTCCGTCTCAAAAAAAAAAAAAAAAAACAAGCCCCAAAGAAGGTAAGGCAGGAGACTGGGCGGGATGACTCACGCCTGTAATCCAGCACTTTGGGAGGCCGAAGCAAGTAAATCACCTGAGGTCAGAAGTTTGAGACCAGCCTGACCAATATGGTGAAAACCCATCTCTACTAAAAATACAAAAATTAGCTGGGCGTGGTGACCTATGCCTGTAGTCCCAGCTACTTGGGAGGCTGAGACAGGAGAATTGCTTGAACCTGTGAGGCGGAGGTTGCAGTGAGCCGAGATGGCACCACTGCACTCCAGCCTGGGTGACAGAGCGAGAGTCCACTGCAAAACAAAACAAAACAAAACAAAAAATTCAAAAATTAGCCAGGCATGGTGGCCTGCACCTGTAGTCCCAGCTGCTCAGGAGGCTGAGGCAGGAGAATCATTTGAGCCCCGGAGGCGGAGGTTGCAGTGAGCCGAGATGGCGTCACTGAACTCCAGCCTGGGTGACTAGGCTGGAGTGAGACTCTATCCCCGCCCCCAGCAAAAAAGAAGAAGGTAAGGCGGGAGACATGTAGATTCCTGGCAGAAGAGCATTTGGGGCAGAGGGGCTGCAAGTTCAAAGGCCTTGAGGTAGGAGTGTGCAGGATGTGTCTGAGAAACAGCAAGAAGGAGGTTATGTGGCTGGAATGTGTGAGGGGCTGGGGAGTTGCAGAAGGTGAGGTCGCAGGGGTGCCTGGGGTAGGAGGGAAGTCAGATCATGTAGGGTCTTTGAAAAAGGTGCTGCCAGTGCTCCACCCATTTCCCCTCAGCACTTGCCTTCAGGTGCACACAGACCCTGTGGCTTGCTCCTGTAACTCTCTGCCTGAGGGTCTTTGTTGGCCAGGAGTGCAACAGCTCCTCACGCATGGGGCAGGTCAGGAAGTTAATGCCCCCTTAGCTCTCTACTATTGTGGAGATGGCGAATAAACACCCAGGTGTCTTGCCTTTTGCGTCTGACAATGGGGAGGTCTGGTCTAGGCTCTCTCAGGGGTCTCCAGTGGGGCTGGAGTGCAATGGCACGACCTTGGCTCACTGCAAACCCTGCTTCCCAGGTGTAAACGATTCTCCTGCCTCAGCCTCCCAGGTAGTTGTGATTACAGGCATGTGCCACCATGTCTGGCTAATTTTTGTATTTTTAATAAAGACTGGGTTTCACCACGTTGGCCAGGCTGGTCTCAAACTCCTAACCTCAGGTGATCCATCCGCCTCCGCCTCCCAAAGTGCTGGGATTAGAGGCGTCAGCCACCACTCCTGGCCTCATTTGTTATTATTATTATTATTTTTTTTGTTGTTGTTGTTGTTGTTGAGACGGAGTTTCGCTCTGTCGCCCAGGCTGGAGTGCAGTGGCCGGATCTCAGCTCACTGCAAGCTCCACCTCCCGGGTTTACACCATTCTCCTGCCTCAGCCTCCCGAGTAGCTGGGACTACAGGCGCCCGCCACCTCGCCCGGCTAGTTTTCTGTATTTTTTAGTAGAGACGGGGTTTCACCGTGTTAGCCAGGGTGGTCTCGATCTCATGACCTCGTGATCCGCCCGTCTCGGCCTCCCAAAGTGCTGGGATTATGGGCTTGAGCCACCGCGCCCGGCCTCATTTGTTATTTTTTAAGAGCCAGGGTCTTGCTCTGTTGCCCAGGCTGGGGTGCAGTGGTAGATCATAGCACACTGTAAAGCTGAACTACTGGCCTCAAGCAATCCTCCCACCTCAGTTTCCCTAGTAGCTAGAACTACAGGCACATGCCACAGTGCCTGGCTAATTTTTTATATTTATCTATTTATTTATTTATTTATTGAGACCTAGTCTTGCTCTGTTGCCCAGGCTGGAGTACAGTGGCGCGATCTTGGCTCACTGCAACCTCCACCTCCCGGGTTCAAACGATTCTCGTGTCTCAGCTTCTCAAGTAGCTGGGATTACAGATGTGCACCACCACATCCAGCTAATTTTTGTATTTTTAGTAGAGACGGGGTTTTGCCATTTCTATTCATTGACGAGGCTGGTCTCAAACTCCTGACCTCAAGTAATTCGTCTGCCTCAGCCTCCCGAAGTGCTGGGATTACAGGTGTGAGCCACTATGCCCAGCCAATTTTTAGTTTTGTACAGGTAGAGGGGCCTTTCTGTGTCGCCCAGGCTGGTCTCAAACTCCTGGCCTCAAGTGATCCTTCCACTTCAGCCTCCCAAAGTGCTGGGATTACAGGCATGAGCTGCCGTGCCCTGACAAGTAGCTCCCTTATTAGCCTTCCCTCTCTTGGCTTCCTTCCTTGCCCTGTCTTACTTCCCTATCTCTCTTCCTATATACCAGGAATCACCTCCCAGTGAATACTTTGTGCAAGGTCTTGTCTCGGCATCAACTTCCAGAGCATCCCAATCTAAGACACTGCAGTGAGCCATGATTGGGACTTGGTCTTCTATTTTTATTTTTATTTTGAGACAGAGTCTCGCTCTTTCTCCCAGACTGGAGTGCAGTGGTGCGATCTCAGCTCACCACAACCTCTGCCTCCCGGGTTAAATTGATTCTCCTGCCTTAGCCTCCCAAGTAGCTGGGACTACAGGCATGTGCCACCATGTCTGGCTGATTTTTTGTATTTTTAGTAGAGACGGGGTTTCACCATGTTAGCCAGGATGGTCTCGAACTCCTGGCCTCCCAAAGTGCTGGGATTATAGGTGTGAGCCACTGCGCCTGACTGGGACTTGGGCTTTTCCTGAGTGTGAGAGCAGTGGCCACTGCCCAATGGTGAGCAGAGGAGGGACATAGACTGAAGGGGGCTGGGGAGAAGCAGGGAAACCAGATGGATGCGACTGTGATCCTTCAGAGCGAGCTGAAGGTGGCCTGGAGCAGGGTGAGAGATGTGGGGGTAGGGAGAGGCAGTTCCATCCTGGGTACACTTGGAAGGAGGAGCAACACGACTTGATGCCTGCTTAGATATGAAATGTGGGAGGCAGTAAGGTGTCTAGGGTGGCTACAAGGGCTTGGGCCCAAGCAAAGGAAAGATGAAGTTGCCTTTTGCTGGGATGAGAAGATTGACGGTGTTGGGCTGATGGAGCGGGCTGTTGAGACGCCTGTTAAGCACAGGACTGGCAAAGCTGGGCTGGGAGACAGACAGGTACTCCAGAACTTAGGAGGGAGTCCAGGCTGCAGGTGTACGCTGGAGGGTCCTCATGAGTTAGACAGCATTCAAAGCCAAGACTGGATAAGGTCTCCAAGGCAGTGTCAAAAGAAGAGAAGAGACTGGCCAGGCACGGTGGCTCACGCCTGTAATCCCAGCACTTTGGGAGGATGAATCTCGATCTCCTGACCTTGCGATCCGCCAGCCTCGGCCTCCTAAAGTGCTGGGATTACAGGCGTGAGCCACCGCACCCAGCCAATAAATTATTTTTAATTAATTTTGTTGTATTTTGAAACAATCACAAATTTACCAAAAAAATTGCAAGGACAGTACAAAACTGTTTGGTTTTACCATGAACAAAAGTATTTATTTAGAATGAGAAAAGTCAAAACATATTACAAATTTAAAATACCACAAAATGGCCAGGTATGGTGGCTCATGCCTGTAATCCCAGCACTTTGGGAGGCCAAGGCAGGAGGATTGCTTGAGCCCAGGAGTTCGAGACCAGCCTGGGCAACATAGCAAAATTTAGCTGGGCATGGTGGTGCGTGCCTGTAGTCCCAGCTATTCTGGAGGCCGAGGAGGGAAGATCCCTTGAGCCCAGAAGTTTCAGGCTGCAGTGAGCTGTTGATCATGCCACTGCACTCTAGCCTGGGTGACATAGTAGGACTCTGTCTCTAAAAAAAAAATAAAAATAAAAATAAAATACTATGAACATCACAAAATTCAGAACAATACCATATTAGTATTTCATTCCTATATTATTAATCAACTGGCTGATGTACAACATTCTTCCTACGTAATTTAGCTACCTACCCTGATCACTTCTTCAAATAGCTACAATAATATATGTTTTTATTGAGAGAACAGAAAAGCAATTTTGCATTTCCTCTAGAGTGGTTGATCCAAAATTGTGATTTTTAAATTATTGATATGGGAGGAAGCAAAACTTTTTTTTTTTTTTGAGACGGAGTCTCACTCTTTCACCCACGCTGGTCTTGAACTCCTGGGCTCAAGCAAGCCGCCTGCCTTGGCCTCCTACAGTGCTAAGACTACAGGCCATGAGCCACTGCACCCAGCCCATTACTATTTTTTGATGAACCATTTCAGATTGTTGCGGACATGATGCCCCTTCACCCCCAAAATACCATGTGTTTTCTATAAACAAGGATATTCCCCTCCATAACCACAAACAGTCATCAATACCAGGAAATCACATAGCTGTGTTACTAATACCTGCTCTTCCAACCCACACAGGTTTTACCAGTTGTCCTGGTAGCATCCTTCGTAGCAAAGCATCCAGCCCAGGATCAACACATTTAGTGGTCACATCTCTTCAGTTCCTCCATCTTTCCCTGACTTTCATGACCTTGACACTTTTGATTATTACAAGTCACTTATTTTGTAGAATGTCCCCCAATTTGAGCTGGGCTGGTATTTTCTCATGATAAGGTCATATTATGTGACCCAGTAATTCCATTCTTAGATTCATACAAAATAACTGAAAACAGGTGCTGAAACAAATTTTTTTCTTTTTGAGGCCAAGTCTCACTCTGTCTCCCAGGCTGGAGTACAGTGGCACAATCTCGGCTCACTGCAACCTCCACCTCCTGGGTTCAAGCAATTCTCCTGCCTCAGCCTCTCGAGTAGCTGGGATTACAAGTGTACATCACTGTGCCTGGCTAATTTTTGTATTGTTAGTAGAGACGGGTTTTCACCATGTTGGCCAGGCTGGTCTTGAACTCCTGACTTCAAGTGATCTGCCTACCTCAGCCTCCCAAAGTGCTGGGATTACAGGTGTGAGCCACCACACCTGGCCTCAAATACTTCCACACAAATGTTCATGGCAGCATTATTCACTGTAGCCAAAAGGTGGAACAACCCAAGTCCCCAGCAAAAGATGAATGGATAAACAACATAAGATATATCCACACAATGAAATATTTAATTCAGCTATGAAAAGGGATGAAGTGCTAATACACACTACAAAATGGACAAACTTCAAAAACATTGTGTGGCCAGGTGCAGTGACTCACACCTGTAATCCCAGCACTTTGGGAGGCCGAGGCGGGTGGATCACCTAAGGTTGGGAGTTCAAGACCAGTCTGGCCAACATGGCAAAACCCCATCTCTACTAAAAATACAAAAATTAGCTGGGCGTGGTGGTGGGTGCCTGTAATCCCACCTACTTGGGAGGCTGAGGCAGGGGAATCACCTGAACCCGGGAGGCAGAGGTTGCAGTGAGTTGAGATCAGGCCACTATACTCCAGCCTAGGTGACAGAGCGGGACTCTGTCTCAAAAAAAACAAAAATAAAAATAAGCCTGGATCAGAATACAAAGTTCTTCTGGATTTTAAAACTAAAACTTGAGTCCTGGTTCTGGAACAAGATGGTACTTTTCCTTGCTCCTCCCTTTGGTATAAAGGCTCACTCCCATGTGCTACCTTACATCTGGTAAAACCAGGAGATCCTCGAGTGGCCTAACTGCAACATTCCCTCCTCACTGTGCTCTCATTGATAGGGTCCTTTAGCTAAGCAGCCCTCCTCATCAGGGACACTAAGAGCAGTTCTTGTTTGTCCCTGAGTATTGGCTTTTGGTCCCCGTTAGCCCATGGAATTGTCCAAAAGGACCATCACAACCTCCCTTGGAAACCAGGGAGCACCCCATGCTCTTGATATTGCAAAGCCTGCCTCCCACAGACCCTGGCTGCTCCTTCTGTCCCCAACACCCATGTGACCCTGTGTGGCATGTGGTGCTCTCCACCCCCAGGCCATGAGTATATGTAACTAACTGTGGATGTCATCTGTCCAGTCTCACCAGTTGTATATTTGACTATCCCCACAATCCCAGGGCAGGAATTCCTCCCCCGCCCCAAGGGAATGAAGAGGAGGCAATTAAAACACTCCCCTCTAAATAGAACTAAATATCCTGGGAATTATTTAACAGCCATAAAAATGACTTAAAGCTGCAAAGAGAAAGGTGAGCTAGCTACGGAAAAATAATGTAGTGAGTTCCCTGAAACTTTTTTTTTCTTTTTATTTTTTTGAGACAGGGTCTCACCCTGTCACTCAGGCAGGAGTGCAGTGGTGTGATCTCGGCTCCCCACAACCTCCACCTCCTGGGCTCAAGTGATTCTCCTGCCTCAGCCTCCCGAGTAGCTAGGATTACAGGCACACACCACCATACCTGGCTAATTTCTTTTTATTTTTAGTAGAGATGGGGTTTCACCCTGTTGGCCAGGCTGGTCTCGAACTCCTGACCTTAAGTGATCCACTTGCCTAGGCCTCTCAAAGTACTGAGATTACAGGCATGAGCCACCATGCTTGGCCGTGTCTTCTTTTTTTTTATCTTCCATATACCCTAGACCAGGTGCTGAAGATTCCCACAACCTAGAAATTCCATTAAGCACTTAAAAAAAAAAAAGATAAGAAAATCTTGCTCTCTCTGGACAAATGGACAAAGAACAACTTAAGGAAAACCCAAAAGACGCCTAGTGGGGAGTCCCCATGCCCCCTCCACAACAGAAGCACTGGCAAGCAGCCTCACCTGACCCACCTGTAATCACAACCTGCAGGGGCAGGGGCAGCGTCAGCTCAGCCCTGTGTCTATCTGCCCTCCATGCACTGGCAGAAGAAGACCCAGGCCCTCTAAACCATTTAGCAGAAGAATGTAGCTCACAAACACCAAGCAGCTCAGGGAAGTGCCTTCTGCCTTAACTGATGACATCAACAGAGATGGGGCACGGCTAGAAGTAGCCCTAGCAGTGCTGGAAGGATCAAGCAGTTCCAAACCACATTGAAAGTGTTCTGATGGGCCGGGCGCAGTCGCTCACATCTGTAATCCCAGCACTTTGGGAGGCTGAGATAGGTGGATCACCTGAGGTTGGGGGTTCGAGACCAGCCTGACCAACATGGAGAAATCCCGTCTCTACTAAAAATATAAAATTAGCCGGGCATAGTTCAGCATGACTGTAATCCCAGCTACCTGGGAGGCTGAGGCAGGAGAATTGCTTGAACCTGGGAGGCAAAGGTTATAGTGAGCTGAGACTGCGCCATTGCACTCTAGGCTGGGCAACAAGAGTGAAACTCCATCTCAAAACAACAACAATAACAACAACGACAACAAACCAGGAAGAAAGTGTTCTGATGACCAAACTGTCCCTGGAACTAATGCCTACAAATGTATGTCAGAACCTATATACTAAAACTAAATAGAGTGACTGCCTGCTAAAACACATTAAAAAACCGTTTTTTAAAAAGAGGCAGTCTTTTGTTCTGTCGCCAGACTGCAGTGCAGTGGTGCAATCACAGCTCACTGCAGCCTCAATCCTCTGGGCTCCAGTAATCCTCCTGCCTCAGCCTCTCAAATAGCTGAGACCACAGGTGCACACCACCATGCTTGGCTAATTTTTATCATATTATTATTTGTAGAGACAGGGTCTTGCTATGTTGCCCAGGCTGGTCTCAAACTCCTGGGCTTAAGCGATCCTCCCACCTCAGCCTCCCAAAGTGCTGGGATTATAAGTGTGAGACAACATACACAGCCCTAAAACAGATTTAAATAGGATCAAGAGTGTGTTAACATAATATCCAGTGTCCAGAATACACTTGCAAAACACTCATCATACCAAGAACCACCATTTGAATGAGAAAAGACACACTGTCTCCGAAACCTAATAAATCAGATGTTGGAATTACCTGACAAGAATTTTAAAGCAGCCTCATAAAAATGCCTCAACAAACACTTATACATTCTCTTGAAATAAATGAAAAAAAAAAAAGTTTAAAACTCTCAGCAAAGAAAGAGCAGTAATTTAAATAAAAAACCCAATGGATATTATAAAACTGAAAAATACAATAATTGAAATTTGAAAAAATGTATTAGATGGACTCAATAGTATAAAGGAGATGACACAAGATAGGAATGATAAACTTGCAACAGATCAATAGGATGTACTCCGTCTAAACAACAGAAAGAAAACAGACTGAAAAAAAGAAGAAAGAGCTTCGGTGTTCTGTGGAGCAGTAACCAAAGATGTAATGCTTTTATATACAATCAGAATCCCAGAATGAGAAAAGAGAATGTGGACTAAAAAAGTATTTAAAGAAATATGAAAAGAAATCCACCCCAAGATATATCATAATTAAATTCTGAAAACTAAAAACAAAGACAAAAATCTTAAAAATAGCCAGGCAAACAATGTGTTCCCTGTAAATGCATACCAATTCAAATGATAATGAATTTCCCACTGGAAACCATGGAGGCCAGAAGGAAGTGGCCCAACGGTTTTTTTTTTTTTTTTTTTGAGACAGGGTTTCACTTTGTCACCCAGGCTGGAGTGCAATTGTGTGATCTTGCTTACTGCAGCCTCTGCCTTTTGGGGTCAAGTGATCCTCCTACCTCAACCTCCCAAGTAGCTGGGACTACAGGTGCATGTCACCAGGCTTTGCTAATTTTTTAAGGTTTTTATAGAGACAGAGTCTCACAATATTGCCCAGACTGGTCTCAAACTCCTGGGCTCAGGCGATCCTCCTGCCTTGGTCTCCCAAAGTACTGGGATTACAGGCATGAGCCACTGTGCCTGGACAGCCCAACATTTTTTAACTGTTGAAAGAAAAGAACCTCCCACTGCAAATCCTCTATCCAATGAAACCATCCTTCAGGAATAAAGGGAAAATAAAGTCATTCGCACACAAAGGAAAACTAAGAGAATTGTTGTTAGTGGATCTATCCTTAGAGGAATCTCCCCAGACAGAAAGAAAATGGTAACAGAAGGAGGTTGGAGCATTTAAGTCTTATGTTAGAAAAAAGGAAAAGTCTCAAATCAATCATTTAAGCTTCCTTCTCAATAACCTAGAAAAAGAAGAGCAAATTAATCCCGAAGCAAGCAGAAGGAAGGAAACAATAAATACAAGAGCAGAAATCAACAAAATTAAAAAAAGAAAGCAACAGAGAAAATTAAACCAAAATCTGGCTCTTCATAAAGATCAACAAAATATATAAAACTCTAGCAAGACTGACAAAGAGAAAAATGGAGAAGACACACATCATCAATATCAAGAATGAAACAGATGATATTGCAATCGATCCTGCAGCCATTAAATGGATACTAATGCGATACTATAAATAACTTTACACTCATAAATTCAACAACTTAGAAGAAATAAGGCTATTCCTCAAAAACCATAAAACTGGGCCAAGATGAAATAGATAACCTGAATTTTTCCATAACTGTTAAAGAAATTGAATTGTAATTATAAAACTCCTGAAAAAGGAATCTCTACGGCCAGAATGTTTCATTACAGACTTGTGCCAAACATTCAAAAATTAATGTTTTAAAAGATTCATAAACATCAATTTTGCACAATGTCTTTCAGAAAGCAGAAGAGGAGTGAACACTTTCAAACTCATTTTATTGAGGCCAGTATTACCCTGATACCAAATTTTGACAAAAAAGAAAACTACAAAGCTGGGCATGGTGGCTCACACCTGTAATCCCTGCACTGTGGGAGGCCGAGGTGGGCAGATCACCTGAGGTCGGGAGTTTGAGACCAGCCTGGCCAACATGGTGAAAACCTGTCTCTATAAAAAATACAGAAATCAGCCAGGCGTGGTGCCTTGCGCCTGTAACCCCGGCTACTCGGAAGGCTGAGGCAGGAGAATTGCTTGAGCCCAGGAGGCAGAGGTTATAGTGAGCCGAGATCACACCGCTGCACTCCAGCCTGGGCAACAGAGCGAGACTCTGTCTCAAAAGAAAAGAAAAAAGAAAACTACAGACTAACATGTCTTATGAACTTAGAGACATTCTCGACAAAATTTTAGCAACTGAATTCAACGATGTATGAAAAGAATAATACACAATAACCAAGTGGAATTTCTTACAGGTATGCAAGGTTGGTTCACTATTCAAAAATCAATTAATGTCATCCACCAGATTAACAGGCTAAAGAAGAAAAATCATATGATTATGTCAATTGATGCATTTGACAAAGCATTTGAAAAATTCAGCATCCATTCATGATAACAACTCTTGGTATGCTAGGAATTGAAGGGGATGTCTTCAACCTCATAAAGGGCATCTACAAAAAAGTCTAAAGCTTACGTCATACTTCATAGCAAAAGACTGCATGGTTTCCCCTATGGTCAGAAACAAGAGAAGAATGTTCACTCTTATCATTCTGATTGAACATAATATGGGAAGTTCTAGCCACTGCAATAAGGCAAGGAAAAGAAAGAAGAAGGATACAAATTGGAATGGAAAAAAATAAAACTATCTCTATTTGCAGATGACATGTTGTCTACAAGAAAAATACCAAGGAATCTATAAAAAACTCCTAGAACTAATTAAAAAGTTCAGTGAGTTCAGTAAGGTTGCAGAACACAAGATTAACATATAAAATCAATTGCATTTCTATATACTGACAGCAAACAAGTGGAAATCAAAATAAAAAACACAATACCACGTAAAACTGCTCCAAAGAAAATAAAATCCTTAGCTATAAACCTAACAAAACATGTACAGAATCTGTATGATGAAAATTTCAACATGGCAATGAAAGAAATCAAAGAAAACCTAAATAGTTGGAGAGACATACTAAGTTCATGGATTGAAAGACCTAACATAGTAAAAATGCCAAGTCTCTCTAAATGATCTATAGGTTTAATGCAATTCTTACCAAATTCTCAGCAAGAATTTTGTAGACATAAACAACCTTATGCTAAAATTTAGGCTGGGCATGGTGGCTCAAGCCTATAATTCCAGCACTTTGGGAAGCCGAGGCAGGCGGATCACTTGAAGTCAGGAGTTTGAGACCAGCCTGGCCAACATGGTGAAACCCCATCTTTACTAAAAATACATAAATTAGCCGGGCATGGTGGCAGGTGCCTGTAGCCCCTGGGAGGCTGAGGCAGGAGAATTGCTTGAACGCAGGAAGTGGAGGTTGCAGTAAGCCAAGATCGCACCACTGCACTGCAGCCTGGACGTCGCAGCGAGACTTTGTCTCAAAAATAAATAAATAAATAAAATAAAATAATAACATTTATAGGAAAAGACACAAGACCTAGCTTGACCAAAACAATTTTGAAAAGTAAAAAAAAAAGAATATAATGGGAGGAACCATTCTACTGGTGTTAAGATTTTAAGATTTTACTACATAGCTAAGTGAGTAAGACAATGTGGTACTGCCTAGGGATAGACAGATGGATCAATGGAACCGAATAGGGAATACAGAGGTAGATTCACATAAAGATGCCTGACTAACAGTTGACAAAGAAGCAAAAGGAATTTAATGGAGGAGAAATAGACTTTTCCCTAAATCTGCTGGAGCAATTGGACATTCATAGGCAGAAAAGTGAACTTCAATTTGTCTCACACCTCATACAAAAATTAACTAAAAATGGATCATGGACTAAAATGTAAAATGTAAACTTATCAAACATCTAGGAGAAAATATAAGAGGAGGCAGAGCGCAGTGGTTCACACCTGTAATCCCAGCACTTTGGGAGGCTGAGGCGGGCGGATCACTTGAGGTTAGGAAATCAAGACCAGCCTGGCCAACATGGAAAACCCGTCTCTACTAAAAATACAAAAAATTAGCTAGGCATGGTGACAGGTGCCTGTAATCCCAGCTACTTGGGAGGCTAAGGCAGGAGAATTGCCTGGACCCGGGAGGCAGAAGTTGCAGTGAGCCAAGATCATGCCACTGCACTCCAGCCTGGGTGACAGAGGGAGACTCTGTTTCAAAAAATATACACACACACACACACACACACACATATATACATGTGTGTATATATATGTGTATATATACATATATACACACACACACATATATACATATATACATGTATGTATACATGTATGTATATATGTGTGTATGTGTGTGTGTGTGTTTGTATGTATATGGAGATGTTCAGAATCTAAGACTGAGTATTATCTATAAAAACATGATCCATAAAAGGAAAATCTGATAAACCAGACCTTATTAACATTAAAATGAAAAACTTTTGCTTTGCATAAGGCTCAGGATGAAGAGGCAAAATAGATACTATTTGCAAATCACATATATGACCAAGGACGAGTATCTAGACTGTAAAAAAAACCCTGAGAATTCAATAGTAAAAAATGAAACAAAACAAAACTCTCCAACAATCCAAATTAGAAAATAGGCATAAAATCTGCACAGACATTTTGCTGAAGTGGGTATACAGATGGCAAATAAAGATGCTCAACATCATTAGCTGGTAGAGAAATGCAAATTAAAACTTATCGAGATACTACAGCACACCTATCAGAATGGCTAAAATTAAAAAGTAGTGATAACACCAAATGCTGATGAGTGTGTAGAAAAACTGGATCACTTACACACTGCTGATGGGAGCACATAAAATTGTTCCGCCACTCTGGAAAAGAGTTTGGTAGTTCCTTTGAAAACTAAAAGTGAACTTAGCATACGACCCAGCAATTATACTCTTGGGCGTTTTTTTTCCAGATAAATGAAAACCTTATTTTTATGTAGAAGCGTGTACATAAATGTTCATAGACGCTTTATTCATAATAGCTCCAACTTGAAAACTACCCAAATATCCTTCAGTGGGGGATGGTTAAACAAACTGTGATAGATTCATACCCTGGCATGCTACTGGCAATAAAAAGGAATGATCTACTGATACACACAACAACATGAATGAACCTGCAGAAAATTATGTTGAAAAAAGCCAGTCTCAAAAGAATAATACTGTATGAATCTGCTTGTATAACATTTGTAAAATAATATAATTATAGAGATTGAGAATAGATTCGTCGTTGCCAGGGGTTAGGGTTAAGGGAGGATGGAGAAGAAGGAATGGGTATTTGTATAAAAGAGCAACACTACGAATCCTGTGATAGCACAGTTAAGTTTTTTTGTTCATTTGTTTGTTTGTTTTGAGACAGAGTCTTGCTCTGTCGCCCAGGCTGGAGCATAGTGACGTGATCCCAGCTCACTGCAACATCCGCCTCCCAGGTTCAAGTGATTCTCCTGCCTCAGCCTCCCAAGTGGCTGGGATTACGGGCACCTGCCTCCACGCCTGGCTAGTTTTTATATTTTAGTAGAGATGGGGTTTCATCATGTTGGCCAGTCTGGTCTCGAACTCCTGACTTCAAGTGATTCACCTACCTCGGCCACCCAAAGTGCTGGGATTACAAGTGTGAGCCACTGTGCGCAGCCCAATTAAATATCTCGATTGGGGTGATGGTCACACAAAGCTACACATGTGACAAAATTGCATAGAGCTACCTGCACGCACACATGCATGCACACACACAAAGGCATGGATAATCAGTAAAATGGAAATAAGCTGTGTATGGCACCAATGTCCATTTCCTAGTGTTGACATTGTACTAGAGTTATATAAGATGTTACCATAGCAGGGAATTGGGTGAAGTGTACACAGGACATCCCTATACATTTATTTGCAATTTCCTGTTAATCTATAACTATTTCAAAATAAGCAGTTTTAAAAAATAAAGCTTGAGGCCCGGCATGGTGGCTCACACCTGTAATCCCAGCACTTTGGGAGGCTAAGATGGGCGGATCACCTGAGGCTGGGAGTTCGAGACCAGCCTGACCAACATGGAGAAACCCCATGTCTACTAAAAATACCAAATTAGCCGGGCATGGTGGCACATGCCTGTAATCCCAGCTACTCGGGAGGCTGAGGCAGGAGAATCCCTTGAAGCCGGGAGGCAGAGGTTGCAGTGAGCCGAGATCGCACCATTGCACTCCAGCCTGGGTAACAAAAGCAAAACTCATCTCAAATAAATAAATACGTAAGTAAAGTTTGAGAGTTTGAGCCCATGGAGGACTTCACTTTGGACTCTGAGAGACCTGTCTCTGTGCTCTGCTGCCCCTCTGGAACAGGATGTCAGTTTTATTCTATGTCCTCACACAGTGCCTGACTCCTGTCGGGTGCTCAATGAATATTTGCCCAACAAGAATGGTAAGGAATAAGGACATTGGGACTCCTTAGGGAGAAGTGAGAGCCCAGGATGCCCAGCTCCCCAGCCTTTGTTGGCCTTAATGTGTGTCTATACCAGGGGTCACCTAAATAAGCTCTAGGTACGGAAGAGAGCTTGCATTATTCCAGCAATGGGTATATGAAATGACACCAAGCTAGAGTTTGTTTATTCCTTCAGTATCTTCAGTAAAGGCAGGAGGTGAAAGGACCGTACAGCTAAGGTGCTGGGGATGTGGAGGGCCCATTCCCCATCTTTCTGCAGGGCACATTGAATAGAGGTTGTTTTGGTTGTTGAAGTGCATTAGAAACCAGCTGAGGGCAAAAACACAAGTGTGTGAGGAGGTGTGGGTAACAGAGGGGCATTCAGAGTTAGGGGGGCAGGAGAGGAGACAGGGAGGTAGGGACAGTGGGGATGATAAAAGGATGAGCTATCCTCACATTGTCACAGGCCTAGTGTGGATTTTCTGCATCACATCTGCTTTTTAACATGATAGGGAAAACTCTCCATCACTATGAGAAGCTAGGAAATGGCACGAGACTAGCCCACGATTCCTGCAAAGGGAAATCTCATCTGAGAAGCCGATGGATAGCAGAGTCTAGCAGAACGATGCTAAGACCTCAGAACTTCAGGGGCTGGGGATGAAGGTGAGCTATAGGGCAGTTATTAAAACTTCTAAGAAGTATATTGGACTCTGGAACCCCCAAATTTAGGATTTGGGATGACCCCCACAGTGGTCCAACAAAGAGTGGTCCAAGAAAGAGTAAAATTTGTAAAGAATCTAATTCATATTCACAATTTTCAGAGGTAATTGCATCTAAAACATAAGAGCAAAAAAAAAAAAAACCGAAAATGGAACAATCTAGGGACAGAAATGTTCTCGGAGATGAAAAAGCTGATCACTCAATTTTCGTATGCAAGAGAGCCTGAATGTCAAATAAAAAAATAAAATGCAAAAGAGGCAGGAGGCAGTGAACAACAGACTAGATAATGAAAAAAGAAAACTGAGGCAGTGAATTAGAACACAGGATCAAAAAATTCTCCCAGGGAAAATCCAAGACATAAAAAAGACTAAATAATACATATGAAGTTTGACTGAAGATAGCTCTCAGCTACACAAAGCAGAATCACTGGAAGAGAAATAATGGTCAAAAAACCAATATAGAGCCTTCAATCCCAGCACCATGGTGGACTGAGCTAACAGAAACCCCTGCCCAACACACAAACAGAAACATTTGGTGAAATGTAATAATATACACTGAGTGTCCCTTATCTGAAATGCTTAGGACCAGAAATGTTTTGAATTTCAGATTTTTTTTTTCAGATTTTGGAATGTTTGCATTGTACTTATTGATTCAGCATCCCTAATCCAAAAATCTGAAGTCTAGAATGCTTCATCGAGTATTTCCTTTGAGTGTCATGCCAGCACTCAAAAAATTGGGAGCATTTTGAATTTCAGATGTTTAGATTAAGGATATTCAGTCTGTAGTTAATAATAATTAATAAAACATTTTTAAATGCATGGCAGCTGGGCATGGTGACTCACACTTGTAATTCCAGCACTTTGGGAGGCCAAGGCAGGTGGATTGCTGGAGCCTGGGAGTTTGAGACCAGCCTGGGCAACATGGCAAAACCCCATCTCTACAAAAAATACAAGAAGTTAGCTAGGCATGGTAGCACATGCCTGTGGTCCCAGCTACTTGGGAGGCAGATGTGGGAGGATTTCTTGAGCCCAGGAGGTCGAGGCTGCAGTGAGCTATGATTGCACCATTGCACTCCAGCCTGAGAGACAGAGTGAGACCCTGTCTCAAAAAAAAAAAAAAAAAAAAAAAAAAAAATGCATGGCGGATCATGAAAGAGCAAAAGAAATTAAATCCCTGAGTACCAGAAATGGAGCAACAACTCAAGGCCAGAGAAGTGAGTTCATGGTAGAAGCTGAAGCAGCTGTGAGCCTATCAGACTAGATGCAAAGCCAGGGGCCAGGGACTGGGGGGTAACATCTGCTGAAAAAAAAGCACGAGGACACAGATAACCCCAGGTGGGGAGCTGGAACCACAGTATGTGTGTAAAGCTGGGGCTCTGGAAAGGCTGTTCCCTAATGTGAGAAGAAACTAGAGAAACACCACTGGAGGGAGGCAACAAGAAAGTCTGTCTTTGCCTGAACCTCTAGATGGTAAAAAAAAAAAAAAAAAAAACAAAGCAAACAAAAGAACAAACCCGCCACAACCTCTCATGAGAAAATAAAAACCAAGAATATATATGTGTAGGTACTGGATCCAAATTCATACTACTCACATTTTATAAGCCCCAAGGTGAGGAAATTTAAAACCCAGCCCAGAGTAGTGAAACTTCTGGACTTTCTTGGCATTAAAATGCATAGTTCAGGCCGGGTGTGGTGGCTCATGCCTGTAATGCCAGCACTTGAGGAGACTGAAGCAGGAGGATCACTTAAGGTCGGGAGTTCAAGACCAGCCTAGCCAACATGGTGAAACCCTGTCTCTACTGAAAATGCAAAATAATTAGCTGGGCATGTTGGTGTGCACCTATAATCCCAGCTACTTGGGAGGCTGAGGCACAAGAATTGCTTAAAAAAAAAAAAACAACAAAATCCTGGCCAGGCGCTGTGACTCATGCCTGCAATCCCAGCACTTTGGGAGGCCGAGGCGGGTGGATCACGAGGTCAGGAAATAAAGATCATCCCGGCTAACACGGTGAAACCCCGTCTCTACTAAAAATACAAAAAATTAGCCGCGCGTGGTGGTGGGTGCCTGTAGTCCCAGCTACTCGGGAGGCTGAGGCAGGAGAATTGCTTGGACCTGGAAGGCGGAGGTTGCAGTGAGCCGAGATTGCGCCACTGCACTCCAGCCTAGGCGACAGAGCGAGAATCTGTCTCAAAAAAAAAAAAAAAAAAAATCCTAGTTCTGTTCCGTGGCAACACTCTTATGACTCCAAGTACACAGAGCTCGCTTCTATTGACAAAGACAATCTCCAATGAAGATGAGCTCACAGCTTTAAAATGTACATGTGTGAAGAAATAATTCATCTTGAAGTAGAGTCAGCAGACACAACATACAAAGGAGTATCACCCGGAGAATTCAAGGCAAAAGGACAAATTAAAAGACACTGTAAAATAGCGCTGTAAAAGAACAATTTGAAAGGGCTCCAAGGGTGTAAGATGATAAGAGATAAAAGGAGTGGGAATTACAATAAAGTAATTAGAGTCTACAAGGAAAAAAAACCCAGCAAGTTTGAAAAAGAGAATAATTTTGTATTTTATTTTATTATTTTATTTTATTTTATTTTATTTTATTTTTAGACAGAGTCTCACTCTGTCACCCAGGCTGGAGTGCAGTGGCACGATTTTGGCTCACTGCAACCTCCACCTCCCAAGTTCAAACGATTCTCCTGCTTCAGCCTCCCAAGTAGCTGGGATTACAGGAACGTGCCACTATGCCCATGATTTTTGTATGTTTAGTAGAGATGGGTTTGCCATGTTGGCCAGGCTGGTCTCAAACTTCTGACCTCAGGTGATCTGTCCGCCTCAGCCTCCCAAAGTGCTGGGATTACAGGCATGAGCCACTGCTCCAGGCCAAAGAGCATACTTTTAAACATACAAAATTAGCAAACTTGAAGACATAGCAACAGAAAACATAGAATAGAGGCAAAGTGAAGAAGAAAGATAAAAGACTTTAACAAACAAACAGTCTCAGTGACACATGAGACAATATGAAATAGTTTAAAATACGTAAAAAAGGAGATACACAAGGAAGTGGGGGAGATTTTTCCCGAGAACTAATGGTCCAAAATTTCCCAGACTTGATGAAATATTTACACTCATAGATCAAAGAATGTTGGCATCCCAAAGCAGGATAATCACAAATAAATCGTAATTAAATGCTTGAAAACAGGTAATAAAAATAAACTTAAAAGCAGTTATATTAAAATATTTTAAAGGCACATTACATACAGGGCTTACAAAGATAAGAGTTAATGCTGACTTGTCAGAAACAATGTAATCAAAAAGAAAATGAAATAACATCTTCAGGTGCTAAAAGAAAAAAAAAAGATCACTTTTGCTGGATATAGAATTACTGGTTGACTTTTTTTTTCCTTTTAGCATTTGAGAAAATATATCACTAGTGACCTTCACCTCAAGGAATAGCAAAGAAAGTTCTTCAGGCTGAAGGACTATGACACCTTGGATCAAATCAAATAAGGAAACTTGGATCAAATCAAATAAAGGGCTAGCTGCAGTGGCTCACACCTGTAATTCTAGCACTTTGGGAGGCTGAGGTGGGGGGATCACCTGAGGTCAAGAGTTTGATACCAGCCTGGCCAACACGGTGAAATCCCATCTCTACTGAAAACATAAAAATTAGCCAGGCATGGTGGCGGGCCCCTGTAGTCCCAGCTACTCGGGAGGCTGAGGCAGGAAAATTGCTTGAGCCTGGGAGGTGGAGTTTGCCGTGAGCCGAGATCACACCACTGCACTCCAGCCTGGGCAACAAATTGAGACTCTGCCCTGCTGCCCCACCCCTACTCCCCCAAAATAAAAATCAAATAAGGGAAGAGAGGTGGAAATGGTAGATAGGTAAATACATTTAAACCTTTTCTTTTCTCTTCTTTTTAACTTTAAAAATATATTTGATTATTTAAAGAAAAACAGTAAAAATGCATTTTGAGGTTTATAACATATGCAGAAGTAAACTAGTGTACAGAGTGTACAGAGAGTGTACAGAGAGCAGGACGTAAATAGAGGTATACTGTTGTACAGTTACTATACTATACATGAAGTAATATAATATTACTTGGAGGCATTACATGAAGTCAACCTTAGAACATGACTAAAAGTAAAATGAAAAAGTATTACTAATCAGCCAACATAGAAGTGGAATAAAGAAAAAAAATATGTATCTAAAAGAAGGCAGGAAAGAGGAGCAAAAGAACCATGAAAATGGAACAAAAAGAAACAAGACAGTGCACCAACACTCAACCATACTAATAATTAATTTAAACGTAAATGGTCTAACTGCCAAAAGGTGGCAATTGTCAAACTGGATAAAAAAATAAGGTGAAATTATATGCTGTTTAAGAAACACTTTAAGGTAGAGCACAATGGCTCATGCCTGTAACCCCAACACTTTGGGAGGCCAAGGCAGGATTGCTGGAGCCCAAGCAGTTTGAGACAAGCCTGAGCAACATAGTGGGACCCCATGTTTGCAAAAAGTTTAAAATTAGCTAGGTTAAAATTAGCACACACCTGTAATCCTAGCCACTCGGGAGGCTGAGGAAGAAGGATCACTTGAGCCCAGGAAGTTGAGCCTGCAGTGAGCCATGACTGTGTCCCTGTACTCCAGCCCACAGAGCACGACCCTGTCTCAAGAAAATAAATAAACAAATAAATAAATAAAATTTAAATAAAAAACACAGATAAATGTGAGAAATGGAAAAATGGGATACCATACAAATACAAGAAAACTGAAGTAGCTATATTAAAATGTTACAATGTAGACATCAGGATAGAGTATTATTGGAAATAAACAAGAGCATTACATAATGATGAAAAGCTCAATTCATCAAGAAGACATTAAAAACCTAAAATTTCATGCACTTAATAACAGAGTTGCAAAATGTGCAAAGCAAATAATAACATAATTAAAAAACAGAAACAGATACAATTACATTTATGGTTGGAGATTTCCAGAATCCTCTTTATTAGTTGATCAAATAAGTAGACAGAATATCAAGTAAGAATATAGAAGACATGAACAATTTTTTTTTTCTTTTTTGAGACGGACTCTTACTCTGTCACCCAGGCTGGAGTGTAGTGGCACGATCTGGGCTCACTGCAACCTCCACTTCCCACATTTGACCAATTCTCCTGCCTTAGCCTCTCCAATAACTGGGACTACAGGCACGTGCCACCACACCTGGCTAATTTTTGTATTTTTAGTAAAGACAGGGTTTCAGCATGTTGGCCAGGCTCGTCTCGAACTCCTGACCTCAGGTGATCCACTCGCCTCTGTCTCCCAAAGTGCTGGGATGACAGGTGTGAGCCACCATACCCAACCGAAGACATGAACAATATTATCAGCTAACTTGTCATAACTGACATTTATAGAACACTACACATAATAATGGTGAAATACACATTTTTTTTCAAGTGCACATGAATCATTTGCTACATAGATTGTATACTGTAGTATAAACAAGTCTCAATACATTTTAAAGGATTGAAATCATAGAGTATGTTTTCTAACCATAAAATGTTAATGTAAAAATCAATAAGATAGCTATTAAATCCCCAAATATTTAGAAGTTAAACAATACCGTCTTAAATAATCTATGAGTCAAGAAGAAATCACTCAGAAAATTAGAAAATATCTTGAAATGGAGCTGCAGCACACTAAGTTATTAGTACACAGTAAAGTGGAGTTGAGAGCACCAAAACGATGCTTAAAGGAAAACTTAAAAGCATTTAGAAAAGAAGCAAAGTTTCAAGTGACTATCACCACTGGGTCCTGATCTAAGCTGATCTAAGCTTCCATCATAAGAAGCTAGAAAAAGAAGAGCAAATTAAACCCAAAAGAAGTAGAAGAAAATCGGTTGGGTGCGGTGGCTCACGCCTGTAATCCCAACACTTTGGGAGGCCGAGGAGGGGAAATCACGAGGTCAAGAGATTGAGACCATCCTGGCCAACACGGTGAAACCCCATCTCTACTAAAAATACAAAAATTAGCTGGGCGTGGTGGTACATACCTGTAGCCTCAGCTACTTGGGTGGCTGAAGCAGGAGAATCACTTGAACCCAGGAGGCAGAGGTTGCAGTGAGCTGAGATTGCACCACTACACTCTAGCCTGGCAACAGAGCGAGATTCCATCTCAAAAAAAAAAAAAAAAAAGAAAGAAAGAAATTGAAGGAAAGAATATAAATCAGGGTGGAAATCAATAAAATTAAAAATGTACAAATAATAGAACAACCAATGAAATAAAAACCTGGTTCTTTGAAAAGATCAATAAAATTATAAATATCTAATTAAAATGATCACAAAAAGGAATGAAGACATGAATAACCAACATAAGGTATGAAAGAGAAGTCATCACTAAAGATCCTATAGACACTAAAGAATAATAAAGAAATATTATAAACAAATGTATGCCAATAAATTGATAAATAGATGAACTGGACAAGCTTCTTGAAAGATACAAAGTATCAAAACTGACTCAGAAAGACGGTTGACTGGATGCATCTGGTATTCGTCTCTTCCATGGAGAGGAACCAAAACAGCCCACAGGTAATCATACTTTGAATAGATCATCTAAGAGAGAACACTGAATTCAACAGAGAAGCACTGAAAGCAAGGAAGAAGAAAGAAATGAGGCAGCCTATTCAGCTGAGATTGGCTAGAAGTCTAGAGTAGCCCTCTAATGTAGGGAAAGGTAAGTGAAGGACCCTAGATCCGCATTCCTTCTGTGGACTCCTATAATCCTAGCCAAGAGAGAGCCTGTCGACCCTCGCAGGTCCCAAGACGAGCATAGGGAGCTGCCTAGAGACTATGCAAAGGTATAAATCCAGAAAGATAATTCATGCTGGGTCCCACAAACTCCTGGGTCCTGAACAGCTGCAACATGGCACCATTTTGAGAGTACAGGCCCCTACCAGACTAAGTCTGCCCTGGCACCGTACTGAGGCAGGAGCCACAGGCAGCAATCCCACCCCCCTACCCCCAGCAGAGGGACAGTTGCACATCTTCATGCACCCCAAGGACAAATTCCACTGTTTACACCACTGCCACTGAGGGCTGCCGGGGGCCAAGGCATGAGTGTGAGCAAAGCCTGTACACTGCCCCACAGCTGCCTATCTATGGCTGCTGCCAGGGAAACCAACCTCGTCCTCCCCAGTAGCAAGGCCACAGTGCAGCAGCTGATGGCCCGACCTGAGCTTTCCATGAGCAGCCTGGGGTTCACCCCACCTCTGCCTTCCAGCCAGAGATTGCATGCAGCACTGTGGGGCCTTAGGACAGGTCCACCTGGCCTGGCTTCACCCACCTTAAAGTATCCAAGCATGGCATCCAGGGGCCTGGGGATCACCCGTGCACACTGTCCAAGGTCCTGGGGATTGCCCAGCCTAGTCCATCACTAGTGGCACCTGAGCCCTCCCCCTGGGGTCTGAGGTCATGTCCACTCAAGCCCCCACTACTGCCACAGCTGGTATTCATCTGCATGTGCCATCTGTGGGTCTGGGGACCAGCCTGCCCAACCTGTCACAGCCATTACCAACTCCAGTGTGGACTGCTTGGGTCCCAGAAGGTTGTCTCACCACTGCTACCTCCATTGCTCAGGAGCTCAAGAGCCTGCCCACCCATCTGACTGCTGTCATTCCTAGCACCCAAGAAAGCCAGCAGGAGACCCAAGAATAGGCCTGCTAACACAAGTACCAGTGTATGCCACCCTGAGGCCCAAGGACAGGCATGTTCAACCCATTACTGTCACCACTAGGGACTGAAGACTGGCCCACTTAGCTCCCCAGTCCTCAACAAAATTTCATCACAGCCTCCATTAACAACCACACCCTCAGCCACTGAAGAAATTGCAGACACCACTGGCAATGTCTACAGCCAAAGAAATCATACAGAGACTACACTACTGTACACACCCAGAATTTAAGCCAAAGTGCCCTACCTACCAACACCATAGATACCTCTGAAGGAAAAAGTCCTCCCCAATGAAAGCAAATTCAAAAAAATAAAAAGGAAGAAGCAATTGTTACACCAGATGTGCACATATCAATGTAAGGACACAAGAAAAATGAAAAATGAATGTGACACCTCCAAAGGAACCCAAGAAATCTCTAGCAACAGATCTCAAAAATAAATTAATGAAATAAAGAAAGAAAAGAATAAAAATATATATATAAAAAAATAAAAAAGAAGAAAAAATAAACAAAAATAAATTAATGAAATCCCAGAAAAAGAATTCAAAATATTGATACTAAAGAAGTTCAATAAGAAACAAGAGATTCTGTAAAACAACACAAATCAGAAAAACAATTCAGGATATGAATGAGAAATTTACCAAAAAGCCAAGCAGAAAAAAGAACCAAGCAGAAATTCAGGAACTGAATAATTTATTCAATGAAATACAAGATATATTTGAAAACTTCAACAATAGACTAGAACAAGCAGAAGAAGAATCTTAAAATTTGGCTGGGTGAGGTGGCTCATGCCTGTAATCCCAGCACTTTGGGAATCCAAAATGGGCAGATCATCTGAGGTCAGGAGTTTGAGACCAGCCTGGTCAACATGGTGAAATCCCGTCTCTACTAAAAATACAGAATTAGCTGGGTATGGTGGCACATGCCTGTAATCCCAGTTACTTGGGAGGCTGAGGCAGGAGAATCGCTTGAATCCAGGAGGCAGAGGTTGCAGTGAGCTGAGACTGCGCCATTGCATTCCAGCCTGGGTGACAAGAGCGAATCTCTGTCTCAGAAAATAAAATTAAATTAAAAAAAAAAAGGGAAAAGAAAAAGAGAGAGAAAGAATCTCAGAACTTGAAGACAGATCTTTCGAAATAACCCAGTCAGATAAAAATAAAGAAGAAAAAGAAGGAGCCAAACCATCATGACATGTGGGACACTATAAAGTGAGCAAATATTCAAATTTTTGGTGTATCAAAAGGTGAAGGAAAAATGAAAGGGTTAGAAACCCTATTTAATGAAATAATAGATGAACATTTCCCAAGACTAGCAAGAGATTTAGACATCCAGATACACAAGGCTCAAAGATCCCCAAATAGATACAATTCAAAAAGATCTTCTCCACGTACCATTATAGTCAAACTGTCGAAGTCAAAAACAAAGAGAAAATTCTAAAAACAGCAAGAGAAAGCATCTAGTCACCTAGAAAGGAACCCCGGTCAGACTTACAGCAGATTTCTTAGGGGAAAACTTACAGGCTAGCAGAGAATGGGATGATATATTTTAAGTGATGGGAAACAAAAACAAAAACCTGCCAGCCCAGGATACTCTACCCAGCAAAATAATCATTCACAAATGAAGGAGAAATAAAATCTTCCCCAGATAAGCAAAAGCTGGGGAATTCATCATCGTTAGACCAGTCCTACAAGAAATGCATAAGGGAGTCCTACACCTGGAAGTAAAAGATCAATACTAGCATCATGAAAATACACAAAAATATAAAAACCACTGGAAGAGCAAACACACAAACAAGAAAGAGAAAAAAAACTGAAATGTTATGAGTATAGAATATCACAAAACCATAGTGATAAACAAAAAGAGAGAAAGAAAAGAACAAAGGGTATAGAAAATAGGCAGAAATCAAGTAATAGAACGACAAGAATAAGCCCTTACATATCAATAATAACCTTGAATATAAATGAACTAAATTTCAACCAGGTGTGGTGGCTCATGCCTGTAATCCCAGCACTTTGGGAGGCTGAGACAGATGGATCACCTGGGTCAGGAGTTTGAGACCAGCCTGGCCAACATGGTGAAACCCTGTCTCTACTAAAAATACAAAAAAATTAGCCAGGTATGGTGGCCAGCACCTGTAATCCCAGCTATTCGGGAGGCTGAGGCAGGAGAATTGCTTGAACCTGCAATACAGAGGTTGCAGTGAGCCAAGATAGTGCCATTGCATTCCAGCCTGGGCAACAGAGACTTCATCTCCCCCAGAATTACAATAACAGTAAAATAAAATAAAAATAAATAAATAAAAATGGCCTACATTTCCACTTATATAGACTGACTGAATGGAAAAACAACAACAACAACAACAACAACAAAACATGACCTAACAATATGCTGCCTACAAGACTGAAAACAAAGGAATGGAAGAATATATTTTATGCCAATAGAAACCAAAAGTGAGCAGGAGTAGCTATGCTTATGTAAGTCAGACTTTGTGTCAAAAATTGTATAAAGGAGACAAAAAAGATCACCATATAATGAAAAAGGGATCAATTCAGCAAGAGGATATAACAATTCTAAACATATATGCACCCAACACTGGAGCACCTAGATATATAAAGCAAGTATTATTAGATCTAAAGGAAGAGATAGACTCCAACACAGAAATAGTTGGAGACTTCAACACCCAATTCTCAGCATTAGACTGATCATCCAGATAGAAAATTAAGAAAAAACATTGGATTTAAACTGCACATTAGGCCAAATGTACATAACAGAAATTTATAGAACATTTCATCCAACAGCTGCAGAATACATATTCTTCTCATCAGCACATGAAACATTCTCCAGGATAGACCATATGTTAGAACACAAAACAAGTCTCAATAAATTTTTAAAAATTAAAATTATCTTCTCAGACCACAATGAAATAAAACTAGAAATCAATAATCACAGAAACTTTGAAAACTGTACAAATACATGGAAATTAAATGACATATGCTTGAATGACCATTGGGTCAAGAAAGAAAGAGGAGATTTAAAAAATTTATTGAAATAAATGAAAATCAAAACAGAACATATCCAAACCTATGAGATATAGCAAAAGCAGTTCTAAGAGAGAAGTTTATAGCAATAAATACCTACATCAAAAAGTAGAGAAATTTAAAATAAATAATTTAATGATGTACTTCAAGGAACCAGAAAATCAAGAACAAACCAAACCCAAATTAGTATAAGAAAATAAATAATCAGACCAGAACTAAATGAAATACAGACTTTAAAAATACAAAGGATAAATAAATGAAACGTTGGTTTTTTGAAAAGATAAACAAAATTGATAAACCGCTTGCTAGACTAACTGGGGATAAAAGAGAGAAGGCCCAAATAAACAAAATCAAAAACAAAAAAGGAGACATTACAACTGATACTATAGAAATACAAAAGATCATGAGAGACTATAATGAGCATTTATACACTTACAAAACCTAGAGTAAATGCATAACTCTAGGACACATACAACCAACCAAGATGGAATCAGGAAGCAATATAAAACCTGAACAGGCCAATAATGAGTAATGAGATTGAATCAGTAATTAAAAGTCCAAGACAGGATGGCTTTACTGCCAAATTCTACCAAGATTCCAAAGAAGGACTAATATCAATTCTCCTCAAACTAATAAAAAAAAAATTATCCCAGCACTTTGGGAGGCTGAGACGGGCGGATCACGTGGTCAGGAGATCGAGACCATCCTGGCTAACACTGTGAAACCCCGTCTCTACTAAAAATACAAAATACTAGCCGGGCGAGGTGGCGGGCGCCTGTAGTCCCAGCTACTCCGGAGGCTGAGGCAGGAGAATGGCGTAAACCCGGGAGGCGGAGCTTGCAGTGAGCTGAGATCCGGCCACTGCACTCCAGCCCGGGCGACAGAGCAAGACTCCGTCTCAAAAAAAAGAAAAAAAGAAAAAAAAAAAAAAATTGAAGAGTAAGGAATTCTCCCTACTCATTCTATGAGACCAAAATTACCTTGATGCCAAAACCAGACAAAGACACAACAACAAAAGAAAACTACAGGCCAACATCCCTGATGAACACGACTGCAAAAATTCTGAACAAAATACTAGCAAACCAAATCTAGCAGCACATTAAAAACAACAACAACAAATAAAAACAAACAACAAACAAACAAACAAAAAATAGGACCTGGTGAAGTGGCTCATGCCTGTAATCTCAGCACTTTGGGAGGCCGAGGCAGGAGGATCACCTGAGGTCAGGAGTTCAAGACCAGCCTGGCCAAGATGGTGAAACCTTCCATCTCTACTAAAAACACAAAAATTAGCCAGGTGTGGTGGCAGGCCCTTGTAATCCCAGTGACTCGGGAGGCTGAGGCAGGAGAATCACTTGAACCCAGGAGGCGGAGTTTGCAGTGAGCTGAGATTGCATCACTGCACTCCAGTCTGGGAGACAGAGTGAGATTTTGTCTTAAAAAACAAAAACAAACAAACAAAAAACACCATAATCAAGTGGAACTTTGAAAACTATACAAATACATGAAAATTAATCCCAGGGATGCAAGGATCATCCAACACACACAAATCAATAAAGGTGATATATCACATCAACAGAATGAGGGACAAAAAAACCATACGATCATCTCAATAGATACAGAAAAAGCATTTGATAAAAACACTGAATAAACTAGGCATAGAAGGAATATAGCTTAATATAATAAAGGCCATATATGACAAAACCACAGCTAACATCATAATGAATGGGGAAAAGGTAAAAGCCTTTCCCCTAAGAACTAAAACAACACAAGGATGCCTTTTTTCACCACTCCTACTCAACATAGTATCGGAAGTCCTAGCCAGAGTAATCAGACAAGAGAAAGAAACAAAAGGCATCCAAATTGGAAAATAAGAAGTCAAATTGCTGCTCTTTCCCTATATATATAAACAGGGTCTTGCTCTGTCACCCAGGCTGGAGTGCAGTGGTGCGATCTTGGCTCACTGAATCCTCCACCCGCCAGGCTCAAGCGATCCTCCCGCCTCAACCCCTGAGTAGCTGGGACCACAGGGACGCACCACCATGCCTGGCTAATATTTTGTATTTTTGGTAGCGATGGGGTCTTGCCATGTTGCTCAGGCTGAGTTCAAGTGATCCACCTGCCTTGGCCTCCCAAAATGCTGGGATTACAGGCATGAGCCATCATGGTGGTTACCACAGGCTGGAAAGGGTAGGGAGGAGAGGGAAATGAAGACAGGTTGGTCCATTCTACAAACATACAGGTAGATAGGAGGCATACATTCTAATATCAATACTCTAATTGCAAAGTAGGGTGACTATAGTTAACAACAATGTATTGTATGTTTCTTTTTTTTTTTCCTTTTTCTTTTTTTTTTTTTTGAGACAAAGTCTCACTCTTGTCCCCCAGGCTGGAGTGCAATGGCGCGATCTCAGCTCACTGCAACCTGCGCCTCTCAGGTTCAAGTGATTCTCCTGTCTCAGCCTCCCGAGTAGTTGGGATTACAGGCACCTACCACCATGCCTGGCTAATTTTTGTATTTTTAGTAGAGATGGGGTTTCACTATGTTGGACCGACTGGTCTCAAACTCCTGACCTCAGGTGATCTGCCCATCTTGGCCTCCCAAAGTGCTGGGATTACAGGTGTGAGCCACCACACCTAGCTGTATTGTATATTTCAAAGTAGCTGGAAGAGAGAACTTGAAATGTTCTCAACACAAAGAAATGATAAAAACTCAAGGTGATGGATATCACAAACACCTTGACGTGACCATTACACGTTCTACGCATGCAATAAAATATCATATGTACCCCATAAATATGTAGCATTTTTAAAAAAATCTCAAAAAACTGTCTCAGGAAGCAATAGGAAGTATTAATAATCCATCATCTGTTTTTTAAATTTTAATTAATTCATAATTTCTAAAATTTCTCGCAAATTTTATGTATTTATTTTAATTTATTTTCTTTTGTTGAGACAGAGTGTCCCTTTGTCACCCAGGCTGGAGTGCAGTGGCACGATCTGGGCTCACTGCAACCTCCACCTCTCTGGTTCAAGTGATTCTCTTGCCTCAGCCTCCCGAGTAGCTGGGATTACAGGTGTGCACCACCATACCTGGCTAATTTTTTTGTATTTTTATAGAGACGGGGTTTCACCATGTTAGCCAGTCTGGTCTCGAACTCCTGACCTCAGGTAATCTGCCTGCCTTGGCCTCCCAAAGTGCTGAAATTATAAGCATAAGCCAACGTGCCCAGCCGGAAAATTTTAGGCCAAGATGATTTCACTGGGGACTTCTACCAAACACTGAAAGAGTAAGTCATTCATAAGCATACATAAATTATTTCAGAAAGTAGAGGAGAGAACATTTCCCAACTCATTCTATGAGGCAAGCATAACTCTAAAATAAAACCAGACAGAGACATTACCAAAAAACAAAAACAAAAAAGACCTCCAGACCAATATGCTTGTTTTTTTTCTTTTTTTTTTTTTTTTTTTATTATACTTTAAGTTCTAGGGTACATGTGCATAACGTTTATATCATGTATAACTCCCCAGTGCAATCCCTCCCTCCTCCCCCCCCCCCATGATAGGCCCCAGTGTGTGATGTTCCCCTTCCCGAGTCCAAGTGATCTCATTGTTCAGTTCCCACCTATGAGTGAGAACATGCGGTGTTTGGTTTCTCTTCTTGTGATAGTTTGCTAAGAATGATGGTTTCCAGCTGCATCCATGTCCCTACAAAGGACGCAAACTCATCCTTTTTGATGGCTGCATAGTATTCCATGGTGTATATGTGCCACATTTTCTTAATCCAGTCTGTCACAGATGGACATTTGGGTTGATTCCAAGTCTTTGCTATTGTGAATAGTGCCGCAATAAACAAACGTGTGCATGTGTCTTTGTAGTAGAGTAATTTATAATCCTTTGGGTATATACCCAGTAGTGGGATGGCTGGGTCATATGGTACATCTAGTTCTAGATCCTTGAGGAATCGCCATACTGTTTTCCATAATGGTTGAACTAGTTTACAATCCCACCAACAGTGTAAAAGTGTTCCTATTTCTCCACATCCTCTCCAACATCTATTGTTTCCTGACTTCTTAATGATTGCCATTCTAACTGGTGTGAGATGGTATCTCATTGTGGTTTTGATTTGCATTTCTCTGATGGCGAGTGATGACGAGCATTTTTTCATGTGTCTGTTGGCTGTATGGATGTCTTCTTTTGAGAAATGTCTGTTCATATCCTTTCCCCGCTTTTTGATGGGGTTGTTTGTTTTTTCTTGTATATTTGTTTGAGTTCTTTGTAGATTCTGGATATTAGCCCTTTGTCAGATGAGTAGGTTGCAAAAATTTTCTCCCATTCTGTAGGTTGCCTGTTCACTCTGATGGTAGTTTCTTTTGCTGTGCAAAAGCTCTTTAGTTTAATGAGATCCCATTTGTCAATTTTGGCTTTTGCTGCCGTTGCTTTTGGTGTTTTAGACATGAAGTCCTTGCCCATGCCTATGTCCTGAATGGTACTACCTAGATTTTCTTCTAGGGTTTTTATGGTATTAGGTCTAACATTTAAGTCTCTAATCCATCTTGAATTAATTTTCGTATAAGGGGTAAGGAAAGGATCCAGTTTCAGCTTTCTACTTGTGGCTAGCCAATTTTCCCAGCACCATTTATTAAATAGGGAATCCTTTCCCCATTTCTTGTTTTTGTCAGGTTTGTCAAAGATCAGATGGCTGTAGATGTGTGGTATTATTTCTGAGGACTCTGTTCTGTTCCACTGGTCTATTTCTCTGTTGTGGTACCAGTACCATGCTGTTTTGGTTACTGTAGCCTTGTAGTATAGTTTGAAGTCAGGTAGCGTGACGCCTCCAGCTTTGTCCTTTTGACCTAGGATTGTCTTGGCAATGCGGGCTCTTTTTTGGTTCCATATGAACTTTAAAGCAGTTTTTTCCAATTCTGTGAAGAAACTCATTGGTAGCTTGATGGGGATGGCATTGAATCTATAAATAACCTTGGGCAGTATGGCCATTTTCACGATATTGATTCTTCCTATCCATGAGCATGGTATGTTCTTCCATTTGTTTGTGTCCTCTTTGATTTCACTGAGCAGTGGTTTGTAGTTCTCCTTGAAGAGGTCCTTTACATCCCTTGTAAGCTGGATTCCTAGGTATTTTATTCTCTTTGAAGCAATTGTGAATGGAAGTTCATTCCTGACTTGGCTCTCTGCTTGTCTGTTACTGGTGTATAAGAATGCTTGTGATTTTTGCACATTAATTTTGTATCCTGAGACTTTGCTGAAGTTGCTTATCAGCTTAAGGAGATTTTGGGCTGAGACGATGGGTTTTTCTAAATATACAATCATGTCATCTGCAAACAGGGACAATTTGACTTCTTCTTTTCCTAACTGGATACCCTTGATTTCTTTCTCTTGCCTGATTGCCCTAGCCAGAACTTCCAACACTATGTTGAATAGGAGTGGTGAGAGAGGGCATCCCTGTCTTGTGCCAGTTTTCAAAGGGAATTTTTCCAGTTTTTGCCCATTCAGTATGATATTAGCTGTGGGTTTGTCGTAAATAGCTCTTATTATTTTGAGGTACGTTCCATCAATACCGAATTTATTGAGCGTTTTTAGCATAAAGGGCTGTTGAATTTTGTCAAAAGCCTTTTCTGCATCTATTGAGATAATCATGTGGTTCTTGTCTTTGGTTCTGTTTATATGCTGGATTACGTTTATTGATTTGCGAATGTTGAACCAGCCTTGCATCCCAGGGATGAAGCCCACTTGATCATGGTGGATAAGCTTTTTGATGTGCTGCTGAATCCGGTTTGCCAGTATTTTATTGAGAATTTTTGCATCGATGTTCATCAGGGATATTGGTCTAAAATTCTCTTTTTTTGTGTGTCTCTGCCAGGCTTTGGTATCAGGATGATGTTGGCCTCATAAAATGAGTTAGGGAGGATTCCCTCTTTTTCTATTGATTGGAATAGTTTCAGAAGGAATGGTACCAGCTCCTCCTTGTACCTCTGGTAGAATTCAGCTGTGAATCCATCTGGTCCTGGACTTTTTTTCATGGGTAGGCTATTAATTGTTGCCTCAATTTCAGAGCCTGTTATTGGTCTATTCAGGGATTCAACTTCTTCCTGGTTCAGTCTTGGGAGAGTGTAAGTGTCCAGGAAATTATCCATTTCTTCTAGATTTTCTAGTCGATTTGCGTAGAGGCATTTATAGTATTCTCTGATGGTTGTTTGTATTTCTGTGGGGTCGGTGGTGATATCCCCTTTATCATTTTTTATTGCGTCTATTTGATTCCTCTCTCTTTTCTTCTTTATAGTCTTGCTAGCGGTCTGTCAATTTTGTTGATCTTTTCAAAAAACCAACTCCTGGATTCATTGATTTTTTGGAGGGTTTTTTGTGACTCTATCTCCTTCAGTTCTGCTCTGATCTTAGTTATTTCTTGCCTTATTTCTGCTAGCTTTTGAATGTGTTTGCTCTTGCCTCTCTAGTTCTTTTAATTGTGATGTTAAAGTGTCAATTTTAGATCTTTCCTGCTTTCTCTTGTGGGCATTTAGTGCTATAAATTTCCCTCTACACACTGCTTTAAATGTGTCCCAGAGATTCTGGTATGTTGTATCTTTGTTCTCATTGGTTTCAAAGAACATCTTTATTTCTGCTTTCATTTCGTTATGTACCCAGTAGTCATTCAGGAGCAGGTTATTCAGTTTCCATGTAGTTGAGCGGTTTTGATTGAGTTTCTTAGTCCTGAGTTCTAGTTTGATTGCACTGTGGTCTGAGAGACAGTTTGTTATAATTTCTGTTCTTGTACATTTGCTGAGGAGTGCTTTACTTCCATTATGTGGTCAATTTTGGAATAAGTGCGATGTGGTGCTGAGAAGAATGTATATTCTGTTGATTTGGGGTGGAGAGTTCTATAGATGTCTATTAGGTCCGCTTGGTGCAGAGATGAGTTCAATTCCTGGATATCCTTGTTAACTTTCTGTCTCGTTGATCTGTCTAATGTTGACAGTGGAGTGTTGAAATCTCCCATTATTATTGTATGGGAGTCTAAGTCTCTTTGTAGGTCTCTAAGGACTTGCTTTATGAATCTGGGTGCTCCTGTATTGGGTGCATATATATTTAGGAGAGTTAGCTCTTCCTGTTGAATTGATCCCTTTACCATTATGTAATGGCCTTCTCTGTCTCTTTTGATCTTTGATGGTTTAAAGTCTGTTTTATCAGAGACTAGGATTGCAACCCCTGCTTTTTTTTGTTCTCCATTTGCTTGGTAGATCTTTCTCCATCCCTTTATTTTGAGCCTATGTATGTCTCTGCATGTGAGATGGGTCTCCTGAATACAGCAGACTGATGGGTCTTGACTCTTTATCCAGTTTGCCAGTCTGTGTCTTTTAATTGGAGCATTTAGTCCATTTACATTTAAGGTTAATATTGTTATGTGTGAACTTGATCCTGTCATTATGATATTAACTGGTTATTTTGCTCATTAGTTGATGCAGTTTCTTCCTAGCCTCGATGGTCTTTACATTTTGGCATGTTTTTGCAATGGCTGGTACCGGTTGTTCCTTTCCATGTTTAGGGCTTCCTTCAGGGTCTCTTGTAAGGCAGGCCTGGTGGTGACAAAATCTCTAAGCATTTGCTTATCTGTAAAGGATTTTATTTCTCCTTCACTGATGAAACTTAGTTTGGCTGGATATGAAATTCTGGGTTGAAAATTCTTTTCTTTAAGAACGTTGAATATTGGCCCCCACTCTCTTCTGGCTTGTAGAGTTTCTGCCGAGAGATCTGCTGTTAGTCTGATGGGCTTCCCTTTGTGGGTAACCCGACCTTTCTCTCTGGCTGCCCTTAAGATTTTTTCCTTCATTTCAACTTTGGTGAATCTGGCAATTATGTGTCTTGGAGTTGCTCTTCTGGAGGAGTATCTTTGTGGCGTTCTCTGTATTTCCTGAATTTGAATGTTGGCCTGCCCTACTAGGTTGGGGAAGTTCTCCTGGATGATATCCTGAAGAGTGTTTTCCAACTTGGTTCCATTTTCCCCCTCACTTTCAGGCACCCCAATCAGACGTAGATTTGGTCTTTTTACATAATCCCATACTTCTTGCAGGCTTTGTTCATTTCTTTTTCTTCTTTTTTCTTTTGGTTTCTCTTCTCGCTTCATTTCATTCATTTGATCCTCAATCGCTGATACTCTTTCTTCCAGTTGATCGAGTCGGTTACCGAAGCTTGTGCATTTGTCACGTATTTCTCGTGTCATGGTTTTCATCTCTGTCATTTCGTTTATGATCTTCTCTGCATTAATTAGTCTAGCTGTCAATTCTTCCACTTTTTTTCAAGATTTTTAGTTTCTTTGCGCTGGGTACGTATTCCTCCTTTAGCTCTGAGAAGTTTGATGGACTGAAGCCTTCTTCTCTCATCTCGTCAAAGTCATTCTCTGACCAGCTTTGATCCGTTGCTGGCGATGGGCTGCGCTCCTTTGCAGGGGGAGATGCGCTCTTATTTTTTGAATTTCCAGCTTTTCTGCCCTGCTTTTTCCCCATCTTTGTGGTTTTATCTGTCTCTGGTCTTTGATGATGGTGACGTACTGATGGGGTTTTGGTATAGGTGTCCTTCCTGTTTGATAGTTTTCCGTCTGACAGTCAGAAGGACTGTCTGTTGGTCTGTTGGAGATTGCTTGAGGTCCACTCCAGACCCTGTTTGCCTGGGTATCAGCAGCAGAGGTTGCCAAAGATAGAATATTGCTGAGCAGCGAGTGTACCTGTCTGATTCTTCCTTTGGAAGTTTCCTCTCAGGGATGACTCCACCCTGTGAGGTGTGGGGTGTCAGACTGCCCCTAGTGGGGGATGTCTCCCAGCTAGGCTACTCAGGGGTCAGGGACCCACCTGAGCAGGCAGTCTGTCCGTTCTCAGATCTCAACCTCCGCGTTGGGAGATCCACGGCTCTCCCCAAAGCTGTCAGACAGAGTCGTTCGCCTCTGCACCGCCCCCGCTGCTTTCCCTATTGGACCTCAGCTGTGGGCTGTCCCCAGAGGTGGAGTCTACAGAGACAGGCAGGTTTCCTTGAGCTGCTGTGAGCTCCACCCAGTTCGAGCTTCCCAGCGGCTTTGTTTACCTACTTAAGCCTCAGCAATGGCGGGCGCCCCTCCCCCAGCCTCGCTGCTGCCTTGCGGATAGATCGCCGCAGACGGCTGTGTTAGCAGTGAGGGAGGCTCCGTGGGCGTGGGACCCTCCCGGCCAGGTGTGGGATATATTCTCCTGGTGTGCCTGTTCCTTAAAGCGCAGTATTGGGGTGGGAGTTACGCGATTTTCCAGGTGTTATGTGTCTCAGTTCCCCTGGCTAGGAAAACGGATTTCCTTCCCCCTTGCTCTTCCAGGTGAGGCGATGCCTCGCCCTGCTTCAGCTCACGCTGGTCAGGCTGCAGCAGCTGACCAGCACCGATTGTCCGGCACTCCCTAGAGAGATGACCCCAGTACCTCAGTTGAAAATGCAGAAATCACCGGTCTTCTGTGTTACTCGCGCTGGGAGTTGGAGACTGGAGCTGTTCCTATTCGGCCATCTTGCTCCGCCCTCTATGCTTATTAAATTTGGTGTATAAGTCGTCGACAAAACATTAGCAAATTAAGTTCAGTAACATATGACCAAATAGGGTTTATCTCAGGAACAAAAAGCTGGCTTAACATTTTCAAATCAATCAATATAATTTACTACATTAACAGAATAAAGAAGAAAAATTCACATGATTGTCTCAATAGATGCAAGAAGAAGCATTTGACAAAATTCATCATTCATTCATGTAAAAACAAGTTCAGCAAAAACTTGTTTTTGGACTAGAAAGGAACTTCTTCAACCCAATGAAGGGAATCTGTGAAAAATCTACAGTTAACATCACAATCATGAAAGAGTTAATGTTTTCATCCTAAAGTTAGGATTAACAAGACATCTACTCTCACTACTTCTAGTCAACATTGTACTTTACATCCTAGCTAATGCAATAAGGCAAGAATATGGAATAAAAATTATATGGACCCTATAGAAAGAGGTAAAATTTTCTTTCTTCAAAGATGACATAATACCATACATAGAAAATCCTAAGGAATGTCTGAAAGCCTACTAGAAATAAGTGAATTTGGTAAAGTCTCAGGATACAAGCTTTTATATGTATGGTATATATTATATACTAAAGATATGCATATATATAATATATTATGTATATTATATATAATGTATGTAATATGTGTATATTATATGTGTGTAATATGTATATATTATATGTATATATATCACAAATAATGTATATAATATATAAATATATATCCAGCTTTTTCTCTGCATACTAGCACAAAACAACTGAAAAATCAAATTTTAAAACATTTGTCTAAAACAATGAAATTTATAGAAATACATTTAACAAAAAATAGGTAACACCTTTGCACTTAAAACTACAAAACAAGATAAACGAGAGAAGACTTAAATAAGCAAAGACAGTTCATGTTCACGTTCAGTGTTACTAAATGTCTATTTTCTTGTAGTGGATCTATGGATTCAAAATAATTCCAATCAACAATATATCAGCAGGCCTTTCTTTTTTGGGGGGGGTCAAAATTAACAAGCTAGTTGTAAAATTTATGTGGAAATGTAAAATCCTAGTATATCTAAACAGTTTTTAAAAAAGAAAAGCAAAGTTGGAGGACTTACAGTTAACTTCAAGACTTTCAATAAAAATAATAGCAATTAAGACAGTGTGGTATTGATGTCAGGGTAGACAGGTAGATCAGTGAATATAGATTCTGAAATAGAGATCAGAATAGAGGTCCAGAAATAAACCCACCCTTCTCTCGTTACTTGATTTTTATTTTATTTGTATTTTGTTGAGACGGAGTCTCACTCTGTTGCCCAGGCTGGAGTACAGTGCTGTGATCTCGGCTCACTGCAACGTCCGCCTCCCGGGGTCGAGAGATTCTCATGCCTCAGCCTCCCGAGTAGCTGGGATTACAGGCGTGTGCCACCATGCCCAGCTATTTTTTTTAGTTTTTAATAGAGACGGGGTTTCACCATGTTGACCAAGCTGGTCTTGAACTCCTGACCTCAAGTGATCCACCTGCCTCGGCCTCCCAAAGTGCTAGGATTACATGAACCACCGTGCCTGGCCAGGTTGCTTGATTTTTGACACACGTGCTAAGGTTATTTAGCATCAGGAAAATGATAGTGTTCACAGAAAATGGTCCCAGACACTTGGACATCCATAGGCAAAAATGAACCTCAACCTTTATGTCTCACTTACACAAAAATTAACTTGAAATAGAGTAGTAGACTTAAATGCAAAATATAACATTAAGAAACTTCTATAAGTGAATAGAGGTGACAGTCTTTGTGAGCTTGGGATCGGCAAAGATGCCTTAAACAAGACATAAAAGCACTAACCATAAAGGAAAAACTTGACAACTTTTTTCCTTCATCAAAATAGAAAAAACTGCTTTCTGAAAGGCACTTTAAAAATCAAGTCTTGAAGTCAGGAGTTTGAGACCAGCATGGGCAACATGGTAAGACCCCGTCTCTACTAAAAATGCAAAAAATTACCCAGGTGTGGTGGTGCATGCCTACCATCCCAGCTACTTGGGGGGCTGAGGTGGGAGAATTGCTTGAGCCTTGAGGGGTGGAGGTTGCAGTGAGCCAAGATCACACCACTGCACTCCAGCCTGGGTGACAGAGAGAGGCCCTGTCTCAATAAATAAATAAATAAATAAAGTCAAGACAAAAGGTATAAGACAATATTGTCAATACACAGATCTTACAGAAAGACTTGTATAATATCTTACAAAAGATTCAATAAGAAGAAGACAATTGAATTTTAAAATGGGTGAAAGATTTGAACAAACATTTCACAGGCTAAGAAGCACATGAAAAATGCTCAACATTATTAGTCATTAGGAAAATATTAATTAAAACTACAATAAGATATCAATAAGCATCCCTACTAAAATGGGCTAAAATGAAAAACAGATAATTCTGAGCTCTGGTGGAGGAGCTAGAGCTCGAATCCCTGGCTGGAGGAAGTGTAAAATCACTCAGCTACTTTGCAAACAGTTTAGCAGTTGTTATAACATTAAACATACACTCGATAAAGAAAATGTGATATATAAATACCATGGAATGCTACTCAGCAATAAAAAGGAATGAATAATGGCTTTTGCAGCAACCTGGATGGAATTGGAGATGGTTATTCTAAGTGAAATAACTCAGGAATGGAAAACCAAACATCATATGTTCTCACTCATAAGTGGGAGCTAAGATGAGGATGCAAAGGCATAAAAATGATACAATGGCCTTTAGGGACTCAGAGGAAAGGGTTGGGGGGTGAGCGATAAAAGACTATACATACAGTGTATAGCATATATACACTGTATCTATGTGTACACTGCTCGGGTGATGTGTGCACCAAAGTCTCAGAAATCACCACTGAAGAACTTATGCCTGTAACCAAACACCACTTGTTCCCCACAAAACCTATTGAAATAAAAAAATAAAAATGAAGTTGAACAGGGGAAAAAAATACGCTCATCACATGACCCAGAGATTCCACACTTAGATATTTACCCAAGGGAAAGAAAAACGTACGCCCATTAGTTAGGTGTACCGAGACTTGTACACAAATGTTCATAGCAGCTTTACTCATAAAAACCAAAAACTGGAAACAATCCAAATGACAGATAAGTGAAAACACAAATTGCAGTACATCCATACAACAGAACACTATTCAGCACAAAAGAGGATAAACTGCTGTTAGGTGCAATGGCATGGCTGATTCTCAAAAGCATAAGTGATCTCTCAAAAGATGCCTCAGCAGGGAGAGGTGGCTCATGCCTGTAATCTCAGCACTTTGGGAGGCCGGGGAGGGCAGATCACCTGAGATTGGGAGTTCGAGACCAGCCTGGCCAACATGGCAAAAACCCCATCTCTACTAGAAAAAAAAAATAATAAATAATATTAGCCAGGCATGGTGGCGCATGCTTATAATCCTAGCTACTCGGGAGGCTGAGGCAGGAGAATTGCTTGAACCCAAGAAGCGGAGGTTGCAGTGAGCTGAGATCATGCCACTGCACTCCAGCCTGGGCATCAGAACAAGACTGCATCTCTCCATCTCAAAAAAACAAAAAACAAAACAAAATGATGCCTCAAAAGTATGATGCTGGGTGCAGCAAACCACCATGGCAAACCTCCTAGGTAAACACAGTACAAGGTTACCTATGTAACAAACCTGCACATGTACCCCAGAACTAAAAAAAAAAAAAAAGCATGTTGCCAGGCACAAGAAGCCAGATACAAAAGAGTATAGGCTGTACTATTCTGTTGATATGAAATAGAAATACTGACAAAAAGCAGATTGGCCACTGCCTGGAGCAGGGGCTAGGAAGGAAGATGACCTACGAGGCAGGAGTGGGGAAGCAGCTATAGGGATGGAAATGTTCTATATCTTTTTCGAGTGGAGGGTGGTTACATGGTTGTATACATTTGTCAGAATGCATGGGTGCATTTTATTTTGTAAAAATTATGCCTCAATAAGTTGGAATTAAAGGAAAAAAGAAAGAAAAAATATTTTTATGCCATTGGGGGTAGAGAATATATTTTTGAATAATATATAAAAACTATAAACCACAAAGGACAAAGAGAATTCTACTACATTAAAATTCGCAACTTCTACGTATCAGAAGACACCAGTCTCAATATTAAAAAACAACCGACAGGCTGGGCGCAGTGGCTCACGCCTATAATCTCCGCACTTTGGGAGGTTGAGGCGGGTGGATCACATGAGGTCAGGAGTTCAAGACCAGCCTGGCCAACATGGTGAAACCCTGTCTCTACTAAAAATACAAAAATTAGCCAGGCGTAGTGGTGGGTGCCTGTAATCCCAGCTACTCCGGAGGCTGAGGCAGGAGAATTGCTTGAATCTGGGAGGCGGAGGTTGCAATGGGTCCAGATCGCGCCACTGCACTCCAGCCTGGGCGACAGTGAGGCTTTCTCTTAAAAAACAACAACAACAAAACTCCAACAGATTGGGAGAGGATATATACAACCCATATAACAACAGCAACAAAAAAGATTAGTATCCAGAATATTTTATAAACGATTATAAAGCAATCAGAAAAACACAACCTAATGAAAAATGGCTAGGATATCACTAGGCAAATCATGAGTGAAAAAAAATCAAATCATCCACAAGCATGTGAAAAGATGTCAACTCACTCTCAACCAGGAAAATAGAAATTAGAATGGCAAAATGTGATTGTCAGATAACAGACTGTTGGCAAGGATGTGGGGAAATGGAAACCGTTCTGTGTTCCTAATGGGAGTGTATCTTCAGAGAACAAATTGATGAGGAATTTGGCAAGAGCTAGGGAATTTGAAGATGCACTTCCCCACATCACCTGACATTTCTTCATTTAGCTATCTGCCCTGCAATGCTCAAGGTTATGTACACTAGGTTAGGTGCTCAAAATGTGTTGAGCACTACACTGGTTTTTTTGCTTCGCTTTTTTTTTTTGGACACGGGATCTCGCTCTGTCGCCCAGGGCTACAGTGCAGGGGCATGATCACGGCTCACTGCAGTCTTGACCTCCTGGGCTCAGGGATCCTCCCACCTTAGCATCCTGAGTAGCTGGGACTACAGGCATGCTCTACCACGCCTGGATATTTTTTATAGAGACGGGGTCTCACGGTGTTGCCCAGGCTTGCGCTTGCGTTGTTAGCCCCGAAGGAATATGCTGAATTTCTAATAATTGAGCAATAGGTTAAAAAAAAAGTATAGATAATGCAATGGAATACTATTGAAGAATCAAAATGAATAAACTAGATCTAGATCTATATGTATCAACATGGTGAGCTCATATATATGAGAGAGAGAGAGAGCCAGATAGCAAGAGAGAGAATGCGCTACAGAAGGATATATACCGCCCAGAAAGAGAGGTGCTCAGCAGGACCCTAAGAAAGGGTTCCCACTGCAGCCCCATAAAACGGGGCAGTGTTGGAGCAAGTGGACAACTGAAAACTGCCTGCAAATAAGGAGTTTCCCAGACTCTGGGGTGTCTCTGCAGAGATCCAATCCCCAGCTCTCTGACAGCGATGCAGGTCTTTTGAACGCCTGGGCTGCTGCTGCCCGCACGCCTCCCCCGTGGCAATAAGCTATGAACAGGCACTGGCAAGCGCTGCGATCCCACACCACCTGCGCGGTGCAGAATGCGAGATGAGCGAGCCCACAGGGCCTCCAGCTCTGTGCCGCATCACAGCCTCGCCTGCGTCTTTCTTCTCTGCTACCATCCCACTCACTTTGGCTCCACAGACTTGCTTTGAGGTTTGGCACTTCCACATTTTTAATATAAACTCAGATTCTGAAGACTCCAGCATCAAATCCTTATTCAAAAAAAAAAAAAAAAAAACCCCAAAGAAACTGACTTCCTAAAGAAACTGACTTCCTAACTTTCCACCTGCCCATTGTCTTCTAAAGAACAGGTGTTTGAGTAGCTTGTAGATCATAACTTTTTTCCTAAAAAAGAAATCTATTTTCTCCTTCCCATGCACTCTAACCTCAACAATCCCAAATCATTTTGGAGATGGAGCCCTGCTGTGATTTTATTGTATTTAGAGAGAGAGTTTCGCTCTATCACCCAGACTGGAGTGCAGTGGCATGATCACAGCTCACTGAAGCCTCCAACTCCTGGGCTCAAGCGATCCTCCCACCTCAGCCTCCCAAGAAGCTGGGACTACAGGTGTGCACCACCATGGCAAATTTCTTTATTTTCTGTAGAGAGGGCGTTTTGCTGTGTTGCCCAGGCTAGTCTCTAACACTCAGCCTCAAATGATTTTCCTGCCTTGCGTGGCCTCCCAAGGCACTGGGATTATAGGAAACAGCCACTGTGCCTGGCCATGACTTCTGATCTCCCTTTTGAGATTTGGTACTAGGAAGGTGGGGGATGAATGGATGTGTCTGAGGTCTGCCTCTGACCACATTTCTTTCTTTTTCTTTTCTTTTTCTTTCTTTTTTTTTTTTTTTGAGATGCAGTCTTGCTCTGTTTGCCCAGGCTGGAGTGCAGTGGCATGATCTTGGCTCACTGCAACCCCTCAAGCGATTCTCCTGCCTCAGCCTCCCAAGTAGCTGGGATTATAGGCACCTGCCACCACACCTGGCTAAGTTTTTGTATTTTTAGCAGAGATGGAGTTTCACCATGTTGGGCAGGGTGGTCTTGAACTCCTGAGCTCAAGCGATCTGCCCACCTTGGCTTTCCAAAATGTTGGGATTACAGGCGTGAGCCACTGCACCCAGCCTCTCACCGTATTTCTATCTAAGTCTCCCTCTGCTTGTCTTCTATGGGGGAATTGAGAATCCATTGGTATCTGAGCTGGAGAGGATCAGCAAAGCTGTATAAAGACCCCGGGGTACAGATCAGAGAAACCTGCTGAGAAACAAGAACCACTTCTCTACCTTTCCACGGGAGCCCAAGTGTTTCCTGTGCCTTTCATATCCACCCTCAAGGCTGGCCTGTGTGGACCGCATCAATGTCTCCCTAGCCTCTGACTTTTAGTTGGATCTGGCTCCTGGGATTCTCTGGCCCAAGACAGGAATGAGAGAGGAGAGTGAAGAAGGCCATTTATTCCTTCCAGGGCCATCCTCCTTCAAGGTTACAGCCCAGAGGGGCTATCACATGGCCTTTGGTTTTTTTCCCCATCCACCCACAACCAGAATTTTGTGACAGTATCCGGAGAGTGAAATAAACCTGCATTGCCATTTTCTCAGTAATTTCCGTCTCCCACTCCCTCTTCTCTACGAATGCACTCACAGCATCTATGTGCAGCGTCTGCCACATTCTAGATGCTGGAAGGATGCTGCCAGGTGAGGGATGGATGGAGTCCCTGCCTTCGAAGAGATGTTGGTGTGTCCAGAAGAGGGAAGTGCAGACACAGAGCTGCCAGCGCCAAGGTGAGGGCAGGACTTCTGACCATCTGACCATCTAAAAGGCAGCCTCTCGGGCTTTCTAAAATTATCTCTTTACTAGATAATCTTTACTAACCTTTAATAAAGATTAAATGAGAAAGGTGGCCAGGAGCAGCGGTTCACACCTGTAATCCTAGCACTTTGGGTGGCCGAGGCGGAAGGATCACTTGAGGTTAGAAGTTTGAGACCAGCCTGGTCAACATGGCGAAACTCCGTCTCTATTAAAAATACAGAAATTAGCCGGAAATCGCTTGAACCGGAGAGGCAGACATTGCAGTGAGCTGAGATCGTGCCATTGCACTGCAGCCTAGGCAACAGGGCGAGACTCCATCTCAAAAAACAAAACAAAACAAGGCCAGGTGCAGTGGCTCACACCTGTAATCCCAGCACTTTGGGAGGCTGAGGTGGGTGGATCACCTGAGGTCAGGAGTTCGAGACCAGACTGGCCAACATGCTGAGAACCCATCTCTACTAAAAATGCAAAAATTAGCTGGGTGTGGTGGCGCACCCCTATAATCCCAGTTAGTGGAGAGGCTGGAATGGGAGAATTGCTTGAACTCGAGGCAGAGGCTGCAGTGAGCTGAGATTGTGCCACTACACTCCAGCCTGGGCAACAGAGCAAGACTCCATCTCAAAACAAGCAAACAAACAGATTAAACAAGAAAGATGATTGGTAATAACTTGGCATTTATAAGTACCATCAGTCACTAAAGGTTTTCCGAGCACTTGTCACAGGGGAGGCCTGTGTTAAGTATCCCAGCACTGAGGGCAGGTGCACAAGGCAGGGTACAATTCCTTTTCTGCTCTTCCTTGAAGAGTACAGTCTCTTGGGGGCATCAGGTGAGTGAGCGGTCAACGCGGCTGAGGAATTTCTGGTGAGGCAGCGGCCAGTGGGCCCTGGGGTGAGTGAGGAAGGTCTTGGAACAGCAGGGATTTCACTAATACTCTCCTCCTATGTGGAAGGGGCTAATTGAGTCCAAGTACCCAAAAATGCTTACAGAACAAAGTGGTTTAAAAAAATCTAAATCACAACTGCTGGACTCTTATGTCATCTAGTGACTAATCAGTTCCTGACCAAGTGTTTGAACTGCTGGGAAGTTGCCATCTTGAATGGATGCCTGGCAGCAGCCATCTCAGTTTTGCCAGGGGGCCTTGCGAGCAGCTCCACACACAGGACCTGGAAGTGGGCCCGGGGGGGATGGATTCAGGTCGCTTTGTAGGACAGCATGCCCAACTCTTCCCTCCTACTAACAATAGCAAAACCCCTCATCACAAGCCAATCCGCCAACAAGTATTCATTCAATAGCTGCTGTCTCTGCCCCTGCTGTTACCCCAGACAGGGCTCAGCTGTGGTGGTCAGTGGGGAGGAGTGAGCTGTTTGCTGAGAGGAGGTGAGATGGTGAGTAATAATAATAATAACATGATAATAAAGACAATGGGCCAGGAGAGCTGGCTTACGCCTGTAATCCCAGCACTTTGGGAGGCCAAGGTGGGAGGATCACTTGAGCCCAGGACTTCAATACCAGCCTGGGCAACAAAATGAGACCCTGTCTCTGAAAACAAATGAAAAGGTAATGTATCTTCTAAAATTATCTTTTCTTTTTTTTTTTTTTTTTGAGACGGAGTCTTGCTCTGTCGCCCGGGCTGGAGTGCAGTGGCCGGATCTCAGCTCACTGCAAGCTCTGCCTCCTGAGTTTTATGCCATTCTCCTGCCTCAGCCTCCGGAGTAGCTGGGACTACAGGCGCCCACCACCTCGCCTGGCTAGTTTTTTGTATTTTTAGTAGAGACGGGGTTTCACCGTGTTAGTCAGGATGGTCTCGATCTCCTGACCTCGTGATCCGCCCGTCTTGGCCTCCCAAAGTGCTGGGATTACAGGCTTGAGCCACCGCGCCGGGCCTAAAATTATCTTTTCTAAACTTTTGTAAGACTGAAAAAATTGAAGCCAAGTACACAGTGGCTCACACCAGTAACCCCAGCACTTTGGGAGGCGGAGGCAGGAGGATTGCTTGAGCCCAGGAGTTCAAGACCAGCCTGGGCAACATAGCAAGACCCGCCCCCCCAATAAATAAATTAATTAGCTGGATGTGGTGGCGTGTACCTATAGTCCCAGCTACTTTGGAGGCTGAGGCAGGAAGATCACTGGAAGCCAGGAGTTGGAGGCTGCAGTGAGCTCTGATTGCACCACTATACTCCAGCCTAGGCAACAGAGACCCTGTCTCTAAAAATTAAAGAAAAAAGAGAGGGCATGCACAACAAATGTTACCTCTGTGTCCTAGGCCACGCTGAGGGCTTCCCGTGAATTTTCTCACTCAGTCCTTGCTGGAGCCCTTTGGAGGAGGCATCAACATCCTCAATTTTACAGATGAGGAGACTAACAGGGAAACAGCATTGGACCTGCCCAGTGACTCAAATGTGCTTTCTCCGTCGTGGTGCCAGACTGACCTGGGAGAAGACAGTTGACGGGTGCAGCAGGAGGCCAGGCAGGCTGGAGCAGGGGCCTGGAGAGGGGATGTGGAGTGGCAGGGGAAGCCTCTGCTCAGACCTTCCTGGGTTAGGCGAAGGAGTCAGGGCTGCAGGGGGAGGGTGGAGAGGGGGAGAGGGTGGGGGTGGGGAGAGCCCAGAAGGGGAGCCTGGCCTGCAATGGTGCTTCAGGCGGAAGCGGTCCTCCCACCAACCCCTTTCCATTCACACAAAGCTGGGTTTGTTTCCATTTATCTGCATGACTTTTCAGCCAAGATGCTGTTTGAAAAACATATTGCTCTAATTTAATCCACATGTGCACCCCAGGACAGAGTCTAAAGAAAGCTTCAGTCATGGCCCCAAAGTCTCAGCCTCATGGAGGTGGTAGGGGTGGGCCTTGTGAGTGACCCCAACCCACCTTTTAGGGCCCACCCTGAAGCCAGGGCCCACCCTACTTCTGTCCTGGACAAGCAGGTGGGGGTGTTGGTGGGACAGGGAACTCCTAAGGTAGTGTCCATGGCCTGCTCCCTGCACCTGCCCATGGGGGAAGGATGCAAAGAGGAGGAGGCCAGTGGACACATTGGGCATGATCTCGGGGTAGGGTTGGTGCTTGAGGGGGTTGGACTTTTTTTTTGCAATGGAGTCTCACTCACTCTGTCACCCAGGCTGGAGTGCAGTGGCGTGATCTTGGCTCACTGCAACCTTCATCTCCCAGATTCAAACAATTCTCCTTCCTCAGCCTCCCAAGTAGCTGGGACTATAGGCGTCTGCCACTGTGCCTGGATATTTTTTTTGTTTTGTTTTTGAGACAGAGTCTCGCTCTGTCCCCAGGTTGGAGTGCAGTGGCTTGATCTCAGCTCACTGCAACCTCAACCTCCTGGGTTCAAGTGATTCTCCTGCCTCAGCCTCCTGAGTGGCTGAGGTTACAGGAGCATGCCACCACACCTGACTAATTTTTGTATTTTTAGTAGAAACAAGGTTTCACCATATTGGCCAGGCTGGTCTTGAACTCCTGACCTCAAGTGATCCACCCGCCTCAGCCTCCCAAAGTGTTAGGATTACAGGTGTAAGCCACCACGCCTGACCCAGCTACTTTTTTCTTTTTTGGTATTTTTAGTGAAGACAGGGATCTGTCATGTTGGCCAGGCTGGTCTCGAACCCCTGACCTCAAGTGATCTGCCCACCTAGGCCTCCCAGAGTGTTGGGATGACAGGTGTGAGCTTCTAATCGGCTCCTTTCTCTCCCTGCCTCAGATACAGACTCGAACTCTGGGGCACACAGTGGTGGCATACGGCAGTTTATCCAAGCATGTGGAGTCGGGGGAGATGCTGTCTACAGGGTGGAAGCCAGGATAAGCCAGGAGCAGGGCTCTGAGATGGGGCACAGGACCACCTACAATCTTGCCTGAACGCCTGGCTGCGTGTGAGGTAAGTTTAAGAAGCTTGTCTCACAGCCACAGTCCACTGGCAAGAAGCCAGCAGGGAGCAAAACCAGTATGTTCATTTCAGTATTCTCTCCCAAGTGTGTGCCTGTCACATAACTTATTTTGAATCAAATTATTTATGTTATTTGGAGGGATTGATTGCCCAAAATGAGGAAAGCTAGAAGGACCTGTCTTACACAGATTTATTCAGAACTGAGACCCGAGATACAGCACTAGAGCACAGAACCGAAATGTCTGACTTTGATACAGGGCCTAGGACCCTTCTGGTGTCCTACGGGTCAGGATCCTGGTGCACTGGTCCATGAAGAAATGACGCTTCCCTTTCCTTCTAGAGTCATTCCCTCCACTCCACAACTCACTGTCCGCTTGGACTGGGCTGGATTCCTGAGCAAAGACCAAGGCAGGAGAATCGCTTGACCCCAGGAATTCAAGACCAGCCTGAGCAACATAGTGAGATCCCACATCTATAAAAAATTTTTAAAGATTAGCCAGGCATGGTGATGCACACCTGTACTCCCAACTACTCAGGAGGCTGAGGCAGGAGGATCACTTGAGCCCAGGAGTTGGAGGTTGCAATGAGCTGTGATCACACCACTCACTACTCCAGCCTGGGCGACAGAGCGAGACCCTGTCTCTAAAAATTAAAAACAAAAGAAAAAAATTACAGTGCACAACAAATGTTATCTGTGTCCTAGGCACCATGCTAAGGGCTTCCCGTAAATTATCTCAGTCCTTGCCCGAGCCCTGTAGAAGAGGCGCCGACATCCCATCTTACAGGAGACCAGACTGACAGTGAAACAGCACTTGACCTGTGTGGCCATTCTGTAATGTATTCTGTCTGCTGTGGTGCCAGACGGACTTCAGAGAAGATACTGGCCAGAGGGCACCTTAGAACTCCTGGTTTGTGGCCGGGCGCGGTGGCTCAAGCCTGTAATCCCAGCACTTTGGGAGGCCGAGACGGGCGGATCACGAGGTCAGGAGATCGAGATCATCCTGGCTAACACGGTGAAACCCCGTCTCTACTAAAAAACACAAAAAACTAGCCGGGCGAGGTAGCGGGCACCTGTAGTCCCAGCTATTCGGGAGGCTGAGGCAGGAGAATGGCGTAAACCCGGAGGCGGAGTTTGCAGTGAGCTGAGATCCGGCCACTGCACTCCAGCCCGGGTGACAGAGCGAGACTCCGTCTCAAAAAAAAAAAAAAAAAAAAAAGAACTCCTGGTTTGTTCTAGCCCATTTCTGTGTTGCTAAAAAGGAATACCTGAGACTGGGTAACTGATAAAGAAAAGAGGTTTATTTGCCTCACAGATCTGCAGGCTGTACAAGAAGCATGGCATCAGCACCTGCTTCTGGTGGGGCCTCAGGAAACTTCCACTCATGGCAGAAGGAAAAAGGGAGCTGTGTGTCACATGGCAAGAGAGGGAGCAAGAGAGAGGGGAGAGAGGTGCCAGGCTCTTTTAAACAGCCAGATCTCGAGGGAACTCAGAGCAAGAATTCACTCATTACCACGAGGAGGGCACTAAGACATTCACGAAGGATCCATCCCCATGACACAAACACCTCCCATCAGGCCCCCCCCTCCAACACTGGGGATCACATTTTGACATGAGGTTTGGAGAGGACACACACCCAAACCACATCACCTGGCATTTGAAGAAATCAATGTCTGGGGAAGTTCCAGAATGTCTATATAAGCAGCATACATCTGGGACCCTCAGAGACTCCATCTCCCCTTGTGGCTTCTAAGAATTGAGTTCAGGCCAGGCACGGTGGCTCACACCTGTAATCCCAGCAGTTTGGGAGACTGAGGCAAGCAGATCACTTGACGTCAGGAGTTCGAAACCAGCCTGGCTAACATGGTGAAACCTGTCTCCAGCTAAAAATACAAAAAAAGTCAGGCATGGTCAGTGCATGCCTGCAATCACAGCTACTGAGGCATGAGATTCACTTGAACCCAGGAGGCGGATGCAGTGAGCCGAGATCACACCACTGCACTCCAGCCTGGGCGACAGAGTGAGACTCCGTGTCCAAAAAAATAAAAATAAAAAGAATTGAGACCCCCTCTGCTGGGAAGGACCAGGAGCAGCCCTCAGAGCCCATCTGGGTGGCATCTCAAAAGATGCTGCTGGAAAGAAGGAATTTGGGCAGATTATGGGGTTTCTGAAATGCACTAATGTATTTCTATCAGAAATGGCAAATAAGTTGAAAATAGTATCCGAGAAGGTCAGAATGGAATGAGTTTCCGTTGCTGTCTGCTAACCAGAGAATAGGTCTTGTTCATGTCTGTGACCGGACAGGATTCTCAGGGCTGCCTCCACCAAAGGCCGAGTGTGGGGGTCTCTGGGGTCTTACATGGAAAGCTTTGGAATCTCCCAGGCTGCGAGATACTCCCCTTGGTCTCAAGACAGGGGCTCAGCTGTGCAGCCAGTATGCAGCCATCAGGAGCTTCACTGATGCTGGGAAGGGCTTGGGAGACCCTCCTGGGGCATGGTTGGCTCCACAGATGGGCAAAGGCAGGGAGGACGTCCTGCATTTTTCAAGGATGGACATCCACGCCAGGTCTGAGTGGTTCTGGTCCTATGGGAGTATCTCCTGGCCAAACCTTTGGTGAACCCCACCTGAGAAGCCAGCAGGCACTTGCATAGTGGAGACACTTAGCGAGAATCCAGGATCAGCAAGCAGGCAGGCAACAGAGGGCTGGAACGCTAGGTCCACAAATATCGTCCTGTGCTTGAAGTTACCTCCAGAGAAGGAGGCCAAAGTGAAGGCCCAGGACTCCACAGCTCCTGCTGTGGAGGGAGGGATGGGAGTTGAAGGCAGGGAGGCGTCCAGATACACCAGGTCCAGTAGCGGATGCTGGCCACTACACACAGGCTCCAGGGAGGAAATCTGGCCTACACAACAGTAGAGCACCTCTTCTGTAACCTCTGCAGTTTGGGAAGCCAAGGCACCAGAATTTGCTTGAGGCCAGGAATTTAAGACTAGCCTGGGCAACATAGTGAGACCCCCATCTCTACAAAACATAATTTTTTTTTTTTTTGAGACTAAGTTTCATTTTGTCGCTCAGGCTGGAGTGCAGTGGTGCAATCTCGGCTCACTGCAACCTCTGCCTCCCAGATTCAAGCGATTCTTGTGCCTCAGCCTCCCCAGTAACTGAGATTACAGACATGTGCCACCAGGCCCAACTAATTTTTGTATTTTAGTAGATATGGGGCTTGGCCATGTTGCCCAGGTTGGTCTTGAACTCCAGAGCTCAGGCAATCTGCCCACCGCGGCCTCCCAAAGTGCTAGGATTACAGGTGTGAGCTACCAAACCCAGCCAAAACATAAAAAATTTAAAACAGTTAAAAAAAAAAAAGATTAAAAATGTTTTTGTTTTGTTTTGTTTTGTTTTTTTAAAGTAAAGCACTTCCTTAGTTGGGCTGGGCCTACATTTTGGTTTATCAGATTGGTCTTTTCAACTTCCAGTGACCAATTAAGATGAAACTGCCTTTCACCATTCACTCAGTTGATAATGGCAGCACAAACATGTACTAGGTCCTTGGCTCACATGGCCAAGGGTAACAACAGCTGTCCATATTCTCCTGATGGAAACTTTTCTATGGTTTCACAAGGACTTGATGTGATTCTTTTTTCCATGAAGTGGCTGGGACTCTCGACACAACACTATACAGTAACCCTGTAATCATATTCCAACAGCCTATTCTGGTGCCACGAATGAATGTTTATTTTAAACAATTTGCTATGGCTTTTTTTTTTTTTAAGAGAGAGAAAGAAGGGAATTTCTTGAAGGCAAATTTCTCCCTGCCCCTAAGTTTGTCTCTCCACTTGAAAGACTGTGTCAGACACCCAAGTCGTAATTAACCACAGAGCTGTTTGGGAGAAAGGGAGACCGAGAGGGTATTTGACAAAGAATTAACAGATGTCATTTCTGCGGCGGCTGGCCCACTGCTGCTGGGCCATTTGTTGGATGGAAGCTGATTCGGCTGCTGTCGTAAACAGAGAGTAGTAATAATTATATTCAGGCTGCATTAAGCATAGCAGATTGGATGTATAACATTCTGTTGAAAACCAGCTCCTCTCCTGTTTTCTCTCGAGACACAATGGAGACGACCCCCAGTCCCCAGTTTTGAAAGTCGTCTCCAAGGATCCTGACAGACTTTGCAATAGGGAAATAGGTCATGTTCTTTCATGGCTAATTCTGCTGAGGTTCCTGGGATGGCAAAGGGATCTGCTTAAAAGCGAGTTCCAGGCACACTTCAGTAAGCCAGCCACACCACACACCACAGAGCTGCCTTTTTCCATTTGAAAAATGAAAGAATTAAATTCAAAACAAACAACTTCAATTTAACACCAAACTACAGGATAACCAATCTTAAAAATGTCACAGCGTAATGGATCTTAATACCCATAGAAAACACAAAAACAACACCATTGTTCCCCAGCAAATGCAGAGCAACCTCGCAGAATTTCAGTGAAGGAGAAAGAAGGGAAAAACACCTTATTACTTCCAACCCCTGCGAGCCATTTTGGTCTCCAAAGGTTTTAGGCTGCCTGAGGCCGTGTGTCTGCAGTGTTTCGGGAAATGACTTGCCTTAGCACGAACGCTGCTCTGTTCTGCAGCGAGGCTGCCTGCCCGCGAGCAGTGCCGCTCCATTTCTGGTTAACTCTTCCTTCCCGGGCCTGCCGCTCGCAGGAGCAGTGCAGGCAGGGCCCAGGGACTCCACAGCAACCCAGCCTCCTGCAGGGCAACCGGACTGGCCCCTCTAGGAGCAGCTTCTCCAAGAAAGTGGCTTCAGCAGAACGGCCAGCTACCCCCACCGCTCTGGAGAGTCTGTTTTCAAACCAAGCTGTAAAGCGACTGTCATCAAAACGCACAGTACAGCTGAAACCAGGGGATGGAAACGGGGCCTTGTGGGCCAATACTGGCCGATCCAGTCTCTCAGGGTGCCCTGCTGGGGACAGCTTCCCATCTCTGCCACAAACCCAGGAAGGACACTCTTCTGGTTAGCAGGGTACAAGCAGAGTCCAGCCGGCTACCAGGGCACGACTTGGGCCTGAGGACATGGAGTGAAGGAAGCACAGGAACAGAAACATTTTTGCCACATATCTGAGCTGAAAGATGACAGAGAACCACTTAGCACTTAAGAGGTTAATACAATTCCTAAGTGTTCAGCAATCATGGCAATTTAGTGCCATTTTGATTATTACACAATAAACAGACCATGTTGTCTGGAAGCAAATTTTTATGAGTATAGCTGAAGGGGCTGCAACTTATTTAGCTGTGGAAACTCGAAGGGAAAGAGACTTCCAAATGCTAACACCATGGAGCACAAACACAGGTAGCAGAGAAAGGTTATTCTCAGGTCACCGCTCTGGCAAATCACCACCATGACCTTCAAAATGAGTATGTCCTTAGAGGGAAATCAAATTCACCAAAGTGTTCTTTACACAGGTTCTTGAAGCCAAATTTCTCCCTGCCATTTGAATGATAATATTGTTGAGTTTCAGAGCAAAAGATTTGAGAATTTCCAGAAATGCGTTATGTTCGGCAAAAAAAACATGATGTTAACATGGGATGGGGATGTATACAGGGTTCTGGCTATTTGGAATACGCATTGAATACAAACACCTGCAAGACAGCCCATTCATAGATAGTGGTCGCTGCTGTAGTTTAGTACTTAGATACTTCAGTACGATGATCACAAACCTGATCAAATTCCTAATACAACAAGAAGATCAAATATGTAAACAGAAATGTGGGAGATGCTGTAACTCTCAAAGCCTCTGCAAAATTTTATGGCACACTGAGCTCCAAGAGGCACATTTTTCCATTAAGGCACACGAAGGTTCGGATTTGGGGAGGAGGACAGACTTGCCCCAGCTCCACCAATGGAGGAAGGAAATCACCCCAGAGGTACTTCAGGACTCAAGGTTAAAATGTGCACGTGTGCATCTATACCTTTATGTTTGTGCATTTTTAGGCTTGTACAAGGCACCCACATTCATGAAGTGTCTGGAACAACCAAGTTGCCCTCTGCTGAACAAAGCAAAGAAGTTATTATTTTTACCCCCATTTTACAGGTGAGCTAACTGAGGTTCCACCTAAGAAGAAACAGTTTTGTTAGCCCACCCCAACAGCTGCTATATTCCAGGAACTCCTCTCAGAGGAGATGGAATCTGGGGAGAACGAATACCTAGGGCCTCTTCCTGAGGGGAGTTGGACAGTCTTGTAGTTAGCCTTTGTGTATAAACTGCAGACCCAGAGAGGTTGCAGGACTTTCTCCTCAAGGGTTCCTGGGACCCATGGAGCTGGCTGTGGGTGGCAGTGGAGTGGAGGGTGGGGACAAGAGAAAGCTGCAAAGGCGCACCCTGCTCCCAGGGTGTGAAAAGTAATCCTGCTTTGGGTAGAATTGGGTGGGGGCTGTGAGAGCATAGCCTCTGCCTGGTGGCATCCATCTACCCACCCATCCACCTATCCACCCATCCACCTACCCATCCATCCATCTACACAATCATCCATCCATCCATCCATCCATCCATCCATCCATCCATCTACCCACCCATCCATCCACATACCCACCCATCTACCTACCCACCCACGCATCCACCCACCCATCCATCCACCCATCCTTAATCTCATGTTGAGGAGGGCTGGGCTGGATCCCAGGGCTGCCATGGCTGATGCAGAGAGCAAAAGGAAGGTCTCGGCTGCCAAGACCAAGTAAGACTTTCTACCCCATCTCCAATAAACCAGACTGCCTAACTCCTGAAAGCTTATCTGTAGAAAAGCAGTGGTTTCAAACAGTGAAATGCACAAGAGTTACCTGGGGTGCCTATTGAAAACATGCATTTCTGATTCAGTAGGTTTGTTGTGCTGAGGCAGAGCTCAGGGACTCAAATGAATAAGGAACTCAGGTGATTCTCTCTCTCTCTCTCTCTCTCTTTTTTATTTTTATTTTTATTTATTTATTTTTTTGAGACGGAGTCTTGCTCTGTCACCCAGGCTAAAGTGCAGTGGTATGATCTCAGCTCACTACAGCCTCCTCCCGGGTTCAAGCAATTCTCCTTGCCTCAGCCTCCTGAGTAGCTGGGATTACAGGTGCCCACCACCACGCCTGGCTAATTTTTGTATTTTTAGTAGAGACAAGGTTTCACCATGTTGGCCAGGCTGGTCTGAAACTCCTGACCTCAGGTGATCTGCCTCAGTTTCTCAAAGTGTTGAGATTACAGACATGAGCCACCATGCCCAGCCTCAACTCAAGCGATTCTCAAAACAGATGGTCAGACAAGCACACCTTCAGAAACCTTGATTTTCGGTCACATTTTTTTGGGCAAAGTATTCTTCTTAGGTCTTTCAAAAATGCTATGTTCCTTGGCGATGCAGCATATTTAGTTCTTAACAGGAATTTACAAGATACTGTCAACCACCCCCCAGTCTGTTCATCCATCCACCCATCCATCCACCCACTCTTCTTCCCACCCACCTACTCACCCATCTACCTATCCATCCATCCTTTCATCTATCCACCTACCCACCCACCCATCCATCCACCCATTCACCCATCCACCCACCCAGTCACCCACTGTATTAGGCCATTCTCATGCTGCAATGAAGAAATACCTGAGACTGGGTAATTTATAAAGAAAAGAGATTTAATTGACTCACAGTTCTGCATGACTGGGAAGGCCTCAGGAAACTTACAATCATGGCAGAAGAAGAAGCAAACATGCCCTTATTTACAAGGCGTCAATAGAGAAAAGTGCCAAGCAAACAGGGAAAATATCTTTATAAAACCATCAGATCCTGTGAGAACTCACTCACTATCACAAGAACAGCATGGAGGTAACCGCCCCCATGATTCAATTACCTGCCATTGGATCCCTCCCATGACACGTGGGGATTATGGGAATTACAATTCAAAAAGAGATTTGGGTGGGGACACAGTCAAACCATATCACCCACCTCCCCACCCATCCACCCATCCACCCATTTACCTGTCCACTCATTCACCCCTCCACTCATCCATCCACCTACCCACCCATTCATCTACCCATTCACCCACCTACCCACCCACACATCCATCCACCCATTTGCCCATCCATCCATTCCACCCAACCACCCACTCACCCATCCACCCACCCACCCATCCACCTACTCATGCATCCACCTACCCATCCATCCATCCACCCACCACCCATCCACCTACTCATGCATCCACCTACCCATCCATCCATCCATCCACCCACCCATCCACCCATTCATCCTCCCACCCATTTATCCATTCATCCATGCTTCTGTGCAACAGATCTTTCCTGGACACCGATTCCATGAAAAGCCATGTTCTAGGTGCTGGAGTGGTAGAAGAGGTCCCAGCAGGCACAAGAAGGGTCAGGCCCTAAAGGGAGCTGGTGACTCAGAGAGGGGACACCACTGTGGGATGGTGGATGGGTTCACCACAGTGGTACACATTGCTGACCCTAGCCTTAGGGTTCCAGAAGCAGATGTGATGGATGGCTCACAGCACATTTTGGGCCCTGAGGACACCAATCATCTGAAAGGGCCAAATTCTTTTCCCCTCAGAATGAAAAATATGATTCATGACTATTGCATGGTGAGAAAGAGGAAGAGGTCTGGGCATGAAGGAAGAACAGGAATAGAAGGAGAATGACAACGGCAGCCACAAAGAGCATGCAGATAAAAACACCTGAGGCTTCTTTAGAGACCCAGGCAAGGCCTGTTGAGAGCCCAGAGCCACTGGGCTTAGAGCTTTCTTGTCCCCATGCTTAGTCTTGATTTGGAATTCTCTTTGAAACATTGTTTATAATTGGCCATTCAGAACAACCTTAGTGCTTATAAAGCTGTCACCCATGTGGTCCAGTCTTAGGTCAGTGTCTCAGACAAAGAAACTGAATCCATCAGCTTAAATGTAATTTCAAAGTCAGACGAGTTCAATCCTGTCATTTCTCAAACACTCTGAAGGAGATACAAGATCACAAGTGCTGCGTCTTAAACCTGTCCCTTCTCTCCTGCCTCTTGTCTGGAAGGCTGCAGTTGCTGGTCTTTTCAACACTTCGTGGCACTCTTCCCAGGCCTCTCCCACTTGACTCTGACCCTCCCTCCCTCCCCTTTATTTCCAATCCTGCTGCACACAAACCCCAAAAGGACTGGCCTGGTTGGCCAAGGAGGGTAGTGATTGGCTACTCCTCAGACAGCGGCCTATTAAAGTGATTAATTTAATTTAAAAAATTAAATTGAATAATTTAATTTTTTTCCTCTGAATGTGAGCATGTATAAAATGTAATTTCGTCAACAAGTGGAGAAAATGCCACAGTGAATCTGTTCTCAGATGGGATACCTGCTATGTGGAGAAAACTAGTGAGAGGGCCGTGAACATCACCATGGTTTATTAGCTGCACGGGCTTTTCCCTTTGTTTCTATTCATTTAATTCAAAGTGAATTAATCACTTTTAGTGATTGGGTGATTGTGGGCCCCTTGAACTTCTTATCTGAAAAGTGGAGACTATACCATGACCTCATGGATCTGTGATCCATTAAATGAAAGAATAGAAATAAAACACTTAGCCTGTAGTCCCAGCACTTTGGGAGGCTGAGGAGGGAGGATGGTTTGAGCCTAGGAGTTTGAGACCAGCTTGGGCAATATGGTGAAACCGTATCTTTACCAAAAATACAAAAATTAGCTGGGTATGGTGGCATGTGCCTGTAGTCCCAGCTACTTGGGAGGCTGAGGTGGGAGGATAGTTTGGACCCAGGAGGTGGAGGCTGCAGTGAGCTAAGATCATGCCATTGCACTCAAGCCTGGGTGGCAGAACCAGACCCTGTCTCAAAAACAAACAAAAAAAAGAAATTAGTGAAGTCATCAATACATGGTAGCCAATTAACGAATATCACTGTTCTCATAGGAAAACCTAAATGGGGAGGAAATCACAGATTTTATTATTTCAGCATTTATTATTTCATATGGGATGATTCTATATCTTATAAAAATAAATTTATAACTTTTGGAGAATGTCTAATTTATGGCAAGAAGTGGAGTGTAAAGTTACTATTATGCAACATTTTCCCCAGATAATTCCCGTATTGATATTCTAATGAAAATAGGCTCCCCAAATTCTGCATTTTTATCGTGTGTGTCTATGTTAGCATTTATGTTATATTCCGAATTAACAAACTTCAAACGCTAAAAAAATTACATATGCAGAAAAATAGGGAAAAAGGATATGCATCTTTTGTAAGTCTCAGTGGAGCGTAGGCAAACCTCTAGCCCTATCTGATACTCCTGGCTTAAACCACATGGTAGTTTTGGAATGGGAGAACATTAATGACTACAAAACAATAAGAAGGCTGTTTAGACGTATGCAAAAAAAAAAAAAAAAAATCCTTAAAATCAGGCTGTGTCCTTATCATTGAATGACTACTAATGAATATCATTCTCAATAAAGAACCTTCTGGTGCTCTCATGTTTTGTTTGTTAAAATAGCATCCAAGTCATTTCTTATAACGCAAAGTTAATGCAAACACAAAACAAAATATAAAGGAAAGAATGTCAAAAGAACAAACTTTTAAAACTCTGCACTTTTTTTTTATTATTAGATGCTATTCCTGACTTGTTAAAATTGATCAAATAGAAAGCTGTGAAAAGAGAAAAAATTAAGCCAACTAGAAAAGTGTGACTTGGATTTAATATTTTATAATTGCCAAGGGACATACTGAGATCAATGAATTTTTGCCTGAAATGAACGTCAGAAAGAGATGTACTTCAGTCTTTTAGGGAACATTGGTCTATTTAATTCTTGTGTCTGATGCATGTGAAATAGGCCTGCCTCGGCCTTCTTTCTCTGCCGGGGGCATTGCTGGCAGCGGACATTACCACTTTTAATAGGCCGCTGTCTGAGGAGTGGCAAGGGAGCCCATAACCCATCGACTCTAATGGATCAGCCTGTTTATTCACTTACACCTTTTTTTTTCCCAGCTAATTTTAGTTTTGCATGCTGAGTTGTTTCACTTTGAATTAAATGAATAGAAACAAAGGGAAAAGCCCGTGCAGCTAATAAACCATGGTGATGTTCACGGCCCTCTCACTAGGTTTCTCCACATAGCAGGTATCCCATCTGAGAACAGATTCACTGTGGCATTTTCTCCACTTGTTGACGAAATTAACATTTTATACATGCTCACATTCAGAGGAAAAAAATTAAATTATTCAAATCGCTTGATCAAGAATGCGCCGTTGTTTGGAGTAAACCTACTCGCCCAGCCTCAGGCCACCGACATCCTCAGATTTCAGACACCGGTCAGTGACTTTTTCTGCCTGGGGGGTCATCCCAGAGCTCTCCATGGGGTCACACAAACAGGAAAAAATGCCCCAGCGCTTTGCTTTGTCTAATGAAAAACCAGAGACACACAAGGAGGCTATGTCTGCGTGCCCTTCAACAGAAATAACAAGAGTCCGTGGTTTAAAAACATCCCCCTCCCAAACTCCCTCTCTATGCCCAGAGAACTTGAAGAAGGTTCCAGAAACCTTTTAGGTCGATAGCTACCAAGGGATATGAGACAAGAATGTCCGATATAAGAGAGAGGGAGAAAGGGGTCAGCTTCCCCTTCTCAATGAGACCCATTTTCCATTTGGGGTTTGGAGCTGTCACAAAGACCCCAACTACAGAGGAGGGGGCTGCACCCACCTCTCCCCCACTGGAAACACACACCGATTCCCTGTGGTCTCAGCAGGTTAGAGGGGCTACCATGTCCCCGCCACCGGTAAAGCCTAGGAAGGTGGGTAGTGGCCTGAACTCCAGAAAAGGCATTCTCCACTTGTAGGAGAAACAGCATTCCGCAAAAGACCACCCCAGGAGGTTGAGATGAGAGGATCACTTGAACCTAGGAGTTGGAGGCTGCAGTGAGCTGTAATCACCACTGCGTTCCAGCCTGGGCAAGAGAGCAAGACCCAGTCTCAAAAAAAAAAAAAACCACCACTCCAAAAGATTCACCCTCCAAACAGTTCAACCCCAAAGGTTACTGCCCTAAGGGTGGTGCCATACAGCACGACTATGTTGTCTCCTGGCAAAAAAAAAAAAAAATTAAATTAAATTGTTGCCCAATCAAAAGCTAAGATAACTTACAAAGTAATCTGGAAAATATTGAGAGAATTTAGACTAGCTGGGAGAAATAGAACGTGAACCATCATTAAATCAAACAAAAATAGGTCTCTCTGAGTATTAAGCAGAATGTCAACAACTATCTGAATGAAATCTATTTTAGACACAACAATAGTGTGATACCCTACTTTTGCCCTCATGCAATTAAAATAGGGTAATTTTTTAGATCATTTCTCGCAGCTATAATCTGTCACTAGGAGAAGAAAGCCCTTAGCACCCCAGCTGTATCCAGTTTCACACATGGCTTTTCTTTCCCGTCTATCCCACAAATCTCAATAAAGCCAGAAGTCAGTCGGCTCAAACTCCTCAGCCCTGCCTTTTTAGGACTCACATTCCTTAGCTGTGCTTTCTTCCCTCAAAACTCCAAGTCACCTAAATAGCATTTTCTCCATTCAGCAGCATTTTTTTTTTTCTTTTATTTTCCTTTTTTTTTTTTTTCTGAGACAGAGTTTTGCTTTTGTTGCCCGGGCTGGAGTGCCATGGCGTGATCTCAGCTCACTGCAACCTCTGCCTCCTGTGTTCAAGCGATTCTCCTGTCTCAGTCTCTTGAGTAGCTGGGATTACAGGCGCATGCCACCACATCCAGCTAGTATTTGTATTTTTAGTAGAGACAAACTTTCATCATATTGGTCAGGCTGGTCTCAAACTCCTGACCTCAGGTGATCTACTTGCCTTGGCCTCCCAAAGTGCTGAGATTACAGGAGTGAGCCACCACGCCCCACCATTCAGCAGCACTTCTTATACAAATATGCACTGACTCCTACCATGTGCAAAGCACTGAACCTGATGTTTAATCATTGGCATAGAGCTAAGTAATGCACGTTTCTTTTTTTTTCTTTTTTCTTTTTTTTCTGAGACATAGTCTCACTCTGTGCCCAGGCTATAGTGCAGTGGTGTGATCTTGACTCACTGCAACCTCTACCTTCCAGGTTCAAGGGATTCTCATGCCTCAGCCTCCTGAGTAGCTGGGATTAGAGGCATGCACCACCACACCTGGCTAGTTTTTGTATTTTTAGTAGAGGTGAGAGTTCACTATGTTGGCCAGGATGGTCTCGAACTCCTGGCCTCAAGCGATCCGCCCACTTTGGCCACCCAAAGTGCTGGGATTAGAGGTGTAAGCCACTGCGCCAGGACGCACATTTCTATTTGTTAAAGAGTGAAGGAATGTAGTGCGTAGCCCCTGGTGGAACTCCCTGCACAGTGTCCTTCAACCCAGAGTCTAACACGACGCAAGTTACAATAAAACAGTTGATGGGCCCACAATGCATGCCCACAGGATGACCGTGAGCAAGAAACTCTCACCATGCAGGAAACCATACAGTCACAGAATAATTCTGCTTCCCCTCCATTTGCGTGCCTGGACCCGGATCCTCGCTCTTAGACCCAGTGTGCAAAGCGGAGAGGGAACAACAGACTCAAGTTGGAAGTGATTTACTTCATTAGCTGGGATTACAAGTTTAACTTACAAACCAGAGGTCAAAATTTCTCATTAACAAGGGGGCCGTGAATCGCTGCAGGCTTTGGTTCAAGAGGAGACCACTCTTATTACTAACTACACATTTCAATCTGTCTTTGATGTTCTCCTTCTTCCCTCCTCCCTTTTATTTTTTGGCAGAGGAGCTGATTTTAATTGTGGCACTACAACAAGGCTCCCTCCATCCCAGGGAGCAGCCTCCTGTCTGCTGCTGCCTGGCGAGTGAGTTTGCAAGATTGGGTGCAGTCTATTGCTCAGGGCACATTTTAATGGCTCCCCTCTCCTACAAGGCCTGGATTGTTTTCCACGTGATTCTGGTTAATTTCGCTGCGGGAAAGGGCATTGGTTTTCCTTGTGAGCTTCTGATCCGTCTGCCTCAGCGAGGTGAAATAGATTAAAACAGAGAAGGAGGCATCGTCATTCCAACTTTCCGGACGCCAGGACCAGACCCAGCACATCTCCAGCACTCAGAATAGAGAGAGGAGTTTGACAGAGACCATTATGCTACAAAAAGCGCTCTTTTGAGAAATCAGCTTTGGTTGTTTACAAAATACTCAGGCTGCCTTCAAGTGCCCCTTCCCTTCAAAACCACTATCAAGGGTTAAAAGAAGCAACTCAAATGAGATAAAACCTCTGCAGCGTGCACTTTTCCTGGGCATCTCAGAATCCCACACCGCAGAGTCCTTTTCCAAATAAGAAGACCAGGAAATGATAGCAGCGGTTATGTAGTATTGTCCAGCACAAATAAAAGTACTTAACATGCACTGTTTCTAAAGACCAAGACCCGTGTGCAGGTCACAGTGGCACAATGACCAATGTCACTGAACCAGGGCTTCGAATGGAGTCACTGCTGGAAAGGATTCCACTATCTAATTATTTCGAAGTATAGCCGTTATTGAAAATAACTAAATTGTTATTCCGGTCTAGTCTGGAAAGAAGGTCACATTCAAACCGCATAAGCTCTAAATACTCCTCAGTTACTATTCATGTGCTGTAATTGTTTGTTCTCCCTGAGAAATGTTTTCTTAGTTGCTGGGTGAAGAGCCCGTAGGTAGCACAGAGGCTGTGGATGGGGGCCAGTGCCCCGTGCCCATTGGAGAGCCTACTAAGCCGCCCCCACTGCAGAGAGTAGAGGCAGCTGCCTGCAACTGGGCTAGCCTGCTCGGCTGCACGGGACTCCCAGCATGTTCCAGGTGTGGCAGCTCGCTGTGGAAGCCACGGTGCGAGGGGAACAAAAACTCCTCGTGCAGGACCAGCACAGTGGCTCATGCCTGTAATCCCAGCACTTTGGGAGGCTGAGGCGGGAGGATCCCTTGAGTCCAGGAGTTCAAGACCAGCCTGAGAAACATAGGGGGACCCTGTCTCTACAAAAAATAGAAAACAAAAAAATTGGCCAGGTGTGGTGGTGTGCACCTGTAGTCCCAGCTACTCAGGAGGCTGAGGTGGGAGGATTGCTTGAGCCCAGGAGGTCCAGGAGGCTGAGGCTACTGTGAGCTGTGATCACACCACTGCCCTCCCGCCTGGGTGACACAGCAAGGCCCTGTCTCCAACAAACAAACAAACAAACAAGAAACCCCCCCAAACCACAACTCCTCGTGCAAAACAAACAGGGGTGGCTGCGGTGTCCTGCCCAGCTCCCACCCTGAACCCCCAGGGGAAGCAGGGGGCTTCTCATCCGTGGAGAAATTACTGCCTTCTTTGCTTTATTTTATTATTATTATTTAGCTGCTAATGTTCAGTTTTAGTTCCTTTTATGTCTCCAGTTCCCTTTAACAAAAACACTGATTAGAACTCAAGGAATCTGTGTGACCTGGAGGTGAAGAGCGGTTCTCAGCAGGGACAATCATCGGACTCAGACCCGGGAAGCATTGGTGGCTCCGGGTCACAGGGGCCCGAGGCACCCCAGCCATCTGGGCCCTCAGCCACTTCCTGGCGCCACCCGGCGGCACCCCAGGCCAGGCCAGGCAGTCACCTTGACCGGGCTGCTGGGGTGTCTCACCCACGCACTGTCCCTCCCCGTTCCCACCCCCTCTCTGGCAGGCAGCTGTTCAGCTCCAACAGGGGCCTATCTTAACAAAGGAGACATCTTAGAAAGGTCCTTATTGCTGGTCTAATTTCAAACAGGCACCACAATGAAGAACTGTCTTTGTGTGGGATTAATTTTAAAACCTCAGGATTTGATGTCAGTGGGAAAAAAACAGTGTGGGGGTCAAACTGCTGCCTTCTCCTGCTTCTGGCCAGCCCGGGGGCTCATTTCTTAGGAGATGAAAACTCTGACAAGCCCTTCAGTCAAGCTGAAAGCAGGCAGCAGTCCAGCCACAGCCACAGGCCTCCCAGGCATCCTGTGACCCCTCCGAAAAGTCACATTCACTTTGCTCTTGAGAAAGGAAAAATCATGCTGGAGGCATTTTATCTGAAACCATGTGAAATAAGGAAATGTGAAGATGCGAAAATGAAGTGAAAAAAAAAAAGTTAGAATTCATTTCCGTCCTTGCAATGGCTTAGAAGCCAAACTGGTTCATTTTGAAAGCGTGTAAAAATCTGATCCATTCACCAGGAGGCAGAGACTACAAAATGCTTAAGGTAAAATATGTAAATATGTAAAATTATCTGTTGAAAACCATCTCCTTTTGTGCTTGAAAGAATTTTTTAAAGCATCTTTATTTCTATTCTGCATTAATGTACTATTGAGCAGAAAAGTTTCTTTTTGGCAAAACAACAAAAAAACCAAGGTGCCGCAAAATTTAGTGATTCTGAAATGAAGTCCACGGGAAAAAAGGAAGGACAAAAAGGATTTCTATCTTCTCGTGCACTTGTGTGGCATTTTTTCTGTGATAATTTAAAGTATATCATTAATATAACAAATTATAGAATTCTTTTTTTAAAAGCATTGTTCACGTGAAAACGAAACAACCCCCACCTTCAGGCCTCTGCTACTGTCTCTTTTGGAAGTGGGGTCCCTCTTCTCCCTGGGTGTCCTCCGCCTCACCTGACCCAGCCCCTGCTATTCTTGAGAGAGCCGGGGACCTCCCAGCAGTGTGTTTGGATCCATCCCACAAATAATTGGCCACAAACAGTTTATCTTATTTCTAAATATTTTCAAATTAATTTTTTTTGAAATATAGAAAAGAATGGCCGGATGTATGCCTTTAGCTATGTAATTATCATTTATTCAGTCGGATTTGAATCCATCGTATTGCAACAAACGTGCTTTCATCACACAACGTGCAACTTCCAGAAATAGATGGGTTGGTTGTTGTTTTCTCCTCTCCTCTAATCCCATTTCTTCTGGAGGAGGTTCAACCAATGAATGTTTTGTCTCATAAGCCAACACCTCGTATGTAGATTGCTGTCATTTCTTGTCTCCTCCACGGCAGTGGGGACCTATCCCTGTGGACTGGGCCTCCAGCCCCACTGACCAGGGTTGGAGGCATGAGCCTCAGATTGAGAAGGGGTGTGCCTGAAACCAAATCCACCGAGCTCTCAAGCCAGAGGAACAAAACCCTCAGATCCTGGAGGGGAAGACAGTGTGTACACTTGGCCCTGTACATATGGCAGCAGCTTTGTTTGGGGAAGGGGAAGGCGCTTAAAACTGAGAAATTGTTCTTGGTTTTGCAAATCCTTGGGTATTTTCTGAAAGATCAGACAATGGAAAGTAGAAAGCTTTCTCCAAAACAGTTTTCAAATCTGCTTATTCTACTAGACACCCTTGTGTTCTTAGCCTTGTTTCTATGTTTTCTTTTGTTTAAATCTTTAAATCTCTTATTGTCTCAAAAAGATTATCAAAAAATAAAAATTAAAAAAAACAAACGCATACACATGCGCGTGCGTGCACGCGCGCACACACACACACACACACACACACAAAACATTGTGTCCAGAAGGCTTTCCAAGGGCTGGGAGTGGTGGCTCACACCTGTAATCCCAGCACTTTGGGAGGCCGAGGTAGGAAGATCATTTGAAGTCAGGAGTTTGAGACCAGCTTGGCCAACATGGTGAAACCCCATCTCTACTGAAAAAACAAAATTTAGCTGGGCATGGTGATGCACGCCTGTAATCTCAGCTACTCAGGAGGCTGAGGCAGGAGAATCACTTGAGCCCGGGAAGCGGAGGTTGCAGTGAGCCGACATCACGCCACTGCACTCCAGCCTGGCTGACAGAGTAAGACTCCGTCTCCAAAAAAAAAAAAAAAAAAAAAGACAGGTTTCCCAGCTTATCCCCACAAAACCTACCTCCCAGCTCCCTTCCTGCCTTCCTGTAGACCTAGGCAGACAGAGACCAGCTCTAGAGAACCCAGGAAAGGTAATGTTAGGAACCTGAGAACGGACAGGGTCAGGAAGATAGCCTGAGCAGCAAGAAGTATGGTCTAGTATGGTGAAATTTTGTTCATCTTAGATTTTTTTTTTTGCATTAGTTTTTATTTTTAAAATACTGCATTAAAATATTACCTATTTATTACTGGGTTATTGGGCACCTCCTTAAAGGCTGCCCCCAGGCAAGTGCTTCACTGCAGTCATCCTGGTCCTGACCTTGCCCTGGGGAAGAGATGCCTGCCCACCCCCTGCTTCGGCCTCGCCGGGCTCCAGCCTGGACCAGCTAACATGGTTGTAGAGGAGCCACTTCTCTCAAAACTCAGGGAGGAGGAGACAACTTCTTTTTTTTTCTTTTCTTTTCATTTATTTATTTATTTATTTACTGAGAATGGGGTGTTGCTATATTGCCCAGGTAAGGTCTCAAACTCCTGGGCTCAAGCTATCCTTCTGCCTCTACCTCCCTAGAAACAACTTCTTTACTGGCCATTGGCAAGCCTAGTTCATTGGAGTCTCCTTCCTAAACCTTCACAAAGATTTAGGAAACAGATTAACAGTAAAACTTCAACAAACCCAGGATGGGAGAGTTACTGAATTAAATTAGAGCTTTTCTCATACATCATGCTAAAGGTAAATTATTTTGTTTAAATACCATTGGAAGCCACATTCATGTTATATAATGGTTTGCTTCTCTCCCTCTCTCTCTCTCTCTCAATGAGATGAGGTCGCACTGTGTCACCCAGGCTGGAGTATAGTGGTATAATCACAGCTCACTGCCGCCTCCAACTGGTGGGCTCAAGAGATCCTCCCACTTCAGCCTCCTAAGCTGCTAGGACTACAGGTGCACATCACCACCCCTTGCTAATTTTAAAATTTTTTGTTGAGACAGGGTCGCGCTATGTTGCCCAGACAGGTCTGGAATTCCTGGCCTCAAGCAATCCTTCCGCCTTGACCTCCCAAAGCACTGGGATTACAGGTGTGAGCCACCACACCCAGCTGGTTTGCTGTTCTGATAAAGGTCTTGAAAACACGGGGGGGGGGGGGGGGGGGGGGGGGTGTATTTTATCAGCATCATTATCACTAACTAGCACCATCGCTTACTGAGTGCCATGCATGGAGCTGAGAGCTCTACAATACACATTATTTTGCTTAGTCCCCAGCAACTGCAATGGCAAGTTTGAGGTTGCGCAAAGATACACATGCTGGCCTCAGGGCTGAGCTGGGATGTGAAGTCAGATCAGACTCCAGAGCCCACATGCCATGGAGCTTTGGAGACAGGTTTGCTTTCACTCTGTTACCTTGCACAAGCCTAACTCTGGGCAGGGATGCTGAGCCCAGGGCTGAGGCTTGGCCAGGCGGCCACAATCGTGGATCCACCCTGTAAGCCTAAGGACCCGCAGCTTCCATGGGAAGGGGTAGACCTCATGCCCTGCTGCACGGCCCTGGGCAGAGCAGGCATGCCCAGGACCACACTCCATTTCCTCCGGATGGTGCCTCCGGACCACTGCTTTTTCATTCTAGGTCCCTATGCAAAAATAATCAAGACTTCCTGTCTGAGCAGTAGGGTAAACAGATCTTAGCTGAAGGGAGGAGGAGGGGTTGTGGGAAGAACCTCTGTTGTCCCAGCTGGAAACTTAAGCACCAGGAAATGCATTTCCACGTGTTCCCAGCCTGCTGAAAAGTCAGGCACACTAAGGACAAAGCAATCTCCAATGCCTGGCCCAAATCTGGCTTTTCCCTACCCCGCCTGCTGCTCCAGGCTTCCTGGCTTTCTCACTCTCCTCCCTTTCCCCCTGGGCAAGTCCAGAGGGTGTTTGTTTAAAGTACCTTTCACTAACATTCCTTCCCAGCCATTCTCTCAGCTTTTCACTTTGCATTACGCCCAGAGCCCCTAGATACAGTCTCTTTACCCAGCCAAGCCTCTTTCAAAAACTAACCTCTATTTTACATGAGGAACTTTAACCCATTTGCCTCCAAAATACCCTATAACATTACAGAGATGCCTAAAGTCTCCTTGGACCTCTAAAAATCCATGGCTACCCCCTTCAGCTCCCCAATAGGTAAGCACTGAAGCACGGACTTTGGAATTTTTTTTTTTTTCAGACATGTTTCCTGTTTTTGCAACATACATTGGACTTCATTAAAACTATGGCGTGTGAATTTTTTTATTTTTATTTTTATTTTTGAGACGGAGTCTTGTTCTGTCGCCCAGGCTGGAGTGCAGTGGTACGATCTTGGCTCACTGCAAGCTCCGCCTCCCAGGTTCAAGCGATTCTCCAACCTCAGCCTCCTGACTAGCTGGGACTACAGGAGCACACTACCACGCCCAGCTAATTTTTGTATTTTTAGTAGAGACGGGATTTCATCATGTTGGCCAGGCTGGTCTCGAACTCTTGGCCTCAAGAGATCTGCCCACCTCAGCCACCCAAAGTGCTCAGATTACAGGCATGAGCCACCGTGCCTGGCTGAGGCATGCGAATTGTTGATGAGTTTGATTGGTTTTTTTTACACATATAATGTTCTTTTTTTTTTTTTTTTGAGACGGAGTCTCGCTCTGTCGCCCCGGCTGGAGTGCAGTGGCCGGATCTCAGCTCACTGCAAGCTCCGCCTCCCAGGTTTACGCCATTCTCCTGCCTCAGCCTCCCAAGTAGCTGGGATTACAGGCGCCCGCCAACTCGCCCGGCTAGTTTTTTGTATTTTTTTTAGTAGAGACGGGTTTCGCCGTGTTAGCTAGGTTGGTCTCGATCTCCTGACCTCGCGATCCACCCGTCTCGGCCTCCCAAAGTGCTGGGATTACAGGCTTGAGCCATCGCACCTGGCCTACACATATAGTGTTCTATACATTTTTTTTTTCACTCAACCATACCTCTTAAAGATCTATTTGCATACATAGAGATCCAAGTCACTTTAAAAAAATTTTTGTATAAAGCCCCATGCTGTGAACTGCTTCTATCTACTGAGGCATTTTGATTTTGATGGGCATTTAGGCTTCTGCTATTTCCAATGCTGCTTCAGAGATGCTTTCTTTGTGCACATATACATTTCTCGAGGGTAGATAAGACAGAAGGGAAATTGCTGGGTTTCACGGTATGCACATTTCTAGCTCTAAGGGCGTCCAAAGTGCAGCTGTGCTGATACACGGGGCACCAGCATCTCTGGGAGCAGCGCCCTTACAGGCCTGCTAGTACTTATCGAACTTTTAAATTGCTGCCCTTTTGATGGGTGACAAGTGTTGCTTAATTTGTATTTCCCTTAAGATTTGGTAGGGTCAAACTTTTTTTTTTTAATACATTTTACAAGTCCTTTTTCACACTTCTTATGTGAATTGCCTGTTCGTATTCTTTGCCCCTAAAAAAAAAAATGAGTAGTTTGTCTTAAAAAAAAAAAAAAAGAAACACTTTATGGAGCTATGATTGACATGTAAAAAGCTGCAAATACTGATACATACAACTTGATGGAATACTTATACACAGCCATGAAACCATCACCACTATCAAAGCCATAAATATATCCATCACCTCCCAAAGATTCTCCCATTCCCTTTATTTATTTATTTATTTAGAGACAGGGTCTTTTTTTGTCACCCAGGCTGGAGTGCAGTGGCACAATCACAGCTCATTGCAGCCTCAACCTTCCGGGCTCAATCAATCCTCCAACCTCAGCTTCCCAAGTAGCTGGGACTATTACTTTTGAGATGGAGTCTTGCTCTGTTGCCAGGCTGGAATGCAGTGGTGTGATCTCAGCTCACTGCAACCTCCGCCTCCTGGGTTCAAGCTATTCTCCTGCCTCAGCCTCCCAAATAGCTGGGACTACAGGCGCCCGCCGCCACACCCAGCTGATGTTTGTATTTTTAGTAGAGATGGGGTTTCACCATGTTGGCCAGGATGGTCTCTATGTCTTGACCTCATGATCTGCTCACCTCGGCCTCCCAAAGTGCTGGGATTATAGGCGTGTGCCACCACACCCGGCCAGGTTCTCCTTTTTTAAGGCTGAATTGTATTCCATCGTGCATATACCACATTTTCTTTATTCATTCTTCCATCAATGGACAGTTAGGTTTTTTCCATATCTTGGCTATTGTGAATAGTGCTGCAATGGACATGAGAGTGTAAGTATCTTTTTGAGATACTCAGCATTGCTGGATCACATAGTAGTTCTGTTTTTATTTGTTCCAGTAACCTTCACACTGGTTTCCATGACGGATGCACCAATTTACATTCCCACCAACAGTGCACCAGTGTCCTTTTCTCCATATCCTTGCCAGCACTTATTGCCTTTTTTTTTTTTTTTTCAAATAATAGCCATCCGAGCCAGGCACAGTGACTCATGCCTGTAATCACAGCACTTTGGGAGGCTGAGGTGGGTGGATCACCTGAGGTCAGATGCTCAAGACCAGCCTGGTCAACCTGGTGAAACCCCATCTCTACTAAAAATACAAAAACTCGCCTGTCGTTGTGGCACATGTCTCTAATCCCAGCTACTTGGGAGGCTGAGGCAGGAGAATCGCTTGAACCAGGAGGTGGAGGTTGCAGTGAGCCAAGATCATGCCACTGTACTGCAGCCCGGGTGACAGAGACTCCATCTCAAATAATAATATTAATAATAATAATAATAATATCCATCCTAACAGGTGTGAGGAGATACCTCATTGTGGTTTTCATTTGCACTGCCTGATGATTAGTGATGTGTACTTTTTCATGCACCTGTTGTACATCTCATTTCTCTTTTCAAACCATTGCTGCGTCCCTGCTTAGGCACACACAGGTGCTGGGGACATATGGGATCTCAAACCACCTAATTCACTTTGGAGATGGGTGTAGGCTACAGCAGCTGTAGGCTACCCTGTGAACGCACAGAGCTGTGCAGCCACAAATGGGCTGGCCTCCTCACTGGCCTTGGCCTGCGATGTGGTGCTCTGAGGGGCTGCACCTGCAGGAGCCTCCACAGTGAGTACCCGCTTTACGCAAGTCCTGAACAAGCACAATTGCCACTTCCTTTAACCCCACGGCACTGACAGATGCCAACTCCTGGTTCTGCGAGTTGCCCCAAACCTCCCAGTGGGGCCTTGGGAAGACGGATTTGAGTTCAGATCAGCCTGTCTGCAGTGCCCAGACCCTGGCTGAGCTGAGCCGGACTGCTCCTGGACGCTGAGGAGTGTGCGGGTGAGTGTGGGCAGGGCCTGACCTCAGTGCCCTGTACCCCTAGGCAACACCCATACTCTCCCTATGGGGTCAGCACCCTGATTCATCCCCTGAGCCTCTGGATGCAGAGTACTGGGGAGCTAGGCTTCTCAGCGAGAGGAGCCCTCCCAATCCCCCCTCCTCACAGCTCCCACCTCAGAGGATGCTGGGTAACAGGAGCACACACAGAGTGTCCCCCAACCCTCACCGCTGAGAAAAGCTTGGTGGGGGCCAGAGGCAGCCAGAGGCCCACGCACCCTGGATGCTCCTGCCCCAAGAGCCAAAAGAGAGAGAGAGAGAGAGAGAGAGAGAGAGTTGGGGGAGGGGTTCCTGCAGGTGAACAGATCAAATTTTGGTCAAATTCCAATAAATTCTCACTTAATATTAACATTTAATGTTGAAAAATCCTAATGGTGACCTGATTCCCTCTTTTGAATTCCAGCCTTCCCAGATAACCTATCTCTTGAGGTGACAAGCTGGTGCCACCTGAATTCATTACTGCCTGATTAATTATGCTGCCTTTGTACCAGGGAAACAGGGACTTCAATCAGCCGTGGCCGCCATCCCCTGGCCGTCGCCTCAACAGGCTGGCCGCTGTCAGGGAGCCTTGCCCCTCGCCCAGCTCAGGGGAATCGCTTGAACCCAGGAGACAGAGTTTGCTGTGAGCTGAGATCACGGCACTGCACTGCACTGCACTGCAGCCTGGGCGAGAGAGCGGCACCATGTCTCTCTCTCTCTCTCTATATATATATGATATGCCCATTACACTGGTAAGAGATTAAGGGATTTGCCCAAAGGCAAAAACCCAACTGCTATATACTGAATTGTGTTCCCCTAAAATTCATATATTGAAGACCCCCCACCCCCACCCCCAACAGGATGGCATTTGGAGACGGAGCCTTTGGGAGGTAATTAGGTTTGGATGAGGCCATGAGAGGGGGGCCTCATGATGGGATTAGTGCCCTTAGAAAAGGAAATACCAGAGAGCTGTCTGCCATGTGAGGATAAAGGAAGAAGGCAGCTGTCTGCATGCCCGGGAGGGAGTCCTCACCCGAATCTGACTGTCCTGTCTCAGCATCCCAAGCAGCTGTGATTACAAGCATGCACCACCACACTCGGCTAATTTTTGGATTTTTGGTAGACATGGGGTTTCACCATGTTGGCCAGGCTGGTCTCAAACTCCTGACCTCAAGTGATCCACCCGCCTCAGCCTTCTAAAGTGCTGGGATTGCAGGTATAAGCCATCATGCCTGGCCTTATATTATGATTTTAAAGGAGTAGTGAGTAAGAGCCCCTGCCCTGCTGTCTCCTCTTCAGCCCGTCTTTTTCAGAAGCCTTTTGGCAGAGTCACCCCTGGAGTACAGGAGAGTGCCAGCCTCCCCTGCTGAGAAAAATGGCCCTCTGGTGGGCTTCATGCTGTTTCCCCAGTGAGCTCAGTGAGGTAGGGGGTGGGGAGGGAAGATCCCCCTCCAAAGAACTTGGGCTAGGCACCTGGAACCCAAAGAAGGTGGCTACTGCCCCTATTTGAAGGTGAAGTCATTGATTAAGTGGCCTGTGTATCTTTTATATCCTTCCAAATTCGCTTAATTTTAAACCTCTAAAGTTTGAACCTTGTAGGTTCGGCTGCCAAAGAGATTTTACAGACGCCATTGCCCCATTTTCCCCTGGGTGTATGCACCTCAGCCTCCCTGCCCCAGCCACCTCCCTCCTATCTTCAGAAGACCTCAGGTACTAACCAGATCTTTCTTTCTGGGACCCAGCCACCAGTGTCTGGCAGGACCTCACCCTGTGTGCTCTGGGTGAAGTCAGGGCTCCAAGTGCAGGTTTAGATGCCTCAGCCCTGCTCTGCCTCTGCTTCTCCACCACAGGATCTGCACCATGGATCATCCTGATCTTGAACTTCCCAGCCTCTAGAACTTCTGTGGTTTAAGCCACCCAGGCTTTGGTATTTCATTATGGCAGCCCAAGCAGACTAAGACACCAATGAGCAGTCTTCTTTTCCCTTTTCTCCCTGTCTAGCCGTGGAGTCATATTGTTGGCCAAGCGGATCAGGAGAATACTTTGCTCCAGCTAAAGAAGACATTTTACGTACACACCAGTTCCTAATGAGTATGTGAACCTTCCAGAAACTGTCAAGGGAAAGCCAGGACCATGATGGCCAGAGGCCTTCTCCCACCTTCCCCTGCTCATCCTATCACCTGCCAGGAGACGACAGGTTGGTGCCGAGTCCGCAGGCAGGGGGCCACAGGGTGAGCAAGGGGTGGAGGAGGCTCCAGCTTTGAACCTTACCTGGGCCATCTCTACCCATCAGGAGAGCAGATGCAGAGCCTGAAGTATGTTCCCCTGGTCTCCCCAAATGCCACTCCCAAGCCCAGGGGCTCCACAAGTGTAGAAGATCTCTAGGGAGCCCACCTCTCAGCTGCCTAGTATGCCAGGAAGAGCACTAGACCAAGAGTCAAAAGACATGGCATCTGTAGGTCAGCGCCTCAATGTGTAAGCTGGGATCTCAGGGTAAGTTACTTCACCTCCTGGTGCCTTAATTTCTAATCTGTAGTGTATCAACACCTCTCCCATCAGGTGATTATAGAGAGCAATGAAATAAAAAATAATAGAGGCCTGGCTGGGTGCGATGGTTCACGCCTGTAATCCCAACACTTTGGTAGGCAGAGATGGGCGGATCACTTGAGCTCAGGAGTTTGACACCAGCCTGTCCAACACGGTGAAACCCCGTCTCTATTAAAAATACAAAAATTAGCCAGGTGTGGTGGCTGGTGCCTGTAGTCCCAGCTACTCAGGAGGCTGAGGCAGGAGAATTGCTTGAACCCAGGAGGTGGAGGTTGCAGTGAGCCGAGATGGTGCCACTGCACTCCAGCCTGGGGGACAGAGTGAGACTCCATCTAAATAGCAATAGTAATAATAATAATAATAATAATAATAATAGCTCTCTAAAGGCGGATTCCCTTCCTCCGCCTTCCCTCTTTTTTCTTTCTTTCTTTTTTTTTTTTTTTGAGATGGAGTCTCGCTCTGTCATCACTCAGACTGGAGTGCAGTGGTATGATCATAGCTCACTGTAGCTTTGAACTCCTGGATTCAAGCCATCCTTCTGCCTCAGACTCCCTAGTAGCTGGGACTACAGGTGTGTGCCATCATGCCTGGCTAATGTTTAGCTTTCTGTAGAGATTGGGGTCACATCACATTGCCCAGGCTGGTCTTGAATTCCTGGCCCCAACTGATCCACCTGCCTCAGCCTCCCAAAGTCATGGGGTTACAGGCGTGAGCCACTGCATCTGGCCTGTTAGCTTTGAATTTTGTAAGTATTTCACAAAGATCAATAACTAGGAAGAAAAATCTTCCCCACTTACTTTTTTTTTTTTTAGATAAAGTAGTATTTTGGAAAGAATATGGGTCTAAAGTCAAGGGGAAAAAACAGGCTACGTAGAATAGTTCCTGCCACCACCTAAGATCTCAGGCAAGTGAACTCTTCTCTTCAAAGCTTCAATTTCTTCATCTAAAATATGAGGGAATGAATCCTACCTTGTAATCTGGCTGTGAAGAACAAGATGTTACTATGTCAAGTGCTTTAAATAAGGGCCTGGAAGAGAATGGTAACAGTTACAGTAGCTTATTAAATGAATCTGCAGATGGAGATAATGACACCTAACTCTTGATGTTACAAAGATTCCCAGAGTTAAGACACTTATAAACTGTTTAGTAGAGTCCCCCCTCTCATTTTCAAGTGTTAAGCAGTTATTCAAAGGAAAACAGAGTTTCAGCCATCCCGTTGTAGGGGTACTACCCCATTGTAGGGGTACTACTACTTTATAATTACATAAAAATCGTATTTTTCATCTGTGAGCAAGGGGTTTATCATCTGAAAACTTTAATGATGAAGGCATCTATTTTACAGTCTCTGCAGAATTACCTGCTTTCTCTCCCAGTGTGCTAAGATTACTCCATTAGTGAGATTCATGTCTCAGATTTCTCTTCTGAGTCAAACATCATAACTTCAAAACAACTACAACAAAACAACATTTCTCTGGACAAAAAGGTCTCTTTTGACTAAGGTAAGGTGTGATGACGGTTTTGCTCTCAGGGGTTTGCTGGCCTTCTGCAGGAAGCCCTGCCCTCCCCTCCCTTCCCCTCCCCTCCCCTCCCCTCTCTTCTCTTCTCCTTTCTTAATGGAGTCTCGCTTTGTCACCCAGGCTGGAGTGCAGTGGTGTGATCTTGGCTCACTGCAACCTCTGCCTCCCGGGTTCAAGTGATTCTTGTGCCTCAGCCTCCCGTGTAGCTGGGATTACAGGCACCCGCCACTGCACTCAGCTAATTTTTACATTTTTAGTAGAAATGGGGTTTCACCATGTTGGCCAGGCTGGTCTCAAACTCCTTACTTCAGGCAATCTGCCCACCTTGGCCTCTCAAAGTGCTGGGATTACTGGCATGAGCCACCGTGCCCAGCCTCTTTTTTCTTTTTTTAAATAGATATGATGTCTTGCTGTGTTGCCCAGGTTGTTGAACTCCTGGCCTCAAATGATCCTCTCATCTCCGCCCCACAAAGTGCTGGGATTATAGGTGTGAACCACTGCCCCCAGACTCTGCAGTAAGTTTTTTAATCAGGAAGAAAATGAGGCTGTCCACAGCCTCTCAAAAACTCCTACCCTGAGAGGGGAGAGGCAGTAGTACAAGTTCATTTCTCAATGCTAAGCAAAGAGTCTTATTCTCGAATGTTATTTGATTCATGATTCAAGCCAAATGGGCTGTGAAACTAAAGATGGATCCTCTCCAATACCCACAGGTGACATGGTCTAGGTACAGCCAACTCCCAGGGAAAGGTGTCTGGAAAAGGGACACCACACCGAGGTTCTCACGCAGGAAGCTTCGGCAGCTGAGAGGAGATAGAGGGGTGTTCACGGGAAAGGCTGCCTGCTGAAGAGGAAGAGAAGCCTTGGCGGGGGGCACCCCTGATCTCTCAGACAACAGATTCTGGTGTCACAGATGATTGTCACTCCCTGGCCAATTCCTGAACCAGGCCCAACGAATTGTCCTTGCCTCTGCATCCACTCCCAGCGCCCCACTGCAATGCCATGCACACGCTCTGCCCTTCTGTATCCACTCCCAGCTCCCCACTGCAATGCGATGCACATGCCCTGCCCTTCTACAGCCACTCCTGGCTCCCACTGCAATGTGATGCACATGCCCTGCCCTGCTGCACCCACTCCCAGCACCCCACTGCAATGCATGCACACACCCTACCCTTCTGCCTCCACTCCTGGCACCCCCACTGCAATGCCGTGCACACGCCCTGCCATTCTGCATCCACTCCCAGCGCCCCACTGCAATGCATGCACACACCCTGCCCTTCTGCCTCCACTCCTGGCACCCCCACTGCAATGCCATGCACACACCCTGCCCTTCTGTATCCACTCCCAGCTCCCCACTGCAATGCGATGCACATGCCCTGCCCTTCTACAGCCACTCCTGGCTCCCACTGCAATGTGATGCACACGCCCTGCCCTTCTGCACCCACTCCCAGCGCCCCACTGCAATGCCGTGCACACACTCTGCTCTTCTGCATCTGTGGCTCCCTCACCAGAAGTGCCTGACTGTTTTCTATTCCTCTGCAGATACGTTTTCCGTTTTAGAGCTGGCTGAAATGTCACCAGCACCAGAAGGTGAGCTCCATGGTTTTGTCTTCTTCAGCATAGAACCCACTGTGCCTCAAACAACACCTGGCACAGAGTAGGTGCCCAATACATATTTGAGGGAGGCCAACAGGAAGGAGCAAACAGACTCTCCAGGAAGAGCAGGTCGCTCGGTGGTCAGGTTCCTGGGTCTTGGGGACAGCGCATGCTCATTGATTTGGAGTCCTCTCTGTACATGTCTGCTTCTGTCTGGAGCTGTGAACTCCACCAGCTTCTGTGAGTATGGATGGATCAGTGGACAAGACAGAGTGTGACCCTATCTTTGAGCTGCTATATGAAAATGAGTAGCTTCACAAGTATCCAGGACCTAGTTGATCTGATGTAATGCACGTCAGAAGAACACATTTCTACTAACCGCCACTGATAGTGGCCAATTCATGTGGTCACATTAGAAAGATCCATCCTTCTGCTGCTCAACTATTTCTTTTGTCATTGTTGGCATGGTAGATCTTTTTCCATCTTTGTACCTTTTTTTTTTTTTTTTTTTTTTTTGAGAGAGAGTCTGACACTGTTGCCCAGGCTGGAGTGCTGTGGTGTGATCTCGGCTCACTGCAACCTCCACCTCCCAGGTTCAAGCGAGTCTCCTGTCTCAGCCTCCCAAGCAGGAATTACAGGCATGTGCCACTATGCCCGGCTAATTTTTGCATTTTTAGTAGAGATGGGGTTTCACCGTGTAGGCCAGGCTGGTCTGAAACTCCTGACCTCAAGTAATCTGCCCACCTCAGTCTTCCAAAGTACTGGGATTACAGGCGTGAGCCATCGCGCCCAGCCCATCTTTGTGCTTTCTGTTTTTCTTGTTCTTATGCTTAAGGTGTGTCTCAACATGTAGTTGGATTTTGGTCATTTATGCAGTATGACAATTTTTGTAGTTTGATGGCAGTATTTAGTCTATTTACATTTCATCTAATTACTTACACATTTGAATTTAAATCTACAGTGTTTCTACTTCTTTTTCTATTTGTCTCATTTATTTTATGTTCCTTTTGTTCTCTTTCTTTTTTTGCAAAAAGGTGAAGAAAAAGGAGGTGAAGAAAAACATTTTTTGGCCAGGCACAGTGGCTCATGCCTGTAATCCCTGCATTTTGGGAGACTGAGGTGGGTGGATCACCTGAGGTCACGAGTTTGAGACCAGCCTGACCAACATGGTGAAACCGTGTCTCTACTAAATAATAAAAAAAAATTAGCCAAGAGTGGCAGTGCATGCCTGTAATCCCAGCTACTTGGGAGGCTAAGGTAGGAGAATTGCTTGATCCTGGGAGGCAGAGATTGCAGTGAGCTGAGATTGTGCCATTACACTCCAGCCTGGGTAACAAGAGTGACAACTCCATCAAAAAAAAAGGAAGGAAGGGAGGGAGGAAGAGAGGGAGGGAGGGAGGGAAGGCAGGCAGGCAGGCAGGCAGGCAGGAAGGAAGGAAAGAAAAAGAAAGAAAAACTTTTTAAATATCATTTCCCACTCTTTTAGCTTGTTAGTGATATATATATGTGTGTGTATATATATATATATATGTGTGTGTGTGTGTGTTTGTGTGTATATATATATATGTAGGCCGGGCGCAGTGGCTCAAGCCTGTAATCCCAGCACTTTGGGAGGCCGAGACGGGCGGATCACGAGGTCAGGAGATCGAGACCATCTGGCTAACACAGTGAAACCCCGTCTCTACTAAAAATACAAAAAAACTAGCCGGCGAGGTGGCGGGCGCCTGTAGTCCCAGCTACTCGGGAGGCTGAGGCAGGAGAATGGCGTAAACCGGGAGGCGGAGCTTGCAGTGAGCTGAGATCCGGCCACTGCACTCCAGTCCGGGCGACAGAGCGAGACTCCGCCTCAAAAAAAAAAAAAAAAATATATATATATATATATATATGTAATTTTTTTTTTTTTACCATTCCTTCAGTAGTTGTGCTATAGTTATGCTATGGACTGGACTGCATTCCCCCAAAATTCATATGTGAAGGCCTAATCCCCAGTGTGACTATATTTGGAGATAAGGCCTTTATGGACATCATTAAAGTTAAATGAGGTCATAAGGGTAGGGCCCTGGTCCAACAGGATTAGTGTCCTTATAAGAAGGGGCTCCAGAGAGCACGCTCTGCCCCACCTTCACCTCCCCTCTCTCTGCCACGTGAGGACACAGCAAGGAGGTGGACATCTGCAAGTCAGAATAAGAGCCCTCCCCAGAATCTGATCTTGCTGGGATTCACATCTTGGACTTTCCAGCCTCTAGAATTGTGAAAAGTAAATTTCTTTTGTTTAAGCCACCCAGTCTGTGGTATTTTGTTAATGCAGCCCAAGAAAACTAAGATCACAAGATGCATCCTTAACTTACTAAAATCTAAAATTAACGAGTAATTTTTACCATTTGGTCAAAAATGCAAGGACCTTAACATAGCTTATAACCCTCTATTCACTCCCTCCCACTTTTTGTTATATTGTAATGCATTTTAATTCTTACATACAGGCAAGGCACGGCAGCTCACACCTGCAATCCCAGCACTTTGGGAGGCCAAGGTGGGTGGATCACTTGATGTCAGGAGTTGGAAACAGCCTGGCCAACATGGTAAAACCCTGTCTCTATAAAAATACAGAAATTACCCAGATGTGATGGGGGTGCCTATAGTCCCAGCTACTCCAGCCAGACTTGGTGGGCACACCTGTAGTCCCACTGCACTCCAGCCTGGGTGACAGAGCAAGACTCCACCTCAAAAAAAAAAAAAAAAAAAAATTATTTTGTACATTTTGTTAAAAATAAAACCAGAAAAAACATTATTTTTGTCAATCTTCATTAAGATTTATCCCTTTATTTACCCTCTCTGCTGTCTACTGCCTTCCATTCCTTCCTGCAGTTCTAAAGTTCCATTGTCATTTTCTTTCTGCCTGAAATATTTCCTTTAGTGCTTCTTTTAGTGCACAGTTACTAGTGACAAGTGCTCTCATTTTTGTCCATTTAAAAATAACCTCTTTTGACTTGCATTCTTAATAAGTATTTTTACTGGTTATAGAATTCTAGATTGACTTTTCAACACTAAAATGTCATTCCACTGGCTTCTGGCTTCCATGGTTCCTGTTGAAAAGTTAGCTGCCAGTCTTATTGTAGTTCTAGTAAAGGTAATCTGTCATTTTAGTTGGATGCATTTAAGAGTATCTCTTATTATTTTGTTTTCAGTAGTTTTTCTGTAATGTGCCTATGAATGATTTTCTCTGTATTCATAATACTACAATACTACAGGGCTTCTTGGATCTGTGATTCATGTCTTTCATCAATTTTGGGGAATTCCTGGCCATTATCTATTCAAATATTGCTTCTGTTTTATTATCTCTCTCCTTTCCTCTTCTTCTGGGACTTCAGTTACACTTACGATAGTATTATGTTCAATATGTGATATACCATTTCTGTATTTTCCATACTTTTGTCTCTTTGTTTTCAGTCCAAATAGTTTCTTCTGATGTATCTTCCAAATCACTAATTATCTCTTCATCTGTGTCTAATCTGCTTTAAACTCATCTAATGTGTTCTTCATTTCAATTATATTTTTTGGTTATAGAAATTCCATTGATTCTTTTTTATATGTTTCCATTCTCAATTGAAATTCTCCACTTTGTCTTTTGTCTCCTTGAATTGTCAATCAGAGGTTATTCTAAAGTTTATATCTGATACCTCCAATAACTATGTTTCCTGTGGGTCAGTTGCTTTTCTTTTTCTTTTTCTCTTTCTTTCTTTCTTTCTGTCTTTCTTCTCTCTTTCTTTTTCTTTCTTTTTCTTCCTTCCTTCCTTCATTTTCCTTATTTCTTTCTTTTTTTTTTTTCAAGGTCTCACTTTGTTGCCTAGGCTGGAGTGCAGTGGTGCAATGACAGCTCACTGCAGCCTCCATCCCCCAGGCCCAAGTGATCCTCCCACCTTAGCTTCTCAAGTTGCACACCCAGACTACAGGTGTGCACCACACACTAATTTTTTTAAATTTTATGTAGAGATGGGGTCTCACTATGTTGCCCAGGCTGGCCTCAAACTCCTGGCCTCTAGTGATCCTCCCACCTCCCCTCTCAAAGTATTGGGATTATAGGTGTAAGCCACCATGCCAAGCCTATTTTCTATTTATTCTCTTGGTTTTGAGTCATTTGGTCTTGTCTTCTGATATGCCTCATATATTTTGAACAAATGCTGCATGTTTTGTATGAAAAATTGTAGAACCAATGTGATGCTGTAGATGATGGTATCTTTCTCCAGAGAGTTTATTTTGCTTTTGTCAAGCAGTTAGTATAGAGGCAGAGCATCTTAATCTGATTTGAATAAAAGCTGCATCTTTTTGAGAGTTGATCAGAGGCTCTAACCAAAAGCCTAGGGTATTACCAGAGCCTTTCTGAGACTGCCAAAGCTTTGCCCAGCTTCCTAGCCTTTAAATCACTGCTCCTAGAAGCAAATGCCTAGAGGAGAAGAACAGTGCCAAATGTTAGCACTTCCCTTTCTCTAGGATCTTCCCTCCTCAAGTCCTCACTGGATAGCTCTCTGATTTTTTGGGTTTTTTTTGTGGCAGGGTCTCATTCTGTTGTCCAGGCTGGGGTGTAGTAGCACTATCTTGGTTCACTGTAACCTCTGCTTCCTGGTTTCAAGTGATTCTCCTGCCTAAGCCTCCCAAGTAGCTGGGACTACAGGTGCATGTCACCAGGTCTAGCTAATTTTTGTATTTTTAGTAGAGATGGGGTTTCAGCATGTTGCCCAGGCTGGTCTCGAACTCCTGGACTCAAGTGATCTACCCCCCCTTGGCCTTCCAAAGTGTTGGGATTACAGGCATGAGCCACCATGCCTGTATCAGTCTCTGATATTTTAAAACAGATTTTTAAAATTATCTAACTGTTCCAGTTGTTTAAGGTGGGAAGTTTCATTTGATCCAGACTGGCGTTCCAGAGCCAGAAGAGATCTCAATTGTTCCTTTAGCATAATTCCTCACCTATAACGATGGTTAGCACAAAAATTAAAATTTAGGGTATTGGCTTTGAAGTCAAAAATTCCATCTGGGTGGGTTTAAAAAGTATAAGTTGGTAGAACTGGTTGGAAAGAGTAGAAAATTATAGTTCTCTGTTAAGGTAAATTATTCTAATTAAAGTACTATAAGAAGTATTTGAGCAGTCACTGGAAACATACAATACATCCCAGTTAACTTTCCAGTACTTTTTCTCGTACTGAAGTATACCTTTGGTTTATAGCAGCAAGAATTAGGGATGCTTCTAGCCTTCTCAGCCTTCTGTCAGGCTCTGGGTCATCTTGTAATATGCTTGCTTAGTCCCTAAGAAGACACTGTGTTTGCCTCTCTGTTATGCCTCAGGTAAACCCATTCAATAAACATATAGCAATCATATTTAAAGATTCTCATCTTACTTATCCAAAAGTTTCAGAAATTGTCCCTTTAAAGCACACACATCCACAAAAACTGAGAAGATGGGCCGGGTGCAGTGGTTCACGCCTATAATCCCAGCACTTTGGGAGGTTGAGACAAGGGGATCACCTGAGGTCAGGAGTTTGAGATCAGCCAGGCCAACAAAACTGTCTCTACTAAAAATACAAAAAAAATTAGCCGGGCATGGTGGCACATGCCTCTAATCCCAGCTACTTGGGAAGCTGAGGCAACAGAATCGCTTGAACCTGGGAGGTGGAGGTTGCAGTGAGCTGAGATCGCGCCACTGCACTCCAACACCTGGGTGACAGAGTGGGACTCTGTCTCAAAGAAAAAAAAATAAAAAACAACCTGAGAAGATGAAAAGAATAAACAGAACACACACAAATAATTTTGCACAACATAGTGGAGAGGTGATAACAGCCAGCCACTTATCAAATAACTACAGCTGTTGCAAGCTTGACCTTAGCAGGTTGTTCATGCCACATAGGGAAAAGGGCCTTTAAAGCACAAAGTTTGACACATTCTGGCAGAGTATCAGGATGAACTAGTTAACTTGAAGGCCAGGTTGCATGCTGGACAAGAACAGCTGGGAAGACTGAGGGCATCTGCTGCAGGCACTCACATTTTGAAGCTCAAGTAGGTTTTATTACCAAGGCTGTGCATAGCCAGCAGCAAAAGTATAGGTAAGGCTGCTTAGTGAAATGCCTTGGGAACTGAATGAGCACAAATGAATCTGTGAGCCCGAGCGACCATCCTCGAAAAAGGCCATGGACTTATTGTATGACAATATTTGGGCCTCCGAACACAAGCGGGAGATTCAAGACCAGGCACTCAAGTCAGATTGCTTCAGCTAATAAAATAAGGGACGATGACAGGAAGTACATGGTGTGGGGGCCGGTTCTCTCAACTCCTTGGAGAGACACACAGAAGAAAACAAATGGTTTCAGCTAGGCTATAATCACAGAATCGTTAGGACTAAACAGATCCTCCTTGTAGATAGAGTCTAACTTGAACCACCTTATGTTACAGATGAATAGACACCATGCTAAAGACTCCTTTTCACCTGCCAGTCCTCACATCAAACATTGATTCTTCCAGAAAGCCTTCCCTGCTTCCATTTGGTGGCTCTCTCCTTCATTCATTTCTTTTATTTTATTCTTTTTTTGTTTTAGAGGGAGTCTCACTCTGTCGCCCAGGCTGGAGTGCAGTGGCACAATCTCAGCTCACTGCAACCCCCGCCTTCCCAGTTCAAGTGATTCTCCTGCCTCAGCCTCCCTAGTAGCTGGAATTACAGGCATCCACCACCATGCCCAGCTAATTTTTGTGTTTTTTAGTAGAGATGGGGTTTCATCATGTTGGCCAGGCTGTTCTTGAGCTCCTGACCTCAAAGTGTGATCCGCCCTCCTCGGCCTCCCAAAGTGCTGGAATTACAGGCTTGAGTCATAGCACCTGGCCTTCTTCATTATTTCCTAATCTCAAGTGTGAGCTCCATCATTTCAGGAGCTCAAGAAAACAAAAGGTCCTCAGTATCATTTGCCGAAGGGACATGTGAGAAGGGGTATCTGCAAAGTGCACTGAGTCTCCATTGTCCTGAGCCCCAGCCCAGGCAATTCAGCCAGACTCCGATACCGGTTCACAAGTTTCAGAATACTCTGAAAAAACAATTTAAACATGATATGAAATAGAATAACAGAATGACCCGCCATGTAACCATTACTAATGCCCCATCATTTTCCCATCTATACCTTCACTCGCTTCCCTTTTCCCATATAAAACTACTTACACATAAATCCCAGATATGCTATCATTCCCTCTAAATATTTTAGCCTGTATTTTCAAAAGATAACTTTAAAAATACCACCGTAATATTACCATTTCTAAAAAATTTAAGAAGACTTTTAAAATATCAAATAATCCCATCAGTATTGAAATTCACAAGTGTCCTAAAAACGTTAGGTTTTTTTTTTCCTTTTTATCATTTGTTTGATTCAGAATCTAAATGTGATTATTTTCCTTGCAATTCATTATTGAAGAACTGGGTCGTTTATCCTGCGGTTTTACAAGAGCTGGATTGTTTTGATTATGTCCCCATAGTGCTGTTTAACATGTTCCCCTGTAGTTTTCATTTCATGTAAATTAGTACAAGAGTCCCCCCTTATCCTCCAGGATACATTTCAAGACCCCAGGTGACTGCCTGAACTCACGGACAATAGCGAACCCTACATACTGTAGGGTATGTTTCTTCATATATATATGTATATATGTATCATATATAATATATATGATAAAGTTTAGAAACTAGGCACAGTAAGAGATTAACAATAATAACTAGGCACAGTAAGAGATTAACAGCAATAACTAATAATAAAATAGAACAATTACAACAATGCACTGTAATAAGAGTTACATGAATGTGGATGTAGTAACCCAGACGGATACTGAGTGACTAATGGGCAGGTGGCATGGACAGTGTGGATACACAAGGGGATGATCGCCTCAGGGGGGTGAAGTGGCTTTGTTGTCTGGGGTAAATACCTGAGGTTCATTGCCTCATGGCAAGGAAATCAAGGACCCAGACATACGTGGAATGAGGTTAAGAGCGGAGGTTTAATAGGCAAAAGAAAGAGAAAAGAGAATTCTCGCCCGCAAGAGACGGGCAGGGGGTGCCCAATAGGAATTCCAGCCCTTGAGGAGTGCACTGGATTTCACAGACAGGCTTGAGGAGGCGGTGTCTGATTTACATCAGGCCCAAAGATTGGCTGGACTACATGTAATGTTTACATAACTCGCAGGGAAGCCGGCTACCCCACCTTAATCTTTTTTTTTTTTTTTTAAACAGAGTCTTGCTGTGTTGCCCAGGCTGGAGCACAGTGGCGCAGTCTTGGCTCACTGCAACCTCCACCTCCCGGGTTCAAGCGATTCTCCTGCCTCCGCTTCCCAAGTAGCTGGGATTACAGGTGACCACCACTACGCCTGGCTAATTTTTGTATTTTTAATAGAGACAGGGTTTAACCACATTGGCCAAGCTTGTCTTGAACTCCTGACCGCAAGTGACAACCCTCCCCCGGCCCTTGGCTTCCCAAAGTGCTGGGCTTATAGGCTTGAGCCACCTCGTCCAGCCTACCCCACCCTAATCTTATTATGTAAATGGAGTCTTTGCTTGGCCGGGGCCATGTTGCCTGCTCCTTACTGTACACATGTCTGGCAAAGAGAAGGGAATATTGAGCCGCCTTTTTGCACATGCCTAGTTCCAGGTAGCCTTTTCCTATTGGCACAGCTGCTGGCATTCACCCGTGCAAGCTTCTAGCTTGCCTGTCTATGCCTGCAGCTCCATTTTACAGGCTGCTCTTTGTTAGAAAAGAATATGATTTGGGGGCTGCTTTCCATTAAAAGGAAAACCTTACCAAGGACTTCCTTGACCCTCACTATCTGCCTAAGTCATTTCTTCTTAACTCCTCTCTCAGTGGGACACAGCGGGCCAGCATGAGATTTCATTGTGCTACTCAGAATGGCACAAAATTTAAAACTTACAATTTTTTTTCCTGCAATTTTCCATTTACTATTTTTAGACTGTGGTTGACTTGGTTAACTGAAATCAAGAAAAGCAAGACGGTGGGTAAGGGGGACCACTGTGGTTGATCTCAGTGGTCTAGGCACCTCTTGGGATCCCCCAGAGCTCCATATATCAAACCTGCATCTGATCAATCATGGGAGTTCAGTGGGGCCCCAAGAGATGTCTAGACCACTTCATAGTTGGTGCTGAGTTTTTTTATTTCAAGGCACATAACGTGGGAAAATGGAGTGGTCTCTTTTTCTGGTGTCAGCAGCCACCGCTAATCGTGCCTACATCCATTCATCAGGGATGCAAAATGGTGATATTCTATCTATTGATTCTTCCTCATTTAATAGCTGGAAATACTTTAGGAGAAATACCCCCCTCAGATTACCGTGTGGCCACCAAAGCCCAATTTTAACACAATTGTAACCAAGAAAATGCTTTCTCTCCTTACAGTCCTCTGCAGGAGCCTGAGCAACTTTAAGCAAACCTTTTTTTTTTTTTTTTTTTTTTTTTTTTTGAGATAGAGTTTTGCTGTTGTAGCCCAGGCTGGAGTGCAATGGCGTGTTTAAGCAAACCTTTTTTTTTTTTTTTTTTTTTGAGATAGAGTTTTGCTGTTGTAGCCCAGGCTGGAGTGCAATGGCGTGATGTCGGCTCACTACAATCTCCACCTCCAGGGTTCAAGCGATTCTCCTGACTCAGCCTCCTGTGTAGCTGGAAATACAGGCACGTGCCACCACGCCCAGCTAATTTTTTGTATTTTTAGTAGAGACAGAGTTTCACCATGTTGGCCATGCTGGTCTAGAACTCTTGACCTCAGGTGATCCACCCATCTCGGCCTCCCAGAGTGCTGAGGTTACAGGCATGAGCCACTATTTATTCTTTATTTTCTAGCCAAGAACTGACTGGAAGAGGTGGGCCTGACAGCTGTGGGAAACACATTCTTGCCTGGTTCTCTCCCGGCCAGTCAACTGAAGCAGAGGCTCTGCCTACCCAGAGATTTTCTCAAAGCAGCATGGCTCCAGGGCCTGCTCTAAAGGTCTGGCCTTTCTCTTTGAAAATGTTTTCTCCTGTAATTAAGGGATTTTCTAACTTGAGGAATAGATTAAAATTCATCAAAATTATGTTTTCAGAAAGCCATAAACCTGAAGCTACTTAAGGTCTGGCTCCAGGAAATCCTGAATCCAGGAAGGATGCTCAGCAGGACAGAATTGAAGACAATAGTTCATCATCTTTCCTTCCCAGGATCGAGAATATCCCAAGGAAATGCCAAGTAAAAAAGTGAAATCAGCGATTGATTTTGCGTTTGGAGAACTGACCATGTTTCTTGATCAAATGCCAATTGCAAGTCTGAGTCAAGGCTGAGCATATAAAGGAATCCTCCCGGGTACCTCCCCTTGGGGTCTTCAAATGATGTGATTTTGAAAAACCAGACTCGGGCGATCAGAGACCTCACTGCAGAGGAAATGAAAGATGCCTCGCTTCCAATACCTGGCTCCCGTGAACACTTCCTCGGGTCCCTGCTGGCACCAGCCTGGGACCGAGAGCGCTTCCTGTCCTGCTGACTGCAGAGGTTAAACGGAATCTCCACTGCTGGATTGAGGAAAGAAAGGCGTCTTCCCCGTTGATTTTCGCGAGGCTGCGGACCTTCGCGGCGCCCCGACTGGGCTCACCCCGCGGAGCTGTCGGGGCAGCAGGCGCCCAGGCCTTCCTGAATCCCCGGCCCCTCTGGTCTATCCTAGACCCCCCAGGACTCAGGCCTGGGAAAATCACGGCCTCGCCAGGCCCCTTCTCACAGGTTTTGCACTTTGCTAACTCGCGGTGCGGCCTTGGGGCAGTGCCTCAGTTTCCCCAAGTGTAATGAAGTAGGGCTGGACCGTGATTCTCAGAATCACCGAAGAAGCTTTTCCAAAACCCTCTGCCAGGGTGTCCCTTGGGACCCACCGGATCGGAGAGGGGGTCGGGGGCGAAAAGCGCCAGGAGTCCGGCAGCCCAAGCTGGAACCCGGGACTCGGGCTCGCCCGCCTCGGCAGCTACTCCACCATCGGCCAGGCCCCGGAGCTCGCCTTCGGCCTGGGCGGGGTCTTGCGCGTCTCCGGGCCGGTTCCGGGAGGCCAGGCGGGCAGGGCGGGCCGGGCTGGGCTGTCCCACCGGAAAGACTCGTTTCAGCCGGATCAGGCGGAGGCCGGGCGGAAACAGACTTGTCGCCCCTGCCTCGGGCCCTGCCCCCCCCACTGTCCTCCCACCCCACCCCAGCGCAGCCCCGCCAGGGTTCGGGAATCGCCAGCAGGCAGCTGGGGCAGCCCCGGGTCACCCCGCCCACGCCTGCCCCGCCCACAGGACGCGACCCCTAGGCCACACCTGAGCTCGCCCTACGGTCCCCGGACTGTGACTCTGCAGAGCCTCCGTGGGGGAGGGGACAGGGGAGAGAATAGGGAAGAGGGGCGCGATCTGAGTCTGGGACCCGTTGCCAAGAAACCCGACCCTCGGGCTCTGGCCATCAGCAGCCGCGGTGCAGCTGCCTCTCCCTCCCGCCAGGAAGCCCTGCAGAGCTTTCTAGAGCTGGGTGCTCAGAAGACCCCAGGCGGAGGCAAGAACCTTGGGCCGCGGCTCTGTGGGAAAAGCCCTCGGGGAAGCCAGACGGCGCGCTCCAGCTCCCCATCGCTGGCGTGGGTCCCGGGGTGGAGGCAGTTGGGTCGCGGCCCTGCCACCCCCATGCTGCACGGCCTCGGTCCGGTGCCACCACCTCTGTGGGCCGCCGTTTCAGCCTCCAGATGGGGTGCTTGGCTCTGGGTGGTGGCGGGCCCCAGCCCTTGCCTAAAGTCTCTAAAGAAGGGTCTGGCCCGGCCAGCCCAGATCCGAGCTGCTGCGTGAGCGCGGGGTTGGGAGCTACAAGAACACGCCCGGAGCCTGGGGTGAGGGGCTGGGCCCTCGGGGCAGCGGGCGCGCGCGGGGTCTCCAGTTCCGCCCTGGTAGGGGCCAGAGCAGGAGGGAGGCCACCCCAGCTTTTTCTGGGCTGCAGCCCTGCCGACCGCGCGGGGCAGGCGCCGCGTCCTCTCCAGGCCTCCAAGAAGCAGACTAGAAGCCCATAGCTTCTGGGAAGATGGGCACCCCAGGTCTCCGCACACGGCCTCCCCAGGGCCACCGGGAAACTTGGATGAGACACTCAGACACCTTCCCGGCCCCCGGCGAAAACGGAAAGCCTGAGCCCACGATGGGCGCGGAAGCTCTGCGGGATTGAGTCATCAGAGGAATGCTGATCTGGAAGTACAGTGGCCGGAAGACACCCGCAGAAACCGCGGGCACTGGAGAGCGAGTGCAGCTTTAATCTCCAGGCGTGGTTTAGATAGAAAGCAGCCTGGAGACCAGTTAAGAGAACCGCGAGCAGAGCGCACTGAACTAGCACCAGCAGACATGAGTTCGAGACCGTCTTTCCCCTTAATCCTGTGTGACCTTGGTCCATTTTTTTAGTCCCTGAGCCTCGCAGTGTTCTGATTCCTGAAAAGAGTCTGCCCCACCTCCAGACTGCAGTGAGAACAAAAGGAGACTATAAATATGACTTTTTGCCAGTTTTGGAGCCCTGCACTGAGGAAAGATTTTCCTAGCACCTGGGAGATTTTCTTTAGCACCAGCTGCTAAGAATGCTGGGAAGGAGACAGCCGCATCCCAGAAGGAAGACACCTTAAATCAGAACTTTATTTTTCCTCCTATAAAAATACAATATAGGCCGGGCGCGTTGGCTCAAGCCTGTAATCCCAGCACTTTGGGAGGCCGAGACGGGCGGATCTCGAGGTCAGGAGATCGAGACCATCCTGGCTAACACGGTGGAACCCCGTCTCTACTAAAAAACACAAAAAACTAGCCGGGCGAGGTGGCGGGCGCCTGTAGTCCCAGCTACTCGGGAGACTGAGGCAGGAGAATGGCGTGAACCCGGGAGGCGGAGCTTGTAGTGAGCTGAGATCCGGCCACTGCACTCCAGCCTGGGCGACAGAGCAAGACTCCGTCTCAAAAAAAAAAAAAAAAAATATATATATATATATATATATATAATACTGGAGAAGTGTAAAAACTAAGGAGTCGTTAGAAGCCATTTGTTGTTTTAACTTTTTTTTTTTTTTTTGAGACAGGATCTTACTCTGTCACCCAGGCTGGAGTGAGGTGGCACGATCGTTGCTCTTTGTAGCCTCCAACTCCTGGGCTCAAACAATCCTCCTTTCTCGGCCTCCCAAGTACCTGGTACTAGAGGTGCACCGGGCATGGTAGTACACATCTGTAGTCCCAGGTGTACTTTAGAGGCCCAGAAGGGAGGTCACACTATTTTGCCCAGGCTGGTCTCTAACTCCTGGGATCAAGCCATCCTCCTGCCTCAGCCTCCCAAAGTGTTGGGATTACAGGTGTGAGTCACCACTCCCAGCCTGTTGTTTTAACTTTCTATCAAAGAAATGGTTGGAGGGTGAACAGGGATGCTGGATGCTTTAGATTAGACTTGAAAGAGTTAACAGCAGAGGTGACGGAATCACACATACCCAAATTGGAATCTTGTGTCGACCCTTTACTACCATTTTTTCGTTATGTTAGTGACTTAACCTCTCTGTGGTCGTTGAGAAGATGAAATGCAATAGTGAATGTGAAAGTGCCTGACAGGACACAGCACGAGGTAATACATAATCAATGCTAGCTAGTTTCGGTTTCCATCCTTCCTTCCTACCAATTTTTATTGTAAAATATTTTTAAACGTGCAGAAAAATTGAAAGACTCGTACGGTGAATACCCACGCACATTCCACCTAGCTTCTGCATTAACATTTTTACTCTTACTTCCTTTATCACATATCTGTCCATCTATCTTTCTTTTCCTCTATCCATATATCAATCCATCTGTTCTGGTTAAAACTGTTATGTAACAAATTCCTCAAAACTTAGTGACTTGAAAAAACAGCCGTTTTTGTCATGCTTGTGGATTCCATGAGTTAGGAATTCGGACAGATTGGCTTGTTGCTGCTCTAGGATGTCTGGGGTCTCAGCTGGGAAGATTTGATGCCTGCAGGCTGGAATCGTCCTGAGGCACCTTCATGCACATGTCTGGGAGTTGCCAGCACTGTGCCTGCCTGTGATCTCATCATGAAGCTCAGACTACCTCCCGGCATGGTAGCCTCAGGGTAGCCGAACTTCTCCCAAGGCGGCTCAGAGCTCCGAGAGTGTGTTCTGGCAAACGAGGCAGAAGTTGCAGTGCCTTTATAACCCAGCCTTGCAAGTTACATATCATTGCTCCCTTTGGTCACAACAGTGCTTCTGTGCTCAGCCTTGGGCAACAGAGCGAAACTCTGTCTCAAAAAGACCCCCAAAAACTAAAATAAGCCTTTCTCTCTTTTGGGTTCCCCATTAATTTGCTGTGGGACAATGCCCTTAAGATTCCTAGAAGTCAGTCGGGTGCAGTGGCTCATATTTGTAATCCAGCACTTTGGGAGGCTGAGGTGGGTGGATCACCTGAGGTCAGGAGTTCGAGACCAACCTGACCAACGTGGTGAAACCCCATCTCTACTAAAAAGAGAAAGAATTAGCCAAACATGGTGGCAGACGCCTGTCATCCCAATTACTCAGGAGGCTGAGGCAGGAGAATTGCTTGAACCTGGGAGCCAGAGGTTGCAGTGAGCTGAGATCCCGCCACTACACTCCAGTCTGGGAGACAGAGCAAAACTTTGTCTCAAAAAAAAGAAAAAGAAAAAAAAAAAAAGATTCTTAGAAGTTCTATTATTTAACACAGAGGATCTACAAAGTATGCTGTTAGTTTCCTTAAGAAGCTTTTTGTCTGGTTGAAAGGGTCTACAAGGCACCATCATAAAAGTATCTCATATCTTAAAGAAGAATTTTACAGTGGAGCACTTGGTTTTACCCTTACCCTGAGCTGCTTTCCTAACAGTGACCTGGGTCTGATCTTTGCCCTTTTTGAATCTTCCACTGGGAGAAACCTAGAATGAGAAAGAGTTTTTTGTTTTGTTTTTTGAGACAGGGTCCCACTATGTAACCCAGGCTAGAGTGCAGTGGTGCAATCATAGTTCATTGCAGCCTCAACCTTCTGAGCTTAAGCGATCCTCCTGTCTCAGCCTCCTGAGTAGCTGGGACTACAAGTGCATGTCACCATGCCTGACTAACTTTTTAAAAAAATTATTGTAAAGAATATTTTTAAAAATTTTATTTTTATTTTTTGTAGCTATGTTGCCCAAACTGGTCTCAAATGCCTAGGCTCAGGCAATCCACCCGCCTTGGCCTGCCAAAGCACTGGTATGACATATGTGAGATACTGTGCGCAAATGAGGAATAGTTTTTGAATCCACCTGGTCCCGACTTCTAAATTCTGCTTGAAGCGGAGTATTTCCTTCTCTTCCTCTGTGATACAGAGCTGAGAGAAACCACATGGTAGCTCAACACTCTGCTTGGAAATCTAGAAATAGCTGGAGGCTGGGCTAGGATGACTTGAAAATTAAGACAAGCAAATGGAGGAATTTCGTGTGGCTTCTCAATGGAGTTGGCATCATGAGTTCATGGTGGCCTCAAGATAGTCAGACTTCTTACCGGATGGTTCATGGCTCCAATCACAAGTGTTCCAGTGAGTAAAATGGAAGTGTCAGGAACTTTTCTGGCACATTCTTCTAAGGTACACAGTATCACTTCCACTCTACTCTGTTGGCAGTTGAGTGACTGTTCCACTCAACACTGGTGGCAGTCACAAGCCCATCTAGATTCAAGGAGAGGGAAACTAGACTCTATGTCTGGAAAGGGGAGTGTCACAGCTACATTTACCAGAGCACGTGGGAAGGGAGATGTTGTCGTAGTCATTTTTGGAAAATACAATCTGCCCCACTATCCATGTTTCCATGCATTTCAAAGGACTTTATAGACATCATTACACTTCCCCAAATTCACCAAAAATATGTGAAAGTTTTGACTGCCCCCGTTCTCACCCACAAGTGGAGCTGAGGGCCGTTTACATTTTAATCATTCTGGTTGGTGTGTAGCAGTATCTCGCTGTGGTTTTAATTTGCATTTCCCAGATAACTAAAGATATTGAGTAGTTTTTCATGTTCTTATGCACCACTCATATCTTCCTTGGTGAAGTGTCTTTTCAAATCTTTGGCCCGTTTTTGGACTTTATTTATTGATTTTTTTTTTGTAGAGACACTCCTCAGCTCAAGTGATCTTCCTACCTCAGCCTCCTGAGTAGGTGAGACCATAGGCACATACCACCATGCCCAGCTAATTTTTTTTAAATCTTTTGTAGAGATGGGGGCATCCGTATGTTGCCAAGGCTGGTCTTGAACTCCTGGCCTCAAGTGATCCTTCCACTCGGCCTCCCAAAGTGCTGGGATTACAAATATGAGCCAAAATGCCCAGCTTGAGATTCTATATATATATATGTGTGTGTGTGTGTATATATGTGTGTGTGTGTGTGTGTGTGTGTGTATATATATATATATATTTTTTTTTTTTTTTTTTTTTGCCAAATGGAAATCCAGTTGATCCAGTACAATTTGTTCATGACTTTCCTTTTCCTGTTGGATTGCATTACATTTGTCAAAAATCAAATGGTGGTGGGGTGCAGTGGCTCATGCCTGTAATCCCAGTACTTTGAGAGGCTGAGGTGGGAGGATCCCTTGAGCCCAGGAGTTCAGTTGGAAAACTCAACTGATTATCTTCCTGTTCCAGCCTGGGCAACATAGTAAGACCCCATCTCTGTTTTTTTTTTTTTTTTAATAAAAAATCAAATGGCTGTATTCATAAATATCTGTTTCTGGGTTCATTGATCTATTTATTCCTCCTATTGCCAGTCCCACACTGTCTTGATTACTGTAATCTTACAGTAAATCTTGAAGTTCCCGTTCCTTTTTGAGTAAGATGATCCCTTTTTAATGGACAAAATATTGCTGACTTCTACATAGCTGTTGTATTTCTAGCATGTTTATTTAGCAAATAAAAATAGTAAAAAGAACTTGTGAACACCTGAAAATGATCTTGGATCTTAGTGACCACAGTGACAACTACAGATATCTAGAAATCTGTCACCTGTGCACAGGTGGGCATCACATGGGGATGTGTGATGGCCCTGAGGTGACCACGCATTCCTCAGCAGGAAAAGGGGGTGTTTTTCTGCTGCTGGAATCACTGGTAGCCATGAATTTAGGTGAGACTCCCAAAGCAGTGGATTTCTTTTCAACAGGAAAATAATCAGTTGAGTTTTCCAATTTGTCCAGGTGAGATTTCTTCCAGACTGAGCGAGATACACTGGGGTGAGAAAAGGTACTCTGTGGGACTTAGTCTTTCCTGGGAGACACTGGACTGGATGTCCCAAGAGGACCATTATGAGTTGTGTGTCCTGCAAATTCATGTTTTAGTCCTCACCCCTACTGCCTCAGAATATAGCCTCCTTTGAAAATAAGTTGTGTCTGAGTCCATTCTTTCACGGCTATAAAGAAATACCCGAGACTAGGTAATTTATAAAGAAAAGAGGTTTAATTGGTTCACAGTTCTGAAGGCTTAACAGGAAGCATGGCTGGGAAAGCCTTAGGAAACTTACAATCATGGTGGAAGGCAAAGGAGAAGCAGGCACATCTTCTATGGCAGGAGCAGGAGGAAGAGAGAATGAGGCGGGAGGTGCTACACACTTTTAAATAACCAGATGTCTTGAGAACTCACTCACTATATAGTACCAAGGGGGATGGTGCTAAACTATTGGTGAGAACTCCGTGCCCATGGTCCAATCACTTCCCACCTGGCCCCACCTCCAACACTGGGTATTACAATTTAACATGAGATTTGGAGGATCTCCATATCAAGGTGGTTGCAGATGTAAAATGAGGTCATGTGCACTGTGACATTATGAAAAGAGGACACGGAGACAGACATGCATGGAGGGAAGATTCTATTAAGATATTTGGCGAACACCCTCTTCAAGCCAAGGAGGGCTTCAGACTGCAAGAATCAGGACAGAGGCATAGAAGAGGACCTTCCTCAGCCCTCAGAAGGAACTGCCCATTGTGCTGACAGCTTGACTTCCAATTTCTGGTCTCCAGAACAGAAACAATACATTTATGGTTTTTGTTTTGAAACAGGGTTTTGCTCCATTGCCCGGGCTGGGGTGCAGTGGCGTGAGCTTGGCTCACTGCAACCTCCACCTCCCAGACTCAAACGATCCTCCCACCTCAGTCTCCCAAGTAGGTGGGACTACAGGCACAGGCCACCAAGCATGGCTAATTTTTTTTTTTTTTTTTTTTTTTTTAGAGACAGGGTTTTGCCATGTTGCCCAGGCTGATCTCGAATTCCTGGGCTCAAGTGATCCTCCTGCCTCAGCCTCCCAAAGTACTGGGGTTATGCGTGTGAGCCACCGCACCTGGCCACATTTCTGTGTTTTAAGCAACTCATTCTGTATTATGACAGCCCTCAGAAAAAAATACAAATCCCCAACCGTCTGCTTTCAGCCACGCATGCCTGCCCTTTGGTGGGCAACAAGGCCCCACTTTTCTCTCAGGGACCCACCTCTTTCCTATTTCATGTGGCTCTAGTAGGAAGTCAACCTCAGTGCCCACTCCCTGTCAAAGGGTTCAACTCAATGCCCAGCCCCTGCTAGGAGTTTTGAGGGTTTTTTGGTTTTGTTTTTGTTTTTTTGAGACAGAATCTCACTCTGTCACCCAAGCTGGAGTGCAGTAGTGTGATCTCGGCTCATTGCAACATCCGCCTCCTAGGTTCAAGCGATTCTTTTGCCTCAGTCTCCCAAGTAGCTGGGACTACAAGCGCATGCGGCCACACCTGACTAATTTTTCTATTTTTGTAGAGATGGGATTTCACCATATTGGCCAGGCTGGTCTCGAACTTCTGACCTCATGATCCACCCGCCTTGGCCTCCCAAAGTGTTGGAATTACAGGCGTGAGCCACCATGCCAGGCCTGAGTCTTGAGTTTTAAGTGGAGGGACCTGGGGAGTACAATGGTTTGTGCTGAGCCATTCTGATGGCAGCACCCCCGAATCCTGCTTGGACCCCCACATTCTCAGATCACCTTGGTTCCTGACCTACCTGGGGCTGACTGTCAAGCTTTTGTGTTGTCCCATGTCCTTTCAATAACAATAATGATAATTTTGATTTGCTAACATTAGCCAGCGTTGGTTTCTGTTACCTGCAACAAAAAGCCCCAGCTGATCCAGTCATGCCCTTGGCCTTGGCTCAGTTCTTCTTCCCTCCTATCTAAAAGCCATTAGGTGGAGCCGAGGAAAACAAGCACCTGCTGCAGGGTGGAGGTGGGCAGTGCCAGTGCCGGCAGCCTGGCATGGAACACCGGAGCCCAGCAAGGTGAAGGGAGTTGGTGAAATCTGGTGTAGGATTCTGGAGCCCAGTGAGATGAGGAGGATGCACTGGGAGGTGGCAGGGGCAGGGCTGGGTAGCTGCAGCCCCAGCCCAGCACAGGGCATTGCAACAAAAGCAGGAAGAGCCGGGAGTCCAGTGTAAAAAAGTAGTCTCAGTTGGATGAGGTAGTGACTGCACGGAGTGGAGTGGGGGTGGGAGGTGGTGCTGTGCGGGTTTATTCCAAAGGGGATGTGACCCTAGAGACCACAGTTGATGCCCCCTTTATCAACTAAGATGGACCCTAAGGTTAAGGAAACAAAAGTTACCTATGGGTTGAGGGTTCAGGGCCTGGCTGACACCGCAAATTTCTAAATTCCTACAGTTACAAGAAAAACCACACTCTTGCTACACTCCTTAACGATAGGAGCTATTGGGCAAATTGTCAGCTGATTTACAGATCAGATCACTACAACTCTGATTGGACAGGGGACCACCCTTACAAACATTCTCTTCTGATAAGCAACGTCACCTTAGGCCAGTCTCAGCAGCTGATAGAGGCTGTGCACAAACTGTCTCTGCATCTTATAGTTCACTTTTTGATGTAAGGAGCCAAATTCCATTTCATTTTAATCCTGAAACCCCATTTCAAAGTGAACATGGGATATATGTTACATACACATACCACATACTACATATACATACGTATATACTTTTCTTTTTTTTTTTTTTTTTTTGAGACTGAGTCTCACTCTGTCGCCCATGCTGGAGTGCAGAGGTGCGATGTCAGCTCACGGCAACCTCCGCCTCCCAGATTCAAGTAATTCTCCCTCCCTCGGCCTCCTGAGTAGCTGGAATTACAGGCACCCACCACCATGCCTGGATAATTTTTGTATTTTTTAGTAGAAATAGGGTTTTGCCATGTTGGCCAGGCTGGTCTTGAACTCCCGACCTCAGGTGATCCGCCCACCTCAGCCTCCCAAAGTACTGGGATTACAGGCATGAGCCACCACACCCGGCCCATAAATACTTTTCTAAGTGAAACTTTACAATATATTAGGAAAACATTTTTCTTTCCCCATAGTTCTATAGAAACATCCAACAATAAAAGGCAAATGGAATCATGTTTTCTTTCAAATGCGTCATAAACTATTTTCTTTCAGTGAATGGAAGAGTTTGACACAGGAATTTTAAAGAAAACATTGAGAAGAAGTTATTAGAACATGTTTCTTTGTTCAATAGGTGCTGAAAGGCCCATAGAGAAATCCACTCATAACCGAGTACAGTGGCTCACACATGTAATCCCAGCACTTTGGGAGGCTGAGGTGGGTGGATTGCTTGAGCCCAGAAGTTCAAGACCAGCCTGGGCAACCTGGTGAGACCCTATCTCTACCAAACAAACAAATAAAACAAAATATTAGCCGGGTGTGGTGGCATGTGCATGTAGTCCCAGCTACCCAGGAGGCTGAGGTGGGAGGAACATTTGAGCCCAGGAGGCCAAGGCTCCATGCAAGCCATGTTTGTGCCACTGCATTCTAGCCATGGTGACAGAGTGAAAAAATAGAAAAAAAGAGAGAGAGAAATCCATCTATTGCACATGAACTCAGCTCCCCTCAAAAATCTATATCACTTTTCCCTACAACTTGCTGAATACATAGGACTCTATTGTGAGATACAGACCCAGTGAGGCATAAAACCCGATCTGCCCCTGCCCTTATTAAAGAGAGGGCACCTTGTGCACATGACAGAGACTGTCTCTTCCCGGTCTGCAAACTGATACCATCAATAAAGCTCTCCTTTCTACTTTTATTTATTTATTTATTTGAGATGGAGTCTTGCTGTCACCCAGGCTGGAGTGCATCAGTGTGATCTTGGCTCACTGCAACCTCCGCCTCCCAGGTTCAAGTGATTCTCCTGCCTCAGCCTCCTGAGTAGCTGGGATTACAGGCACATGCCACCACACCTGGCTAATTTTTGTATTTTTAGTAGAGACGGGGTTTCACCGTATTGGCCAGGCTAGTCTTGAACTCCTGACCTCAGGTGATCTGCTGTCATTGGCTTCCCAAAGTGCTGGGATTACAGGTGTGAGCCACCATGCCTGGCCTTCCTCTTTAGCAATCCTGGTGGTCTTTTGGATGACATGAAATGAGGAGGGTATCTGTGTGGGAACAGGGGCAGCAATTGGTTGCATATAGAGGACTTCAATCTAATACATAAATATATGGGTATAATGAGAGCCGGGTTTCTCACAGTTAGAAAGGGGAGTTTCAAATATGGAAAGGGAGGAAAATACTAAAATGAAGCCATTATGGGCTGAATTCTGTCCTCCCAAAATTCATGCTGATATCTTGACCCTCAGTATCTCAGAATGTGAGGATATTTGGAGATAGGGCATTTAAAGGGGTGATTAGGTTGAAATGAAATCATTAGGCAGGCCCTAATTCAATTTGACTGATGTGCTTATAAGAAGAGAAGATGAGGACAAACAGAGAGACCCCAGAGGCATGTGTGTACACAGGGACAACCATATGAAGAGGTAGCAAGAGAGTGGCTGTATGCCAGCCAAGGAGAGAGACTTCAGAAGAAACCAACCCTGCTGGCACCTTGATCTTGGACTTCCAGCCTCTAGAACTGTGAGAAGAGAAACGTCTGTTGTTTAAGCCATGCAGTCTGTGGCATTTTGTTATGGCAGCCCTAGCAAATTAACACAGAATCTTTTAGGATTAGATGAAAATTGGAGTTATCAGGGTAGATTCATGGTTTTCAATATACATATAAATAGATGTAAAAATAAATGCAGATAGAAAAGTGCATGGACATATATAAATGTATGCGTTATGTATATTTGCATATATATTATGCACACACATACACTGATGTATTTCCTACTTCTGTTCACTGAGAGCCCCTGGGAGCAGTGACTCCCCAAAAGCCATGAGCTCATCTAGTGTCCAGATCTTGTTTCCTTTCGTTCTTTCTTTTTTAAGAGACAGAGTCTTCCTTTGTCACCCAGATTGGAGTATATCGGCACCATCATAGTTCACTGCAGCCTTGACCTCCAGGGGCTCAAGTGATCCTCCCATCTCAGCGTACCAAAGCACTGGGATTATAGGTGATATAGTCTGATTGTGCACCCACCCAGTTCTCATTTTGAATTGTAGCTCCCATAATCCCCAAGTGTCATGGGAGGGACTAGGTGGAGAGAATTGAATCATGGAAGCAGTTTCCCCCATCCTGTTTCTGTAATAGTGAGTTAGTTCTCACACGTTCTGATGGTTTTATAAGGGGCTTCCCCCTTGGCTGGGCACTCATTCTCTCTCCTGCTGCCCTGTAGGGAGGTGCCTTCTGCCATGATAGTAAGTTTCCTGAGGCCTCCCCAGCCATGCAGAAGCATGAGTCAATTAAACCTCTTTCCTTTATAAATTACCTAGTCTTGGATATGTCTTTATTAGCAGCATGAGAACAAACTAATAAAATAGGCGTGAGCCATCACACCCAGACCAGATCTTATTTTCTAAATATCAGTCTCCACTAAAAGGTTGAGCAGGGACAGTAAAGATGAGCTTTAAGCATCTTCTTGTCGGAAGAGTAAGGAAGTGCCTTATAGGACGATGGAGGCATGTCAAAAGGACACAGAAACAGCTCCCACTGACCACATCGGGGGCAATTATAAACCACTAAGAAAAATACAAATCCATGAGTCCACACTCATATAACTAAATAATTGTGGGGGAGAAACAGCAGAAGGCTTCCCTGCAGTAGAATGCCAAGTGTATAAGGCATCATGGGGTGAGAAAATCATCGTCTCGCTACCTCCATAGCAATAGCTAATTCATCCAAGAATCATCAGTGTATGCTAAAACTGGTGGGTAGAGGTTTGATGAGGAACAACATATTTAGTCTCAAAGGCACCTCCTCACAAAATGTTTATTAATTACAAAGCTAAAAAGAGTGATTTTGTAGTAAAGAGGCTTGGCAGGTACAGATATGTCTTCATCAAGCTAACATCATCAGTAACAGGAGAAATTGGAAATGTGTGCCATCTGGTAAGAAGAGCAGAGCCTCACCTCTCGGATATTTCTGCCCAAAATACATAACCTGAATCTAAACACGAGGAGACGTCAGTCAAACCAAACTGAGGGACAAACTGGCCAGTAATCTTCAAAATAACTACAGAAACTGGCTGGTAATCTACAAAATAACTGGCCGGTAATCTTCAAAATAACTACAGAAACTGGCTGGTAATCTACAAAATAACTGGCCGGTAATCTTCAAAATAACTACAGAAACTGGCTGGCAATCTACAAAATAACTGGCCGGTAATCTTCAAAATAACTACAGAAACTGGCTGGTAATCTACAAAATAACTGGCCAGTAATCTTCAAAACTACCAAGGGCAAGGAAAGACTGAAAACAGTTCAGACTGAAAACTAAGAGATGTGACAATTAGGTGCATCATGTTATCCTAGACTCAATCCTTCTGCTCTTGAAACAACTGATCACATTTGAATGGGGTCCAACGAGATGATAGTTATATATTGGTGTTAATTTTCTAAATTTAGTCATGTATTGTGGTTATTTAGGATAATCTCCTTGTTTGTAAGAAATACACATTCAAATATTAGCAAGTGGGCCAGGCACAGTGGTTCACCTGTAATCCCAGCCCTTTGGGAGGCCAAAGTGGGTGGATCACCTGAGGTCAGGAGTTCGAGACCAGCCTAGCCAACATGATGAAACCCCGTCTCTACTAAAAATACAAAAATTAGCCAGGCATACTGGCGGGCGCCTGTAATCCCAGCTACTCAGGAGGCTGAGGCAGGAGAATCACTTGAACCTGGGAGATAGAGGTTGTAGTGAGCTGAGATAGCACCACTGCACTCCAGCCTGGATGACAGAGTGAGATTCGGTCTCAAAAAAAGAAAAAAAAAAAAAAAACCAGCAACTTATTCTCATATATTTCAAGAATAAGGGGGTCTTTGTACTGTATGTACTTGCAACTTTTATGTAGGTTTAAAATTATTTAAAAATAAAAATTATCTTTAAAATTATCTAAAAACTATCCTTAGAAGATACACAGATGGCAAATAAGCATATGAAAGGATGTTCAATGTCATTTGTCATTAGGGAAATGCAAATTAAAGCAATAATGCGATACTACTGCACACATATTGGAATGGCTAAAATCCAAAAAACTGACAATACCAATGGCTGGTGAGAGGGTGCAGAGCAAGGGAACTCATACATTGCTGGTGGGATTCCAAAATGATGCAGCTATTTTGGAGGACAGATTGGCAGTTTCTTACAAAGCTAAGCACAGTTTTACCATGCAATCTGGCAATCATGCTCTGATATGGCTTGGATGTTTATCCCCTCCAAGTCTCATGTTGAAATATAATCTTCAGTATTAGAGGTGGGCCCTGATGGGAGCTGTTTGGGTCATGGGGGTGGACCCATCATGAATGACGTGGTGCCATGCTCGCAGTAATCAGTGAGTTCATGTGAGATCTGGTTGTTTAAAAGAATGTGGCATCTCCTCCCTCTCTCTCTTGCTCCTGCTCTTACCATGTGACACATCAGCTCCCACTTTGCTTCCACCATGATTGTAAGCTTCCTGAGGCCCTCACCAGGAGCAGATACCAGCACCATGCTTCTCCTAGAGTCTGCAGAACCATGAGCCAATTAAACCTCTTTTCTTTATACATTACCCAGTCTCAGGTATTTCTTTATAGCAGCACAAGAATGGACTAACACGAGCTGCTCAGCATCCACCCAACTGATTTCAAAACATATGTATGCACAAACATCTGCATGTGAATATTTAGGGAAGATGTATTCATGATCACCCAAAATCGTAAACAACTAAGATGTTCTTCAATAATTGAAAGGATAAAGAAACAGTGGTAGGTACGTTCAGTGGGATACTATTTAGTGATTAAAAAAAAGTGAGCCATGCAAAAATATGGATGAATATTATATGCATTTTGCTAAGTGAAAGAAACCAATCCGAAAAGGCTGTATGCTGTATGATTTCATTTCTATGATATTTTGGAAAAGGCAAAACCTTAGAGACAGTAAGCAGTTGCCAGGGGTTCTAGGAAGGAGGAGACTTGAATAGGTGAAGCACAGGTGGTTTTTTAGGGTGGCAAAACTATTCTGGGTAATACTGTAATGGTGGATACATTACATTGCATTTATCAAATCTGTAGACCTTTACGACACAAAGAGGAACTCTTAATTATACAAATTTTAAAAATCATTTAGGAGATTGGAGGATCCCAGGAAGAATGTAGATGGTAACAAAATAATCTAATAATCTAACTGTATTATAAGGGTGTGAAATAACTTTACTGAAAAGGTAGGGTGAAAATAGTGCTGACCTACATAACTGTGGAGATAAGTGAAGGCTTAAGGCAAAAGGAATTGTACATTGGCACTGAAGTCTAGTTGATGAAATTATTACTCAAGGGGGTAAGAGTTAGCAGTTTGAAACCACTACACCAGCATATTGGAATTGAACAATTAAATACATGGGTGGTGGAAGGTTGGAGCCAGGTTTCTCACTATTAGAGTGTAGTTTACAGATCAGTGAGGGGAGAACATTAGGATGACCCATGTGGTAATGGATTAGAGTTGGAGGCATCAGTATGAATTCATGTTTAGCTGCATATAGATAAGTTTGGCTATATAAAAATATAGCTACAGGTATGTATTTACACTGGTTAGTATATATACTTATATTTTCTTGCTCTGTCATTTGAAAGGGTCTAGAAGCAATAAGACCCCAATAGCAATGAGCACACCTAGTTCCCAGATCTTGGTTTCTAATACCATTCTCCAATAAAAGGAACCCCAGGATAGGATGGTTAATTTGATGTACCAATTTGACTGGGCTATGGGGTGCCCAGATATTTGGTTGAACATTATTCTGGGTGTGTCCATGGGGGTGTTTCTGGAGGATGAGATTCACAGTAGACTGAGTAAAGCAGATGGCCCTCCCCAGTTGGTGGGTCTCATCCAATCTGTTGATGCCTTAATAGAACAAAAATGCTGAGTAAGGGAAAATTCACTCTCTCTGCTCGACTGTCTTTGAGCTAGAACATTGGTCTTCTCCTGCCTTCAGGTTTGGGCTTGTATAGAACTATGCCATTATCTCTCCTGGTTCTCAGGCCTTCAGACTGACTGCAGCTATACCATGGGCTCTCTCGGGCCTCCAGCTTGCTCACTGCAGATCTTGTGACTTCTCAGCCTCCATAATCCTGTAAGCCAATTCCTTATAATATCTATCTATCTATCTATCTATCTATCTATCTATCTATCATCTATCTGTCTCTGATTGATTGATTCCGTTTCTCTGAAGAATCCTAATACACCTGGAGAAATGGCTCATTCTAGGACTGATGTATATAAGTCAGAAGCATTGTATAGTGTGAGAAAGTAAGGATGTGCTCCCCATAAAGCGTATTTATGGAGTTATATTAAGGAGACTTGGGAACCAACTGAAAGAACTTCCAATGGCAAAGGTGGGACAATTTGATCAATCAAGTAGATGATACAATGTTAGATTATAACTGAAAGTGTATTATAGATAGCCATGAGTCCATATTAATATAAATAAATTATTGAATAAGTGACTAAATGGGAGGAAATAGACAAATCTTCCATGCAGGTTTTTTTGTTTGTTTGTTTGTTTTTGTTTTGAGACAGGGTGTCGCTCTGTTGCCCAGACTGGAGTGCAGTAGTGCAGTCTCAGCTCACTGCAATCTTGACCTCCTGGGCTCAAGTGCTCCTCCTGCCTCAGTCCCCCAAGTAACTGGAATCACAGGCATGTACTACCATGCCCAGCTAATTTTTGTATTTTTTTTAGAGATAGGGTTTTGCCATGTTGCCCAGGCTGGTCTCCTGGAGCTCAAGTGATTCACCCACCTCGGCCTCCCAAAGTGCTGGGATTACAGGCATTAGCCACCGTGCTCAGCCTCCATGCAGGATTTTATATAACTTCCACATACACCCTGCCCTCAAGGAGGTGGAACATGGCTGCCCACTCCTTAGGCATCATAACCTCTTTCCAAACAGTACAATGTGGAAGGGGAAAGAAAGGACAACTTGCTCAACCAGTGATCAAGGTCATGCTGATAGCATGTACCCTTGATACCACGTGATGGGAATGGCATGTCACCACCGAGCCTTCCATCCTAAAACCCAAGTCTAATCATGAGAAAATCATCAGTCACATTCCGATGGTGGGACCTTCTACAAAACACCTCAAATCTGTTAACGTCATAAAGGCAAGGACTGCCTGAGAAACTGTCAGAGTCAGGAGAAGCCTAAGGAAGTATGATGATTAAAAGTCACGTGGTTTCCTCGATGTGATCCTGGAAAAGAAAAAAAAGGACATTAGGTAAAAACTAAGGCAATCTGAATAAAGCATGGACCCTACCCAACAGTAATCTATCAACACTGGTTTGTTAGTTATGAGAAATGTATCATGCTGATGCCAGATATTAATAATGGGGAAATTGGGTGTAGTGCGTTTTGGAACACTCTGTACTATCTTTGCAAATTTTCTGTTGGTCTAAAAGTACCCTAAAAGAAAGCATCGATTTAAAATTACCTTTAGCATTTGAAAAGGTTTGGTATTCTGGGAAGGAAATCATCATCCTTTAGGTCCATCTGTTCCTCTGGTCACTATGCTACACATTTGGGACGCTAGTCGAGGGTCTTGCTAGATGGCAGTTATAACAAAGAGACATGGGAACCAACTGAAAGAACTTCCAATGGCCAAGATGAAACAATTTCATCAACCAAGTAAATCACATAGTGTTAGATTATAACTCAAAGTATATTATAGATAGCCACGAGTCCATACTAATATAAATAAATTATTAAATAAGTAACGAAATGGGAAATAGACAAATGTTTCATGCAGGATTTTTTGTTTGTTTGTTTGTTTGCTTTTTTAGACAGGGTCTCACTCTGTTGCCCAGGCTGGAGTGCAGTAGTGCAATCTCAGCTCAATGCAATCTTGACCTCCTGGGCTCAAGTGTTCCTCCTGCTTCAGTCCCCCAAGTAACTGGAACCACAGGCACATACTACCAAGCCTGACTAATTTTTGTATTTTTTGTAGAGATAGGGTTTTGCCATGTTGTCCATGCTGGTCTACTGGAGCTCAAGTGATCCACCCACCTCGGCCTCCCAAAGTGCTAGGATTAGTCCTTTGTGTGGAGGGGTGAGACGCACTTGGGAAGCTCTGCTAGTCGGGGTGACACTGCTGTTGCTGCCACCTCTGGTCCTTAAGCTGTCCTTCCTAATGTACTTGACTAAGGCACAAGTGTAATCTGCTCCTCCATCCCTGAATGTGGAGATGCAGTCATGGTTAAGATGTAGCCTCACTCAAGAAATCCTTCCAGCTTTGTGTGATGCCTGTAAAAAAAAATGGTTTCTGGGTGCTTCAGAAGTAGACTTTAAGATTGCTGCCCTCACATATTTTTTCCCTAATATTTTGGCATGTATTTGTTGCTTTGCGCAATCATCTCTGAAAATTTCTTCTTTTAAACCCTACCTCTAGAAATGCAGCAAGGCGGCAGTGTCATTGGTTTTCTATGTTAGAAAATCATCTCTGTATTAAAAAAATAAAATGAGGTGGCTCATGCCTGTAATCCCAGCACTTTGGGAGGCCAAGGCAGGAGGATCACTCGAGCCCAGTAGTTCAAGACCATCCGCGGCAACATAGTGAGACCCTGTCTCTACAAAATAATAATAATTATTATTATTTAAAAAAATAAAGGCTGAGCACAGTGGCTCATACCTGTAATCCCTAGCACTTCGGGAGCCCAAGGTGGGTGGATCACTTGAGGTCAGGAATTCGTGACCAGCCTGACCAACATGGTGAAACCCTATCTCTACTAGAAATATAAAAAGTTAGCCAGGCGTGGTGGCAGGCACCTGTAATCCCAGCTACTCAGGAGGCTGAGGCAGGAGAATTGCTTGAACCTGGGAGGCGGAGATGGCAGTGAGCCAAGATCACGCCATTGCACTCCAGCCTGGACAAGAAGAGCAAAACTCCGTCCCAAATAAAATAAAATAAAATGGAGTTAGTAACCAACCAGTGTTTTCTTTGAGGAAATCCAGAGTAAGGCAGACACAACATCTGTTTCTGTCTCAGACCTGAGCTCCAGCCTGGTCTCAGCATGGCTTGAGTCTTATGGATTGCCATTGGAAAAAGCGCCAGATAAAAATAGCAAAAGAATAAAGAAATGGCTCCTGACCTCTGGCCTTCTTCAAAAGCCGATGAGTTGATGGAGAGAACCTCGGCAAACCAAAAACCTCTGCGCGTGCCCAGTTAGAGAAATGGAAGGCTGCCTCTTGGCTTTAGTAGGAAGCTTGCGGTGGTTTCAAGTTTGTACAGAGGAGCCACCTTACTCTCACAGCAGTATTCTTAGGAGTCAACCATGGCCAGTGTCACCCTCTCTTTATAGAGGGGCGGAGACTGGGAGGGCAGACAACATGCCCACTGCCAGGCACAGGCTATACACCGCCACTGCTACTATCACTGTGACTGCTATTTCGGCTACTACTACATACTATGGAAAGGTGGCCTTATCTTCTAGTTAGGTTTTTAGATTAGTCAAATTTACTACCAAATGGATGGATTCATAGAAAGTTTACATTATTTATTTATTTATTTTTGTAGAGATAAGGTCTTGCTCTGTTGCCCAGGCTGGAGTGCAATACCACAATCATGGCTCACAGCAACCTCGACCTCCTAGGCCCAAGCAATCCTCCCACCTCAGCTTCCCAAGTAGCCGGGACTACTGGTGCCTTCCACCATGATTGTGAGGCCTCCCCAGTCATGTGCAACTGTGAGTCCATTAAACCTCTTTCCTTTATAAATCACCCAGTCTCAGGTATGTCTTTATTAGCGGCATGAGAGGGGACTAATACAGAAGCCAACTTGCTTCTGAGATGGAGTTTTGCTATGTTGCCCAGACTGGTCTCGAACTCCTAGGCTCAAGCGGTCCTCTCTCCTTGGCCTCCCAAAGTGCTGGGATTACAAGTGTGAATCACCTGGCCAATTTTTTTTAAAAAACAGGCTTTATTTTTTAGAGCAGTTTTAGGCTTATAGATAAATTAAGTGGAAAATACACTCAGTTCTCATATACTCCCTCACCCTGGCAGTTTCCCCTGCTACTAACATCCTGCAACAGTGGCTACATTTGTTAGAATTCATGAGCCAATATCGATACATTGTTTGCTTCATTTGTTAGAATTCATGAGCTCATATTGATACATTGTTATTAACAAAAGTCCATAGTTTACATTAGGGTTGAATCTGTGTTGTACATTCTATGGGTTTTCACATGGATCCACCATTATAGTATCATACAGAATAGTTTCACTGCCCTAACCAACTCCCTTCATTTCTCCCTCACTGTCTCTTCCTATGAACCACTGAACCACTGATCTTTTTACTGTCTCCATAGTTTTGCTTTTCCCAAAATGTCATACAGTTGGAATCATATAATATGTACCTTTTCAAGTTGGCTTCTGTATTAGTCCTTTCTCACGCTGCTAATAAAGACATACCTGAGACTGGGTAATTTATAAAGGAAAGGGGTTTAAAGGACTCACAGTTCCACACGGCTGGGGAGGCCTCACAATCATGGCAGAAAGCAAAGGAGAGGCAAAGGCACATCTTACATGGCACCAGGCAAGAAAGCATGTTCAGGGGAACTCCCATTTATAAAACCATCAGATCTCATGAGAACTTATTCACTATCACGAGAACAGGATGGGGGAAACCGCCTCCATGACTCAATTATCTCCACCTGGTCCCTTCCATGACACGTGGAGATTATGGGAACTACAATTCAAGATAAGATTTGAGTGGGGACACAGCCAAACCATATCAACTTCTTTCACTTAGAAATATGCACTTAAGCACTTTGGGAGATTGAGGCAGGCAGATCATGAGATCAGGAGATTGAGATCATCCTGGCTAACATGGTGAAACCCCGTCTCTACGAAAAAAACAAAAAATTAGTCGGGCATGGTGGCGGGCACCTGTAGTCCTAGCTACTTGGGAGGCTGAGGCAGGAGAACGGCATGAACCTGGAAGGCGGAGCTTGCAGTGAACAGAGTTCGCACCTGTGCACTCCAGCCTGGGTGACAAGAAAGAAAGAAAGAAAGAGAGAGAGAGAGAGAGAGAGGGAGGGAGGGAGGGAGGAGGGAGGGAGGAAGGAAGGTAGGAAGGAAGGAAGGAAGGAAAGAAGGAAGGAAGGAGAGAAGGAGGGAGGGAGGGAGGGAGGGGGGAGGGAGGAAGGAAGGAAGGAAGGAGAGAGGGAGGGAAGGAGGGAGGGAGGGAGGGAAGGAGGGAGGGAGGGAAGGAGGAAGGAAGGAAGGAAGGAAGGGGCACTTAAGATTCTTCCATGTCTTTTCATGGCTCGATAGTTCATTTCTTTTTATTGCTGTATAATATTCCACTGTGTGGTTATACCTCAGTTTGTTTAACCATTCAACCTATTGAAGGATATCTTGGTTGCATCTGAGTTTTCCCAATTATGAATGAAGTTACTATAAACATTCATGGGCAAATTTTTGTGTGGATGTAGGTTTCCAACTCATTTGGATAAATTCTGAGGAGCACATTGCTGAATCCCGTGGTGAGAGTACATTTAGTTTGCATTCCCACCAGAAATGAATGAGAGTTCCATTGCTCCCCATCCTCATCAGCATTTGGTGCTGTTGGTGTCTTGTGTTTAGCCATCCTAATGAGTGTGTAGTGTAGTGCATCACTGTTGAAATGTGCAATTCTCTGATGACATGAGGTTGAGCATCTTTTTGATATCTTCATTTGCTATATATATATATATATTTTTTTTTTTTTTGAGACGGAGTCTTGCTCTGTCGCCCAGGCTGGAGTGCAGTGGCCAGATCTCAGCTCACTGCAAGCTCCGCCTCCCGGGTTTACGCCATTCTCCGGCCTCAGCCTCCCGAGTAGCTGGGACTACAGGCGCCCGCCATCACGCCCGGCTAGTTTTTTGTATTTTTTAGTAGAGACGGGGTTTCACTGTGTTAGCCAGGATGGTCTCGATCTCCTGACCTCGTGATCCGCCCGTCTCGGCCTCCCAAAGTGCTGGGATTACAGGCTTGAGCCACCGCGCCCGGCCCATTTGCTATATTTTAACAAGATGTCTGTTAAGGTCTTTTATCCATTTTTAAATTGGATTGTTTTCTTATTGTTATTTTTAAGAGGTTTTTTGGGGGTGTGTATGTGTGTGCGTGTATTTTAAAAATTTTTTTAGACAGAGTCTCACTGTTGCCCAGGCTGGAGTGCAGTGGTGCGATCTTGGCTCACTGCAACCTCCACCTCCTGCATTCAAGCAATTCTCCTCCCTCAGCCTTCTGACTAGCTGGGATCACAGGTGTGGGATTACAGGGTGTGAGCCCAGCTAATTTTTGTATCTTTAGTAGAGATGGGGTTTCACCATTTTGGCCAGGCTGGTCTTGAACTCCTGACCTCAAGTGATCTGCCTGCCTTGGCCTCCCAAAGTGCTGGGATTACAGGCATGAGCCACCACACCCAGGCTTTTTTTTTTTTTTTTTTTTTCAATTCTTCCTTTAAAAGATCACATTTTTGGTGTTGTATCTAAAAGGTCATTGCCAAACTCAAGGCACCTGATTTTCTTTTTCGTTATCTTCTAGTTTTATTGTCTTGCCTCTTACATTTAGGTCTATGAAGACCTCTTTTTAATTGCAAACCTCAAGTGTGGAACCAGACTATCAACATTTGGAATACCTGAAGTGAAAATAATAAATAATAGTGGAAGGCTGGGGTTGAAAACACAAGCATGGCAGGAGAGATCCAATTCTGTTGGGAAGATGACAAGCTTCTCTTTTACAAGGAGACACCAGGGATTTCTCCCCTAAGGATACACTGCTTCCCTCATCTTTCCTGATTCCTTTCCAGCCACACAGGGAGCTGATCTTATCAGGGGCAGAGGCAGAGACGGACATATTCCTGCTTGGGAGCTATAGGTCTCCATCCTGAGTCATTTCCACCCTTACGAGGAAGGGCAAGTGAATAGATCTGGCCCTACAAGAAAGAAGGAAAATCCATTCTGCTGCTCGGGTTGTAGATGGGGAGCTGAGAAGAAAAGAAAGGGTGAGTGAGAATTTGGAATTATTACTTATTTTCGGTTAATTATTTTCCTGCTGCTGTATTGTGTCTTTGCATCTGATTCCAAGAAAAGGATTGACCCCAAGGTGGAGGTGGGGCATCAATACAGATGACGTCAGTATCACTGCATGACTGCTTTGCTCAGAGCTGGGAGCCAGGAAAGGGATGCTGCCAAGTCTGGCAATGGAGGCTGGTGCCTCACAAGGGGAGTTTTCCTGGTGGATGTGAGTCTTGAGAAAAGCCCTCCTGGGGCTGGGGCTGGGGCTGGGTCTTCTCTTCTCCAAGTCAGTCCCAAACCCTTTTAGGGGAAAACACACCCTCCGTTTGGAATATACTGAGAAGTAGAATTGAAAGGTCTGGGTGAGGGATAGGAGGAAGGATGAATGGAGGAGGGCCAGGGAGGACTCCTGGGTTTCTGGCATGGGTGGATCTCTCCAATGAGGAGGGGAATCCAGGGATCACTGTTTAAATATGCAAAGTCTAGGCCAGGCATGGTGGCTTATACCTGTAATTCTACATTTTGGGAGGCTGAGGCAAGAGGATGGCTTGAGGCCAGGAGTTCAAGACCATGTTGGGCAACAAAGCGAGACCCCATCTGTACTAAAATAAAACAACAACAAAAAAAATTAGCCAAACCTGGTTGCACACACCTATAGTCCCAGCTACTCAGGAGGCTAAGGTGGGAGGATCGCTTGAGCCCAGGAGGTGGAGGCTGCAGTGAGCTATGATTGCATTACTGCACTCTAAACTGGGTAACAGAGCAAGACCCTGTTGCAAAGTAAATACTTAAATAAATAAATGTGCTTAGTCTAAAGTGCCGCTGGGATGTCTGAAAAGCAATGGATGCCTTGTAGAGAGCACACTAAATGGGCACAAGGGTTTTCTGTTTTCTGGGGGGTGCCCAGGGTTCTAGCTGGAAAGGGACAGACATGGAGATAAGTGGCCCCACAAAGACTCTTCTCCTTTTCCAACCTTAGTATTAAAATCCCTCTGATGGTCCAGTGGGCCTTAGGCCAAAGGAAGAAAAGAGTTTATGAAAACCCATTCAAAGAACTAAAAATAACTCGCTCATTTCTCAGCTAGACTGGCTTTGTTCAAGTCTTGGAAAAGGCAAGGGGAAAAAAAAAAACTTGAGAACAAAAATTCCATGGCAACAAGCATCTTCTGTTTATGGCTAGCATCCCGGGGAAATTAAGTGTCTGACTGCTAGAGAATAGAAGTGAAGTCAAAGTCATTGTATCTGTTTACTTTTCTCAGATTGAGGGAACTGAAAGCCTATACCTGTTCTATATCTCCACCAGAAGTAAATACTTCTATTTTTGTTTGACAAGACATAGCCAAATTGTTTCGGGAGTTTTGAATAAAGATGATAACATATCACTATGATTGTTGGATGACAGACTGGCTTCCATAGCACGGATTGCCAAGAAGGGAGGGCAAAATGAAATCAGTTGGTAGGTATAGGTTCTAATTTCTAGTAAAAATCACTATCGTGTTTTCATTTAAACTGTTGACTGTTTTTCCTTTTTTGATTCTCTTTTTAAAATTTATAATTAATTTCAAACCCATAGAGAAAGTAAAGTGAACCATCCTCAATTATCTCTAAATAAGGTAAACATTTTTGTTTTATTTTAATTTATATTCATTTTAGAGATGGGGTCTCTCTATGTTGCCCAGGCTGGACTGCCATGTCTGTTCTCAAGAGGAATCGCACTTCCTTTTTTTTTTCTTTCTTTTTTTGAGGCGGAGTCTCGCTCTGTTGTCCAGGCTGGAGTGCAGCGGTGCGATCTCGGCTCACTGCAACCTCTGAGGCCTCCAGGGTTCCAGTGATTCTCATGCCTCAGCCTCCTGAGTAGATGGGACTACAGGCATGTGTCACCAAGCCCGGCTAATTTTTTGTAGTTTTCATAGAGACAGGGTTTCACTGTGTTAGCCAGGGTAGTCTCGATCTCCTGACCTTATAATCTACACACCTCTGCCTCCTAAAGTGGTGGGATTACAGGAATGAGCCACCGCACCTGGCTGAACAATCACACATCTGATCACCACAGGAGTTTTGACCTGCTGCATTTCCGACCTGTGCTGGTTCACCCCTTCTTAGGCAACCTGGCGGTCCCCTGCTCCTGGGAGGTCACTATATTGATGCCAAACAGCATGCGACAGTGCAGAACTCCTGGACTTCAGTAATCCTTCTGTCTCAGCCTCCAAATAGCTGGGACTGCAGGTGTGCACCACAGTACCCAGTCATACTTATTTTAGAATTTATTTCATGTGTTCTTTTATTCCCAGTTCTTAAAATGCAAATTCTTCACTTGTTGCACACCCTCTCCCACACATTATTTATTACTGGGAATTCAACTTCAGGAAGGGGTTTTCTGAGGGTCTCACATGCTTGACCTGCAAAAGTCAAATAACTGAAGCCCCTGCTGGTGGTTTATTCTCACCCAAGACCCTGGACTCAGCTCTCCTCGCTAACCAGGGCCATCCCCAGGATCTGGCACAGACACCATTTACAGGTGTATATGTCAGAGCTCATCTCTCAGGCCCAGGTCCAGAGAGAAATAATAAGTGCCACAGGTGACCCCAGGTATTTTTGAAGTCATTACCCCCTCCCTGAACTCTGGTGCCTGTCCTGAAACTCCTTTCGCAAATGAAGACATTTACATTTCACGTCTTCTGCATCCTTCTGCCAAGGCCTTTGGCCGATCAATACTTTTAGCTGACAAGACAATATTCCCCACAAGCGAAAGAAATGACTCTCTCACCATAGAGATGAACAGAGGCTTCTTCATAGGTTTACTGGTAATATCAAGTTTCCGTTTTACAGCTTTGAGAAAGCATTTAGAAAACCATGGTTCCTAAGTAGTGTGAACAGAAAAGAACCTATTTGTTATGACAATTTATCCTCCTCTATAGACTCAGAGATAGCCTGACTTTAGCCATACACACCGCACTTTCTTGGCTGCCGCGTGTGGGACCCAGCTAAGAAGGCTAAAGAGATGGGTGACACAGAGGTGGAGGAGGGAAGAACCACTAGAAACCTTGAAGTTGGTGCGAGAGGCAAGATACAAGGAGAAGGAACCAGACCAGCCACCCAGGATTACTGAATGATGACTACAGAAGCCCAGAAAAGGAAGGCACCCGGGAAGCTAGAGGATGGAAGTTGGAAGCTGGGCACAAGGTTGTGGGCAGGTGTGCATGTGTGCGGGTATGCAGTTGTGCAGTTGTGCAGTTGTGCAGGCGTGTAGTTGTGCAGCTATGCAGGTGTGCAAGTGTGCAGTTGAGCAGGTGTGCAAATGCACAAGTGTGTAGATGTGCAATTTTGCAAGTGTGCAGTTGTGCACTTGAGGTGTGCAGGTGTGTAAGTGTGCGGGTGTGCAAGTGTGCAGGTGTGTGAGCATGCAGGTATGCAATTGTGCAAGTGTGCAAGAGTGCAGGTATACAGGTGCGCAGGTGTACAAGGGGGAGCCTGGGAGACAGCCTAACCTCTCCGAGGCCTTGTCATCTGACAAGGCCAAGGTTCCAGCATTGACCAAGAGGTTGCCATCACTGCAGCCACCTTATTGTGGGGGATCCTGGGGATCTGGGACCACAGTTGAATCTCCATCAGCCCTGCTGATGGACTACATTGGCTGAAGGGAAGGTCTGGAGCTAGAAGACATTTCCAGGCTCCGCGATAGAGCAGCCCAGGAAAACTGGAGGCTCCTCAATGAGGAGAAGCAGCCAAGCCCAGCCCTGCCAGGGTCCTGTGCCTGCTCTGCTCAGAGTGCCCCCTCTCAGGGATGCTCTGGTCCTAACCTCTTGGGTCATTTTGGTGAAATGAGAGCTCATTCCTGCAAAGGTCAGGCCAGAAAAGAGAAGGGGAACAAAATTCCAGAGACAGGAACAGTGGTGGAGTGACACAGGGCCCTGTGAGACCCCACCACCTGAAAAGGACTCTGCCTGTTGCCAAATGGCAGGTTGGTAAGCAAGTGATTTCTTGCAAGGTGTCTATAAGTTAAGAGCTAGTGACTGGAAGTGCACCTGACACACACACCCAGCCCAAGATACCTAGAGATGAGGATGTGAGGTGGGGCTTTCATAACACCGGCTGGCTCTGAGCCCTCCAGGTCTAATCGGTTGTCCAAATACCGAACCTGCTCAAATGGCAAGGTTTTCACCTGGGCCAGGGGCCACACGGGGTAAATGCACAGCATGTATCTGCTGTTCATTCTGTTATTCAACGAGCATTTGCAGAGTGCCTTGCAAGGGGCAGCACGGTTCTATTACTCTTTTTATTTTCATTTTTTTAGAGACAGGGTCTCACTCTGTCACCCAGGCTGGAATGCAGTGGTGCGATCATAGCTCACTGCAGCCTCAAACTCCTGGGCTCAAGCAATCCTCTCAACTCAGCCTCCTGAATAGCTGGGACTACAGGTGCATATCACCACTTTTGACTAATTTTTTTCATCTTTTGTAGAGATGAGCTTTCACTATGTTGCCCAGGCTAGTCTCAAACTCCTGACCCCAAGCAACTCTATTGTCTCAGCCTCCCAAAATGCCGGGATTACAGGCATGAGCCACTGCACCAGCAGGGCATGGTTCCGGGAGTCAGTGTGAGTGAGACAGATTAGGCCACAGACCCATCCTCAGGAAGCTCACATTCAGGCAGGAGAGACAATACAATAACAAATAAATAAGACCATTCCAGAGATCCTTCTGAATGCCAAAAAGAAAATAATAAATGTTATTAATAGTGGCATACAAAGTGACATGGGGGTGGGGGGGGGGCAGAGTTGGTGAATGGGAAAAGTGCCTCACACAAGGTGGTTCGGAGCTGTGATCTAAATGACAAGGAGAAGCCAACTGTGAAGATTAGAGAGAAGTTTCCAGGTAGAGTCACAGCCCTTGCAAAGGCCTTGAGGCAGGAAAGGGCTTGAGGAGTTCCAAGGACTGGCAGAGGCCAGGGTGGCTGAAGCCTTAGGGAAGGAGGAGCGGGGAACTAAGAGCTGCCGAGGAGAGGCAGGCCTTGGGCTGTGGCTACAGCTCAAGCCTACTCTGGGTGCAGTGGGAAACCATTAGCCAGGTTCAAACTGGGAGTGACGTGATCAAGTCATCTTTTTAAAATTACTTTTTGTTTTATTATTATATATTTTTAGAGACAGGGTCTCACTTTGCCACCCAGGCTGGAGTGCAGTGATGCAATCATAGCTCACTGCAGCCTCCAACTCCTGGGCTCAACAGATCCTCCCTTCTCAGCCTCCAGCCTACAGACACATGCCACCACACCCGGATAATTAAAACAAAAATTTAAGAGACAGGGTTTCGCTATGTTGCCCAGGCTGGTCTCAAACTCCTGGACTCGAGCGATCCTCCTACCTCAACCTCCCAGGTTGCTGGGACTACAGCTGTGAGTCACTGCGCCTGGCCATCAAATCATCTTTTACGAAGTCCTCTCTGGCTTTGTGTGAAGAGTGGGCTACAGGGGACCAGAGAATGGCAGGACACCGGGTACAGGGCACCAAGTGGGACTCTGTAGCATTAGTCCAGGAGAAAGGGGATGCAGGCTGAGCTAGGATGGGAGGGACAGCTCGCATCCCTCTCCTGGAGTACTTCCCAAACTGATTGAATGGCAGAACCCTTTCACCCTGGTGCTGTCTTCCACCTGTCCCTGCAGCATGGGAAGAAGGAGTTTGCTCTGCTCACTTCAGCTAAATTCTTCTTCACAAAAGCATCTCCTTTGCTGGTCTTGCCTCTGCCAGTTGGTCTAGGCACAAGCCTATGTGCTATGTTTACTTAATTACAGGAGACAATTATTCTGGAATCTTGGGACACTTAGGCACTGCCTTTACCTTTCTTAACATAAGGACTCAGAAAAGAATTTAGAAAATGAACCAACCGCCTAATCAGATTCCTGACCAAATGTCCTGGAGGATGTTAGAAATGGGGATAACCTTTTCTTTCCTTTTCTTTTCTTTTTTGAGACACAGTGGCTCTCTCTCACCCATGCTGGAGTGCAGTGGCGCGATCTTGGTTCACTGCAACCTCTGCCTCCCAGGTTCAAGCGATTCTCATGCCTCGACTTCCTGAGTAGCTGGGATTACAGGCAGCCGCCACCACGCCCGGCTAAATTTTTTGCATTTTTTTTAGTAGAAACGGGGTTTCACGATATTGGCCAGGCTAGTCTCAAACTCCTGACCTCAAGTGATCCACCTGCCTCGGCCTCCCAAAGTGCTGGGATTCCAGACATTAGCCACTGCATCCGGCCAGGATAACATTTTCTGTCCATGAGCAGACCCTTATTTTATCTCTGGGATATCATTAGGATGGGCAAAACTCTGCAAAAGTGACATTAGCACAGAGATTCAATGGTGACTTTAAGTGCAAATTATATACTTTAAAAATACAAGCCATTATTCTAATCAGAGTAATTGCTAATACTATATGTGTGAAGACAAAGGTGAAATTCAAGAGATACAGTTTGCCTGGGTTGGGATCAATTATCAGACCTCACTACATTACAGTGCACTTCTTTTATTACCAGGAGCAATGGATTTTGCACTAAAGATTCTCACTTAAATCCTACTGCTATGCGTCATCTGCAAAACATGACACGAATGTAAGCATCTTAGAAAACACTTACATGTACACATGTAAATAGTGGGAAAATCAACTAAACTGAAATCAGCAAAGTCGTTGCTCTTCAGGGAGTGAACAAAAGGTAGCTCTGCGAACAAAGGTAAATTGGCACCTTCAACAGTGAGGATGGTTTACCGTCCCAAACTGTATGCAGGACTAGTGTTGAATGATGGCACAGGGCCCCACAACCATGGCAGCTCCTCAGATTCTGGCTCCAGGCTCAGATCTGCTGCTGAGCCCGGAAACACATTTTATTTTATTTTATTTTATTTCATTTCATTTCATTTCATTTGTTTTTAATTGAGACATGGTCTCCCTCTATCACACAGGCTGAAGTACAGTGGCACCATCTTACCTCACTGCAACCTCCACCTCCCAGTTTCAAGCAATCCTCCCACCTCAGCCTCCCAAGTAGCTGGGACTACAGGCATGCCTCACCACACCTAGCTAATTTTTTTTTTTTTTTTTTTTTTTTTTTTTTTTTTTTTGGTGGAGACAGGGTCTCACCATGTTGCCCAGGTTGGTCTCAAACTCCTGACTTCAAGTGATCCACCTGCCTCAGCATCCCAAAGTGCTGGGATTACAGGCATGAGCCACTGCGCCCAGCCCCAGGGACACATTTTAGAGCCCATCTGACAGCACACAAAACATATCTCACACTTCCAGATTGACACGGAATTTGAGAGTTAAATCAATTGCCTTAAACTATAATCCTTCAATGTACCATAACTGAAATATCGTGAAACGGGCTGTGCTTGAATGACTGAAGCCTGCTAGAATTTATACGTTAAAACCCAATTATGACAACTGGAAAGGCCTAATACTTCAGCCCCAACCTGTGATATGTACAATCTCTTGTTCTATCAATAAAAGGAGAGGACAAAGGAGGCATGTGAGCATGTGGCACTTGGTTTTTCTGCTTTTTTTTTTCTTTCTTTCTTTTTTTTGGTAGGGTCTTGCTCCTCTGTCGCCCAGGTTAGAGTGCAGTGGTGCAATCATAGCTTACTGCAGCCTCCAACTCCTGGGTTCAAGCAATCCTTCTGCTCAATCTCCTGAGCAGCTGGAATATAGACATTCACCACCTCTGGCTAATTTTTTGATATTTTTGTTTCACCATGTTGCCCAGGCCAGTCTTGACCTGCTGAGCTCAAGCATTGGGATTACAGGTGTAGGCCACCATACCCAGTCAATTTTTACTGTGTTTCTAAGGCCAAATAGGAGATGATGTTTAGGCACAGGACCTAGAAGATATTGTGCACCTAGACAGGCACTTTTCTCTCCACCCAGAAAAAAGAACTCAAGTGAGTTCAGTTCACAGCCTTTCAAGGGAAGGAGGCTGTCGATGCTGTTTGGTTCTTTCTCTGTGCCTCATCTGAGCCAGCTCTTGTTTCTACATCTGTGGCAAAGAGACAGAGTTATCCTCTGAATTCTCTTTCCACATTACTGTTATGACTCTTTGCAAGCATGAGCCTATGACCCATGGGGAGAATGCAACCTCCACTCACACTTTCCAGTGACTGCAAGCAGCATGCCAAGACAGTAGCCTGCTTGAGACTGTGTGTGTGATTTTAGATCTTAAACTCTTGATGATGGCTTTCATTTCTGGGCAAAACTGATGCTTTCCTAAGAATTCCATTAGCTGCAGCACCACAGAGAGATGTTCAACAGATAAAGAGCTGGTCAAAATGGGATAAGGCTTAGCTTGCTGGCTTATCTCACTTCATCCCTCTCCAGGTTTCCTCCTCTATTCCTGGGACCTCAGGTGTGTCCAGGAGCCACAAGGAACTCTCATGGGTTGGCAGGGAGACATAATTTCCCTGGGGAACAGCACAGGGAGACTGTCTATAAGGAGGCACGCAGAGGCTCTGGAGCAGGGACAAGGTTAGTGCTGTCTCGGTCTTGAGCAGGCGCCTTTGCTGTTGAGACTAGGACAGAGGTGGGATTGGACAGAGGTGGCCAAGGGAAGGTGGAGGGGTGATGGCGGGGTGTTCTGGGGCACTGCGTGGGTAGCAGCTTGTGCTCTAGTGCTGAGTAGGGTCAGTCCCAGTGAGACTGGCCTGACTGGAAAGGGAAGAGGGGAGGTATAGAGAAAAATAGTGGGTGCCAAGGCTGGACTTAGGGATTCTCAAAGAACCCCAAGAGAGGGTTAGTAGAAGACAGCCCAAAGACCACTGTCCCTAAGGAAATATTTTGCCGTTGTATAGAATAAGGCTCTAGGGAAACAAGGCTGACAAGGGTGTATTTCAATGGCATGATCACACCCTGACCACAGACAAAGATAACAAGCTAATTCCTAAGAGCTGCAGTTGGAGAAACTGAGGCAGGATCCATGGTCACAGCACGGGATGCTGTGCTGCACTCTACAGCTCTCAGTACCACATGGCCTTCCACCACTGTCAGGCAGCACATGTGTGATTCTGAGCAGGACTGGGGGAAACAGCCTTCCCTACCCCCTCACCCCTGAAACGAGGACTCCCATGCTTCTCTGGGGGAGCCCTGCAGCAGGGTTCAGCAGCTGCCCTGAAGCGGCACCAAGGTCCTAGTGGCTCAGACACACTGCAGCTGGTTCTACCCTGAATCGGAAAACCCAGCTCTGAGGATGACTTGAGCAGCTAAATGAAAGCTTATATCTTGGTCCCAACTTTTCGTCCTGGAAGAATTACCCTGCACATTTCTCGGGCTTCAGAATCTAAAGCTTCTCATTTAAGATCAAATCCAATGACTCCAAACAAATCAAAAACAAAGAAGTCTTCTTTCTGGCTAATAACAATTTTTGCATGCAGGTCTAAAACTTCCTGGGATCTTCTGAATTCAGCCTTCCCCTCCCAGGGCACCAATTCAGCAGGGGCAGGTACAGCTCTGTCAATAGGCTCCAGAGCAAACAGACACCCACAAGACCTAGGAATCAGACAAAAGAAAGGGGGAATGTGGGACACGCAGGGAGTGTTCATGGGACATGGAGGAAGTCCTCAAACCCTTTCTCTCCCGGCAGCTCATTGTCGGTTTTCACCTGGAATATCTTTGGCCCACATCCAGATTAAATGCCAGTTAGAAAGCTCTGCCCGCTCGGCTTTTCTGGGCAGACAGCAACGATGGTGAGCTCTAATCATTTACAAAGGTCACGATCCAGAGCGAGCCCCGGAGCAGTCATTTAAAATTCGATTGATCCCTAGTTGTAGTCGGGGAAAGAAAATGGGCACTTGGACTGTATTGTAATTATGAGGCTTCCAGGCAACCATAAATAGATGTGCAATCTCAGTACTGGAAAATACCTGGAAGAAGAAATTATTACTCTGGCATGGCACGTTGCTAAGAAAGGTTGAAGACAAAATCGCGCATAAAAAAATCAATCATCTTTTAGCTAATTTGCCTCCCTCGCCACTCATCAGGGTTATCACAATTATCAGATGTCTGCTGAATATATTAGGAGGATCTGCTGGCTGAAAATGATCCTCAAGAAAGCAAAGTCTTCAAATTTGGTGGGGACTCTGGAGAGCTGGGATTTGGTACTGGGTGGTCTCCAGGGGCCACGAGCATAAGGGAAGAGCCTTGGGGTGGCTCTCTCAGAACCTCTTGCTGAGGGATAGGTTCCCAGAGTTCTTGAGAGCGTCAACCCTGTGTGGGCACTGCAAATACCATCTCGATGCCCACCTTGCTGGGGAAATCAGTCTGGAAGGAGGAGGGTCTGCTCATTCTGTGAGTGGCAGAAGATCAAGTGGCCAGCACATCCTCTGCTGCTTAGTCCCATGGGGCTGGCCCTGGTATTTGACATTCATAACCTTAACCTTAACCACACCCCCAGGAATGCGTATTACCAGCCCCCTATTCCTGATGGGGAAACTAAGGCACAGCATCAGAAGTGTGCCCAAGATCACCTGGAGGTATGTGGCAGAGCTAAGCCCAGAGCCACCTGGAGGCGGGGACCAGGGGGCCTGGGGACCCCACTTTGTTCCAGGCAGGGCCACACCAGTGCTTTTGGAAGAGCCGAAGGCAGGAGTGCCCACTCTCCAGCTCTGCCTCTGCCTCTCTTCCATGCCCCTGAAGAATCTCTCCCTTCAAATGCTTAGGTACCTGCAAGGCTCTAGGCAAAAACAATGCTTGCTGGATGGCAAATGTTCCCCATGGGAACTGTCAGGCCTTCTGAGTCTACTTCCTGAGCCTGCCACAGTCTGGAGGGCTGGCCCTGGTTCTGTGTCGGGAGGATCTCTGGTGCTCACTCCATGGGGTCACCCCACGTTTTGAGCTGGTGCTTCCAGCACCTTGACATCCCGGAAGCCCCATGACGGCCCCTAGTGGGATCAACAGAGCTCTCCCAGGAATGATGCCAGTTAAATCAAGGTCCCCTTTTATCCACACGGAACGAGCCAACACCAGCCAGCAGTGCCAGACCATGAGCTGGGCCGGGCACTCCCCAGCCAGGTGAGGGTGACAAAGAGGACAGCCCACTTGGGAATCACCTGCTACCACGGAACTAGCATCTAAAGGAGCGTAATATGCTCAAGTCATTCCTTTTAATTTTTTCTTATTTTAAAAAAATAATTGAGATGGGGTCTTGCTGTGTTGCCCGGGCTGGTCTTAAACTCCTGGGCTCAAGCAATCTGCCCTCCTTGTCTTCCCAAAGTGCTGGGATTACAGGCATGAGTCGCCTGTAATCCCAGCCTGCTCATACTGAAGTAATTCTACTTCTACAAATCTCTCCCAGGGAAATAGAATGTAGATAGAGATGGATGCACGGAGATGTTGATCCCAATGTCATTATACAATGGCAAAGAATCTAAGTATTCACCACTGTGGACTGGTCAGATGAAGTAAGGCCTACGAATTGTGTAGATATTACACCACCATTGCAAGGCTTTATATAGAGTTTCTAGTGTTGTGGGAAATATTTATGAAATAAGGCTAAACAACTACCGCAACAAAAAAACAGGAATAAAATTATATAGAACCTTGTGGAGGGTAAGTGAATGGATAACTATGAAGATTACTAGTGATGAGGTTCTACTTTCCTGTCTTTTGATTCTTTTCAAAATTGTCTGAAGTTCAAATCAAAACCACAATGCCTCCTGTCCCTGTGATTTGCCCAGTCCCGCAGCTCCTACTAGATGGAATCACACAGTCTTTGTCCTTCTGTGTCCAGCTCTTGCACGTAGCATGGTGTCTCCAAGATTTGTCCCTGTTGGCCCGCCCACCCCGTCCCTACCTCCATTTAATTCTCATTGAACTCAGGATGGGCAGGGCTATTCCCATTTAACAGTGTGAGAAACTGAGGCTCACAAAGGTTGAGCCAGGACTTGTTCTCGGTTTGACCCTGAGTCCATCTCTTCTGCAGCCGCCGAGACCTGCTGTGTGTGTTCCATAGTTAGACGAGGAAGGAGCCATGGTGGGTGTGCCCTCTACAGTCACATCACCTGTGCTGAGCTGAGTATCTGCACGTCCCTCCACCCCCACTCCTGAGAATAAACAGTCCATTACCCCCATAGCTTTCCTAAGGTCACGAGGGTCTTGGGCAAGACTCCCAGCTTTTCTGGGCAGCTGGGCCCCAGCTGGTTCCTTTCCAGAGCCCGGCTCTGACACCCTGGCCACCCAACTCTCCTCCCCACTCTCAGGGAGGTAGACATGGGCAGACGTACTTGCCCTCACATTGGCCTACTGCCCTCCCTATGTTCTGCCCTCTCTCAGCAGCATCTGGAGGCTCCTGGGAGGTGTCAGACCCAGATGGCTGACCTCCTGTACATGGGGAGGGCTGGGCTGCAGCCCTGGGGCCCCTCGACAGCCACTTTCACCCGAGGTTACCAAAGTGCTGAGCACACTCAGCCAAGGATCCCAGCCGGCCGCCATAGCGAGCAGAACAGCTCCTGTGCAGGTCCCATCAGGAGCCACCTTGAATCTTCCTTCAAACCAGTCCTCCAAAGTGACCTGGTGACACTGGGCCCCAGGGACTCACTGTCCCCAGAAACAGGCCTTCTCCCAGTCCTGGCTGTTTCCACCCATCCTGGGAAGCACCCCGACTCTGAACACTCTATCATAGCCATGGGGTCTTTGTGAAAAGTGTATCTCTAGTAAAGATGTCTTCTCCACAACCGAATCAGAACGGTTAAGTAATGGATGGAGTCCCCTTAAACAAGTATAATACCTGCTAACAATGCTCACCTCACATTACCTGTGAAGTAGGCAATTATCGAGTTTCCACTCTGTTTCCACAACACATTACATTACTACTGAGGCAAATGTACCTTAGAAATGATCATTTCATCTTTCTCTCTCAGGTGTCTCTCTCTCTCTTTTTATTATTATTATTATTATTATTATTATTATTTTAGAGACAGAGTCTCGCACTGTTGCCCCGAGTGGCATGTAGTAGCACGATCACAGCTCACTGCAGCCTTGAACTCCTGGGCTCAAGGGTCCTCCCACCTAAGCCTCCCAAGTAGCTGGACTACAGGTACTTGCCACCGCACCTCGCTAATTTTGTTTTTACTTTTGTAGAGATGGGGACTTCACTGTGTTGCCCAGGCTGGGCTTGAACTCCTGGCCTCAAGTGATCCTCCTGCCTTAGCCTCCCAAAATGCCAGGACTACAAGTGCGCACCACTTTAGTCTGTGATATGACTGCATATCACTTTAGTCCTATAGTGATTAAACCAAAAATCCAGACAGGTGGTCCCTGTGATGCGATGCTGCTTCTTTGCCCCAATCTCTCCTACCGTCCCCAGCTTGGACAGCCACGGGAGTCTCTTCACCAGCCTCCCTGCCTTTCCCCTTGCCCCCTTTGAAACCATCCCTCTCACAAAAGCCAGAGGGACATTTAAAAATGTAAATCAGATCATGTCATCCCTGTTTCAAGAGTTCCAATGGCTTCACACAGTGGTGCATGGTGCCCTGCGTTAGGACCAAAAGCCTCCTGGCCTCGTTCCCCCGCTCACCGTCTCTCTCACTGCTCCAGGCACATGGCTTCCCCTCTCCTCCTTGAACATCTGCCCCAGGCACTTTGCACTGGCACAGCCTCCCCCAGTTCTCTGCCCAGCCAGGTCCTTCTCATCACCCATAAGTTGGCACAATTGTCACCTCCTCCAAGAGGTCTTCCCTAACCAGTCTAGCTGAAGTGGCCATGTGTTATTCTATTGCATCACCCCAATTTATTTCTTCATGTTTCTTATCAGCATCTGAAATCATGTATTTTTTGCTACATGTTTACTCTCCAAGGACAGAGCTTTGTCGTTTTTTTGTTTGTTTGTTTGTTTGTTTTTGAGACTGAGTCTCGCTCTGTCCCCCAGGCTGGAGTACAGTGGCACGATCTTGGCTCACTACAACCTCTGCCTCCCGGGTTGAAGTGATTCTCCTGCCTCAGCCTCCCAAGTAGCTGGGATTATAGGCGCCCACCACCACACTAGGCTAATTTTTGTATTTTTAGTACAGACAGGGTTTTACCATGTTGATCAGGCTGGTCTTGAACTCCTGGTCTCAAGCAATCCGCCCACCTCAGCTTCCCAAAGTGCTGGGATTACAGGCGTGAGCCACCATGCCCAGCCAGCTTTGCCCTTTGTCCTTCTGCTGTGTCCTGGGTCAACCTGCCTGGACCCCCCAGGGGATGCAAATACAACCCACTGCTGACTCTGCGTTGTCTCTCAGTCCCCTGCTCTTGTCACTGGGTTTCTCCCCCAAGGACTTGCCCAAGCCAGAAACTCAGGAGCCTGAAGCAGGTGCAATTTTTTTTTCTTTTTTGTTTTTTTGAGACAAGGTCTCACTCTGTCATCCAGGCTGGAGTGTAGTGGTGCAATCACAGCTCACTGCATCCTCAACCTTCTGAGCCCAAGCAGTCCTCCCACCTCGGCCTCCCAAGTAGCTGGGACCACAGGCACATGCCCCAACAACTGGATAATTTTTGCTTTTATAGAGATGGGGTCTCCCTGTGTTGCCCAGGCTGGTCTCAAACTCCTGAGCTCAAGCAATCCTCCTGCCCCAGCCTCCCAAAGTGCTGGGATGACAGGCATGAGCCACTGTGTCTGGTCTCAGGTGCATTTTGTGTCCCCCGCTTCCTGTCCTTTTGAGAGACAATTTGGAGGTGTGTTTCACATGGAGTCCCCTGCAAGACTGCAGGCTCCAGCACAATCGCCCACCTTTACAGGGGTCTCTTCCCTGCCTTGCTCTCTCTGTGTTCTCTCTGTGGGCTCCCCTCCAACACCTGTAGCTGAGTCTCTGACTGACTTTCCAGGGCCCCCATTGTGATGTTCCCCTAGGTGCTTCCTTCACCAAGCACAACCAGTCAGTCCCCAGTCTGGTGGATTCCACTCATAGGTCTCTCTGACACTGTCTGAATTCATTTTCTATGTCTGCTGTAACTAATTACCACCAACTCAGTGGCTTAAGACAGCAGAAATGGACTCTCTCACAGTTCTGGAGGCCAAAAATTCAGTATCCGTGGGCTGGAACCAACGTGTTGGCAGGCTCTGGAGGAGAATCTGTTCCGTGCCTTTTCCAGTTCCGTATTCCTTGGCTGGTGGCCACATCACTCCTGTCTTTGCTTCCATGGTCACAGCGCCTTCTCCTCTTCTGTCTGCATCAAATCTCCCTCTGCCTCCTTAGAAGGACATGCGTGATTGCATTTAGCACCCATCTGCATAATCCAGGAGACACTCCTCATCTCAAGAGTCTTAACTTAATCACATCTGCAAAGTCCTTTTTTTTTCTTTTTTTCTTTTTTGAGACGGAGTCTCGCTCTGTCACCCAGGCTGGAGTGCAGTGACCTGATCTCTGCTCACTGCAAGCTCCACCTCCCAGGTTCATGCCATTCTCCTGTCTCAGCCTCCCAAGTAGCTGGGACTACAGGTGCCCACCACCAAGCCTGGCTAATTTTTTTTGTATTTTTAGTAGAGACGGGGTTTCACTGTGTTAGCCAGGATGGTCTCGATCTCCTGACCTTGTGATCCACCTGACTTGGCCTCCCAAAGTGCTGGGATTACAGGCATGATCCACCGCACCCAGCTTTTTTTTTTTTTTTTTTTAGAAACAGTCTCACTCCGTCACTCAGGCTGGAGCACAGTGGTGCTATCTTGGCTCACTGTAACTTCCATCTCCCAGGTTCAAGCTATTCTTCTGCCTCAGTCTCCTGAGTAACTGGGATTACAGGCATGCACCACCATGCCCAGCTAATTTTTGTATTTTTAGTAGAGATGGGGTTTCATCATGTTGCTCAGGCTGGTCTCCAACTCCTGACCTCAAGTGATCTACCTGCCTTGGCCTCCCAAAGTGCTGGGATTACAGGCATGAGCCACCACACCCGGCCCTCCTTTTTTTTTTTCTTTACAAGGTAACCTTCATAGATTACAAGGATTAGGACCTGATATCTTTGGGAAGCATTATTCAGCCGCTACATGTCCCACCATCACTCCCCTGCCCCCAACTATCAGGAACGATCTCCTGTTTGGCCCCATCAAATCCCAGCTATAATCAGAGACATCTTTCTGAAGGCAAATCTGCCCTGGTAGCTCCACACTCAAAGCCCTTGCCTGGCTTTCTGCTGCCTGCAGGACATGGAGCCCACCGCCTAGCCAGGCCCCACTCCCTCTCTGCACCAGCCTTTCACACCACAGCTCCCAATGCCTCGAGGGACCAGGAAGGCTCTGCTGCCCCGTGAATGAGCAAGGTGCGGGGCACAGCTCCAGCTGACTGCAATCAGGTGCGAATGCAGATGCAGGAGTTTTAAGAGAACCCAGAAATCCAGGTTTTGTTCGCTTTTAGTTTTAGTGTGAAAACTCTCTGTATTTATATGCTGACAGCTAATTAAAGAAGAAAATGTGACATAGCACAGACCACACAAAGCAGTCTTCTATCTGCCCCTTCGCAACCTCGGCAGGAGCATGTGGCTCCCTTCCGTCACCCATCCTCTGCCTGCTCTCACCCCTTGCCAGAAACACCCCCTGGCCCTGTCCTCTACCCCCTAATATGCCCCTTGCCTAATGAGCCCTAGTTCTCCCTTGTCCTCTGCATGGATGCCATCTTCCTGAAGACTGACCAAGGTATTCTCATGGGCTGACTCCCGTCCCAGCTCACATCACCCCGGAGAGATGGCACCTACCCAGGGTCTCTATCTCCCACAAGACTGGGAGCACCTGCAGGGCAAGGATTTATGCCCCCACCACCTGGTGCATAGAGCGTGCTCAACAGATATTTGCAGAATTATGAATACAGTTCTCTCCTTTAGGAAAACACCAAACATTTTATTTTCAGGGTGTAGCCACAAATTTACCAAATTTGGAAGCAAAAACATGAGTTAAAGTGTTTTGGAATGAGTCCTTAAACTTAGACTTAAGGACGGCTGCAAAAGACCAATAGGAAAGACGAGAGGCTGCCTGCATTTTATGGGCAGAGTCGCTATTCATTGACTGTCAGGGTTTGCTGCTAGCGCATGGAAGGCCCACCAAGACTTCCGCAGTTTGGATATCTGCATCCATTTGCACTCCGCTGCACACCCCCATAAAGAATAGAGTTCAGCAGCACCATTGCTCTTGGGCTTTGGGTTGATAGACTCTTATTCAAGTCTTTTTTTTTTTTTTTTTTTTTTTGATGGAGTGTGGCTCTGTTGCGCAGTTTGGAGTGCAGTGGCACGATCTCGGCTCACTGCAACCTCTGCATCCCAGGTTCAAGTGATTCTCCTAGCTCACCTCCCTGAGTAGCGGGGGCTACAGGCATGCTCCACCACAGCCGGCTAATTTTTGTATTTTTAGTAGAGGTGGGGTTTCACCATGTTGGCCAGCTGGTCTCAAACTCCTGACCTCAAGTGATCCACCCATCTTGGCCTCGCAAAGTGCTGGGATTACGGGCATGAGCCACTGCACCCAGCCAACTCTTACCGAAGTCTATCAACACCATAGTGGCCAACATTAACCATTCTTATGAGTGTAAATGACACTCACTTATCTGCCTTGTGTGCAATACCTTGAACCTACCTGACATTGTAGCATCCCAACCCACCCATTGTAAGGAGGTGAACATTACCACTTTAGGAAAATCAAGCAGCTAGAAGTTTACAACACTGGTAGTCATTATGACTGCAAAGGAATACCACTAAATTTAGAATGCTTCCTGACTCCCCACGCCCCAAAAATTGCACTGGAAGGGTTAATTTTACAATAACCGTCACAAAGGACTGAAGCAGAAGTCCAGCAATTAAAGTATAAAATCAATTAGCATAGAAGCAGAGCCTGGTATAGGTGAATTTGGAGGCACATATTTGACCAAAACAAGCGGGAACAGTTGCTTTGGAAAGAGTTTGAAAACGTTACACTTTCCAAATTGTCTGCCATTAACATGCAGTACCTTTATAATCAAGCAAATGGTGAAATATTTAAGTATCTGGAGAAACAGTTATTCAGTTAGCAGAAGCCTCCCAACAGCCCATGGAGCTGAGGGACTCCAGGAGCAGAAGACGGACACGGCGAGCCTTTGCCCTGCAGGGGGCGCAGCACGGACTTGGGAAGCTAAAGCACCCAGTGTGGCGCTCAGACACCTCCCACCCCAGAGGCAGCTGGTGATGTGAGGACCGTCTGGGGCGGGACCGTAAACATAGCTCCAGGTCCAGAGTGGGATATGGGGGTGGGGGTGTTGGAGAGGGTCTCATGTCTAGGAGTAAATTTTGCGAGGCTTTCAGATGCTTTTTTTTTCCTTTGAGACAGAGTCTTGCTCTGTTGACCAGACTGGCGTGCAGTGGCGCCATCTCGGCTCACTGCAACCTCCGCCTCCCAGACGCAAGCGATTCTCGTACCTCAGCCTCCCGAATAGCTGGGATACAGGCACCCGCCACTACACCTGGCTAATTTTTGTATTTTTTAGTAGAGACAGGGTTTTGTCATGTTGCCCAGGGTGGTCTCAAACCCCGAGCTCAAGAGATCCTCCCACTCAGGCCTCCCAAAGTTCTGGGATTACAGGCGTGCGGCACCGCACCTGGCCATCAGTTGCTATTTTAATACTGCTTTTATTCCACTGTGGGTTTTTTGGGTTTTTTTGTTTTTGTTTTTGTTTTTCCTTTCATCTCTTCACTTTCTTGTAACTCTTGCTACCGAAGCAAATTACTTGCTAAAGAAACACAGCCTGGCACCGAGGCATTCTTTAAATGCAGGGAGACACAGGTTTTAGGCTGAACACCAATCTGAGGTGCACTGGGGCTGTGAGTGATCCTGTCAGTATGTATGTCAGCACGCTGCCTGGCATACATAGGTGATGGCTGAGTGAATCTTGAAGGATTAGCGATGCTACATTTTGGGTATTTGACCTTCCAAACCTCCTGTTGAAATGTAATCCCCAATGCTGGAGGTGGAATTTGAAGGGAGGTGTTTGGTCACGGGGGCGGATCCCTCATGAATAGATTAATGCGCTCCCAGAGGGGTGAGCGAGTTCTCACTCTTCTTAGTTCCCGAAAGAGCTGAGATCATTTGAGGTCAGGAGTTCGAGACCAGCCTGGCCTACTGAAAATACAAAATTTAGCTGGGCATGGTGGCAGGTGCCTGTAATCCCAGCTACTTCCGAGACTAAGGCAGGAGAACCGCTTGAACACAGGAGGCAGAGATTGCAGTGAGCCGAGATCACACTACTGCACTCCAGCCTGGGTGACTGAGCGAGACTCCATCCCAAAAAAAAAAAAAAAAAAAATCTCAAAAAAACCCACAAAAAACTAGCATTTTCCCTCTCTCTCTCCCTTCTTCTCTTGCCCTATGATCTCTGCACACCAGCTTCTCTTTCCCTTCCACCATGGGTGGAAGCTTCTTAAAGTCCTCACTAGAAGCAAATGCTGGCACCATGCTTCTTGTACAAGCTGCAGAACCGTGAGTCAAATAAACCTTTTTTTTTTTTTTTTTTCAAGAGACAGTGTCTTGCTCTGTTGCCCCAGCTGGAGTACAGTAGTGTGATCATAGCTCACTGTAGCTTCCACCTCCCAGGCTCAAGCAATGCTCCTGCCTCAGCCTCCCAACTGACTGAGCCTACAGGTGTGCACCACCATGCCCAGCTAATTTTGTTTTTACTCTTGTAGAGATGGGAGTCTTGCTATGTTGCCCAGGCTGGTCTGGAATTCCTGGCCTGAAGCGATCCTCCTGACTTGGCCTCAAGAAGTGCTGGGATTACAGGCGTGAGCCACCATATCCAGCTCTCTTTTCTTTAAAAAATGACCCAAACTCAGATATTTGTTTATAGCAACGTAAACAGACTAAGACAACAGATTATATCCAAGCTTCTTCTCTAACTGAAAACAGAAAAGCTTAATGCTGGTTGTGACCACCATGGAGACAGAGTAGGGCCTTGACCTCTCTCGACCTTTCCCAGGGAGAAGAGGCTAAGGAGATTATTTGAGGGCTGCTGGCGTCCACTAAGTCAATATTTAGACATCACATGGAGCCTCTCTCTGTGATCTGGAAAGCTCCCGCCACAGACAAGACTTGTCTGAAAAGGAGAAGGTGGTTTCACTCCCATGGAGGTGCCCCCGGGGTCCTTGAGTTAGAACGGGGCCTGGCTCTGTGTCCCCTGGCAGCCTCTTCCTCATGTCTGGTGTAAGCTAGACCAGTCACCACAGCAAAGAGGGACTTGCTTTAAAAAAAAAAAGTGGGAGACACACCATATGAAATTGATGGGGATGCCGCAGTTTGCAACTGCCATTTCACAACCACTTTAGAAAAGGCAGTGTGTTCTGGTGGTAATGAATTCATCATCGTATTCAGCACCACTTGGACGGTGGGTGGGAACGTGGCTGGATTTTCCATTTCCATGGCTGTAAACCAGTAAGCTGTGAAGCAGGAAGTCTCACATAGCTACAAGATGCAACTGCTAGACTCTAGAATAGAAGAGTTTTAATTCACTATTCTGCTGTCTCCTGAGCTGGAAGCTTCCTCGTGGATAGCCCTCACCTCTCACCACTCAGAGACCTCAGAATCTTCCCTCAGGCTGTGCTGGTTCAGGCCCTGGTGAGATCTTGCCTGGTTGGTAAAATAGCCTCTACCATGGCATTGCACAAAACCTTAGAAAATTAATGTGAAAAGCGCCCCTGGCATTGTATAGCTGCAGTCAGCAGAAGTCTCTTTTATACGTTCAGATCCAAACCTGTTTATACTTGGCCCTAAATGCTGCAGTCCTCATTGCCCTGGGCCCTAACGCACACCCTCCAGGCTCATTCTCTGGGTCAGAACCTTAGTGAGTCCTTGCAGTCCCTGGACATACCATGCACATTCACCTGGCCTTGCTCTTGAACTTGCTGCTGTTTGTCCAGAGAACCCTTGCCCTCCATTCCGGTCTAATAAGCTCCTATTCATTCTGTAAAACTCAATGCCAGTGCCACATTTCTCCACGATGCTCCCTGCTCCTGGCTGTCGCTTTCACACAACAATGAGCTCTCTACCTCTGCAAATATGCATTGCTTCTGCCTGGCTCTTGCAAGCTTCTTACAGGCAGGAGATGGTGTCTTTTTCACCTTTGTATCCCTGGTTATTTGCACTGACTCTAGCAAAGGGCAGGTGCCAGATCATGTCAGAGGAGCTGAACTAAGTGTTTGTAAGTACTGCATGAGGGCCTGTGGTTACACCCTGGATCTTCAGTAAAATTCTCAAGGTCGAACAGGTTGAGGCTCTAACAGAGGTAGCTGCTTTTGCCTGTGAGATTTCTGGCAGGTCAGTATCTATCCACCATCACCCTCCCCTCTTTTTTTTTTTTTTTTTTTTTTTTTGACAAAGTCTTGCTCTATTGCCCAGGCTGTAGTGCAGTGGTGCAATCTCAGCTCACTGAAACTACTGCCTTCTGGGTTCAAGTCATCCTCCCACTTCAGCCTCCTGAGTAGCTGGGACTACAGGCATGTGCCACCACAGCCAGCTAATATTTTTATTTTTAGTAGAGACGGGGTTTTTATTGGCCAGGCTGGTTTTCAACTCCTGACCTCAGGTGATCCGCTTGCCTCAGCCTCCCAAAGTGCTGGGATTATAGGTGTGAGTCACTGCGCCTGGCGGCCTCCCCTCTTTACTCCCTATGTCTGCTAGTTCCTGCACTCAGAGCTGGAACTGTGCAGAGGGCAAATGTGTCAAAGAAACCCCGCACACTCCTGCCTCCTCCTAAGGTGTCCCACAGACCTGCCTGGGCTCCTGCTGAGCCAAAAAGTTCATTTGAGGCGCCCAGACATTGACCTCTCTGCCCATCCAGCCACAGCTCAACAGTGCACACACTAAGTACTTCTGCACCCAGAAGCATGCCCAGGTCACATTTGGAGGCTGGAATGGCAGCCCTTTGGGACTTGACCCTATCTCCCTGCTTTTGCAGCCATCTCTCCTCTCATTCACCCATTCTCTGGCCTTCCTAAGCCACTCACACTCCGGAATGGACCATGCATTCCCACCGACTGTACCCCCATCCTGCAAGGCCTTCTGTACCTGGCAAGCTCTGCCCATTCCCCAGGAGCCCTCACAAATGTCCCTCCCTCTCTGACTCCTGTCCTGACTCCCCTCCCCTGTCCTGGCACAAGGGCATTGGAGCACTCACCACTGTATGCTAGTGATTTGCTGCTTCTCCTTTGCACAGGTCTCATAAAGCCCTGAAGACAGGAATGGTCTCTGTGTCCTGGGTTTCCCTCCAGCCTCTGTGTCCTGGGTTTCCCTACAAGCTGGGGCGGTGTTCTGCGTGCAGCCAGTGCTTCATGTGTGCTCCTGGGCACCAAATGAGATGCTCAGAATGGTGGAAAGAACATTCTAGAAAACAGCTACTCTGGTCCATCCATACCCTTCCCAGGAAGAGAAGATATTAATATAAAATCTTTTCCTTTCTCTAAAGAAATATTTGCAAATCTTTTGCCAGAGTCTCTGTGAGTGAGCATGTACAATTACTGCAAATTGCAATGAATGAGCAAAAAGGTTAATTTTCACTCCCCTGTCTGATAACAAGGTTATTTAAGCAGACTCCTCAGCAGAGACCCTCAGACCACCAGGCTGAGCCCCTCAGCATTTTGTTTGTTTGTTTTTAATGGGAAAACCACATGTTTAAGGACTATCCTTCTTTTCACCAATGAGAAATCTTGAGTCTTTTCCTAGTCCTGTTTCATTAAAACACTTTATGTTAATCAAACAGTTGGAGAGAAAGCCGCTGTAACTTATTTAACTGCAACACTTAATTTTAATCAAGTAGTTGGGGAGAAAGACACTGAAACTATTTCCAAAGTATCCTATACAGATAGGACAGAAGGTAACATGCTGTTTAGAGGCACTACTGCTTCTGTGACTGGGTCCGTAGTCTGATACAGCCAAAATATTATTTTTTTAAATTAAGTTTTTTTTTAAAAAGACAATACATCTGAAGCCTCAATTCCAAAAAGTGGGGATCTCTATTACAAAAGAATATCTCAATCAAAGTTACCTGCTGTGCCCTTTCTCTTCCGGAGCACACAGGTCCCTGGGGGAAGCTGGGGAGAAGGAGCTTGTTCCAGAGAGCGCCTCTGAGGCCTGGCTTCCAGAAGCTTCCCCCTCCCTCCTTGCAAGTGAACAACAAACCACCGGACCAGGCTCCAGCAGCTAAAATAAAACAGCTGTGTTTCTCACTCAACACCCTCTTTTACCAGATGAAGGGCACTGATTCACGGAAAGAAGACAAATATTTCAGGCCATTTTTTCAGACACTGACAAGGAGTAAATTAGGAAATCATGTAAGTACAATGCGCGCGTCATCGCTTCCTATTGATCACATGTAATTTACATCTTACAAAGATGTGAATTCTTGCATTCTCACTCCACAAGGAAAATCTCGATGATTTATTCATTTCAAATGAAAAATAGAAGGTAGATGAGAAGAATGACTTCACAGACTGCATCGTTCTCGGGGCACTGGTGCGAGGCTTTCTCATACACTGCCCGAAGGGCTCCGTGTGCAAGTCCCTCTAATTAACAAGGTGAATCACGCTGTAGCTCTCTAATTAGTGAGCCTGACAAGCCAGCGGAAACAGCCAGGCAGACTGGTATACATCGCTGGCCGACAAAGGCACGGCACATTCCAAGTGAAAAATGCAGATTTCTCCGAAATAACTATGAAAAGTAAGATGGTTGGGGAAAAATAAAAAGACCCACCTAATTTTGATTCTCATGTTTCATGTGCAGTTTTCATTTGCTTTCATGGGTAACTAGCTCCTTGGTAAGATGAGGTTTGCCTACGCTGTTTGTACAACATTTCCAGGGAAACCATCCTTTAAAACCCAGGCATTTTTAATGTTATTTTATTGTGGTAAGAGCACCTAACATGAGATCTACCCTCTTAACACATTTTTTAAATGGACAATACAAAATGTTTTACTACAGGCACAATGTTGCAAAGCAGAGCTGTAGAGTTTATTCATCTTGCTTAGCTAAAACTTTGTGCTGCTCATGCCTGTAATTCCAGCATTTTGGGAGGCTGAGGCAGGAGGACCGCTTGAGGCCAGGAGTTCGAGACCAGCCTCAGTAAGATAGAAAGACCCTGTCTCTACAAATAAAATACAATAATTAGCTGAGTGTGACTGCATGCACATGTAGTCCCAGTTACTTGGGAGGCTGAGGCAGGAGGATCGCTTGAGCCTAGGAGATGGAGGGTGCAGTGAGCTACGATTGTGCCACTGCACTCCAGCCTGGGAGACAGAGTGAGACTCTGTCTCAAACAAACAACTTTGTGCCTGTTGATTAGTAACTGCCTGTTTCTCCCTCCTCTCAGGCCTAGAAACCACCCCTCCACATTTTGATTCTATGAATTTGACAATTTTAGATACCTCATACAAGTGAAATTATGAAGTATTTGTCTTTCTGAAAACACAGGCATTTTGGCTTGATATAAGAATCAGTGTCTCAGATGGAAATTCATGATCTTCTGTGTGTATTTTTGTCCAATATGCAGTGCCTTCTAGAAATATTTCTACTTCTGCCAAAACCAGAGCTGTCTCATGTCAAACCCCTTTGTGATTTACTCAGTGCCATTCAGTCCCACAGTACAGCCTACAAGGAGCCCTCAAAAGGCAGGAACAGGTAGAAACTTCTACTCTCCAAAGAGAGGTCGTACCCATGGTTCCTGAGTCATGGATCCCACTGGAGACAGCCCTGGTGCACTGGCCATTTGACCTGGTTTTACCTGTCTTTGCTCATCTGCCGACCAGAGGCTCTCCTTCTGTATTAGTCAGGGTTCTCTAGAGAGACATGATTAATAGGATATATACATATGGGAGTTGATTAGGTAGTATTAATTTTCTCTGTGTATATGGGAGTGTATTCGGTAGTATTAGCTCACATGATCACAAGGTCCCACAATAGGCTGTCTGCAAAGTGAGCAGCAAGGAAGCCAGTCCAAGTCCCCAAGCTGAAGAACTTGAAGTCTGATGTTCGAGGGCAGGAAGCATCCAGCACGGGAGAAAGATGTAGTCTAGGAGGCTAGGCCAGTCTACTCTTTTCACGTTCTTCTGCCGGCTTTTATCTTAGCAGCACTGGCAGCTGATTAGATGGTGCCCACCCAAATTGAGGGTGGGTCTGCCTTTCCCAGCCCACTGACTCAAATGTTAATCTCCTTTGGCAACATCCTCACAGACACACCCAGGATCAGTAGTTTGCACCCTTCAATCCAATCAAGTTGGCACTCACTATTAACCATGACACCTTCCATGATCATTAGTTAGGCTTTCTGAGTGGGCCCAGCAGCTTGGGAAGTGTCCTGGGGGCAGCTGCCAGGTGACCTCTGATATGGTTTGGCTCTGTGTCCCCACCCAAATCTCATCTCAAATAGTAATCCCCACATGTCGAGGGAGGGATCTGGTGGGAGGTGACTGGATCATGGGGGCAGTTTCCCCCATGCTGTTCTCATAATACTGAGTGAGTTCTCACGAGAGAGCTGATGGTTTCTAAGTGGCAGTTTCCCCTGCACTCTCTCTCTCTCCTGCCGCCATGTGAAGAAGGTCCTTGCTTTGCCTTCACCTTCTACCATGATTGTAAGTTTCCTGAGGCCTCCCCAGCCATGCAGAATTGTGAGTCAATTAAACTTTTTTCCTTTACTAACTACCCAGTCTCAGATAGTATCTTTTTTTTTTGAAATGGAGTCTCACTCTGTTGCCCAGGCTGGAGTGTAGCAATCTTTTCTCACTACAACCCCCGATTCCCAAGTTCAAGAAATTCTCATGCCTCAGCCTCCTGAGTAGCTGGGATTGCAAGCATTAGCCACCACACCTGGCTAAATTTTGTATTATTAATAGAGGCAGGGATTCACCATGTTGGCCAGGCTGTTCTTGAACTCCTGACCTCAAGTGATCTGCCTGCCTTGGCCTCCCAAAGTGCTGGGATTACAGATGTGAGCCACTGCACCCGGCCATTGGTAGTATCTTTACAGCAATGTGAAAACGGACTAATGTAAGCTCTCTCCCTGCATCAGCCAAGTTTCATAGGTGTGGCCTGTAGTCACCCACAGCACAGGGATGTGCTAAGAGCTCACCACAGCCCATGACAGTGGGGACACCACCATTCACGTTCACCTCCTGGTCAATTACTCCAGAGGACATGGCCACAGCTGCTCCCTTGCAGGCTGGTAGGCTTGACCTCACTGAGAACTGGGAATGACCTCTATGTCCTTTACATTCCAGCAGCTTCCAGTGGAGCTTGGAAGGTATTTTCTTTTAGCATTGGAGACCAGTTGCTCAATGGATGCAAAAAAAAAAAAAAAAAAAAAAACCTTGTGAAGGGAGGACTTAGAATCAGATTCAATGCACTTCTATATTGAACCCTCCATGCCAGATATCATGCTGGGAATTTTCTCTGGAGTAGGCATTGATGTTGCTACTGTTTTATAGGCAGAGACACTAGGTGTTGGGAGGGGTTAAAACTGTGCCCAGAGCAGTTAGGAAATGAAGAGAAGAGAAGCAGAACATGAACTCTGGGTTTAGAACCCAGTCTGCACCCGCACCTCGTTCTTTGTTCTAAGACTCATGTTCCCTGGCTCTAGACTTACAAACCGTAGGTTGTCACTTCGTAAAATGTACTGCTCTTCTCAGCCAAGACCAGTCACAGCAGCGCATTCTAATGCCGGTGAGCAACTCAGCAGTTCTTTGCAATGAATGGTCTTCCTGCCTCTCTCTGGGGAGAAATAGGAATGACAGGTTTAGAAATGTGGGGATCCTTTTAAGGACAGCCTTATCCCTGCACCATGACTCTCCCTGAAAGACTGGAACTCCAAAACGTTACGTGAAAGAGATCTGAGAACCATCACCAAGGAGAGGACCAGTCAAAAGAAGAAGCCAAAGGGAAGCTATGGCCACATAGGAGGCCACATTTGCTCCCACTCTGCCCCCACCTGGGGCTCTGCCCTCCTGCTGCAGGCCATGCGGCTCCCAGGTTTAAATTTTCTATGAGATTTTCTCTGCATCCAAGCGAGATCGCCATACACCTTCTCTTCCCTCAAACTCTCCATTCAGAATCATACAGTATCTCATCTTCAGCACAAACTTAACATTTAAGAGTCTCCAGGCCAGGTGTGGTGGCTCACACCTGTAATCCCAGCACTTTGGGAGGCCAAGACAGGAGGATTGCTTGAGGCCAGGAGTTTAAGACCAACCTGGGCAACATGGCAAAACCCCATCTCTACACAAAATACAAAAATTAGTCAGGCGTGGTGGTCCACACCTGTAGTCTCAGCTACTTGGGAGGCTGAGGTGGGAGGATTGCTTGAGCCTGGGAGGTTGAGGCTGCAGTGAGCTGTGACAGCACCAGTGCACTCCAGTCTGGGTGACAGGAGTGAGACCTCATCTCAAAATAAATAAAATAAAAGTTTCCAAGCCAGAGGAGGTGGCTCACACATGTAATCCCAGCATTTTTTGAGACTGAGGTGGGAGGATTGCTTGAGGCCAGGAGTTCGAGACAACCTAGTGAGAATTTGTCTCTACAAAAAAATTAAAAAATTAGTTGGGCATGGTGGCATGCACATGTAGTTCTAGCTACTTGGGAGGCTGAGACAGGAGGATTGCTTGAGACCAGGAGGTTGAGGCTGCAGTGAGCCATGATCACACCACTGCACTCCAGCTGGGGAAATGGAGCAAGACCCTGTCTCAAGAAAAAAAAGTTTCCAGCACACACTGGCCCACAAGAGCAGCTGTCACTGAGGGGAGATCAAGGACAAGAATGTCACCCGTGTTTCTCCGTAGTCTTCACACACTTGCTCCACCAGCTCTGCCTGCAGAAGCCTTCCTGGCCCACCTCCACTGTCCAGTCTTCCGTGAAGCTGTCCCTGGTCACCCTTACTGCCAACTCCCTGACAGAGTAACTTCTCCTTCCTCTGGATACTGTAGGTTTTCAATGGCTCTTTCTTGAGACATTTACCATTTTCAGTGGCTCTTTCTTTAGACATTTACCACATTGGCTTTATACTGCTGTATTAGTCTGTTCTCACACAGCTGAAAAAGACATACCTGAGACTGGGTAAATTATAAAGAAAAAGAGGTTTAATGTTCTCACAGTTCCACGTGGCTGGAGAGGCCTCACAATCATGGCAGAAGGCAAAAGGCATGTCTTACATGGCGGCAGACAAGAGAGAATGAGGGCCAAGTGAAAAGGGTTTCCCCTTATAAAACCATCAGATCTCGTGAGACTTATTCACTACCAGGAGAATGGCATAGGAGAAACTGCCCCCATGAATCAATTATTGCCCACAGGGTCCCTCCCACAACACATAGGAATTATAGGAGCTACAATTCAAGATGAGATTTGAGTGGAGACACAACCAAACCACATAAACCATCTTCCGTGTAATTGAACAAAGATGTACTTTCAGACAGTCACATCTGGGCTGAGATTCTACCTCTGTCCATTTCTAGCTATGGGACCTTAGTTACAGCCTTGGGTTTCTGCTTTCTTATCTGGAAAAAGTAGAAGTAGCCCTCCTACCTGGAAAAGTTAGGAAAAGGATTAAATGAGAAAAAGCTATGAACTGGCTTCATGTGATGTCTGGCAGAGAGGTGGGTGCTAAAGAATAATTTAACATCAATTTTTTTCCTTATTTCTTTCCTTCCTTCCTTTCTCTTTATTTTGAGATAAGGCCCCTCTCCTTGTCACCCAGGCTGGAGTGCAGTGGCTCCATCACAGTTCTTTGCAGCCTCGTACTCCTGAGCTTAAACGATCTTCCCACCTCAGCCTCCCAAGTAACTGGGACTACAGGCATGTGCTACCACGCCCAGCTAATTTTTTTCTATGGGGTCTCTCCGTGTTGTCCAGGCTGGTCTCAAACTCCTGGGCTCAAGCGGTGCCCCGTCCTCGGCCTCCCAAAGTGCTGGGATTACAGGCTTAAGTCACCACACCCAGCTAAATATTAATTTCATTTTTGGAATTGCATGGTGATATGGTTTCACTGTTGCCCACCCAAATCTCATCTTGAATTGTAGCTCCCACAATTCCCACGTGTAGTGAGACGAACCTGGTGGGAGGTAATTGAATCATGGGGCTGGTCTTTCTCCTGCTGTTCTTGTGATAGAGAACAAGTCTCACAAGATCTGATGGTATTATAAGGGGGAGTTTCCCTGAACAAATTCTCTCTTGTCTGCCACCATGTAAGATGTGCCTTTTGCCTTCTGCCATGATTGTGAGGCCTCCCCAACCACATGGAACTGTGAGTCCATTAACTTTATAAATTACCCAGTCTCACATATGTCTTTATCACCAGTGTGAAAATGTACTAATACACATGGTGTAACGAAAAGGTGATATATTGAAACTTCAATTATGTCCGATACCAAACCCGTGTCAGTCATCAACCAGCTATTGACCTAGTACAGGACAGTAAGCCCATCTGAGCCTCAGCTTTCTCATCCAGAAATAGGGCTAACCATACCCAATCCACAGGTGTGCATTCCTGAAGTAGCAGGTGCCAGAGCCTTTAGCACAGGGGATATCCAATAAATGTCAGTCAGAAGCAAGGACTTTGGGCCTAGTGCCATGGCTCACGCCTGTCATCCCAGCACTTTGGGAGGCCGAGGTAGGCGGATCATGTGTGGTCAGGAGTTCGAGACCAGCCTGGCCAACATGGTGAAACCCCATCTCTACTGAAAATACAAAAATTAGCCTGGCGTGATGGCAGGCACCTGTAGCCCCAGCTACTCAGGAGGCTGAAGCAGAAGAATCATTTGAACCTGGGAGGTGGAGGCTGCAATAAGCAGAGATTGCACCACTGCACTCCAGCCTGGGTGATAGAGCAAGACCCTGTCTCAATAAATAAATAAATAAATAATAAATAAATAAATAAATAAATAAGCAAGCACAAGATAATACTCAATCAACCTGCTGCAGAATATCTGTCCTTGCAGGTAGAAATTCCCCAGGGCCTAAAAGTCACCTCAGACCATGCCAACTCTGCCCAGGGACAGTTCACATTCTTAGGACAGTGGTTTTCTGGTGCTGTTAGGGACCAGGTCAGTTGCAGTCAACCTCTTGCATGCAGCATTCCCTGGTAGAAAGTCTGGCATGGGGTGTGTTTGTTTCCTAGGGCTGGAGTCCCACAGACTGGGCAACTTGAACAACAGAAGGTATTGCCTCATGGTTTGGCTCCTTGTAGGCAGCTGCAAGTCCAAGACCAAGTTGTCAGCAGGATGGGTTCCTTCTGAGCGCTGTGAGAAAGATCTTGCATGCCTGTCTTCTTGCTCTTGGTAGCCTCAGGTGTTCTGTGGCTTGTAGATGGCTTTCTTCCTGGTCTTTAAGTGGTCTTCCCTGTGTACCTAACTGTCTTCATGTCCAAATTTCCCCTTTGTCTTTCTTTCTTTCTTTTTTCTCTTTTTTTTTTTTTTTTTTTTTTTTGAGACAGAGTCTTGCTCTGCCACCCAGGCTGAAGTGCAGTGGCCAGATCTCAGCTCACTGCAAGCTCCGCCTCCAGGGTTTACGCCATTCTCCTGCCTCAGCCTCCCGAGTAGCTGGGACTACAGGCGCCCACCTCGTCGCCCGGCTAGTTTTTTGTATTTTTAAGTAGAGACAGGGTTTCACCGTATTAGCCAGGATGGTCTGGATCTCCTGACCTCGTGATCCGCCCGTCTCGGCCTCCCAAAGTGCTGGGATTACAGGCTTGAGCCACCGCGCCCGGCCCCTCTTTTTCTCTTAAAGACAGGCTCTCACTCTGTCACCCAGGCTGGAGTACAGTGGTGTGATCAAAGCTCACTGTAGCCTCAAGCTCCTAGGCTCAAGTGATCCTCCTACCCCAGCCTCCCAAGTAGCTGGGACTGCAGGTGCATGCCACCTTGTCTGGCTAATTTTATTTTTATTTTTTTGTAGAGACAGGGTGTTGCTGTGTTGCCCAGGCTGTCCTAGATTGCTGGGCTCAAGCAATCTTCCTTCCTCAGCCTCCCCAAATGCTGGGGTTACAGGCATGAGCTCCAGCGCCTGGCCAAAATCCCCCCTTTCTATAAGGACAGCAATCAAATTGACTTAGGACCCACCCTAATGAACTCATCTTAACTTGATCATCTGTAAAGATCCTATTTCCAAACAAGGTCACCTTCAAAATATATTCTTTTGGAAGACAGTATCTTTTGGAAGACATAGTTCAACCCATAATACAAGAAAAACTCTGCCCATAGTCATTTGTTTACAAGCAAACTCTCCAAGGTTCTGGCTGGGCAGGGAGCTGCCCTGCTCAGAGAGACCAAAGCCTGTGGCTGGTGTGCTGTCACCACTCACCCACCCTCCTCCTCTCTGATTTCTCCACACACACAATAAAAAATAGGCTTGGTCCATGATCAATAACACACATCTCTATTTAAATAAATGATCTCGGAATAAGAAAGTATTCATTGCATTGATGTGCTCCAAGTTAGAAAACCACTTTAAAATCAGCATTCAAAATGGGGAGTGGAGACTTTGGAAATAAATAACTGCAAATTTCTTACTAAACAGGAAATGATCCCCGAATCTAACCTCTGTTTACTCCATGTCTTAATAAGAGGGAACATTTTGATCTTTACCATTTTGCTGAATACAATTAGCACCTTATTCCCGCTTTGAAGTTCAGACTAATTTCCCGTTTCTACAGCTGACACCTCCCTCAGCCTTGTTGACTTGTCTGACACATTCACCAGATACTAGGAGGACTGCCAAAGAGGGATTTGCTACCCTTACCTTTTGGGTACAGTAATAGGTTTTTCATGAGGCTTGACATGTGTTTAGAATCTTTGGCAAAAAAAGAGAGGTGAAAAGTGCTCAAAGTAGAATTATCGCTAGTTTTAATTAATTTTTTTTTTTTTTTTTGAGATGGAGTCTCGCTCTGTCACCCAGGCTGGAGTACAGTGGCACAATGTCACCTCACTGCAGCGTCCACCTCCTGGGTTCAAGCAATTCTCATGCCTCAGCCTCCTGAGTAGCTGGGATTACAGACGTGCACGACCATGCCCGGCTACTTTTTGTGTTTTTAGTAGAGACAGGGTTTTCCCATGTTGGCCAGGCTTTTCCCGAACTCCTGACCTCAAGTGATCCACCTGCCTCAGCCTCCCAAAGTGGTATGATTACAGACATAAGCCACCACACTCAGCTAAAAAGGAATATCTTAAGATCCCACAGATATTGGTACATTTGAAGGTTTAAAAAAAGTGTGTCTGTGATATTTGTGTGGAACAGCAAAAACTGCATGGAAGATAAAGATCCCTTCATCCTGCCCCAAATAAAGAATTCTATGACCAAGACAAAAGATTCGGAGCTAAGCATTAGCCTCAGCAATGAGAATTGAGAATCCAGGGGGATTCCACTTGCGAAGGGGCCAACAAAGCACTCTGAAATCAACCAAAAGGCCTGGGCAAAGGTTAAGAGAACGGGGCTTGCGAGTCACGCAGCCCTGGATGTGAACTCCAGCGTCTGCCTTCCCCAATTAGTGCTCCCTAATTACTTTCATCTTCAGTTTTCTCATCTGCAAAATGGGACTAATGATAGTGCTAGTGGAGGAATTAAATGAGGCAGTGCATCTGGAGTGCTCAGTGTGGTTGCCTGGCCCACGGTAAATGTGCAAAAGTCTTTGGTCACCATCAATTGCATCATGAAAGATATTAATATGTTCTGTTTGTCTATAATAGTCAAAGTCAACCTCAGTGAACAAATCCCAGGACACTGGCCTGGGCCTTGCTCTCTGGCTGTGGGGCCCAAGACTCAGGCCAGCAGGGCCTTGTCTCTGTGTGAATGTTTTCATTTTTTTTTTTTTTTTAGAGGGGATTTCACTCTGTCACCCAGGCTGGAGTGCAGTGGCATGATCTTGGCTCACTGCAACCTCTACCTCGTGAGTTCAAGTGATCCTCCCACCTCCCAAGTAGCTGGGATTACAGGTACCCACCACCACACCTGGCTAATTTTTATATTTGTATGGAGACAGTGTTTCACCATGTTGCCCAGGGTGGTCTTGAACTCCTGAGCTTAAGTGATCTGCATGCCTCGGCCTCCCGAAGTGCTGGGATTACAGGTGTGAGCCAACATGCCTGGCCAATTTTTTAAATTAATTTATTTTATATATGCATTTTTAGAGACAGGGTCTTGCTCTGTCACCCAGGATGGAGTGCAACCGCACAATCATGGCTCACTGCAGCCTCCAACTCCTGAGCTCAAGCAATCCTCCTGCCTCAGCCTCCCAAAGTGTTGGGATTACTGACATGAGCCACCAGCCACTGTGTGAACTTTTACACCTTCTCTGTCTTTCCTGCTTCTCTGACTTTCTCATATCCCTCCATTCTGTTATATAAATATTACATTCCTACCCACATCTCCATTGCATGTGTAATAGTCAAGTCAAAATGAACAGGTCTGAGGCCAAGCCCCTGAAAATTTTCTCTATAACCTTCTTTGCTCACAGCTTCTCCATTTCAGTTAAAGGCAGCTCTCTTTTCAGCTGGAAAAGCTTGGAGCCACTCTCAACTCTTCTTTACCTCACACTCCATGTCCATCAACAAACACCGTCCACTTGGCCTTCAAAATATATCCAGAATTCTGTCCGGCCATTGTGGCTCACGCCTGTAATCCCAGCACATTGGGAGGCCCAGGTAGGTGGATCACTTGAGATCAGGAGTTCGAGACCAGCCTGCCCAACATGGTGAAACCCCATCTCTACTGAAAATACAAAAATTAGCCAGGTGTGGTGACACGCGCCTGTAGTCCCAGCTACTCAGGAGGCTGAGGCAGGAGAATATTTGCTTGAATGTGGGGGGCGGAGGTTGCAGTGAGCCAAGATTGCACCATTTGCACTCCAGCCTGGGTGACAGAGTGAGACTCCATCTCAAAGCAAAACAAAACAAAAATCCAGAATTTGACCTCTTCTCCCTCCACCGCACCACTTCCACCAAGTGCAAGCTGCCATCTTCTGCCCCCAGGTAAGTGCAGTGGCCCCTGATCAGCCTCTCAGCTTCTACCCTGACCTCTATGGTCTGTTCTCCACTAAGTAGCCTAAACAGGCTGGTGATCAGTTGGGTCAGGTCTTGACCGCCCTATGACTCAGACCCCTCCAGTGATTCCCCATCCTACTCAGAGAAAAATCTGTCCATGTCCGAGTCTTAGACATGTTTTTAATGTTATTGTTTTCAGTTCTCTGCTGTGTTTTGTGAGAGGTGGCTTGGACTGAATGGCAGTGGTAAGGATGGAGAGGGGATGAAACAGGGAAAGGGGGGGAAAAAGCATGCAATCACATCTAACACAAATTTTCATTAGTTTTTCCACCACTTCTTAGCTTAGAAAGTCTCCCCTTCCCTAGAGGTTTGATGCATAGTCAGTTAAAATTTTCATGTGCTTCTTTCTTATAGAGTGAACTTTTGTTTTTGGTTTTGTTTTTGTTTTTTTGCCTGCTGTTATCACCCCTAAGCTGCAAAGATCTTAGGAACTTTTGCTTCTGTTGAACCAAATGGCTTTGGAGAGGACAGGAGAGCAAGTGATCTGCTTGCCTCAGCCTCCCAAAGTGCTGGGATTACAGCTATGAGCCACCGTGTCTGGCGGCTTCTCTTAAATATTCATATTCTATATTCAAGGAACATGAACTTTGGCACCACAGGTTCAGCAACCCTCATCAGATGTCCTTGAAGCTTTGCCTTGTCTGTTCCAGGCCTGCCACGAGAGCTGTCCTCCCTCAGTATCTGCCAAATGCAAGTCGCCCCTCAGCTAGTGCTCTCAGCTTGGTCCTTGATGGCACGCCAGCCCGGGACAACTGGTAACAGCCAGACCTGCATCCCTTTGGTGGGCCAGCATCACTCAGACCCCACTTGGGAGAGTTCAGGTGACTCTCTCTTGCCCACCCATTCTTGGCCTTCTCCACAACCCAGTGAAACCAGCCTGACATCTCACACCTGTGAAGGGCTTGGTATCCTTTCCAAGCCTAGTTTCCTGTGCTCTGTGACCTCCAGATTACGGATAAAGATGTCCAACAAGGGTGACTCTCCTGTAGTTCCAAAGAATCTAACATCAGTAAGGTTTCAGATCATTCATCTCTATCCTGACGTTTCTTTCAGCCCTCTGTGCACACATTCCAAGACATCATCCCCCACCCACAATGGAGCTACCTTTTTATTTATTTATTTATTTTTTGATACAGAGTCTCGCTGTCTTCCAGGCTGGAGTGTAGTGGCACGATCTTGGCTCACTGCAAGCTCCGCCTCCCGAGTTCACGCCATTCTCCTGTCTCAGCCTCCTGAGTAGCTGGGACTACAGGCGCCCGCCACCATGCCCGGCTAATTTTTTGTATTTTTAGTAGAGACGGGGTTTCACTGTGTTAGCCAGGACGGTCTCAATCTCCCGACCTCATGATCCACCCACCTTGGCCTCCCAAAGTGCTGGGATTATAGGCTTGAGCCACCGTGCCAGGCCTGGAGCTACTTTTTAAAAAGCATCTTCCATATGAAATGTTGTCAGTGTCCCCACTGTTAGCCCTGCAGATGCTTACAACACTTAGTGACATCACTGGGTCTGATTTCTTCTTTTCCTCCATTGCTCAATCCCTCTTCCTTTTTCTTTTTTTTTTTCCCCCCAATGCTTTTTATGCATTGGGAACTGTTACATACTTTATTTTATTATTTTATTTTATTTTATTTTGAGACAAGGTCTTGCTTTGACACCTAGGCTGGAGTGCAGTGGCACAATCTCAGCTCACTGCAGCCTCAACCTCCCAGGCTCAAGCAATCCTCCCACCTTAGCCTCCTGAGTTACTGAGACCACAGGCATGCACCACGGTGCCCGGGTAATTTTTTTGTATTTGCAGAGATGGAGTCTCATTATGTTGCCCAGGCTTGTCTCGAGCTCCTGAGCTTAAGCAATCTGCCCACCTTGGCCTCCCAAAGTGCTGGAATTATAGGAGTGTGCCACTGCACCCAGCCTCTTATATGCTTTGTTTAATTAAATTTTTAACTTAACAAAACATTAGCATTATTCCATATTTGTTTTAGGTTTATCTTTTGCTTTTGTTGTGTAAGAAATAAAACATTACCACCAGAGGTGAAGACTCCATTTCTTTCCTCTGTCCTACAGCTTACCCCCTAGAGGTAACTGGAAGTTGGTGTATGTTCTTTCCATAAAGATGTTGTTATATCTTTACAGCCTCTGTATGCATCTTAAAAGAAGTGATAGTGTTGTTTTCCTTAGTTTTAAGCTTTGGGTCAAGCACAGTGGCTCACACCTGTAATCCCAGCACTTCGGGAGGCCAAGGCAGACGGATCACTTGAGCTCAGGAGTTTGAGACCAGCCTGACCAACATGGTGAAACGCTGTCTCTTCAAAACTACAAAAAATTAGCTGGGCATGGTAGCATGTGCCTGTGGTCCCAGCTACTTGGGATGCTGAGGTGGGAGGATCACCTGACCTCGGGAGGCAGAGGTTGCAGTGAGCAGAAATCGTGCCACTGCACTCCAGCCTGAGCAACAAAGCAAGACCCTGTCTCAAAAAAAACCCCCACAACTTTGCATTATGTCATACTGTACTGTACATGTCACCACTCAACATGTTCTTTCCCCATTAATATGGTCTCAAGATTTATCCATGTTGATGCACATAGATATAGTTCAACAATTTTTGCTGCTCTTTGTTAATTCATAATATAAATGTATCTCAGTTGTCTTAATCCATTTTCCTATTGATGGACACACAGATTGTTTATCTTTTTTTTTTTTTTGTCATCACTATAGTGCCATAATAAAGACTCTCTAGAAGTCTCCTTTGTACACATTCAAGGGTATCTCAAGGATATATAAGTAAGTTTGGAATGACTGGATCAAAAAGAATGCATATAGTCAACTTTCAGTAGATACTGCCATCTGAAGCACAATTGACTGTTCTAATTTACACTCTGGTTTACATGGTGGCTCCCTGTTTCTCCAATCTGTTTCAAACACTTGTCAGGTTTTTCTTTTTAATTTTGGCAATAGAATGGGCATGAAACATGTCATTGTTTTAATTTTGAGTTCCCTAACTACTAGAGAGTTGGGCATCTTTTCATATGCTTATTGATTACTAAAACATCCTCTTCAGATCATTGTCTGTATCTTTAGCCATTTTTATTAAGTTGTTTGTGTATTATGTTAGTTCATTTCTCTTTTTTCTTTTTTTTTTTCTTTATTCTGGATACAAATATTTGGTCAATTATAGATATTTTTGAAAAATCTTTTCCCAAATAGGCTTACATTTTAATTTTAGTTTTGATGACTATTGTCATTTAGAACTTTTACATTCTATTCTGGCCTAACTTATCAATTATTTCTCCTAGATATGCTGTGTGACTACTTCTATCTTAAGAATGTCAAGATAGGATATTCTGTTTTCTCATAAAGTTTTCTTATTTAAGCCTTTAATATATGTGGAATGTATTATTGTATATGAAGCAGGTAGCAATTCAATTTTCTTTTTTCAAGACAAGTCAATTTTGGAAAAACAAGAACAAAACAAGCACTTCTACTTTGAGTAATGCAGAACCAGTTTCCACCAACCCTACAACTAAAAACAATTAGAGAACCTGGAAAAAAAGTAAAATCTGCTGGGAAGCACCAGAGAGGTCCACCATGATAGTGAAGGATTACCAGGCTAGGATCTGGGAAAGGATGGAGACCCCAGGCGTAGAGAATAGCATTTGGGACCACTTTCCCCAAGAAGGCATCTGCCGATTCTGAGGTGGGAAGTCTGAGAAGCCAAAAGTTTAAGCTACAATGTTGACATCCTTGAGGGTGAAAGGGATTGGTATTCAGGCCTGCCAAGTAGGGAGATGACTAGTGAGCCCCCAACAATTTTGCATAGAGCCACAAGTCTGTATCCTGGGAGTAAGGAACCACAAGTAGGCTCTGGCAGGGACTGCAGCTCAGTTACAAATCATCTCAAGCCCCAACACTGGATTAAAGTAGTGCTGGATGGCTAATGTCCTCAGCTGCTTGGTAGAAGCAAAAAATCTATTCTCCAGGAGGCTAACATGATCCCAGGCCTCAAGACTTTCTGTGAACAATATTGTACATACAATGTCCAAGGCACAATAAAAACCAACCAGTCCACCAGAAAATATGAATTAAAATCAACAGAAGTAACAGTCAACAGACACATACACACAGAGGCACCAGACATTAAAGCTATAAGACACATACTTTAAAACAACTATACTTGCTGTGCTCAAGAGATGAAAGATTAGATTGGGGAATTTCAGCACTGATCTGGAAACTAAAAACATAAAGAAATAAAACCCAACTAGGTGGAAATTCAAGAAGTGAAAAAAATCAATCACCCAAATTAAGAACTCAGTGCTTTTTTTTTTTTTTTTCCCAGCAGGCTATACATAGATGAAAAGATAATTAATATACTGGAAGATAAAGCAGAAGAAAATATTCAAAAGTAAGATGAAATGATAACAGGCTGGAAAATTTTGAAGAGAGGATTAGAGATATGGAAAAATAGAAAAGGAAGGTCTAACATACCAGTGATTGAAGTCCTGGAAGAAAGAGAGAATGATGACAGTGACTGAGAATTTATCAAACTGTTGGAAAACATTAACCCATCAACTCTGTGTCACTTCAACCTGGGAGGTAGAGGTTGCAGTGAGCCAAGATTGTGCCACTGCACTCCAGCCTGGGCAATAGAGCAAGACTTTCAAAAAAAAAGAATACATTTAAAGCAAATTTTGACAGACATCAAACAACAGAAATCATAGATGTTAACTGATTGCAATGTAATCAGGCTATTAATAAGAAGAACTAATAAATTCCTATGTATTTGAAAATTAAAAACCCATAAGTCATAGAAGAAATTACATTGTAAATTATAAAATCTTTTGATTAATGAAAATATTACACACCAATGTAGTGGGGTGCACATGAAACCATGTTTAGAAGAAAATTTTATTTAAATGCATGTATTAAAGAAATGCTATCTAAAAGTGAATGAACTAAGCATTCACTTGAAGAAGATAGAAAAAATTAAACCAAAAAAAGTCAAAGGAAATAAACAACAAGAAAAAGGGTAGAAAATAAGGAAATATAGAGCCAACATGCAATAAAAAAATCAACAAAGGTAAAAGTTGTTATTTGAAAAGACTAATAAAATGGAAAACCCCTAACAAGACAAAAAAGAGGGAAAGTGAATGAAAACAGCACATCACTATAGATCCTACATTTTAAAGAGGATATTAATACAACGTGAATAATTAAATTTCTAAAATTATGGAAATTCTTCTAGTTATCCTTTTAAAAAATTGAGTTCTAGCTTAATTGCACTGTGTCTCCAAATGAAGTGAATCCCTTGAAATTTTTGGCCAAGTTTCAACATATTCCAAGTGTGCTTGAAAAGAATGGTTATTCTGTAGCTGCTGGTGCAAGGTTTTGTGTAGGCCAATTAGGTCAAGTGTATCAATCCTATTTCATATCCTTGTTGATATTTTTGTTTACTGTTCTATTAGATGCTAAGAAAGATACCTTAAAATCTCCTACTATATATTTGTACTCGTAGTTTTGTCAATTTTTGCTTTATAGATTTTAAGTCTGTATTATTAGGTACATATATATTAGAATTGTCATGTCTTGATGAATTAAAACTTTTGTCACTAAGAAGTGGTGCTCTTTGGCTCTGTTTCCTTAAAGTCTACTTTATCTGATGTTAATGTATGGCTGTGCTTTCTTTCTTTTAGTGTTTGTATGGCATTTTTAAAAAATCCAGTGTTTGTGTGTCATTTTTTAATCCACCTTTTGTAAAAATATTTTTTCATAATTTTTTGTTAATACATAAAGCTTGTACATATTTCTCAGGTACATGTGTTATTTTGATACATGCATACAGTGTGTAGTGACCAAATCAGGGAGATTGAGCTATTCATCACTTCAAACATTTATTGTTTCTTTGTATGAGGAACATTCCAAATCTTTCTTGTAGCTACTTTGAAACACACAATAAGCTATTAAGTATAGTCACAATAGGGTGACTATACTTAATAACCAATAGCTAATGAGCACTAAAGTTTATTCCTTCTAACTGGATTTTTGTACTCATTAACCAACCCCTCTTCATCTCCTCCTTGCTACCCCTTCAGCCTCTGATAATCACCATTCTACTATCTCCATGAGCTCGACATTTTTAGCTCCCACATATATGAATAAGAACATGCAATATTCATCATTCTGTGCCTGGCTTATTTCACTTAACATAATGTCCTCTGGATTCATCCATGATGCTGCAAATGACAAGATTTTATTATGTTTTGTGGTTGAATAATATTCCATTGTGTATATATACCACATTTTCTTTATCAATTCATTCATTGATGGGCACTTAGGTTGATTCCATATCTTGACTATTATGAATAGTGTTGCAATAAACATGTGAGTGTCAATATCTCTTTGATACATCGATTTCTTTTCTTTTGAATATTATACTCAGTGGTGCTATTGCTGGATCATATTGCTGGTAGTTCTGTTTTTAGTTTTTTGAGGAACCTCCATACTGTTTTCCATAGTGGCTGTAGTAATTTACACTCCCACCAGCAGTGTATGAGGGTTCACCTTTCTCCACATCCTCTCAAGCATCTGGTTTTTTGTTTGTTTGTTTGTTTTGTTTTGTTTTGTTGTTGTCTTTTTGATAAGAGCCATTTTAGCTTGGATAAGATAATATCTCATTGTGGTTTTAATTTACATTTCCTTGTCATTCTTTTATTTTTAACCTTTATGTTCCTTTATATTTTAAACATGTCTCTTGTAAACACCATATAGATAGATTTTAAAATCCATACTCACAGCATTTAGATTTTAGTTGGAACACATTTCATTAACATTTAGTGTATTTATTGATACATTTGGGCTTAAATCTAAAATAGAATATTTGGGCCGGGCGCGGTGGCTCAAGCCTGTAATCCCAGCACTTTGGGAGGCCGAGACGGGCAGATCACGAGGTCAGGAGATCGAGACCATCCTGGCTAACACGGTGAAACCCCATCTCTACTAAAAAAAAAATACAAAAAACTAGCCGGGCGTGGTGACGGGCGCCTGTAGTCCCAGCTACTCGGGAGGCTGAGGCAGGAGAATAGCGGGAACCCGGGAGGCGGAACTTGCAGTGAGCTGAGATCTGGCCACTGCACTCCAGCCTGGGCGACAGAGCGAGACTCTGTCTCAAAAAAATAATAATAATAAATTTAAAAAAATAATAAAATAAAAAATAAATAAATAAAATAGAATATTTGGCTCACGTATTGTATATTCTTTCCTTTCTTGCCTTCATTTGAATTGACACACACACACACTTTTTTCTTTCTTTTATTAGCTTAAAAATTATACAGTCTTAAAACTCTTTTAAGGCCGGGCACGGTGGCTCAAGCCTGTAATCCCAGCACTTTGGGAGGCCGAGATGGGCGGATCACGAGGTCAGGAGATCGAAACCATCCTGGCTAACACGGTGAAACCCCGTCTCTACTAAAAATACAAAAAACTAGCCGGGCGAGGTGGCGGGCGCCTGTAGTCCCAGCTACTCCGGAGGCTGAGACAGGAGAATGGCGTAAACCCGGGAGGCGGAGCTTGCAGTGAGCTGAGATCCGGCCACTGCACTCCAGCCCGGGTGGCAGAGCAAGACTCCGTCTCAAAAAAAAAAAAAAACTCTTTTAGTGATTACCCTAGAGATCAAAATAAGCATGTTTGATATATCAAGTTCTATATTAATTTATATTAAATTAGCACTTTTACTTCTTTCCATATAATTCAAGAACCTTGGAAAACTTTAACTGCCTCCATCCTTCTCTAGACTTATGTATTATTCCTTACATGTACTTTATTTCTCTTTATATTTTAAACCTTAGGAGACATTATTATAATTGTTTAATACAGGTAAAGTTTATTTATATTTACTCTCATATTAATCCTTTTTGTTGTTGTTCTTCATTACTTGCTGAATGACCAAGTTTCCATCTGGGGCAATTTTTTTCCTTTAGCATGTCCTTTAGTGAAAGTCTTTTTTTTTTTTTTTTTTTTTTTTGAGGCGGAGTCTCGCTCTGTCGCCCGGACTGGAGTGCAGTGGCCGGATCTCAGCTCACTGCAAGCTCCGTCTCCCAGGTTTACGCCATTCTCCTGCCTCAGCCTCCCGAGTAGCTGGGACTACAGGCGCCCGCCACCTCACCCGGCTAGTTTTTTGTATTTTTAGTAGAGACGGGGTTTCACCGTGTTAGCCAGGATGGTCTCGATCTCCTGACCTCGTGATCCGCCCGTCTCGGCCTCCCAAAGTGCTGGGATTACAGGCTTGAGCCACGCGCCCGGCCTAGTGAAAGTCTTTAGTGAAAGTTAGTATTTAATTCTCTCCTTTTTTTTTTTTTTTTTTTTTTTTTTTTTTTTTTTGAGATGGAGTCTTGCTCTGCCACCCGGGCTGGAGTGCAGTGGCCGGATCTCAGCTCACTGCAAGCTCCGCCTCCCGGATCTCAGCTCACTGCAAGCTCCGCCTCCCGGGTTTACGCCATTCTCCTGTCTCAGCCTCCGGAGTAGCTGGGACTACAGGCGCCCGCCACCTCGCCCGGCTAGTTTTTTGTATTTTTAGTAGAGACGGGGTTTCACCGTGTTAGCCAGGATGGTCTCAATCTCCTGACCTCGTGATCCGCCCATCTCGGCCTCCCAAAGTGCTGGGATTACAGGCTTGAGCCACCGCGCCCGGCCTCATTTTTTGTTTATGTAAAAATATCTTCAATTAATCTTTATTCTTGAAGGAAATTCTAACTGTGTATAAAATTCCAGGTTGACAGTTTTTTTTTTCTGCCCAGCATTTTGAAGATAACATTCTAGCCAGTTCAATTTTTTTTCATTCCATGATTGACAAGTCAACCATTAGTCTAAGTGCCACTCTTTTGAAGGTAATCTTTATTTTTTTCTAGAGCTCCTTTTAAGATTTTCTCTGTCTTTAGTTTTTAGCAGGATGGATAGATAGATAGATAGATAGATAGATAGATAGATAGATAAATCAGAGTGTGTAGTTTTAGTCTTATTTACCCTTCTTGAAGTTTCAGACTTCATGAATCTGTGGCTTGATGTCTTTTTGACCATTTCTTACCTATTACCTTTTCATATATTATTTCTATCATATTATTTCTCTCCTTTCCTTGGAATCTAATTACATATATGTTGAACTTTCTTACTATATCCACATTATCTCTTACCCTTTCTTCTGTCTTTCCCATTCTCTTGTTTTTATAATTCATTTCGGATATTTTATCCTGGCTTAACTTCTAACATCTTGCTATTCAGATGATCTATGACAATATTGGCATATCTGGGAGCTTGTTTGAAATGCAGTACCCTAGCCCCACCAAAGCCTACTGAATCTTTGATAAAGGAATATTAAAGTCTCCTACCATAATTGCAGATTTTGTCTATTTCTTCCTGCAGTTTTTTCAGCTTATGCTTCATGTATTTTGAAGCTTTGTTATTGGGTGCATAAACACTTAGAATAGTTATTTATTCTATCATATTTATCATTGATAAATGAAAATGATAATGATAATCCCTGTTTTTCTAAAATCTATTTAATCTGATATTAATATAACAACCCTAACTTTCTCTTGACTAAAGTTAGCATAGTAAATCTTTTTCCATTCTTTTACTGTTAACCCATTTGTCTCTTTATATTTAAAGTGTATTTGTAGTAAGCAGCATATAGTCAGGTCTTGCTTTTTTAGCCAATCTCGGAATCTCTGCCTTTTAATTGAGGCGTATAGACCATTTACATTTAATGTCACAATTGATGTGGTTAGATTTAAGTCTATTATCTTGCTGCTTGTTTTTCACTTGTTTCTTCTGTTCTTTGTTCCTCTTTTTCTAACTTCTTTTACATTAATTGAATTTTTATTCCTTTTATTGGCTTATTAGACATGACTCTTTGTTTTATTATTTTCACAGTTGTTTTTGAGTTTATAATACATCTTTAGCATATCACAATCTACATTTAAATAATATTGTACCACTTCACATATAGTATAAGAGCCCTACAATAGTATATTCCCATTTCTCCCATCAAGGCCTTTATGATGTTGTTGTCATACATTTTATATAAGTTTATATTACTCTGTAATATTTGCTTCTTTTATTCTGTTATGTATTTTTCTGCCGGTTCTTTCTCATAATGCTTTGAGTGTGTATGTATTTTTTTTGTATGTTTTTATTTATTCACTTTTATCCATGTGTTCATTTTTTTAGAACTTTATCCAGGCAAATTCTTGAGATTGTAATGAAGGTGGATTCCTTTAGAAAGAGAATTTTCATTTGTTTCTGTCTATTGCACTGGAGTACTACCAATATGGCAATACTTTATACAAAAACTTCAGATTAAGATTTTTTTGGACCATCTAGACAATGTGAATTTTGGGTGCAAACTAGCATGAGAATCTGTTTGTTATGGCAAATTTTCAAGGGAGACTGAACCCTGCCCCAATCCTATGCTAGCACCATTCATATTTTTTCATAAAATTCCCTGAGGATAGCAGGACCAGTTTATTTCTAGTTTGTCCTTGCTTTAAGGATATAATCTTGAAGTCTCAGCTTTATGATGGATGTCTTCCATTAGACTCTGTTTTGGATAGGTCCCAAGCTTTGTGTCCCGCATTCCACAGCCCAAAACGAAATAAAACCCAACTTCAAGTTCATCTTATCTAGTAAATACTCTCAAGGTAAAGAGACAGCATCTATGCTTCCTTTTCTGAGTTCCAGTCTTCACTTGATTTTTGGTTTGAGTGCTTCTTACTTTCTTGCCAGATCATTGATTCATTTAATAATTTATTAAAAGTTTTTTTCTTCATCTGGCATTTCTAGTTGTTTTCCACTGGGGATGTTGGCCAGGGTTCCTCATCCACTGAACTGCCAATAATGGAAGTCCTTCATAGCAATGTTTCTGAGACGCCAACCAGATCACTTAATTTTACTCCTTATACATCTTTAGTAGCTCCCCACTGCTCGCGCAATCACATGGAAACTCCTTAGCTAGATATCCAAAACTTTCTCATCTGGCCTCTGCTTGCCTCTCTAGCCTCTCTGAAAGTCATTATGAGACACATTGTACCCTGCACTGCATTCTCACACCTCGTTGCCTTTGTGCACATACTCTTTTCTCTACTGCAACTTTATGGCTCAGCTTAGGTACCATTCCTCAAGGAATCTACCCACAACTCAATCTGGGTTTGTGCAGTCATGGTCTGTTCACAAACACTACCATGCTTACCCTTACTGCGCCGCAAACCAATTAAGTGCTAGATCAGCCCCTTCAGAAACCACATAGGCTAGCCCATAATAAGTATTGCTCTATTTTGAAGGTTTGTCCCCTAAACCTCATGTGGAAATTTGAACCCCAGTGTTGAAGGTGGGGTAGTGGAAGGTGTTTGGGTCAGGGGGCAAATGCTTCAAATGACTTGGTGCCATCTGTGTGGCAGTGACTGAGTTTTCACTGTATTAGCTCCCATGGGAGCTGGCTGTTTAAAAGAGCCTAGGACCTTCCTCCCCCTCTCCTGATTCTCCCCTCTCTCCTGCTTCTCTCATGATGTGGTCTCTGCACACACTGCCTCCCCTTCCTCTTCCACTACAAGTGCAAGCAGCCTGAGGCCTCACCAGGAGCAGATGCTGGCACCATGCTTCTTGTACAGCCTGCAGAACTGTGAGCCAAATAAACCTATTTTCTATCTCAATTACACAGTCTCTGGTTTTCCTTTTAGCAATACAAACAGATTAAGACAAGTATTTAACAAATATTTCTTGAATGAATGAAGAAATGAATGAATGAACAAACCAACCATTATTGCCATGGTACAGATGTTACTGAGTGTTAGAGTGGACTAAGAAGAGTTTATAAAGGATAGGGGATTTGAGCCAGAAAACTTTATAATATTTAAACTTAAAGAAGCTTTAGGTAACCTTAACTAGATACTAATTTTCAAAGAAGTTCGATGTCTTAAAATTTCTCACCAGTCGTATGTTCTGAACCCTGTCTGCAGGAAAACCTTAGGCAGTTAAATTGAAGAAGCATTGTCTTCACAGGCTGGCATCTTCCTAACAAAATTCTGAGTAGCACAGAATGCCCATTTCTGACTTGCTTAAGAAAACAACACATGCAGGTCAGGTCTTACCAAGCACAGCAAAAACGAAGCAAGAATTGCTGTTGGGGAATAGGGTGGAATTAGGACAAGTAGGAGGAGGTTTGACCCTTTTTCGTAAATAAGGTGGTTGATTTTGTACTAGAGCTGACCTGAGTATAATGCAGTTAGTAGTGTTGATCTTTACTCACACTGGCTGCAGAGAACTGTCCTTGCTCTTTCTTTCCCCTCACAGAATTGTCTACCAGCTGGACTTTTATCATCCAAAACAGTCCAATCTGAAATATAAACCCAGGAAATGTGAAAACACCAAGTGGGACAAGAAATCATATGTGAAGACATTAATTTCCACTTTTATTGATCCAGTTGTTTTACTGTTAATTGATACAACCTATTTATTCATAAATAAATGTATTCATAGCAAAAATGTGGATAATCAAACCTGACATAACCATCTGCCTAAAGATTTAAATTTCTTCAACCTTAGAAAATTCTTAAATGCAATGATTATTCAGTGGCTGGAAAGGACTCTTCTTAGCTTATAGTATTTTCTGCAGTTTGGTGAAGACACGATTTCTTAATTTGGTAATTTGGGGTAGATTAGTGTGTTTTCATAATGTCAAGCTGAAGGGTCAAAATTAATTGAGGATACAAAGTATTATTCAATTATTGTGCTAATGCATGTATCTGGTGAGCACTATGAAGAAAAGAAAAGCTCCATACCTTTGATGGCACTTGCAATTTTGTATATTAAAGCTTATGGTTACTATACTGCTACTTACTAAAAACCAACAGCAAATAAAGCAATCTCAATATGCAAGAAATGAGCATGATAAAATGATGTGATTAAAGCTAAATGAAGGCCAGTTGCGGTGGCCCACACCTGTAATCACAGCACTTTGGGAGGCTGAGGTGGGCAGATCACCTGAGGTCAGGAGTTTGAGACTAGCTTAGCTAGCATGGAGGAACCCTGTCTCTGCTAAAGATATAAAAATTAGCCAGCCTTGGTGGTGTACATCTGTAATCCCAGCTACTTGGGAGACTGAGGCAGAGGAATTGCTTGAACCCGGAGGCAGAGATTGCACTGAGCCAAAATCGTGCCGCTGTACTCCTGTGCAACAGAGCGAGATTCCATCTCAAAACAAAGAAATTCACAAATGAGTAGAAACTTACAAATGTATAAAATAAATGTTAGTTAAATGCTCCAGTTATGTTTGGTTGCATAACAAATTACCCCAAAATTTAGGAGATTAAAACAACAAACATTTGTTATCTCCTACAGGTTCTGAGGATCAAGACCCTAGAAGCAGCTTAGCTGGGCAGTTCCAGCTCAGAGTTTTTCATGAGGTTGCACTCAAGCTGTTGCCTGGGGCTGCAGTCATCCTGAGGCTTGACTGAGGCTGGAGAATCCACTTCCGAGCTCACTCATATTCTGTTGTTAGGCCTCAGTTTCTCACTTGCTGTTGGCTAGAGGCTTCCTCTTGGTATAATACTCTGCTTAGGACTGCCCACAATACGGCAACTGGCTTCCTTTGGCCTAAGCCAAGAGACAGCCCCTAAGGTGAAACCCACAGTGTCTTCTATAACAATGTTGGAGGTGATACAACATCACTCCACCAAATGTCACTGGCCACACCGACTAATGCCAGTACAATATGAGAGACGACTACACAGGGTGTGAATACTGGGAGTAGGGGGTCATTGGGAACCATCTTGGAGGCTATCACATCAAATGAATAAATACATCCTTTAGGAAACTTGTGTAGCCTATTTATCTGGTTTCCCTGAGGAATTTCCCCCCAAGATACTCCTGGCCCCTTACCCCTTCTCCCACCCTTTACTACTCAAGGGGTACCTCGATAGTGGGTCATAGGAACTGGTCCATATTTCTTGCCTGGATGGAGGTCATCTATTAAAATTTATGAGTAAACTACCTTCTTCTTTCTGAGCTAGTTCATGACAGAAATCTTGGTTAAGTGAATCCACTTTGCAGACCAAACTTGCCTTCAGATGGAGAGTTCCAAGGTCTAAACTGCCTATAGAGAGTCAGAGAAGCCATCAGCCAGGATGTCTGGCCAATCTTTTCAATATATTGTTGTGATGGAGATGATATTTAATCTCCGTTCATCTGATTCTCATTTCTTCCCTTGGTTGGTTCTGAACTCAGCTAGGGAACAAAGGCATTCTTTATCAGCAACTCAGACCCCAACTACAAAGAATGCCTTGATAGAATGAGAAAACATCATCCAATGGCATTGGGACATTTTATATAATTGCAGTTGACTAGATTCAATCATCAGCTTAGGAATTTTATTCATTGATTGTCCTTACTGACATGGAGGCAAATTTTAATATATTAATTAGGCTAACTTTTTTTCTGGAGATTTAAATCCTTAAAATTGTCCTTTATTTTTGTAGGGGTGCTTTCTCCCTATGGGATGCAAAATTGGAAATGAAGCCATGACATTGTAATGCATGCAGTTTTAGTTATTTGCACTCCAATTGCCATGGAATAATCAAGAGGTGCAAAAGGATTGTTACTTTATAATATTCAGTCACTTCCGCTTCTGTTTTTGCATAACACTGGACTCCAGCTGAACCTACCTTTGTGATCTGTTTCGTGGGTTCCTGTAAGATGTTAATGTAATTCCTCACTTTAAAACACATTTCCTCCCACCTCTTAATGTTTCTGGGATCAAGACGTCAAAAGAAACTTGCCAGTGCTTTCTTTCACTATTAGAGGTAGGATGTATTCTAAAACTAGTGATGTTTTGGAATCAAAGAAATGTAAATGTAAGGCACCTGGGCTGATGGCAATCTTGCAGCTTGAACTGTGTAAGTGAGAGTTGTTCAACAATAACATTTGGTATGTTTTATCTGACGGTTTTTGATATGTAACGTTGCTGTGTCTCCTGGCAATCTTGATTGGCTTTTATTTCTAGGAGGGTTGGGGGTTTCTTGGGAAATTTGGAGAATACTAAATCAAGAACTTGTCTAGCTGGATAGGCCATTCTCACAGACATGGGTGGGAAATTCATTGGAGGGCATATGATACTTTTGGTTCCTAGGCTGTCCTAATTCCTGCAGGGGCTATCTAAAGAGTGAGACTTTCATTTTGTGTCTCTGAGCCCTCAAACTTGACCTTACTGTACTTCCTGCTAAGTGACATAGAACCAGGACCCCCCAGAGAAGTGTTAGAGGGAAGAAGTTGCTTAGGATATCTAAAGCCTAGAAACACAGCCTGGAGGAGGGCCTTTGGTTGGAAGAGTGGAATATGCTGTAATATGTCTAATAAAGCAGCAGTGAGAGATCCTACCTGTGAAACAGGATGGAAAATGAAAAGTTGCAGCCCTTAGGAATTAAGCATAGTATGTATGTTGGAGGCATTTGAACCAGAGAAACTCCATCTTGAATAGGAGCTGGGTAAAATGAGGCTGAGACCTACTGGACTGCATTTGGCATTCTAAGCCACAGGGTGAGATAGGAGGTCGGCACAAGATACAGGTCATAAAGACTTTGCTGATAAAACAGTTTGCAGTAAAGAAGCCGGCCAACCCCAAGATGGCCACAAGAGTGACCTCTGGCCGTCTTCACTGCCCCATGACAGTTTGCAAATGCCATGGCAACATCAGGAAGTTACCCTATATGGTCTAAAAAGCGGAGGCATGAATAATTCATCCCTGGTTTAGCATATCATCAAGAAATAACTGTAAAAATGGGCAACAGCAGTCCTCAAGGCTGCTGTGTCTATGGAGTAGCCGTTCTTTTATTCCTTTACTTTCTTAATAAACTTGCTTTCATTTTATTCTATGGGCTTGCCCTGAATTCTTTTTTGTGCGAGATCCAAGAACTCTTTCTTGGGGTCTGGATTGGGACCCCTTTCCTGTAACACGTATACATTTGTGTATAAAATAGGGAATGAGGCAGAAGCAAGCAGGTGACATTCCCAACTACACCAAGCATTACTACACCAACACAAGAAAAAGAAAAAGGGTGGGGGATAAGATTGGATTCACCCTGGAAGAGCTGTACTCATAGCTTTATGTTGCTGGCTAGGAAATATGCTCCCCTCATTGCAAAGTATTTATATTCAAAAGAATTTCTGTATTGGATTTATCTAGAAGCCCAGGCAGAGGTGAAGGTGAATATAAATTAGAGACAAAGAGTCTGCTATAAGCCATAACATGACCCAAGGCAGAGCAAAGGATTCACTAGCAATAAGACAGCACCATCAAGCTCAGGAAAGGGCGCAACTCCAGGCCAAATATTCTCATGGCAATTTACAGAAGCTTTAATTTGGATGTGCAATGTAAGGGCAGTTATTCTGAGCAGTTCTATTGTCGCATGTGTAAAATGATCCCTTATGTGGCCTGTGTAGATTTATGTTATTCCTGCATAATCAGATGGCATAAAGAAAATACCCACTCCATCTTTTGGGGTGTTACCCACACCCAATATAAAGGTGATTCCCTACCAGCCACGTTTATATCACACGATCAGGCTCTCTGGCCATAGCTGGCTGGACCAGGAGCAGACAAGTGTCTGGCTGAGCCACTCTGATAATGAGAATGACGATCTGTGATAAAGAAGAAAACAACTTGCCAGGCGCGGTGGCTCACGCCTGTAATCCCAGCACTTTGGGAGGCCGAGACGGGTGGATCACTAGGTCAGGAGATCGAGACCATCCTGGCTAACACTGTGAAACCCCATCTCTACTAAAAATACAAAAAATTAGCCAGGCGCGGTGGCGGGGGTCTGTAGTCCCAGCTACTGGGGAGGCAGGAGAATGGCGTAAACCCGGGAGGCAGAGCTTACAGTGAGTGGAGATCGCACCACTGCACTCCAGCATGGGTGACAGAGTGAAACTCCATCTCAAAAAAAAAAAAAAGAAAGAAAGAAAAGAAAAGAAAACAACTAATATGCTTTTTTTTTTTTTTTTTTTTTTTTTTGCCTTATTCTCATACTCAACAATCAACACAGGATACTTTTGTGACTAGGTACATGGGGGTATTTCCCCACACACCAAGCAGCCAATTTTGCAGATTCTCCAGCTGACACCAGCTGGTTGTCCTCTAATTCAATTCAATTCCATCCCAACTCTATCTACCTAGAGATAGCATCAGATCCTACAGGGTGAGGACTCAGTCCCACATGACAGTCATAGCCAGGCAGATACCAGTCGCAAGCACAGGCTGTGCCCTGTGCTTCTCACCAATGAGCTATAAGTCAGAGCTCCCACAACTATCTTATGGGGTTTGATCAATTTGCTAGAGTGACCCACCAAACTCAAAGAAACACCTTCCTTACTTTTACCAGTTTACTAATAAAGGACACAGGCGAATAGCCAAATGGACAATGCTTTTCCATAAGGCAAAAGGTACAGAAGGACAGACACGGAGCTTCCATGTCCTCTCCAGATGCACCACCCTCCAGGAGCCCCAGGTGTCCCACCATCTGCAAGCCCATCTGAACCCTGTCCTTTTAGGGTTGTATGGAGGCTTTATTACATAGGCATGATTGATCACATTGTTGGCCATTGGTGAGTAACTCAACAACCTTCAGCCCCTTTCCTATCCCCAGAGGCTGGGGCTAGGGCTGAAAGTCACAGCTCTCTAATAGCGCCTTGGCCTACCCAGCGACCAGCCACCATCCTGAAGCTACCTAGTGGCCCCCAGCCACCAATCACCACATTAGCATACAGAAGATACTCTTATCATGCTGAAGATTCCATGAGTCTTAGGAACCCTCTGTCAGGGAACAGGAAGAAGACCAGTATATATAGATTGTATAATTCCCAATATCACAGAGGAACCACTTCTACCTGGATTGTCTCCTTAAATGACAAGACATGAGGCCAGGCATGGTGGCTCATGCCTATAATCCCAGCACTTTGGGAGGCCGAGGTGGGAGGATCACTTGAGTCCAGGACTTTGAGACCAGCCTGGGCATCATAGTAGACCCCATCTCTATATAAAAAAATTTAAAAATTAGCCAGGCATGGTGGCACACAGCTGCGGTCTCAGCTACTCTGGAGGCTGAGGAGGTTAAGCCCGGGAGGTGAAGGCTGTACCAAGCCATGATCTCACCACTGCACTCCAGCCTGGGTGACAGATCGAGACCCTGTCTCAAAAAAACAACAAAAAAGACAAGACATAAACCTGGAACTTGGGGTGTGTCTATCTCAGCCTCTGTGGCAGGAAGAGAGGAACGAGCACACTCCCCAGGGGAAGTAGAGGCTAGAGACCTAGAGAGAGAGAAAGGACACAGGTATGAAGGGTCCTGGTGGATCCTGGCTCCAGTCCTTTCTGAAGCTGCATGGCCATCTCTGGACTCTCTTAAGTGACCTCACATCTGTACAATGGACGTAGTTCCCGCATTTACTTATGCTAGCTTTAACTTGTCTATGTTACTTGCCACCCAGTGACTAAGATTCTTAACTAAGACAGGCCACAGGACTTGCTATAACTTAATACACCTCATATTCTCCTTGTCTAACTTAGATCCACATGTTCCTTCCTTTCCTCCCCTTACTCCTCTCCTAGTCCAGAGTTGGTCAGCAGGATGAAAGAATGGGAGATTCAGTATTAATATAGAAACGGATCTTGTAGGCCGGGCGGTGGCTCATGCCTGTAATCCCAGCACTTTGGGAGGCCAAGGCACGCAGCTCACCTGAGGCCAGGAGTTCAAGACCAGCCTGGCCAACATGGTGAAACCCTGTCTTTACTAAAAATACAAAAATTAGCCAGATGTGGTGGTGTGTACCTGTAATCCCAGCTATTTGGGAGGCTGAGTCATGAGAATTGCTTGAATCCAGGAGGCAGAAGTTGCAGTAAGCCAAGATCACACCACTGCACTACAGCCTGGGTGACAGAGTGAGACCTTGTCTCAAAAAAAAAAGGTGGGGGGGATCTTGTAGTAAAAAAGAAAGATAGCTTTCAATATAAGAGAAAACTAGTATGACCTCATTTCCTGCTAGCTATATTTCAGCTTCAGAGCAATCACTTATACATGGTGGTACTACTAAATATTTCTTCAACTGAATTTAATGTGACTGAATTTAATGTCTCAAACTAATGTCCAAAGCTGAGCATCATATTTCACAGGATAACATTAGAGGCATTCTCAGTGAATAAGGAGAGAGAAAAGAATAGTCATTATTCCCATTATTTAATGCTGTCCCAGAAGCACCATTTAGTACACTAAGCAAGGAAAAGATTTGAAGTAAAATACTATATAAAGTTTCAGAAAGATGGAGTAGATGTACTTTTCCTTACTTCTTCAGCTAACTACAACTAAAAACCCTTGACATAATATATAAAATGAACAGAAGAAAACTCCAAAAGATGGAGAGAGAAAAAATAGACTCTCTAGGGACCTCAGGACCCAAGGAATAATATAGTAATGTGTTCTTTGAATTTTGTTTTACCTTAAATATCCTATACATGTGGCTAAAGAACCCGCAATCCAGAAACACCAAAATGCACACACACACACAAAAGTTCCAACAAACATCTGCTTTTTCTAGCCAAAGGACCAGGGAAGAGACAGGCTAGCAAGACAGAAAACTTTTAGACAAGAACTGCTGTACTCCAGCCACATACCACAGAAAAAGCCTGACACTGCCTGGCCAGCAAAGTGTGAAGAAGAGCCTAGACCTCCACCACCACCAGGCTCTAATGGGGTGCCCCAAACCACCTGCCAGGGTGATGTTAAAGATGACTGAGTAGGGAGCTGATATTTTCATCCCCATCTGGCAGTAAAGAGGTACTTCTCACTCTCCCCACTGGAGTAGTATCAGACAAGACCTAAAGAAGAGTCAAGACTTTCAAGACTGCCCAGCAGTAATGAGGCCACCTCAACCTTTCTCCCATGGTGTCAGAAGAGGTCACATGAAGAGCAGTAATGAGACACCTTTATCCTTCCCCAGCTCGTGAGAAACTTGAACTCTCATCCCCAACCAACAGTAATGAGGAGTCTCTCTATCCTTGGGTGTCAACAGAGGTCACATAGAAACCTGCACTTTGACCAATTTTTGGTAGTAATGAGGCAGCATCCCCTTTCTCCTGCTGGAGTGTTGTCAAAAGGGACTGTCTAAAATAGAAGGTTTAAATAAGACCCAGATTCTCATAACATAATACTCAAAATATGCAGGTCTCAATAAAAAATCACTCTTACGAAGAACCAGGAAAATCTCAACTTAATGATAAAAAGATAATATGTAGATACCAACACTAAGAGGACAGATGTTGAAATTATTTGGCAAATGTTTTAAAGCAGCCATCATAAAATGTTTCAGCAAGCAATTATGAACAAATTTGAAATAAATGAGAAAATAGAAAATCTCAACAAATAAGTAGAAGATATAAAGAAGAAGCAAATGGAAATTTTAGAACTGAAAAATACAATAACTGAAATTTAAAAATTCAATGGATGGTCTCAACATGAAGGGGACAGAGGAAAAGGGATACAAGAAGGAATCAGTGAACTTGAAGTCAGAACAACACAAATTACCCACACTAAACAACAGAGAGAAAACAGACCAAAAGAAGAAAAAAAGAAAAAAAGACCAGAGACTTAGGGACTTTTGGGACCCTAACAAAGATCTAACATTCATGTCATCAGACTCTCAAAAGAAGGGGAGAAAGAGGGTGAGACTAAAAAGTAGTCAAATAAATAATGGCCAAAAATTCCAAATTTGGCAAATGGCATATGCCTATAAATTCAAGAAGCTGAGCAAACACCAAACAGAACAAACTCAAAGAAATCCACACCAAGATACATAACATTAAAAACTTCTGAAAGCTAAATGCAAAGAATGTATCTTCAAAGCGGTGAGAAAGGACAACTTACCTATAGGTGAATAACAATTTGAATGACTGCAGATTCCACCTCAGAAACAATGGAGGTCAAAAGAAAACAACACGACAATTTTCAAGTGCTGAAAGACAGAGACTGTTTTTTTTTGCTTTTTTTTTTTTTTTTTTATTATACTTCAAGTTCTAGGGTACATGTGCATAACGTGCAGGTTTGTTACATATGTATACTTGTGCCATGTTGGTGTGCTGCACCCATCAACTCGTCAGCACCTATCAATTCATCATTTATATCATGTATAACTCCCCAATGCAATCCCTCCCCCTCCCCCCTCCCCATGATAGGCCCCAGTGTGTGATGTTCCCCTTCCCGAGTCCAAGTGATCTCATTGTTCAGTTCCCACCTATGAGTGAGAACATGCGGTGTTTGGTTTTCTCTTCTTGTGATAGTTTGCTAAGAATGATGGTTTCCAGCTGCATCCATGTCCCTACAAAGGACGCAAACTCATCCTTTTTTATGGCTGCATAGTATTCCATGGTGTATATGTGCCACATTTTCTTAATCCAGTCTAAGACAGAGACTGTTAACTCAGAATTCTATATCCAGTGAAAATATCCTTTAGGAATGAAGGAGAAATCTGGACATTTTCAGATGAGGAAAAGCTTAGAGGATATGTTGCTAGCAGGCTAATATAGAAGAATGGCTAAAGAAAATTTTCCAGGTAGAAATGATATGATAAAATAATGAGTCTTGGAATATCAGGAATGAATAAAGAAAAAAGTAAAGAGTGAAAATTTGGATCAACACAATACATTTCCCTCACCTCTTGAGTTTTCTAAATTCTGTTTGATGATCGAATAAGAAATATAACATTGTCTAATGTTATAATTGAGATAAGTGTTTCAGTTCCCCACTGGTTTTAAATGTGTGTACAGCAATGTTTAAGACAATTACAAATAAGGGAGGGCAAAGGGATATAAAAGAAGGTAAGGTTTCTATGCTTCACTTGAACTGTTAAAATGTCAACACCAGTAGACTGTGCTAAGTTCTGTCTATATCACATAATACTTAGAGCAACCCCTAAGAAAGCTACACAAAGAGACATCCTGAAAAATCACTATAGATGAATCAAAATGAAATTTGAAAAAATTCCACAGGAATACAGGGGCAAAAAAGAGAGAAAGGAAAAAACAGAAGGAACAAACAGAAATTAAAATAGCAGACTTAAGTTCTAACATGTCAATAATTAAAATTAATGTAAGTGACCTAAACATACCAATGAAAAGAAAGAGATCAGCAGAATGGGTTGAAACATATGGCCCAACTACATACTGTCTACTAGAAACTTACTTCAAGTATAATAATGTAGGTAGGTTGAAAGTAAAAGGACATAAAAAGGTATATACCATCCAAACATTACTCAAAACAAAAAAGGAATGGATGTAATCATATCAGAAAAAGTAGACTTCAGAGCAAAGAAAATAACCAGAGACAGAAAGGTACAATTACATATTGATAAAAGGGTCAATCCACCAAAAGGACATAGCAATCATGATCATGTATGCACCACACAAAAGAGCTGTAAAACATGTGAAGCAAGAATTTATAGAACTGAAAGGAGAGATACAAACATTCCCAATTATAGTTGGAGATTTCAACACTTCCCTCTCAACAATTGATAGAAAAACTAGACAGAAAATCAGCAAGGATATGGGAGAACTGAACAATGCAATCAACCAACAGAACCTAGCCAACATTTACAGAATACGTAACAACAGCAGAATACACGTTCTCTTCAAATGTCTGTGGAACATATTCAAGATAGACTATATCTTGGACCATAAAGCAAACTTTAACAAATTTAAAAGAACTGAAATCTTACAGAGTATATTTTCTGGCCACGATGGGATCAAACTAGAAATTAACAACAGAAAGATAATAGGAAAATCTCCAAACACTTGGAAACTAAACAACAAACTTCTAAATCATCAGTGGGTCAAAGAAGAAGTCTCAAGATAAATCAGAATCTACTGAAAAATAACTGTTAGAACGGATAACAACAGCCGGGCATGGAGGTCATGCCTGTAATCCTAGCACTCTAGGAGGCCAAGGTGGGCAGATCACTTAAGGTCAGGAGTTCGAGACCAGCCGGGCCAACATGGTGAAACCCTGTCTCTTCTAAAAATACAAAAATTAGCCAGGTATGGTGGGGAGCACCTGTAATCCCAGCTACTCAGGAGGCTGAGGCAGGAGAATTGCTTGAACTTGGGAGGCAGAGGTTGAAGTGAGCCAAGATCGTGCCACTGTACTCCAGCCTGGGCAACAGAGCAAGACTTCATCTCCAAAAAAAAAAAAAAAGAACTGATAACAAAATTTTGCAAGGTAATCAGTTACAAAACAAATACATACAAAGTGATGGCTCACACCTGTAAGCCCAGCACTTTGGGAGGCCAAGGTGGGTGGATCACTTGAGGTCAGGAGTTCAAGACCAGCCTGGCCAACATGGTGAACCCTCATCTCTACTAAAAATACAAAAAATTAGCCAGGCATGGTGGCACAGGCCTATAATCCCAGCTACTCAGGAGGTTGAGGCAGGAAAATCGCTGGAACATGGGAGAATCACTGGAACCTGGCAGGCAGAGGTTGCAGTGAGCAGAGATGGCACCACTGCACTGCAGCCTGGGAAATAGAGCGTGACTCAGTCTGAAAAAGAAAAAAGAAAAGAAAATATGAAGGCACAATAATCCTAGTTACATCTTCTGTATAGCTATAGTACCAAGTCTGTATAGTATTTTCTATATTCTTGAATAGTAAATGTAATACGGGAAGAAATCCATTAATCCTCAGATAAATCTGTAAATATAAAGCAATTCCAATTAAATCCTTACGGAATTCACCTGGAAAAGAAACACCTGATTCAGGCGTGAACATTATGCAAAATGGGGTTAGAGTCACCATATCAGATATAGACATGACATAAAGTTTCAAAAATTAAAGTATTTTACTGAGAAAGGATTGAACAGACAGGCCAGTGGAACAGATTAGAAAACCTAGAATCAGGTCCATGCATATGTATGAATCTAGTATGCATTTAACTACATAAATGTTTCATATATTTTGACTGGTTTTCTAGTTATTCATGGCAGAAGGGTAAATCGGGCTTCTTTATCTCCCTTAGGCCAGAAACAGACATCCCTGGCTGCTTTCAGAGAGTAGACTGCAGAGGGCCTGGCACATAAAGGGGAGACCGCCTGTGGGGCTCTGTGGGGATTCAGGGGAGAGTTGACCATAGTTTGGAACAGGAGAGTAACAGGTCTCAACAAAAAGTGCTTAGATTCCAAGTGAGTTTGGAGGACAGAAAAGACAGAGCTTGCTGATGGATTACATAGATATGGGGGTGAGAGAGAAACCGTGGGTTCCAGTGCAACAGAACTACTGGAAGAATAGAGGCATCCAGTCCTGAGATGGGCAAGTCTTAGGGTGATTCAGACCAGCACCTATTAGACGTCCAAACGAAGACATGGGGTAGGCAGAAAACACAGAGCGTGCAGATGAACAGGCACATCTGTTTCTCCAACTTTCCATCATGCATTATTCCATTTTCATATTATTTTATTATTTGAAAAAGTTACCCAAAAAGCCATTGTCTATATTTCATTGAATTCAGAACTTCAGAATTATTCTCATTTCTCAAGTTAGCAGATTTGCCCTTTAACAGTTCAAAAGAGATTGAGAATGGCTCATGCCTGTAATACCAGCACTTTGGGAAGCTGAGGTGGGTGGATTGCCTGAGCTCAAAAGTTCAAGACCAGCCTGGGGAACATGGAGAAACTCCATCTCTATGAAAAATACAAAAGATTAGCCGGGCATGGTGGCAGGCACCTGTAATCCCAGCTACTCAGGAGGCGGAGGTGGGAGGATCACTTGAACCCAAAAGGCAGAGGTTGCAGTGAGCCGAGATCATGCCACTGCACTTCAGCCTGGGTGACAAAGCAAGACTCCATCTCCAGAGAGAGAGAGAGAGAGAAAGAGAGAGAAATGCATGTGAATGTATGTGAGGAGGCAGACTCAGAGTTCAGAGTCCTGGAGAAAACCCTCCCTGGGAGGAAGTGGGGACAACGTAACACATCTGACAGGCCCACACTCCCACTAAGGAAGACCTCCACTCTCTCAAGTTTTCCTTTTTCTCCTTCTTTAAGTGCAGAACCCAAAGAGGGAGAAAGACTTTCCCTCATCTGCTCGCAAAGACAAAATGGCGGCTTAAACATGGAAGAGACCTGGTTAGACCAAACATTCCAGACAAGGAAGTGGGTTGAATTTCACAAACATTTCTTGAGCCCTTGCTACTTGCCAGGTATAGGAGCTACAAATAGGAATGTAACAAGGAATTTGTAGTGCAATAGGGAGAAAAATTACAATCGTGAGCAAGAAGGGGAAAGGATTTGCAAGTTTATCAAATGTGTAGCTTTTAACTATCACCACTATCGAGAACCAAAACTTTTTCATTAACAAGGTTATCTCATGCCACCTCTTTAGAGCCACATCCTAACCCTTGATAACCACTAAGCTGTTTTGTTATTTCAAGAATGTTATACGAATAGAATGATACCGTATGTCACCTTCTGAGATTGGATCTTTACATTTACCATAGTTCCCCTGACATCCACCCAAGTTCCAAGTTGTTGCATTAACAAAGGTTTCTCTTTTTTAAAATTTCAATCTGTATTTTAGATACAGGGTACATGTGCAAGTTTGTCACATGGGTATATTGTGTGATGCTGAGGTTTAGGGTACAGATCCTATCACCCATGTAGTAAGTGTAGTACCCAATAGGTAGTTTTTCATCCAACGCTCTAGTAGCACCCAGTGTCTATCATTCCCATGTTTACGTCCATGTATGCTCAATGTTTAGCTTCCACTTACAAGTGAGTGCATATGGTATTTGGTTTTCTGTTCTGCATTAATTCACTTAGGATAATGGTCTCCAGGTGCATCCATATTGCTGCAAAGGACATGATTTTGTCCTTTCTCGGGGCTGCATGGGATTCCATGGTGTATGGGTGCCATATTTTCTTTATCCAATCCACCATTGATGGGCACCTGCATTGATTCATGTCTTTGCTATTGTGAATAGCACAGGGATGAACATACAAACACATATGTCTTTGGCAGAATGTCTGTGTCTTTTAATTACTGAGTCTCTCACTCTGCCTTATGCCCCTCGAATGAATTCTTTCCTTCAAGGAGGCAAGAATCAAGTTGCTACAGACCTGTATGGATTTGCTGCTGCTGACAGTAGGAGTATGCCTGGATAATTCAGATTTAACTCAGTGTTAACTACAGCGTCTCATATTGGGAACCCTGCTCTCTAAAGGCCTCTAAACTCACAAATATTGTGAAATTATAGGGAAACTCTAAGATCCCCTAAATAACAGGGAAGCCGAGTGGCAATAGAGGATTAGGACCTAAAAGTTTCACACGAGCTGCAAAAGACAAAAACAGTCTACATGAAAAAAAAAAACTATCTGCTTTAAGAACTACCTAAGATTCCTGTGCCCAATATAGTGGACCAGGCAGTTATGATTTATGTTCTCTTTGCCTTAGCCAGAGATCCAGAAGGAAATAGAAAGATACTCAAATTGAATCACTCAAGGAGAGTTTAATAAATGGATGACTTACAAAGATGTGGGCAGGGTATGGAGAAACATAAAGCATGGGCAGTACCCCAGGGCCAGAGAAAGCAGGGGCCCTTTGCCATGACTGGCCTGGAAAGGTGAGGCTCCTGCCATCCCAAGCCCGAAGGCTGTGTGAAGAGGCCACCATGAAAAATCTGTGGCCCTTAGTAAGGGACTCAACCAGCCTGAGACAACCTCACAGGGAGGTTGTTGAAGGCATAAATGCCCTGGCCTCAGTATTTCCTCTCTCTGACCTTCTGCGGGGACTCCCCATTGGCTGAATCCAACCAGAAGGCAAAGGGAAGGAAGCTGGTTAACGTGTCTATATGGTCAGCCTCCTCAGACAAAGATAATGGTGGGAAAGGATGAAGAAGAGATGGGAGGAGTAGCAAATGGAAGACACCTGGCACACCCTTCCTCCTGACACCCAGGGGAAATGATGGTAAAAGAATAGAAAAGATTCACTCCCACACTATGAGAACAGGAAAGGGATCACTGGTGGGTCATTGAGTTTCCCCAAAGATTTAGTTGAAAGGTATAGACAGGTGTGAATTAACTGGAGAGGGAAGGCAGAGAAAGCCACAGTTTGAACACAGGTGAGGAGGTCTGCATCTGAGAGCAGGAAACTGCACATGAGAGGTTCTAGTTTCAGAATTGTCAAGCTTGACAACCACAAAGTGAGCAGTGGGGCTGGAAATAGGGGAAATAAAGGGTCTGTATTCTAAATAATCAACCTTGCCATATGCCTCCTCAATTCCAAATGCTAAAAAGGCCAGCAGCCAGGTAGTAATTCTGTCCTTGGCAAATGGGCATAACATCAATCTTCAAGGTAACAGGGGCTCTCATCAAGGGCTGGGCAAGATGATTGTAGAAGGCCCAACCTGAATTCACCATTGTGAAATTTCAGAATACCGAGAAAAGACTCCTGAAAGAAAAAGTCAGCTATGCAAAATAAAAGAATCAGAGTCAGGTTACAATTCCTGTGAGAAATACTAGACGCTGGAGAACAATGCCGTGTGGCCTTCAGATTTCTGAAGGAATATATTTTATACCTAGAATTCTATACCCAACCAAATAATCCACCAAGTTCAAGGAAAAAATAAAAGAAGTTTTCAGACATGCTGATACTCAAAAAATTTCTGTCTCACATAACTCTTCTGGAAGGGTTACTTAAGGATTTAGTCTTGCTTCACAAAGATCCAGCTGACATGGAAGAAGATAAGAAACTTGGAGAGCACAAAGGAACCCAAATGTCAGCTGTACGGCAGCCAGAGGAGCCACCAGCCCCGCCTGGAGCAGCAAAACAACAGGCTTCAGATGGGACATGTCCAAGGGAAAAAGTGAGTGAATTCCATGGGAGCCTATGAGTAGGCTTTGTAACAGTTGAGAATGTGAAAAATGCATAGAATGCAAGGCAGAAAGAAAGAAAGAAAGAAAGAAAGAAAGAAAGAAAGAAAGAAAGAAAGAAAGAAAGAAAGGAAGGAAGGAGGGAGGGAGGGAGGGAGGGAGGGAGGGAGGGAAGGAAGGAAGGAAGGGAGGAAGGAAAAGAAAAGATAGCTAGAGTCTCTAGGAAAATCTAATAGATGCACAATAAAGTCGTAACAAAATATTATGAAATCAGGACAGAGTTGAGCAGAAGTCAGTGGAGTTAAAAAAAGAATACAATAAATTATATGGAATTTATTGGTAATAGGGAAAAAAACCTGGAAGGTATTAATGACACAACGAAAAAAAAGCCCGTTTCTTCCCTCATCAAGAGCAAAGAAGAGTGACCAGCAAAGGGGATGGGGGAAATTATACAAGAAAGGTGTCATCTAAACATGATGTAGAAAACATATCATGAATGTGAGCAATTAATCAGGTGTAAGAACAAATTCTTTTGGACATTCTTCTGTGCGTAGCACGGAAGTGGGAATATTGAGGTAGCTGGGAAGAATGTAGTCATCCATTCTTCTTGGCTCTGGAGCAAACAATACTGTTTATAACATACACGTACTTCAATGGTAAACCAGTGATCCCTCTTCTGTTCTCAAAGTGTGGGAATGAATCTTTTCTATTCTTTTACCATCATTTCCTTCTGATGTCAGGAGGAAGGGTATGCCACATATCTTCTATTTGCCGCTCCTCCCATCTTCTCTTCATCCTTTCCCACCATTATCCTTGTTCCAGGAGGCTGACCATATAGACACATTAACCAGCTGCCTTGCTATGTGCCTTCTGGTTGGATTCACCCAATGGAGAGCCCCAGCGGATGATCAGAGAGTGAGATCAGAGCATTTACTTGCTGCCTGGAACTCTCCCCATATATCCTCAAGTCTTATTCCCTTACCTTTCTCAGGGTTTTCCTCAAATGTCACCTTTTAGACAGAGCTTTTCTGACTATTCTATCTAAATTGTCACACACACACACACACGTTCCCTATGCCCCTTATAGCTTAATGTTTTTCTAAGTGCAGCCAGTATACTACATATTTTGCTTCTTCATCTTGTTTTTTGTCTCCCCCATTAGAAAGTAGGTTCCATGAAGACAGATATGTTCTACTCTTATATTTATTGTGGTTTCTCCACCACCAGGGACAGGGACTTGCTCATGGTAGGAACTCAACAAATATTTGTTGAATTAACAAATGTTGAATAAAGTTATAGGCAAGTCACATAAGGCAATTTGGGTTTATGTGACAGAAAGTAAATGTCATTACACTTGGCAATGTAAAGGTAAAAGCATAGTCCAGGCATGGTGACTCACGCATGTAATCCTAGCACTTTGGAGGCTGAGGTGGGCAGATCACCTGAGGGCAGGAGTTCAACACCAGCCTGGGCAACATGGTGAAACCCTGTCTACTAAAAGTACAAAAATTAGCCAGGCATGGAGGTGCACACCTATAGTTCCAGCTACTGGGGAGGCTGAGGCACAAAAATCACTTGAACTCGGGAGGTGGAGGTTGCAATGAGCCAACATCATGCCACTGCACTCAAGTCTGGGCAACAGAGTGAGATTCTGTCTCAAAAAAATAAGATAAAATTAAATAAAATAAAGTCACAGCTCACAGAAATTGGGGGATGGGAAGGCAAAAAAATGCAAAAGGAAGAAGAAGGTTGGAAGTGCTAATATTCTCAATTTATTAGGTGGACAATCAAGGTACCGTTGATGAAATAAAAAGTAGAGATTTACCAAAGTTACTTAACCTTATTAATAATCTTATAAAGGTAGCAATTAAAATATTCAAACATAATAATGTAATCATATTGGTATAACTGAGCTAGAGAAGGTGAAAGACATAGATTGAGTTAAATTTCTTCCAAATTTCAATTCAACATAGCAAAAAGTTACTAGCTAATTTTTAAGTTGAGACATCCAGAAGTAGAAGCATAAGAGTAGTATTTAGAGTATGGCAATGATCTTAACAACCTTATACTAGAAATAGTTAAACACAGTTAAGCTGTGATATGGTGGTTTCAGTAATGAAAGACTACATTTTATCAAACTAATACTTCTATAGATAATAATTATAAACTCTGTACAAAATGTAAAAAAAGCTATCTGAAGGCACTAGAAAGTGACTCAAAGCACATATAAAAATGGGAACTGCAATAGGGAAGATCAGTGTCCTTAATTTTTCCCTGAAGGCACTCCCTAGTCTGCAAGAGGTAGAGAAGTTAAAAATGAAACAGAAAGCCTGAGCAGCAAGAGAGGCTGAAAATTGAGGGGGAGAAAACCCAGGGGAAAAAAAAGAATCCAAATAAAGGGTCCCTAAATTTGCATATAAACTCCTCTCAAATCCTTAGCTGAACTGTGCACATTCAGGGAAACTCTAGGAAGCCTGCTGAAAGGCAACAGCTGGGAGACTGAAAAACTTGAGCAGAGATTTCAGTTGTCACCCACTACAGGAGAGACAGTTTGGATTTGGAATCCTACCAAGTTAAAGGGACTTAGTAAATACTCAGGCTTTCCATCAAAGCCACAGAAGGGCTATGATTTAGAAGGCAGAATATGCCCCAAGACTGAGGGCTTACCCTGAGACTAAAAGGAAAACGGAAAAACACTTACCTAACAAAGTCTGAAATGAAGAATCCTCTAGTTTATGGTGGCAGGCCACTAATTAGACTGCTTGATAGAACAAAAAGAAACAACCTTCAGAGAAGTATAAAAGAATCTAGAGTTTCTACAGTGTGTCATGCAAAATATCCAGTATACAATTTTTTAAAAAAGACATATAACAACAGGAAAATGTGGCCAATAGTCAGAGGAAAAACCTTACTCAATAAAAATAGATAATCTTGTTAAAAGGAGTAGACAAAGATGTTAAAGCGAAGATGTTAAATATTCAAAGAATTAAAGGAAATTTCAGCAGAGAAACGTAAACTGCAGAAATTTTAGAACTGAAAAGTACAATATCTGAAATAAAAAATTTACTGAAGAATTTTAACAATACATTAGATATGGCAGAAGTGAGACTAAGTATAGTTTAAGATGGATCAGCAGAAATTATCCAGTATGAAAAACAGAGATAAAAAGTTGAAAGAAGAAAAAACACTAAAGTCTCAATGAATTCTGAGACAATATCAAGTGGTCTGACAACATGAGCAATTCAAGTCCAAGAAGGAAAGGGCAAGGAGCAAAGAAAATTTGAAAAAATAATGCCCCAAATCTCTAAAATTTGGTAAAACAAAAAACAAACACACAAACAAAGCTTATAAATTCAAGAAGCTCAGTATGTACCAAAAAGAACAGATACAAAGAAAATCACACTTAGTCACATCATAATCAAACCACCAAAGCTAAACATAAAAAGAAAATGTTGAAAGCAGCCAGAGGAGGAAAAAAGACACATGACACAGGGGTACAAAGATAAGAATAATCACGGGTGCTTCATAAGAAATAATAAAGTCCAGCTGACAATGGAATGACATCTCTCCAGTGTTGAAGAAAAATGTCAACACTGGGTTCTATATTCAGTGAAATAGAGATGGAATAAAGTCTATCTAAAAATATCTTTATTCCATCCCCAAAATAAGCTTGAGTAAAGATATTTTCAGATAAACACAAGCTAAAAGAATTTGTCACCATTAGACTTGTACTACAAGAAATGCTAAAGGAAGTTATTCAGGCTAAAGGAAAATGATGCCAGATGGGAACTTTAATCTATGGGAATAAAGAGCACTAAAAATCATAAACAACTGGGTAAACATACCCAGGCTTTTTCCTTCCCATAACTTGCTTTTTAAAATGATGATTTAAAGCCAAATAATAGCACTGTAAGGTGGGGCTTATAAAGTACATGGAAATAAAGGACATGACAACAAGAGCATAAAAGATGGCATAAGAGACTAGATAAATAAAATGAATCTATTGTAAGGTTACTATATTTGTGAAGTGTGAGATATGAACTCTGAAGTGGGAATGGTAAGATATGAAACAAGAAGTGGTAGCTGTGAAATTTTCAGTGAGAAATGATACAATATAAATCTAAATTGGCTTTGACAAGAATGCACTTTGCTAGTTTTAGAGTAAATAAAAAACAGGCCGGGCGTAGTGGCTCAAGCCTGTAATCCCAGCACTTTGGGAGCCCAAGACGGGTGGATCACTAGGTCAGGAGATCGAGACCATCCTGGCTAACACGGTGAAACCCAGTCTCTACTAAAAATTACAAAAAACTAGCCAGGCGAGGTGGCGGGCCTGTAGTCCCAGCTACTGGGGAGGCTGAGGCAGGAGAATGGTGTAAACCCGGGAGGTGGAGCTTGCAGTGAGCCGAGATTGTGCCACTGCACTCCAGCCTGGGCAACTAAGCAAGACTCTGTCTCAAAAAATAAATAAAAATAAAAATAAAAACAGCTTTAAAAACTGTAGCTAAAAAAAAACAGTAAAAGAAATAAAATTCAATTCAGTAAACATTCAATTAAGCCAAAAGAAGGAAGACTAAAATGATCAAGAACAGAGGAAGAAAACAAAACAAATAACAAGATGCTAGACTTACATTCAACTACCCCAGTAATTGCATTAAATGTAAATGACATATTTATTTCAATTAAAAGGCAAAGAATTTCAGATTGTATACAAAAGCAATATCCAATTATATGCTACCTATATAAGATGAACTTAAAATATAAAGTGTGGCTAAAAGTATAAGTGTGGGAAAATATATTCCATGTACACAGTAAGCATGAAAAGGCTACCGTGCCTAATTTTTTTTTTTTTTTTTTTTAATTGAGATGGAGTCTCACTCTGTCGCCCAAGCTGGAGTGCAGTGGCCGGATCTCAGCTCACTGCAAGCTCCGCCTCCCAGGTTCACGCCATTCTCCTGCCTCAGCCTCCCGAGTAGCTGGGACTACAGGCGCCCGCCACTGCGTCTGGCTAATTTTTGTATTTTTTAGTAGAGATGGGGTTTCACCGTGTTAGCCAGGATGGTCTCAATCTCCTGACCTTGTGATCCGCCCATCTCGGCCTCCCACAGTGCTGGGATTACAGGCTTGAGCCACTGCGCCTGGCCAACCGTGCCTATTTTAACATCAAAAAAGTAGACTTCAAGACAATAAGCATTACTAGAGACAAAGTGGCATAATTCATAATGATAAAAGAGTAATTCATTAAGATAGTATAATTGTACTAAATGTGTGTGTACCTAATAACAGAACTTTAAAACAGATTAAGTAAAACCTATCAGAAGTAAAGGGGAAATTAGTGTATCAAAGAGATATCTGCACTCCCATGTGTGTTGCAGCACTGTTCACGATAGCCAAGATTTGAAAGATTTTAAGTGTCCATCAACAGATGAATAGATAAAGAAAATGTGGATATATATGATGGAGTACTATTCAGTCATTAAAAAAAAATGAGATCCTGTCATTTGCAATGACATGAAGGGAACTAGAGATCATTATGTTAAGTGAAATAAGCCAGGCACAGAAATGTTATATTGGGTAGTTAGTCTGGTATGAGCAGGGAAGGAGGGGCCTCCCCACAAAACACACATACCAGGAGTGTCAAGCAACTATCGGGTGATGGTCAGGTGGTCATTAACTGGTCTCTCTAAAGTAATAATTGGTCATAGGCAGTGCCAGGGAAACGCAGTCTCCTAATAGTTTAAAAAAAAAAAAAAAAAAAAAAAAAAAACACCTGAAAGGTGATCAGCAGCTTCCCGATAAGATCTCAGTAGTTGGGCGAGTGGGGAGAAGTAACATAAGATTCTAGAAGTATGCCAATGTATAAAGTCAAAAGGTGGAGCTGTACACTTGCCTTTCAAGTTGCTCACTTGGCCCTCTTCCAAGTCGCCAAGTACTTTTCTTCCTTTCATTCCTGTTCTAAAGCTTTTAATAAACTTTCACTCTTGCTCCAAAACTTGCCTTGATCTCTCCTTCTGCCTTATGCCACTCAAATTCTTTCTTCTAAGGAGGCAAGAACTGAGGTTGCTGCAGAACCCCACAAATACGGATTCACCACCAGTAACATATTTTGGTGCTGTGTGATCCAGATACCTTCCACCAGTAACATAAAGACAAACATCACATATTTTCACTTATTTGTGGTAGCTAAAAATCAAAACAATTGAACTCATGGACACAGTGTAAAAGGTTGGTTACCAGATGCTGGGAAGGTAGTGGGGCAGAGTGGGAAGGAGGTGAGGATGGTTAGTAGGTACAAAAAAAGAAATAGAAAGAAGGAATAAGACCTATGATTTGATAGCACAACAGGGTGACTATAGTCAATAGTAACTCGTTTGTACATTTTAAAATAACTGAAAGAGTGTAACTGGATTGTTTGTAAGAAAAAAAATAAATGCTCATACCTCATTGTATGAGTCCATTTTTACACTGCTGATAAAGACATACCCAGCTGGGCGCGGTGGCTCAAACCTGTAATCCCAGCACTTTGGGAGGCCGAGACGGGCGGATCACGAGGTCAGGAGATCGAGACCATCCTGACTAACACGGTGAAACCCCGTCTCTACTAAAAAATACAAAAAACTAGCCGGGCGAGGTGGCGGGCGTCTGTAGTCTCAGCTACTCGGGAGGCTGAGGCAGGAGAATGGCGTGAACCCGGGAGGCGGAGCTTGCAGTGAGCCGAGATTGCGCCACTGCACTCCAGCCTGGGCGACAGAGCGAGACTCCGTCTCGAAAAAAAAAAAAAAGACATACCCAAGACTTGGTAATTTGTAAAGAAAAAGAGGTTTGATGGACTCATAGTTCCGGGTGGCTGGGGAGGCCTCACAGTTATGGTGGAAGGTGAAAGGCATGTCTTACATAGCAGCAGGCAAGAGAGAATGAGAGCCAAGCAAAAGGGGTTTCCCCTTATGAAACCATCAGCTCTCATGAGACTTATTCTCTACCATGAGACTTATTCACTACCCCTCCCCATGGGGAAACCGCCCCCATGATTCACTTATCTCCCACCAGGTCCCTCCCACAACACATGGGAATTATGGGAGCTACAATTCAAGATGAGATTTGGGTGGGGACACAGCTAAACCATATCACTCATTCTCCATGATGTGATTATTATGCAGTGCTTGCCTGTATCGAAACATCTCATGTATCCTATAAATATATACACCTACATATACCCACAGAAATTGAAAATTAAAAAAAAAAATTGAGAAAGGAAGTAAAGGGTAAAGTCAACAGCCTCTGACAATCACAGTTGGCTATATTAACACCCTTCTCTTAGTAACTGATAGAACACATAAACTGAAAATCTAAAGAGCACTATCAAATAATTTTATCTAATTAACATTTACTGACCATCATTCTCACCAAATTCAGAATGTACACTGTTTTCAAATGCATGTGCAACATTCACCAAGATAGGACCATATGCTGGGCCTTAAAGTAAGTCTCAGTGAATGTCAAAGAGAAGATAGTCTCACCACACAGAATATAATTACGTCTTACAATTACGTAAGACATCTAGAAAATCTCCAAATGTTTAAACAGCGTACTTCCAAACAAATTATAGCTCAAAGAAGAGACACAATGGAAATTATAAAGTATTTAAAAGTGAATGATAATTCAAACAACACACAAAGTTAGAAAACATAGTTAAAACTGTGCTTAGAGAGCATTTACAATGTAAATGTTTATGTTGGGAAAGAATGAATTAAAATCAACATTTAAAGTTAGTATTTTAAGAAACTGGTTAAAGAAGAACAAATACAAAACAGACAAAAAGAAACAAATAACAAATTCAAAAGTTAGTGCCCTGAAGTGATCAATAAATTGATAAAAATAAGTAGGACTAATCAAGAAAAAAAGAGAGAAGACACAAATTACCAACATCAGAAATGAAAGAGAAAGGTCGGTTATGTTGGCACGTGCCTGTAATCCCAGCACTTTGGGAGGCTGAAGCAGGATTACTTGAGCCCAGGAGTTTAAGACCAGCCTGGGCAATATAGTGAGACATCATTTCTTATATATATATATATATATATATAAAATTTTTAATTAACTTGTCATGGTGGTGCATGCCTGTCATCCTAGCTACTTGGGAGGCTGAGGTGGCAAGATGGCTCCAGCCCAATTAAGTAAAAGGACAATTAAGTAGTGGATAAATTTCTTTAAAAACACAATTTACTAAGGGACATTTAAGAAGAAATAGAAAATCTGAATTGACTTCTATCTATAAAGGAAATTGAGCTCATAATCAAAAATCTTCCCACAAAAAAACTCCAGGCCCATGTAAATTTCACTGGTAAATTTTATCAATAACTTCAAAGGAAAAAATAATACCAATTTCACAGAAACCTTTTCAGAAAATGGAGAAGGAGAGAATGCTTTCAAACTCACTTTATGAGGCCAGCATAACTTTTACATATTTGTAGCCCTGTTAATATAAGTTCATTTTCAATAAAGATGCAAATGTTATTCAGTGAAGTAAATAAAATAATAATCTTTTCAATAAGTGATATTATACAACTGGATTTCTATATCTACATGTCTTTATTTATAAATATGGTTATGGGTTTTTTTGTTGTTGTTTTTTGTTTTTTTAGACAGATACTTGCTCTGTCACCCAGGCTGGAGTACAGTGGCTCAATCTGGCTGACTGCAACCTCCACCTCCCGGGTTCAAGCCATTCTCCCTCAGCCTCCCGAGTAGCTGGGACTACAGGTGCCCGCCACCACGCCTGGCTAATTTTTGTATTTTTTAGTAGAGATGGGATTTCACCATGTTGGCCAGGCTGGTCTCCAACTCCTGACCTCGGGTGATCCACCCACCTCGGCCTCCCAAAGTGCTGGAATTACAGGCATGAGCCACTCTACCCAGCCGGTTATGGATTTTTAAAGAGAACTTCACTTACTTCCTCACACATGTGCAAAAATTAATTTGAAATGTATCATAGACCTAAACTTATAAGATAAATTACAAAACTTGTATGAAAAATAAAAAAATGTTCATAATCTTGAAGTAGGCAAAGATTTCTTAGAACACAAAAAGCACTAACTGTAAGGGGGAAAAAATTGATAAGTTGAACTTCATCAAAATTTTACACCTCTGCTAAGCAAAATATTGCCAACTAGACAAAGACACCTACTTTTACAACTTCACTTCAGTGTTGTATTGGAGGTTCTTGCCAGGGAGGCTAGGCAAGCAAAAGAAACACAAGACACCCAGACTCGAAAGTCTGAAATAGAACTATTTTTATTTTCAGACAATATAATCTCATATACAGAAAATCCTTTTAAAAATCTATTTTTAAAAAATGACTAATAGATGAATTCAGTAGGGTGGCAGGATAAATCAACATAGAGAAATCAATTGGATTTCTATACATTAACAGTGGACAATCTAAAATGAAATTAAGAAAGCAGTTCCATTCACAATATGGAATCAAAAAGAATAAAATATTTAGGGACAAATTTAACAAAATAAGTGCAAACTTACACTCTGAAAACTACAAAACTTTGTTGAAAGAAATTAAGAAGATCTAAATAAATGGAGAGAGACATTACAATTCAAAGGCTGGAAGACTTGGTATTATTAGGATAACAATTCTCCACAAATTGATCTAAGACTGAATGCAATCCTTTTTTTTTTTTTTTTTTTTTTGAGACGGAGTCTCGCTCTGTCACCCAGGCTGGAGTGCAGTGGCCGGATCTCAGCTCACTGCAAGCTCTGCCTCCCGGGTTTACGCCATTCTCCTGCCTCAGCCTCCCGAGTAGCTGGGACTACAGGCGCCCGCCACCTCGCCCGGCTAGTTTTTTGTATTTTTTTTTTAGTAGAGACGGGGTTTCACTGTGTTAGTCAGGATGGTCTCGATCTCCTGACCTCGTGATCCGCCCGTCTCGGCCTCCCAAAGTGCTGGGATTACAGGCTTGAGCCACCACGCCCGGCCAAAACCTCAGCTGGCTATTTTTGCAGAAATTGACAAACTGATCTAAAATTTATATAGAAATGCAAAATCCACAGAATAGCAAAAACAATCTGGAAATGAAAAACAAAGTTGGAGGACTTATTCACCCTGATTTCAAAGCTTAATACAAAACTCCTATATTCAAGACAGTGTGGTGCTGACATAAGGAGAGACATTTAGATCAATGGAGGAGAATTAAGAGTCCAGAAATAACCTTTTACAGTCATCATCAATTGCTTTTCAACAAGGGTACCCAAACAATCCAATGGGGTAAAGAATAATCTTTTCAACAAACGATGCTGGGAAAACTGTACAGCCACATGTAAAAGTATGTGTGGACCCTTCCCTCACACCATACACAAAATTAAACTCTAAATAGATCATGGACTATAATGTAAGAGCTAAAACTGTGAAACTCTTAGAAGAAAGCATGAGAGTAAATCTTAGTGATCTTAGGTTTCTTGAATAATGATATCAAAAATACAAGAGACAAAAGAAAAAAATTGATCAATTGGACTTTATTACTCCCTCTAGGGGATCCAAAATATAACCATATTTATAACTATTTCATATTTTAAAAACAATTGTAAAAGATATTTCCATAACAATTCTTCTACTCAGTGGTCATTTTCATGGTCATTATGGTGAATTACTTTTGCTTTCCTGTATAGCATGACCAAAGGGCATGAAGGTATTTTCAGGGGTGATAGAAATGATCTGTATCTTGAACGTGGTGGTAGTTACACCACTGCACCAATTTTTATCAAAACCACTTGGCTTGAAGACTTAAAGTCTGTGTACGTATTTCACCATATGTAAATTTTACCTCAATAAAAATTTCATTTTACAAAGTGATCGCTCTGAGGAGTGGAAGATGAGCTTTTCACTATAAGCCTTTCAGTACTTCTTAAAATTTTTAAAAGTGCATGTATAAATTACCTTAAGCTCTTTAAGTTTTGAAAAATAAAACATGTGCCAATTTGAAGCTTCTTATTATCCTTGCTTCACAGAAAACAGAAGATGAGAAGAATTCTCCTGTTTGAGAGGGTATTATTTAGCATCAATAACGAGGTTTTCCTCTCTTCCTTCCCTGGTGTTCCCCTAGAGTCACAGCACTGGTCCAGGGAGACCACAGGGAGGTCCGGGAGCAGGTTCTGAGTCAGAAGAAGGCTTGCTCTTAAAAGCCGTGATGGAAATGAAGTTGTAATCATTTATTCCCTGTCGTGGAGCTACTGTACCAAACACAGAATCTCTAGGAAATGAAAGTCAGAATCTCAAAAGCTTCAGTTTTTGAATGCTAAAGCTTATTTGCATATCAATATTGCCTCAGGACAATAAGCAGAATTAGAAAATTAAGGAACTACATTAGAAGGGAGAGAAAGAAGTAGGACAAATGCGTGGAAGTATAGAGCTCCCCTCTGTCATCTAGTAGGAGTTGTAAATAAAAAGCCGCACTCAACTCCATGGCTGTTGAATTTTGATAATACTATTACCAAAATTTTATTTACAAACTCAATGACAAACAAATTTTTTTCATTAAAACATATGTATCTGTACAGCATTACTCCCTCTAGTGGATCTAAAAAAAATAACCATATTGATAAGAATTTCATCCGTCTTTTGGGGAACAATAGTAAAAGAAATTTTGATAATAATCATTATGTTGATCAGTGTTTATTTTAATGGTTAATCTGAATTAATTTTTCTTTTCTGTGTGGTATGCTTTTTCTTTCCATACACTCTCCTGTAAAAAAAGGTACTTAACATTTACCAGAATAATTAATTACTCATAAATTAGAACATGACAGACATTTCAAACATTACTTACAATGATAAAAATTTGAAAATGATTGAAGGTAGTATTATACTCAATATAAATCATAAATATTCAATGAATTTCGCAGTCACTTTCAAGTAATGTGCTACTGAGAGAGTCATTGTAAATAGCCTATCCAACTGTTCAAAATTGGGTTAGTGATCATTTTTAACCCATTTATGCCAGAGGTTGCAATTTTTTGAATTTTTGCATCAGTTGAAAATCAGACCTTGGCGCTGACCTTGAGCAGTAGGATATAAATAACTCCCACAGGCTTGGTGTTCCAATAATGGAACACTAGGCATAAAATAGTAATCATTCAAGCTTCGTGTCTACTTACTTTATAAAGTAAATTTTCAAATATAATGCAAGTATTCATTAGACCCTCAAGTCTCATTTGTTGCTTAGGGGGGTTTTGTGAACATTTTCTTCATGCCTTCACTATATCTTATATTTGGGAGCAGAGAGGTAACATACAAATAAAAAGATGACGCATGTATGTTGGCTTAACTTTTGAGTTTGTCACAACTCAGTCACAGATGTTGCTACTAGGGAACAGACACCTGTAAAGGGGTGAAAAAAATGACATTCAGTTGAGCTGATCTCTGCAGCCTAATCCAAGTGAAATTTTAATAACTAGACAGCAATCCCTGCTATTAGATGATCTGGGACTGTTTTACTATGGCAAATAACTGAATGGAGTTTCACATATCTTTTTAAAATGAAGACTTTGAAATGACAACACCATCTTAGAGGTGTGGGGCTCTTGCAGAAATGAATTTAGGTAAAAGACTGATGACAAGGTTTCGTTATGTCTGGGAATTAACATTTAACGGCAAGCAAAGAGATACATTTCCCACCAAAATCGAATGCCACTACCATCTGCAACCCCACAGAGGCTCAGCTACCTAAAATGGAAATGAAAATATAATGTATGGAAATATTCTCTTAGAAAAACTCCTTAAGGCTTCACATGTATTAATGTATTAGTTTGCAAACATTAAGATCAAAGCCAAAGCAACAAATACATCCTAAAAAGTTTTTCGTCAGATTTTTATTAACGATATACAAGTAGCAGGGCATAAAAAATTAATAGGTCCAAGCCTTGAAATGTCAAACCCAATGATCTCTTCCATGCTCACCTCTTTTGCTTTTTTGTTTCAGTCTTGCTGGCACTGGGTCTTCTTGCCTTGAGCGACTCTACATGGTTAAAAAAAAGGAGAAAGAAAGGTTAATAGATGGTTTAAGAGCCCCTCATCTGTTGCAGTAAGTTAAAAAATAGCAAAGGAAGGAGAATAGGATCCAAGGTGTCAAAAACGCAAGGCCTAAATTCATAGACGTGTAATTTCAAGCCTTTAGGCTTACCCAATAAACCGTTAAATACTCAGTTTTAAATAAAATCTCCTGTAGGTCTCTTTAAAAAAAAAAACACGAATTTGCTTATAATATTACTAACTCAAGTTTAAAATTCAGTTTCTCTTCCTTTTTAAGCATTTAAAATGCTGTACATTGTCCTTCTACCCTCATTAGCCTCTCTATGCAATTCCATGCACCCAAATCTTTTATTTCCAAGAAGCCTAACTAATCTGTTACAGCAGCCACCACAAAGCAGAGATAGAAATGTGGTACTCAGGTCTGTACTCCCAGCACTTTGGGAGGCCACAGTGGGCAGATCACTTGAGCCCAGGAGTTCGAGACCAGTCTGGCCAACATGGTGAAACCCCATCTCTATTAAAAATACAAAGAAAATGAGCCAGGCATGGTGGTGCGTGCCTGTAATCTGAGCTACTCAGTAAGCTGAGGCAGGAGAATCACTTGAACCCGGGAGGTGGAGGTTGCAGTGAGCCAAGATTGTACCACTGCACTCCAGCCTGGGCGATAGAGCGAGACTCCATCTCAAAAAAAAAAAAAAAAAAGCAAGAAAAAGAAAAAAAAATGTGCCTAACACACACTTCCCACTTCCTGGATTCCAAAATACCCCATGGTGCCAAACTTTTAGTCCCTAAATCACTTAGACAATGAAATCAAACCCCAATTGCTAACAGTTCTTTGCACAACATCTGTCTCAGATATTAGCCAGCAACATGAGGCCAGACTTCCTCCTTCCATGCTGTTTAGCACGTGCTGACATAGGAACGGCCTAAAGAACTATGTGAATGCCGGGCGTGGTGGCTCAGCCTATAATTCCAGCACTTTGGGAGGCCAAGGCAGCTGGATCACTTGAGGTCGGAAGTTTGAGACCAGCCTGGCCAACATGGTGAAACCCCATCTCTACTAAAAATACAAAAATTAGCCAGGCATGGTGGTGCATGCCTATAGTCCCAACTACTTGGGAGGCTGAGGCAGGAGAATCGCTTGAATCTGGGAGGCAGAGGCTGCAGTGAGCAGAGATCATACCACTGCACTCCAGCCTGGGTGACAGAGCAAGACTCCATCTCAAAATAAATAAATTTTGACTTGCAATTCCAAAAGAAAAATTTTGCCTGTTTCTAATCTATATTGATTAGCAATATATTGTTAACAGATCGAATGAAGAATGACCATACTAAAGCTGAAACACTGCTTCAAGAGAGAACAATGGCAGACACCATCATCAGAGGGACCTGGATGAGGACACTGACCCCAGCAGGGAGTTGCGATGGGAGAGGAGACAGCTTCACCGTGTGCAGAAGAATAAGCTTCCCACTACTGGACTGGGAGTGGTTCCCATCCCTGGGACCAGTGTCTGTCTCCAGTCCTGAGCGAATCAGGTAGAGACACTGAGTATGCCTAGGATTGGATGGTCCAAATAATTCCAGCTGCTTTGGGGCTATAGGAAAGATCCCTGGTTGTCCTGTACCTGGCCCTGGGGTGACTTAGTACATGGGGAATATTGGCTTGGTGTGTGAGAGTTTGATAAAGGAGATAGTTGTGGGTTGGGCTCCGGGTTGGTTAGTTTGTATGTTAAAGGCGTGCTTGCAGGGGAGTCCTTGGCTATCTCCAGGAATTAGCTAGTGCCAGAAGGGGCAGTCTCTCCAGGATCAAGGCCCCGAAATGCTAGAGCATCAAGAATCTAGAAAATGAGAAAACAGAGTCAATACAGAGTAGAAATGGTAAGTCTATCTAACTCTTGAGAAATTTTGTCATAAAGGGGAGCAGGCAAACATGGTTATAGACGGGGCAGACATGATACAAGAAGTGTTTTTTTTTTTGAGATGGAGTCTCACTGTCACCCAGGCTGGAGTGCAGCGGCATGATCTCAGCTCACTGCAACCTCTGCCTTCCAGGTTCAAGCAATTCTCCTGCCTCGGCCTCCTAAGTAGCTGGGATTACAGGCATGCATCACCACACCCCGCTAATATTTGTTTGTTTGTTTGTTTGTTTGTTTTTTGAGACGGAGTCTCGCTCTGTCGCCCAGGCTGGAGTGCAGTGGCCAGATCTCAGCTCACTACAAGCTCCGCCTCCCGGGTTTACGTCATTCTCCTGCCTCAGCCTCCCAAGTAGCTGGGACTACAGGCGCCCGCCACCTCGCCTGGCTAGTTTTTGTATTTTTTAGTAGAGATGGGGTTTCACCGTATTAGCTAGGATGATCTCGATCTCCTGACCTCGTGATCCACCCGTCTCGGCCTCCCAATTTTTGTATTTTTAATAGAGACGCGGTTTCTCCATGTTGGCCAAGCTGGTCTCAAACTCCTGACTTCAAGTGATCTGCCCACCTCGGCCTCCCAAAGTGCTGGGATTACAGGCGTGAGCCACTGTGCCCGCCCAAGAAGTGCTTTTAAGAAGAGAGAGAGAGTATAACATGTTTTTATGCTGCTGGGAAGCAAGGAGTTGAGAGAAAAAGGGATGAGTGGGAGAATGAAGGGATAAGCCAATGATCGGGAAGAGGGATGGAGCACAGTGCATGAGCAGGGGCTGCGTGAAGCACCAGGAGAGCCAGGGTGGGAACAGAGGCAGGGAGGCTGGTGTTTTTCATAAGATGGCTGGGTGATGAGACAGTTCTCATTTTACTGCTTCTTGTTTCTCAGTGAAATAGACAAGGTCATCTACTGAAACATGAGGAAGGGAAAGGGTGTTGATGACTGAAGGAGAAGGCATGAAACAGCAGTTTTGGAGAGTGGCAGAGTGAGCCAGCTGGGGAGATGGATTTGTGTTGCTGAGCCCTGCTACGGGCCCACGTGTGGTCTGTGGTCCTAAAGTTAAAGTTGGGCTAAGTTAGGATGGTATTGGTTGAGGGAGTTCTGAGTACTCTAATAAGAATGTATAGCTCTAAGTATTCTAAGAAGAGGGTATATTCTAAGAAGAGGGTATAGAGTTCTGAGTACTCTAATAAGAATGTATAGCTCTAAGTATTCTAAGAAGAGGGTATAACTGTCTACACACATATAGACAGTTATATTTCTAACTACCTAAAGAGGACCAGAATGATTTGGCTCAAATGAGAAAAGAAATTGTCTCCATGAAGTGAAATATGGGTAGTCTTTCTTAACCTCTTTACATGTTTCAGAATTTTCATAAGATGTTCCAAATAGTATATATTTCAATATATAAACAGATGAAAATAATAAAGCTATTTCAAAAATCAGGGAAAAAAATTTTAAACCCAACAAAATGAGGTTTCGCTGGGAAAGAAAGCAGCCAACCTAATTTCCTGTAGAAAAACCACTATCCTAAATGTGATTGCTTTCTTGACTATTAATTTGGATGTAATTATAACCCTCTACAACAGGAGAAAGACTAATGAATCACAGGGGAAAAAAAAATGAAGGAAAAGCACAATACTGGAAAAACACACCAAAGACAAAACTGCAAAGCTACTGAAAACATAAAAGGATGTCTTAACAGGACACTCATGTCCTCTTGGGAGACTTCCAGGTGAATTGATTGAAGATGATTTTTCCAGCCGTTCCTGGAAGGTGGGGTAAAGAAAGAAGAAAAATTCCCTGCCAGGTCAGTCTATGAAATAATATAATGAAATATGAGGGGAATCTTGGACCGGCTGATACAAAGTCAGAAACCCCTGTGAGGGTTGCAATCTGTTTCCTGTTTCTCTGCAGTCCTACTCTGTTCTGTGATGGCGGGGACAGATGGGGCCCCACAGCCCCTTCCCTGTCACACCGCAGACTGAGCAAAGGGGACTGATTTGGGAGGGAATGGGGCGCCTCCAGCTTTCTGGGCACTGCAGGCCAGCGGGTTATGGAAGGTCCTGCTTGCCCTGGGCAGCCATGCCAGCTGGTGGCTGGTGCTTTGGAAAGGTCCTCACTGTCAGCCACAGTTGCTTCATCTAAAAACCCAATCTTCTGAAAGTGTCAGTGCTGTTGGAGCTCAACGTTTCTGAGCTTGGCCAAGTATGTCAAGAAGGACCGACCTGTGGGCTTAGGGGGAAGAAAAGCAAATGCCTGCTAAGTTTATACAGACAGATCACGTTTTAGTTTGTTTTTACTAAATCTTAGCCTTTCGTTTTGTTGGAAGACATGGAGAAGGCACACGATGGAAAGACCCTTCACCTCCTCCCACTTTAAATTTTAGGGATGATAAATTACCGTGAAATTAATTTAGCTTTGCTATTACACTTTTACCATGAGTCCTGAGCCAAGGACATTTTTATGTTAAAGTCTTTGTAGATGTAACGTTTTTGTATGCCTGAAATATCTCTGTGTATTATATTGATATTGGAAAAATCTATTAATATTTTATAAAATGATATGTCTGGTATGGCATTTGGCTTCTTCTGGGGGAAAAGAACATAATTCTGCAAAATGTTAGAAATTCTACTAGAGAGACTGCACAAGCATGACAGATACACTAATTCCAGTAAGTGTAGGTAGAGATCTTCATGAATGGGGAACTACGTTTGAAAAGATCATTTCTGATATAATTGGAAATTGGGGGGATTCTTAAGATTCTCCAAAAAAAAAAAATCCCACTTTTCCTGAGTACTTTGCTTCTTAGGCAGAAAAATAATTAACTCCTAAAGCCATCCCATTGGCACAAAGAGAGTCAGGGGTTCTCACTGGAATTTTGTTATAATAGGGCTCGGCACATTCTAGCGTGATTGTTGGTTTCAGACACTTGCCACCTGTGTGTGAAAGTAAGAGGAATGCTACTTTGCCTGACCTCATTTAAGAACAAGAATGCACATTCTTTTAGAGTTTAAAACTCAGGACTCATGTTTAATCTTTCAAACTCCCATCTTCCCAGGGCGCCCTCAGCTTTCATCAGTGCTTTTCTCATAGTCATGCCTCTTATAGTTTTATAATTTTTAAAAGGCAATACTAGATGAGTTTAAGGACCTGGTATCCATTTTCCATTAAATAAAGTGTCAAAACTTCTGGTGCTGTACTGTAGAGTCACCACCATGCCAACAGTTTTAATTTTAAACCCATTTTCCCCATTCTAATGATATGCGAACTTCACCCATGGCACTACTACCTTATAACTTTCATTTTTAATTAAAGAAGTTAAATTGGCAACAGAAAACACTTTGCTTTCACATTAGCTTTGTTAATAAAAAGTGAAAGTTTAAAGCAGTGTACCTGTGGATGAAATCAAGTTCCAAGTTCCAGTTTCCCGTTTATCTCATGAAGGCATCAAGCTAAAGGTCTATGCTTATGACAATCTTAAAACAAAAGGAACAAGGAAAGATGAAAATATTTAAAACCCAACTATTTTCAGCTGATGGCGAGTCAAGAAACTACACTAGATATTTTAATACAGCAAAGATTCCATCCTTCTAGACACTTTGCAAAATGATATTAGATAACTAGTCATGAGGGGCAGTGAAAATCTCAAAGAAAGTAAAATAAAAATAATTATAATTAAAGCCCAGGCGTGGTGGCTCACATCTGTATTCCCAGCATTTTTGAGAGGCTGAGGCAGGCAGATTACTTCAGGTCAGGAGTTAGAGACCAGCCCAGCCAATACGGTAAAACCCTGTCTCTACTAAAAATACAGAAATTATCCAGATGTGGTGGTGGGTGCCTGTAGTCCCAGGTACTCAGGTGGTTGAGGCACCAGAATCGCTTGAACCCAGGAGGCAGAGGTTGTAGTGAGCCAAGACTGTGCCACTACACTTCAGTCTGGGTGACAGAGCAAGACTCTGTCTCAAAATAATAATAATAATAATAATAATAATGAAAACATGTTAGATATTGGTACATAAGAAGGAAAACCTACAATTATCATCTAATTAAAGAAGTAACATTGAGGCAATAAAGAACAATATACAGAGGTAAAGCATTTCCATTATCATAGTAGAAACATTAAAATACTTTTGGTTTGGTTAACGTAAAGGGAGGAAAACAATCTGGATGTCTTTTTTACCGGCTTATTATTATTAAAGCATGAATACTTGGGGTTTATGTAAACTGGTAAAGAAAATATTCAGATTCCCTCTATATATATCTAAAGATATATATATGTATAATATATTACATATATTCATTATATATTATCATATATTACTATCACTTATATATTATGTATGTATTCATTCATTCTAAAATTGGAAAAATGCTCTATTTCTAATTGAGCTGGAAAAACAAAATACCAGATTTCAAATTAGTCCTCTAAACTTCTTCTACTTTTTAAAATAGATACCCTTGTTTATTAAAAACAAACAAAAAGCCTTAAAGCTTGAAATGATACTAAAAACACAACCATCATAATAACCAAGAAAAAATAGTCCAAATTATCTTGACACAATTTTATTAGACTTCATGAAGGAAAACTGGAGGATTGACCATGTGGTCATCTCCCCTCTCTCTCTCCCTCTTAAAACCATGTTAAAATTGTAAGGAACTCTAAACAAACGTGTAAGTTCATGAAGATGAAGAGAACCGAAAAGAAATATGTACCTGTTGATAGATGTGTCGAGTGTGGGCCGGATGTGGTGGTTCATGCCTGTAATCCCAGTGCTTTGGGAGGCCAAGGATCTCTTGAGTCTGAGAGTTTGAGACCAGCCTGGGCAACATAATAAGACCCTATCTCTACAAAAAAAAAAAAAAAAAAAATTAGAAATTAGTTGGGTGAGGTGGCATGCACCTGTAGTCCCAGCTACTCAGGAGGCTGAGGCTGGAGGATGGAAACATGGTAGATGTGGATGCAGAAGGAAAGTCTACAGTTAGGCTGAACTACAATTAGGTTGAGCTTCCTAGGCTTGAGCCTAGGAGTTGGAGACTGTAATGTGCTATGATCACACCACTGTACTGTAGCCTTGGTGACAGAGGAAGACCCTACCTTTTTTTTTTTTTAATACTTTAAGTTCTAGGGTACATGTGCACAACGTGCAGGTTTGTTACAAGTGTATACATGTGCCATGTTGGTGTGCTGCACCCATTAACTCGTCATTTACATTAGGTATATCTCCTAATGCTATCCCTTCCCCGCCTCCCACTCCCCACAATAGGCCCTAGTGTGTGATGTTCCCCTTCCTGTGTCCAAGTGATCTCATTGTTCTATTCCCACCTATGAGTGAGAATATGCGGTATTTGGTTTTCTGTTCTTGCAATAGTTTGCTGAGAATGATGGTTTCCGGCTGCATCCATGTCCCTACAAAGGACATGAACTCATCCTTTTTTATGGCTGCATAGTATTCCATGGTGTATATGTGCCACATTTTCTTAATCCAGTCTGTCACTGATGGACATTTGGGTTGGTTCCAAGTCTTTGCTGTTGTGAATAGTGCTGCAATAAACATACATGTGCATGTGTCTTTGTAGCAGCATGATTTATAATCCTTTGGGTATATACCCAGTAATGGGATGGCTGGAAGACTCTATCTTTTAAAAAAAATTAAAATAATAATAAAAAAAAAAAGACAGAGAGAGAAAGAAAGAAAAAGTGGATGAAGGAGTTCCAGTTCTACTGTTGAGATGGAGAAAGAACACGCTAGCATATCCCTCCCACTGAACGCAGCTATAAAACATACACAGAATGCATGGATTAGTTCTTTGAGGATTCCAAAGGGAACATGATAAATTGAAGAAAAATAACCTAATTTGAAGTATCATCAAATCTTCTTTTTTTCCCCTCCGGTATCCCCCAGCCTGGATGCAACATAGCTGGAGCCTGGAATGGACACGGAGCAGACAGAGAGCTTTGGGACATACCCCCTCATTCTGGCTTGAGGAGAGGAAAGGCATCTGCCAACACTCCGAGTTAAGTAGGAGAAATATTGCCCACAGCCCATCATCAAATTTTTTGTCATTCATTCCCTCACAGCTCAGCCCAGAGCTACCCATAGGTGCCTAAAATTCTGAGGGAGAGGAAATTTCCTCTCTAATCAGGAGATGTCCCAACAGGAAGGGACAAACCCTGTGTCTACTTGTTCTTCCTTTCTTCTCTTCTACCTTCCCATCTGTATCTCTGACTCTCTCCTCTCCCTCCCCTTGGCCATGGGAAGTGCATGGCAGAGCGTGATAAAGCCTCCACTTTCTGACCTGAGAACTGAAATTGGAGCACCCAGAGAACATAAAAATACTTGAGAGATTGTGAAGAAATAGGAGTTGGAGAAGACCACCCCATAAAGTCATTTATGAACTCGTGGGCAAGCTCCTGAGCTGCAAATGCATGGATCTAATCCCAAACCACTCACCACAGACTTTGTGAACTGAACAACAGAATAAAGCACAGCCCAGATCCCAGACTGACCACTGGTGGAGCACATCTGGGACAGATCTGATAGCACTGCAAAGACTTTGAAAATCCAATTCACATTGACCTACAACCTTTACATCTGGTTGGAACATGCAGCCTGAATCCAACTACGTAGGTAAAGGTTTGATATTTAAAAATAACTGTAACATAAAGGGCGGGGGCAAGGAAAGTACTTTTGGACCTATGTGGTGGTTAGGTTTCTTCTACATTGCTTCTGGCATAGTAAAATATTGATTCTAAATAGACAGAAAAGTTAAGTATGTTTATTGGAATCCCTAGAGCAATGAAACCATACTAAGAAATAGATATCAAAAACAAAATAGATACATTAAAATGGAATATTTAAAACCTTTAAATATTACACCAATATTTGTAGCAATTTTTTTTAGTAGCCAAAAACAGGAATCAGCCTAGATGTTCTTCAATAGTTGAATGGATATCTTAGTCCATTTTGTACTGCTATTACAGAAGACTTGAGATCAGGGAATTTCTAATGAACAGAAATACGTGTCTCACAATTCTGGAGACTGAGAAGTCCAAGATCAAAGGGCCGGCATCTGGCGATCTGGTGGAGACCTTTTTGCTGCATCATCTCATGGCAGAAAGGCAAAGAGAGGGAGAAAGAGGGGAAGAGGGAGCAGAACTTGTCCTTTAATGAGAAACCCACTCCCTTGATAAAAGCATTAATGCATTCATGAGGATGGTGTCCCCATGACTGAAACATCTTTCATTAGGCCTCACCTCCCAGCAACACCACATTGGAGACTGAGTTTCCAACATGTGAACTCTAGGTGGACACATTTAAACCAGTGCAATGGGTAAACAATCTGTGGTATGTATCTACCATAAAATATTACCCAGCAATAAAAAGAAACAAACTATTGATACACACAACTTAAATGAATCTTCAGAAATTATGCTGAGTGTAAAAAGCCTATCCCAAAAGATTACAAAGTATATTATTTCTCTTATACAACATTTTTATTTGTTTGGTTATTTATGTATGTATGTATGTATGTATTTATTACCTTACTTATTTTAGAGATACGGTTTCACTCTGTCACCCAGGCTAAAGTGCAGTGGCATGATCATAGCTCACTGCAAACTTGTACTCCTGGGCTCAATTCATCCTCCAGCCTCAGCCTCCCAAGTAGTTGAGACTACAGGTGCACACCATCGTGCCTATTAGAGACAAGGTCTCACTATGTTGCCCAGGCTGGTCTTGAACTCCTGGCCTCCAGGGATGCTCTTGCCTTGTCTCCTGAAATGCTGTGATTACAGGTATAAGCTACCATACCTGGCAAACATTTTTGAAATGAGAAAATTTTAGGAAAGGAATGAAAGATTAATGGTTGCCAGCAGTTCAGAATGGGGAAACCGGAAGAAAGTGGATATGGTTTTAAAAAGAAAGTACAAGAGCTTCTCAGGTTCTGTGTGGTATTGGAACTGTTCAGAATCTTGAGAAAGTGATGGGAACACAAACATATACAGGTGATTAAATTGTATAGAACTGAATGCACACAAATAAACACAAATAAAACTGGGAAAATCTGAATAAGATTACTAGATTGTACTAATGTCGAATTCCTGGCTGTGATGTTATATTACAGTTTTCCAAAATGGTATCACTGAAAAAACTGTACAAGAGATCTCTTTGAATTATTTGTTACACCTTCATGTAAAACTATAATTAATTTAATAAAACATTCAAATAAAAAATTTAAAAATGTTTTAAAAGCCCCCAAAGAAGGCAGGAAGAGGTAAACAGAGGAAATAAAAAGAGAGGGAGTAAACAGAAAAAAGTTAAATGGTGGGCCAATTAACATATATTTATAATTGATTAAATGTAAACAGTTTAGATACACCAATTAAAAGACAGATACTGTAGAATAGATAAGAGTGGTCGAACTATATGCTGTTTACAAGAAACTTACTTTAAATATAATAGCATAGATAAGTTAAAAGTAAAAGGATGGAAAACAATATACCATAATAATACTAATCAAAAGAAAGCTCAAGTAGCTATATCAAAATTAGACAAAGTAGCTAGCAAGCCAAAAAGCTGGTCCAAAAAACAGAAAGACATTCCCTTTTTTTTTTTTTTTTTGGAGACAATTTCACTGGGTCACCTAGGCTGGAGTGCAGTGGTCCAATCTTGGCTCACTGCAACTCCTGCCCAGAGAGACATTACTTAATGATTAAAGGATCAATTTACCAAGAAAATATAGCAATCCAAAATATGTATGGAACTAACAATAGAGCTTCAAAATACATGAAGCAAAAACTGAACTCTTGGAAATTTAAAATATAATTATTAAAATAAAGAATTCAATCTATCCCAAAATCTGGAAGTTTAAATCAAAGAAGTTTGATATACTTACAGAAAAATGAAGGAAAGGAGGAAAAAAATTAAAAGAAAGAAAATAGGAGAGAAATTTTAAAAGAGTTAGATCAACTGTGGTCGGAAACTATCAAAGAAACAATGCAAGAACAAATTCCAAAACTAAAGACAATGAGTTGCCAAGTCAAAATGTCTCCCTGAGAGACCAGCACGATTAATGAAACAATACTTACTCCAAGGTTTATCTCTATAAAATTTCAGAACTCCAAGGATTAAAAGAAAATTCTAAGAAAAACAGGTAACATACACAGAAAAAGCTGAATGGTATTGGACTTCTTAATAGCACCATTGGCTTCCATTACTGCTATTGAGAAGTCAGCTGTCAATCTAAATTCTATTGATTTTATGTAATCTGCCTTTACTCCCTAGATATTTTTAAGATTTTAAAGATCTCTTCACATTGAATTATTTGTTATTTCATCATGAAGGATCTCAAGGGGAGTTTTATTTTGTTTTGTCCTGTTCTCTATCCTACTTGGGATTCATTATGATTCCTGAATGTGAGGTTTCATTTTTTTTCATGAGTTCTAGAAAATTCTAGTATATAGCTCTGCCATTTTTCTTTTGGATACTCTTCTTTTTCATTCTATTTATTCTCTTTTTCTAGAATTCCAATGAAATGTATATTAGGCATTCTTACCCTATCCTTTATGTCTTTTAGCCTGTCCTTCATATTTCCTACGTCCTTGTTTCTCTGTACTGGATTCTGGATAGCCGAGCTCTGCCTTCCTGTTTGCTAGTTCTCTCTTCAGCTATGTCTAATCTGCTGTTTAACCATGAGCTTCTTATTTCAATGAGGTTTTTTTTTTTCATTTTTAGAAGTTCTATTTGAATATTTTTCAAAACTACCTGATCTTTTTTCTGAGTTCACAGTTTTGTTTTCTTCTTTTATTTCTTTAGTCATGATAGCACATTTATTTTATATTCTATGTCTTAAAATTTATAGTATCTGGAGCCTTTGGGGACCTAATTTCTACTCTTTGTTGTTTCTGCTGACTTTCATTTGCAATGGCATGTTTGCTTGTGTTTTTCTTGATTCTTCAATATCAGTTTATGTTTATCAGGACTTTTCTGTGGAGATTTCATGAGGCCTGGCTTGGGAGTGCATGCCTCCAGAGAAGATCTGCATTTGCTTATTTCAGGTACCTGAAGATATTCCCAATACAGGACCACTTTACATTAATTTATTGGCTTGAGGGTTATGGACTGTGCCAGTGCCATAAATTAGAATGTCACACCTTATGAAGGCTGGCCTGAATTCTAAATTATCAGGGGAAGTTTCTTTTTCTAATTCTGCCCAGGGCCCAAGCTGAGAAAACCATGTTTCCTTACTGGATCATCTCTTTTAACTGCATAGATGTGTCTCTAGATCAACACTGTTCAAACCTCTAAACTTTCACAGGCCAAGGCCCTTGCGCCCAGCAGGTAAAACTCAAGACTCAAGACTCCAGATGGTGGGAAATTATCAGGCAACCTTAGATGGCCATTTTGTGACAAAAAGATTTTCGGATATCTAGTCTATCATATTGTGAGAAATGGAAATAACCAGTCCTTCTTTTCACTTTCCTCTAGATTTTGAGAGTAGAACTTCTGAGTAACTGTGAGACAAAATCCTCTTCCCACACAGGAAAATACAATTTGGCATTTGAGAAAAGGAATTTGGGCCACCGTCTTTTTCTTAGAGGAATCTAATTAAACTACTATCTCTTGTATTCAAGAAACATTTACCTGAAGTTCAATAATTTCTATCATTTCATTTTGTTGTATTTTGAACACTACATTCAAAGAAAATTAAACATATAGTCCATAATTTTGAAAAACAAACTTTATTTTTTAGAACAGTTTTACATTCATAGCAAAATTGAGAGGAAGGTACAGAGATTTCCTATATACCCTCTACCCCCAACCACACACAGCCTCCTCTATTGTCAACATCTCCTACCAGTGTGGTACGTTTGCTATAACTGATGAACCCACATTGAAACAGTATTGTTGCCTAGAGTCCCTACTTCACATTAGGGTTCATTGTTCGTCTTATACATTCTATAAGTTTGGGCAAATGTATAATGACATAAATCCACAATTGTAGTATTTTACTAAATAGTTTCAAGGCCCTAAAAATCCTCTGTGCTCTCCCTATTCATCTTTCTGTCCCTACTAATCCCTGGAAACCACTGACTTGTTTACTGTCTCCATAGTTTTGCCCTTTACAAAATGTCATGTAGTTGGAATCATATAGTATGTAGCCTTTTCAGATTGGCTTATTTTACTTAGTTATATGCATTTAAGCTTCCTCCATGTCGATTCATGGCTTGGTAGCTCATTTCTTTTGAATAATATTCCATTCTCTGGATGTACTAGTCTATAAAGACTGAAAGAGATGCCTACTTCTTCAAATGCACAGACACCAACACAAGCCCACAAGGAGCATGAGTAATCAGGGAAACATAACACCACCAAAGGAACAACATAAAGCATCAGTAACCAATCTTTAAAAAATGGAGATCTATGAACTGCCTGATAAACAATTCAAAATAATCACTTAAAGAAACTCAGTAAGCTACAGAGAATACAGAGAGACAACGAAACAAAATCAGAAAAACAGACTTAGTCACTTAACAAATAGAATAAAAGTCATCAAAAAGAACCAATAAGAAATTCTGGGCCTAAAGAACACATGACTGAATTGAGAAACTTCATATAAAGTTTTAACAGCAGACTTGGTCAAGCAGAAGAACATATGCAAATCAACAAATGTAATACACACATTAACAGAATAAAGGATAAAATCACATGATTATATCAACAAATGCAGAAAAAGCATTCGGCAAAATTCAACATCATTTCATAATTAAAAACTCTTAACAGATTAGGTGAAGAAGGAATATACCTCAACATGATAAAAACCGTATGTGCCAAGCCCACAGTTAACAACATACTCAATGGCAAAAAGCTAAAAGCTTTTCTTCTGAGATAAGACAAGGATGCCAATTCAATTTAATAAAGGCATTCAAATAAGAAAGGAAGAAGAAAAATTGCCTCTGTTTGAAGAGGTTGCATATAGAAAACTCTAAAGACTCCACCAAAACATGTTTGGGACTAATAAATGAATTCAGTGAGGTTGTGGGATACAAAATCAACACAGAACAAGCAATAGTATTTATATACACTAACAACAAACTATCCAAAAAGAAATCAAGAAAATGGTCCCATTTATCATAGCAATAAAAACATAAGATTCTTTTTTTTTTTTTTCTGGGACGGAGTCTTGCTGTGTCGCCCAGACTGGAGTGCAGTGGCGCAATATTGGCTCACTGAAACCTCTGCCTCCCAAGTTCAAGCGATTCTCCTGTCTCAGCCTCCTGAGTAGCTGGGATTACAGGCATGAGCCACCATGCCTAACTAATTTTTTTATTTTTAGTAGAGACACGGTTTCACCATGTTGGCCACGCTGGTCTCAAACTCCTGACCTCAGGTGATCCAACTGCCTCAGCCTCCCAAAGTGCTAGGATTACAAGCATGAGCCACAGTGCCTGGCCAAAAAACATAAGATTCTTAAGAATAAATTTAACCAAGGAGGTGAAACATCTGTACACTGAAAGTGATAAAACATTGATTAAAGAAATTGAAGAGGAAACAAGTGAGAAGATATCCTATGTTCAATAATTGGAACAATTAATATTGTTACAATGTCCATAATACCCAAAGCTGTCTACAGATTCAGTGCAATTCCTATCAAAATTCCACTAGCAATTTTCAAAGAGAAAAAAATACTAAAATTCATATAGAATTCCAAAAAAACCCAGATAGACAAAGCAATCTTGAGGCAAAAAGAGCAGAGCTAGAGCAAGAACACTACCTGACTTCAAAATATACTACAAAGCTACAGTAATTAAAAAAGCATGACACTGGCATAAAAACAGACACACAGACACATAGGAACAGAATAGAGAGCTCAGAAATAAACCTGCACATTTATGGTCAGGGGTGGGGTGGGGCAGGGGGATGAGAACATATCAGTCAAAGACTACAAAGTTTCAGCTAGACAGGATGAATAAGCCCTGGAGTGTTAATGTAAGAATGGTGACTACAGTTAACAGTAATGGATTGTATACTTGAAAATCACTAAGAGCATAGATCTTAAATGTTTTCACCATGAAAAAAATCACATAACTAAGTGAAAATGAATATGTTAATTAGTTGATTGTGTTAATCATTTCTCAATGTGTGTGTATATCTATTTATTTAAATATCATGTTGTATACTGTAAATATATATAATTTTTGTCAATTATACCTCAACAAAGCTGGAAGGATTCTGGCTAGTAGAGAAACCCCATCTCTACTAAAAATACAAAAAATTAGCCAGGCGTGATGGCAGGCACCTGTAGTCCCAGCTACTCAGGAGGCTGAGGCAGGAGAATAGTGTGAACTTGGGAGGCAGAGCTTGCAGTGAGCCGAGATCGCGCCACTGCACTCCAGCCTGGGCAATAGAGCGAGACTCTGTCTCAAAATTTTTTAAAAATAATAATAATAACATCTCCTCTTGCCTGGCATGGTGGTTCACACCTGCAATCCTAGCACTTTGGGAGTCCAAGGCAGGAGGATCGCTTGAGACCAGGAGTTGAAGACCAGCCTGGGCAACATGGCAAAACCCTGTCTCTACAAAAAATACAAAAATTAGCCAGGTGTGGTGTTGCACTCCTGTAGTCCCAGCTATTCAGGAGGTTGAGGTGGGAGGATTGCCTGAGCCCAGGAGGCAGAGGTTGCAATGAGCCAAGATCACACCACTGCATTCCAGCCTGGAGGATAGAGCAAGACTCTCCCTCAAAAAAAAAAAAAAAAAGGAATCATCTTAAAATAATAGTTTGTACCTATGTATCTACCTTCACTTTCTTCCTAAACCTCACTAAAATTATAGTAAAGTTATTTTCTCAAAAAAACAAATACACCATAAACCTTCAAGAAGAGAAAAACAACAGCAACACATTTTTGGAAAACTGGAAAGCAGGTGAAGAATGACTTTGCAGATACTAGAATCCAAATCTTGACCCAAGAACTTACCTAATGTACACCATGCTGCCCTCCAAATCCTTCCATCTGTGCAATCCCATTCACAAAGTCGTCCTCATTTTCAACATTAGCAAGATTCCAGTCCAACCTCAATTCATTTAAAAATCCTGCCTCCATAACCCCAATAATAATAACAAACCATTACCTATAGAACATTTGCAAAGTGCCCCCATGTAATGACGTAATGACAAGCCTTTAAAACAAAAACAAACAAACAAACAAACAAAAAAACAGGATCTCACTGTGTTGCCCAGGCTGGAGTGCAGTGGCGTGATCTCGGCTGACTGCAACCTCTGCCTCCCAGGCTCAAGCAATCCTCCCACGTCAGCTTCCTGAGTAGCTAGGACTACAGGTGCATGCCACCACACCCAGCTAATTTTTTTTTTTTTTTTTTAAGAGACAGGATTTTGCCATTTTGGCCAAGCTGGTCTTGAACTCCTGGGCTCAAGCAACCCTCCCCGCTCGGCCTCCCAAAGTGCTGGGATTATAGATGTGAGCCACCATGCCTGTCTTATTTGTTTCTTGACTTTGGTGGTGGTGACTTTTAAATAATTTTTTTTTAATAAAAAAATGAAAAAAGAGGCCAGGCGCGGTGGCACAAGCCTGTAATCCCAGCACTTTGGGAGGCCGAGACGGGCGGATCACGAGGTCAGGAGATAGAGACCATCCTGGCTAACACGGTGAAACCCCGTCTCTACTAAAAAGTACAAAAAATTAGCTGGGCAAGGTGGCGGGCACCTGTAGTCCCAGCTACTCTGGAGGCTGAGGCAGGAGAATGGCATGAACCTGGGAAGCGGAGCTTGTAGTGAGCTGAGATCCGGCCACTGCACTCCAGCCCAGGGGACACAGCAAGACTCGTCTCAAAAAAAAAAAAAAATGAAAAAAGAGAAAACAATAATGATAAAATGACTAAAATATACCCACAATTTAAATTTATATACTGATTTTGTTCTATTAAGATCTCACGTTGAGGGTTTTCCGAGGTCTAGTCAGACCCATGGCCCCAAATCAGCCACACTTAGCACGATTTACTCACTCTTCCATGGGCTCACCTCTTTACCTCCTTCTGCCATCTAAGGACAACCTGGTGACACAGCCGACGTTCCACCTTTATCAGGTTTCCAGGGGAACAGGACTAAAAAGTTAACCCAAGGTCAAATTTGTTCATAAAGAAAGTGAAGGAGTTTTTATCTCTTTGTGTGTTTTTTAAATCCATTACCCACACCCACACCTTCTAAGGATGAGAAGAATAGCATTTATTTGCACAACACCTTTGAGATACTTCATGTATAGAATATGGCAAGTAAATAAGGTATCAAGTTCTCCTTCAGCACTGATATTTGGTATTTGAGGTAAAAGTGTATTCACTTCCTTATTTATATGAAGATGATATGAAACAGATGTTTAGTGGTATTCTCTAGGTCACACAGAGGTTAGATGCTCCTGTGGGCCACCCAGTAAAATTTTCTTTTTTTCTTTTCCTTTTTTTTTTTTTTTTTTTTTTTTTGAGATAGGGTCTTGCTCTGTTGCCCAGGCTAGAGTGCAATGCCGCGATCTTGGCTCACTGCAGGCTTGAACTCCCTGGATTAAGCCATCCTCCCACCTCAGCCTCCTGAGTAGCTGGGACCACAGGCATGAGCCACCATGCCTGGCTAAATTTTTTTGTATTTTTTATAGAGACTAGGTCTCACCATGTTGCCCAGGCTGGTCTTGAACTCCTGGGCTCAAGCCAATCTGCCTGCCTTGGCCTCACAAAGTGCTGGGATTACAGGCATGAGCCACCGTGCCCGGCCCAATGAAATTTCTTGCCAGTACAATTCCATTGTTTGCTTTGTTTTCAATGCCATCTTTAGAAATGTGTTTTATTTTAAATTTTCCCTTCTGTTGCCTTTCTCCCTTGGCTTTTTGGCCAGGACCAGAGAAGGAATACATTGTTTCTGAATTATAGTAATTAACAGTATATTCTGAATGGTGTGTTCTCTCATTTAAGTTCCTCCCCCCGCCCAAAACCAGAAGAGATTTTGACAGAACTAGGACATGGGAAGCAAAAAAGTCAATTAAAGTGCTTTTTTTCAAGAGCCACATAAACATTATAAAAGTGCCACATACTTGAGCCATTTTAGCAGTTTTCCATCTGGTTTTGTTGTCTCAAAAAGCAGGAAGTTTTTTCTGACATTGCTGTGAATTGTTCTAAGTCACTTTTAGATCATCACAAGGAGTCGGGTGGTCCTAAATCTCAACACTTCACTCTGGCGCTGAAGTTCAGAGCGGCATGAACTCATTCATTTGGTTATGTTTGCTCCCTTTTGGCTTGAAAGGGAAAAGAGTGTGGACTCTTTCTCAGCAGAGCGGAATAGCACTATGGATTGTCCTTCAAATACATTTTCCACGGTCACTGATCTTTTCTTGGGCAGAAACAGGCTGAACATCCAGACATTCAGGAGATTATAAATCGAATCTTTCATCTTCTGCTAATACGGCTTTTGGCAATAAAGCCATTATCATGAAGTGCCATAAAAGGCATCATTTTTTTTTTTCATCTGTTGCCTACTCAGCATGGAGTTTATTGCTATAAAAAGTCTGATTGCTAAATGCTAAACCAGGCAGGTCACCCTGCAATATGTGGAAAGATGGGTCTCTGATATGCCACCTGCTGTCATACAGAACAAATGGCATATTTTTTTGGAGGCAAGGCCTAAAAATGGCTACAGAGACTCACTCCTGTTATTTTTGACTGCTAATTGGACACTAGTTAGTTCCCTGTAATGATTAGCAGTAGGTGCATCTTCTAGGAACTGCGGGTACTTACTGATTACCTCTTTGGAGTCTGTTGCTGTGAAAAAGTTTAGTGCTGGATAAAATAGAAATTCATTTCTTAAGACATTTACGCTCAAACTGGAGAAATAATATTGAACAATAAGAAACAATTTGAGAACCATCAAATGGTCTATGGCCATACCACCCTGAATGTACCCGATCTTGTCTGAGAACCATCAATGCTAAAGTCAGTCCATTAAAAAAAGGATTGATGGCAAGGCAGGGTGGCTCACACCTGTAATCCCAGCACTTTGGGAGGCCAAGGATGGAGGATCACTTGAGCCTGTAGTCCCAGGTACTCAGGAGGCTGAGGTAGGAGAATTACTTGAGCCTAGGGAGTCGAGACTGCAGTAAGCCAAGACTGCACCACTGCGCTCCAGCCTGGGCAGCGGAGTGAAACTCTGCTTAAAAAAAAAAAGAAAAGAAAGAAAGAAAGAAAAAGATGAAACAGTTAAATCAGCCCACCCCAAAATCCCTCCATGTTCCTTGTCCCAATGTCAACCCCTAAAGGAATGAAAGAAATCACCATCCTGGCTTTTTATAATGATCACTTCCTTGCGTTTTGGCGGGGAGAAGGGGGTGATTTTCTCCCTAGGTATGCACCCTAGACACTATAGTCTTGCCATTTTTTTAAATGTTGATGTGTATTTTAGGTGTCTCATCATTCTGCAGGATCCCTCCATCCCTTTCTTTTTACTGTAATTTATCTGTTGAAAACGCTGGGGCCTTTGACCTGTAGTTATTCAGTCTGGCTTTGCTGATTGATACCATTAGTATAATTCAACATATTCCTCTGTATTTCTTGCCAATTGGCAGCTGGATCCAGAGCCTGGATCAGACTCAGGTTCAGTCCGTTTAGAAATACCATAGATAGTGGTGAGTTCTTTCACTAGGAAATAAACAAAATCTGACGATTTTCTTTTTGGGACATGAGCAGCTATTAATGCACAATGCCTAAATCCATTAACATGTGATATTCCAATTCTGTCATTTCTTCTTTATTCATTAGTTGGAATATTTTTATAATTAAATACAACCCCTCTTCTACCTCTGGTTGCTGTTGGCCCAGATCACCTAGGAAAGACAGGATGAATGCTTGAATCTTTCCCTTTATTTACTAATTTTAAGATCATGGAAGCTCACACCTGTAATCCAGAACTTTGGGAGGCCAAGGTGGGCAGATCACTTGAGCCCAGGAGTAGAGGACCAGCCCGAGCAACATGGTGAAACCCCATCGCTACAAAAAATACAAAACTTAGCCAGGTGTGGTGGTGCGCACCCATAGTCCCAGCTACTCGGGAGGCTGAGGTGGGAGAATCCCTTGAGCCCATGAGGTGAAGGCTGCAATGAGCTGAGATCGCATCACTGCACTTCAGCCTGGGTGACAGAGTGAGACCCCGTCTCAAAAAAAAGATCATATATTGGATTCCTATTGTCCTCCGAAGGAGACTAATCCAGTTTTACTTTAAAATCATAATAATCTGTGGATTTAAACATATTTTGACGTTTTGACATATTACAAATATTTCTCTTATTTTAGCTCACATGGCCAATTTTAGCTCTCTTTGGCCAATAGAGATCTTTTTCAAATTAACTCCTGAGTCCTTTTGACATGATCTTAAAGTCTCTGCTAACTTCCTCACTATTTAGTATAATAAAATGTTACTGTTTTATTTTGTACATCTTTCTTTCTCTTTTTCTTTCTTTCTTTCTCTTTCTTTTTCCTTTCTTTCTTTCTTTCTTTTCCTTCTCTTTCTTTCTTTTCTTTCTTTCTCTCTTTCTTTCTCTCTTTCTTTCTTTCTGTTTTTGTTTTTGCTTTTTTTTAGACAGGGTCTCACTGTGTCGTCCAGGCTGGAGTGCAGTGGTGTGATCACAGCTCACTGCAGCCTCGACTCACTGGGCCCAAGACATCCTCCCACCTTAGCCTCCTGAGTAGCTGGGACTACAGGGCACATGCCATCACACCTGGCTAAACTTTTTTTATTCTGTAGAGATGAGATCTCACTGTGTTGCCCAGGCTGGTCTCAAACTCCTGGGCTCAAGGGATCCTCTCACCCCAGCCTCCCAAAGTGCTGGGATCACAGGTGTGAGCTACCCTGACCAACCCCATTTTGGACATTTTCTACCCCAGATCTGGAATCAACCATTTATCCAAGAGCTCTGATTTCTTTTAGTGCGAAATGATATTTTAAAACCAAAATCTGGGCACAAGAGGTGCTCATTTCTAGGTCTTTTCATTAGTCAGAACCAGAAATATACATACACACAAACATACACATACATACACATAATATTTTTAAAATAAAATGCCTCGAGTTATATTGATAATTTCTCATTTAAATCAAAGTTTTTAAACATCTCTTCTGAATTACATCTATGTTTCTTTTCTGCCACACTGGGAACCCCAGTTCTGTAAAACACAAAAGATAATATAGTTAGAATATCTCATCATTTTCTTGGATGCAACAGTTTAATGATACTAATACAACCACCTCCAATCTCAAGGGGGTGCTAACCTGGGAAGAATTGGTGTAATCACTGACAGAGAGAGGCACCCTGGATGTTTTGACATGGTTCACATGAAAGATGCCAACAGCAACAGCTTTGCCACTCAGCTTTCCAACATTTTTGTTATTGGCAAGGGCAGCAAACCATGGATTTCTCTTCCCCGAGAAAAGGGTGTCTGCCTCACCATTGCTAAAGGGAGAGACAAGAGATGGGACTGTGGCCAAACAAAGTGTGGGTGAAATGGTCTCTGGGTGACATGTTTTATCTTTGTACATAATTAAAAATAACATGGCATGATTAATTTTTTAAAAGGCTTTAACTGAAAACAGTTAAAAACATTTTTGTATATAACTGCTCCTGTCTCCCCCTATTTTTTTTTAAAGCTGTGCTAAATTTACAGTGTCAGAACATATAGCCAACATATAGCCATTATAAGCCATACTCTTTCTTTTTTCCTCTCTTTTAGTCCAAGGTCTATAAGTAACTTATCCTGTTGTCTTTCTAGTCTTTTGGGTTGTCTGAAGCTTTTTTTTCTTGTAGATTCCTCAAGAAAGGTTCATGGAAGCACTATTTTCTGAGTCTCTGCAGATTGGTAATAGTAATCTTTAAACTTAAAAATCAGTTTTCCTGGATATGACATCTTTGCCTCCCATTTTCTTCCCTTGAGTATCTTAAACATATTTCTCCATTTTTTTTTTCTGGCATAAAATATTTCTGTGAAAAAAAACCCTGAAAATAATTTAATTGACTTTCTCTTCTAAGTCACTTGCTCATCTTGCTGCAATAAGCAAATGATTTTTTTCTTTCTAGTTCAATTATTTGACTAGAATGTGTCTTAGTGTTATTCATTTTGAGTTATCAATTCTGGATCAATATTCTCAAGTACATGGTGAGCTCTTTCTTTTTTTTTTTTTTATTAATCATTCCATGTTATTTTTAATTACACACAAAAATCTAACATGCTACCCAGAGACCACTTCACCATTGTTCTGTTTTACCCACCGTTTCACCCACCACCAGTCTCTCATCTCTCCCTTCAGCAATGGTGGGGTGGATACCCTTTCCTTGGGGAAAGAAATCCATGGTTTGTTGCCCTTGCCAGTAACAAAAATGTTGGAAAGCCAAGTGGCAAAGCTGTTGCCATTGGCATCTTTCACATGAACCACATCAAAAGATCCACAGTGCTTCTTTCTGTTGGTGATCACACCAATTCTTCCAAGGTTAGCATCTCCAATCACCATAAACAGGTTACCAGTGTCAAACTTGATGAAATCAGTGATCTTGCCAGTCTCCAAATCAATCTAAACGGTATCATTCACCTTGACAAGGGAATCAGGGTAGTGGATGATGTGAGCATCGTGAAACCAGGTGAGGGATTCCTTTTGTGCCCACAAAGATTTTTCTTACTTTGCATAACTTGTACTTGGCCTCCTCTGGTGTAATACGATGTACAGCAAAGCGACCATTGATGCCACAGATCAGACAGAAATTCTCTTCCATCTTGTCAATGCTGATGACGTCCATGAATCCAGCAGAGTAGATTATATCAGTTCGGAACTTGCCATCCATCTTAATGAACCACTGCATGCAAATCTTTACTTCGTCTCCTGTCAGGGCGTATTAAAGTATGTTCCTTAGGAAATTATTAGGGGAGACACTCTCTCAGCTTGTGGGGACTGGTGGATGGACAAGGAGCAAACACATTGGTCAATCTATCCAGCATCCATGCTGTGAAGTTGCTACCTGCTTTAGATGCTTCCTAAGATCATGAGCCATGACTGTATTAGGCACAGAAATAGCATGGTGAGCTCTTTCAACATGTAATTCCAAATATTTTTCATTTCAGGAAACTTTTCTGAAACTATAGCTTTCGGTGTTTGTTTTCTATCCTTGCCTTAGTTTTCTTCTTCAGGGACTCTTATTACGTAGGTGTTGGATCTTCTTTGCCTATCTGCAAAACATTTGTAACTTCTTATAGAATTTCATCTCTTTCCTCCTTTATTTTTTAACATTTTTCTCCTTTAGGCTATTTTAAAGACATTATCTATTGTTTTATTTGCATTTGTATTCCTCCTAGTTTAGTCTTCATTTCTGAAATTTTTTTTCTTCTATTTTTAGGGGTTTTTCTCAGTTCCACAAGCTTTCCTGCTGGTCTAATTCTGACTTATGTTGTTTTTGCATGTCTTATATAATTTTCTCAGTGTCTTTTACCTTATTTCGAATGAGAGGATTACAGAGTTGATTTGATTTGAGAGCATGTTTTTCCATGTGTTTTCTCTGTCTGAAGAAATGCTATTCTGCTCTTTAATCTCTTTTTAAAAATAATAACTTGGTATGAGATTTGACCTCAATTGCTTGCTCGTTTTTACGTAAAATTAATTTTCCTGAAATTTTAGAAGGAGGAGTGCTTCCAGGTAGCTTTTCTCATTTCACAGAACCCCCACTTCACTTATGCTGTCTCCTCCAAACTTTGGAGGTTTGCCTTTTGAGACATGCTGGCTCTGTGCCCCTCCAGCTTTTTCATCTGGACCTTCTCCTTCCTTCATGTTTTTTGGCCCCACTCTGCTCAATTCAATTTCTATTCCCAGCAGTTGCTTCTCAGTATGGGACCCTATCCTGAAAGGGACAATTTCAGAGAGTCCATGGGAGTCTCCTCTAGCCCCTTGAGACCTCACACCAGGCAGCTTGTGCTCGTCCATGATAAGAGAGGACAAAACCCCTCCCGATTTCAGTGACCATTCCCAAATTGGTCCACTGTACTTTCCAGTTAACACCTGTTTGCTCTTTGAGGATGCTCCTATTCTCTGGTCTGTCAAATACCCCATTAGTTCCCTCTGCATTCTTCCACATAGACACTGATACTCTAAAGGTCTTGTGGCTGTTGTCTGTTTGTCTTTGCCATTTGTGTTTTGAGGTTTCTGGGGATATCTTGTAATTAGTTTTGTTGTAAATGTCATCCATGTGTTTTTGGTTGGCCATTAGTGCTCTATTTTATTTACGAATTTGTAAAAAGTAGAAAGCTCTGCCATCATCTTCCCAGAATTCCTTGTTCTTATTTTTAATTTAATATGACCATGCAAACAGCTAATAAGAACGCCAGTTAACAGGATGAACACTTAGCATTGTGTTACAATTGCTTACAGTATTCAGTGCAGTAACAGGCTGTACAGGTTGGTAGCCTAGAAGAATAGACTAAGCCATATAGCCTAGGTATGTAGTAGACTGTACCACCTAGGTTTGTGTAAGTATGCTCTATGATGTTCACCCAATGACAAAATTTATGGTACCATAAATTTATGCATTTATAGTATCAACACAAGAAGTTGGAGTGAACTTAAAATCCCCAGGTATTATAATAGGTATCTAAAAACTGTTCTGACAATTTAATAAAAAACTTAATGTGTGTTTTTTCATGCACTTAATTTCTAGATTTTCTTCAGTGTCCCTGTGAGAGGCTCACATTTCTCTTTCCTTTATGCCTTAACTCCATTGCCTGTGTAATGAGGATAATATTTTTAATATTAGAAAGATACAATTTTTATTCCCTTGTAGTCATATTCCACCAAATAGGTAAAGCTGAGATTCGGAGTACTGGGCAAGGAATCAGTCACAGCCAAGAACAGATGGATCCCTATTCAGCTTTCCTTCTCAAAACAGGCTTTTTGGAGGCCACGACAAGACCAACATCCTGAAGGCTGAGTTTTCTTGAAAAAGAAAGGCCCCTCCCATCTCCAATCCCAAAGTTTTTCTATAAATATTCATAATCCAACCTGGGAGGAGGACTTACCCTAGGGAAGACTACCTCCTGCGACAGAGAAGACTCAACCTGTGACACAAGGGACATTTCCACTGGATAAGAAAGAAAGAGTTCTTGGCACTAGGGATGTAAGAGAAATTCAGAAGGGACCCATCTTGATCCAGGTTCACATGAATGCACAGCCTGTGGCAGATGTTCATCTATGATCACAGTTGATCACAGTTGGCAGATGTGCAGGCAGGTTGGCCACCACCTCAGATGCATGGCTCAATCCTATGGGAACACCCAAGGAGCTTGATGAAATGTGTCTTGGAACCACATGTCACCACCACCACAGGGAAGAAAGGGATGGCATTTACCCATCAGCCTCCATGAGTTAAGGGTTTCCCTAGGGGTATTACCTCCCCTACATTTCCAGGTTGCACACGTGTGAGTGCTGAATGGGGGCACATGGGAATCCCATGTCCCAGCATCAGAGGTCCCAAGGCAGGAATCAGGAGGCTGCAGGGAGGTACTGACAGGTTTCTCCTGTGCAGTACTGGTCACTGCTACAGCAATGTCTAAAAGAAGAGTTGAGTACACAGGCGGTACCAAATATAGGACCCAGTGAAGTTCTTATAATAGAGAAAGCAAACATTTTAATCAGATGTTCTACCTTTCATTACAATGTGATTGTGATGGTCAATATTGAGCGTCAACTTGGTTGGATTGAAAGACGCAAAGTATTGTTCCTGGGTGTGTCTGTGAGGGTGTTGCCAAAGGAGATTAACATTTTCGTCAGCGGACTGGGAAAGGCAGACACACCCCCTATCTGGTTGGGCACAATCTAATCAGTTGCCAGCGTGGCCAAAATAAAAAGCAGGTGGAAGAACATGGAAAGACTAGACTGGCTGAGTCTTCTGGTCTCCATCTTTCTCCTGTGCTGAATGCTTCCTGCCCTCAAACATCAGACTCCAAGTTCTTCAGCTTCTGGTCTCTTGGACCATCAGCCACAGATTGAAGGCTGCACTGTTGACTTCCCTACTTTGGAGATTTTGGAACTCAGACTGGCTTCCTTGCTCCTCAGCTTGCAGATGGCCTATTGTGGGGCCTCATCTTGTGATCACATGAGTCAACACTCCATAATAAACTCCTCTTTATATACACATCTATTCTATTAGTTCTGTCCCTCTAGAGAACCCTGACTAATACAGTGATTAATCACTTTCTGCAAGAAGTGAAGGTATGTACAGAGTCTGACACCAGATTTTCATTCGTTACACATGCAACAAAGAATGCATAAAGTCCTGTAGAGATGTAAAAGAATACTTTATTAGTCACCTCTGCAAAAAATAAACCTGTCCCTGCTCTGATGGGAGATTCACATCCCCAGATGATACGTGATCCACACATTCACTTCAGTGTTTTACCTTCAGAGCACTTAGTGAGCTGCTGCAGACTAAGTGAACACAGACCAAGTTCAGCTGCTCCCCACCTGGCCAAGCAAATGAAGAGCAATTCTTCTTGTTAGGTGGCATTGGGCTCACCAAAAACCAGGGAGGCCCCAGACTGCTGCCTTTCACATATAGACAGCTTCTCCCAAGACCAATTCAGGAGCCATTCTTTTCTTTTCTTTTCTTTTTTGTTTGTTTGGTTTGTTTGTTTTGGGAGAGAGAGTCTTGCTCTGTCGCCCAGGCTGGAGTGCCGTGGCACAATCTCCGCTCACTGCAACCTCTACCTCCCGGATTCAGGTGATTCCCCACCTCAGCCTCCTGAGTAGCTGGGACTACAGGCATGTACCACCATGCCTGGCTACTTTTTGTATTTTTAGTAGAGACAGTGTTTCACCATGTTGGCCAGACTGGCCTTGAACGCCTGACCTGAAGTGATCCGCCTGCCTTGGTCTCTCAAAGTACTGGGATTACTGTAGGCGTGAACCATGGCACCTGACCTCATATCCCTTTTCAATGAACCAAAAATATCGTAACTGAATCTTTATGGCTTAATGTAAGTTTTTCATATCTTTTCATATTTCATAAGTTTTCATTATCTTTCAATATCCTCTTTGACCTGGATAATGTTCTTCCAATACTGCTTATCCACCTTGACACTTTGCTGAATATAATGAAAGGATATACATCATGCACTTGGTAATAATGTATCAGCCAATGATGGATCACATATATGATGGTGGTTTCATGAGATTACACCACCATATTTTAACTGCACCTATTCTATGTTTAGACACACAAATGCCTACCATTGTGTTCAACTGCCTGCAGTATTCAGTACAGGTATGTGCTGTACAGGTCAGTAGCCTAGGAGCAATAAACTATACCATACAGCCTCGGTGTGGAGTGGGCTACACCAAGGACCATGGGCCAGGCCGTGACCTGTTAGGAACTGAGCCGCACATCAGGAGGTGATGGGCAGGCCAGTGAGTATCACTGCCTGAGCTCTACCTCCTGTCAGATCAGCAGCAGCATGAGACTCATAAGAGCACGAACCCTATTGTGAACTGTGCATGTGAGGGATCTAGGTGGCACTCCTTATGAGGATCTAATGCCTGATGATCTGAAGTGAAACAGATTCATCTCAAAACCATCCCGCCTCCCTGTTTCATGGAAAAAAAAAATTTTTCCATGAAACTGATCCCTGGTGACAAATAGGTTGGGGACCACTGGGCCATACCATCTAGGTTTAAGTACACTCTATCACATGAGCACAACAACAGAATCACCTAACGACACATTTCCCAGAACACAGCCCATCGTTAATCATCGTTAATCAACACACAACTGTATCTCCCTGGCTCTAAGTCCCTGAGGTCAACAACCATGCCTTAGTCATCTCTGCACCCCCAGGATGTAGCACATAAAATCACCCAATAAATTTTAGTTAAACTGAAATCTGATTTAATTTTAGCCCTCTTGTCTTAGAAATGTCTGAAGCATGGGCTTGGCATGGTGGTTCATGTCTGTAACCATGGAACTTTGGGAGGCCGAGGTGGGTGGATCATCTGAGGTCAGGAGTTCGAGACCAGCCTGGCCAATATGATGAAACCCTATCTCTACTAAAAAAACACAAAACAAAAAAAAATTAGCTGGCCATGGTGGTGCATGCCTGTAATCCCAGCTACCTGGGAGGCTGAGGCAGAAGAATCACTGGAACCTGGGAGGTGGAGGCTGCAGTGAGCCAAGATTGTGCCACGGCACTCCAGCTTGGCCACAGAGCAAGACTCCATCTCAAAAAAAAGAAAAGAAATTTCTGAAGTATGGTTATTGATATAGTTTGGTTGTGTCTCCACCCAAATCTGTAGCTCCCACAATTTCCACGTGTTGGGATAGGGACCCTGTGGGAGATAATTGAATCATGGGAGTGGTTTCCCCCATACTGTTCTATACTGTTCTCGTGGTAGTGACTAAGTCTCACGAGATCTGATGGTTTTATTTGGGGTTTCCCCTTTCGCTTGGCTCTCATTTTCTCTTGCCTGATGCCATGTGAAACGTGTCTTTTGCCTTCCACCATGATTGTGTGGCCTCCCCAGCCATGTGGAACTGTGAGTATACTAAACCTCTTTGTCTTTATAAATTATCCAGTCTCAGGTATGCCTTTAACAGCAGTATGAAAAAGATACAGTTATCTTTCTTTTTTGAGACAGAGTTTCGCTCTGTCACCTAGGCTGGAGCACAGCGGTGCTATCTCGGCTCACTGCAAGCTCTGCCTCCCACTTTCACAGAGTGGTTTCACACCACTCTGCTGCTTCAGCCTCCCGAGTAGCTGGTACTACAGGCGCCTGCCACCATGCCCAGCTAATATTTTGTATTTTTAGTAGAGACGGGGTTTCACCATGTTAGCCAGGATGGTCTCGATCTTCTGACCTTGTGATCCGCCCCCCTCGGCCTCCCAAAGTGCTGGGATTACAGGCATGAGCCACCGTGCCCAGCTTTATAATAGAGTTATCTTTTGGTAACTGCACATTTAAGGTGTTAATTTCATCCTTCATTTGACAGTCTGGGGTCTTTGGCTTGGTTCATCATTGCTCTAAGTCATCACTGGGCTTGGGGTCAGGAGGCTCATGCTGGGCTCTAAATGGCAAGTACTTACTGGGTACTGGACAGCGCTCTATGTCCTTGATGTGTTTAATTCATTTAATGCCCCTATCAACCCTATGAGGTACGTACAATTACTATCTCCATTGTCCAGATGAGGAAATTGCATAAGTTAAACAACATTAAGCAGCTTACTCAGGTCCCACAGCTAAAGTGGCGTCTTTATTTCCAGCACTTAAAATGTATCTTGGCCATTCTTGCTTTTAAGGCTGAATGACATATCTGCCTTAACACTTTGTGCTTCTCTTTAATGCTGTCTTCTTTCCTCCCTAAACTTTCCATGATTTCTAACATTCCTCTTTCCACAACAGACCCTGACTCCTATCTGAGAAATTAGAGCCATTAAACAAAAATAACTACTGTTATTGCTAATTTAACCAAGGATGTGTCCCATTGCCTCATGCAAAGGGTGCTTCCTTCCAGGTCCATGGAGGGGCTGTGCTGGTATTGGATGTTCATGGCCACTCCTGAGCTCTCACCGAAGGCAGAACATGGTGCTCTGCACCAGGTGCTCTGGGAGCTTGGGAAGAAACCATAAACACATGAACACACAGATAATACCAGCCCACAAATGAGCACACCAGCAGAGTTCAAGAAGGGAGAAAGCACTGAGCTGAATGGGAGGGCTTTCTAGATAACATTTGGACAGATGGAAAAGAGAGGAGACAGTATTTCCAGCAGGGAGACCAACTTCAGAAGAGGCACAGAAGTGGGAATGCAACCGCAATTGCTATTTTGATTCTAGGCTTGGTGGGGAAAAAAAAATGCTGTCAGAGACTGCCACTAGAGCTAGGAAAAATACACAACAGTGTAGACTGGCAATCAGTAAAGTGTGGCCTTCATGTTGCTTTTTTCTCGAATATAGTTTTTTCTTTAACTACCATGTCTATTCATTCTCAGTCTTCTGTGCCTGCCACTAAATAAGACCGAAGGGAGGCATTGTTTTGGACTGAACCCCAACAGAGGCCCCAACAGACCAAACCAAAATGGAGTCACTTGTGCTAAGTGCCACATCATCAAACTGAAACTTTAAGGAAGCAGGATAATTCCCAAACAGACCAGTTTTCCCCAAAAACCAGGAGATTTGCAGCAACCACTCAGAAAGGGCAGTTAACTCTGCCCTTTAACTCTGCTTTAACCCTTACAAGGAAAGTAACCTTAAAGTAACCCTGTCTTGGCCGAGTGCGGTGGCTTATGCCATAATCCCAGCACTTTGGGAGGCCAAGGTGGGCAGAACGAGGTCAGGAGATCGAGACCATCCCGGCTTACACGGTGAAACCTTGTCTCTACTAAAAATACAAAAAACTAGCTGGGCATGCTGGCGGGTACCCGTAGTCCCAGCTACTCGGGAGGATGAGGCAGGAGAATGGCATGAACCTGGGAGGCAGATCTTGCAGTGAGCCGAGATGGCACCACTGCACTCCAGCCTGAGTGACAGAGCGAGACTCCATCTCAAATAATAATAATAATAATACCTGTCTTTTTTTTTTTTTTTGAAACAGAATCTCACTCTGTCACCCAGGCTGGAGTGCAGTAGTGCGATTTCCTCTCACTGCAACCTCTGCCTCCTGGATTCAAGTGATTCTCCTGCCTCAGCCTCCCAAGTACCTGGGACTACAGGCTCACGCCACCATATCCAGCTATTTTTTGTTTGTTTGTTTTTAGTAGAGATGGGGTTTTGCCATGTTAACCAGATTGATCTCAAACTCCTGACCTCAAGTGATCCACTCAGCTTGGCCTCCCAAAGTGCTAGGATTACAGGTGTGAGCCACCACGCCCGGCCCCTATCCTCTTTTTTGTATTAAGCTGTTCCCTTATTCCTGCTCAAGCTACTTTACAAAAATAAATTGTCCTGCCACACCTAATGCATCACCTTTCTATTTTTAAATGGGATGCTGCCCAATTCATGAGTTGATAGTAAAAGCCAATCAGATCATTAAAATCAATTTAATGAAGTTTTTATTGACACTGCTTTCCCAGTACTACGGGAGAGCTGAGTGAGAGATCATAGGACCCACAAAGTCTACCTAGCCTTACAGAAAAGGCTTGCTGGCCCCTGGCCTAGAATATCAACCTTCCAAAAGAAAAGCTGTCAAAGCCAATCAGTTGGCACTATGGGTGTAAAATACTCACACCCATTTATCCTAAGTTTAAATGAAATTCAAGATACCCAAGCTAATTGCATTCTCAAAAAAAGGTATCAAAGAAGATAAACTGTAAAAAAAAAAAAAAAAAAAAAAAACTGATACTACACAAATGTAACTATTTTCCATATTTCAAAAGATTCTGGAGCACACTCTAATCTGGACAGATTCTATAGGTAGAGACTGAGACTCCCAAAGGAGTTGGGATTTTAACAAGCCAATTCTCTCCTTCATTCATAGCAATAAATACAAAAATGTTCAAAGAGCATCTGTATTGTATTTGTTAAGAATATGTTAAATAAAAGAAAATATACACAATCAATTAATGTGAAATAACTTGAAACAAAAATTCAGTTAAAGAAGTGGTTTTACAGGGATAAAGATCACCAAGTTAAAATGCATTAACTCCAAGATCATTTTACCAAAAGTATCGCTGAGCAAGATGATTCCCCATCTCCCAAAATGATAATTAAAGGAGAATGTGGATGTCCGTGTATGCTTAGATATTTATAGGAATGGAGGAAAGACATGATGGACACACAGATCAGAGGCATGGTAGGAAAAGCCCAGCATTGAAAGACACAGGCCTTGGCCAGGCGCAGTGGCTCATACCTGTAATCCCAGCATTTGGGGAGGCCGAGGCAGGTTGATCACCTGAAGTCAGGAGTTCAAGACCCACCTGGCCAACATGGTGAACTCCCATCTCTTCTTAAAATACAAAAATTAGCTGGGTATGGTGTCTTGTGCCTGCAATTCCAGCCACTCAGGAGGCTAAGGCAGGAGAATTGCTTGAACTGTAGAGATTGTAGTGAGCTGAGATCACAATACTACACTCCAGCCTAGGCAACAGAATGAGACTCTACCACAAAAAAAAAAAAAAAGAAAGAAAGAAAGGAAAAAGAAAAAGGAAGACACAGCCTTAGTCATAACTGCCGGGAAAGAGTCGTGCGTCCAAACAAAAGACACTTAGCCACCCTGGGACTCCCCTTCTCCAATGAAGGAATCCTGCTAGATTATTTCTAGGGGCTTTTTCCATTTTGAGATTCATAAAAATTAACAGAACATAAGAGTCTGTTTTTGAGCAAGAGAAAATTGATTAATTTAATGAATGTAAACAAATAGAATCGTTTCACAGCTTTCTGATGTCTTGTGTTTACAGTATTTAAATAGACTTTGTATACTTGAAAGAATACGATTACTTCATGTAAGACCTAATACTATCTAGGCTTCTAAGAACCTTAATGTGTTGGACGTCTCAGATCAGAAAGAAAACTGTAGAGAACAAGCAAGGAATAAACACAGAAATCCCCTGAGAAGAGTAACGCGGTTAAGAAACAGCCTGTGGCCTTGAGCAGCTGTGTGATCACCCACTAACGGTGCTCACTTTAAGAGTGTGGCACAGAAACGAGGGGACCGCACACATCAACACCCCCTTCTAGCACTCATCAACAGCAGTAATGAAGGCCGCCCTCCAGGGAGAATTAGAATGAGATTTGGGAAATGGCACCAGGCACATAAGAAAAGAACAGGAAACATGTTCAAGAACAGCTCAATGTTGCCAAAAGAGCAAAGATCATAAAAGTGGGGTGGGGAGTGGAGAGGGAAGACTGTTTCCTGACTTTCTCCTAACAGAGGAAAACATTCTAGCGGCACAGATCCTGGGGAGTAACAGGAACAAAAACACCCGGGGCTGGTAAGTGTGTGAGGGAGGTGATGGACCCCATGGGTGTTCAACCAGAAAGCTGGGAACATGTTCCTACGTGGCCACAAAGCTGGGCCAGGAATCAGACCCCTGCAGGGGCTGTCAGAGAGAGCGATCAGGAGCTCGGAGATGTGGACAGGGATGCTATTTAGGCAGCCGCACGCGTAGGAGCGGGTGCAGGAGATCACCCAGAGAGAAGGTGAAGGCTGGGGCCTGGCTGCCTTGAGGGAAAGGAGGCTGCCAAAGATCACAGGGAGAACAAAGGCCAGGCCTGGGAGTGAAATAGGAGGCAGGACTGGACTCAGGAGGTGGGGCTCAGACATATAACCAAATGGAAGACTAGCTAAAACAGAGCTGTGTGCAGAAGCACCTTTCCGTAAGACACACCCAGCAGTGCACCATGTCAGTTTACCATTGTCATGGCAACACCCGCGAGTTACCGCCCTTTCCATGGCAACAACCCACTGACCCAGAAGTTACCACCCTATTTCTAGAAATTTCTGCATAATCCACCCCTTAATTTGCATATACTTAAAAGTACATATAGCCGGGCACGGTGGCTGACGCCTGTAGTCCCAGCACTTTGGGAGGCCGAGACAGGTGGATCACGAGGTCAGGAGATTGAGACCATCCTGGCTAACATGGTGAAACCCCATCTCTACTAAAAAAATACAAAAAACTAGCCGGGCAAGGTGGCGGGTGCCTGTAGTCCCAGCTACTTGAGAGGCTGAGGCAGGAGAGTGGTGTGAACCCGGGAGGCGGAGCTTGCAGTGAGCCAAGATCGCGCCACTGCACCCCAGCCTGGGCGACAGAGTGAGACTCTGTCTTAAAAAAATAAAAGTGTACATATAAATGTGACTGCAGCACTGCCTCTGAGCTGTTCCTCGGGGCACACTGTCTATGGGGTGGCCCTGCTCAACAAGGAGCAGCCTCTGTGCTGCTGCTGTGCACGGCCATTTCAAGGAAAGTTGTTGTCTAACACCACCAGCTCACCCTTGAATTCTTTCCTGGGCAAAGCCAAGAACCCTCCCCAGTTAAGCTCCAATTTGGGGGCTTGCCTGCCCTGCATCAGGAACACACAACTGAGCTGAATGCTGCAGAAAGAACCGGGAAAGAGGGGCCTGAAACCAACCACCAGAATTAATGACAAGGTTGCCATTTGTGACCAGAGCAAGAGCTGTGCCAGGGCGGGGCTGTCCCAGAAGCCAGGCAGGGCTGAGTGCATGGAAAGGAGATGGAGTGAGGAGGACAAGGAACGATGTGTGTAGACAGCTGTTCCCACAATGTGGCTGTGAAGTAGGGTGGGGGTGGGGTTTGGCTGGAGGGGATTTATTTGAAAAGCCAGACAGATGTGAGCTAGTTTAGCTTGATAAGAGAAGGGTCCAACTTAAAGAAAAGAGTAGAATATGCAAGAAAAAGAAGGGATAATCTGCAACCGTATTTTATCAAATTGTGAGTCAGGATCTACTAATGCTTTGTATTGTCAATTTATTAGCCAGTGTTTTGTTGTTCTTGTTGTCGTCATTGTTGTTGTTGCTGTTGTTGTTTGAGACAGGGTCTCACTCTGTCGCCCAGGCTGGAGTACAGTGGCATGATCATAGCTCATTGCAGCCTCAACTCCTGGGCTCAAATGATCCTCCCACCTCAGCCTCCCAAATAGCTGGGATGACAGGTAAGTACCACCACACCTAGCTAATTTTCTTTATTTTTTGTAGAGACAGGGTCTCATTATGTTGCCCAGGCTGGTCTCGAAATCCTGGGCTCAACTGATCCTCCTACCTCAGCCTCTCAAAGTGCTGGGATTACAGGCGTGAGCCACCATGCCCAGTCTATTGACCAGCATCTTAAAAATTAAGTGGAATAAACAGGAAATAGAATACCACAGAACACAATAGAAGATACCAGAGAACATCCAAATAATAAGTATTGCTTCCAGAAACATGTAAGATGCGTGTGTCTGTGACCTGGAATGCGATAGGAAATGCAGGTCTCAATTTCACTAGGAAATTGAGTGGTGAAGTACATCAAAAAGTGGGGAAGTCACGGACATAAAGGAGAGGCTGGAGAGGATGCAGGAGGCAGGGCTGGGGTGTGGGTGAAAGAGTGTCAGAAAGAGTGACAGGAACAAAGGAGGAGAGGATAGGCTATTCTCATGGGGTCTTGCTATGCTGCCCAGACTGAACTCCTCTGCTCAAGCAATCCCTCCACGTAGCTGAGACTATAGGCATGCCACCACTGGCCAGGAGGCGCATTCTTATAAGCAATGAATCAAACACTTGGAATTCCTCCAGATTCAGTCCCTCCTTTTTTTTTATTTTTTTATTTTTTGAGACTGAGTCTCTGTCTGTCACCTAGCCTGGAATGCAGTAGCACCATCTTGGCTCACTGCAGCCTCCACCTCCCCAGTTCAAGTGATTCTTCTGCCTCAACCTCCCAAGTAGCTGGGATTACAGGCATCTGCCACCATGCCTAACTAATTTTTGTAATTATAGTAGAGACGGGGTTTCACCATGTTGGCCAGGCTGGTCTCAAACTCCTGACCTCAAGTGATTCACTTGCCTCGGCCTCCCAAAGTGCTGAGATTACAGGTGTGAGCCACATCACCTGACATCATTCCCTACTCTCTTTCTCTTCCTCTGTGTCACTCCCTACCCCTTACATCCGCTCCATCATGAAGGATTGGCCACTAGGCTGCAAGTGAGGAAAATACAATTCAGAATACGAAATAGAAAGTCAAACATCAGCCCCTTCTGGTTCCAAGGAATTGGAGGGTGAAAGTATGCAAAGGAAAGGAGAGGACTGAAAGATGAGGAGAAAGCCAGGCAGTCAATGGCCTGGAGGATGCAATCAAGGAACGACACTGGCAGGGGCAACTTCGCCAGAAGGGCGTGAGGATGCATGCAGGATGCAACGTCCAAATAAGTCAGCAGGTCCCAATGATGACCAGGCTAAGGTGCATTGGCTAAAGTAGGTAAGGGACAGGTGCATTGGCTAATGTAGGTAAGGGACAAGGTCAAAGAAACTTCAAGGTCGAGGTGCTGCACAGGTTGTACACGTGCATCCCAAAGTCCTCCAAGGTGGTTGCAAGGTTAGATGTGCAGAGAGATCATGAACCAAGTCCTGGGTGAACAAGGCTGTCAGTGGTCATCTCCCTGATAACAAAATTGCTGCCCTCTGTTGATACAGAACGAGGGCGGGCCTCCAGGAATGCAGAGGCGGGCTGAGGGTCTGGGGCTCTAACTGGCCCTTAGACAGCTTTTCACATAATTTTCCTATTTTTAGACCCACCTTCAACTTCAGTCTGTCTATTCCTAAGTCTTTTGGGGATTGTGTCAAATAAATTGGGATGCTTTTTGGCTTTTCTCCCAGCACCTTGGAATACAGCTTTCTTGTGTCTGCTAAGTCAGCTACCTCTCACTCAAGTGCTTTCTAGCTTCCAAAATGTTGTCACTATTTTTCTTGTTTCTTCTCCTTTTTGTTCTAATGGACTTTTCTTTTTAAAAGATCCTTTTACTTTTGCTTTGGTTGGGTTTCAGGAAGGACCAAAAGTAAACATATGTTGAATCCACCATCTTTACTCTTGAGCTACTTTTATGACTGTAAAAAACAACAGTACTATATTCAGGCCAGGCACGACGGCTCATGCCTATAATCCCAGCACTTTGGGAAGCCAGAATGGGCGGATTGCTTGAGCCCAGGAGCTTGAGCCTGAGCAACAGGGCAAAACATTATCTCTACAAAATACCAAAAAATTAGCCGGACATGATAGCATGCACCTGTAGTCCCAGGTACTTAGGGGGCCAAGATAAGAGGATCACTTGAGCCCGGAGACATTGAGGCTGCAGTGAGCTGTGATTGTGCCATTGTACTCCAGCCTGGGCAACAGAGCAAGACCCTGTCTCTCTCTTTCTCTTTCTCTCTCTCTCTCTGTCTCTCTCACACACACACACTCACAAAACCAATAATACTATATTCATTTTCACCCACAAAAGTATGTGCTCCCTTTGATGTGTGAACAAGATACCCCAGCCTCCTGCCTCAGGGCAGCCTGATGGAGTGGGTTAAGGGGTGTTTAGTCACACAGGCAATTTACCCTGAGCCAAGCACATCCTCCCAGCCAGACCCCCATCACCCATGGGACTGTGTCTCTCAATGACAGTTACCACCCCACTGGGAAGAAAATCACCAAACTGTTCTCTATGAGCCTTGGGGCAGGGTGGAATCATCATCCATGTAAATCAAAAGTTTTAAAACATCCCTTCACTGTAATGTACACATAGGGAACCCAGATATATGATTTAAGAAAACAGTTTCGTAAGAAAATATAATTTCTTCATGATTAAATACAATGCCATCTAGTTACTCCTTCCTAAAGCTTTGATTGCAAAGAGTAGTTTCAGATGTTTCACCATTATATGCAGAAACCAGGAGTGAACTAAGACAGGCAATCACAGAGTTGAAGGCCTTCAGAGGTAGAAAGAGCCTTAGCTACACGGTCAGACAGCCAGCTCTGACCAGGAAAACATGCCACCCAAGGCTTTATAGAAATGTGTGTGTTGGGACCATGCCCAGACCTTGGGGACCAACACACCAAGGACAGGGCCCAGGCATGTACACATTTACGAAACATTCTAGATGACTCTGCCAGGTACCAGACACCCCCAGGAAACCACGCCTCCTCTGTCCTCATATCCCTCCACGCACAGGGGCTGAACAATGGCTCTGAGAATTTGTGCAATGCACCAAGTAGGCCTGGCAGAAGAGACACTGAAAGCCAGGCTGACACATGTTCTGGGCATTTTTACGACCTGCTTTATTCTTTCATTTGCTCATTTATTCTTTCAACAGCAGTGCGTCAGGATCTTCTATGTCCTAATGATAGCAATGTTTATTGAGTGCTTACAATCTGCCTGGCGCGGTTACCACTTTACAGGGGTTATCTCATTTAATCCTCACGTTACCAGAAAGGGGTCGTGAACTCGACCTCCAGAGAGGGTTCTCAGATCTTGCCTAAGAAAGAATTCAGGCACTTTGGGAGGCCGAGACGGGCGGATCACGAGGTCAGGAGATCGAGACCATCCTGGCTAATACGGTGAAACCCTGTCTCTATTAAAAAATACAAAAAACTAGCCGGGCGAGGGCGGGCGCCTGTAGTCCCAGCTACTGGGGAGGCTAAGGCAGGAGAATGGCGTAAACCCGGGAGGCGGAGCTTTGCAGTGAGCTGAGATCCGGCCACTGCACTCCAGCCTGGGCGACAGAGCGAGACTCCGTCTCAAAAAAAAAAAAGAAAGAAAGAAAGAATTCAGGGCGAGTTCATAAAGTGAAAACAAGTTTATTAAGAAAGTAAAGGAATAAAGAACGGCTACAACATAGACAGAGCAGGCCCAAGGGCTGCTGGTTGCTCATTTTTATGGTTATTTCTTGATTATATGCTAAACAAAAGGTGGATTATTCATGTCTTCCCTTTTTAGACCATATAGGGTAACTTCCTGACGTTGCCATGGCATTTGTAAACTGTCATGGCGCTGGAGGTAGTGCAGCAGCCAGGATGAGCAGCGGTCACTCTCATCACCATCTTGGTTTTAGCCGGCTTCTTTACTGTAACCTGTTTTATCAGCAAGGTCTTTATGACCTGTATTTTGTGCCAACCTCCTATCTCATCCTGTGACTTAGAATGCCTTAACCGTCTGAGAATGCACCCTGGTAGGTCTCAGTCTTATTTTGCTCAGCCGCTGTTCAAGATGGAGTTGCTCTGGTTCAAACGCCCCTGACACTCACAACAGTGTTATGAGGTAGGTACTTTTAATATCCCCACTTTACAGATGAAGAAGAAAGCACAGAGACGTTAGGCAGTATGCTAAGGATGTGTAACCACCCAACGAGTTCATCTTGCCTGCTGCCCAGATCGAGCTGATTTATCAAACAGGGGAATTGCTATAGGGAAAGAGTTTAATTCATGCAGTGCTGGCTGAACGGGAGTCCAGAGTTTTAGTATTACTCAAACCAGCCTACCTGAAAATTCAAAGGGTAGGGTTTTTCAACTTTGTCAGGCAAGGGAAAGGGCACTGCTGATTGGCTGGGTATGCAATCAGAGGGGTGTGGAAAACGTGTACTGAGTCTGCTTCTGGGTGGGGCCACGGGACTGGTTGGCTGGTCCAGGTCAGAAGTGTAAAAATCTCAAAAAGCCAGTCTTAGGTTCTACAACAGTGATGTTATCTGCAGAAGTAATTGGAGAGGTTGCAATCTTGTGACCTCTGGAATAATGGCTGGTCATCGTTTATGTCTATACCTTAGCAGATCTCAGGTTCCTCTCATCCTCCTAACCTGGTGGGCTTTACAGAGGTAGTTTAGTTTTGGGGAAGGGGCTATTGCTATTTAAACTATAAATTAAGTTTCTCCCAAAGTTAGTTTGACCCAAGGATTGCTTGAGTCTAGGAGTGCGAGGTTGCAGTGAGCTGTAATTGTGCCACTGCACTCCAACCTGGGCAACAGAGCAGATCCCTGTCTCTTCAAAAAAAAAAAATTTTTAAAGAAGGATGACTGGGCTAGGAAAGTACAAGATGAACCTGAGAAACTTAGAATATCATATTCCAAAAGGTAAGTGTGTGCTCCAAGAAGGATGGAGACAAAGTAATGCCTAAGGGCAGTTTGGAGGTTGAAGGTGAGATAGGGGTTGGTTAAATCGGATCTCTTTCACTGTTGTAATTTTCTCACTGTTAGCATTTTTGCAAAGGCAGTTTCAGATGCACGGCCAGTAAGTGGTGATACTCAAATACAACTCCAGAACCTGGGCTTCTTCCTAAGTGCTAGGATCAAATGCCTCTCAGGTGCTCTGTTTCCAGGTATCACATTTGTTAAGAGGCATAGAGAGAAGGAGAGATGGGTGAGCAGTATTACAATCCAACCATCAGCAGGGCAGAGGTGGTCACCCAGGGGCCATCAGAAGATAGAGGGGTGTTCTTGCCCCAGAGGTTGGGGCCAGTGGGCTGAGTCTTGAATGACAGAACGTAGGAGGGGATGAGGGTGAAGGAGGAGTCCAGGCAGCTGAAATCACAGAAGAATACCATTGGGAATACCACAGTAGTGTAACAGATCCGAATTTCAGTGCCTGCACTCAGGTAGCAAGACATACTATTTCCTCTTTTCTTTGAGACCTTAATGTCTATTAGGATCCCCCATTCCTTTGGGTATCAGAAATAGTTTAATTCAGAGGCAGGGTCCACCTTTGCCCTCAGACCATGTCCTCAACTGGGGGCTCCATGGAACCATGCACATATCTATCCTTACTCATCATCGATCCACAATGTTCCTACTGAGGCTGCCCACATGGGGTCCTTGACCAAGAGGTCTGTGGTTTTTCCCATCAGAATACTTACTTGCCTTAGTGAACTCCAGCTCTCCTGTCCCTCTCTAGCAAGAGTCCTCTCTCTCTCTTCCTTCACTGACATGCTTCTCCAAAGATTCTCATCACCAGGTCTCCATGTCTTCACCTCTCAGCCTTCATTCACTACTCAATACGTGGTCAGAAGGATTCTGCTCCCACAACCCATCCACATTATTCTGCTAAGATCACCTATGGGCTCCATGTTGCTAAATCCAGCAGTAGCTCTTCTCTTCATCTTGGCTGACTTCTCAGCTATACTCACATTCCGTGATAGCACAGTCTCCTGCTTTCCCTGCTACTGCTTTAACCACACCTGAGCATAACCTTGATTTTTCTCGTATTGTCTTGATTTTACCTTCAGCCTCCCCCAGCACCAAACATTTAATCCATCAATACGTTCTATCAATTCTATTGTCAACAAATATAGGTCAAGTCCATGGACTTCTCTTCGGTGCCACTGTTAATACCCTGACATGAGCTCCTTTTCTCTCTCACCTGGATTCATGAAACAACCTCTTTACTTGGTCTCTCTGCTTGTACGAAATGCAGTCCCCACAAAGCAGTCAAAATGATCTTTACACACACACACACACACACACACACATCTGATTATGGCCAGCCAGGTGCGGTGGCTCACGTCTGTAATCCCAGCACTTTGGGAGGCCGAGTCAGGTGTATAACTTGAGCCCAGAAGTTCAAGACCAGCCTGGGCAACATGGTGAAACCTTATCTCTACAAAAAAAAAAAAAAGTACAAAAATAAGCCAGTCATGGTGGTGCACACCTGTAGTCCCAACTACTCAAAGGCTGAGGAGGGAGGATTCTTGGGCCCAGGAGGTCAAGGCTTCAGTGAGCCATGATTGCACCACTGCACTCCAGCCTGGGTGACAGAGCAAGACTCTGTCTCTAAAAAAAAAAGAAAAGAAAAGAAAAAAAAGAGTCAGTATAATGTTTCGTCACACTTGAATACTTTACTGTACAGTTCTACAAAAAAAGTTTTTCTCACATAAAACCACAGGACAAATATCAAAGACAGAAAATTAACACTGATATATTATTCCCATTAAATCCTTAGACCTCATTTAAGCTTTGTCCAATAATATCCCTTGTAACAAATAACTTCAAAATTACCTGTTGTACCAGGTTGTCATGTCTCTTTAGCCGCTTGCAGCTTGGATCAGTTCCTTAGTCTTCCCTTGACATCCATGAAGATTACAGGCAAGGCCAGTTTGAATTCCTTGAGCCCAGGAATTCAAAACCAGCCTGGGCAACATAGCAAGACCCCGTCTCTACAAGTAATAATAAAAAATTAGGCTGGGTGCGGTGGCTCATGCCTGTAATCCCAGCACTTTGGGAGGCCGAGGTGGGTGGATCACTTGAGGTCAGGAGTTCAGGACCAGCCTGGCCAACATGATGAAACCTGGTATCTACTACAAATACAAAAAATTAGCCAGGCTTTTTGGTGCACACTTGTAATCCCAGCTGCTTGGGAGGCTGAGGCAGGAGGATCTCTTTAACCCAGGAGGTGGAGGTTGCAGTGAGCTGGGATTGTGCCATCACACTCCAGCTTGGGTGACAAAGCAAGACTCTGTCTCAAAAAAAAAAAAAAGAAAGAAAAGAAAAGAAAAGAAATTAACTGGGCATGGTGGCATGCACCTGCAGTCCCAGCTACTCAGGAGGCTGAGGTGATAGAATCACTGGAGCCCAGGCAGTTGAGGCTGCAGTGAGCTGAGATTGCACCCCTGCACTCCAGCCTAGACAACAGAGCAAGACCCAATCTCAAAAAAAAAAAAAAAAAAAAAAAGATTACAGGCAAGTTAAACTGTAGGCTGTCCATCAATCTGGGTTTGGCTTTTTAGATTCAGGTAATGCATCCTTGGCATACAGTTATTTCATTGCATCTTATTAAGTAACACATAATTTCGGTTTGCCCCTTTGCTGATGATGTTCAGTTTGGTCACTTGATTAAGGGGTGGGGTGAGCGGAGGTCTTCTGGACTTCTCTACTGTAAAGAGACTTTTTCCCTTTATAATCACTGAGCATTTTGTATGGATGTACTTTAAGACTATGTAAACAATCCTGTTCCTCATCAAACTTTCAGTTCATTCATTCATTCACTTATTCATTTACAACGTGATCCATGGATTTCTATCTTTTCAGTCCATTATTCTCATTAATCTAATGCTTCAGTTATCCCAGTTTGGGCCAATGAAAACCGTTTCAAGATGGCTTCTGTGTCTTTTTTATTTGTCTCCATCCTTCTTGGATCACACACTTACCTTCTGGAATATGATGTTGTAGGTTCTTCAGGTTCATCTTATACTTTCCTAGCCCCATCATCCTCCTTTTTAAACAAGATTTTTTTGAAGAGACAGGGGTCTGCTCTGTTGCCCAGGTTGAAGTGCAGTGGCACAATCACAGCTCACTGCAGCCTCACACTCCTGGACTCAAGCGATCCTCCCACCTCAGCCTCCCGAGTAGCCAGGACTACAGGCGTGCACCACTACCTGGCTAATTTTTTTTTTAAATTATGTAGCTGTGTTGCACAGGCTGGTCTTGAACTCCTGGCCTCAAGCAATCCTTCCCCATTGTCCTCCCAAAATGTGGGTATTACAGGTGGAAGCCACCAGGCCCATGCCTAGCCCCCAACCATCCTTCTGCCACTCATATTTTGACACACCATGCCAGGTGGCACTTCTACCCCCACATTCACTCTGTCCAGGATCTGACACCTCCACCCCGCATACCAGGCCACCCACCATGTGTGGATGCCCTCTTTACCCTGATAGAACTCTAACACCCCATGCCAGGCGGCACTTCTAGGTGGATGCCTGCCTCACCTTGCTTGAATTTTTTTTTTTTTTTTGAGGTAGATTCTCACTCTGTCACCCAGGCTGGAATGCAGTGGCACAATCTTGGCTCACTGCAACCTCCGCCTCCCAGGCTCAAGTGATTCTCCCACTTCAGCCTCCCGAGTAGCTGAGACTACAGTTGCCCGCCACCACTCCCAGCTAATTTTTGTATTTTTAGTAAAGACGGGGTTTCACCATGTTGGCCAGGCTGGTCTCCAACTCCTGATCCACCCACCTCAGCCTCCCAAAGTGCTGGGATTGCAGGTGTGAGCCACCGCGCCCGACCTCTTGCTTGAATTCTGATACCCGCTGCATGGATGCTCTCACCTGGTCAGGCTCTGATGCCTCACCTAGGGTTGTCCTCTTATGCGGAGCACTTTTTACCTCCTCATGATCAGATACCCCATACTAGCTGTCATCCTACACGAATGCTTTCCACACTCCAATGCTCCGATACGCCAAGCTGGGCTGGCCATCAGCAGGGAGGCCCTCTTATCCAACTCAGGTTCCAATGCTCTGCGTCAGTCACCAAACCTCACCCTGGCTATCTCTGACACCCCAGGCTAGGCCATCCCCACCTCTCCCACGTGGATACCCTCCTCACCTGTTTCGGGATGGCAGGGCTTCCCTGCTGCTCTGTGTGGATGTCTGCCTTGCTTGGTCCCACCTAATCACTTTTAAATGGATTTGTTCAGGAAGAGAAAGAAATGGAAGAAGTGGGAAAAGAGAAAGAAATAAGGAAGACTCTTATTTTAGAATCAAGGGGTGAAAGTGCAGTTTTGTTACAAGCCTTCTATGATGCTATGGTTTGGGGTATGAATGGTCCTGTCATCCAGGTAGTAAGTATGGTACCCAATAGGTAGTTTCTCAGCCCTTGCCTCCCCACCTTTCTCCCCTCTCTAGTAGTTTACATTGTCTATTTTTCCCATCTTTATGTCCATGTGTACCAAATGCTTAGCTCCCACTTACAAGTGAGAACCTGCAGTATTTGGTTTTCTCTTTCTTGGTCAGTTGGCTTAGGATAATGTCCTCCAGCTGCCTCCATGTTGCTGCAAAGGGCATGATAATATTATTTTTTTTTTAATGCTGCATAGTATTCCATGGTGTGTATGTACCACGTTTTCTTTTTTTTCTTTTTCTTTTCTTTTCTTTTTTTTTTTTTTGAGACAGAATCTCACTCTGTTGCCCAGGCTGGAGTGCAGTGGCACGGTCCCAGCTCACTGCAAGCTCTGCCTCCCAGGTTCACACCATTCTCCCACCTCAGCCTCCCAAGTAGCTGGGACTACAGGCACTCGCCACCATGCCCAGATAATTTTTTTTTTTTTTGTATTTTTAGTAGAGACAGGGTTTCACCGTGTTAGCCAGGATGGTCTCCATCTCCTGACCTTGTGATCCACCTGCCTCGGCCTCCCAAAGTGCTGGGATTACAGGCGTGAGCCATGCGCCCGGCACATTTTCTTTATCCAGCCCATCACTGATGGGCACCTGGAAAAGCTATTTTCTTATAAACCCATTCTAATCAGACTTTGTCCCATCCCTCCACCAAAACTGCTCCCAGCAAGTTAACTATGACCTCCACAATGGTTGATTATCACAGCTCACTCAACAGAGCTCTTCCTCCTATGCCTGGTTCACTTGGGTTTGAGGATACACATTCTCCTGGTTTCCTTCCTGCCTCATGGAACTGCCTAAGTAGAGAAGCCACCTGCCCGTGAACCTAAGACACTAAAATCCTGAAGTGTGTGGACTGAATTCCTGAATTAAAGGCTACCAAAAATGTCACTGTCATGACATACCCACCCCAGATATATACAAAGCGGTTAGATGGGAACAAAATTAAAGGGATAATTATTCATTATAAAACTACTACCTTCACCAAAGGCCAAGGTTAAAATAATAATCTAAACACTAATCTGGTTCTTAGTTTTAATTAATTTTCTTTAAGATGCTCGTCACCATTTAGAAACCTGCACAAATGAATGCTAATTCATATCACTGAAGTGAAAGAGAAAGGGGCTTTTTTGTTTTAAATGTTTTTCTGATTTTTTTTTAATTAACACTCCTAACCTATTTCATGTTTAAAATCTTCTCTGCTGAGGCCCAAGTTAGGTTTCTCAATGGAACAAGAATACAGCTCCTGGGAATTAGGGCAAAATGGCTTGTTAAATGAACAAAGACAGAGGCTGAAATACAAATATTTTGTGAAGTGCTCATATTTTATCAGCCAAAGTGAGCTATAGCAAATCATCACATGTCTAAAAAATGTAGAGATTACTGGGAGCTGCTCGTTTTACATAGAGTCGACCTTCTGTTGCTTTAATGACCTGATCTGAAATAACCTGGCAGGCTCAGCATCAGCCCCAGGGTCCGTGTCAGCAAAGGGACCCACTCTGTCCGTCACTGACATGACGCACGCGCCTGGCTGCCACTCACCAGCAGGGGGCACTGCGCCAGGGCCTTTCTGTAGGCAAAACCACTCAAAAGCTGAAGATTGAGAAACACGTATTCCGGGAGACTGAAAAATGTGCGTCACTGTCACCATCTCTGACAAATTCATTGCCACACAATCGACAGGACATCTTCATGTGTGCCGTCATAACAATATCCACTGTAGGGTGTTCTGAGGCCCGGAGCCTATCCCAGAATTACAAATAAAATAGCATCGTAGTGAAGCCGCAAATACTGAGTCTATCTGAAACCCTTTCAGTGAACATGATTTTTATTTTATTTTATTTTATTTTATATTTTGAGATAGGGTCTGTCTCGGTCACTTAGCCGGGAGTGCAGTGGCACAATGATAGCTCACTGCAGACTTGAATTCCCGGGACTCAAGTGATCCTCCCACCTCAGCCTCCTGAGTAGCTAGGACTATGGCATGCACCTCCATGCTCAGCTGAATTTTTTTTATTTTATTTTTTGTAGAGACAGGTTCTCACTTTGTTGCCTAGGCTGGCCTGGAACTCCTGACCTCAAGCAGTCTTCCTACCTCAGCCTCCCAAAGTGCTGGGATTACAGGCGTGAGTTACTGCTCCCAGTCAACATCTACATTTTATATTTGGGGAAAGTGGGGCCCATACATTACATATTTTGTGATATATGAGAGACAAAATAATAATTTTAATTGCATTGAATATTTAAAAGACTGTAATGGCTGACCCGTAAAACAGGATTTTATCAATCATTTCCTCTCTAGTGAACCACTCCTATCAGCACAAATTTTCCCCATGTCAAAAAAAAATAAGTTTTGGCTGAGTGCAGTGGCTCATGCCTGTAATCCCAGCAGTTTAGGAGGCCAAGGTGGGAGGATCACTTGAGGTCAAGACTTGAAGACTTATCTGAGCAACGTAATGAGACTCCTGTCTCTACCAAAAGAAAATTAAAAATCAGCTGGACATGGTGGCATGCACCTGTAGTCCCAGCTACTAGGGAGGCTAAAGGGGGGGAGGATCACTTAAGCCCAGGAGTTTGAGGCTGCAATGAGCTGTGATTGCATCACATCACTCCACTCCACTCCCTGTCTCCAAAAAAAAGAAAAAAAAAAGTTTTGTCCTTTCTTTTCCCTCTCATTACTGCCACATATCTCTCTCTTTCCCTATACAGGGAAGTTGTGTGGTAAACACACTCTAAGATGAGTATTCACATCCTTGAATAAACTCCTCCCCTTGAAGGAGGACATATTTTGCTTGAGTGTGAGCAAAGCTGTGACTTGCTTCTAACCAACTGTATACAGCAAAATCAATAGGATGTCATTCCCAAGATTACTTTACATACTATTAAGACTCCATCTTGCTATCAAACTCACTCTAACACTCTCTGTCAAGATAGTTCTGAAGAAATGAGCAGCCAAGATGGGAGGCCAATCTACCAAGAAGCTAAAGACAACCTCTAAGAGCTGAAAGCAGCCAGCAAGAAGCCAGGACCCTCAGTCCCACAACCGCAAGGAAATGAGTTCTATCACCAGCCTGAGTGAGCTTGAAAGAACCTTCTTCCCCAGCTGAGCCTCCAGATTAGAACACATTCAAGCCAATCCCTTGACAGCAGCCCTGTGAGACCCTAAGAAGAGGATCCAGTTAATCTGTGCCCAGACTCTTGTGAGATAATAAATGCATGTTTTCTTTTAAGTCACTAAGTTTGTGGTAATTTTTTATGCAGCTGTGTTCAGGGATTTCCCAATACCACTCTCAACTTCAATGATCACTAGAAGGACTCATAGAATTCAGCAGAGCCATTACACTCATGGTTACAGTTTATCACAACGAGCAGATACAGATTAAAATCGTCAACGAAAAAAAGATGCATAGGGCAGAGTCGGGAGAGACCAGGCATCAGTTTCCAGTTGTTCTCTCACCATGGAGTCGTGTAGACAGCACTTAATTCTCCCAGCAATGATGAATGACAGCTCCCGCAGAGTATTACCAAACAGGGAAACTCACTGAAGCCTTTATGTCCAGGGCTTTTATTGAAGGTTGGTTACCTAGGCATGGCTGACTGCCTGCATGGTTGACTCCAGTCTCCAGCACCTCCAGAGGTTGAGATCATACTGGGTAGTACAAGGCCCCTGCCATCAATCACATTGTTAACATGAACTATCTTACATGGCTCAAGGTCTCAGATAAACAAAGACACTCCTAACAGACAGGAGATTCCAGGAGATTAGAGGTTGTCTCCCAGTAGCCAGGCAAGGACCAAACCTTTCTTTGGAATGTGGAAGAATCAGACTACCTAAACCTGCTGAATCCTTTATGGAACAGCAGAAATAGATAACTAATAAAGATTTTGGTACCTAGAAATAGGGTACTGCTGTGGAAGTGGCTTTGGAATAAGGTAGTGGGTGGAAGCTAGAAGAATTGTGATGAGCATCATAGAAAAAGTATAAATTGCTTTAAATAAGCCATTAATAGAAATCTGGACTTGGAGAATGCTACCAGTGATGGTTCAGAAGGAAGTGAGGACCATGTTATTAGAAAATGAAGGAAGGAAAGTCTGGGTGCAGTGGCTCATGACCATAATCCCAGTACTTTGAGAGGCCAACGCAGGTGGATCACTTGAGGTCAGGAGTTCGAGACCAGCCTGGGCAAAATGATGAAACCCCATCTTTACCAAAAAAAAAAAAGAAGAAGAAGAAAAAAAAATACAAACATTATCCAGGCATGATAGCGGGTGCCTGTAATCCCAGCTACTCAGGAGGCTGAGCCAAAGGAATCATCTGAACCCAGGAGGCGGAGGTTGCAGTGAGCCAAGGTCATGCCACTGCACTCCAGCCTGAGTGACAGAGTGAGACACTGTCAGGAAAGAGAGAGAAGAAAGAAAAGAAAAGAAAAGGAGAAGAAGAAGAAAGGAAGAAAGAGGAAGGAGGAAGGAAGGAAGGAAGGAAGGAAGAAAGGAAAGGGAAGAAAGGGAAGGAAAGAAGGAAGGAAGAGAGAGAGGGGAAGGAAGGAACAGGAACAGTAAATAAAGTAGAAATCAGGAGACATTCATGGGACTGGGGTCAATCAGACATCAACACGGTGGATTAGCATCCAAGATGGAGCAATACTTGTCTCCACAGGAAGAGATGGGAATCACTGGGGATTAGACTGTGGTAGACAAGACTGTAAGATCATCCTCGATAATCCCCAAATTCTAGTATTAATACACGTTTAGAATCCTGTTCCCTTGAGTATGGGCAGGATCTGTAACTTGCCTTAACCAATAGAATAGGACAAAGGTGATGTGACATCATTCCCAGTACCATGTTACATTATACCATGGTACCATGTTACATTAAATAAGATTCCATCTTGCTAGCAGACTCACCCTTGGAACTCTCTCCCTTGCTAGCCATGAGGAAACAGACGACTATGTTAGAGAATCATTAAGTTTCAAGAAATTGCAGGTGACTTCTATTAGCTGAGGATGCCTCACAGTGTCCAGATGTTTAGTCAAACATTGTTCTGGTTACTTCTATAAAGATGTTTTTGTGTGAGATTAATGTTGAAATCAATGGACTTTGAGCAAAGCACATTGCCCTCCAAAATGTGAGTGGGCCTCATCCAATCAGTTGAAGGCCTAAATAGAACAAAAATACTGACCTCCCCCAAGCAAGAAGGAATCCTGCAGCAGATGCCTTGACTTGAATTGAAATGTTAGCTCCCTCTAGGGCAGGGAGGTCCAATCTTTTGGCTTCCCTGGGACACACTGGAAGAAGAACAATTGTCTTGGGACACATATAAAATACATGAATGCTAAGGATAACTGACAACCTAAAAATAAAAATCACAAAAAAAAACCTCAAGATGTTTTAAGAAAGTTTATGAATCTGTGTTGGGCCTCACTCAAAGCCATCCTGGGTCACATGCCCCATGGGCTGTGGATTGGACAAGCTTGCTCTAGAGGGTCACTGTCCTGATGACCTTTGGATCTGAACTACAGCACTAATTCTTCTCTGGGTCTCTGTGCTGCTGGCCCACCCCACAATTTTTGGACTTGTCAGCCTCTATAATCATGTGAGCTAATTCCTTAAAATAAATTTCTCTTTCTCTCTCTCTCTCTCTCTCTCTCTCTCTCTATATATATATATATATATATATATATATACACATACACACACACACACTCACATATATACACATATAAATGTGTGTGTATATACACACACACACACGCATCCTATTGATTCTGTTTCTCTGGAGGACCCTGAGTAATAGAGTAAGGGAACAACAAATTGAATGACTGTGAATTTCCCATCAGGTACCACAGAGGCCAGAAGCCAGTGGGAAAACATTTCTAAATTGCTGAAAGAGGCTAGGAATAGTGGCTGAAGCCTGTAATCCCAGCACCTTGGGAGGCCAAGGTGGACGGATTACTTGAGGCCAGTAGTTTGAGACCGGCCTGGGCAACATGGCAAAACTCCATCTCTACTAAAAACATACAAATTAGCCAGGTATGGTGGTGCATGCCTGTGATCCCAGCTACTCAGGAGGCTGAGGCATGAGAATTGCTTGAACTCTGGAGGCGGAGGTTGCAGTGAGCTGAGATCATGCCATTGCACTCCAGCCTGGGCAACAGAGTGAGACTCTGCCTCAAAAAAAAAAAAAAAAAGTGCTGAAAGAAAAGAACTGTTAACATGTTAACATAGAATTTCATATCCAAAGAAAATGCCCTTCACAAATGAAGGTACAATAAGAACATTCTCAGATGAAGGAAAATGCCGAGAATTTGTCACCAGCAAACCTGCTCCAAAGAAATGCTGAAATAAATTCTGGCAGAAGGGAAATCAAGGCCGGGCGCGGTGGCTCAAGCCTGTAATCCCAGCACTTTGGGAGGCCGAGACGGGCGGATCACGAGGTCAGGAGATCGAGACCATCCTGGCTAACATGGTGAAACCCCGTCTCTACTAAAAATACAAAAAAAAAAACTAGCTGGGCGAGGTGGCGGGCGCCTGTAGTCCCAGCTACTCGGGAGGCTGAGGCAGGAGAATGGCGTAAACCCGGGAGGCGGAGCTTGCAGTGAGCGGAGATCTGGCCACTGCACTCCAGCCGGGCGACAGAGCGAGACTCCGCCTCAAAAAAAAAAAAAAAAAAAAAAAAAAAAAAAAGAAGGGAAATCAAACCAGTAGGTAACATGGAGCTTGAGGAATAAGGAAGAGCAACATAAATGGAAAATATCTAGATAAATATAGTAGGTTATTTTTCTCCCTTTAAGTTTCAAAAAACTATGTGTGGTGGCTGGAAGCAAAATTATAACATCATCTGGTGGGGTTTTAAAATTGTATGTACACACAATGCACATGGCAACTACAACATAAATGAGGGCAAGGGGTCCTGTCTGGGAATAAGGTTTCTCTGTCCTCCATATTGAATTGGTAGAAGGTGATGTCAGTGAAAACAGCAGAGTGAGAATATCCAAAGAGCCTCTCCTCCATAGAAGCAGTGAGAACATGGGTGAAATTTTTAGAATCTGCTTTTTCAGGACTGTGGAGACTTACAGAACATTTATTTTTAAAAAATGACTGAATCTCAGAGAGAACAGTGAGTTTTGTGGTGATTTAATTTGCCCTGTTCTCATCTCCCTGCCCTCACTCCATGATAACCTTGAAAACCGGCAGATTGTTATCATGGTGAAAACCAGCACACTGGCAGTCACTGGAGGGGGCAAATGGAATTGGAGCTCCTTTAAAGTCCCCTTCTCAGAGAATTTTCATTATTTGATCTATCTCGTGGCTCCTTAAAAGACCCCAGTCTTAGGCTATCTTTATTTGACTTGACTGGGATCCCAGGACAAATAGTTCTCCTTGCTATGTTGCCAGGCTGGTCTCAAACTCCCAGGTTCAAGTGATCCTCCTGCCTCAGCCTCCCAAAGTGCTGGAATTACAGGCATGAGCCACCATGCCTGGCCAGAATTTACACCTTGAACTGGTTTAGATAGTGATCAAATGCCTTTGCTATCTATCGAGATGATCACACGGTTTTGCTCCTTTAGTGTGTCTATATGATGAAGTACACTGATTGGTTTTCAAATGGTAAACTAACTTCATGTTCCTGGTATGAATTCTACTTGGTCAGATGCATTGGACTAAAGGCTCTTTCTTCCCTTGTGCTTCTTGTACTCCATTAAGCCTCATTTCTTCTATTTCTGATTCACTTTTTCCACCCACATAATTGAGACACATCAAAATTTAGTGAGTTATGCAAAGTACAGTGAACATGATAAAGTCTTTTGAGAATTAAACTCATGCTTTATGAAAAGAAATAATTTAGGCAAATAATGCAAGGATTATATGTTATCACACTTTACAAGATACTGACAATTTCTTAAAGATATTTGAGAACAACACCCTTCACTGCCACAGCCAAATAAATGGCACTTGACAAGTAAAGTGAGATATTTGAAACAGACTGTGACTACAGCATCCCACAAAATAACAAAGCTATGACCAACATTCACTCTAAAGCTACTTCTGGACAAGATGAGCTGGCTCACACCTGTAATCTTAGCACTTTGGAAGGCCAAGGTAGGTGAATCACTTGAGGGTCAGGAGTTCAAGACCATCCTGGCCAACATGGTGAAACCCTGTCTCTACTAAAAACACAAAAATTAACCAGGCCTGATGGTGTGCGCCTGTAATCTCAGCTACCTGGGAAGCTGAGACGAGAGAATAGCTTGAACCCAGGAGACAGAGGTTGCAGTGAGCCAAGATTGTGCCACTGCACTCCAGCCTGGGTGACAGAGTGAGACTCTGTCGAAAGGAAGGAAGGAAGGAGGGAGGGAGGAAGGAAGGAAGGAAGGAAGGAAGGAAGGAAGGAAGGAAAGAAGCAAAGGAGGATGGGAAGGAGGGAGGGAAGGGAAAGAAAGAGAGAGAGGAAAGCAAGAAAGCAAGAAAGAGGAAAGAAAGAAAGAAAGAAGGAAGGAAAGAAGAAAAGAAGGAAAAGAAAGAGAGAGGAAGGAAGGAAGGAAGGAGAAGGAAGGAAGGAAGGAAGGAAGGAAGGAAGGAAGGAGGGAGGGAGGGAGGGAGGGAGGGAGGAAGGAGGGAGCTACTTCTGAACTCAAGCCCAGAACACAATCTGTGTACCAGGTGATTCTAGATCATGATGCTACTAAAAGTATCACTGTTAATTAATAAAACAAAACTAAAATAAAATAAAGTTGTAAATATGTAAGGGGGAAAAGGGCAAAAACATGAAGAAAGAAGCAGGGTGCTTGTTTTAAACGTGAGTATGCAGTACCGAATTGGGCTTTTTCATAGTAAAACGCTGCGACATGATCACCCCGAAACAAAACATACATGAAAATTAATGTGCCTTTTTATCAGATTCTGAAAGTTCTATTTGCTTACCATTTTCCTCATAAGAAAGCTGAGAGCTCACTGCTCACTGATGTGACTTTCTGCTCTGCACACACCTGAGGCATGAATGAGAGCCAAGAATCTATTCCTTTCGAATTAAGAGGAGTCTCATTCCTGTGGAGCATGGGTCTTGAAAGGGCTCTTTGAAGCCCTAACCAAAAAGTACACAAAGATGGAAAGAGTCTAGGCTGGGGAATAGGCAAAAACAAGAGACAAGGAAAATGAAAGTGATGATGGCACAGTTTTGTAATCTCCCCCAATTCCCTCATAAAACAGGGAGATCAATTAGGATAGCAAAAGACAAAACCCACAGAGAATGCCATCAACCAAAGTAGGTCACGCACTGTTCAAAAGGAGACATATATGCAGTCAACAAGCATATGAAAAGAAGCTCAACATCATTGATCACTAGAGAAAAGCAAATCAAAACCACAATGAGATACCATTTCACACCAGTCAGAATGGCTGTTACCAAAAAGTCAAAAAATAACAGGTGCTGGTGAGGTTGTAGAGAAAAGGGAGCCCTTATACGCTGTTGGTGGGAGTGTAAATTAGTTCAACCATTGTGGAAAGCAGTGGGACAATTCCTCAAAGACCTAAAAACAGAACTACCTTTCAACCCAGCAATCCCAATGTTGGGTATACACCCAAATGGATATAAATCATTCTACCTTAAAGACACATGCACTTGAATGCTCACTGAAGCACTAGTTACAACAGCAAAGACATGGAATCAATGTAGGTGACCATCAATGACAGACTAGATAAATAAAATGTGGTACATATACATCATGGAATACTATGCAGCCATCAAAAAGAATGAGGGCCAGGTGTAGTGGCTCATGCCTGTAATGCCAGCATTTTGGGAGTCCAAGATGGGCAGGTTGCTTCAGGTCAGGAGTTTGAGACGAATCTGTCCAACATGGCAAAACCCCATCTTTACTGAAAATGCAAAAATTAGCTGAGAGTGGTGGCACATGCCTGTAGTCCCAGCTGCTTGGGAGGCTGAGGCAGGAGAATGGCTTGAAACCGGGAGGCGGAGGTTGCAGTGAGCCAAGATCATACCACTGCACTCCAGCCTGGGTGAGAGAGTGAGATCCTGTCTCAAAAAACAATAACAAAAACAAGATCATGTCCTTTGTGGGAAAATGGCTGGAGCTGGAGGTCATTAACCTTGGCAAACTAATGCAGGAACAGAAAACCAAATAATGCATGTTCTCACTAATAAGTGGAATGAGAACACACGGACAGAGAGAGGGAAACAATACACACTGGAGGGCCTACTTGAGGGTAGAGGGTGGAAGGAGGGAGAGGATCAGAAAAAATAACTATTGGGTGCTAGTATCTGGGTCACAAAATAATCTGTACAACAATCCCCTATGACACAAGTTTACCTATATAACACACCTGCACATGTACCCCTGAACCTAAAGGTTTAAAAATACATATATATATAAAAATATAATCACACACACACACACACCACAGACAGCAGTCACACCCACAGGGAATGACACCAGGCCAGGAGCAGAGGGAAATGAGGGTCTTAAGTGCTGGGGAGCTAAGACTGCCAACAGGTGGTCAGACCCACAGGAGGGGCTCCCACCCAGACGCAGATCTAGGCACAGCGGGCAAAACTGGGCAGGGCTTCACTGCAAAAAGGCAGTTGACCGTCAAGACACTCAGGAAGCAGGTGCAGTGGCCCACACCTGTAATCCCAGCACTTGGGGAAGCCAAGGTAGGAAGATTGCTTGAGGCCAAGTGTTCGAGACCAGCCTGGGCAACAGAGTGAGATGCCCATCTGCAAAAAATTTTCAAAAAATTAGCTTATGCTGGCCTGTAGTCCCAGCTACTCAGGAGGCAGAGGCAGGAGGATCACTTGAGCCCAGGAGTTAGAGGTTTCAGTGAGGTGTGATGGCACCGCTGTACTCTAACCTGGGCAACAGAGTGAGATCTTGTCTCAAAAAAAAAAAAAACAGAAAGACTCTCAGAAACACCCAGTGGGCTCCCTCCCCTTCTGGAATTGGAAAGCCTACACTGAGGAGAAATTGCTGGGAGGAGACCCCACCTTGATCAGGGCCAGGCACCTGGGCATAAAGGAAAAAATTTAGATGCTAGTCGGAGAGGGAACCAGAGCAAGCAAATAGCAGAAAGCACTGAAGAGATGACTGCACATATTTTCTAAGACTTTGTGATAAAATAAGAAAAGAGAAAGACACTCTGGCCCATCCTCAATACAGAAATTTCCTTCTCAAAATACAGCTTCAACCACAGAAAAAGATTATGGTCAATCCTCACTCAAAAATAGAAAAAAGAAAGAAAAATGATCCAAATAACATATATTTAGAAGATAATATTCACCAGAAAAAATGCAACTACAGGGTCTATGAAAACATTAAACTAATATTTCAAAATGAATTACAGAAAATTAAGAAAATAGGAGAAGCTATGAAAGGAAGGCATAATCACAAACTAGAAAACTCAGAAATGAGACGGCCAGACAACAGGCAGATGTGAGAACAGTTTTCAGAGCTCAGAAATAATTGGCAGAAACAAGAAAAAATGGAAGAAAATAAAACAGAAATGAGGAAAAGGATAGAAAGCATCAAGATAAAAATGATAAAAGTAAGCAGGCCAGGCATAGTGGCTCCCACCCATAATCCCAGCACTTTGGGAGGCTGAGGCAGGAGGATCACTTGAGCCGGGGAGTTCCAGAACAGCCTGAGACACGTAGCAATACCCCATCTCTACAAAACTTAAACAAAACTAGCCAGGTGTGGTGGCTCATGCCTGTAGTCTCAGCTACGCGGGAGGCTGAGGCAGGAAAATCACTTGAGCGAGGGAATTCAAGGCTGTAGTGAGCCGTGTTCACACCACTGCATTCCAGCCTGGTCCCAGAGAAAGATCCTGTCTCAAGAGAAAAAAAAAAAAGGTAAACAAAAGAGAGTCAAGGCCGGGCGCGGTGGCTCAAGCCTGTAATCCCAGCACTTTGGGAGGCCGAGACGGGCGGATCACGAGGTCAGGAGATCGAGACCATCCTGGCTAACACAGTGAAACCCCGTCTCTACTAAAAATACAAAAAACTAGCCGGGCGAGATGGCGGGCGCCTGTAGTCCCAGCTACTTGGGAGGCTGAGGCAGGAGAATGGCGTGAACCCGGGAGGCGGAGCTTGCAGTGAGCTGAGATCCGGTCACTGCACTCCAGCCCGGGCGACAGAGCGAGACTCCGCCTCAAAAAAAAAAAAAAAAAAAAAAAAAAAGAGAGTCAATATATGTATAGAAAAAAATTAGAGCCTTCGTCCTTGCCAATCAATGTCCTGGCACATTGGTTTGTTGTTTCCAACTTTTTATTCCCAACAGCCATTTTGAATGGTTTTTTGTTTTTTGTTTGTTTGTTTGTTTTTTGGCGACAGAGTCTCGCTCTGTCACCCAGGCTGGAGTGCAATGGCGTGATCTCAGCTCACTGCAACCTCCGCCTCCTGGGTTCAAGTGATTCTCCTGCCTCAGTCCCCCAAGTACCTGGGATTACAGGTGTGTGCCACCATGCCTGGCTAATTTTTATATTTTTGGTAGAGACAGGGTTTTGCCATGTTGGCCAGGCTGCTCTCGAACTCCTGACCTCAGGTGATCCACCCACCTCGGCCTCCCAAAGTGCTGGGATTACAGGCGTGAGCCACTGCACCCGGCCATGAATGGGTTTTGAATGATCTTACACAGAATACATGATTTGGACCCTAGTGCAGCAGAGTCTTACAATGAAACAGAGTATTGGGTTACCGAAGGAAAGAAGGCAGAAGATGGAATTTGAGGTAATCACCTTGAGAGAAAGACATATCTGCAGCTAACCTGAGTACAGCTGAAATCATCCCTTTCCTATGGAGTGCCCTAGTCCATGTCTTAACTGCAAATCGTAGGAGATGATCATTTCAGGAAGGCAAAGGTTTGTCATCTTTTTTGTTTTTTTTTTTTGTTGTTGTTGTTTGTTTGTTTGTTTTTCATTTTTGAGACAGAGTCACGCTCTGTCACCCAGTCTGGAGTGCAGTGGCCGGATCTCGGCTCACTGCAAGCTCCGCCTCCCGGGTTCATTCGCCGTTCTCCTGCCTCAGCCTCCCGAGTAGCTGGGACTACAGGCGCCTGCCACCACACCCGGCTAATTTTTTGTATTTTTAGTAGAGACGGGGTTTCACCGTGTTAGCCAGGATGGTCTCGATCTCCTGACCTCATGATCCGACCGCCTCGGCCTCCCAAAATGCTGGGACGGCACCCTGCCTGTCATCTTTGTTTTTAATCCCAAGATGGTGCCTACCATCAGTGATGACCTGCTGCGATATCCTCATTCCAGTAATCAGTCCCTTAGCAGTGCGATTGTGATGACCGAAAGGAAGCCTCTGCCATTGTTTCTACCACGAGCTTTATCAAAACCAAGACATGGACCAGGGGCGGTGGCTCACGCCTGTAATCCCAGCTACTCAGGAGGCTGAGGCACAAGAATCGCCTGAATCCAGGGGGCGGAGCTTGCAGTGAATCGAGATCGTGCCACTGCACTCCAGCCTGGGTGACAGAGTCAGACTCGTCTCAAAAGAAAAACAAGACATGGTCTTCATAATCTGCAGAGACTCCTCACTTGCGTATGTTGCAGGGAACACTCCTTGCAGATCAGAAACACTAGACTGAGATAGCTCATTTTTGGAAACTGCCCTTAAGAATGTCATCGAGGCCGGAAGCGTTGGCTCACACCTGTATCCCAGCACTTTGGGAGGCCGAGGCAGGTGTATCACCTGAGGTCAGGAGTTTGAGACCAGCCTGGCCAACATGTGAAACCCCATCTCTACTAAAAATACAAAATTTAGCAGGGCGTAGTGGCGCATGCCTGTAGTCCCAGCTACTCAGGAGGCTGAAGCAGAATTGCTTGGACCCAGGAGGCGGAGGTTGCAGTGAGCCAAGATTGCACGGTTGCACTCCAGCCTAGGTAACAGAGTGAGACTCTGCCTCAAAAAAAAAAAAAAAAAAAGGAGTCATCGAAGTGAATTTTAACTAGGCACGATGATTGTTTTCATGGTTACCCTTGGACTAAATTTTAGGAGCTGGAATGAGTGAGACATGATTGAACTGAGAGGCCAGGATGGCGGCTTTAAAAGGGCTTCATCTCAGTTCTTTGCAAGTAGGAAGTGCATATATTTATAATTTTCACTTATCAGAGTAAACTTAAAACTGATTCATTAAAAGATGATCTTTTTCAAGAATTCAAAGGATATAGAATTTTGAACAGAAACAGAAAGGAACAGAAAAATTATTTTTGTTTTTTTTGAGACAAGATTTTGCTCTGTTGCCCAAACTGGAGTGTAGCACAATCACAGCTCACTGTAGCCTCAAACTCCTGGGCTCAATCGATCATCTCATCTCAGCCTCCCAGGTAGCTGGGACCATAGGCACATGCCATCATGCCCAGCTAAATTTTTGTGTTTTTCATAGAAATGGGATTTCACCATGTTACCCAGTCTGATCTCGAATTCTTGGGCTCAAGTAATCTGTCCACCCTAGTCTCCCAAATTGCTGGGATTACAGGTGTAAGCCACCACTCCTGGCCTGAAAAATATTTTTTTATTTATTTTTTATTATACTTTAAGTTCTTGGGTATATGTGCACAACATGCAGGTTTGTTACATATGTATACATGTGCCATGTTGGTGTGCTGCACCCATTAACTCATCATATACATTAGGCATATCTCCTAATGCTATCTCTCCCCCCTCCCCCAAACCCACAACAGACCCTGGTGTGTAATGTTCCCCTTCCTATGTCCAGGTGTTTTCATTGTTCAGTTCCCACCTGTGAGTGAGAACATGTGGTGTTTGGTTTTCTGTTCTTGTGATAGTTTGCTGAGAATAATGGTTTCCAGCTGCATCCATGTCCCTACAAAGGACATGAATTCATCCTTTTTTATGGCTGCATAGTATTCCATGGTGTATATGTGCCACATTTTCTTAATCCAGTCTGTCATTGATGGACATTTGGGTTGATTCCATGTCTTTGCTATTGTGAATAGTGCTGCAATAAACATACGTGTGCATGTGTCTTTATAGCAGCATGATTTATAATCCTTTGGGTATATAGGATTATATATAATATATATATTTTATATATAATATATATTTTATGTATATATATATATGGGATGGCTGGGTCAAATGGTATTTCTAGTTCTAGATCCTTGAGGAATCACCACACTGTCTTCCACAATGGTTGAACTAGTTTACAGTCCCACCAACAGTGTAAAAGTGTTCCTATTTCTCCACATCCTCTCCAGCACCTGTTTTTTCCTGACTTTTTAATGATTGTCATTCTAACTGATGTGAGATGGTATCTCATTATGGTTTTGATTTGCATTTCTCTGATGGTGAGTGATGATGAGCACTTTCTCATGTGTCTGTTGGCTGCATGAATGTCTTCTTTTGAGAAGTGTCTGTTCATATCCTTTGCCCACTTTTTGATGGGATTGTTTGTTTTTTTCTTGTAAATTTGTCTGAGTTCTTTGGTAGGTTCTGGATATTAGCCCTTTGCAGATGAGTAGATTGCAAAAATTTTCTCCCATTCTGTAGGTTGCCTGTTCACTCTGATGGTAGTTTCTTTTGCTGTGCAGAAGCTCTTTCATTTAATTAGATCTCATTTGTCAATTTTGGCTTTTGTTGCTATTGCCTTTGGTGTTTTAGACATGAAGTCCTTGCACATGCCTATGTCCTGAATGGTATTCCCTAGGTTTTCTTCTAGGGTTTTTATGGTTTTAGGTTTAACATTTAAGTCTCTAATCCATCGTGAATTAATTTTTGTATAAGGAGTAAGGAAGGGATCCAGTTTCAACTTTTCTACTTATGGCTAGCCAGTTTTTCCAGCACCATTTATTAAATAGGGAATCCTTTCCCCATTTCTTGCTTCTGTCCAGTTTGTCAAAGATCAGATGGTTGTAGGTGTGTGGTATTATTTCTGAGGGCTCTGTTCTGTTCCATTGGTCTATATCTCTGTTTTGGTACCAGTACCATGCTGTTTTGGTTACTGTAGCTTTGTAGTATAGTTTGAAGTCAGGTAGCGTGATGCCTCCAGCTTTGTTCTTTTGACTTAGGATTATCTTGGCAATGCGGGCTCTTTTTTGGTTCCATATGAACATTAAAGTAGTTTTTCCCAAGTCTGTGAAGAAAGTCATTAGTAGCTTAATGGGGATGGCATTGAATCTGTAAATTACCTTGGGCAGTATGGCCATTTTCACGATATTGATTATTTCTATCCATGAGCATGGAATGTTCTTCCATTTGTTTGTGTCCTCTTTTATTTCATTGAGCAGTGGTTTGTAGTTCTTCTTGAAGAGGTCCTTCACATCCCTTATAAGTTGGATTCCTAGGTATTTTATCCTATTTGAAGCAATTGTGAATGGGGTTCACTCATGATTTGGCACTCTGTTTTCCTGTTATTGGTGTATAAGAATGCTTGTGATTTTTGCACATCGATTTTGTATCCTGAGACTTTGCTGAAGTTGCTTATCAGCTTAAGGAGATTTTGGGCTGGGATGATGGGATTTTCTAAATATACAATCATGTCATCTGCAAACAGGAACAATTTGACTTCTTCTTTTCCTAACTGAATACCCTTTATTTCTTTCTCATGCCTGATTGCCCTGGCCAGCACTTCCAACACTATGTTGAATAGGAGTGGTGAGAGAGGGCATCCCTGTCTTGTGCTAGTTTTCAAAGGGAATGCTTCCAGTTTTTGCCCATTCAGTATGATTATTGGCTGTGGGTTTGTCATAATTAGCTCTTATTATTTTGAGATATGTTCCATCAATACCAAATTTATTGAGAGCTTTTAGTATGAAGGGCTGTTGAATTTTGTCAAAGGCCTTTTCTGCATCTATTGAGATATTCATGTGGTTTTTGTCTTTGGCTCTGTTTATATGATGGATTACGTTTATTGATTTGCGTATGTTGAACCAGCCTTGCATCCCAGGGATGAAGCCCACTTGATCATGGTGTAAAAGCTTTTTGATATGCTGCTGGATTCGGTTTGCCAGTATTTTATTGAGGATTTTTGCATCGATGTTCATCAGGGATATTGGTCTAAAATTCTCTTTTTTTGTTGTGTCTCTGCCAGGCTTTGGTATCAGGATGATGTTGGTCTCATAAAATGAGTTAGGGAGGAGTCCCTCTTTTTCAATTGATTGGAAGAGTTTCAGAAGGAATGGTACCAGCTCCTCCTTGTACCTCTGGTAGAATTCAGCTGTGAATCCATCTGGTCCTGGACTTTTTTTGATTGGTAGGCTATTAATTATTGCCTCAATTTCAGAGCCTGTTATTGGTCTATTCAGGGATTCAACTTCTTCCTGGTTTAGTCTTGAGAGAGTGTATGTGTCCAGGAATTTATCCATTTCTTCTAGGTTTTCTAGTTTACTTGTGTAGAGGTGTTTATAGTATTCTCTGATGGTAGTTTGTATTTCTGTGGGGTCGGTGATGATATCCCCTTTATCATTTTGTATTGCATCTATTTGATTCTTCTCTCTTTTCTTCTTTATTAGTCTTGCTAGCAGACTATCAGTTTTGTTGATCTTTTCAAAAAAAAAGCTCCTGGATTCATTATTTTTTGAAGAGTTTTTGTGTCTCCATCTCCTTCAGTTCTGCTCTGATCTTAGTTACTTCTTGCCTTCTGCTAGCTTTTGAATGTGTTTGCTCTTGCTTCTCTAGTTCTTTTAATTGTGATGTTAGGGTGTCAATTGTACATCTTTCCTGCTTTCTCTTGTGGGCATTTAGTGCTATAAATTTCCCTCTACACACTGCTTTAAATGTGTCCCAGAGATTCTGGTATGTTGTATCTTTGTTCTCATTGGTTTCAAAGAACATCTTTATTTCTGCCTTCATTTTGTTACGTACCTGGTAGTCATTGAGGAACAGGTTGTTCAGTTTCCATGTAGTTGAGTGGTTTTGAGTGAGTTTCTTAATCTTGAGTTCTAGTTTGATTGCACTGTGGTCTGAGAGACAGTTTGTTATAATTTCTGTTCTTTTACATTTGCTGAGGAGTGCTTTACTTCCAACTATGTGGTCAGTCTTGGAATAAGTGCGATGTGGTGCTGAGAAGAATGTATATTCTGTTGATTTGGGGTGGAGAGTTCTGTAGATGTCTATTAGGTCTGCTTGGTGCAGAGCTGAGTTCAATTCCTGGATATCCTTGTTAACTTTCTGTCTCGTTGATCTGTCTAATGTTGACAGTGGGGTGTTAAAGTCTCCCACTATTATTGTGTGGGAGTCTAAGTCTCTTTGTAAGTCTCTGAAAACTTACTTTATGAATGTGGATGCTCCTGTATTGGGTGCATATATATTTAGGATAGTTAACTCTTCTGGTTGAATTGATCCCTTTACCATTATGTAATGGCCTTCTTTGTCTCTTTTGATCTTTGTTGGTTTAAAGTCTGTTTTATCAGAGACTAGGATTGCAACCCCTGCCTTTTTTTGTTTTCCATTTGATTGGTAGATCTTCCTCCATTCCTTTATTTTGAGCCTATGTGTGTCTCTGCATGTGAGATGGGTCTCCTGAATACAGCACATTGATGGATCTTGACTCTTTGTCCAACTTGCCAGTCTGTGTCTTTTAATTGGAGCATTTAGCCATTTACACTTAAGGTTAATATTGTTATGTGTTAATTTGATCCTGTCGTTATGACAGCTGGTTATTTTGCTCGTTAGTTGATGCAGTTTCTTCCCTACATCGATGGTGTTTACATTTTGGCATGTTTTTGCAGTGGCTAGTACCAGTTGTTCCTTTCCATATTTAGTGCTTCCTTCAGGAGCTCTTGTAGGGCAGGGCTGGTGGTGACAAAATCTCTCAGCATTTGCTTGTCTGTAAAGGATTTTATTTCTCCTTCACTTATGAAGCTTAGTTTGGCTGGATATGAAATTCTGGGTTGGAAATTCTTTTCTTTAAGAATGTTGAATATTGTCCCCCACTCTCTTCTGGCTTGTAGAGTTTCTGCTGAGAGATCCGCTGTTAGTCTGATGGGCTTCCCTTTGTGGGCAACCCTACCTTTCTTTCTGGCTGCCCTTAACATTTTGTCCTTCATTTCAACTTTGCTGAATCTGACAATTATGTGTCTTGGAGTTGCTCTTCTAGAGGAGTATCTTTGTGGCGTTCTCTGTATTTCCTGAATTTGAATGTTGGCCTGCTTTGCTAGGTTGGGGAGGTTTTCCTGGATAATATCCTGCAGAGTGTTTTCCAACTTGGTTCCGTTCTCCCCGTCACTTTCAGGTACACCAATCAGACGTAGATTTGGTCTTTTCACATAGTCCCATATTTCTTGGAGGCTTTGTTTGTTTCTTTTTACTCTTTTTTCTCTAAACTTCTCTTCTCACCTCATTTCATTCATTTGCTCTTCAATCACTGATACCTTTTCTTCCAGTTGATCAAATCGGTTACTAAAGCTTGGGCATTCATCATATAGTTCTCGTGCCATGGTTTTCAGCTCCCTCAGGTCATTTAAGGACTTCTCTACATTGGTTATTCTAGTTATCCATTTGTCTAATCTTTTTTCAAGGTTTTTAGCTTCATTGTGATGGGTTCGAACTTCCTCCTTTAGCTCGGAGTAGTCTGATTGTCTGAAGCCTTCTTCTCTCAACTCATCAAAGTCATTCACTGTCCAGCTTTGTTCCGTTGCTGGAGAGGAGCTGCGTTTCCTTGGAGGGAGAGAGGCACTCTGATTTTTAGAATTTTCAGCTTTTCTGCTCTGTTTTTTTCCATCTTTGTGGTTTTATCTACCTTTGGTTTTTGATGATGGTGATGTACAGATGGGGTTTTGGTGTGGATGTCCTTTCTGTTTGTTAGTTTTCCTTCTAACAGTCAGGACCTTCAGCTGCGTTTGCCTGGGTATCAGCAGCGGAGGCTGCAGAAGAGTGAATATTGCTGAACAGCAAATGTTGCTGCCTGATCATTCCTCTGGAAGCTTCGTCTCAGGGGGGTACCCGGCCGTATGAGGTGTCAGTCTGCCCCTACTTGGGGGTGCATCCCAGTTAGGCTACTCAGGGGTCAGGGACCCACTTGAGGAGGCAGTCTGTCCATTCTCAGATCTCAAACTCCGTGCTGGGAGAACTACTACTCTCTTCAAAACCATCAGACAGGGACATTTAAATCTGCAGAGGTTTCTGCTGCCTTTTGTTTGGCTACACCTGTCCCCAGAGGTGGAGTCTACAGAGGCAGTCAGGCCTCCTTGAGCTGCAGTGGGCTCCACCCAGTTCGAGCTTCCCAGCCTCTTTGTTTACCTACTCAAGCCTCAGCAATGGCGGGCACCCCTCCCCCAGCCTCGCTGCCACCTTGCAGTTAGATCTCAGACTGTTGTGCTAGCAATGAGGGAGGCTCTGTGGGTGTGGGACCCTCTGAGCCAGACACAGGATATAATCTCCTGGTGTGCCATTTGCTAAGACCCTTGGAAAAGCGCAGTATTAAGATGGGAGTGACCCGATTTTCCAGGTGCTGTGTGTTACAGTTTCCCCTGGCTAGGAAAGGGAATTCCCTTACCCTTGTGCTTCCTGGGTAAGGCAATGCCTCGCCCTGCTTCAGCTCTTGCTCAGTGGGCTGTACCCACTGTCCTGCACCCACTGTCTGACACACCCCAGTGAGATGAACCCGGTACCTCAGTTGGAAATGCAGAAATCACCCATCTTCTGCATCGCTCACACTGGGAGCTGAAGCCTAGAGCTGTTCCTATTTGGCCATCTTGGAACTGCTGAAAAATAATTTTTAAAAAAAATTGTGGCTGGGTGCGGTGGCTCAAGCCTGTAATCCCAGCACTTTGGGAGGCCGAGACGGGTGGATCACGAGGTCAGGAGATCGAGACCATGCTGGCTAACACGGTGAAACCCTGTCTCTACTAAAAATACAAAAACTAGCTGGGCAAGGTGGCGGGCGCCTGTAGTCCGAGCTACTCGGGAGGCTGAGGCAGGAGAATGGCGTAAACCCGGGAGGCGGAGCTTGCAGTGAGTTGAGATTGGCCACTGCACTCCAGTCCGGGTGACAGAGCGAGACTCCGCCTCAAAAAAAAAAAATTGTAATTCAAAAGTCTCCCCTGAAATTAAAAGTACGAGAAAAGACTTGAACCTTCATACTTACAGGGCACACCACATACCTGGGAAAATCAGTTCAGCATGGCCAGCATTGAGACATATTTTAGTAAAATGATGGAACGTTAAAGAAAAGAAATCCTTTGGGCATTTGGGCAAAAGGACAAAGTAACTTTTTAAGGAGAAGAAAATCATTTCGGCATCAAACTTTTCAACAGCAACTCTCAAAGGCAGAAGACACAGGAGTAACATATCTAAGATCCTCAAGGAAAGAAAATGTCCACTGAAGATCTTATCCTGAATAACTCTTGTATAAATTCATGGACTAACTCTATGAGCACACAAGATGCCAGATAAGCTCTTCCTTCTTCCTGTTTCCCCATGCCTTCCTGAGAGAGTTCAGTCCTAACTCAGCCATCAGGTATGGGAGAGCAAGGTAGTTGCCTGCACAGGAGGAGGGCAGGAACAGCAGTGAGGGCCAAAAATGGGGTGAGCTAACCCAAGTGGGGTGAGGAAGACGTTTGCAGAGGAGGGCATCCTAGCAGAACCTGAGCAGGAAAAGAAAGGCATCCACAAAAGGGGCAACCTGGCATGGGTGCAAGCAAAAAGGAGAGAAAAAGTGTCCACACCCAGGGCAGCCTGACCCAGGAAGTCAGAGCCTGGATAGAATTAGAAAGACAGTCTGGCTGGGATGTGAAAACCCATGCAAAGGAAGGAGGCATCAGTGTGTGTGGAGGGAGGGCAGGGAGGCATCTAAAGTAGGGAGTCAGAGGCCAACTAGGCTGAGAGTGTGCAGCAGACAACCTGCCCCAGGGAGTAGTCGCCCAATCGGGATGAGAAGGGCAGCAGCAAAGGGTGCATCCTGGCATTGAGAGTGATATTCCACTGTCCCGACCTGCAGGACAGTCGAACAGACCCTGGAAGGGGGAGTGGCAATGGAGGAGACAAGAAAACACAAGAAATGGAGACAAGACAAATAGCCTGATCAAGTCTCATTTAATGGTGGCAGTGCAATGCCTTATATAGGCTGGCAGAGGAAGAGGTTGGGCCAGGGCGGTGACAGGAGGCTGGGTTTACTCAAACTACAATTGCGCATGCGCCGTGGGTTTGTAATTTTCCCGGGCGCGGGATCGCGCCTGCGCCATAGGCTGCATATCTTCCTGGGCAGGAAAAAGTTTGCCCGCGCACGGGGACAGTTTAGGCGCGTGCGGGAAAAGCTAGCGCGCGCGCGGGAAAGGTTAGGGCGTGCGCGGGAAAGGTTTGTAATGAAGAACCCGGAAATGTGCCATCTTGTCTCTGCTTTCAGAGATCAGGCGGCCGGGTGCGGTGGCTCAAGCCTGTAATCCCAGCACTTTGGGAGGCCGAGACGGGCGGATCAAGAGGTCAGGAGATCGAGACTATCCTGGCTAACACGGTGAAACCCCGTCTCTACTAAAAAATACAAAAAACTAGCCGGGCGAGGTGGCGGGCGCCTGTAGTCTCAGCTACTTGGGAGGCTGAGGCAGGAGAAGGGCGTAAACCCGGGAGGCAGAGCATGCAGTGAGCTGAGATCTGGCCACTGCACTCCAGCCTGGGTGACAGAGCAAGACTCCATCTCAAAAAAAAAAAAAAAAAAGAGATCAGGCAACAGAGGTCGGTTAATTCCGGGCCTCATGGCTCCGGACAGGTCCCCCTTTTTTTGTATATAATTATGGCTAGAAGATTGTCCCTCGGGAACTGCGCCTGTCTTAGGTTGGAGTAAGGCATCTCATCACTGGTACCCATCATGGGATTAGGCAGTAGCTTGTGACGGCCCTCCTGTCTTAGGTTAGTGAGAGATGATACTCTCTTACCCGTCATTGGCTGTCCAGTTCAGCGCATAGGGAAGGTGGTCATAATGGGTGTGAGTATGAACCACCGCGATCTTCTTGTTCTAGGCGATGATAATGGACCTGTATAGGTTTTGCTTGGATAGCCTCGACTTGTTGCTTAATGAATGTCATGAGCTTATTGAAGACCAAAGGTCCTACAGAGAATAAGAGCAACAGGCAAAGCAGGGGGCCCAGGAATGGCATAAGATAGGGAAGGAGTCCATGGAACCCAGTCCAAAATGGGTTATCGGTTATTTCTTTTCGTCGTTTTTCTAGGTCTTCTTGTAGACGCCTGATTTTATCCCTGACGATCCTGGATTTGTTGGCATAGAAACAGCACTTCTCCTGTAAAGCCAAGCAGATGCCTCCCTGTTCTGCAGTTAGTAAATCTAGGCCTCTTCTATTTTGGAGCACTACTTCTACCAGAGAATCTACCTGATCTTGTAAATCTTGTATAGTACTTGAAATGGCCTGCATATCTGAGATCAATTGGCGAGACAATTTGGTGTATTGAGTAACAGAAACCCCTAGGCCTGTAGCCCCAGTTGCTACGGCGGCAGTTATGCCTAATCCTACAAGTAAGGGGATAAATTGTATTGCCCTTTTGTTTCTTCCTCAAAAGTGATCTATAGCTAGGATAGGTACAGGTTCATCTCCAGGGATAATGTCTATATCTGGCAAAGTGTGGCTAAGACACAGCGTCCTGTCCAGTTAGTAGGTAAATAGGTATAAGCCCTATTATTGCCACATATAAAAACCGAGCTGGGCCAGGCGCGGTGGCTCAAGCCTGTAATCCCAGCACTTTGGGAGGCCGAGACGGGCAGATCACGAGGTCAGGAGATCGAGACCATCCTGGCTAACACGGTGAAACCCCGTCTCTACTAAAAATACAAAAAACTAGCCGGGCGAGGTGGCGGGCGCCTGTAGTCCCAGTTACTTGGGAGGCTGAGGCAGGAGAATGGCGTAAACCCGGGAGGCGGAGCTTGCAGTGAGCTGAGATCCGGCCACTGCACTCCAGCCTGGGCGACAGAGCGAGACTCCGTCTCAACAACAACAACAAAAAACCGAGCTGTTTGGGGCACACAATGATTGGGAAATATTTACTATGGTGGAACAATTATTGAATTGATTGAATCCTACATCGAGGTCATAAGTGTTACTAAGGGGAGGGGAGTAGATGCAAGAGGAGCAAGGAAATTCTAAAGGCTGTACTTTAAGGGGAGGAATTATGGTGCAAAGGGTATTGGATGTATAATTTAAGTCATTGCTGGGTATAGCAAGAGGAACGGGATCTCCTGATTGCAGACACAGCCAGCAGTCATTAGCTAGACTAGTGTTGGAATTGTTAAGCAGGTTATGAGTAGCAGTGAGGAGGTCAAATGTCTGGGCATCAACTTTCTCTTTCCCTCAGGCTTTGGGCAACGCCAAGGGGTGGTAGTGAATTTCCAGGTACAGGGACCTTTGCAACTCTTCAAGTTTTTTGTATACCCTAATTTCTCGGACCTTGTCTTGTGGTCCTCCTCCGTCAGAGATATGAAGAGGGGGGTGAATATTCCAGCAGACAGGCTGTCCTACAATTCCAGTACAGCCAGATGATATAAGGTTATTGGTATTTCCTACAACTATAGGGACACTACTGGCCTCTATAGTGGGGGTTCTAGATCTTGTTAAGATAGCAGTATAGTATGTTTTACCACCAGAGGTACATTCTAGATAAGTAGTGTAGCAGGAACTATGCATAGCAGTCTCAAATGTGTCACAAGGGCAGGTTGTGGTATCTCCTCCGCTAAATATTCTTGGGGTTGACACACACCTCCACTTAAGAGAGTCACTAGACAGGTATGCTGTGTAAGCGGAGCAGGACACAGCTGAGATGTACGTATTTGGAAGGGAGGTCACATATCCCCCCAAACAATCACAGGGCTTACCGTATCATTGTCATATATATTTACGGGCCTCATGGGGATTACCAAAGCCGGCATATACCTGGAATGCTTGGCAAATCAGCACCATGGTCCAGAGGGGCTTGTAATTGGAGTTCATCTCTGCAATAGAGGAAAAGAGTACTCTCAGGGAGAAAATTACTCCCTGGATTGGTTATTGTTAGGTACCTGTCTTACCAGTCACTCTGGTAGCCATCTGGCTGCATCATGAGTTTGGGAAAAAACACAAACTGAGCCTTCCCCAGATTAACACTGGGTCTGGATCATGCCATGTGTTGTCTAAGGGGTCTTTCCACTTAACCATGGCAAATTGTTTTTTGGACTTGGAATGCCAAAATCGATCGGCTGCTGATCTGTTCAGGTTGTCCAAATTTAAAAAATTTAAAATAAAAAGTGTGTGATTAAGGATATTTCTAGGGGTGCCCTTAGTAGGATACCATTCTCCCTTTTTTATTTTGTCAATGGTGGTTTTTAAGGATAAGTGTGCTCTTTCAACTATTCCTTGTCCTTGAGGGTTATATGGAATTCCAGTAATGTGGTTTATTTGTAATTTAAGACAAAAGTCTTGAAAGGCTTTGGATGTATAGCCAGGACCATTGTCTGTTTTTAGTTGCTTAGGCTTTCCAACTATGGAAAAACAGTGTAATAAATGAGCTATGACATGTTTGGTAGCTTCTCCTGTTTGTAAGGTGGCTAGTATAAGTCCACTAAATGTATTTATACATACATGGACGTATTTTAAGTTACCGAATTCTGAGTAATGGGTGACATCCATTTGCCAGATCATGTTGGGAACTAGTCCTCTTGGGTTAATTCCTAAATGAGGGACTGGTAGGTATGTTATACAGGTCTGACATTGTTTAACTATTTGTCTTGCTTGTTCTCTAGTTATTTTAAACATCAGTCTCAAAGTTTGAGCATTAAGATGGTGTAAGGCATGAGAGTAGCCTGTGCTTGGGCTAGGTTTGTATTTGTAGCTATGGCTACCATCTTGGTTGCCATATCAGCCAGTTGGTTGCCCTGGGATAGAGGTCCTGGTAATCCTGAATGAGCTCTAATGTGTCCAAGAAAGAAGGGAGTTGATCTGTCATGTATTAATTGTTGGCATTGTAAAAATAACTTGGCTGTGTCTGACACATGTTTGATTTGTGCTACGGTCTCAAGTAAAGGTATTGAGTGAGCTAAGTATGCACTGTTGGTATAAATATTAAGAGCCTGATTAGGGAAGGCAGACAGCACTGCGATTAGGGCCTGTAATTCTACTAACTGAGCCGAAGTATGGCTGGTTTTGAATTTAACAGTGGTGTCAGCAAAGCAGTTCCTGTGGATGACCCATCAGTAAATACTAATAAGGCATTGTCTAAAGGTGTTTTACTGATGACATGAGGGAAGACAAAAGCATGTAGCTTACAAAATTGGATAAGCTTGTTTGGCGGGTAATGGTTATCTAAGTTACCGGCATAAGAGGCGCAAGCAATTGGCCACGTTTCAGTGTTTTGCATTAGCCAATGGATTTGCGGCTTAGAATAAGGTTGTATGATCGTAGAGGGTTCAATTCCAAAACATTTTTTGCTATTGTCTCTCCCTAGAATAATTAAATCTGCTATGGCATCATAATAAGGGAGTAATACCTTTTCGAGAGATGAAGGCAAATGGACCCACATAATAGGGTTATTTTGCCAGAATAAACCAGTAGGCGTCAGTGTTGTGTTAAATATTAATAAGGTTAATGGCTGTGAATAGTCTATGTTAGTAACAAATTGCTCAGCAATGGCCGCCTCTACTTTATTAAGTGATAAAAGAGCTTCTTTTGATAACGACCTAAGGGACTTAGGGTTGGAGGTCACCTCTCAGGGTGTCGAATAAAGGTTTTAAGTCTCCCGTGGTGAGTTTTAAGTATGGCCGGAGCCAATTTATGTCTCCAAGGAGCTTTTGGAAATCATTAAGTGTTTGCAACTGATCTTTATGGATAACGGCTTTTTGATTGGTAATTTTAGGTCCATTTATTTGAAAACCTAAATATGTATAAGGGTCTTGTAGTTGTATTTTTTCTGGGGCAATTTGTAACCCCGCTGTGGTTAGTTCTTGCTTGAGTTGAGCAAAACACTGTAAAACTTGTTCTCCCATTTTTCCTGCTATGAGGATATCATCCATGTAATGTATAATGTATATTTGTTTCCATGTCTCTCTAACTGAGTGTATGGCTGTAGCCACATATTTTTGACACAAGGTGGGACTGTTGGCCATACCTTGAGGTAACACTTTCCATTGGTATCGTTTCATTGGTTCTTTGAAATTTATAGATGGTAAGCTAAAGGCAAATCGTTTTTGGTCAGTAGGATGAAGGGGAATTGTAAAAAAGCAATCTTTAAGGTCTATGATAATTTTAAAATATCCTTGAGGGATTGCGACCGGAGAGGGTAGCCCTGGCTGTAAGGTGCCCATAAGGACCATAGTAGCATTTACTGCTCTTAAATCTTGTAAGAGTCTCCACTTTCCGGATTTCTTTTTTATGACAAATATGGGGGTGTTCCAAGGAGAGTTGCTTTCTGTAATGTGTCCTGCCTCTAATTGTTCCTGCACTAACTGTTCGGCAGTGGCAAGCTTCTCATTGGTTAGTGGTCACTGATCAACCCAAATGGGCTCATCTGACTTCCAAGTGATTGGGTCAGCACTTTTTTGGGGTGCAGGCATGTCAATGGCCACGGTTAAAAATTTCCAAGCCCCCTGTTATCCAATTTTCCTATGGCTGGGATTGGCTGTAAAATGTCATCTTCTCTTTTTCCTAACCCTTTCCCAGGGTAGTAGCCCTGAGCCAACATTTGTGCAGTGACTATATCATTTGGGCTACACATCATGACCCTCATTTGGGAGAGAAGATCTCTACCCCAAAGGTTAACTGGCAAATCAGGGATAACAAATGGCTTAATGAGACCGGAATTACTTTCTTGATCTCTCCAGGTGAGATATTTGGAACTTTGTCTAGGGTTATTACTTTGCCCGATCCTCGTAAATGTGTTAAGGTCTCTGAAGTGGGCCAACTGGCGGGCCAATCTTGTTGTTTAATATTGTTACATCGGCCCCTGTGTCTATCAGTCCTGTAAATAACTTTCCGTCCAGCCATAAGGTGAGAGAGGGTTTTTGATTAGTAATGGGCAGTACCCAGTAGATGTCTGAGGATCTGAATCCTCCCTTTCCCCTTAGGGGCGATTGGACTTTATTAGTTGTTTTTAGCAATGGTAACAGGAGTAACTGCGCTATTCTATCCCCTTGAGGAGTAATAATGATGTTGTCAATAGCCTTGGCCATGATTTTGATTTCTCCTATATAATCACTATCAACTATTCCCGGAAAGACCTGTAGACCTTTCATGGTGATGCTGCTTCTCCCTAGGATTAATCCAAACATGTTTGAGGGTAGGGGTCCATATACCCCAGTACCTAAGGCTTGGGGTCTCATTTCAGGGGTTAATACTGTCTGGGAGGTGGAACAGAGGTCCAATCCTGCGCTTCCTGGGGTTGCTCTACTAAGTTGTGAAACGGGTTGTGGTTGGTTGGTACAAAACTGACCACCCCATAAGCTTGTTTCGGGGCCTGGGGCCGGCCCCTCAATCCATTTCCCTGTTGAGGTGTTAGGGGATTTCCTTGATTGTCAATTTTAGATTTACATTCGTTGGCCCAATGTTTTCCTCTTTTACACCTAGGGCAGAGGCCTGAAGCTTTTGCCTCTAAGGTCTTAGCTAGCTCTCCCTTACAATCCCTAGCGAAGTGTCCCATTTTTCCGCACTTGAAGCATCCCTTGCTATTCTTATTTTTACTAGCGAGGAAATCTTTTACGGTTTGTCCACTAAAGGCAGCAGCCATAGCCAAACCCTGTTGATATGAGGGCCCTATGTCTGAACAGAGGCGGATGTAGCCTGTTAAATCTGTTTTCTTTCTATAAGGTCTGATTGCTGCCTGACAAGCCGGGTTAGCGTTTTCGTAAGCTAGCTGTTTTACATAATCCACCCCTGCCTCGGCATTTCCAAATATTCTGCTGGCCGTGGTTAAAAGTCTATGTACAAAGTCTGCAAAGGGCTCATCAGGTCCTTGTTTGACTCCCGTGAGCAAGGCTCCTGGGTCCCCTCTAACAGGGAGTTTTCTCCAGGCTTTGGTAGCTGCTGCTTGGATCTGAGAAAACAGTCCAGGATCATACTGCATCTGAGCATCGGTTTCTGTGTAATTACCCGAGCCAGTTAGCATATCAAAATCCCAACCATTTCCGGCTTGTTGGTTTCTCTTGGCCGTATCTCTACAATTCTCATAAAATTCTGACTTCCAAATCAGATGGTCACCTCCGGAAAGAACTGCTCTAACTAAGGTATTCCAATCTATGGGAGTGAGCCAATTTTCGGCCACAGATTCGACTATGGCCAGGGTGTACGGGGCAGTAGCTCCGTATTGCGAGACAGCGGTTTTTAGTTCTTTTATTACAGTAAATTCAAACCCATTGTGGTGTCTCCAGGCTCGGCCCTGTGCATCTGTAGTTTCCGTTACTGGAAAAACGTCTCGAGGAGAGGAATCCTCCCTATCCCTACTACCAAGCGCCCTTCCTTTTGGGACATGCTGTCCGGGTCTCTGAGGGTGAGAGTGTTTCTCTATTCCTTCAGGGTATTGAACGCTCTCACTTCCTGTCCTTAATTTCTGCAATCTAGTGATTAAAGACTGATGTAGTTCTTCGAGCTTTATTTGCTCTTCAAGTTGTGCAATTTTTTCTCTAAGCTCCTCTTTTGGGTCTATTACTGCCATAACTGCAGGGGCAGAAGCCTTAATATAGGGAGGAGGATAAGCAAGAATTTGTGGCCAGTCAGAATTATGATATTTTGCTGCCCCATCCTCCAAATGATCCCAGTCTACTTCTGAAGGGTTAAGGTTATTTTTACTTTTATTTTCATTAGTTATAGGTAAGACTGGGTATTTTTTTTCCTTTTCCTTATTTGATGTTTCTATATTTGTTATTGAGGGGACTCCAGCCTCTTCCTCGTCGCTTTGTAGTGATATAAGGTCTATTTCTTTGTTAGGTGTGGATTTTTCGAGGTCGGTTTGGGAGCTGCCTCTTAATATTTCCTCAGTCTGAGTAACCACCGCCATTACCTCAGGATCTTTTTCTTTTTCCTTTTTATCTATTATATCTCTGATTAAGTTCCAATAAGAAAAAGCTGTCACCGGAACCTTTTCTGGTCCAAAAGTACTATAATAATCTTGAAAACAATCTCCCACTCTACGCCACCTCTTTATGTCAATGGTTCCCTCTTGTGGAAACCAAGGGCAGGTATCTTTTACAAAATCAAAAAAATTTAAACAAATCATTACTTTTAACCCTTACTCCTCATGCTTTTAAAACCTCTTTTAATTGCCCTACATAAATCTGATGCTGGCTTAATTCTTGTCCCATAATCAGACACTATTACTCACCTCTGGTTCCAACGCGGCAGGCTCCCGCGACGTCCGGAGGAATTTCTTCCACTTTTACTTTCAGCCGACTCCAGTGCCTTCCTCACTGTTTCCCCCGTGTCCAGGTCCCTGTTCGGGCGCCAGGTGTCCTGACCTGCAGGACAGTCGAACAGACCCTGGAAGCGGGAGTGGGAATGGAGGAGACAAGAAAACACGAGAAATGGAGACAAGACAAATAGCCTGATCAAGTCTCGTTTAATGGTGGCAGTGCAATGCCTTATATAGGCTGGCAGAGGAAGAGGTTGGGCCAGGGCAGTGACAGGAGGCTGGGTTTACTCAAATTACAATTGCGCATGCGCCATGGGTTTGTAATTTTCCCGGGCGCAGGATCACGCCTGGACCATAGGCTGCATATCTTCCTGGGCGGGAAAAAGTTTGCGCCGCACGGGAACAGTTTAGGCGCGCATGGGAAAAGCTAGCGCGCGCGCGGGAAAGGTTTGTAATGAAGAACCCAGAAATGTGCCATCTTGTCTCCGCTTTGCGGAGATCAAGCAACAGAGGTTGGCTAATTCTGGGCCTCATGGCTCCAGACATTCCACGCCGAGTGAGAGAGGCATCTATGCAAGGCGTGAAGTTGGCAGTAAAGATGGGAGATTTGTTACATACAGGGAGATTATGCAAGTAAGTAAATACATTAAAGATAATAGGGACTGGGTTTCTCACTGTCAGAGAAAAGGGATACAAACATGGAAAAGGAGAAAACTAGAGTGAACTCTGTGGTATTGAACTGGAATTGGAGGTATCAGTGTATATGTATATATAGAGAGAAGAGTAGAGTAGATTGGATTGGATTAGATTGAATTGGATTAGACTAGATTGATAGATGGATAGATGGAGGGGAGATAATGGATGGATGGATGGATAGATCAAGCAATCAATGGATGATCAATCAATCAATAGAGTGATGGATGGATAAATGGATGGGTAGATGGATGAAAGGAAGGAAGGAAGGGTAGATGGATGGATGATGGATGGATGGGTGGTGGATGAATGGGTGGATGATGGATGAAAAGATGGATGGATGGATGCATGGATGCATGGGTAGATGGGTAGATTAATAGATGGATGGATGATGAATGAAAGGTTGGATGGATGGATGATGGAAAGATACATGGATGGATAGATGGGTGGATGGGCAGATGGCTGGGTGGATGGATGGGTGGTGGATGAATGGGTGGATGATGAATGAAAGGATAGATGGATGGATGATGGAAGGATGCGTGGATGGATGGATGGGTGGATGGATGGATGAATGATGGATGGATGGACAGAAGAATGGATGGATGGGTAGATGGATGGATGATGTATGGAAGGATGGATGGATGGATGGGTGAGTAGGTATATGGATAAATGGATGATGGATGGATGGAAGGATGGATGAATGGATGAATGGATGGGTAGATGGATGGAAGGATGGATAGATGATAAAAATGCAAATGTGTATATGTGTGCTAGGACAAAATGATGGGGTAAGGGTGCCAGGACAATATATAATGGTAATGTGTTTGATAGTGTAGACAAAATACAACCATCAAAAATAGAAGGGAGAATGTATAGAATAAACTCAAGCTGGGCATGGTGGCACATGCCTGTAGTCTGAGCTACTTGGGAGGCTGAGGTTGGAGGACCACTCAAGCCCAGGAGGTCGAGGCTGCAGTAAGCCATAATTGTGCCACTGCACTCCAGCCTGGGCAACAGAGTAAGACCCTATCTCTAATAATAACAATAGTAATAATAATAAACTTGTTGATTGTCTTATTACATTAACTGAGAGTAAACTAATTTTCTTTTAAAGTAGATGCTGGATAAAAGGGGAAAAAGAGAGAGGAAGAATTACAAGCTATCTAAAACATTGCTCATGATAGGGAAGCCAACGCAGTGCCAAAATAGGTAGGGAGGTGGTATTTAGGTTATTATGTAAAGGTATTACCATAAAGATAACCATTAGGAGACAAAACTCCAAGCCTTACTAAATATCAAAGGGAATATCAAGAGAGACAGAGACAGAGAAAGGAAGAGAGAGTAAGAGAGAGAGAACAAAAAAAAATAAAAAGAAAGAAAAACTACAGAGAAACTAAATGCAGATGTTGCTCCTCTTAGGATGGGGTTACATCCTGATAAGCCCATTCATCGTAAGTTGAAAATACAATAAGCCAGAAATGCATTTAATACATCTAAAGTACTGAACAACATAGCTTAGCTTAACTGACCTTAAACACGGTCAGACACTTCCATTAGCCTACAATTGGGCACAATCATCTAAAAAGGCTTTATAATAAAGTAAGTGCTGAATATCTCATAGAAGTTACTGAACATTGTATTGTAGGTGAAAAACAGAATGATTGTATGAGTATGCAAAGTATGACTTCTGCTGAACGAGGATCACTTTTGCATCACCGTCAAGTCAAAAAAATTAAGTTGGCCGGGCGCGGTGGCTCAAGCCTGTAATCCCAGCACTTTGGGAGGCCGAGACGGGCGGATCACGAGGTCAGGAGATCGAGACCATCCTGGCTAACACGGTGAAACCCCGTCTCCACTAAAAAAAAACTACAAAAAACTAGCCGGGCGAGGTGGCGGCGCCTGTAGTCCCAGCTACCCGGGAGGCTGAGGCAGGAGAATGGCGTGAACCTGGGAGGCGGAGCTTGCAGTGAGCTGAGATCCGGCCACAGCACTCCAGCCTGGGTGACAGAGCGAGACTCCGTCTCAAAAAAAAAAAAAAAAAAAAAAATTAAGTTGATCCAATGTACGTCAAGGACCTTCTGAATATGAAAATAAAGAAAAGGGTCACTGCATTCAGGCCAGCACCTGTCTCAAGTGAGACAGGACAACGAAAAATCACTGCTCACGTTCTTCCAAAGCACCACCCCAAGTGTGCCCGACATACCACCAAAGCCAGGTACCCTGGGAAGTAGGCCATGTGACACACAGCAATGGCAGAAAGAAAAAAGTCCATGTCTCTTTTCAGGAACTAGAGAAAGACTAATCTTCAAAATCAAAACGTTGTAAAAGTTTGGTAAGAGTTTTCTACACAGCTATGATCTATTTTAGGAAAAACACCTTTTCAAGAGAATGCTTTCCAAGGAAAGAAGCTGATAGAAAGGGCAGAAATCCTCCTAGGAGAGGATCACAAAGGACCAATGTAAAAAATTCTTAAAGGAAAGTGACGTTACCTTTTTTCTGCCAGAAGGATCCGTGCTCTGAGGCTTGTGACGATGTCCAGGTCACCAGAGTATATGTTCACAGTAGTCTTGGCAGACAAGGAAGTTGCAAATTATTTATCTATGAAACCAAAAAATAATATTCCTAAAAATACTGGTTAGACTGCTAATTATTTAAGTCTATTTAACAAACCCGTTGCTCTTTATATTTTCTATTTAGGTACTAACATCAACTATTTACATACAGCTGGAAATCTTTTTGAAGAATTAATTAACTAAGAAAGGGAAAAAGGAAAATAATTTCCCCCCACATTTAAGCAACTAGTATCTTCTCTTCCACTCTGGTGACCTTGAGGGACAGAAGTTTCCAATAATCTCTGCAAGTGGCCATTCCAGGCACTGACAGGCTCATGTGCTGTGATCCGGTGTGACCACACAGAAGCAAAAGGCTCATGTGCTGTGATCCGGTGTGACCACACAGAAGCAAAAGGCTTGGCCCTTGCTGTTCACACCTGTCTTTTGTCCTAGATATTCCAGATGAATACAAACAGGATAAGACCAGCGAAAGACCCATCAAGAGATTACATCAGTGCTACAGGATGGCTAGATAAATCAGCTTTGGGAGTCTGGGGCCCTGGATGGGAGTCCAACACGTCCTAAGTGTGAAGCCTTCACTGGCCTTCACTCTGCCTCAGATTCCTGACCTCGAGACCAGCTTCACAGTCACGCAACTCGCACAGTCACACACGGCCTGTCACTGAGAAGTACCCATCTATGGTGGCTCATGTCTGTAATCCCAGTGCTTTGGGAGGCTGAGGCAGGTGGATCACCTGAGGTTAGGAGTTCAAGACCAGTCTGGCTAACATGGCGAAACCCCGTTTCTACTAAAAATGCAAAAGAATTAGCCGGGCGTGGTGGCACATCTGTAATCCCAGTTTCTTGGGAGGCTGAGGCAGGAGAATCGCTTGAACTTAGGAGGTAGAGGTTGCAGTGAGCTGAGATCGTGCCATTGCACTCCAGCTCGGGCAACAAGAGCAAAACTCCTTCTCAAAAACAAGAACAAAAACAAAAACAAAGTACCCATCTAATCTCATCTTTTCAGTCAGGTAATCCGGTAGAACTCTGCCTCTATCACCAACAGCCATTGCCCTCAACTCCTTCCCTAGTCCCATTAAACTATCATCATATCCTACTTACACCAGTCCTGATTTTAAGTCAACACGATTAGCATTGATCTAACACATGCCCTTTGCCAAGCCCGGGAGTAAGTACAGAGGATACAAAGCTAAACAAGACAATGTTGGCTGAGTGCAGTGGCTCACACCTGTAATCCACACATTTTGGGAGGTCAAGATGACAGGATCACTGGAGCCCAGGAGTTCAAAACCAGCCTGGGCAACATAGCAAGACCCATCTCTACAAAAAAGTAATAATAATAAAAATTAAAATGTGACAGGCATTGTGACATGCGCCCGCAATCCCAGCTACTTAGAAGTCCAGGCAGGGGGATCACTTGAGTCCTGAAGGTCAAGGCTGCAGTGAATTATAATCACACCACTGTGCTCCAGCCTGGACAGCAGGGCAGTACCCTGTCTCTAAAAATAAAAAATAAAATAAAATTTAAAAGACGTTGCTCCTGCCTATGACTAGCTCAGTAGGAAAGACAGACATGAAAAACAAATGGCCAGGTGTGGTAGCTCACACCTGTAATCCCAGCACTTTTGGAGGTTGAGGCAGACAGATCATTTGAGCTCAGAAGTTCAAGACCCAGGCTGGGCAACACGGTGAAACCCCATCTCTACAAAAAATACAAAAATTAGCCAGGCGTGGTGGCATGCACCTCGTAGTCCCAGCTACTTGGGAGGCTGAGGTGGCAGGATCACTTGAGCCTGGGAGTTCCAGGCTGCGGTGAGCCGAGACTGTACCACTGCAATCCAGCCTGGGTGACAAAGTGAGACCCTGTCTCAAAAATAATAAATAAAAACAAATGACTATCACATACTGCAGTAACCACCTAAACAGACATGACTTAAAGATATTGATGGCACAGAGGAGGAAAGGGCCAACTCTGCTAGAGTGATTCAAAGAAGCTTCAGACCAAAAGAAATGGTATTAGCCAGGATATTCAAGAGTGATTATAAGTCTGCTAGGCAGTTGGGGTGGGGTGGCAGGGGAAAAGACTAGCATAGGAAAAACCAAGAAGGCATGAAAGAGCGTGTCGAGGCCGGGCTCAGTGTTCACACCTATAAACCCAGCACTTTGGGAGGCCGAGGCAGGCAAATCACCTGAAGTCAGGAGTTTGAGGCCAGCCTGGCCAACATGGCGAAACCCCATCACTACCCAAAATACAAAAATTAGCCGGGCATGATGGTGCATGCCTGGAGTCCCAGCTATTCAGGAGGCTGAAGCAAGAGAATTGCTTGAACCTGGGAGGCACAGGCTGCAGTCAACTGAGATCACGCCACGGCACTCCAGCGTGGGTGACGGAGTGAGACTCTTTCAAAAAAAAAGAAAAGGAAAGAAAAAGCATGTGGAGATTGTCAAGCTGGTCAGGACAACCAAAGCATGTGAACGGTGCACATGGGAAGGATCTGAGAGAGTGGGCCCTGACCACGAGACTCGGGTTCTGTGCTAAAGAGCTTAGACCTCATTCAAAGGCGGCAGCAGGGAAGAGGTTTCCAACAGAGGAGAGTGCTGTGGTCAGATTTCAGTTTTAAAATGATCGCTCTGCCGAGCGAGCTGGTTCACGCCTGTAATCCCAGCACTTTGGGAGGCCGAGGCAGGTGGATTACCTGAGGTCAGGAGTTTGAGACCAGCCTAGCCAATATGGTGAAACTCCATCTTTACTAAAAACACAAAAAAAGCCAGGCGTGTTAGCGTGCTCCTATCGTCCCAGCTACTCAAAAGGCTGAGTCAGGAAAATCGCTTGAACCCAGGAGGCGGAGGTTGCAGTGAGCCAAGATCGTGCCACCATACTCCATCCTAGGCAACAGAGAGAGACTCCGTCTCAAAGAAAAAAAATATAATAAATAAATAAATAATAAAAATAAACAGATCAGTCTCGGTTGGATGGAGTAGAGCAAGACCAGCGAGAGACCAGTCAGGAGATTACAACAGAGCTGCAGCCTGGCTAGACAAGTCGGCCCTGGGGGTCTGCAGCCCTGAATTGAATGCAGGTCCATCACATCCTAAGTGTGAGGCCTTCCGAGGTCTCCAATTCCTGACCTTGGAACCAGCTTCATGGACATGTGACCTGCACAGTCACACACAGCCTGGCACTTCAAAGGGCTCTGTTGTTCCCATCTTAAAATTCTTAACAATTTTTAAACAGGAGGACCCACATTTTCAATTTATAGTAGGCCCTAAAAAGTATATTGCTGGGCCAGGCGCAGCAGCTCTTGCTTGTAATCCCAGCACTTTGGGAGGCTGAGGTGAGAGATTGTTTGAGCACAGGTGTTCGAGAGCAGCCTGGGCAACATAGTGAGGCTCCATCTCTACAAAAATTAAACAAAATTAGCTGGGTGTGGTGGCGAGCACCTGTAGTCTCAGCTAGCCGGGAGGCTGAGATGAGAGATTGTTTGAGCACAGGAGTTCGAGAGCAGCCTGGGCAACATAGTGAAGCTCCATCTCTACAAAGATTAAACAAAATTAGCTGGGTGTGGTGGCGAGCACCTGTAGTCTCAGCTAGCCGGGAGGCTGAGGTGAGAGTATTGCTTGAGCCCAGGAAACAGAGGTTACAGTGAGCCAAGATCTTACCACTGCACTCTAGCCTGGGTGATTCAGTGAGACCCTGTCTCAAAAAAAAAAAAAAGGGCCAAATAAGTAAGTTGTAGAATTATTACTAAAGGAAACAAGAGGTTGAACTCTTTGAAATCACCATTTCTGTAGTCAAAAATTGCCAAGTATCAGCCATTTCATATGGCTCAACTCAACACTTCTTCAAAATATAGGTAGTTATTAAAAAGGCAACATTATCCAAAAACACGACAGTGGCAAAAAGAACATTATTCATAAAAAAAAAAAAAAGGAAGGAAATTTAGGAATCTTAAAAGGGCATCGTTTATTACTCTTGTGATGAGAGAAAAATAAATAAATATTAATTTTTTAAATGCAATAATTCCAGAAAAAAGCAAACATTTTACTAGAAGACATCACAAGAATGGAACAAGAAAAGCAATAAATGAACAAACATCCTCACAAAAACCATAGCTGAAGAACATATGTATGGGTAAAGAAACAAATACTATAATAAAGATAGTTTTATGTTTGAATTACAGGCATATTATAGCACATGTTCAATAAGACAAGATGGCAATTTATTAAAACATGAATTCTACTTGATAAAAAAGCAAATTAGTGACTGGGTAATTCCTCTATTTATTATTTATTGAGCTAATAACAAATGCACAAAGAAATGAGACAGAAGGTTTTAAAACCTATTGGAGCCCTCTTTGGGGAACTGGGCCAATCAGATCTTGCAGGCGGTTCTAACTCACGATATAAAAAGCCCTCTGGAGCATTCAGATGGGCTTTTAAAAAAATATACACAGCTGCTCGACACTAGGACGCCACGATGGGGTAGGTTAAATGGCTACCAACAGATACAAAGCCCCCAGCACTTTTTAATTCCTTAATCTTTTTCATTCTAGGTCTAACGATACACTTAGAATGGATGGGAGTTGAGGGATGGGTTTTGATTCCCTCCCCCACCTCAAGAATATTAGCAGATGCAGGAGACCACAATTAAGGTGTCAACATAAGGAAAATCAAAAATAAAAAGTAACCAAAGAGTTTAGATGATTTGGGTCTATCCTCAGAGCTCAACCCCGTTTATCAGAAGCATTTGATGCAGTGATTGTTCCTTTCTTCTTAAAATACTGTCTCCCTGAGGCTGCTGGCTTGCCATACTCACCTGGTTTTATTTCCGTTTTCAAGGACCTCTACCTCTCTGTTTTCCTTGCTGAATCCTCTTCCCCTTCGCAGCTTCTAACTGTTGGAGCTCCCCAAGGCTCAGTCTGAAGACCTCTTGTCACCCTCCAACACCTGAGGGATTTCATCCGGGCCTGTAGCTTTAAATGCCACCTCTACTCTGAGTACTGCACATATATCTGTCCAGCCCCTCCTGGTACCCTGAGCTCCACACATGCCTAGCAAGCCACAGACGCTGCATTTTTACTTGCATGTGTGATATGGTTTGGATGTGGGTCTCCTCCAAATCTCATGTTGAAATGTGATCCCTCACGTTGGAGGTGGGGCTGGGTGGGAGGTGTTTGGGTCGTGGGGGTGGATCCCTCATAAATGGCCTGGTCCTATCCTTGCTGTAATGAGTGAGTTCTCACTCTGTTCCTTCACATTGACATGTAGACATGCAGGTGCCAATGGACTGAGCTGATTGTTTCAAGGAGCTTGGCGCCTCCTCCCCTCTCTCTTGCTCCTTCTCTTGGCATGTGACACATGATATAAACAGCCCTCTGGAGCATTCAGATGGGCTTTTAAAAAAATATACACAGCTACTTGACACCACGACGCTGCAACGGGGTAGGTTAAATGGGTGGAAGTTTCCCGAGGCCCCACCAATAGCCAAGCAGATGCTGTGCCATGCTTGTACAGCCTGCAGAACTGTGAGCCCAAGAAACTGCTTTATCAATTACCTAGTCTTGGATATTCCTTTATAGCAACACAAAATGGACTAATACAATGCCTAATGGGTATTTCAAATTCCATATGATTAAAACAACGCTCGATGCCCCCAATCCACTTCTCCAGTCTTCCCCATTCACTGATGAGACTTAACACTGGGAGCCATCCATCACAGCCCATCTGCAATTCATCAACAAGCTCTATGACCTCTATCTTCAAAGCGAATCCTGAATCCCACCTTGTATCACCATCTCCACAAAGATCACCCCCTTCCAGGGACTGCTGTCTGTCACCCGCATCTCTGAAATAGCTTCATGACTGTCACCTGCTCCCTACTCACCACTCCCAGGTTCCGAGAAAGCAGCCAGAGTTTTTTCTTTTTCTTTGTTTTTTGTTTTGTTTTTGAGATGGAGTCTCACTCTGTCGCCCAGGTTGGAATGCAGTGGCGCTATCTGGCTCACTGCAACCTCCGTCTCCAGGGTTCAAGCAATTCTCCTGCCTCAGCCTCCCAGGTAGCTGGGATTACAGGCGTGCACCCCCACGCCCGACTAATTTTTGTATTTTTCGTAGAAACGGGGTTTCACCATGTTGGCCAGACCGGTCTCAAACTGCTAACCTCAGGTGATCCACCCACCTCTGGGCCCAAAGTGCTCACATTACAGGCTTGAGCTACTGCGCTCGGCATCCTTTTTATAATCAGATCACATCATCATTCTCCCACAGAAGCCCTGCAATGGTCTCCCACCACCCTCGGAACAAACCCCACTACGTCAAGACATGGGAGCATAAACTGTTATGATTACATTGGAGGATGATGCAGCAATGCCGAGTAAACCTGAAGATTAGAACACCTTCTGGCCTCGCTATTCTTTATCCCGGTATCTCCCTGAGAAAAACGCTTGCACAGATTCTATACAGAGGTGCTCACTGCAGAACCATTTATCAGAGTGAAAAGGTATAAAACACTGATTATTCCTCAGTAGAGACATTGATACGAAAATTAGGCTTGTTCCACATGGTAAAATGCTGGCACTAGTCAAAGAAATAAATTAAGTCTACACATGGGGTGCTAGAGTTAATGATTTTTGATGTTTGGCCACTGACAGCTTCCAAGCCACATCACTGGCCCTTCCCCTTTTGCCCACACCCAGGCAAACCTTTAAGAAAGCTTGTGTTCTCTATCCCTTCGCATGGGCAGAGAAGTCTAAACCATGCACACTCCTGCATGGAGCCCTCCCACCCCACTTCTAACCACACTAAAAACCAGAGCCACCGCCTCCCACCCTCACTCTTTCACTCCAAACCAAAGTCAAAGCCCTTCAAGAAATATTTGTGGTGTTGACCATGTGAGCAATCAATTGCATTCCATATCCATTGGTACCTGTGTGTCAGCGTAGGCACCCTGACATCCATAAATTCCAGGAGGTGGGGGGCCTGGGCGATTGCCCAGCGTCCAGCAAGAAATGCTAAATGCCTAAATAAAACATATACCAGGCCAGGTGAGGTGGCTCACACCTGTAATCCCAGCATTTTGGGAGGCTGAGCCAGGGAGATTGCTTGATACCAAAAGTTCAAGACCAGCCAGAGCAACAGAGCACGACCCCATCTCTACAGAAATTTTAAAAATTAGCCAGGCATGGTGGCATGCACTTGTAGTCCCAGCTATTCATGAGGCTGAGGTAGGAGAATGGCTTAAGCCCAGGAGTTCAAGGCTGCAGTGAGCATTGATCATGCAACTGCACTCCAACCTGGGCAACAGAGCAAGATCCTACCTCAAAAAAAAAAAAAAAAGAGTTAGATAAGCCTCAAAAACATAATGTTGATTGGGAAAAAAAAAAGTTGTGACAGGATACTGTATGGTATCATTTGTGTAATAATCTGTTCTAGTTCTAGGGGTTCTGTTTTGCTTTAAAGTCTATTTTGTCTGCCATTAATCTTTCCTTCAGTGAGAATTTGTTTTAAGTATCCTGCATCATCATTGTATTTTCAACCCTTGTGTATACTGAGACTTTAGATGTACTCCTTGTAATTGGCTAATTTTTAAAATGACTTTATTGGGTTTGTTTGGTTTTGGTTTTTTGTTTGTTTGTTTTGGGGTTTTTTTGTTTGTTTGTTTGTTTGTTTTTTCTGAGACAGGGTGTCACTCTGTCACCCAGGCTGGAGTGCAGTGGCAAGATCTTGGCTCACTGTAACCTCTGCCTCCTGGGTTCAAGCAATTCTCATGCCTCAGCCACCTGAGTAGCTGCAATTACAGGGATCCATCACCACGCCCGGCTAATTTTTGTATTTTTAGTAGAGACAGGGTTTCACCCTGTTGGCCAGGCTGGTCTCGAACTCCTGACCTCAAGTGATCACCCACCTCAGCCTCCCAAAGTGCTGGGATTACAGGCGTGAGCCACCATGCCTGACTGATTTTTGTTTTTCAATTGGAATATTTATTCACACTTAACTGTAATTTTGTATATAGATACATTTATTCCCACTATCATCCTATCAATGCTTTTTCTCTTCATTTTTGCCTTTTGAGGGGATCTATTTCCTATCTTCTCATTCCATTGTTTTCCTCTACTAGTTAGGCAATTATAGACTATGTTCTTTTAGAAGTAACCCTAGAAATTTCAACATCCACAACTAACTTATTCAATGTTAACTTGGTCTATATATTTACCTTCCTCCCAAATGACACAGAACTTCAGATCACTTTTACCTTAATTACTCCCGTGCCAGACGTATAAGCTATTGCTGTAATACATTTTTATTTTATTTATTTATATTTTTTTGAAATAGAGTCTCACTCTGTTGCCTAGGCTGGAGTGCAGCGGTGCAATCTCAGCTCACTGCAACTTCCACCTCCCAGGTTCAAGCGATTCTCCTGACTCAGCCTCCTGAGTAGCTGGGATTATAGTCGCATGCCACCACACCCAGCTAATTTTTGTATTTTCAGTAGAGACAGGGTTTCGCCATGTTGGCCAGGCTGGTCTTGAACTCCTGACCTCAGGTGATATGCCCACCTCGGCCTCCCAAAGTGTTGGAATTACATTAACCCCAAAGCCCTTACTATTGTTGTACACAGGTGTGCTTGTCTGGGTTTACCCACATATTTATTATTTTCCTCATTCTTCCTTTCTTCTTATACGTCAGACTTTCAGCTGGGATCATTTTACTTTTATCTAAAATTCATTCTTAGATCATTGCTGTTCAATAGAAATATAACATGAGCTCACGTGTAACTTTAAGTTTTCTGGTAGCAAAATTTCAAAAAATTTTAAAGAAACAAGTGAAATCAATTTTTTGCATTGTCTAGGGTAAATTTATTTTGCTGTTTTAAAACAAGCATGCATTTCCAGTTTCCAATATGACAAGGACAAGCACTTAAAATACACACTCAAAATTAATTTTGAGTCAGGCAAAATTAATTTTAATAAAACAAAAATATCCTGTGACAAAAGCTTGACTCTATGTACTTTTTCTTAATTAAAACAAAAGTGTCTATGAATTATCTGTGCTCAAAGATTACTCTGTCATTGCTAACAGATTAGTATGCCTCTATTTCCAAGATAAAACAAGAAAGAGTTCTCTTGGGAACCTGTCGTGTTAACAGACAGCTGTGTGTGAACATAATGAATGCTGAATTCTGAAGGATTCAGGTCAACCTGACAACTGAGTTTTACTTATGCTAATCAATTTCATGTCCACTCTCTTTATAGGCTTTTAAGCTGTACTATTTACTGTACTGTTTATTATTATATGTCTCATGGGTAGTCCTCCGATTTTCAGAGGAACTTTTCTGACATCAGAGCTCCAGCTTTTAGCCCATTGGTGAGCTAGAGCTGGTTAGCATCAATGTGCATTGTGAAATATCAGGAAGTTTGTGAGTTCAACCATTGGTATTAGGTTTATGCAAAAGTCATTGCGGTTTCTGCTATTGAAAGTAATGGCAAAGACTGCAATGACTTTTGCAGCCACCTAAAATAGCTTGAAATTGGCCATGGTGGGAGTATTTCCCCCACGGAACCAGTGAACACTACAGTCAGGGCTTGTTTTTTTATTACACCACTGGCACTACTATTTTAAATCCCTCCCTATTTGCACTGCTGGTTTCCCATTTCAACTTTTTTTTTTCTTTTCTTTTCTTTTTTTCTGAGACTTGGTTCTGTTGCCCAAGCTGGAGTGCAGTAGAGTGATCTCAGCTCACTGCAACCCCTGCCTCCTGGGCTCAAGCCAACCTCCTACCTCAGCCTCCCAAGTAGCTGGGACTACAAGCATGCACCAGCACACCCAGCTAATTTTTGTATTCTTTGTTGAGATGGGGTCTCACTATGTTGCCCAGGCTGTCCTCAAAACTCTTGAGCTCAGACGATCCTCCCACCTCGGCCTCCCAAAGTGCTAGGCTAACAGGCATGAGCCACCACTCCTGGACAGTTGTTCTTTTTCAATATTATTTTGGCTATTTCGATATCTCACACTTTCTGATTTCAAAACTACTGGAATCAAAACAGTGTGGTACTGGCATCAGGAAAGACGTACAGACGAATAGAACAGAATAGAGAGCCCAGAAATAAACCATATATGATCAACTGATTTTCAGCAAGGGTGCCAAGACCATTCAATGGGGAAAAGACAATCTTTTTAACAAATGGTGCTGAGACAACTGGACATTCACAAGTAAAGAATGAAATTAGACCCTTACCTTACATCACATATAAAAATTAACTCCAAATGGATCAAAGACCTATATGTGTGAGTTTCAATTATAAAACCCTGAGAAAGAAACAGGGACCAAAAGGAAAAAGTAACCCCAGTGTCCATCAATAGATGAAAGGATAAACAAAATGTGGTCTATACATGCAATGGAATATTGGTTGGACATAAAAAAGAATAAAGTTCTGATACGTATTTTCAACATGGATGAACCTTAAAAACATGCTGAATGAACACAGCAGACATACAAGGACACATATTATATAATTCCACTTATTTGGAATATCTAGAATAGGCAAATTCGTAGAGACAGAAAAACAGGGGCTATGGTGATGGGAGAATGGGGCAGCATTGCTTACTAGGTACAAAGATTCTATCGGGCGGGGTGCGGTGGCTCAAGCCTGTAATCCCAGCACTTTGGGAGGCCGAGACGGGCGGATCACGAGGTCAGGAGATCGAGACCATCCTGGCTAATACGGTGAAACCCCGTCTCTACTAAAAAAAAAAAAAAAATACAAAAAACTAGCCGGGCGATGAGGCGGGCGCCTGTAGTCCCAGCTACTCGGGAGGCTGAGACAGGAGAATGGCGTGAACCCGGGAGGCGGAGCTTGCAGTGAGCTGAGAGCCGGCCACTGCACTCCAGCCTGGGCGGCAGAGCAAGACTCCATCTCAAAAAATAAAATAAAATAAAATAAAAAGATTCTATCGAAGGTGAAAAAGATGTTTGGAAATAGTGGTTATGGTTGCACACATTGTGAATGTAATTTATGCCACTGAACTGTACACTTAAAAATTGTTAAAGTAGCCAGGCTCAGTGGCTCACATCTGTAATCCCAGCACTTTGGGAGGCCGAGCTGGGTGGATCACCTGAGGTCAGGAGTTTGAGACCAGCCTGAGCAACATGGTGAAACCCTGTCTCTACAAAAAAAAAAAAACACAAAAATTAGCCGGGCGTAGTGTAATCCCAGCTACTCAGGAGACTGAGGCATGAGAATCGCTTGAACCCAGAAGGCAAAGGTTGCAGTGAGCCGAGATTGCACCACTGCACTCCAGCCTGGATGACAAAGCGAGACTGTCTCCAAAAAAAAAAAAAATGGTTAAAGTAACAAATTTTATGTTATAAATACATATATATCATGCATGTATGTATATATATTCGTAGAATCTTTATGTAAAAGCTTATCATTCTTTATTATTAATATTATTTATTTTGATGCTCAAATTCTCCCAGATCAGGCCAGTGGCAACTCTGCCAAACTGGTTCCTGCATCCTTTGGACATGGCTATATCATCCTTTTTCACAGCTGTATGTATACATACACGTACACACACATACCTATATAATGGTTCTCCAGGCTGTACAGGAGGCATATATAACATTTTATATATGTACATATATATATACTTAGATACATATATATGTACAGGAGGCATATATAATGTTATATATAATATACATGTACGTGTGTGTGTGTGTATGTGTGTGTGTTTATTGCAAAAAAGGAAAGAAGACCATAAGGAAGTCCTCAAAGATGATATAGACATGTCAAAAGGACACAGGAACCAGTTTGGTGGAGTTGCCACTGGCCAGATATGGGAGAATCTGAGCATCAAAATAAATAATATTTATAATAAAGAATGAGAAGCTTTTACATAAAGTAAGATTCTATGAATATACACTGAATGATATGGTTTAGATCTGTGTCCCTGCCCAAATCTCATGTCGAATTATAATCTCCAATGTCAGAGGTAGGGCCTGGTGGGAGGTGACTGGATCAAGGAGGTGCATTTCTTATGAATGGTTTAGTACCAGCCCCTTGGTGCTGTTCTTGTGATAGTGAGTGAGCTCTTGTTAGATCTGGATGTTTAAAAATATAGCACCTCTTCTCTCGCTCCCCATCTCTTGCTCCTGCTCCTGCCATGTAAGACGTGCCTGCTCCCCCTTCACCTTCCACCATGATTGTAAGTTTCTTGAGGCCTCCCCAGAAGCCAGGAAGATGCCAGCATCATGCCTCCTGTATAGCCTGCAGAACCATGAGACAAGTAAACCGCTTTCCTTTATAAATGACCCAGTCTCAGGCATTTCCTTATAGCAATGTGAGAATGGACTAATACACTGATATAAATAAATAAACAGCAGAAATGCATCTAATACACATAGAAAGAATGATGGAATTAGAAAGCCACCATGTGAGGGGCTTAACAGTAACAATTGATTCAGGCAAGAGTGATCAACAGCCTAAAATGAGTAAGGAAAAGTTTGAGTAACATAATATTTACAGAGCCTCTATGTACTCCCCAGAAGATACTTAATAATTAGAAAGAATGCAGTTACAGTGGTGTGTGTATGTGTGTGTGTGCATACATGCACACAGGCACGTATATGTACACAGTCAGGCACAACATGCAATATTTTAGTCAATGACAGGCCACATTTTTACTGTAACTGCTATGTTTAGATATGTTTACATACATAAATACTTACCATTGTGTTACAGTTGCCTAAGCATTCGGTACAGTGCCATGCTGTACAGGTTTAGAGCCTTGGAGCCATAAGTTATACCATAGAGCCTTGGTGTGGAGTAGTCCCTATCACCTAGGTTTGTATAAGTCCACTCTATGATGTTCTCACAATGACGAAATCTTCTAATGACAGATTCCTCAGAAGGCATCACTTTCATTAAGAGAAGATATCCCTAGCCACCTACCCACTAAACTATATCCCTGCAAAACCCTAACCCCCAAGCCTTTGGGAAGACTGATTTGAGTGATAGCTCCAATCTCCCACATGGCCAGCCTCGCATTAATTAATTTAAGCAACACATGACTATATATCCATCAAGACAGAGAAAGAGAAAAGATAACAAAACAAATGTATTAGCCTGGCACAGTGGCTCACACCTGTAATCCCAGCACTTTGGGAGACTGAGGCAGCAAGATTGTATTTATTTATTTATTTATTTATTTTGAGACACGGTCTCACTGTGTTGCCCCAGTCTGGAGTGCAGTGGCGCAATCTCAGCTCACTGCAGCCTCCACTTCCTGGTTTCAAGCGATTCTCCTGCTTCAGCCCCCTGAGTAGCTGGGATTACAGATGTGTGCCACCATGCCCAGCTAATTTTTGTATTTTTAGTAGAGATGGGATTTCACTGTGTTGTCCAGGTTGGTCTCAAATTCCTGACCTCAAGTGATCCTCCCACCTCAGCCTCCCAAAGTGCTGGGATTACAGGCATGAGCCACCATGCCCAGCCATTATTATTATTATTTTTTTTTTTTTGAGACAGAGTCTCACTCTGTCACCCAGGCAGGAGTGCAGTGGCACAATCTCAGCTTACTGTAACCTCCACCTCCTGGGTTCAAGTAATTCTCCTGCCTCGGCCTCCCGAGTAGCTGGGATTACAGGTGTCTGCCACCATGACCAGCTAATTTTTGTATTTTTAGTAGAGATGGGATTTCACCATGTTGTCTGGATAGGTCTTGAAGTCCTGACCTCAAGTGATCCTCCCACCTAGGTCTCCCGAAGTGCTGGGATTACAGGCATGAGCCACCATGTCCAGCCAAAAATGTATTAAAAAAAAATTAGTTGGGTGTGGTGGCATACACCGGTGGTCCCAGCTACTCCAGTGGCTGAGCGGTAAAGCATATTGGAGATTTTTTGTATTAATCTTACAACTTTTCTGTAAGTCTGAAATTATGCCAAAATGAAAAGTTCAAAATAAAAGATAAACTTCAAATAAAGACATTTTAGATAAACATAGACGACGAGCTTTCAGGATCAGCAGACTTAACCAACGAACATTTTAAAGTACATATTTTAAGCAGAAAGAAAATGATTCCACATGGAATGTCAGAGATACAAGAAGGGATGAAGAGGAAAGAAAGTGGTGAGCAGGTTGTCAGTGTAAATGAATGCCAACTTCATAAAAGTACAGCCTGTCCTCAAATCACGTTGTTTCATTATAATGATGAGAAAAAATAATCACTTCCCAGCCAGAGCCACTGTCAGTGTAATGTCTACACACTCTCCCCTTATCTGCATGGGTTTTCTCCGGGTCCTCTGGTTTACTCCTGCATTCCAAAGATGTGCATGTTAGGTTGACTGGCATGTGTACAATGTCCCAGTCTGAGTGAGTGTGAAACCACCTTTGCAAAGATGATGGCAGTGACAGAAGCCTAGCATGGCTGACTCCATCTTGCCTCCAGCCTCTCAGGCTGGCTGTTCTCACTCATTCTTGGGCAGAAGCCAGGCTAACTGCAGGAAGAATTTATTTATAGTTTAAAGAGAGGATGATAATAGCCCTTCCCAAAACTAAACCGCCTTTATAAAACTAATGAAAGACCACAGTGTTAGGATTATGGGAGGAGCCCAAATTCTGCTAAGATGTAGGCATACTTAAACAGTAGCCAGCCATTGTTTGGAGGTTACAAGATTCGTGCAAGATTTCACAAGATTTGAGTGACTTCCCCAATTACTCCTATAGATAAGGTCACTGTTGTAGAACTTAAGGTTGGCCTTTCCAGATGCTTTTTAGACTTTCACATTTCTGACAACCGGCTGACTCACCCAGATGAGGACTCATGACTCAACTGGTTCTGTGGCCCCCACCCAGAGGTGGACTCAGCACACAAGGACTGTTTGCCACACTCCTATTATTTCATCCCCAACCAATCAACATTCCCCATTCCTTAGCCCCCTGCCACCAAACTATCCATGAAAAACTCTAATCTCTGAGCCTTTGGGGAGACTGATTTGCATGATAACTCCCATTCTCCTTGTGACTGGTCTTATGTTAATTAAATTCTTCCTTTACTGCAATACCATGGTCCCAGTGAACTGGTTTTGTCTGTGCAGGGGGCAGGAAAAACGCACAGGGTGATCAGAAGTATGGGTGTCTGTGTGAGCATGCACCCCAGCAGGAGGGCATCTTGTCCCAGGTTGATTCCTATCTTGTGTCCTGAGCTGCTGGGATAGGCTCCAGCCACCGAAATCCTGAACTGGAATAACTGGGTAAATATTATCTTACTTGTTTTTATTAATCTTTCTCAAATGTATGTATAGCTCACATTTATTTCCATGTCTAATATTAAGAGTATTTTGGTCTTTATTTAAAAGTTTTGTTATATTTTTGTGACCAGAAATATGCCATAGGAACTTAACTCTTGTTTAGATCAATTAGCCTATGGTAAAATTAGTTTTGTCATACGTCATTTCGCTAAAGATAGAAGTTTCCGGCCGGGCGCGGTGGCTCAAGCCTGTAATCCCAGCACTTTGGGAGGCCGAGACGGGCGGATCACGAGGTCAGGAGATCGAGACCATCCTGGCTAACACGGTGAAACCCCGTCTCTACTAAAATATACAAAAAAAAATTAGCCAGGCGAGATGGCGGGCGCCTGTAGTCCCAGCTACTCGGGAGGCTGAGGCGAGAGAATGGCGTAAACCCGGGAGGCGGAGCTTGCAGTGAGCTGAGATCCGGCCACTGCACTCCAGCCTGGGCGACAGAGCGAGACTCCGTCTCAAAAAAAAATAAAAATAAAAATAAAAATAAAAAAAAAAAAAGAAGTTTCCAAGAATCTGTTGAAGACGTTAAGTAGGGACTTACCATAATTATAAAAATGCCTCTGGGGAGATTTAAATATATATAAAGTAAGACAGACAATAATAATAGCATGTAAATCATAATGGGAAATAAATGAAGTTAATGTGCTGGAAGGTAGATATATTTGTTCAGGTGGATAGTAAAGGATTTGACTAACATTATACTTTCATAAATTTTCAAATAATGTATAATTCTAGGGTAACCACTCTAGGAGAGTGGAGGAGGGTGATAAAAATCATTTTTTTAAGTCCATTCAAAAGAAGTCAAGAGAAAAGAAAAAAAAAATCCAAAAGAAGAGAAGAAGGAAAATGAGACATAGGAATCTTCACTCTACAGCTTCCCAGGTGATTCATTGGTATACTAACCCATCATGATGAATCCATGAGATGTGCTGCAGTTCTGTTGTTACTAATAACAGCTGTAACTGTAGTAGGTCCATTGCCCAACGCACCCAGCAACTCAATACACAGAGACATCAGGTTGCAGCAGAGAAAAAGGTTTAATGGTAAGGTCACAAAATGAGGAGATGGGAGGAAACCTCATATCCATCTCCCTGAAGAATTTGGGGTTAGAGTTTTGGAGCAGGCTAATGTGTGCAAATTGCTGATGGGTGGAAAAGTGCAGGGTGAAGTCCTGGGACAGGGAGGGGAAGAAGCTGTGTTCTCACGCTTATCCCAACCCTTTGTGAGGTTTTCAAACTGGTTGCTAGAATTTTGGGTCTGAAAAACATCATAAGCCATCCTTAAACAAAAGCCTTATGAGTCTAATGTCAGAGGTCCTGTCTATAGGAGCAATGGGGTGCCAATGATCAAGATCTAGCACCACATGACTTTCAGCTACAAGGAAGTGGGCCAAAGTGCAGCCTGATTGATGCTTAATTATAACTAGATTTCTGTCCATAACCAGACATGCAATTCTTGCCACCCCTGTGAGGATGGTTATATGGTTTGGCTCTGTGTCCCCACCCAAATCTCACGGCAGATTGTAATTCCCATGTGTTGAAGGTGGGACCTGGTGGGAGGTGACTGGATCATGGGGGTGGTTTCTAATGGTTTAGCACCATCTCCTAGTGCTGTGTTGTGATAGCATTCTCACGAGATCTGGTTGTTTAAAAGGGCATGGCAACTCCCCCCTCAAGCTCACTCTCTCTCCTGCCTCCATGTGAAGAAGGTTCTTGCTTCCCGTTTGCCTCCTGCCATGATTGTAAGTTTCCTGAGGCCTCCCAGCTGTGCTTCCTGGTAAGCCAGCAGAACCGTGAGCCAATTAAACCTCTTTTCTTCATAAATTACCCAGTCTCAGGTAGTTCTTTATAGCAATGTAAGAACAGACTAATACAGATGGTTTCAATAATTTCTCAGAAATATTACTAAATAATATCAGTCCATTTCAAGCCAATAGAAGAAGAAGCTCCTGAGTTCAAATCCAAATCCTTCTTATTCATAAACAGCATATTTTAATCTATCTGTTTTTGAAATCTCCTCTTACTCAATTAATTTCCCTGGCCCCTCTGATGTAAACACAGCAGAATGTCCACAAAGCATAGATTCAAAGTAATACTTTATTTCTCACCCAAAAACATACAAAAAATAAAAATAGTTTGCAGTGTGATTTATCGTGTCTTCTAATAATATGCAACATAACAAAAAAATTAGTAGAATTATTAACAGAATGGCAATGTAATGTTATCCATTCCTTACACTTTTTTTTTTTTTTCTTTTTTGAGACAGGGTCTCACTCTGTCACCCAGGCTACAGTGCAGTGGCACAATCACAGCTCACTGCAGCCTTCACCTCCCGGGCTCAAGTGATCCTCCCACCTCAGCCTCTTGAGTAGCTGGAACTACAGGTGTATGCCACCATGCCTGGCTAATTTTTGTATTTTTTATAAAGGCAGGGTTTCATCATGTTGCTCAGGCTGGTCTCAAACTCCTGGGCTCAAGCAATCCATCCGCCTCAGCCTTCCAAAGTTCTGGGATTACAGGCGTGAGCCACTGTACCTGGCCATTCCTTATACTTTAAGTGAAATCTTTTAGCTCATTGTAACAGCAAATTGAAGTTACCCCTTAAAAAAAACACAGAACAGCTAAGATCACTTGCTTCTAATCCTGGTGTTTGGCCTAGAATAGGTGATCTATTCCCACTTTAAAAGTGCAGGCAAATAATTAATAAAGAAATTTAGAAAGTACAGGCTGTGTAATGAATTTAACTATGGCAAGACACTGACCTCAAGGGCAGTATTATTGTAACTATTTTTAAGAATTACAACACAGAGCTCATTATGTGTCAGTCGCTTTTCAACTTACAAAATAGCTAACAATGGGTTTGACATTAACTTTATAATAAATTTAATCATCATCCCTACAGACAAGGATCTAATTTTACTGCATGTAAAAGGAAAATATACATTGCCTTTCTCCTAAAGACCTGATGAGTTATGAGTCTTAAATTCAAATTAGTTTTAGAAAATCATGTCCCATTGCTCCCATACACTTGTGCCAGATGAAGTGAATAGCAAATTATTCCCCAAAGGACATGGACAGACACAGACAGACAGACACGCAAAAACTCACACACACACTCCTTTACAGCCATGACAAATATAGCTACATTGTTAAAATGTCATCTTTTTTTTTTTTTTTTTTTTTGAGATGGAGTCTCTCGCTGTGTCACCAGGCTGGAGTGCAGTGGCACGATCTTGGCTCACTGCAACCTCCGTCTCTTGGGTGCAAGTAATTCTCCTACTCAACCTCCCGAGTACCTGGGATTACAGGCGCCCGCCACCCCACCCAGCTAATTTTTGCATTTTTAGTAGAGACGAGGTTTCGCCACGTTGGCCAGGCTGGTCTCGAACTCCTGACCTCAGGCAATCGTTCTGTCTCGGCCTCCCAAAGTGCTGGGATTACAGGGGTGAGCCACTGCACCCGGCCAATGCCACCAATCTTTTAAGACTCAATCTTCAATGCTCCCTGGCCCACAATTTCTCAAACTGGATGCTTTCCCTGATAAGTAAGTTTTCTGGCATTCTCCTTGTTTTACATCTGTACCTTGAACTCCTGAGAACAGGGACCAGTTTTTACTTCACTTTGGGCCATGCCATGCCTTCCCCACTGGCAGATTGCAAAAAAGGAGATTCTCAACAAATTACTGTTGGGGACTCTTTAAGCCAATGTGCCAATTCATCAAACTAGTTTAGTTTTTCTACCCAAACAGAACTCACACTTCTACAATATGTTTCTTCACTAAAAGAATAAAGAGCCAGTTAAGAGAATTCATTTATTTGGTCCTAAAAGCAGGCACAAAGATCACTTAAACTGTTAAGAGAAATAAATCCACAGCCCAAAGCCTTGCTGTTCCTATTATAAGAGCTACAAACCTAAGCTGTCGCCCTCAGTACCTGCCAAAACTTCCAACTGGGCCCTGATTTGTGAAGAGCAAAGGCCGTACAGGCATCTTGTGTGGAAGTCACCAGGTCTTCCCTACCGCAGGGGAGAGATATCTGAGCCAACCATCCATGGCTGGGTGTTTAAATGATAAAGAAGAAAAAAAAAAAAGAAAAAAAAAGAAGAACATCTTGAAAAAATCAAGTGACCAAAACTTGAGAGAATATTATGAGAATATCAAACACAGTGGAGCTATTTTAAAAGAAAGCGGAAATCTGGAATAATGAAATCGGCAAGAAGAAAACACTAAAAGCAAAAATACATTTATACATAAGACAACTATTTTTCAAAACTCTTGCTCGGCTTTGGATGTTCTGTTTGCCTCCCAGCTACAAACACATTCTTCACACACGCTGGGAATGCTGCTGAAAACTAGTCAGCATTCAGAGGCTTAATCCACAGTCCCAGCGCTGTGCCTGTGGGCTTCATCGTCAGACAGCCATTTGTCCTCAGGAGAGGTTAGGGGTTGAAATGCAAATACGCAAACAACTGAGTTCTTGCCCTAAAATAGCTGGGAAAAGCATGATCCCTTACGCTATCTTTTAAAAACTGAAAAAGAAAAAAAAAAAAAAAAGCTTGCAATCTTAAGGATTTGTTTAAACACCTTACTATGTTGCAATTTTGAAGGAGAAAATTATGGAAAGGAAGAAACACACTTGTCCTGGGTAAAATCCATACTCTGGAGAAAAGGTTGACATACGTGTGACACTTGATTTACCAGACCCACTAAAGATGTATTGATTTGTCAATCACTGCCTCAGGCACTTGGTTTCCCCCAAGGGAGAATTAACAATTCCAGCCAACTGATGTATTCTACTGTGAACTAAAATGAATGCAAGAATCTATCCTGTCCCTGTGCACAACCTCCAATTACCAAACAAACAAACAGCAAAAAAAAAAAAAATGTATCTCCCTGTTTGGGGAATCCTTAAAATTAAGTTATTTAACAAAAGAAATACTGTATTAAATCATTGTCATTGGACCTGGGGCAGTGGCTCACACCTGTAATCCCAGCACTTGGGGAGGCTGAGGCGCTGGTCCACCCGAGGTCAAGAGTTCGAGACCAGTCAGGCCAGCCAGACAAAACCCTATCTGTACTAAAAATACAAAAATTAGCTGGGCATGGTGGCGGGTGCCTGTAGTCCCAGCTGCTTGGGAGGCTGGGGCAGGAGAACCGCTTGAACCCAGGAGGCAGAGGTTGCAGTGAGCTGAAATTGTGCCACTGCACTCCAGCCTGGGCAACAAAGCGAGACTCCATCTGAAGAAAAAAAAAAAAATTAGGAGGGATAGCATTAGGAGATATACCTAATGTAAATGACGAGTTAATGGGTGCGGCATACCAACATGACACATGTATACATATGTAACAAACCTGCACGTTGTGCACATGTACCCTAGAACTTAAAGTATAATAAAAAATTAAAAATAAAAATAAACAAAAAAGAAATAGCAAAAATAAATAAATAAATAAAGGGAAAAAATGTCTTTGATGCCAATAGGCATTTTTAAAAGATGGCTTTAACAAGCTCTAAAGGAGATACGGGCATCACAGAAATGTGACTTCATATCATGGGTAGGAACGTGATCTTTTAAGTTAAACTACCAAGATTGACTGTAGCCTCCACCACTGACGAGATGTGTTATCTTGGGCTTCTTTAAGCCTCAGTTTCGCCATCCACAAAATGAGGAGATACATGTGTCCTTAGGAAAATGAGTAGTGAGGATGAATAGAATGTATCCGGCCTAGCCTCTGACAGGCAGTCAACCTTCCATCTGGCAGCTCCATTCCCATTACTGTCACTCTAAAATCATATGAAGTATAACACTATGGAAGGCCACACAGACAGGCTCCAGGGCTGAAACAGTTCACAGAGTATGACAAAGCGCCTTTAACGCTTTCGCAAGGGTCCTTCAGTGTCAACTAAGTGACAGCTTGAAGAGATGTACTCATTAACTAATATATGGATTAAGCTTTCTTTAGTATTACCCATGAATCAGAAAATCTAAATCTATCAGAAGATTCTAAAGCAAGTACGAGTAAACTATAGCCCAGGTGTCAAATCTGTTCTACCACCTATTTTTGTGAGTAAAATGTTATTGAAAGTGTAGGGGCAGAAAGGGGGTAATCCTCTATAACAAAAGGCAGGTTAACAAGAGAAAAGTATAACAAATTTATTACATGCACACTTACGCAGGGATGTCACAGAAAATATGAAAACTCAAAGAAGAGCCCAATGAGTGATTGTAATTATTATTATCATTTTTAGACAGGACCTCACTCTGTTGCCCAGGCTGGAGTGTAGTGGCGCCATCTATGCTCACTGCAGCCTTGATCCCCTGGACTCCAGCGACCCTCCTCCCACCTCAGCCTCCAGAATAGCTGGGACTACAGGCGTGTGCCACCACGCCTGGTTAATTTTTGTTGTTGTTGTTGCAGAGATGGAGTTTTGCCACGTTGCCAAGGCTGGTCTTAAACTCCTGAGCTCAAGCGATCCACCTGCCTTGACCTCCCAAAGGCAGTAAAGCCACAGTTGTACAGGCATAAAGCCACAGTTGTACAGGCGTAAAGCCACAGTTGAGTGGAATTTTACACTATCCTGAGGCAACAGAAAGAATAAGAGGCTTGGGGCTTCCAGAAGAGGGTAGCACACAGGTTATGGGAGAAGGAAGGAAAACTTGTCAAAGTGGTCTTGTCATGCAGGTGAAGCGTCACAGGTAGCAGCTCTCAGAAAGAATAGAAGTGGACTGTGGCAAAGTTTCTCTGACAGATCTTAAAGGGTGTTAGGCTCTCAGTCTCTTTTTCCTGTGAGCTCATCTTTCCTAGATATGGAGAAAGGGGTGCTCAGAGAAAGCCTGGCTGCTTATTTCACTAATGTAGATTGTCTCTACAGATGCAAATCTCCTCCACCAAAGACAGCTTTTCAGGGCTATTCTTGTCTGCAGTTTCTCTGAATAATCATCTCAAAATATGCCAAAGAAGTCTATTTTTGGGGTGAAATATTCCAGTTTCCTTCAGAACACATTCCTATATTGTTTATGGCTGTTTGGATCCTACAAAGACAGAGTTGAGTCGCTGTGACCGAAGCCATATGGCCCACTGTTCTCCCCACAGTGAGTGGTGAGGGATGGTGAGGGACAGGAGGCCTTATGCAGATCTCAGGAGAAACTGGAAAAAGGGTTGAGTCTTACCGTTTTCTCACTGACAGTTCCCTGGGGTGAGAACACAGCAACACCCTGCAGGGCCACCCTGAGGAAGCACCAGAGACGGGCAGCAGGGAAGGAAAGGATTAGGCAGGACAAGCAGGTTTAGGATTGGCCAATCTGTGTGATTTCAGCAGGCTCTGGGGCTTAGGGGCTGTCCCTATTAGGTATCAGATATCTGGCTCTGGGCAAGTAGGGCAGGTGTATACTGGCCTAAAGCATGAGCAGCGAGGCGGTTTGGGGTGTAGACTTTGTTTGTTTGTTTGTTTGTGACAGGATCTCCCTCCGTCAGGGAGGCTGGAATACAGTGGCACAATCTCGGCTCCCTGTAACCTCAACCTTCCAGGGTCAGGTGATCCTCCCACCTCAGCTTCCCAAGTAGTTGGGACTACAGGCATGCACCATCACACCCAGCTAATTTCTTTGTATTTTTTGTGGAGACAGGGTTTCGCCATGTTGCCCAGGCTGGTCTTGACCTCTTAGGCTCAAGCAGTCTGCCTGCCTCAGCCTCCCAAAGTGCCAGGATTACAGGCGTGAGCCACGGTGCCCAGCCAAGAAGTATGACTTAACCAGCTGCCTAAGAAGGGGATGTGACCAGCCTCTAGCCAGGGCCTCAAAACCGTGTCAAGGCAGCATTTTTTAAAAAACATATTTCACCTGCAAAGCCAAAATTATTTACTATTTGCTGACCCATGGTCCAAAAACAAAGTCTAGATATCTAGTTCCAGTTGGAAGTCACAACCCACATCTTAAATGTGCTTTCCACAAATGTTTATGGAGATAACTCAGGGAATGTAAAATAGGTTAAATTTTCCCACATTGAGAATGAATGAAATATGTCCTAGAAGTCATGGGGTCGGTTCTCAGCCCCACTCTCAGTCCTGCAGACCACGGCAAGCCCCACAACTCAGTGGCAGCTCACAACACGCCAGGGATGAGCAGCGTCGAAACTGTGGCTGTCACCACGGCAGTGGAGCCCAGTGGTCTGAAGTCAGAAAAGCCCATGTTCAAATTTTAGTTCTACCACTTATCGACAACATGATCTTGGGCAAGTTACCTATATTGGTCATCTGCTGATGCATAACACACTATGCCAAAACCTAGCAGCTTAAATAATTATCACTTATCACCTCCTACAATGTCTAAGGATCAGGAATCCTGGAGCAGCTTAGTTGGGTGGCTTGGACTCAGAGTCTCTCCAAAGGTTGTAGTCAAGGTGCCAGCCAGGGTACCACCATCTAAAGGCTCAAATGGGGTTAAAGAATCCATTTCCAAGCTCATGCATGGGTAGTTGGCAGGTGATAAGGTTTGGCTGTGTCCCCACCCAAATCTCATCTTGAACTGTAGCTCCCATAATCCCCACGTGTTGTGGGAGGGACCAAGTGGGAGGTAGTTGAATCATGGGGGTGGGTCTTTCCCATGCTGTTCTCATGGTGGTGAATAAGTCACACGAGATCTGACTGTTTTATAAACAGGCGTTCCCCTGCACAAACTCTCTCTTGCCTGCTGCCGTGTAAGACATGCCTTGCTTCCCCTTTGCCCTCTGCCATGATTGTGAGGCCTCCCCAGCCATGTGAAACCGTGAGTCAATTAAACTGCTTTCCTTTATAAATTTCCCAGTCTTGCGTATGTCTTTATTAGCAGCATGAGAACAGACTAATACAGCAGGTCTCAATGCCTCACTGGCTGTTAGGCAGAGGTCTCTGTTTCTTATCCCATGGGTATCTCCATGGATCTCTCCATGGGCTGCTTGAGTATCCTCTCAATATGGCAGCTGACGTTCCATAAGACAACTGATCTGAGGGAGAGAGAGAACACGCAAGACAAGACAGTGCTCAAGAAGGAAGCCAGTCTTTTATGCCTAGTCTCAGAAGAAGGACAGCCTCACTTCTGCTGTATGTTATTGATCCCACAGGTTAACCCTGGTACAAGATGGGAGGGGACTACATGAGTATGGGAGTACCAGGAGGTGGGGATCATTGTGGGGGACTGGCTGTGCACTACCTTTATTTAAGCTTCAGGTCAGGCTGGGTGCAGTGGCTCAGGTCTGTAATCCCAGCACTTTGGGAGGTCAAGGCAGGCAGATTGCTTGAGCCTAGGAGTTTGAGACCAGCCTGGGCAACATCTTGAGACCCTGTCCCAGAAAAAGAAAAAAAAGCTTTAGGTCTACCATCTATGAAGTTAGAATGATAATGATAATAGTATCTGGTTTATAAGGTTTAAATGAGAAAGTACATGTCAAGCTCTCTGACAGGGCTTGGCACTCAGTGAAGGATTCCATCAATGCTTGCAATTATTATCTACCTCACTGTGGCTACTCCTGCCACTACCACTTCCATAATAATAACAAAAGGGTAAGAGGAACCCTTCAACATCACAGGGAAATTCCCTGTCCTTGGCCACTTCCGGGTGAGCTCTCTTTCCGCTTTACAACGGCAACTGTAACTGTCTGAAAAAAATAAACCTCCAACAAATTCAAACTAGTCTCTTTTTCTCTCACCTTGACCTAAAATCTTTGAACAGACACCCACATAACTCCTCTAGAAAGGCAAACCCAAAAACTGTCAGAGTAAAAAATTCAATGACTTAAGATAAAGGGGATTATCTCCTTAGAAAAAAACTCATTTAAGAAATTGTAGAAACTTCAGACATATCAATTTCAATATTCAAGGACATCACTCATTCAACAAATATTTACTGAGCATGTGTTATATACCAGGCATGGCTCTAGGAGCTGTATAAACAACCTGGAATTTAACAGATGAAATCTCTGCCCTTAGAAAACTTGCAAGCTAGTGGGAAATAAACCAAAAAAAATAGGTTTAAAAAAATAAAAAATAGAGTATGTTAGCTGGTATTGAGTTAGAAGCTGGTAATGAGTTAGATAAAAAGTACATAAAGGCCGGGCAGGAGGCTCATTCCTGTAATCCCAGCACTTTGAGGGACCAAGGCGGGTAGATTGCTTGAGCTCAGGAGCTGGAGACCAGCCTGGGCAATATGGTGAAATCCTGTCTCTACAAATACATAAATAAACTCATTAAGTAATTAATTAAAGATGGGAAGTGGATAGGATGATGTTAAAATTATCAATAGATGATCAAAAAAAGTTTCACTGTCACTTGCACAAAATCCAAAAGAAGGTGACAAGATGAACCATGAGGATATGTCCCGAAAGAGTCACATGCTTGGCCTTCAGAGAAGAGCAAGGAGGCCAGTGTGTCTGGAGTCCAATAAGGCTAGGGTAGAAATGGTAGCAGAGAAAGTTAGAGAAGTAAATTGGGGGATGCAGAATCAAGCGCAGCCTTGTAGGCTGTTGTAAGGACTTGGACTGCATCCTTACAACAAAGAGGCGCCATTAGGTTTTGAGCAGCAATGTAACATAATGTGATTTACATTCTAAAAGCATTACTCTTAGACTACTAAGGGGAATGAGGACAGAGGCACAGAGAGCCATCAGGAGGCCATTATGAAAATCCAAGTGAGGAATCATGGCAGCTTGAAAAGGATGGCAAGACGGAAGTGGTGAACATCAGTCAGATTCTAGATTTCAGTGGCAGAGTCCAGAGTCTATTAATGAAGTCTATGTGAGCTGTGTGGTACAGAGAAGAGTCGCAAATAGCTTCGAATTTTTTGTTTGTTTGCTGGTTTGTTTTTTGAGACAGTCTTACTCTTTCTCCCAGGCTGCAGTGCAATGGCATAATTATGGCTCGCTGCAGCCTCGACCTCCCTGGCTCAAGTCCTCCCACCTTAACCTCCCAAGTAGCTGAGACTACAGGCGTGTGCCACCACGCCTGGCTAACTTTTATTTTTTGTATTTTTTATAGAGACAAACCTTCACTGTGCTGCCCAGGCTGATATAGAACTCCCGGGCTCAAGCCAACCTCTCACCTCGGCCTCCCAAAGTGCTGGAGTTGCAGATGTGAGCCGCCACACCCGGCCGCTTTGAAGTTTTTGACCTGAGCAACTGAAAGAATGTAGTTGCCATGTACAGAGGTATAAAGAGGCCCTGGAAAGAGCAATGTGGTGGTGTCAGGAGTACAGTGTGGGACATACTGAGTTTGAGATAACCGTGGGATATCCAAGTGGGATGTAAGGAGACAAGTGATCAACAAGCCTGGAGCTCAGGGGAGAAGTCTGAACAGGGGATACAAAGTTGAAGTTTCCATGATTTGAGAAGATTATTTCCATTATTAGAAATGATATTTAAGGCCAGGCGCTGTGGCTCAAGCCTGCAATCCCAGCACTTTGGTAGGCCGAGACAGGCAGATCATGAAGTCAGGAGATCGAGACCATCCTGGCTAACACGGTGAAACCCCGTCTCTACTGAAAAAACAAAAAACTAGCTGGGTGAGGTGGCGGGCGCCTATAGTCCCAGCTACTTGGGAGGCTGAGGCAGGAGAATGGCATAAACCCGGGAGGCGGAGCTTGCAGTGAGCTGAGATTCGAGCACTGCACTCCAGCCTGGGCGACAGAGAGAGACTCCGTCTCAAAAAAAAAAAAAAAAAAGAGAGAAATGATAGTTAAAGACTCGAGGCTAGGTATGATCACCAAAGGAGTGAGTGCAGACAGAGAAAAGACCTAAGGTCTAAGCCCTGGGGCACTCCAGCAGTTAGAATTGGGGGAAAGATGGCCAGGCATGGTAGCTCACGCCTGTAATCCCAACACTTTGAGAGGTCAGGGTGGGCAGATCACTTGAGGTCAGGAGTTCAAGACCAGCCTGGCCAACATGGTGAAACCCAGTCTCTACTAAAAAATACAAAAAAATTAGCTGAGCGTGGCGACACGTGCCTGTAATCCAAGCTACTTGGGAGGTTGAGGCAGGAGGATCACTTAAACCTGGGAGGCGGAGGTCGCAGTGAGCCCATATCATGCCACTGCCCTGCAGCCTGGGTGACAGAACGAGACTCCATCTAAAATAAATAAATAAATGAAATATAGTTGGGGGGAATAAAGAGAAAACAGCAAAGGACTCTGAGGAATGACCAGTAAAGTCGAAGGAAACCCAAGAGAGTGGCCTGTGTAAAGCCAAGTGGAGGGAGTGATGAGCTTCGTCCAATGCTATTGGAGTGTCAAGTACCATGAGCAAGTGAACTGAACACTGGGTTCAGGTGCAGGGAGGTCACTGATGACCTTGACATGAGAGGTATTGGAAGAGTGGTGGAGGTGATGCCCCACTGGAATGGGAGGAGAACTGGAGACAGTGAAGATGGTTAACTCAAGGATTTGGACTATAAACAAAGCAGAGAAATGGATGGTAATTGGAGAATATGGTGCAATGAAAGGAACTCACTCATCATTCATGTAAGCTAATGGGAATATTCCAGTAGAGAAGGAAATATCAGTTGATGGTGCAGGAAAGAAAAGAGGGAATTGCTTCAGTAGTTCCTTGAGAAGGCAAGAGGGGAAAGGATCTGGTGCCTGGTCAGGGGCGGCCTCAGACAGGAGCCAAAAAGTCCATCTACAGTAACAGGAGCAGCATGCATGGGCATAAAGGCAGGAATGTGGGTAGATGTGTCTCACTATGCTCCGGCCCTCCCCGCTGCACTGCTGATCAGGCAGGTTGTAATTACCGCTCTGTGTGTCTGCATGTGTCTCCAAGACCTATGAGAGAGAAAGACCATGTAGGTCAACATCGCACCTTCAGTGCCCAGGACAAAGCCTGGTGCAGAGCAAGCACTCAACAAGTATGGTGAATGGCTCCATGCAAAACGAGACAATCTCGATTTTACCTGGCAGACATTAAAAAACCATAAAAGTAGAAATTGTAATGCAATGTGGCAATGGCACAAGACAAAACAGACAGATCAATGGAATAGAATTTAAAAACTAAAAAATGCCAGGTGCAGTGGCTCACGCCTGTAATCCCAGCACTTTGGGAGGCCAAGGTGGGTGGATCACTTGAGGTCAGGAGTCTGAGACCAGTCTGGCCAACATGGTGAAAACCTGTCTCTACTAAAAATACAAAAAGTAGCTGGGCATGGTGGCACATGCTTGTAATCCCAGCTACATGGGAGGCTGAGGCAGGAGAATCACTTGGACCCAGGAGGTGGAGGTTGCAGTGAGCCGAGATCACACCACTGCACTCCAGCCTGAGATACAGAGTGAGACTGTCTCAAAAAAAAAAACAAAAAATAAAAAATAAACAGGCCCAGCACAGTGGCTCATGCCTGTAATCCCAACACTTTGGGAAGCTGAGGCAGAAGGACTGCTTGAGCCCAGAAGGTGGATGCTGCAGTGAGCCGTGATTATGCCACTGCATTCCACCCTGGGCGACAGAGTGAGACCCTGTCAATAAGCAGTAATGGCATAAAATGCTTAATAAATGCTGTCAATACAACCTGATACAATAATACAAATATTCAGGAAAAATAATGTTTGCTATGTCATACCACATGCAAAAATGAATCACCAGCCGGGCATAGTGGCTCACGCCTATAATCCCAGCAATTTGGGAGGCCGAGGATCACTTAAGCGCAACAGTTCAAGACCAGCCTGGCCAACAAGGTGCAACCCCACCCCTAATCCATCTCTACTAAAAATACAAAAATTAGCTGGATGTGGTGGTGGGTGCCTATAATCCCAGCTACAAAGTGCTGGGATTACAGGCATGAGCAACTGCGCCCAACCAGAAAGTGGTTTCTTGAGATAGAATCTGTTCCCGGTGAAGATGCTATGAACATTGTTGAAATGACGGCAAAGGATTTCAAATATTCTATAAACATGGTTGATAAAAAGGTGGTAGGGTTTGAGAGGATCAACTCCAATTTTGAAAGAAGTTCTATATGCGATGCTATCACACAGCATTGCATGCTACAGAGAAATATTTTGTGAAGGAGTCCATCGATGTGGCAAATTTTGTTGTCTTATTTTAAGAAATTGTCACTCTAGCCTTGCGACAACTGCCCTGATCAGTCAGCAACCATCAATCTGAAGGCACGACCCTCCACCAGCAAAAAGATTATGACTCACAGAAGCCTCAGATAGATCGTTAGCACTTTCTAGCAATAAAGTATTTTTACTTATTTTTTTAATCATGCCATATTAATTTTAATTACATACAAAGATCTAACATGCCACCCACAGACCATTTCACCCACTGCTCTGTTTGGCTGCAGTCTCTTGTCTCTCCCTTCAGCAATGGTGAAGCGGACACCCTTTCCTCAGGGAAGAGAAATCCATGGTTTGTTGCCCTTGTCAATAACAAAAATGATGGAAAAGCTGTTGCTGTTGGCATCTTTCACGTGAATCATGTCAAAAGATACAGGGTACCTCTCTCTATTGGTGATCACACCAATTCTTCCCCAGTTAGCACCTCCAGTCACCAAACACAGGTTACCAGTGTTGAACTTCAAAGCAGTGATCTTGCCAGTCTCCAAATCAATCTGAATGGTGTCATTCCCCTTAATGAGGGAATCAAGGTGGAGGACAGTGTGAACATCGTGAATCACCAGGTGAGGGATTCCTTTTGTGCGCACAAAGATTTTTCTCATTTTGCATAACTTGTACTTGACTTCCTCAGGTGTAATAGGATGTACAGCAAAGCGACGATTGATGCCATAAATCAGACAGAAATCCTCTCCCATCTTGTCAATGCTGATGACATCCATAATCCAGTAGGGTAGGTTATATCAGTTTGAATCTTGCCATCTACCTTAATGAACCACTGCATGCAAATCTTCTTTACTCCATCTCCTGTCAAGGCATACTTAAGTCTGTTCCTCAGGAAAATATGAGGGAGACACTTTCTCAGCTTGTGGGGATCAGTGGATGGACGAGCAGCAAACACACCGGTCAATTTATCCAGCATCCAATTCTGTGGAGCTGCTACCCGCTTCAGATGCTGCTTGGGACCGAAAGCCACAGCTGTAATAGGTGCAGAAAGAGGACCTCCCATCTTCTAGTGCACATAGAAACTGGGAACCAATAAAGTATTTGTACATCAAGATATGTGGGCCAGGCGTGGTGGCTCACGCCTGTAATCCCAGCACTTTGGGAGGCCAAGACGGGTGGATTACTTGAGGCCAGGAGTTTGAAACCAGCCTGGCCAACAAGGCGAAACCCCGTCTCCACTAAAAATACAAAAATTAGCCAGGCGTGGTAGTGCACACCTGTAGTCCCAGCTACCCTGGAGGCTAAGGGTGGAAAATTGCTTGAATCCAGGAGGCGGAGGTTGCAGTGAGTCAAAATCATACCACTGCCCTCCAGCCTGGGTGACAGTGAGAGATTCCATCACAAAAAAAAAAAGAATAAATATATGAGAGAACATTTATTGTATTCGTCTATTCTCCTACTGTTATAAAGAAATACCTGAGACTGGGTAACTTATAAAGAAAAGAGGTTTAATTGGCTCACGGTTCTGCAGGTTATACAGGAAGCATAGCAGCCTCTGCTTCTGGGGAGGCCTCAGGAAGCTTCCAGTCATGGCAGAAGGCAAAGGGGGACGGAGGCATCTCACATGGTGGCAACAGGAGCAAGAGTGAGGTTTGGGAGGTGCCACACATTTTAAACAACAGGATCTCTCCAGAACTCACTATCATGAGGACAGTATCAAGAGGAAATCCATCCACATGAGCCAATCACCTCCTACCAAGGCCCCACCTTGAACACTCATGATTACAATTCGACATGAGATTTGGGTGGTGACACAGATCCAAACCATATCAGCTATAGTAATAATAAAATTGCAAATTCAAATAACTTGATTCAAGTCTTGCAATGCCCCCAGTATTTTGGGTGGCTGAGGCAGGAAGATTGCTTGAGCCTAAGAGTTTGAGACCAGCCTGGGCAACATAGGGAGATGTCACCTCTATAATAAATTTAAAATAGAAAGCTACAATCTTCTTCACTCCCTGCTCCTTTAACTTGCTCTGTTTTTTCTTAACTATAGCACTTTTTGCTTTCTAATATACTAAAGGATTTACTTATGTATAATATGTATCGTGTATGTACATGTCCTCCACTCAAATATAGGTTTCATGAGATCAGAGGTTGTTTATTCAGTAATCTATCTCAAGCACTGAGAATATGCCTGATACATGGTTAGCAATCAGTATCTATGTGTTGAATGAATGCAGCAGATTGACAAAAAAATAATAGCCACAGTAGGCAAGAGTATGAACAGTCAGACTCGTGTACTGTTAACAAGAGGTTAAACTGATTAAATGAACTATATACATCCATACTCGAAAATACTAAACAACCACTGAAAGTGATGTTGTGCAGTTTGGCAAAATACAGTTACACTCTTCCCCAGGCTGGAGTGCAGTGGCGCAATCACCGCTCCCCACCGTTTGGACCTCCTGAGCTCAGGTGATCCTCCCGCATCAGCCTCCTGAATAGCTGGGACTACAGGTGCAAGCCACCATGCACTGTTAATTTTTTTCACTTTTTTTTAGAGATGGGGCCTCACTAGGTTGCCCAGGCTGGTCTTGAATTTAGAACTTTTTAGTAAAGTTCCCATCATATTATCATGGGAATAATGCAAATTATAAAATAGCATGTACAGTTTGTTTCCAAGGAAAAAGTGCATACAACAAAATCTTATCTATGAGGTGAGATTACAAGTTGTTTTTGATGTTATTGTTGTAAGACAGAGGCTCGCTCTGTCACTCAGGCTGGAATACAGTGGCACCATCCTAGCTCACTGCAGCCTCAAATTCTTGGGCTCAAGCAATCCTCCTCCCTCAGCCTCTTGAGGAGCTGAGACTACAGGTGTGTGCCACTGTGCCCAGCTAATTTTTTTATTTTTTGTAGAGACAGGGTCTTGCTATGTTGCCCAGTCTGGTCCCAAACTCCTGGGCTCCAGCAATCCCCCCACCTCAGCCTCCCAAAGTCCTGGGTTTACAGGTGTGAGCCACTGCATCTGGCCTGCCATATTTATTTTCTACAATGAATATGTATTAGATGTATAGCAAGCAAGGGAAACATTTTTTAAAAGAAGAAAATAGAAACTACCTGGTTAATACACATAGGCTTTCCTGTTTTAACAAGGATATCGGAAGAGTAAGAACATATTTTAGAAGATTCACTCTGCAGTTACATTAAATGGAAACTAGCAAGCAAAGAGAGACGGCTAACCAAATGTAGGCTATTTAAATGTCCTCTCTATTGTCTGTAGTTTTTAAATTGCAAAAAGTAAAAGTGTGTATAAAATAAATTGTATGAAAGTTTCTGGATTAAAAAGCCCATTCTCTTCTCAGCAAGACCGGGATATTCTTATGGAACGAAATTCACAAATTCTGACCATCCTTGAAGCCAAACTCAAGCCCGCTGGCCGCACACAAATCTGCCTGTTACTCCTTAATAAGACAGGAGTTCCTTTGGGCTTGGGCTGGGGTCAAATGGTTCTGTGTGAAAGCCACCCATTCCTGCCAATCACACAATCCCTGGAAACAGCACGGCTTGCTGTGAAAATTAATTCAGGGAGCTTAAACACCACCAAACAGAATAGTTTAAAAAGAAAAGAAAAAAAATCCCTGCGGTTTAGAAAATTCTAGATGCATTATGACTCTTCGGTATGAGTCCCAGGCTATATGCATTATACCGGCAACACCCGGGAAAACATAAGATGTCTTTTTTAATCCATCAGATAATTACACCGACTACAAGGATATTTTGGCAACTACTAGAAAATACTGCCCTCTGGTGTTAAGGTCATTCCACACTGATTAACATAACAAAAAGGAAAAAAAGAAAAGCCTTTCTTAAACACAAAAACCACTACCTTCAGGGACTTACGTTTTCACTTGCAAAAAATCTGAACACAAAATCCCAAAGGATTTTACGGGTATATATTGTGGACACCTTCCCCATTGTGCCTGGAAAATACCTACTAACGTTATTACAAGCTGTCTCAATCAATTCACGTGAGAGGATCTCCTCTCCAAGAGCTATATTCAGCTGTCTCTTGAACAAAACAAAACCAAAAAGTACTTTCAAGAGCTTCTGTGGGGGAGAAGTTTCTGGAAAATAAACTAAAGATTATTTTCACAGAAAATTTTCTACTAATCCTGGTAGAAAGAATAGAAAGAAGAGCAATACTACGATATTCTATGTATTATAGAAGTCTTTAAAAATGTGAGACAATTTTTATGAAAAACAAAATAGCCACATGAATAAAGAAGCTGGCAATCACTGGTTATATACTGATCATCTTATTCCTGCTTAAAAGTACTTCAAGAATAAGATAGAAAGGAGGTTCTGTCATAGCTCTCCGCTATAAGAAAATAAAACTTTACAAGGGCAGGGCGTGCCGTTCTGATGTTACACACACAAGAACTGCATGCACAAATTCAGCAGTCTTGGCTGGGCATGGTGGTTCACACTTGTAATCTCAGCGCTTTCAGGCCAAGGACACCATGCCCAGCTTTTTTTTTTTTTTTTCTTTTTCTGATGGGATCTCATTCTGCCTCCCAGGCTGCAGTGCAGTGGCACCATCTTGGCTCACTGCAACCTCCACCTCCTGGGCTCAAGCAGTTCTCCCACTTCAGCCTCCCTAGTAGCTGGGACTAAAGGTGCCCACCATCATTCCTGGCTAATTGTTTTTTGTATTTTTTGGTAGAGATGGGGTTTCACCATGTTATCCAGTCTGGTCTCGAACTCCTGAGTTCAAGAGATCCGCCTGCCTCGGCCTCCCAAAGTGCTGGGATTATAGGCGTGAGCCACCAGGCCCAGCCCATAATCTTTTGTAGAGATGAAGCCTCCCTGTGTTGCCAATAAAAGAAACCAAAGTTCCGTGGAGAAATGGCTGATTCTAAGACTAGGGCAGAAAACACACAGGATAAGCCCGGAGCACCTACTGGTACCAGAAAGTAGGAAAGTGCTCAAAATAGACAAACCAAAAACAAGCCCACATCAGTGGGGAGATATCAAAGGCTCACAGGATCCAAATGAAAGAGATCCCAATAGTCAAAGCTGGAACAACTTGAGTAACAAAATAAAATAGATTGGATCATAACCCAAAGCATGGAATAAACACTCATGAGTCCACACTGATATTAACAATTGCAGGTCTCCTTCCGCATCCACTGCAAATTGGTTCCAGGACGCCCGTAGATACCAAAAGCCGTGGATGTTCAAGTCCTTTATATATAATGGTATCGTATTTGCACATTACCAGCACACATCCCCCTGTACACTCTAATTACATTAAGATCACTTATAATAACTAATACAATAGAAATGCTATGTAAATAGCTGTTCTACTGTTTTGGTTGTTTTATTTATTTATTTGGTTTTTTTTTGTTTTTGTTTTTGTTTTTTGTTTTTTTGAGATGGAATTTTGCTCTTGTCACCCAGGCTGGAGTACAGTGGTGCCATCTTGGCTCACTGCAACCTCTGCCTCCTGGGTTCAAGTGATTCTCAGTCTCAGCCTCCTGAGTAGCTGGGATTTCAGGCACTTGCCACCATGCCTGGCTAATTTTATATTTTCAATAGAGACGGGGTTTCACCATGTTGGCCAGGCTGGTCTCAAACTCCTGACCTCAGGTGATCCACACGCCTTGGCCTTCTAAAGTGCTGGGATTACAGGCGTGAGCCACTGTGCCTGGCCGGTTTGTATGATTTTTTACTGGGTTTCTTTCCCTAATATTTTTGATCTGTGGTTGGCTGGATCCACAATGTGGCATCAGAGAATACAGAGGGCTGAGTGTAGAAGGGGAAGAAGAGACCTGTCTCCCACAGGGAAGAAGTTCAACGAATTCTCACAGATACTCCACCCCCACAGAGGTGGAGCATAACTCCTCACTCCTGAAGTGTGGCCTGCATGTAGTGACTTCCTTCCAAACACGGGAGAAGAGTAAATTTACAGTGGAGAAACCTGACCAACACTGCCTCTGGCAGGTGATCAAGGTCAACGCCAACAGTGATAAGTTATATTGATAGTATATTGTAATGTATAGTATTATAGTATATATAGTAATATATAGTATAGTATATATTGATGCACTACATCATGACATGAGTTATATCATTATAATTATGGTGAGTTGTATAATTATTTCATCATATATTGCAATGTAATCATAATAGAAATAAACAGCACAATAAATACAAAGCACTTGAATCATCCCCAAACCAACCCTCAACCCCCACCCTAGTCCATAGAAAAATTGTCTTCCAGTCCAGCATGGCTCACACCTGTTATCCCAGCACTTTGGGAGGCCAAGGTGGGCAGATCACTTGAGGCCAGGAGTTCAAGACCAGCCTGGCCAATATGGCGAAACCCCTTCTCTGTTAAAAATACAAAAATTAGCTGGAAGTACTGGTGCACACCTGTTATCCCAGCTACTCGAGAGTCTGAGGCACAAGACTGACTTGAACCCAGGAGGAGGAGGTTGCAGTGAGCCAAGATGCGTCACTGCACTCCAGCCTGGGCGACAGAGCGACGCTATGTCAAAGAAAGAAAGAAAGAGAGAGAGAGAGAGAGAGAAAGGGAGGGAGGGAGGCCAGGTGTGGTGGCTCAAGGCTGTAATCCCAGCACTTTGGGAGGCCGAGACGGGCAGATCACGAGGTCAGGAGATCGAGACTATCCTGGCTAACACAGTGAAATCCAGTCTCTACTAAAAAATACAAAAAATTAGCCTGGCGTGGTGGCGGGCGCCTGTAGTCCCAGCTACTCGGGAGGCTGAGGCAGGAGAATGGTGTGAACCCAAGAGGCGGAGCTTGCAGTGAGCTGAGATCCGGCCACTGCACTCCAGCCTGGGTGACAGAGCAAGACTCCATCTCAAAAAAAAAAAAAAAAGAAAGAGAGAGAGAGAGAGAGGAGAGAGAGAGAAAGAGAGAAAGAAGAAGGAAGGAAGGAAGGAAGGAAGGAAGGAAGGAAGGAAGGAAGGAAGGAAGGAAGGAAGGAAGGAAGGAAAGAAAGAAAGAGAAAAGTTGTCTTCAGTGAAAACGGTCCCTGGTGCCATAAAGGTTGGAGACTTCTGTGTTAAGGGGTCTGCTTCATTGAAAGCGATGAAACTAACAAAAATTCATGAAAGTTCTCTATCAGATGTGGAGAAACTTCTGATGACCTAGACTGAAGACCAAACACAGAAGCGTATCCCTCTCAGCACCATGACAATCACCACCAAAGCAATATTTGTTTGCAAGGTTGAAAGCAAAGGCTGGACCTGACTGTGGTATTGAATTTACTGCTCCAGGTAGTTAAAATAATTCAAGAATCTTTACTCCTTACATAAAGTGAAAGTGAGTGGTGAGTCTGTGGGTGCTGTTGTGAAGGCAGCAGAATTTTTGGAAACTCTGGATGAGCTGATTGTGGAGGAAAATTACTTGTCACAGCGAATCTTCAAAATGAATGAAAGAAATCTCCCCATTCTGGAAACCAAGGCCTGAAAGTACTTTCATTCATAAGGAAGCCAAGTCATTGTCAGGTCTGAAGGCTTTTAAGGACAGGGCAACTGTCTTGCCTGGCAACAATGTTGCAGATTACAAACTGAAACCCTTTGTGAGGACCCCAGGGCCTTCAAGTCTGTCAATCAGCACACACAACCAGTGCACTGCAGGAGCAATAAGAAGCCATGGATGACCCAGCTCCTCTTCCAAGAGGCCCTCCTGAATTACTCTGCCAGTGAGATGGAGAAGTACTGTTTGGAGAATAACATATCTTTCAAGATTTGGCTTGTTGATAATGCTTTTTGTTCTTCTTTCTTTTTTTTTTTTCTTTTTTTGTCATTTTCATCTCAATATCAAAGTGGTGTTTCTCCCTCCAAATACCACCTCTTTGATCCAACCAATGCATCAAGGAATTATAGCAGCTTTTAAGATGATTACCTAAGGAGGACTTTTCCCCAGGCTATTGCTGCCACTGCTTCCCCAGGCAGCAAAGGAGCGTCAAAAACATGAAGCTGTCAATGACAGCACTTCAAGATCCGCCCATGCTACCAATTGCACATGACAATGAAACTCCTCCTTAGGCCTGCAGGAGTTTTCTAGAATGTTAAACCCTGACCTTGCAATTCCCTGGTTGCGGTCAATTCTAATGTCAAATGAACATGGTTTTTTCTTTCACAGGCTAACCAAATGTTGGCTGGACTAATATGCATTTTACATATTACTTATTTTACATATTATTGATTTTACATATTACTGATTTTACATATTATTTATTACTTATTTTACATATTACTTATACATATGTATATACATACATGTACATACTTATACATATACATATTTATATATTACTTATATTTTACATATTAGTTACATAATCACCACAAATACAACATAATTTTGGGAAAATGAGTATTCACAACTATATTTTATTGTGTCAAAGGGATTTTGTAAGTCAGAATCAACTAGAATGACTCAGTCATATAATGCACCACACTGAGGAAGACTCTGAGAAGACCTGGATGCAATTCTGAAAGGATTGCAACATCTATGACTGCATCAAGCACTTTGAGCTTGGGCTTGGGGTGATGCCACTGAGGACTGTATGAATGGCATCTGAAAGAAGACACTCAGGAGGTTCATCTATGATTTCAAAGGATTTGCCAAGGATGAGGAGGTTACAAAAATTAACAAGGCTGTGGTTCAGATGGCAAACAACTCTAATCTGGGTGTGGCTGAGGATGGCATTGAGGAGATCCTAAAGGAATGAGGAGTTGTTGGAACTGGGACAGGAACACATAGCTGAAGAAGGGGCAAGAGCAAAGGGAGCTGCTGGAGGAGGAAAAGAACTCCCAGGAAAACTCACAGTGAAGCGGTTAGCAGAAGCTTCTGCAGACCTCAACAAACTCCTTAAGAAGTTTGACAACATGGATCCCAACACCAAAAGATTTTTATTAACAGAGAGGAATGTTCATGGTGCATTATCTGTTTATAGGCAAATCTACGATAAAGAAAAGAAACAAACCAAGCAAACCACCATGGACATATTTCTGAAAAGAGTGACCCCACCTCAAGAAGATCTCAGGAGGGTCCTCCAGGAAGTATCCAGAAGAAGGCATTATTATCACACTGGATGACAACTCCACGTGTGTTACTGCCCCGAAGACCTTCCAATGAGACAAAATGTGGAGGTGGAGGACAGTGACATTGACAATCCTGACCCTGTGTTGGCCTAGGCTAATGTGTGTGTTTGTGTCTTCATTCCTAATAAAAAGGTTGAAATAATTTTTAATTTTTTTTAAATTAAAAATGGAAGGCTGGGCGTGGTGGTTCATGCCTGTAATTCCAGCACTTTGGGAGGCTGAGGCAGGCAGATCACCTGAGGCCAGGAGTTCAAGACCAGCCTGACCAACATGGAGAAACCCTGTCTCTACTAAAAATATGAAAAAACATTAGCCGGGCATGGTGGAGCATGCCTGTAATCCCAGCTACTCAGGAGACTGAGGCTGGAGAATCACTTGAACCCAGGAGGCAGAGGTTGTGGCGAGCCGAGATTGCGCCATTGCACTCCAGCTGGGCTACAAGAGCAAAACAACGCCTCAAAAAATAATAATAGTAATAAAAATACAAAAGAGCTTATAGGATAAGGACATAAAGAAAAACAATAGGCTGGATGCGGTGTTTCACACCTATAATCCTAGCACTTTGGGAGGTCAAGGTGGGTGGATCACCTGAGGTCAGGAGCTCAAGACCAGCCTGGCCATCACGGCAAAACCCTGTCTCTACTAAAAATACAAAAGTTAGCCAGGCGTGGTGCCAGGCACCTGCAATCGCAGCTACCCAGGAGTCTAAGGCGGAAGAATTGCTTGAACTCAGGAGGTGAAGGTTGCAGTGAGCCAAGATCGTACCACCACCCTCCAGCCTGGGTTACAGGGTGAGACTCTGTCTCAAAAAAAAAAAAAAAGACAATATTCTTGTACAGCTACACAATGTGTTTTCAGTGTAATTACGGAAGAGTCAAAAAGTTAAAAAAAAAATTTATAAAGTGAAAAGTTATTGGAAGTTAAGGTTAATTTGTTATTGAAGAAAACAAATTTTATAAATTTAGTATAGCATAATTGCAGTGTTTATAAAGTCTAGAGTAGTGTACAGTAATGTCCTAGGCCTTCACATTCACTCACCACTCACTCACTCACCCAGAGCAACTTCCAGTCCTGCAAGCTCCATTCATGGGAAGTGTCCTATATGCCATTTAAAAAATATATTCTAGGCTGGATGCGGTGGCTCACGCCTGTAATCCTAGCACTTTGGGAGGCCCAGGCGGGCGGATCACCTGAGGTCAGGAGTTCGAGACCAGCGTGGCCAACATAGTGAAACCCCATCTCTACTAAAACTACAAAAATTAACCAGGCATGTGGCACACACCTATAATCTCAGCTACATGGGAGGCTGAGGCAGGAGAACCATTAGAACCTCGGAGGCAGAGGCTGCAGTTGGCTGAAATCATGCCACTGTACTCCAGCCTGGGTGACAGAACAAGACTCCATCTCAAAAAAAAAAAAAATTCTATACCATATTTTTGTTGTGGCTTTTCTATATTTAGGTATGTTTGGGTACACAAATATCTACCACTGTGTTACAGTTGCCCACGGTAACATGCTGTGCAGGTTTGTAGCTTAGGAGCAGGAGGCCATACATATAGCCTAGGTGTGGAATAGGCTGTGCCATCTAGGTTTGTGTAAGCACACTATGTGATGCTCACAATGATGAAATCGCCTAATGATACATTTCTCAGAACGCACCCCACCTCGTTAAAGGATGTATGACAATATGTCTGCGATATAATGTGACAAAAATGGCACTTTACTTTCGTGGTCTTCCTCCCAAAAACCCACAATCCCAGTCTAATCATGAGAAAAACATCAGACGTACTCCAGTGGAGGGACATTTTGCAAAATGTCTGACCAGGACTCCTCAAATGACAAAGTCATCAAAAACAGAGAGAGTATTACTCAGGTGTGGTGGTCATGCCTATAGTCCCAGCTACTCAGAAGGCTGATGCAGGAAGATCACTTGAGCCCAGGAGTTCAGGGCTGCAGTGAGCTATAATCGTGCCATGAGCTCCAGCTTGGGTGACCGAGCAAGACCTTATCTCTAAAATAAAAATAACAATTAAAAGTTAACTTTATTTGGCCAGGCACGTTGGCTCATGTCTGTAATCCCAGCACGTTGGGAGGCCGAGGTGGGTGGATCACGAGGTCAGGAGATCGAGACCATCCTGGCTAACATGGTGAAACCCCGTCTCTACTAAAAATACAAAAAAATCGGCCGGGCGCGGTGGCTCAAGCCTGTAATCCCAGCACTTTGGGAGGCCAAGGCGGGCGGATCACGAGGTCAGGAGATCGAGACCATCCTGGCTAACACTGTGAAACCCCGTCTCTACTAAAAATACAAAAAACTAGCCGGCGAGGTGGCGGGCGCCTGTAGTCCAGCTACTCGGGAGGCTGAGGCAGGAGAATGGCGTAAACCCGGGAGGCGGAGTTTGCAGTGAGCTGAGATCCGGCCACTGCACTCCAGCCCGGGCGACAGAGCGAGACTCCATCTCAAAAAAAAAAAAAAAAAAAAAAAAAAATTAGCCAGGCGTGGTGGCAGGCGCCTGTAGTCCCAGCTACTCGGAAGGCTGAGCAGGAGAATGGTGTGAACCTGGGAGGCGGAGCTTGCAGTGAGCCGAGATCACGCCACTGCACTCCAGCCTGGGCAACAGAGAGAGACTCCGTCTCAAAAAAAAAAAAAAAAGAAAAGAAAAGAGATAGACATCTAAGGACATAAAATGAGAATGAAAGTAGAGATGGGAAAAGAATACCAGGCAAATACTCGCCCACATAAAGGTAGTGTAACATAAGATAAAATAGGACTTCAGGCAGAAAGATAGCCATTACCCAGGGGCAGTAGCTCACGTCTATAATCCCAGTACTTTGGGAGACCGAGGCAGGCAGATCACTTGAGGTCAGGAGTTCGAGACCAGCCTAGCCAACGTGGTGAAACCCGGTCTCTACCAAGAACACAAAAATTAGCTGGGCGTGGTGGTGCACACCTGTAGTCCCAGCTATTTGGGAGGCTGAGGCAGGGGCATTGCTTAACCTGGGAGGCAGAGGTTGCAGTAAGCTGAGATTGCACCACTGCACTCCAGCCTGGGCAACAGAGACTCCGTCACAGAAAAAACAAACAAACAAACAAAAAAGCCATTACTTAACTATTCACCAGAAAAATATCATCTTATAAGCATCTATCATAGAGCTTCAAAATGTGTAACTCAGATATTCTGTTTTTCCCAAAAGCTTTCATTCTGAAGTAGGCTTCCAAATGAAGCTCTCAATGTCCTCATTTTCCCATTATTTACCTGCTTTCTGTCCTAACCTGAACCATGACATTCTGGAAAATATTGCAAGTTTTACTTTACATAACTTTAAGAAAAATTACAAAATCATAGTCACTCCTCTGGGCAAAATATATGTGTGTGTGTATATCTTAAAGGCAATTCACATGGAGAATTATCAAGGATACTCTATGTTTAGACTTGAACTCTTGAGTTTGTCATTTAACATTAGCCTGAAGTAAAAACTCCTAACTCAATGGTTCACTTGCTTACAACTTCTTCCCACTCCAGACTCAAAGGCTGAATTAGACTTCCTCTTTATCAGGAGCTGCACACCACATAGCGCTTAGGGGCTTGCAAAAAAAAAAAAATCTCTGGCGACTTTAAGTCCAGCAGGGATCCAGCCCGAGGTGAACGTCCACACGGCATCCGGAGGGATCACCTGCAAGAAAGAGGGGGCTTTTTATAAAAACAAAAAAGGGGGGTTTAAGAGACTACAGAAAGAAAAGAGGGACTCAGGCGTAAACGAATATGTTTGCAGAGTTTATCAGGAATGTGCCACGTTACACATACATGGATTTATCAAGGTAGAGCAAGTTTGGTTGATTAGAAGGTATGAAATGGTGATGAAGATAGTAAAAGCTGCTATGGGTGCAGAGGTGAATTCCCTGCTTCCCCAGGCAGCAAAGGAGCGTCAAAAACATGAAGCTGTCAATGACAGCCCTTCAAGATCCGCCCGTGCTACCAATTGCACATGACAATGAAATTCCTCCTTAGGCCTGCAGGAGTTTTCTAGAATGTTAAACCCTGACCTTGCAATTCCCTGGTTGCGGTCAATTCTAATGTCAAATGAACATGGTTTTTTCTTTCACAGGCTAACCAAATGTTGGCTGGACTAATATGCATTTTACATATTACTTATTTTACATATTATTGATTTTACATATTACTGATTTTACATATTATTTGTTACTTATTTTACATATTGCTTATACATATGTATATACATACATGTATATACTTATACATATACATATTTATATATTACTTATATTTTATATATTACTTATATTTTACATATTAGTTACATAATCACCACAAATACAACATAATTTTGGGAAAATGAGTATTCACAACTATATTTTGTTGTGTCAAAGGGATTTTGTAAGTCAGAATCAATTAGAATGACTCAGTCATATAATGCACCACACGTGTACAGGTATGTTTCTAAAAGCTTTAATTTTTTTTATTTATATATTTTTTTGAGACAGGGTCTTATTCTGTCTCCCAGGCTGGGGTGCAGTGGCATGATCATGGCTCACCGCAGCCTCCACCTCCCTGGCTCAGGCGATCCTCCCACCTCAGCCTCCTGAGTAGCTAGTGCTACAGGTGCTCACCACCACACCCAATTAATTTTTGTATTTTTTGTAGAGATGGGGTCTTGCCAGGTTGGCCAGGCTGGTCTCAAATTGAGCTCAAGTGATCTGTCCACGTCAGCCTCCCAAAGTGCTAGGATTACAGGCATAAGCCACGACACCCGGCCAGTTTCTAAAAGTTTTAAAATGGCTGGGCTCACTGGCTCACACCTATGATCCCAACACTTTGGGAGGCCAAGGCCAGAGGAATACTTGAGCCCAGAAGTTTGAAAACAGGCTAGGCAACATGGCAAGACCCTGTGTCTAAAAAATATTAAAAAGAATTAGATGGGCATGGTGGTGCGCACTTGTGTTCCCCGCTACTCAGGAGGCTGAGGTGGGAGGGTAGCTCGAGCCCAGGACACTGAGGCTGCAGCAGTGAGCTATGATCCTACCACTTCACTCCAACCTGGGCAACAGAGCAAGATCCTGTTTAAAAAAAGAAAAAAAAAGTAGTAATTTTTAAAGGTTGGAATTCTTCATGGGCAGAAAAAACTAGCATTTATTAAATGCCTACTAAAAATCAAGCACTATTTTATACATAGTGCCATACTTCGTACTTAACCCTTATAACCACAACACAAGTTATGCATTACGAAATCTAGTTTACATACTGCAACTCAAAGAAGCTAAGTGATTTGCCCAAAGACACAACAGCTGGCAAATGACAGAATTAGGACTTGAATTCACATCTTCCTGCACCAATGCCTATATTGCCCAGCATATAACACACACCCAGTAAATATTTGAAGAACAAATGTTTAAAAGCCTTAATTTCAAAGGTCTATGAACTGCCTGAGTGTGGTGGCTCACACCTGTAATTTTAACACTTTGGGAGGCCAAGGTGGGCGGATCAATTGAGGTCACAAGTTCAAGACCAGCCTGGCCAAAATGGTGAAATCCCGTCTCTACCAAAAATACAAAAAATTAGCTGGGCTAGGCCAGGCGCGGTGGTTCAGGCCTGTAGTCTCAGCACTTTGGGAGGCCAAGGCAGGCGGATCACGAGGTCAGGAGATCGAGACCATCCTGGCTAACAAGGTGAAACCCCGTCTCTACCAAAAATACAAAAAATTAGCCGGGCATGGTGGCTGGCGCTGTGGTCCCAGCTACTCGGGAGGCTGAGGCAAGAGAATGGCGTAAACCTGGGAGGCGGAGCTTGCAGTGAGCCGAGATCATGCCATTGCACTGCAGCCTAGGCAACAGAGTGAGCCTCTGTCTCCAAAAAAAAAAAAAATTAGCCAGGCTAATCCTAAAAATATGTTGTTTTCAGGCATTTACGTGATGCTCAGTTCAGTTCCTCTCCCATATTCCCTCCACTCAATATCAGAGCATAGCTTCAGCCGGTGGAGAGTTGGAGCAAGAAATTTACCTAGGGGCTAATTAATCAGCAAGTCCTACAGAGAGCCTGCTGTGTGCAAGATGCTGAGCCGGGCCTTCATGGTCACACCACCTGTGCTCTCCTCCCGGCTTTTGCAAACCTGTGTAGATTCCTTTCCTCTTGCCCCCTTGCCTCTGAAACACAGCATCTCGGGCCAGGCATGGTGAGCACCTTGGGCTGGCTCACGCCTGTAATCCCAGCACTTTGGGAGGCCAAGGCAGATGGATCACCTGAGGTCAGGAGTTTGAGACCATCATGGCTAACATGGCAAAACCCTGTCTCTATTAAAAATACAAAAGTTAGCTGGGCGTGGAGGCACGTGCCTGTAATCCCAGCTACTCGGGAGGCTGAGGCAGGAAAATCACTTGAGCCCAAGAGGCAGAGGTTGCAGTGAGCTGAGATTGCGCCACTGCGCTCCAGTCTGGGTGACAGAATGAGACTCTGTCTCAAAAAAAAAAAAAAAAGGTGGCATGCACCTGTAATCCCAGCTACTGGGGAGGCTGAGGCCGGAGAATCACTTGAACCCAGGAGGCAGAGGTTGCAGTGAGCCAAGATTGTGCCACTGCACTCCAGTCTGGGTGGCGGAGCAAAACTCTGTCTCAAACACACACACACACACACACACACACACAGCATCTTGCTCCCTGGCACCACTGTCGTACCCCCATAGCCTCTCCTTCACTTGTGGATCAGCCAACTCCAGTTCATTAACTGAGGCTCAGAGCCAAGACCTCTGTGAAGCCATCTGTAAAGGCCACAGCAGAGTGGTTCCTCGTCCTCTTTCTCCATGTGATGTGGCCTTCCAAGCACAGCTAACTTCCCTGTCACATGGCCAGCCCCTTAGAGAAGGGAGGATGCCTTCATTGCCTCTGCTTAATACAGAGGAGGGCTCCTATAATGACTTACTAAGTCACACTGAGACCTAACGTAAAATTAAACCATAAGGAATCAAGGCATATGGGTTTATTGCTGTGCCTTTAAACAAAACCCACAGAGAAAAGTGAAACGATCATTCAGTTTTTTAATAGCAGCTGTCAGAAAATTTTCCCTTGGTTATTTCATTACAATTTAAGAAATTTTAGGAGTGGGATACAAAATATTTTGCCTATCTTTTTAAATTTTTTATATTATTTTCTTAATTTTTTTGTAGAGATGGGGGCTTCATTCTGTTGCCCAGGCTGCGGTGCAGTAGCATGATCATAGCTCGCCATAGCCTTGAACTCCTGGCTTCAAGAGATCCTTCCACTTCTGCCTCCCAAGTAGTGGGACGACAGGTGCACACCACTACAATCAGCTAATTTTTTTTTTTTTTTTTGTAGAGACAGGGTCTTGCTCTATTGCCCAGGCTCGTCTTAAACTCCTGACCTCAAGCAATCCTCCCACCTCAGCCTCCCAAAGCATTGGGATTACGGGTGACAGCCACCATGGCTTGCCTATCTTTTCTTCCTTATGCAATAGATAAAAATGAAATCAGGTTGGGCACAGTGGCTCTCACCTGTAATCCTAGCACTTTGGGAGGCTGAGGTGAGAGGATCACTTGAGTCCAGGAATTCAAGATCAGCCTAGGTAACATGGCAAAATCCCATCTCTGCAAAAAATTGTAAAAATTAGCCAGGTGTGGTGGCACGCGCCTGAAGTCCCAGCTACTTGGGAAGCTGAGGTGTGAAGGTCATCTGGGCCTAGGAGGTCAAGGCTGCAGTGAGCTGTGATCATGCCACTGCACTCCAGCCCTGAGTCACAGAGTAAGACCCTGTCTCAAAAAAATGAAATCAAAGTCTCCACATCCCAAGCCAAACCACGATCCCTCCTGAGCTCCCTACCATCCCGTCTCAGTGGAAGCCCAAGGAGCACAGAGTCCCCAGGTCAGAAGCTCTGGAGTCAACTCTGGATGCTGCACTAGACACTGCCCAGAGCAGCACACCTCTCCTGAAGTGCTCCCTGGGTTTTCCCTCTGTCCCCACTGGCTTCTTCTCTTGGTCTCCTCTGCAGATTTCTAAGGCCCACCCCAAAGGCTGGCTTGGTCCTCAGTCCACATTCTCTCTTGCAGAAGACAATGCAGGTACTCTGCCCAGATCAGATTGCCCAGATTCCTGTATACTATGGCTTTACACACCTTTAGCCGTAATGTACTTTTGGTCCTAATGACAGCTCCTGGGCCTCTTCTTTTTCCTTTTTTTTTGAGATAGAGTCTCGCTCAATATATTGCCCAGGGTGGAGTGCAGTGGCATTATCTTGGCTCACTGCAACCTCCACCTCCCAGGTTCAAGCGATTCTCCTACCTCAACCTCTCAAGTAGCTGGGATTACAGGCACCAACCACCACACCTGGCTAATTTTTGTATTTTTAGTAGAGATGGAATTTCACCATGTTGGCCAGGCTGGTCTCAAACTCAGAACCTTGGGTCATCTGCCTTGGCCTCCCAAAGTGCTGGGATTACAGGTGTGAGCCACTGTGCCTGGCCAATCTCTTGTTTAGAGGACTGCCTTTGGGTTGCCAGAGTCACACTGTCCACGGGCACAGGAGCTAGAAGTGCCTGGGAGGCACTAGGAGTATGAATGTCCCCTACTCCCTTGCCCAAGGTTAACACACCTCTGCAGCACAATCTACATGCACAAATGCCCCTGTCAGATCAAACCGAAGCCTACCCACTGTGGGGCTCTGGCCCGATAGTACATTCTGCTCGGCTTCCTTCCCTTCCGTATCTGCTTCCCACAATGTCTTGTTTAAAAGTAATTCATATTTTTTCAGTACAGACAGGTGTCTCACTATGCTGCCCAGGCTAGTTTTGAACTCCTGGCCTCAAATGATCCTCCTGCCTCAGCCTCCCAAAGTGCTGGGATTACAGGCATGAGCCACCACACCCAGCCCATGACAACCTCTTACTAGTCTTTGCTGGGAATAGTTCCTCAATAACATCACATTTGCTCAAAAATTCTTGTCTCAGGATCTACTTCCAGCAAACTCATCTGGAACCAGGAATGGGAGTGCTAGGGAACAGATTCTAAGATGGGATTTTAGAGTGGGATCATTCCCCAGTCAAATGGCAATAGAGTTCCCATTGTCAGTGATGGGTGGATTAATGATAAGCTGTGTAATTGCTTAACTAATAATCACTAGTACTTTCATCTGTGATGAACTGGCTGCGATACAAGGGAAAAGGAAGCACTGGTTCACAAGCGATATTTCTAGCATTTGGTAGACGTGGGAAAGTAGTTATACAGACTCAGAAATCTAATCACTTGTTGTTCAGTGCTATTGAAGCACCGAAGAAAGAACATGACAGGTTCAGGACAGCCAGTTATCAACTCACAGCATGGTGTGAAAGTCAGGAGGCCTCCATGGCAGCATTTAATACAGCCATTTTAGCTTCCTTTTGATTGGTGTTGCATGATACATCTTTTCCCATCACTTTAAATTTCACCTATTGATGCCCATATATATATATGTGTGTATGTGTGTGTATGTATATATGTGTGTGTGTGTATATGTGTGTGTGTGTGTGTGTGTATATATATATATTTTTTTTTTTTTTTTTTTTTTTGAGACAGAGTCTCACTGTCGCCCAGGCTGGACTGCAGTGGTGCAGTCGTGGCTCACCACAACCTCCTCCTCCCAGGTTCAAGCAATTCTCATGTGTTAGCCTCCCGAGTAGCTGGGATTACAGGTAGGTGTCACTACGCCCAGTTAATTTTTTTTTTTTTTTTTTTTTTTTAGTGGAAATGGGGTTTTGCCATGTTGGCCAAGCTGGTCTCAAACTCCTGGCCTCAAGTGACCCGCCCGCCTCAGCCTCTCAAAGTACTGGATTACAAGCATGAGTTACAATGCCTGGCTGATGCCCTTATATTTAAAGTGTTTCTTGCAGGCAGTGCATAAGGTTGGGTCTTACTTTTGACCTAATTCGACAATCTCTCCCTGTTCATTGGGGTGTACACAGCATTTAATCTGATTACTGATATGGTTGGGTTTAGAAGTTATCATGTTGCTATTTGTCCTATCTGTCCCATCTGTTCTTTGTTCTTTTGTTCTTCTTTTGTTGCCTGATTTTGGATTGAGCATTTTTTAGGAATTCGCGTATCTCCTTTGTTGGGTTACCCGCCATAAGTCTTTGTTGTGTCATTTTAGGAGTTGCTTTAGGGCCACCTAACCCATGGAGTAAGATAACTCATGGTAGAATAGGCTAAAAAGAAGCCCCAGAAACTGTCCTTCCTCTGGACTAGATAGTACATTTTTAAAACCATACCATTAGAAAGAATGACTTCTGGAACGGCAGAGTAAGGACCTCCATGAACTCACTTTAGAGAAATGACCAAAACTGATGAGACTTATTTTAAAAAAACAAAAAACAAACAAACAAACAAAAAAAAAACAGGCACGGTGGCTCATGCCTATAATCCCAGCACTTTGGGAGGCCGAGGTGAGCAGATCACCTGAGGTCAGGAGTTCAAGACCAGCCTGACCAACATGGCAAAACTCCAAATTTACTAAAAATACAAAATTAGCTGGGCGTGGGGGTATGTGCCTGTAACCCCAGCTACTTGGGAGGCTGAGGCAAGAGAATCACTTGAACCTGGGAAGTGGAGGTTGCAGTGAGCCGAGATCGCGCCACTGCACTCCAGTCTGGGCAACAAGAGCAAAACTCCATCTCAAAAAAACAAACAAACAATTATTTAAAGTTTCTGGAAATTGTCCTCATGGCATGAAGCAAATAAAGAAGCATTTATTCAAGAAAATCTATTAAATCTCAATAAGAACACTCAGAGTCTGTAGCATTTGAGTCACAACTCACTCCTTCCCTAACCTCCAACTCAGCATGATGAAAGTCCTACCCCTGGCCAGGTGCAGTGGCTCACACCTGTAATCCCAGCACTTTGGGAGGCCAAGGCGGATGGATCACCTGAGGTCAGGAGTTTGAGACCAGCCTAGCTGACATGGTGAAACCCCATCTTTATCAAAAATACAAAAATTAGCTGGGCGTGGTGGCAGGCAACTGTAATCCCAGCTACTCAGGAGTCTGAGGCATGAGAATTGCTTGAACCTGGGAGGCAGAGATTGCAGTGAGCCAAGATCATGCCAGGGCACTCCAGCCTGGGCAACAGAGTGCGACCCTGTCTCACAAAAAAAAAAAATAAAATTGACTGTGGTGATGGTCGCACATATTTGTCAATATACTAAAAACCGCTGAACTGTATATTTTAAATGACTAAATCATATGATAGGTGAACTATATCTCAATAAAAACGGGTTGCTATTTTTTAATCTAACAAACTTGATATTAAAAGGTTAAATAAGGCCAGGCACAGTGGCTCACACCTGTAATCCCAACACTTTGGGAGGCGAAGGTGAAAGGATCAGTTGAAGCCAGAAGTTCGAGACCAGCTTGGGCAACATAGTGAGGCTCCCCATCTCTACAAAATAAAAAAAAATAATAAATGATAATAATAAATAAAAGATTAAATTTAAAAACGTATCTTAACCATTTTTTTAAGTATAAAGGTAATTACTAGAACAAAAATATCCACCTTCAGGCTGGGTGCAGTGACTCACACTTGTAATCCTAGCACTTCAAGAAGCAAAAGCAGTTGGATTGTTTGAGGAATGGAGTTTGAGACCAGCCTGGGCAACATAGCAAGATCCCATCTCTACAAAAAATTTCAAAATTAACTAGGAGTGGTGGCGCATGTCTATAGTCCTAACTACTCAGGAGGCTGAGGTGGGAGGATCACTTGAGCCCAGGAGTTCGAGGTTACCATGAGCTATGATCACACCACTGCACCCCAGCCTGGGTGACACAGTGAGACCCTGTCTCCAAAGAAACAAACAAAAAACAAAAAATCCATCTTCCTAAATATCCTAAATATCCAAACACATTTAGAAAATAAAAGGACAAAGAAAATATCAAATAGAGAAAGAAATACAGACACACATATAATATACATATAACACACATAACAATTATATTGTAAAATAATATGACATAATTGAGACTGTTAATACATATGAGTGGGTTTAAGTCCACTGAGAAGACTGACTGATTTATTAAAAGACATGCCATGCCTTGCCTGATTTTGGATTGAGCATTTTTTAGGAATTCGCGTATCTCCTTTGTTGGGTTACCCGCCATAAGTCTTTGTTGTGTCATTTTAGGAGTTGCTTTAGGGCCACCTAACCCATGGAGTAAGATAACTCATGGTAGAATAGGCTAAAAAGAAGCCCCAGAAACTGTCCTTCCTCTGGACTAGGCATGGTGGAGGAGGAGGAAGAGGAGGAGGAGGAATAGAAGGAGGAAGAGGAGGAGGAGGAGGAGAAAGAAGAAAGAAGAAGAAAGAAGAAAGAAGAAGAAAGAAGAAAGAAGAAGGAAGAAGCTTACAGCCCTTTGGAAATCTGCAGTTAAAGGAGGCAGCCTGTGTACAACAGAGCCCCTAGCCACTTACTCATCACCCTCTGCGTGATTCCTTGCGGAATACATGCACACTCTCTGGGATGTCTTTGTAAGTGGAATTTAGGAACAAGAGAATTTGCTAAAATGGGAAATTTGAGATACCTTCCTATATTCTTGTGTATGTATAAAGTAGCACAGAAGAGGAAATATACATAAGAACTTCATTAAAGTTATTTGGTGAATAAAAATGAGAATCTCATTATTAAATTAATTAACATTATTATCAAAAACAGAATAAACAAGAATCCAGATGCTGGAAATGTTCCCTTTCCTTTTATTTAGAATAAAAATATTACATAGTAAAAGAATATTCTGTAAATAAATACAATAGAACAAGTGACCTACAGTTTCCCTTCTCCACAGCCTAAAGTACTCACAGTCATTTTTTTAACACAATGTATTTTATGAATAAACCTCTACACTTTTAAAATTGAGTTTTTCTCTTTTTGAAGTATAGCTTCAAGCAGCTACAAGTTTCCATCCTGCTAACCCCAGGCAGCAGTTGCTTTTAACTTCTATCTTTTATTTAAAAAACTTAATTGGAAGTTTTTGTAGCCAGAAGGAGCACTTCAAAGAAGAAAAAAAATTACCAAAAATTAATACTTTATGTCAGAGGTTAGTAGGGAAAAAAACAAAGATTACAGAAAAAGAAGGGTTAATGGTATCTAAGAAAGCAATGAAAGAAGAAAAGAGGCAGAAAACCAACTGAAGGAAGAAGTGAAAAGGGAAACTTGTAACATTAAAAACAAAAAATGTGGAGTAACATTTTCCTTACTCCAAACAGGATGAGACAACACGAGTGTTACAGCAGCATTCATAATTTCCTGCACAGCCCAAAGGCTCTGTGCACAAATCCTCCCACCCTTACTCAAGTCTTTTACTCCTATCTACAATTAGACATCAAGGGACCACAGCACTTCCTATACTTTTATTTCCTGACACTCCTGTCACTGTCAATTCTAAATCAACTCTGACAAAACAATATTAAAATTTCAGGCATGATTTAGTGTTCTGCCTTTGAGGCAAGTGCAGAGGAAGAAGGCCCTGGGTTGGGAGGGTCAAGAGATTAGAGTCTTTGTCCCTGCTCTGCCATCAGTTTACGTAAGACTTTAAGCAGGTGCCTTTCCCTTTCTAGAGCTCAGTGATGTCATTGTAAAGGAAGAGGGGTGGAGATTCCTTGGGTTCCTTCCAGCTCCGATAAACTGTGGCACTATGATCTTAGTGTGTTCGTGATCTTCGTGAATCTCCCATAACACTCGCCAAAGATACTGATGACAGGGAAATGAGATGACTATCGAAGACTTGCTCCGGAAGCTCATAGAGTCAGAGTCACTAATAGATCCTACTATTTCAAATGGGAAAAAAATCCTATACTTGGCTGATGACAATCAAATTGAAAACAAGTCCCCAATACCGGAATAGCTATGAAATAAGACTAAAGACTTAACTGTTCTCCGACAGGCAAGACTTTTCTTATATAAAAAAGTCATAACATAGTATTGATAGATCAGAAGAATGATTATAGTTTACAGCAATCTATTGCATATTTATTTCAAAATAGTTAGAAGAGAATAATTTCAATGTTTCTAGCATAAAGAAAAGACAAATATTTAAGGTGGTAGATATCTCAATTTCACTGATTTGATATGAGCTATGATTGCACCACTGCACTCCAGCCTAAGTGACAGAGCAAGACCTTGTCTCAAAGATAGACAAATAAATAAATAATCACATGTACCCCAAAAATATGTATATATATTATGTACCAATAAAAATAAATTATTTAAAAAATAATAAGAGTCTGCCTCTACAAAGCACTTAAAAATTAGCCAGGCTTGGTGGTATGCACCTCTAGTCCCAGCTGAGGCAGGAGGATTGCTTGAGCCCACGAGGTCAAGACTGGAGTGAGCTATGATTGTGCCACTGCGCTCCAACCTGGGTGACAGAGCGAGAGCCTCTCTCATAAAACAAAACAAGGCTGGGCACAGTGGCTCACGTTTGTAATCCCAGCACTTTGGGAGGCCTAGGTGAGCGGATCACTTGCGGCCAGGAGTTCGAGACCAGCCTGGCCAACATGCTGAAACTCTGTCTCTACTAAAAACACAAAAATTAGCCTGGCTTGGTGGCAGGAAGCCTGTAATACCAGCTACTAGAGAGACTGAGGCAGGAGAATCGCTTGAACCCAGGAGGCAGAGGTTGCAGCGAGCCGATATCACACCATTGCACTCCAGCCTGAGCAACAGAGCAAGACTTTGTCGAAATAAGAAAGAAAAAAGAAAGAAAGAAAGAAAGAAGAGAAAATTTGAACACTAAACTTGATTTAATGAACCAATAGCTAAAAAACAGACTACATACTTTTTTCAGTCACTTGGAGCATTTATAAAACCTGGCCATTCAAAGGGTTAAGGCAAATGTTTTTTAAAAAGTTAAAAACAAATATTAAACATTCCAAAGCATACAGGCCTTAATCTCTATCAACATGTAATTAAGTTAGGATTCAATCATAAAAATATATTTTTTTCAAACCTGTATGTTTGGAAATTTTAAAACATTTCAGACATACACCGAGGTCAGAGAAAAAAAATATCAGGGAAATTAAAAAGTGCTTATAAAGGAAAACAATTAAACATAATATATCAAAACTAGTAGGATAATTCTACTCCCATTTAGAATGTAGGAGGTTGCAAGACAATGTTTCCCCACCCTAACAACAAGAAAAAGATGGTTAACCGCTAATCACAGTCTTTCTAAGTGCATCAGAGAGCTGAGAATGCATAAAACCCAATGAAAAAACCCAAAAACTGACAAGCATGGTTGCCTTCCCTTGGTTGAGCAGCAGGGGGCAGAGGATCTCGCTGCAGATGGGTAAGAAGAGAAGACTGAACTTTTAATGAATTTCTAGAGATGAAACGAAGGTTTGAGTGATGGTTTAGAATCCCTAACAGCTCCATACACAGAGACTCTGTACTCATAGCCAACTCTACTCCATGGATCTTTACCGAATGTATGTGAAAAAAACTGGAGACAGAACAGGAGAACTGTTGAGAGACCCTCTCTGAACACACATGTGGAGCCTGCGGAACAATAAAAGAAATGACTAGGGTTTGTGTGCCTGGGGTACCAGAGGAAAGAAGAAAGAGAAGGAGTCAAAATAAGTATTAGAAGAAAGAATGGCTAAAACTTTTCCAATTTGGCTAACTTTTAAAATTTTTTTGTAGAGACAGGGTCTCAGTGTATTGCCCAGGCTGGTCTCGAACTGCTGGCCTCAAGCGATCCTTCCAGAGATAAACTCACAGATTCAAGAAACTCAGTGAAGCACAACAGAATAAACACAAAGAAAAATACTCCTATGTATATCATGGCACTAGTGAAACCAAGAATAATGAGAAAATCTTGAAAATAGAGAAAAAGTAGAGCAATAATTAAAATTACCAGTTGCTTCTCATCAGAAAGTATGAAGGTCAGAAGACAGGGAGATAACATCTTTGAAGTGTTAAAAAAAAAAAGAAAAAGAAAGAAAGAAATGACCAACCAAGGGTTCAGTATACAGAGTAAATATCCTTAAAAAATGAAATCAAAATAAGGGCATTTTCAAATAAAATAGGTTGATGATAAAACAAAAGGAAAAGCTATAACTATCAAGTTTCTAGAAGAAAGATAGAATGTCTTGGAAAACTTGGGATAGGCAAAGATTATTTTAAAGGAAATTGAAAACACTAAATTTTAAAAACTTATTGATAAACTGGGTATCATTAACATTAATAACTTGTGCTCTTAAAAAGATACCATTAAATGAAAGAAAAAGCAAGCCATAGACCAGAAGAAAATATTCAACACATATGTCTTGTATTTAGAACAAAGAACTTATATCGGGAAGTGAAAATAAAAGAACTCTTACAAATCAATAATAATAAACAATCCAACTGAAAAAAAAATGGGCAAAAGAGACTTTAAGAAGCTGTATGGATACCCAATAAGCACATGAAAAGTTGCTCAACTTTAAGGAAACGCAACAGAAAACCACTATGAAATACCACTACTCCCCCCTTCAAATGGCTAAAGTAAAAAGCATTGACAGGCCAGGTGTGGTGGCTCACACCTGTAATCCCAGCACTTTGGGAGGCCGAGGAGGGCGGATCACCTGAGGTCAGGAATTCAAGACCAGCCCGGGCAACATGGTGAAACCCCATCTCTACTAAAAATACAAAAGTTAGCTGGGCATGGTGGTGCATGCCTGTAGTCCCAGCTATTCAGGAGGCCGAAGCAGGAGAATCACTTGAACCCAGGAGATACAGGTTGCAGTGAGTCAAGATCGTGCCACTGCACTCCAGCCTGGGTGACAGAGTGAGATCCTGTCTCAAAAAAATAAATAAATAAGTAAAGTCTGGAAGAGAGAGATGTGATCATCTGGTAGAGTTTTCCACTTGACATTTCTCAGCATATAAACGGGTTATGGGTGAGTCAAGATGTGACAGCTGAAGACTGCGAGAGCCTCTAGACTGGTCACCTCAAGCCCTGGGTGGCCTTACTGACCCCAGTGTGCCAAAACAAGTGGTCATTTTCTGCATGAGCCATGATATGAAAAAGTTTAGAAAGTATTAACATAAGGAATGGGAATATAGAGAAAAGGCTCAAACACAGAGACCCGGGTTAGCTAGCACGTAGAGGCCGGGAAGATGAGGAATAACCAGCAAAGGAGACTAAGAAAGCATGAGCAGTGATGAAGGTGGTGAGCCACGACAGTGTGTTATCCCAAAGTCAAGGGTTTGCAAAGAGTTTGAAGAAAGGAGTGACCATGTCAAATGCTGTAGACTGGTCAAGAAAGAGAAGGTTTAGGCTAAGCATGGTGGCCCACGTCTGTAATCCCAGCACTTTGGGAGGCCAAGGCGGGAGGATGGTTTAAGCCCAGGAGTTCCAGACCAGCCTGGATAACATGATGAAACCCTGTCTCTACAAAAAATTTAAAAATTAGCCAAGTGTGGTGGCACTCACCTGTAGTCCCAGCTACTCCAGGGGGCTATGGTGGGAGTATCACTTGAGCCTGGGAGGTTGAGGCTGCAGTGAGCCAAGATCACACCACTGCACTTTAGCCTGCACAACACAGTGAGACCCTGTGTCGAAAGAGAAAGAAAAGAAAGAAAGGAAGAGAGAGAGGGAGGGAGGGAGGAAGGAAGAAGGAAGGAAGGAAGGAAGGAAGGAAGGAGGAAGGAAGGAAGGAAGGAAGAAGGAAGGAAGACAAGAAAGAGAGAGGAAAGAAGGAAGGAAGGAAGGAAGGAAGGAAGGAAGGAAGGAAGGAAGGAAAGAAGGAAGGAAGGAAAGTGGCTCACACCTGTAATCTCAGCACTTTGGGAGGCTGAGGCATGTGGATCACCTGAGGTCAGGAGTTGGAGACCAGCCTGACCAACATGCAGAAACCCTGTCTCTACTAAAAATACAAAATTAGCCGGGTGTGATGGGGCATGCCTGAATCCCAGCTACTCAGGAGGCTGAGGCAGGAGAATCGCTTGAACCCGGGAGGTAGAGGTTGCAGTGAGCCAAGATTGTGCCATTGCACTCCAGCCTGGGCAACAGAAGTGAAACTCCATCTCAAAAAAGAAACAAACAAAAAAAAAAAAAAAAAACAGAGAAAGAGAGAGAGAAAGAAAAGGTCTGAGAAATGACCATTGAATTTAGCAACACAGGGTCATTGGTGACCTTGACATAAGCTACTTCACTAGAGGACAGGCAGGGTTGAAAACCTGACCACATGCATTCAAGAAAGAATATGACAACTTTTTCAAGGAGTTTTGCTATAAAGTGGAGGAGAGAAATAAAGTCATCCCTAGAGAAGGTTATAGAATAATGAAGTTTTCTGAATCTTAAGATGGGAAACATAGCAAACGTACATCCGATGGGAATGTTCCAGTGGGTGGGGAAAATGTGATGAGACAGAAAAGAGAAAATCTATTGGAGAAGGTTCTTAAGAAGGCAAAAGAAGATAAAATGTAATGCACAAAACAAAGGGTTGGCCTTAGAACAGAGGTATACCCATAATAACAGAAGAGAAGGCAAAGTATATATGGTTAGACACGTAGAGCATTGTGCAGATGTAATGGAACATATGCAAGTTCTCTTTCGTTGTTGAAAGTGAGAGTAAGAGAGAAGGTATGTGAAGTTTCAGGAAAAAGAAGTCGTTAAGGAGTCATCTAAAATAATCTGTCACTTTTGTTACTAAGTAATCAATGGGCCCAATGCACACAGAGGCCAATAGCATGGCACTGGCTTTTGAAAAAAGAAATACTTTATTGTGAATTGACTGGCAAGGAGACAGGAGGAAACACTCAAATCTGTCTCCCTGAGCTGGGATTTGGATCAGGTTTTATAAGCATAGGATAATGAGGTATGATCTGATTGGATCTTGCAATGAGGTGATTGCCAGGAGGCATGATCTGACTGGATCTTGCCATGAGGTGACACCAGAGCTTGATCTGATTGGATCCTGGATGCTGCCATGTGGTGTCCGCTTCTTAATTCAGTCCCCTCTCCTCAGTCCAAGCACTTAGGTTCCCACTACCCAGACTGTTCATCTGTGCAAGCTCAGGTTACATGACCTTTGACCTGGGGGTCCATGGCAACTGAAAAACAACTCACAACTTTGTTACATGAAAGTTGAGCCAGATTGGTCTGGAGCAATTACACTTTCTTCCCTCAACAATCAATCCAGAGAAACAGCCATTTTAAGAACCTTCTACTCTTAGTACACACACATCTAATGAAAAGGGTTCCTATGAGCATATATATTATATTTAAGCTATATATTTAATCTTCTCCATGAGAAAACACAAATTATAAACATACCTTATCTCAAGTAATTATACCATATTCCCCACTGCCTCTGCTCTCAAATGCATAGTTTATAGTTTAGTGGTTACTAAATTACCCTTCTACACATCAAATCCACTACTTAAAAGGAGCTAGTCTCTTTTAAAGAAATGAACCTAATAATCTGTATGAATAAAACCATGTCCCAAGTTATCTATAAAGTATGTTAAGAGCAGAACTATGATTTAATGCCAAGTAAATTTTAAATATTACACCTTAAAATGCATCATGTTCACATAAACAATTATATAACAGGCTGGAAATTCAGGAGCTAATAATGCAGTTTTCAGCAAGTAAATGAAAGTTCATTTCCTCCACAGCACCCCTGTCTCTACAGGCCACTGATATACTATGTATGAACAGCTTCCATAGATATGATGTTTCTCAGAGGGTTTTCTCCAACCTGGGCAACAGAGCAAGACCCTGTCTCAGAAAGAAAGAAAAGAAAGAGAGAGAGAGAGAGAAAAAAAAAAAGAGAGAGAGAGAGAAAGAAAGAAAGAAAGAGAAAGAAAGAAAGAGAGAGAGAGAGAGAGAAAGAGAAAGAAAGAAAGAGGAAGAGAGAGAGAGGGAGGGAGGGAAGGAAGGAAGGAAGGAAAGAAGGAAGGAAGGAAAGAAAGATGGCCAGGCACAGTGGTTCACACCTGTAATCCCAGCACTTTGGGAGGCTAAGGTGGGTGGCTCACCTGAGGTCAGGAGTTCGAAACCAGACTGGCCAATATGGCGAAACACTGCCTTTACTAAAAGTACAAAAATTAGCCAGGTGTGGCAGTGCGCTCCTGTAATCCCAGCTACTCAGAAGGCTGAGGCACAAAAATCACTTGAACCCAGGAGACAGAAGTTGCGGTGAGCCAAGATTGCACCATTGCACTCCAGTCTGAGCAACAAGAGCGAAACTCCATCTCTTTTTTTTTTTTTGAGACGGAGTCTCGCTGTGTCGCCCAGGCTGGAGTGCAGTGGCGCGATCTCGGCTCACTGCAAGCTCCGCCTCCCGGGTTCCCGCCATTCTCCCGCCTCAGCCTCCGAGTAGCTGGGACTACAGGCGCCCGCCACCGCGCCCGGCTAGTTTTTTGTATTTTTAGTAGAGACGGGGTTTCACCGTGTTAGCCAGGAGGGTCTCGATCTCCTGACCTCGTGATCCACCCGCCTCGGGCTCCCAAAGTGCTGGGATTACAGGCTTGAGCCACCGCGCCGGGCCGCGAAACTCCATCTCAAAAAAAGAAAAAGAAATGTCATTTTCATTGAGCATTGGATCAATTTCAAAGTTGTTATTCACAGAATAATAATAACATCACACTATCTTTCTAAAATTCCAACACAGAATAAGACCAATTACTGGGTATGCTCAGCCTGGGAGGGTCAAGAGGGCAGATATTCTCTGCAGCTGTCCCACTTGGAGAGTCCAGAGAAGCAGAGGATGTTTTCCAGGGAGGCTGTTGAGATGCAGGGCCCGCCCAGGAAAGTCTGAGGGCTATCCTGGGAAGAGGATAAGGTATACTCATTTTTTCAAAAAAGCAAGTGGGAGAGGCATTAGATTTAAAGTATTTGCCAAATACAAAGCAATTTCAAAGCCTTAAAAAATTCTGCAAGATATTCATTCAACAAATATTGATAGGCCAGGCACGGTGGCTCACGCCTGTAATCCCAACACTTTGGGAGGCTGAGGCGGGCAGATCACTTGAGGTCAGGAGTTCAAGACCAGCCTGGCCAAGATGGCAAAACCCCATCTCTACTAAAAATACAAAAAAAAAAAAAAAAAAAAAAATTAGCTGGGCATGGTGGTGCAAGTCTGTAATCCCAGCTACTCTGTAGGCTGAGGCACGAGAATCGCTTGAACCCAGGAGGTGGAGGTTACAGTGAACTGAGATCACGCCACTCTGCTCAAGCCTGGGTGACAGAATGAAACTGTGTCTTAAAAAAAATTGATGTTAGTAAAGTCAATATACAGAATAGTTTTAGCACCACAAGATGCCTCATGTTGCCTTATACAGTCAGGCCATCTCTTCCTCCCTCTCCTTATCCCACTCTGACCCCTGGCAAGCACTAATCTAGCCTTCATTTCTTCTTGTCATTTCAAGAATGGAAAATACAAGAATCATATACGTTACTATGTGACCCTTTGGATTGGCTTTTTTCACTTAGCATAATTCCCTGAAGATGCCTCCAAGTCTTTGTGTGTTTTGATAGTTTGTTTCTGCGTATTGTTGAGTACAATTCCATGGTCTGAACATACCACAGTTTGTTTAATCACTCACCTGCCAAAAGACATTTGGGTTATTACCAATCGTTATTAATAGCTATTGTTTTTAAGGCTGTTATGAGCATTCACGTACAGGTTTTTGTGTGAATGTAAGTTTTCATTTCTCTGGGATAAATGTCCAAGAGTGCAGTTGTTGGATCTTATGGCAGTTGCATGTTTAGCTTTCTAAGAAACTGTTAAACCATTTTCCAGAGTGTTTTCTACCATTTTACATTCCCACCAGCAATGTAAGACTGATGCAATTTCTCTGCATCCTTGTGAGAATTCATTGCCTCTAGTTTATTTTAGCCATTCTAACAGGTGTGTAGTAATAGCTCATTGTGGTTTTAACTTGCATTTCCCTAATGGTTAATGGTATTGAACATCTTTCATGTGTTTATTTGCCATCTGTATATCCTCTCCAGTAAAATGTCTGTTCGTGTCTTTTGCCCATTTTCTGATTGGATTGTTTGGGGGCTTTTTTACCGTTCGGTTTTTAGGTTCTTTATATATTGTAAATTCTAGTGCTTTATTGGATATGTGGCTCCCAAATATTTATTCCCTGTCTATAATTCGTCTTTTTATCATCTTCACATGGGCTTTATTTACTTTGTTTTTTTTTTTTTAGAGTCAGAGTCTTGCTCTGTCACCCATGCTGGAGTGCAGTGGTGTATTATAGCTCACTGCAAACTCCACCTCCTGGGCCCAAGCCATCCTCCCACCTCAGCCTCCTGAGTAGCTAGGATCACAAGCATGCCACCAGACCCAGCTAATTTTTTGATTATTTGTAGAGATAGGGTCTCACTATTTTTCCCAGGTTGTTCTCAAACTCCTGGCCTCAAGCAATCCTCCCTCCTTGGCCTCCTAAAGCACTGGGATTACAAGCATAAGCTTACAAGTGTAAGCCACCACACCTAGCCCACATGAGCTTGAGCACAGCAAATGTTTTATAATTTTGATGAGATTCAATTTATCAATTTTTCCTTCTATGGATAGTTCATTTTGGTATTAATTGTAGGAATGTTTGCTTACTTCTAGATCCTGAAGATTTTCTCTGACAGTTTTTTCCTAAAAGTTTTATAGTTTTATATTTTATGTTAAATTCTATGACCTATTCTGAGTTGTAGATTGAGGGTTTTGTTTGTTTGTTTGCCTATTGATGTCCGATTACTCCAACACTGTTTAAAAGTTCATCATTGAAAATACTTTTGTACCATTGTTAAAAATAAGCTGGGCGTATTTGTATGGGTCTATTTCTGAGTTATCTATTCTGTTCCATGGTTATATGTTTCCATCTCTCCTCCAACACCACACTATACGGATGACTGTGGTGATTCAGTAGGCCTTAATATCAGGTTAGAGTAATTCCTCCATTACTCTTCTTTTAAAAAAAATTGTTTTAGCTATTCTAGAGCTGTGCCTTTCCACATAATAGTTTATCTATGTCTCCAAAACACCTTGCTTGAATTTTTATAAGAGTTGCATTACATAGATCAATCTGGAGAGAAACAACACATCTACTAGGTTTCAATCCGTAGATACAGTATGTTTCTCCATTTATTTAGGTTGTTTTTGATTTATTTCATCAATATTTTGTAATGTTCAGTGTACAGATACTGTACATGTTTTGTTAAGTTAATATCAAGCATTTCATTTTCTTTGGAGCAACGATAAATGGCATTGTGTTTTTAATTTTGCTTTCCACATTGTTAGTATATAGAAATGCAATTGATCTTTGTGTATTGATCTTGTATCCTACAATCTTGCTGAACTTACTTTTAATTCTGTAAGGTTTTTTTGTAGACTTCTTGGGATTGCCTCTATAGACAATCATGTCATCTGCAAATAAGAATAAATAAGAATAGTTTTATTTCTTCTTTTCTAAGTTGTATGCCTTTTATTTCTTATTGTGGTGGCTAGAACTTCCAGTACTGTGTTGAATATGAGTGGGGAGAGTGGACATCCTTGCCTTTTTCTTGACCTTAGGAAGAAAGAATTAGTCTTTTACCATTAAGTGTAATGTTAGCTGTAGTTTTTTGTTAATATTCTTTTATGAGTTGAGGAAGTTCTTTTCTATTTCCAGTTTGCTGAGAGCTTTTATCTTGAATGGATTTAATTTTGTCAGGTGCTTTTATTCTTGTGTCAATTGATATGAGCATGATTTTTTTTAACAGTTTTGTGTTTGTTTGTTTGTTTGTTTGAGATAGGATCTCACTCTGTCACCCAAGCTGGGCTGCAGTGGCACAGTCACGGCTCACTGCAGCCTCAACCTCCCAAGCTCAAGCAATCCTCCTGCCTCAGCCTTCTGAGTAGCTGAGACTACAGATGCACACCACCCCACCTGACTACTTTTTATATTTTTGTAGAAACAGGGTTTCACCATGTTGCCCAGGCTGGTCTCAAACTCCCGAGCTCAAGTGATCCGCCCATCTCAGCCTCCCAAAGTACTGGGATTACAGGCATTAGCCACCACGCCTGGTCTTTCTTTAGCTTATTGATATGGTGGATTACATTGATTAATTTTCGAATACTGAACGAGGCTTCTATACCTGAAATCATTCCTTCTTGGTCATGCTGTATAATTCTTTTTGTAACATTGCTGAACTCAATTTGCCAGTATTTTGTTGAGGATTTTTGTATTTAAGTTAATGAGAAATAATGATTTACAGCCTTTTGTTTTGCTTTGCTTTTGTAATATCTTCGGTTTTGGCACCAGGGTAATACTGGCCTCATAACACAATCTGGATGTTTCCTCCTCTTTGATTTTCTGGAATACATTGTGTAAAACGTATATTCTTTACATGTTTGGTAGAATTCTCCAGTGAAACCAACTGGACCTGAAGATTTGTTTTTTGTGAGGTTTTTGTTTTTGTTTTTGTTTTGAGACAGAGTCTCATTCTGTCGCCCAAGCTGGAGTGCAGTGGCACTATCTCAACTCACTGCAAGCTCCGCCTCCCAGGTTCACGCCATTCTCCTGCCTCAGCCTCCTGAGTAGCTGGGACTACAGGTGCCCGCCACTGCGCCCGGCTAATTTTTGTATTTTTTTAGTAGAGACGAGGTTTCACCATGTTAGCCAGGATGGTCTCGATCTCCTGACCTCGTGATCCACCCATCTCGGCCTCCCAAAGTGCTGGGATTACAGGCGTGAGCCACCGTGCCCGACCTTTTGTGAGGCTTTTACAAATTCAATTTATTTAATGGCTATAGGACTAATCAGGGTGTCTATTTCATCTTGGTTGAGTTTTAGTAATTTGTGTTTTGTGAGGAATTGGTTCATTTCTTCTAAGTTGCTGAATTTATCAGTGTGAAGTTGCTTGTAGTATTTCTTTATTATCCTTTTATTGGCTGCATAATCTGTACTAATACCTTCTGTTTCATTCTTGATATTGGCACTTTGTATCTTTCTTGTCAGTCTTGTTAGAGGTCTATGAATTTTGCTAACTTTAAGAACCTGCCTTTTGTTTCACAGATTTTCCCCCATTGTTTTCCTGTTTTCAAATTTTATAGATTTCTGCTCTTTACTGTTTCCTTCATTCTGCTTGCTTTGGATTTATTTTGCTCTTTTTCTGCTTCCTTGAGGTGGGAATTTAGATTGTTGATTTGAAACCTTTTGTCTTTTCCAATGTAATGTAAGCATTTAGCACTACAAATTTCCCTCCCAGCACTGCTATAGCTATATTTCACATACCTTGATATGTTACAATTTGATTTCGATTCAGTTCTATGTATGTTTTTATTTCCCTTGAGATGACTATGTGAAATTTAAGCTGAGATTCTGATGATGAGTTAGCCCAGAGAAGTGGGGAGTAAAAGAAGAGGGCCTTAGGTTTGTGGACTGAACCTATATTACCTGGCCAAGCACAGTGGCTCATGCCTGTAATTCCAGAACTTTGGGAGGCTGAGGCAGGTAGATCACTTGAGGCCGGGAGTTCAAAACAGCCTGGCCAACATGATGAAACCCCATCTCTATTAAAAACACAAAAATTATCCAGACACGGTGGTGTACACCTGTAGTCCCAGCTACGTGGAAGGCTGAGGCAGGAGAATTGCTTGAAGCCAGGAGGTGGAGGTTGCAGTGAGCCAAGATTGAGCCTCTGCACTCCAACCTGGGTGACAGAGCAAGACTCTGTCTCAAAAATAAAAATAAAAATAAATCAAAGACAAAACATGAAGTAACATCGCTGAATTAGGGGAAGAAAAGTCTGCATGTTGAAAGGGGATATCAGGAAATTTGATAGAAAAAGCTCTATGTCCTACCGAAGTCACTGTACTTCAATCATAAAGACTTCTTCAGGTCCCAGGTAGAAAAATGGCCCTCAGACTTCTCCCCAGCAGCGTCTAAAGACAGAAGACAACACCAAAATGTCCTCCACGTGCAGAAGGAAAGAATGTGTGCACATATGTGCATATGTTTCTGATATAATGCTCATTCAAAGCTAATGGTGGCTGGGCTCAGTGGCTCATGCCTGTAATCTCAGCACTTTGGGAGCCAAGGTGGGCAAATCACCTGAGGTCAGGAGTTCGAGACCAGCCTGACCAACATGATGAAACACCATCTCTACTAAAAACACAAAAAAATTAGCCGGGCATAGTGGTGTACACCTGTAATCCCAGCTACTTGGGAGGCTGAGGCAGAATAATTACTTGAATCTGGGAGGCAGAGGTTGCAGTGAGCTGAGGTCGAGCCACTGTACTCCAGCCGGGGCAATAAAAATAAAAACAGAGCTAATGGTGGTTCTTTCTAGGTGGTGGGATTTGGGGAGGATTATATATTTTCTAAATTTTATCACTGCAGTTTTCTGCATTGTTCGAGCTCTTTAAAATGAACAAAACAGCTTGTTTTCACACATCCAAATGCCAAGCCGCCACGCACTTAGGATGGCCCATGGAAGCCGAAGCCGCACCTCCCACATGGCCCCTCTGGCCAGCCGGGCACCTCAGATGAGAGCTGCAGCCAAGCCAGCACCAGCAGCTTAGCTGCCAATAGTGGCACCCACCTCTCAGGAGTTGGCTCTCCTGCTGCTGCGCCCCAGCAGCCAGGTCTGAGGGCCCAGATGGCAACCACTGCAGCCGACTTGACTGTGGGCTCTGCTATGGGACACACACTGGGCCACGCCATCACCGAGGGCTTCCGTGGAGGAAGTAATGCTGAGCCTGTAAGGCCTGACATCACTTACCGGTAGCCTCAGGGAACCCAGTCGGCACAGCGGCCTTGCTCTGTGAGGCCAGTTTTTGGAGGATGCACAGAACCAGGGTGACAGAAAGCTCTGTGAGGGTTCCAGTGAGGTGCTGAAACAGTGCAGACTTGCAAACAGATTGGCCTGATCAAGAAGGTCACATTGGAGTAATGAAAAATCAGCTCTCATAGCCAAGTTAATTTAGCATAAAAATATGATTGATAGTGAAGGTATAAAGTGTAACCATCGGTTAAACCTCTCCTTGTCATTCATAGCTTCGTTGCTTCAGAATTGAAATGGAAAAGGGTGTTCTTACTGTGTAGAATTTCATTAAGGTCGTGTAGAATGTGGGGCTAGGCAAATGTTTGTGTAGCCTCCTTAAACTAGCTGTTATGATTTTATTCTTTGTGAGTTAATTAGAAGAAAGTGATTTTCTTCCAAAAATAAAAATGAAAATGAAATGAACTAAATGAAAAATGTAATATCATTGTCATCAAACCAACAGTGATTTTTCTTTAAAAAAAAAAAGATTTAAAGTAAATATGCAAAAATGTTAGCGGCTGGTTGGGTGAGGTGGCTCATGTCTGTAATCTCAGCACTTTGGGAGGCCGAAGAGGGTGGATCACCTGAGGTCAGGAGTTCAAGACCAGCCTCGCCCAAAACAGCAAAAGCCTGTCTCTACTAAAAATACAAAAAATTAGGCCAGGCGCGGTGGCTCAAGCCTGTAATCCCAGCACTTTGGGAGGCCGAGACGGGCGGATCACAAGGTCAAAAGATCGAGACCATCCTGGCTAACACGGTGAAACCCCATCTCTACTAAAAAATACAAAAAACTAGCCAGGCGAGGTAGCGGGCGCCTGTAGTCCCAGCTACTCGGGATCCCGGCTGAGGCAGGAGAATGGCATAAACCCGGGAGGCGGAGCTTGCAATGAGCTGAGATCCGGCCACTGCACTCCAGTCTGGGCGACAGAGCAAGACTTCGTCTCAAAAAAAAAAAAAAATTAGCCAGAAGTGGTGGCGGGTGCCTGTAATCCCAGCTTCTTGAGAAGTTGCCACAGGAGAATTGCTTAATCCCGGGACGCGGAGGTTGCAGTGAACAGAGATCGTGCCATTGCACAACAACCTGGGTGACAGAGCGAGACAACCATCTCAAAAAAAGAAAGAAAGTTAGCAGTGATTGGTTCTGAGTGATAGGAATGTGGATGATTGTTGTTTTCTTTTTTCTTTTTTCTTTTCTTTTTTTTTTTTTTTGAGATGGAGTCTCGCTCTGTCACCAGACTAGAGTGCAGGGGTGGGATCTCGGCTCACTGCAACCTCCACCTCCTGAGTTCAAGTGATTTTACTGCCTCAGCCTCCCAAGTAGCTAGGACTACAGGCATGTGCCACCAAGCCCTGCTAATTTTTGTATTTTCAGTAAAGACAGGGTTTCACTATATTGGCCAGGCTGGTCCCAAACTCCTGACCTCGCTATCCTCCTGCCTCACCCTCCCAAAGTGCTGGGATTTACAGGCGTGAGCCACCGTGCCTAGACAAAAAAAAATCTTTTAATCACAAGAAGGAAAACACTTGAAGTTGGGCTATAGAGGAAAGACTTCAGGGAAGACAGAAGATGAATCTGAATAAGGCCATGAAAAATGAATAGGATTCATAAAAGCACAAAGAATGAGAAAGGTCGCAAAAGCTCAACTAGACTAGTTTTGCTGAAGAAACTATGGTTTCGTGAATAATTAGAAGGAAGCCTTAACACAGAACGAGGTCAACTCAAGGAGGACCGTTAATGCCAGGATGAGAAGTCTGAGATTTATTTTATGGGCAATGAGAGCCACTTGAAAAGATTTAATGCAGGTCTTTCACATGATCAATGCAGTATTTTAGGAAGACCACATTGGCATAGTATGAGCCCAGATGTGGGCAGGCTGTCACTAAACCCCTCAGTCTCCCTCTAGGATGCCTTTTTTAAAAATAAAAAATAAAAAACTAAAAAATAATAACATAAACTTTGGGAACAGAGTTATCCTCCAACAACAGCTGCTGGATGAACATCTCCATGACGTTCACTGCTGCACATTCCTTGTTTAATTGGAAGAGACCACAGATGACCAAATCATAGGCTGACACATTCAAGCCCTGCCTTGTGATGAAACTAAACAAGACAGGGCTTACTCAGGGTAACCACAGGACAAGCGGGAGGAACCTTCCACTCTGCTCCCCAAGGGTAACCACTGGACAAGCAGGAGGAACCTTCCACTCTGCTCCCTGTTTCCTACATCCAGACAAAATGCCAGCATCTCTAGTCCACCTCATTTTGTTCTAGTCAAGTCCATTTTTTGTTGTTGTTGTTGTTGAGATGGAGTCTCACTCTGTCACCCAGACTGGAGTGCAGTGGCGTCAATCTCGGCTAACTGCAACCTCCGCCTCCTGAGTTCATGACATTCTCCTGCCTCAACCTCCCGAGTAGCTGGAACTACAGGTGCCTGCCACTACGCCTGGCTAATTTTTTGTATTTTTAGTAGAGACGGGATTTCACTGTGTTAGCCAGGATGGCCTCGATCTCCTGACCTCGTGAGGAGCGAGGGGTGTGGCCGCGGCTGGGGCGGGGCTAGGTGCCAGGCCGCGCCCACAGAACCTAGGGCCGTGTCCTCCGTCCACCTCACTGCGCCTGCGCCCAAGGGCGCGGGGCAGGCTGGGAAGTCCCGTTACGGTGGTGGTTGGCGGCTCTGTGGGTAACTTGTGGCCCTGCTCGCACGTTTGTCGCAGCTCCTGGATACCTCCATGGCCGCCTCGCCTGTTCTGGCCCTCTCATCTGCCCAGCCTTCCCGGACCCGGACCCTGCCCCGGACCCTCCTGCGCGCCCCTCCGGCTGCCTGTGTGCTACCCCAGCAACCGGCCCGGGGTCTCGCCGGCGCCGTCAGGTCCTTGAGAACGAGCTTCAGGTCACAGATCCAAGATGAGCTAGGGGCTGGAATTGAGTCGGGCTGCCTGCCACCATTCCACCTTGCATGTCACACCTGGCCGAATGCCCTGTGCTTCGCCTAAATTCGCCTGAATGTTCACTATTTCTTTTTATTTTCTTTCTTTTTTTTTTTTCTTAATGCAAGGTCTTAGTAGCCCAGGCTGGAGTAGAGTGGCGTGATCAGAGCTAGCTCACTGGAGCTTTGAACTCCTGGGGCTCACGTGATCCTCCTGCCTCAGACTCCCAAATAGCTGAGACTACAGGCGCAGGCCACCACACCCGGCTAATTATGACATTTTTTGTCGAGGGGGCGGTCTCACTATGTTGCACAGGCTGGTCTCCAACTCCTGGGCTCAAAAGATCTCTCACCTCGGCCTGTAAAAGTGCTGGGATTACCAGCGTGAGCCACCGCACTCGGCCTGTTCACTATTTCTTGTTTCTTTCTTTCTTTCTTTTTTTTTTTTTTAATTGGAGGCAGAGTCTCGCTCTGTTGCCCAGGCTGGAATGCAGTGGCGCAATCTCGCCACACTGCAACCTCTGCCTCCCGGGTTCAAGTGATTCTCCTCAGCTGGGATTACAGGTGCCTGCCACCACGCCTGTCTAATTTTTGTACTTTTAGTAGAAACAGAGTTTTGCCATAATGGCCAGACTGGGCTTGAACTCCTGACCTCAAGTGATTCACCCTCCTTGGCCTCCCTAAGTGCTGGGATTACAGGTGTGAGCCACTGCACCCGGCCTATTCACCATTTCTTAATCCCTGCCAGGGCGGTATTAGCTTTGCAGCTGAGAGTTCTAAGTGACTTGACAAAGGACACCAGCGCAACTTTAATAGCAAAGCCTGGACCGTTTCCACCACCACATATGTGACCTCTGTGTTCTTTCCCATACATTTTAAAATTTTAAACAGCCTTATTGAAGTGCTGGTGTAAAGCCTGTACATATTTAAAGCATACAGTTTGCCTTTTACATATGTGTGTATACATCCCTGAAACCACTACCACAAGAGAATGAACATATCCATCACCATCAAAAATTTACTTCTACCCATTTATAATCCTTCCTCCCGGTCACAGCCTGCCATATCGGTTCCTCAGATAACCGTAAATCTGCTTTTGGTCACTGTGGATTAGTTTGCATCCTATAGAATTGTATGCTGGCCGGGCGCGGTGGCTCAAGCCTGTAATCCCAGCACTTTGGGAGGCCGAGACGGGCGGATCACGAGGTCAGGAGATCGAGACCATCCTGGCTAACATGGTGAAACCCCGTCTCTACTAAAAAATACAAAAAACTAGCCGGGCGACATGGCGGGCGCCTGTAGTCCCAGCTGCTTGGGAGGCTGAGGCAGGAGAATGGCGTAAACCCAGGAGGCGGAGCTTGCAGTGAGCTGAGACCCGGCCACTGCACTCCAGCCTGGGCGGCAGAGCGAGACTCCGTCTCAAAAAAAAAAAAAAAAAAAAAAAAAAAAAGAATTGTATGTTAAGGAATCATATACTATCTGCTTTTTCTCAGGGTAGAGGCCAGTTACCGAGGCCAAGAGGTCACTTCGTGATGAGCATAGAGGCCAATACTATGGCATGAGGTTTTGAGAAAAGGAAAGCTTTATTGCCTGTTGACCAGCAAGGAGACAGGAGGCCAGATCAAGTCTATCTCGCCATGCCAGCCTTAAGGCAGAACATTTAGTAGGAAGGTTTAGGGGATGAGTTAGGAATTAACAGGTGAAAAGAACGGGGAGGTCTGGAAAGTCCTCGGGCATGCACAGTTGCCTCTTGTTGGGTTGCATGTGCAAATCCAGGACGCGAGAGTTAGTATGGAACATGCTGTGGAAGTTCAGCCTGTGATGTTAGCAGCCTCTTTCTGCACAGACTCCAGTTGACCATATTGGTTCCAACTGGTTTCAGCCAGTTTCATTCTCGTATAATTAAAGGGAGTTTCCGCAACACGTTTCTTTTCGTATCTGCCATCATGTAAGCACCAAGAATTCCTGGCCAGGTGCAATGGCTCAAGCCTGTAATCCCAGCACTTTGGGAGGCCGAGGCGGGTGGATCACCTGTGATCAGGAGTTCTCGAACAGCTGACCAACATGGTGAAATCCCATCTCTACTAACAATACAAAGATTAGCTGGGCATAGTGGCAAGCGCCTATAATCCCACCTGCTCCAGAGGCTGAGGCAGGAGAATTTCTTGAACCCGGGAGGAGGTTGCAGTGAACTGAGATCACACCGCTGCACTCCAGCCTAGGGGACAGAGCAAAATTCTGTCTCAAAAAAAAAAAAAAAGAAACCTGTTAGTCACCCATTTCTTTAACCCTTCGGGGCACGGTTTGACTTCTGAGTTCTGTGCTTGCAAAATAATTGGACATCCTGTTATCAAGAAAGTATGGCCAGATAAAACTGGTCTAGAAGTTACACAGTCAAGCTTAACTATTTTGAAATTCATCCATGTTGCTGAGTAGATCAGTAGTTCATTTTTTGTCATTGCTGAGTAGAATTCCATTGTATTGATATACTGCAATTTTTTAAATCCATTCCTCCGTTGTTCACTTTTCAGTTTCTGGCTGTAACAAACAAAGCTTCTATCAACATGGGTGTGCAAGTCTTTGTATGAATGCACGCTTTTATTTGGATTAATAGCTAGCAGTGAAATGGTTGTGTCAAACAGTAGGTGTATGTTCAACTTTTTAAGAAACTGCCAAACTGTTTTTCAGATGAGATCAGTTGTGTTTAGGGTAATATGGCCATAGACCCAAATTATTTTTCAAAATGGTTGTTCCAGATCGGGCGTGGTGGCCCATGCCTGTAATCTCAGCACCTTGGAAGGCCAAGGTGGGTAGATCACCTGAGGTCAGGAGTTGAAGACCAGCCTGGCCAACAGGGCAAAACCCTATCTCTACTAAAAGTACAAAAATTAACCGGGCATGATGGTGGGCACCTGTAATCCCAGCTACTCAGGAGACTGAGGCAGGAGAATGCTTGAACCAGGAGGAGGAGGTTGCGGTGAGCTGAGATTATGCCACTGCACTCCAGCCTGGGCGACAGAGTGAGACTCATCTCAAAAAAAAAAGAAAAACACAAAGTGGTGGTTCCATTTCACATTCCCACCAGAAGTGAATGAGAGTTCTAGATCCATATGCCCAACACTTGTTAGACATTCTAAAAGTATGTACTGGTATCTTGCTGTAGGTTTAATTTTTACTTATCTAATGACATTAAGCATCTTTGACTGGGTATGGTGACACACACTTGTAATCCCAGTACTTTGGGAGGCAGAGGCGAGAGGATTGCTCAAGCTCAGAAGTTCGAGACCAGCCTGGGCAACATGGCAAAGCCGCTTCTCTATTTTTTTTTATTTTATTTTTAATACAAAAAAAATGTATACCCAGCACTTTGGGATGCCAAAGTGGGCAGAGGGTTTGAGCCCAGGAGTTCCAGACCAACCTGGGCAACATGTCAAAACCCCATCTCTACAAAAAACATGCAAAAATTAGCTGGGCGTGGTGGTCTAAAACCATAGTCCCAGCTACTGGGGAGGCTGAAATGGGAGGATTACTTGAGCCCAGGAGGTGGAGGTTGCAGTAAGCCAAGATCGCACGACTGCACTCCAGTCTGGGCGACACAGTGAGACCGTGTCTCAAAAAATACATATATATAAAACTTTTAAAAGACATTAAGCATCCTTTCATGAGCTTATTTGCCATTCATATATATTTTTTGGTGAAGTGTGAATTCACATATTTTGCCCATTTTTAAAATGAGGTTCTTTATTACTATTCATAAAAATCTGGGTATGTCTTTTCAGAGATGTGTTTCATTATTATTATTATTTTTTCGCAACAGGGTTTCGCTCTGTCACCCAGGCTGGAGTGCGGTGGTGCAATCACAGCCCACTGCAGTCTCAACCTCCCAGGCTCAATCGATCCTCCCACCTCAACGTCCTGAGTAACTGAGAATACAGGTGCAAGCCACCACACCCGGCTAATTTTTGTACTTTTTGTAGAGACAGGGTTGCACCACATTACCCAAGCTGGTCTCAAACTCCTGGGTTCAAGCAATCTGCCTGCCTCAGCCTCCCAAAATGCTGGGATTACAGGTGTGAACCACTGCACCTGGCCCTCATAAATATGGCCTTCATAAATAATATCCTTTTTTTCTCTTAAAAGCATATTTCAAAAGCGTTCTTAATTTCGATAAAGTTTAATTTGTCAATTTTTTTTGAGACGGTGTCTCGCTCTTTCTCCCAGGCTGGAGTGCAGTGGTGTGATCTGGGCTTACTGCAGCCTTCACCACCCGGGTTCAAGTGATTCTCCTGCCTCAGCCTCTCAAATAGCAGGGATTACAGGCACGCACTGCCGCGCCTCGCTAATTTTTGTATTTTTTGTAGAGACAGGGTTTCACCATGTTGGCCAGGCTAGTCTCGAACTCTTGACCTCAGGTGATGCACCCACCACGGCTTCCCAAAGTAATTTGTCAATATTTTAATTTGTAGCTTGTGCCTTTAGTGTCCTATCTAACAAATATTTGCCTAACCCAAAGATTTTCTCCTGTATTATATTTTTCTCTTGAACTTTTATAGTTCTAAATTTTAGAATTACATCCATGATCTACTATGTTAATTTTTATACATAGTGTGAGATATGAGTCAAAGTTAACTTTTTGCATATAGATATCCAATTATTTCAGTCATTTGTTGAAAAGATTTTTTTTTCTGAATTACCTTTGCCACTTTGTTGAAAATTAATTGATCACATAAATGTGAGTTTATTATGGAATCTCCATTCTGCTCATTAACCTATTTATGTGTCTTGACACTGATAGCACATGGTCTTGATTAGCATAGCTTTATAGTAAGTCTTGAAATCAGATAGGTTTTGTTTGTCTGTTTGTTTGTTTGTTTGTTTTTGAGATGGAGTTTCGCTCTTGTTGCCCAGGCTGGAGTGCAATGGCGCAATCTTGGCTCACTGCTACCTCCACCTCCCAGGTTCAAGCGATTCTCCTGCCTCAGTCTCCCAAGTAGCTGGGATTACAGGAACCCACCACCACGCCCAGCTAATTTTTTGTATTTTTAGTAGAGACGGGGTTTCACCATGTTGGCCAGGCTAGTCTTGAACTCCTGACTTCAGGTGATCTGCCCGCCTCGGCCTCCTAAAGTGCTGGGATTACAGGTGTGAGCCACTGCACCCAGCCGAGATCAGATAGTTTTAATCTTCCAACTATTTTTTTCTCAAAGTTGTTTTGGCTGCTCCATGTCCTTTGCATTTCTAAATGAATCTTAGAATCAGCTTATCTAGTTCAACAAAAAAAGCCTACTGGGATTTGACTGAAATTCCAGTGAATCTGAAGATCAATATAGGAAAATTAACACCTTAAAAATATGGTCTTTCAAACTCTGTGGATGTGGTATATATTTCCATTTACTTAGATATTCTGTAATTTCTCTCAGAAATGTTTTGTACTTTTCATGAGCAGGCTTTGCACATCTTTGGTCAGATTCATTCCTAAGTGTATCATACTTTTGTGCTCTTTTAAACTGTTTTGTGTGTGTGTGTTTTAGAAACAGAGTCTCACTCTGTCACCTGGCTGAAGTACAGTGGCATGATCATCGCTCACTGACACCTCAAACTCCTGGCCACAAGCAGTCCTCCTGCCTCAGCCTCCCAGAGTGATGGGATTACAGGCATGAGCCACTGTGTCCAGACTATTTTTAATTTTTTAATGTAAAACTTATTTAAATTTTTTAATTTAATTAAAATATATTTTAAATTTTTAGTTTTTTGTCAATATATAGAAACATAATTGATTTTTGTCTGTTGATCTTGTATCCTGAAAATTTGCTAAACTCACTTATTAGAGTAGCTTTTTATGCATTCTGTAGGATTTTCCATATAGACAATCATGTCAACTGTGAATAAAGACCATTCTCTTCTTCCTTTCCAGTCTGGATGCCTTTTATTTCTTTTTCTTGCCTATTGCACTGGTTTGAACCTGCAATACAATTCAATGGAGGGATGGGTGGTCTTTTCACTAAATGAGTGTGGGTCAATTAGATACTCATATAAAAAAGTGAATCTTATAAACCAGATAGTATCTGAGACAGGTCTCCATCAATTTAGAAGTTTATTTTTCCAAGGACCTGAGAAAGGTCTGTGCATTTCTCCAAAGATGACTTTAAAGGCTTCAGTATTCAAAGGGAAAAAGCAGGCTGGAGGGAAAAGAGGGAGGGAATGGTTACATTACTAAATCCACATGTTGCAAAAGAAAAAGAGCACATAGTGAAGTGAATTATGGTATTAGTCTCCTGCTCAGTAAATCAGCACTTTTACATAAGATAAGGTGAACATAGCGTAACTACCTGTGGAGATCTTCAACCTTTTATCCACAGCTCTCTGCTTAGGAACGAAAGGAAAGTTAGGTTCTTGACTGATTCAGTTTTCAGCTTAATTTTTTCTCCTTTTTGCATAGTGAATTTTTTTTTCTGTGTACTCTCACAGAATGGAATGGCATAGTGAATTGGGGTCCCAAGTTTCTATTTTTCTTTCACAACCTTTACCCCTACCTAACACCAAACACAAAATTTAATTTGAGAAGCATCATCGACCTCAATGTGAAAGGCAAACCAAGAACACTATTAAAGAAAATATAACAGATCATGTTAATGTGTAAGCATAGGCAAAGGTTCCTTAAACAGGATGCAGATGCGAGTAACCATGAAAGATTAATAATTTATAGAATAACTTTCAATTGTACATTAATTAGTAAAATGTGTGTACCTCAAAAAACACCATAAAGAAGGTGAAAAGGTAAGTGACAGGCCAGGAGAACATATTGCAAAACATGTATCAAAGAGTCCTAGAAATTGATAAGAAAAAGACTGACAACCAATTTTTCTTTTTTTCTTTTCTTTTTTTTTTTTGAGACAGAGTCTCACTCTGTCACCCAGGCTGGAGTGTAGTAGCACCATCTCAGCTCACTGCGACCTCTGTCTCCTGGGTTCAAGCGATTCTCCTGCCTCAGCCTCCCAAGTAGCTGGGACTACAGGCTCGTGCCGCCACATCCGGCTAATTTTTTTGTATTTTTAGTAGAGACGGGGTTTCACCGTGTTAGCCAGGATGGTCTCAATCTCCTGACCTCGTGACCCGCCCGCCTCAGCCTCCCAAAGTGCTGGGATTACAGGTGTTAGCCAGGCCCAATTTTTTTTAGAGGAGTGGAGGCGCAGAGGCTTGCCCTGACCTTCACCAAAGAGGATAGTCACAGGCCAATAAGCAGAAGAAAAGGTGTTTAGCATCATTAGTCCATTTGCAAATTAAAACCAGGACAGAGATACTGTTGTAGGGCACGTGGACCCCAAAATTGGGGCTTAACCCAGGAAGGTTCTTGGCTTTGCCCAGAAGAGAATTCAAGGGCGTGCCGATGGTGTTAGCAACTTTTCTTGAAGCAGCCGTGAATAACAGCAGCAGAGGGGCCGCTCCTTGCAGAGCAGGGCCACCCCAGGCAGTGTGCCCAGAGGAGCAGCTCAGAGGCAGTGCTGCAGTCATGCTTATACACACTTTTAATTATATGCAAATTAAGGGACAGATTATGCAGAGATTTTTAGAAAAAGCATGGTAACTTGTGGGCCATCAGGTCATTGCCATGGAAAGGGATGGCAATGACCTGATGACTTCTGAGTGGTGCCATGGCAATGGTAAAGTGACAGAGCACACCACTGGGGGTGTCTTATGGAAAGCTGCTTCTGCTCAGTCCCTGTTTTAGTTAGTCCTCAATTTGGTCCAGTGTCCAAGCTCCACCTGCGGGTCCAGTGTCCACCTCCACCCTGTCACATCACCACTACAAACCAACATGCTCAACTCCACTATGATGGAGAATACACGGCGTCTGCTAAAGCTGAATATACTCACTCTATGATCTAGCAACTCCATTCTCAGTATGGATCCAACATGAGTGCTGTGTTCACCAAAACACATGTATGATAAAGTTTTATTCATAATAGCCAAAAGCTGGAAACAACTCAAACATCCATCAACAATAGAATGAGTAAATAGATTGTATCCACACAATGGAACACAATCGTGTGCCACTTAAAGACGGGTATACGTTCTGAGGAAGGTGTCATTACGTGATTTCATCATTGTGCAAACCTCATAGTGCACCTACACAAACCTAAATGACCTGGCCTCTACCTGCCTATACTATATGGTATCATCTATTACTCCTAGGCCCCTAAATTAATTGTACAGCATGTTACTGTACTGAACACTGTGGCCAACTGTTACACCATAGTAAGTATTGGCCAGGTGCAGTGGCTCATGCCTCTAATCCCACTTTGGGAGGATGAGGCAGGTGGATTGCTTGAGGTCAGGAGTTGAAGACCAGCCTGACCAACATGGTGAAACCCTGTCTCTACTAAAAATACAAAAATAGCTGGGCATGGTGGCGGGCGCCTGTAATCCCAGCTACTCAGGAGGCTGAGGCAGGAAAATCTCCTGAAGCCAGGAGGCAGAGATTGCAGTGAGCCGAGATCTGTGCCACTGCACTCCAGCCTGGGCAACAGAGAGACACTCCATCTAAAACACACACACACACACACAAAATTAAGTATTTGTGTATCTAAACATAGAAAAGATATAGTAAAAATATAATACAAAATATTTTTCAAAAGGTACATCTGTGCAGGACACTTACCGTGATGGAGCTTGCAGGACTGAAAGTTCCTACAGATGAGTGAGTGAATGAGTGATGAGTGAACATGAAGGCCTAAGATATTACTGTACACTACTCTCAACTTTATAAGCACTGTACACTTAGGCCACACTAAATTTATTTTTTTAATGTTTTTATTTGTTCCATAATAAATTAATTTTAGCTTACTAAAATAAAAAGCTTACTTTATAAACTTTCTTAATGTTTGACTTTTGTGCTCTTGTAGTAACACAGCTTAACACATTGTACAGCTGCAAAAAAAAGTTTTCTTTATATCTTTATTCCATGAATTTTTTCTGTTTTTAATTTTTTTTTTTTTTTTTTTTTTTTTACTTTTTAAACTTTTTTGTTAAAAACTAAAACAATAACACACACATAAGCCCAGGTCTACACAGGGTCAGGATCATCAATATCGTTGTCTTCCACCTCAACATCTCAGCCCACTAGAAGGTCGTCAGGGACAATAACACGCATGGAGCTGTCACCTCCTGTGGTCATAATAATGCCTTCTGGATACTTCTTAAAGGACTTGCCTCAGGCTGCTTTCCAGTTAACCTTTTTGTATAAGTAGAAGGAGTACATTCAAAAACAACAATTGAAAGTGTGGGCCAGGCACAGTGGCTCACGCCTGTAATCCCAGCACTTTGGGAGGCCGAGGTTGGGCAGCTCACCTGAGGTCAGGAGTTCAAGACTAGCCTGGCCTACATGGTGAAACCCTGTTTCTACTGAAAATACAAAACTTTAGCTGGGCGTGGTGGCAGGCACCTGTAATCCCAGCTACTTCGGAGGCTGAGGCAGGAGAACCGCTTGAACCGGGGAGGCAGAGGTTGCAGTGAGCCAAGAGTGTGCCACTGCACTCCAGCCTGGGCGACAAGAGCAAAATTCCATCTAAAAAAAAAAGGATGATATAGTACATACACATACAAAATGCTTATGAAAGAAATCCAAGACTTGAATAAATGAAAAGACATGCCATGTTCATGGACTATAAGACTCAACACAGTAGAGATGACAATCAGTCTGAAAATGATATATAGGTTTAATGCAATTCCAATTGCATTGTTACTGAAGATACCGTTTGCTAGAGGGCATGAAGCTTTTAAGTCGGCGCAGCTCATGCACCTGCTCAATGGAGATCTTGTCTTCTTGTACCTGAGCCCTCTGCTGAGTTAACTGCTACAAAGCTTCCTGCTGTTGGAATGCCTGATTCTGCCTTGCTGGTGTGTGTGATTCCTGCCGTGAGTCCTTCTGAACAGGCCAGTTGAATCAATGTTTTTTGTCTGTTTTTGTTTTTGAGATGGAGTCTCGCTGCGTCACCCAGGCTGGAGTGCAGTGGCAAGATCTTGGCTAACTGCAACTTCCACCTCCTGAGTTCAAGCTATTCTCCTGCCTCACCCTCCCAAGTAGCTGGGACTACAAGTGCATGCCATCACACCTGGCTAATTTTTGTATTTTTTTTTTTTTTTTAGTAGAGATGAGGTTTCCCCATGTTGGCCAGGCTGGTTTCAAACTCCCGACCTCAAGTGATCCGCCCACCTCGGCCTCCCACAGTTCTGGAATTACAGGCGTGAGCCACCGCACCCAGCCCGTGAATCAATGTTTAGTTGAATATAAGAAGACCCCGGTGGGCACTGCAGAGTGGTGGCGACAGTAAACTAGACTTTCAGTCCCTACATTTCATTTGGCCAATGAACTATGAGATGACAGGGATAAGGAAGGAAATGTAGACAAGGCTTTGAATGCCTGGGTAACAGGGTCCATCTATGCAGCTCCTGGCATGGAAAGCTCTGCAGCCCATGATGGGGAGCAGATGTGGGCTGAAATGAAACCAAATTCATATTAAGAGGAGAAACCGCTCAGTGTTCATGAAGAGGATCCAGGTAGAAACCTACCTGTGGCCGGGCTGTGGGGACGGATTCATGTCTGGCTGGGATGGGTGTTGGGGATGGAAGTCGAAGACAACGGAATGATCCTGCAGACCCCGTTCTTGGGATGGGACTACCACTTGACAAAGCAGGGGAACTGCCAGATTCACTCCAACTCCTCCAAACTCCAATTTATGAGGGAGAAACGTTTGGGAACCCCCAAGAACGTATAGAGCTAAAGCAGAATGGCAATAGTTCAGTAGGATTTGGTGATATCCCATTAAAACGTTAAAGAAAGCTCTCTGAGTGTGGAAGGGGTAACCTAAACAGCATCCCTGAGTCTGAAAAGCTATGGGCTGAGGGTGCACCAGTTAACTGAATCCTGCATTGGAGTCGGACCAGTGTCCTCTGCCGCCATCTAGTGGAAATTCATAGGAATGCAGACATTTTCTAAAGTGACGAGATTTTTTAAGCAGTCATAAATAATTGTTTATTTTAAAGGTCTAAACCATACTTTAAGACTGGATAAACCCTTCATTTACATATGGCAGACAGGGGGAAAATACACTTTTTCTTTTTTTTTTTTTTTTTTTGAGACGGAGTCTCGCTCTGTCGCCCGGGCTGGAGTGCAGTGGCCGGATCTCAGCTCACTGCAAGCTCCGCCTCCCGGGCTTACGCCATTCTCCTGCCTCAGCCTCCCGAGTAGCTGGGACTACAGGCGCCCGCCACCTCGCCCGGCTAGTTTTTTGTGTTTTTTAGTAGAGACGGGGTTTCACAGTGTTAGCCAGGATGGTCTCGATCTCCTGACCTCGTGATCCGCCCGTCTCGGCCTCCCAAAGTGCTGGGATTACAGGCTTGAGCCACCGCGCCCGGCCTGGAAAATACACTTTTTATAAAATGCTTAAACAACTTTCACTGTAGTAAGTTGGTTTGGTTAAAAACTATCATGGGATATCGTTTGATGTAAAATATCTAGGCCAGAAAATACAAATATATATATGCCGGGCACAGTGGCTCACACCTGTAATCCCAGCACTTTGGGAGGCCGAGGCAGGTGGATCACTTGAGACCAGGAGTTTGAGACCAGCCTGGACAATATAAAGAAACCCTGTCCCTAATAAATAAATAAATAAATAAATAAATAAATAGCTGGGTGTGGTGGCACATGCCTGTTATCCCACCTACTCAGGAGACTGAGACATGCGAACCACTTGAAGTGAGGAGAAGGAGGTTGCAGTGAGCTGAGATCGCACCACTGCACTGCAGCCTGGGCGACAGAGCAAGACTCCGTCAGAAAGGGAAGGGAAGGGAAGTAGAGGGGAGGGGAGGGGAGGGGAAGAGAGAGAGGAAGGAAGGAAGGAAGGAAGGAAGGAAGGAAGGAGGAAGGAAGGAAGGAAGGAAAATGTTTAGAATTCACGGAATAAAAGGAGTATCGATGCATAATAAAGACTAATTCAGTTGCCTAAAACTGTTTCAGTTGCCTAGCATATGGGATGACATCCTATTGGGGAATAGAAATAGAAATAAAATTCAAATCCTGGTGATCACTGAATGTACTAACTTGTTTTGTTGTTGTTGTTGTTGTTGTTTTTCTGAGACAGTCTCACTGTGGAACCCAGGCTGAAGTGCAGTGGTGTGATCATAGCTCACTGCAGCCTCAAACTCCTGGGCTCAAGCAGTTCTCCTGCCTCAGCCTCTCCAGTATCTGGGACTACAGGCGCACACCACCACACCTGGCTAATTTTTTTGTAGAGACAGGGTCTCATCATGTTGCCCAGGCTGGTTTTGAACTCTTGGGCTCAGGCAATCCCCCTGCCTCAGCCTCCCAAAGTGCTGGGATTACAGGTGTGAGCTACCGCACCCAGCCTGAACTTGTCCTTTTTTGTTAAAGGTGTTAACCAAAGTCTTGGAGGTACACCATTGGCAAAAGTTTAACAAAATGCTTCTGCATGAGAATCTAACCTTAGGGTTATTTCCCTGAAAGCATGTGTCAACTACATTGCTAGGCAACTATTGCTTAGAGTCAAAATGATCATTGGTACCTGGTACCTGGAATCACCGGGTAGTTATATGTGGTGTTTATACCAGTTTTTGCTTTCTAAGTGTGGAATTCTTGTAATTGGGCATGTCCCTTGCAGAGACCCTGGAAGCTATGTTTATGGAATGGTTGTGGGATTGTCTCCTTTGGGCCACAGGGCTTTTAAATCAGGAACACTGAAAGCAGTGGCTTTGGGAGGTTGAGGTAGACTTGTTTGAGCCCAGGAGTTCGAGGCCAACATGGGGACATAGCGAGACTCCATCTCTACAAAAAAAAAAAAAATTAATTAGCCAGGCATGGAGGCATGCACTTGTGGTCCCAGCTACTTTGGAGGCTGAGGCAGGAGAAGCGCTTGAGCCCAGGAGTTAGAAGCTGCGATGAGCCACTATTGTGTCACTGCACTCTGGCCTGGGTGACAGAGTGAGACCCTGTCTCAAAATCATCAATGAATCCATCATTTAGGGCAGCTCTCCTAAAGGCCCAATGTAGATCTCGCCTGTCTCCTTGTATCTACTGAGTGAACTGCACCAAGGACACTAGATTTGCGGAATAACTATCTGAAGGAAGCTGCCCTCATGACAGCTGGGGCCCCAGCGCTTCATGCTTCTAAATACTCTGAATGTGACTCCTGGTCATCTCGTGAGTTTGATTAAGCCTAAGAAGACCACTAGTGGGGATTGCATCAGTTATATCAGCCAAAATGATTTTTCTTTTCTTTTCTTTTGAGAAGGAGTCGCACTCTGTCTCCCAGGCTGGAGTGCAGTGGCCCGATCTCTGCTCACTGCAGCCTCCACCTCCCAGGTTGAAGTTATTCTCATGCCTCAGCCTCCCAAGTAGCTGGGATTACAGGTGCCTGCCACCACACCCAGCTAATTTTTATATTTTTAGTAGAGACAGGGTTTTGCAATGTTGGCCAGGCTGGTCCCAAACTCCTGACCTCAAGTGATCTGCTGGCCTCAGCCTCCCAATGTATTGGGATTACAGGTGTGAGCCACTGCGCCGGGCCCTCTTTTGTCTTCTTTAATTTGGAATGCTTCTTTAACCTTTTTTTGTTTTTCCTTTCATGACATGGACATTTTGAAGAGAACAAGCCTATTGTTTTAGTAGAATGTCTTCATTTCGCTTTGTCTGATGTTTCCTCATGGTCAGATTCTGGGTTGGGGCTTCCCTCACTTTAGGGAAGTCCACTCTGATACCCTCCCCCAGCCTGGCTCTCAAGTTCACAGCCAAGGGATCAAGCCCATTGGAGCCTGCCCACTGCCACCTTCTGGAGGACAGGTTGGCAAATTTTTTCTCTAAAGGACCAGAGAGTGAATATTTTAGGATTTGCAGGCCACATGGTCTGTGTCACAATTTGACTTTGCCATTGTAGCCTGAAAGCAGCTAAAGATAATATATAAATGAATTAGCATGGCTATATTCCAATAAAGTTTTATTTACAAAAATCAAGTGAAGGGCCAGATTTGGCCCCTGACTCTAATCCATGTCCCAGTCCCCAAAACCTCCAGAATTCCATGCCCAAACAGCCTCCAATCTGTTTCCAGGGTAGGCCTCTCTTTCCTGCATGCTGTATCCTGAGGGGCATTATATTGCCATGTGGGTGTATGTTTTCCCTAGACTAAGAGGTGACTGGGTTTTGTTTTGCTTTGTTTGAGATTGAGTCTGGTGCTGTCGCTCAGGCTGGAGTGCGGTGGCACGATTTCAGCTCACTGCAACCGCTGACTCCCAGGTTCAAGTGATTCTCACGGCTTTGTCAGCCACTGCGCTCGGCCAAGGTAGCTGTTTTGAGGGCAGGTGTGGATACACAAGCTGAGGTGTCTGCAAGAGTGCAGGTGAAGACCTGGCACATTGCCAGGCTCAAAGTATCCTCCCACCTCAGCCTCCCAAGTAGCAAAGACCAAAGGCATGTATCACCACGCCCGGCTAATTTTTTAAAAAATTTTTAGAGGCCAGTTGCGGTGCCTCGCGCCTGTAATCCCAGCTCTTTGGAAGGCCGAGACTGGTGAATCACTTGAAATCAGGAGTTCAAGACCAACCTGGCCAACATGGTAAAACCGCATCTCTAATAAAAAATACAAAAAAAAAAAAAAATAGCCTAGCGTGGTGGTGTGCATCTGTAGTCCTAGATACTCAGGAGGCTGAGGCAGAAAAATCACTTGAACCCAGGAGGTGGAGGTTGTAGTGAGCCGAGATCACACCATTGCACTCCAGCCTGGGCAACAGAGCGAGATTCCATCTCAAAAGAAAAAAAAAAAGACCATGCAGTATTTTACTTTCTGTTTCTGAGTTATTTCTGCTAGAACAATGGCCTCCAGGCCAGGCATGGTGGCTCATGCCTGAAATCCTGCACTTTGGGAGGCCGAGGCAGGTGGATCACCTGAAGTCAGGAGTTTAAGACGAGCCTGGCCAACATGGTGAAACCCTATCTCTACTAAAAATGCAAAAATTAGCTGGGCGTGGTGGCGGGCGCCTGTAATCCCAGCTACTTGGGAGACTGAGGCAGGAGAATCGTGTGAATCTGGGAGACGGAGGCTGCAATGAGCCAAGGTCATACCACCGCACTTCAGCCTGGGTGACAGAGTGAGACTCCATCTCAAAAAAAAAAAAAAAAAAACCTAAAAAAACAAAAAATAACAATGGCCTCCAGCTCCATCCCACGTGGCTGCAAAATACATTATTTCATCCTTTTCTAGGGCTGAGTAGTATTCCATGGTGTACGTGTACCCCATTTTCTTTATCCAATCCTCAATTAATGGACACTTAGATTGATCCATGACTTTGCTACTGTGAACAGTGCTGTAAGGAGCATATGGGTGCAGGCATCATTTTGATATGATTTATTTCCCTTTGGGTATTTACCCACAGTGGTTTTGCTGGATGGAATGGTAGTTCTGTTTTTAGTTCTTTGAGAAATCTCTATACTGTTTTCCATAAAGATTGTACTAATTTACATTCCCATCAACAGCGTACAAGCATTCCCTTTTCTCCGCATCTTTGCCAACATCTGTTGTTTTTCGTGGAATGTCTTTTCTTTATAGCTTATCTAATTGCCTTTAACCTCTTGATATGTGAAAAACAAATTCATCCCTTGTGGCAGCATTAAGACCTTTGGAGGTTTCTTGTTCTCCCTGTCTCATTCATTGAACACACCCACCACCACCACCACCCTACCACCATGACTACCCCATCTCTCCCATCTGATCAGCACAGGGCCTGAAGGCACATTCCCTGTACTCAGAACACTACGAAGCAACAGGATGTTGTAGGAGTTACCATCCTACCAACACTACTGCATGCTCATGTCCAAGATGCTTTGGAATTCCAGTCAACAAAATAACACCAATATGGTACCCAGGTCGCATAAGCACTCAAGTGTATCCAGAAAGATGACCAGTTCTTTAAAATGTGATCCCATGAAATATCTCTACCTTTTCACAATCTCAAAAGGTAAGTGATAGGTATTGCTCTAAATATCACTTTCAATAATATAATACTTGTGGCAAGGTATCCTATAATTTTAAGAGCTACTGCTATGTAATTTACATAATCACTATAATATAGTAACAGTTACATAATGCACTGTTATTTTCATTATTTTGCTCAGTGGTTTTAGTTTTATCCTAAAATTGCTTTCATAAACTCAAAAAGTTGTTTCTTTTAATACTTTTTCTCTAGAGAAAAAGCAATTTTATGAGTGTTTTGCAATAACATATTGATTAGTTACTCTATCTTTTATTTGGCAATAGTTATACCCATTCCTTAGCATAATTACTTATTTATCTCTTCGATGACCCAGATCACCATCAGAACACATAATTACTCAAGATAAGAGGTTGGGCAAAGCAGGAATTTTGCACACTAAGAGGTAGAGCCATATCAGCTATTGAGTACGTTAATTTCTTTTGTAACTGGGTGCTGTAATAAAAGAGCTGAGGCTTGGACTTTAAAACTTGTGGTACAAATCTTGACCCAGCTGTCAACCACCTAAAGTCAAGACTATCACCTTCCCCGGCCCTTAGTGCCATTATCAAGAGAGGAACTTATAAGAAAGCGTTAATACCGGTGACATTAATGTGCTAGTTGTTATCTCATGACGTGCAAAGTCTTCTCATTGGATCATGATTCCCCGTGCTGTCATGGCATTGCTTTCCTTTGACAGATTGTGATGGTTAATTTCTCATGACAACTTGGCTAGGCTCAGGGATGCCCAGATCACTGGTACAACATTATTTCTGGGTATGTCTGTGCAGATGCTTCTGGAATAGCTTAGCATTTGAAACAGGTAACTGAATAAAGATTACTCTCAACCATGTAGGCAGGCATCATCCAATCTATTGAGACCTTGAATAGAACAAAAAGACAAGAGGCCAGGTATAGTGGTTCACGCCTGTAATCCCAGCATTTTGGGAGGCCAAGGCAGGAGGACTGCTTGAGGCCAGGTGTTCAAGACCAGCCTGGGCAAGAGTGAGATCTTGTCTCTACAAAAAATTTAAAAATTAGTGTGGTGTGGTGGTGACATGGGATTTGTTCCCTTGACATTGATCCCCTTCGTGGGCAGGAACTGGAATGGCTCATTTTGCTCAGCCTGCCGCTGGCCACTCCTTGCAAGAGGGAGTGTGCGAGCAAGCGAGTGTCGGAACCCGAGGGAACGAATGCTAGAACCAGGTTCTGGCGGGAGCAGGCTCTGTATGGTCCTCACAGCAGCATCCAAGCCCCCGTCCTCTTCGCACCCACGTTCTTGTCTGGCACCCAGGAAGAATCAGGTTGCATGGTCGGACTGAAGGGTAGCATATGTGGAGGATTTTACTGTGTGATGGAAGTGGCTGTCAGCGGGATGGGAATTGGAAAGGGGATGGTGTGGGAAGAAGGTGTTCTTCCCCTGAAGCCACACCATCTGAAGTTAGTCGTGTCCATCAGTCATCTCTGATGCTCAGTCGCTTGTGTTGTTCTGCCAGCTGAAATCCTTTTATGGGCACAGGATAGAGGTGTGGCAGGCCAAAAAGGCAACATTTGGGCAGAAAAACAGGGTCAGCTGTTTTCACTTAGGGGCGTAGTTCCAGGCTTAAGAGTGGGGGGAAGGGGGGTTAGCCAGGAGCCCAGCTGTTCTGTATCAGTGGTACATACCTCTGGCCCAGCTACTCAGGGGGCTAAGGTGGGAGGATCACTTGAACCCAGAAGGTTGAGACTGCCACGAGCTGTGATTGTACCGCTGCACTCCAGCCTGGGCAACAGAGCAAGACCTGTCTCAAAAAAAAAAAAAAAAAAAAAAAGAAGAGGGAATTCTCTTTCTGTTTCTCTCCTTGAGCCAGTACGTTCATGTTTTCCTGCCCTCCGACATTGGAGCTCCTGGTTCTCAGGCATGCACCCTACCCCCATGCCTACACTTTCCCATTCTTTGGCCTTTGACTTCAGACTGAATTACACCACTTGCTTTCCTGGATCTCCAGCTCCCAGACAGCAGATGATGGGACCTCTCAGCCTCCATAATCACATGAGCCAGTTCCTATAGTAAAGCTCTTCTTATCTCTCTCTCTCTCCTTCTATGAATAGAAGGAGAGAGAGAGAGACAGACAGACAGCGATTCTCATGCCTCAGCCATCTGAGAAGCTGAGTTTACAGGTGCCTGCCACCACGCCCGGTTAATTGTTGTATTTTTAGTTGAGATGAGGTTTCACCATGTTGGCCAGGCTGGTCTCAAATTCCTGGCCTAAATAGGAGATAGATAGATGATTGATTGATTGATTGATAGATATATCCTATTGGCTCTATTTCTCTGGAGAACCCTAATACACAGATTATGTTATCTGGACTTTTCTGCACAGGCAGCAGTGTGCTGGAGCTGTCCTCTCTCTTTGTTGGAATTGTACCTTGAGAGTAAGTGCCTCCTTAAATCTTGTGCCCTAGGTGCCTACTTTGCCTCACCCTAGTGCCAGCCCTAGTACTTTGGAGAAAGATCCACAAAAAGCCAGTAGATGCAGGAATAAGCCACTGTAATCATGTCTTGGTCTAAAGAGCTCTGGTTCCTGAAGTTCCTTCATAGAGGAGTTGGCCCTCTCCATTCCTCTGCATTGGGCTGACAGTGGACCTAGAAGTCACTGGATTTTAACTTCATGTCCCAACATTATCATCCATCTCGAGAACTTTTTCATCTTCCCAAACTGAAACTCTGTATCCATTAAGCAATAGTGCTCTAATCCCCCCTGCCCTCAGTCCCTGGCAACCACCATTCTACTTTTCTGTGTGTGTGAGACGGAGTTTTGCACCTGTTGCCCAGGTTGGGCTGGAGTGCAATGGTGCGATCTCAGCTCACTGCAACCTCCGCCTCCTGGGTTCAAGCAATTCTCCTGCCTCAGCCTCCCAAGTAGCTGGGATTACAGGCATGTGCCACCACATCTGGCTAAGTTTTGTATTTTTAGTAGAGATGGGATTTCACCATGTTGGTCAGGCTGGTCTTGAACTCCTGACCTCAGGTGATCCACCCACCTCAGCCTCCCAAAGTGCTGGGATTACAGGCATGAACCACCGTGACTGGCCCCACCATTCTACTTACTGTCTCTGTGAGTTTGACTACTCTAGGTACTGCATATCAGCGAAATCATACAGTATTTCTGATTTTGTTAGAACATCCTCTTTTCAAAGTGAATAAACTCCTGGTTAAAGATGGTGGTTTAACCCTATAGTTTATCACCACTCCCTCCCAATACCCCACTAAAATAATAGCAAAGGAGGTAACAAGTTGGAAATCTACAAGGCATGGGAAGCCACCAAGAGATAAGAAATTTCAACAAGAATTACTAAAGATGTTAAGTAGCCAGGTGCAGTGGTTCATGCCTGTAACCCCAGTACTTTGGAAGGCTGAGACAGCAGGATTATTTGAGGTCAGGAGCTCAGGACCAACACAGAAAGACCCCGTCTCTACCAAAAAAAAAAAAAAAAGATTAGCCAGGGTCATCATGTTGGTGTGTGCCTGTAGCCCCGGCTACTCTGGAGGCTGAGGCAGGAGGATCACTTGAGATCAGAACTTGAGGCTATAGTGAGCTACGATTGCACCACTGCACTCCAGCTCAGGTGACAGAGAATAAGACCCTGTCGTTAAATTTAAAAAAAAAGAAAAGAAAAAAAGACGTAAAGTAGAGGGTGGACCCAAAGGACAAATACTGTAGGACCAATACCACTTATATGAGGTTCCCAGAGGGGTCAGATTCATAACCACAGTAGGCAAAATGGTGGTTGCCAGGGGCTGGGAGAAAGAGAAATAAAGAGTTCTTGTTTAAATGGGTATATAATTTTATTTGTGTTTGTGGCTTTGTTTTTTGTTTTTGCTTTGTTTTTGTTTTGTTTTCAGACAGAGTCTTTCTCTGTCACCCAGGCTGGAGTGTGGTGGCATCATCTTGGCTCACTGCAACCTCTGCCTCCCAGATTCAAGTGATTCTTGTGCCTCAGCTGCCCGAGTAGCTGGGATTACAGGTGTGCACCACCGTGCCAGGCTAATTTTTGTATTTTTAGTAGAGACAGGGTTTCACCACGTTGCCCAGGCTGATCTCGAACTCCTGAGCTCAAGTGATTCACCTGCCTCAGCCTCCCAAAGTGCTGGCCATGCCTGGCTGGGGATAGAATTTTAGTTTGGGGAGATAGAAAAGTTCTGGAGACAGATGGTAGTCATGGTTGCAAAATAGCATGAATGTATTTAATGCCATCTAACTGTACACAGAGAAGTGGTTAAAATGGTGATGTTTGTGTTATGTGTATTTCATCATACGCTCACAAAAATAAAGGGTAGCAGTAATAGACAAAGCGAAGCAGAGGCTGACAGGGACTGGAATGGCCATGGAGGGGAGGTGGAGAGGAGAATGGCAGCCAAGCAGGGAGCAACCCATACCTTGCGACCTCCAAGTGGCTCAGGCCCCATAAATTCCCGGTAGAGCAAAGGATAGAAGTAAGACATGGAGCAGAATCTTCCTACACCCTGACCCTCACGCATATCACACAGCGCATTTTGGGAGGCCAAGGCGCGTGGATCACTTGAGGTCAGGAGTTTGAGACCAGCCTGGCCAACATGGTGAAACGCTGTCTCTATTAAAAATACAAAAATTAGCCAGGCGTGATGGTGCACACCTGTAATCCCAGCTACTCGGGAGGCTGAGGCAAGAGAACTGCTTGAACTAGGGAGGTGGAGGTTGCAGTGAGCCTAAATCTTGCCACTACACTCCAGCCTGGGCAACAAAGCAATACTCTATCTTAAAAAAAAAAAAAATTGAATGTCTTAAAACACCCACAATCTGTCATTTAGAGGTTCACCAATGTCTAGAGAATGGCTTCCTTCCTGATCACCCTAAGTGAAGTCCTCCAGTGAAAAAGTCCAGTAAAAATACAAAGGCCCTCAACAAATGATTTATGACATCGTTCTCATATACATTCCAATATGGTGACTTTGATGAAAGTCTCCAACATGCAAGACTCACTCTAAGATAAGCAAGCAAAAAGCAGGACCAGGAGGCAGGGACATCTTCATGCTATGTAACTGTCAGCACAGCCAAGCCCATGCATAGTCAGAACCAGTAGCACATGTGCATAATGAGCCCACCCTATCATGCACACAGGCTGGACAGCAGGCCTGTGTGGAGCAAACGTAACTCAGGAATAGAAAATAACTTTAAAATTTCTCTATGTACTTGGCCCGTGAGCTAAATCTGCATTTATCATAGCTGGAAATCAATAGACAACGTCCAAAATGGATGAATCAAGAACTGGTGACAATGGGATACTATTCAGCCATTAAAAAAAAGAAATTGCATCTTTTCACCTGTATCCCCAGCACTTTGGGAGGCCAAGACGGGAGGATTGCTTGAGGCCAGGAGTTTCAGACCAGCCTAGACAACAGAGGGAGACCACTGTGTCTAAAAAAAGAAAAAGACATCATGTCTTTTGCAACAACATGGTACTGGAGGCCATTATTCTAAATGAAACAACTCAGAAACAAAAAGAAAAATACTCCATGTTCTCACTTATAAGTGGGAGCCAAATAATGTATACACAAGGACATTAAGTGTGGACTGATAGACACTGGAGACTAGGAAAGGTGGGAGGCTGGGAGGAGTGTGGATGATGAGAAATGAGCAGGTATAGTTTGAGTGCAGTGGCTCATGCCTGTAATCTCAGCACTTTGAGAGGCCTAACTGGGTGGCTCTCTTGAGCCCAGGAGTTCAAGACCAGCCTGGGCAACAGAACAAAACCCTGTTTCCACAAAAAATACAAAAATTAGCTGGGTATGGTGGTGCATGCCTGTAGTCCCAGCTACTTAGGAGGCTGAGGTGGGAGGATTGCTTGAGTCCAGGAATGCCAGGCTACAGTGAGCAGAGATCGTACCACTGCACTCTAGCCTGGGCCACAGAGTGAGAGCCTGTCTCAAAAAAAAAATAATAAAAATAAAAAATAACAGGTACAATGTACTTTATTGAGATGATGGATATGCTAAAAGCCCTGACTTCACCATTACTCAATAGATCCATGTAACAACATTGCACTTGTACTCCTAAAATTAACACAAATTTAAAATAGGACCAGGTGCAGTGGCTCAGGCCTGTAATCCCAGCACTTGAGGAGACACAGGTGGATGGATCACTTAAGGTCAAGAGTTCAAGACCAGCCTGAGCAACATGGTGAAACCCTATCTCTACTAAAAATACAAAAATTAGCCAGGCAAGGTGGTGCATACCTGTAATCCCAGCTACTCAGGAGTCTGAGACACAAGAACTGCTTGAACGCAGGAGGTAGAGGTTGCAGTGAGCCTAGGTGGGTGACAGAGCGAGACTCCATCTCAAAAAAATAAAATAAAATAACTTGTGACATAACCATATTATTTCCATGCAACAACAACCACCAGGAGAAACAGCTGAAGGAACTAAATATGGTTACCTCCATAGGACCATGGCTGGGGAGAGAGAGGCTGGAATGATTTCCATGCATCATAAACCCTCCTGCATAATTTGATTGTTTAACCTTATGCATGTATTAGTGATACTTTGATTTTTTTAATAACTTTGTTCCAAAGAAAATGACTAGAAGGTTTTTTCTCCTATAGCATTGTTTCATTCTGGAATCTTCCAATTAAGATTTTGGCTAAACACATAAATATGATAATGATAATTATACAGGAATCAGGAGGTTTGTAAAAACATTGTGTCATGAGAGTAATCAAGCTCTGCTCCAACACATCTTGGCTTCTTGGGATAATTAGACCACACTGGAGGCCCAGATGGGGTGAATGAGAAAGCCATGGGTGTCTGCCACAGAGTAACAAGAAAACATCACACAAACCTACTCAGCTGGTAGTTGAAATCTGCATGTTAACTTTGTACACAAGGAAAAAGGAATAAAAATACTAGATTTAGGGCAAACCATTTCACTTTAAAAACTAAATATAGAACATGAGTGCAGTAATTAATGTCCTACATAACTTATTTTAAGCCCTTGTGTTAAAATCGACTCTTGGCTGTGGGGAGGGGACAGGTCTCACTCTGTCCCCCAGGTTGGAGTGCAGTGGTGCAGTCACAGCTCACTGCAGCCTCTATCTCCCAAGCTCAAATGATCCTCCTGCTTCAGTCCCCCAAGTAGCTGGGACTACATAAATGCACCACCACGCTGTAGAGACGGGGTTTTGCCATGTTGTAGAGACGGGGTTTTTGTAGAGACAGGGTTTTGCATGTTGCCCAGGCTGATCTCCAACTAATTTTGTAGAGATGGGGTTTTGCTGTGTTGCCCAGGCTGATCTCCAACTCCCGGGCTCAAGCGATCTGTTCATCTTAGCCTCCCAAAGTGCTGGGATTACAGGCCTGAGCCACCAGGCCTGGCCTAAAACAAAATCTTTAAAGCTAGAAGTGATCTCTTCTATAGGTTCCATTTTTTTAAAAAATTCACCTCCTACTGTGAGCATAATACAAAAAACAATTTTTTTAACCTATTAATTCATCTAACCAAGATATATTGATTCCTACCCTCAGCCAGGCCAAGCTGGAACTAAGAATGCAATGGTGAGACTGGGCACAGCAGCTCACGTCTGTAATCCCAGCACTTTGGGAGGCTGAGGTGGGTGGATCACCTGACATCAGGAGTTCAAGACCAGCCTGGCCAACATGGTGAAATCCTGTCTCTACTAAAAATACAAAAATTCGCTGGGCGTGGTGGCAGGCACCTGTAATCCCAGCTACTTGGGAGGCTGAGACAGGAGAATCGCTTGAACCCAGGAGGCAGAGGTTGCAGTGAGCAGAGACTGCACCATTGCACTCCAGTCTGAGAAATAAGAGCAAAATTCTGTCAGAAAGGAAGAAAGGAAGAAAAGAAAGGAAGAAAGGAAGAAAGAAGGAAGAAGGAAGGAAGGAAGGAAGGAAGAAGGAAGGAAGAAGGAAGAAAAGAAAGGAAGGAAGAAGGAAGGAAGGAAGGAAGGAAGGAAGGAAGGAAGGAAGAAAGAGGAATGCAATGGTGGAAAGACACATACAGTCCCTGCTCTCAGGGCAACTTAAAGGCCAGTATAGAATATACACAAGAAAACAGACAATGTCACCACAATGTGCAGTGACAGAGTTTGGTAAAGGAGTACATCTGTGTGACAACAGAGTTGGTACAGGTTGAGTAGCAACTACCTCAGACAGCAGATCTCAGGGCAGCAGTGAGAAATCTCCTGAACTGAAAAATATCTAGGCTGAGCTGCAGTAAGAAGGCTTGATGGGAAGAATCTGGGAGAAGTTTCATGTGGTTTCTGGAATGCAGGACAAAGGGTTGGAGGGACGAGGCACAGTGGCTCACTCCTGTAATCCCAGCACTTGGGAAAGTGGAGGGAGGTGGATTGCCTGAGGCCAGAAGTTCAAGACCAACCTGGCCAACATAGCGAGACCCACCTCTCTATTTATACTTAATCATATTATATGATAATGATACGGTTTGGATCTGTGTTCCCACCCAAATCTCATGCTGAGTTGAAATCCCCAATGTTGGAAGTGGGGCCTGGTGGGAGGTGATCAGATCATGGGGGTGCTTTCTAATGGTTTAGCATCATCTCCCAGTGCTGCTCTCATGATAGAGTTCTCACGAGCTCTCCATGGCTGTTGAAAAGTGTGTGAGAGGTGGCTCCTGCCTGTCATCCCAGCACTTTGGGAGGCCGAGGCGGGTGGATCACTCGGGGTCAGGAGTTTGAGACTAGCCTGGGTAACAAGGTGAAACCCCATCTCTACTAAAAATACCAAAATTAGCTGGACATGGTGGTGGGCGCCTGTAATCCCAGCTACTCGGCAGATGAGGCAGGAGAATCGCTTGAGCCCAGAAGGCAGAGGTTGCGGTGAACCGAGATCGTGCCACTGCATTCCAGCCTGGGCCACAGAGCGAAACTCCATCTCAAAACAAAACAAAACTTGTGTGACATCTCTCCCCGCCATTATTTCTGCTCCATCCACATAAGACGTGCCTGCTTCCCCTTCCCCTCCCGCCACAGCTGTTAAGTTCCCTGAGGCCTCCCCAGCCATGCTTCCTGTATAGCCTGCAGAACCATGAGCCAATTAAAACTCTTTTCCTTATCAATTATCCAGTCTCAGGCATGTATTTCTAGCTTTGTGAGAACGGACTAATACCGATAATATAAAAAGTATTATTAGGCCAGGTGTGGTGGCTCAAGCCGGTAATCCCAGCACTTTGAGAGGCTGAGGCAAGCCAATCACCTGAGGTCGGGAGTTCAAGACCAGCCTGGCCAACATGGTGAAACCCTGTGTCTACTAAAAATACAAAAATTAGTCGGGTGTGGTGGCACACATCTACAATCCCAGCTACTTGGGAGGCTGGGGCAGGAGAATCGCTTGAACCTGGGAGGCAGAGGTTGCAGCGAGCTGAGATTGCACCACTGCACTCCAGCCTGGGTGACAGAGCAAGACTCTGTCTCTAAATAAATAAATAAAATTAAGTTAAGGCTTGGGCGGAGAAGAGAGACACAATGGGGGAAGTAAAGGAGAGAGATAAAAGGTGAGACCAGAGATTTAAGCAAGTGCCAACTCACACAGGATTTTGTAAACAACATAACCAAGGATATTCTAAGAGAATAGAGCAAGGAGAAGCTATTAAAGCCATTGATGTCTTTGGGGATGGGGGAAGTACAATAGACTGAGTGCTTATGGTCCCCTAAAATTTGTAAGTTGAAATCTTAGCCCTCAAGGGGATGGTATTTGGAAGTAGGGCCTTTAGATTAGGTCGTGAGGGTCAAGCCCTCATGGATAAAATTAGTGCCTTTAGGGTTGGGTATGGTGGCTCATGCCTGTAATCCCAGCACTTTGGCCAAGATCATACCATTGCACTCCAGCCTGGGCAACAAAAGTGAAACTGTCTCAAAAAAAAAAAAAAAAAATATATATATATATATATATAGTGCCTTTATAAAAGAGATTCTGGCCAAGCATGGTGGCTCACAAATGTAATCCCAGCACTTTGAGAAGCCAAGATGAGAGAATCACTTGAGCCAAGGAGTCTGAGACCAACTTGGGCAATATGGTCAAATACTGTCTCTATTACATTTTTTTTGAATAGTGGGCTGTTGTGGTAAATGCCTGTAGTCCCAGTGACTATGCAGGAGGCTAGGGCAAGAGGACTGCTTGAGCCCAGAAGTTTGAGGCTGTCATGAGCCATGATGACACCACTGTACTTCAGCCTGGGTGACACAGCGAGACTCTATCTCAAAAGAGAGAAACAGCCGGGCGTGGTGGCTCACACTTGTAATCCCAGCATTGTGGGAGGCCAAGGTGGAAGGATCACTTGAGGTCAGGAGTTCAAGACCAGCCTGGCCAACATGGTGAAACCCTGTCTCTACTAAAAATATAAAAATTAGCCAGGCATGGTGGTGCACGTCTATAGTCCCAGCTACTCGGGAGGCTGAGACAGGAGAATTGCTTGAACCCAAAAGGTGAAGGTTGCAGTGAGCTGAGATGGAGCCACTGCACTCCAGCCTGGGTGACAGAGCGAGACTCTGTCTCAAAAAAAATGAGAGAGAGACCCAGAGAGATCCCTTGCCCCTTTCTCCGTGTGAGGTTTTAGCAAAAAGACAGCCATCGGCCGGGCGCAGTGGCTCAAGCCTGTAATCCCAGCACTTTGGGAGGCCGAGACGGGCAGATCACGAGGTCAGGAGATCGAGACCATCCTGGCTAACACGGTGAAACCCCGTCTCTACTAAAATATACAAAAAATTAGCCGGGCGAGATGGTGGGCGCCTGTAGTCCCAGCTACTCGGGAGGCTGAGGCGAGAGAATGGCGTAAACCCGGGAGGCGGAGCTTGCAGTGAGCTGAGATCCGGCCACTGCACTCCAGCCTGGGCGACAGAGCGAGACTCCGTCTCAAAAAAAAAAAAAAAAAAAAAGACAGCCATCTATGAACCAGGAGGCAGTCTCTCACCAGAGACTGAATCTATCAGCCTTAATCTTGGACTTCCCAGCCTCCAGAACTATGAGAAATAAATTTCTTTTGCTGATAAGCCACCAGTGTGTGATATTTTGTTACAGCAAGCAGCCCAACCAGACTAAGATAGAGGGGTGGGCAGGAAGTCTTGAGGGACAGGTCTGGCATCATCAAATTTGCTTTAGAAATATTATTTTCAGGCTGGGCGTAGTGGCTGATGCCTGTAATCCTAGTTCTTTAGGAGGCCAAGGCCAGCGGATCACTTGAAGTCAGGAATTCAAGACCAGCCTGGCCAACACAGTGAAGCCCCATCTCTACTAAAAAATACAAAAATTAGCCGGGTGTGGTGGCACACACCTGTAGTCCCAGCTACTCTGGAGGCTGAGGCAAGAGAATTGCTTGAACCCAGAAGGCAGAAGTTGCAGTGAGCTGAGATCGCAACACTGCACTCCAGCCTAAGCAACAGAGAGAGACTCTGTTTCAAAAAAAAGAATTTTTTTATTCAGAAAAATTAATTATAGATTAGTTTCCATTATTTTGATTACTTTCCAATCATATATATCTTATCAATTTCTATTGTTCGTTGTTAGGGTAGTTGGACAAATATTTGAGAAATGGTAAGGATAATAAAACTAATTATAGAATGCTATTAAATTCACAAAGCACTTAGTCATGCTTTTACTGCATTTACTTAAGAGGCAGATGGCATAGACAGATTTGCACCTGGTGCCACCATTCTTCTGCCCTATGTCCACTGAAGGCACTGGTAATTGATCATGGTACAAGCTCCTGATGTCTCAGACACAGTCTCACAATCCTTCTCAACACAAATCTCCAGGCAAGAAGTGTCATCTGCTTAAGTTGTCACTTGATAAAAAATTATATTTGCGCCATCCTAAAATGGTGTAAAGCGCCTACATTGTGGAATTATAACCACTTGATTGAAATCCATGACTTCCACCTTAATACTAGATCTAAGTTACTTGACTTCCACTTTTGAGTGGTGTGTGTGTGCATGTGTGTATGTCGTGTGCATGTGTGTGGTTTTTGTTTCATTTTTTTTTAGACAGAGTATCGCTCTGTTGCCCAGGCTAAAGTGCAATGGCACAACCTCAGCTCACTGCAACCTCCACCTCCCAGGTGTTGCCACACCCAGCTAATTTTTGTATTTTAGAAGAGACAGGTTTAACCATGTTGGCCAGGCTGGTTTTGAACTCCTGACTTCAAGTGATCCACCCGCCTTGGCCTCCCAAAGTGCTGGGATTACAGGAATGAGCCACCACGCCTGGCTGGTTTTTATTTTTTGTTTTGGGGAGTTTTTTGAGACATTCTCTCACCCTGTTGCCAAGGCTGGAGTGCAGGAGCATGATCACAGCTCACTGCAGCCTTGACCTCTTGGGCTCAAGTGATCTTCCCAGCTCAGTCTCCTGAGTAGCTGGGACTACAGGAATGTGCTATCACGTACAACTAATTTTGTTTTATTTTTGTAGAGCCAGGGACTCGCTATGTTGCCCAGGCTGGTCTCGAACTCCTGGACGCAGGCAATCCTCCTGCTTCAGCCTCCCAAAGTGCTGGGATTACAGTCATGAGCCACCACGCCCAGTCAGTTTTCTCATTTTAAAAATAGACATAAAGACATGTAACAGAGGGCTGCTGTAGCTAAATTAAGAAGCAGTAAACTATGAAATTGTTTTATGTCTATGTCTTTATACCAATTCAATGATCCTGCTTTGGAAAGAGAGAATAAGAGAAAGACAGGAATCAGTAACAATTCCACTCAATGTGCATGCATCCCAGAGCACGTATGGGATGAGAGACACCTTCCCTAGCAATGGTTATTAGTCTCAGTTTCAGTGTGTCTCTCACAGAATGAGAAGTTCACCCAATGAGAGTGGGTCTGTGGTTTGAAAGGACATATTTTCCAAAACACATGGCCCCCAAATGCAAGCCAACAGCATCATATATTGCTTAAACAAAGGACCAGCAGTCTAGCTCAACTTTAGAGAAAAAAAAAACTAGCTAGGAGGGACTCCCTAAGGATATAACAGATATGTTCCTAATGGATTTAAATATGGCCAAAGGTCGGGTGTGGTGGCTCACACCTGTAATCCCAGCACTTTGGGAGGCCAAGGCAGGTGGATCACCAGAGGTCAGAAGTTTAAGACTGGCCTGGCCAACATGGCAAAACCCTGTCTCTACTAAAAATACAAAAATTAGCCAGGCATGGTGGTACATGCCTGTAATCCCAGCTACTCGGGAAGCTGAGGCAGAAGAATCACTTGAACCCGGGAGGCAGAGGTTGCAGTGAGCCGAGATCATGCCACTGCACTCCAGCCTGGGCAAAAGAGTGAGACTCCATCTCAAAAAATAAACAAATAAAATAAGAATAAAAAATAAATTCAGCCAAAAAAATCTTTCAAATTCCTCTTCCAATTAGGCTGTAAAGATCTAAATAAACCACCAGTTTTGTTGTAAAGATGGAGGAAAACAGATAAAGTAAAATATCATACTGATTTTTCAGATATCATAAAATAGTCTAAAGGAACTAAATTCTAGAGAAAGGGACAAGGCTTCATAGGTAGGAAAAATTAGGGATCAGTGGGGGCATTTGCCAAGTCTGGGCATGGGCAGGCAGAGGATGGGCCCTGCCACAGAGGATGGGGCTCTGCTTGGCTAAGAAGAAACCACTGATTCTTTTTTTTTTTTTTTTTTTTTTTGAGACGGAGTCTGGCTCTGCCGCCCAGGCTGGAGTGCAGTGGCCGGATCTCAGCTCACTTCAAGTTCCGCCTCCCGGGTTCACGCCATTCTCCTGCCTCAGCCTCCCGAGTAGCTGGGACTACAGGCGCCCGCCACCTCGCCCGGCTAATTTTTTTGTATTTTTTAGTAGAGACGGGGTTTCACCGTGTTAGCCAGGATGGTCTCGATCTCCTGACCTCGTGATCCGCCCGTCTCGGCCTCCCAAAGTGCTGGGATTACAGGCTTGAGCCACCGCGCCCGGCCGAAACCACTGATTCTTTAAACATCTCTATGGGCTGAAGCAACAGATGGAAATACCTAAGAACTCAAAACACAGTGCTAGTCTTCCATTTTTGCTAAGTGGGTTGCAGTGCAGGAGGCTGGGTCTTCTGTCTTCCTCACTGAAAGACAGAGAGAAAACTCCACTAACTCTTCATGCTTGGGTCCAAAATTTCACTAGAAGAAGGGGCGCATAAGATGCAGATCACATCTTGCCCTTAAGACATTTAAAATCCAGGTGGACAAAAGCTAACTAAACCTGCAATTAATCTAACCCCAGTTCAGCTCCAGTCTTGATTGGATCCGACTGATCAGCTCCTCATGCTAATTGACTGGCAAGAGGAAAGGGCTTGCCCTCTCCAGGGAAAAAATATTTACTTCAGTCACTTTGGTTCGTTACAATGTCTAGCATACAGTATCTAGCTAGACACAATATCTGGCATAAAAATTAAAAATTATGAGCTGCAAAGCAGGAAAATGTGATTCATAATCAAGAGAAAAAACAATCGATATATGCAGATTCTTACATGATTGAGATACTGCAATTTGCAGATAAGGACTTTATGATAACTACTATAAGTATGTTAATGAAATTAGAGCATAAAATAGACAAAATGATAAGAAGAAGAAGATTTTCTTTTTCTTTTTTTTTTTATGAGACAGAGTTTCACTCTTGTCACCCAGGCTGGGGTGCAATGGCATGATCTCGGCTCACTGCAACCTCCGCCTCCCAGGTTCAAGCGATTCTCCTGCCTCAGTCTCCCCAGTGGTTAGGATTACACGTTCCTGCCACCACGTCCAGTTAATTTTGCTATTTTTAGTAGAGATGGGGTTTCACCATGTTGGCCAGGCTGGTCTCAAACTCCTGACTTCAGGTGATCCACCTGTCTTGGCCTCCCAAAGTGCTGGGATTACAGGTGTGAGCCACTGTGCTGGGCCAACAAGATGCAGATTTTCAACAGAAAAATACATTCTCTTTAAAAAGATAGCTGGACATGGTGGTGTGCACCTGTGGTCCCAGCTACTTGGGGCGCTGAGGTGGGAGGATCCCCTGAGCCCAGGAGGTTGAGGCTGCAGTGAGCTGAGCTTGCACCCTGTACTCCATCCTGGGTGACAGAGCAAAAGCCTGAATCAAAAAATTTTTTTAAAATTTAAAAAAGAGAGAAACCCATTAATCTGGGGATCCAGTGTACTAACACTAAGGTGAGATGCAACCTCAGGATAAGACTTTAGAGTATTGTTTACCATATATATACCATATATATATAAAATATGTGTGTGTATATATGTGTATATATATACACGTGTGTGCATATATATACACACACACACACACATATATTTTGGAAACGGAGTCTTGCTCTGTCACCCAGGCTAGAGTATAGTGGCGCCATCTCGGCTCACTGCAGCCCCCTGCTTCCCAGGTTCAAGTGATTCTCGTGCCTCAGCCTCCTGAGAAGCTGGGATTACAGGTGTGTGTCACCACACCCTGCTAATTTTTTTTGTTTTTAGTAGAGACAGGGTCTCATTGTGTTGGCCAGGCTGGTCTCAAACCCCTGACCTCAAGTGATCTGCGTGCCTCAGCCTCCCAAACTGCTGGGATTGCAGGCATGGGTCACCACGCCCAAGCACTACCTCTAATTTTTACTGGCTTCTGGAAATAACTCATCATGCTGTTCCAAGAAGTGAAGTTAGCCAACAGGATCTACTTCCGCTTTCAATCCAAGTCCATGTTCCTCCCAGGCAACCCCAGCCAACGACAGAACACAACAGGGGTATTAGGGCCTAACCATTTCCGTTCCAAAGAGCCATCTTTGCTCCAGGGCTTCCTGTTGGGTTGGCCAAGATGTTGTCAGATCTGCAGTACAGTCTGGGGCTCTCCCTGCTCAATCTTGCTTCTTCTGCCTTTTACCTTTCCCAGGCATTACCTCTAATAAACCTCTTAACTCTGGCTCAGCATCTATTTCTGAGAAGAACCAAAAGACACACATGGCTTTAGAACTCAACCTGTGGACTGGCCTCCCAAAGTGCTGAGATTACAGGCACTTTGGGAGGCCGAGGCTCGTGGATCACTTGAGGTCAGGAGTTCCAGACTAGCCTGGCCAACATGGTGAAACCACATCTCCACTAAAAATACAAAAATTAGGTGGCGTGGTGGTGCATACCTGTAATCCCAGCTACTTGGGAGGCTGAGGCACAGGAATCGCTTGAACCAAGGAGGTGTAGGTTGCAGTGAGCCGAGATCATGCCACTGCGCTCCAGCCTCGGCCATAGAGTGAGACCCTGTCTCAAAAAGAAAAAAAACTCAACCTGTGTTAAGATGCGTCTCCTCCAATGTGTGTAAGATGACTGACCCAATAACCAGGCATAAAGTAGACTTCCAGTAGATGTTAGGAATCTTTGCCTTTTGCGTCACTTAGGGTATGTGTTTGCTGGTCAGAAGAGACTCAAAATAACACTGCCACAAATAGGACAGCTGACAGTCCAAATGGTAAGGTGGCTTCACAGTGTCCCAAAAGGCCTGGACTTCTCGCTGATACTGTGAAATAGTCAGATAAGTGAGTGAAGCCATCTTGGACCCTCTAGACCAGGCAAGCTGCCCCCAGTGATTCCAGCTGAGGCTACATGGAACTGAATTGCTTAGTCAAGCATGATTCATGAAATTGAGAGGTATAATAAAGTGCTAATTGTTTTAAGTCGCTGAATTTGTGGGTGGTTCCTATAAACAGAACACATCTCCTAACTAATACAGAGAGAAAACTTTACCTTAAAATTTTATATCTAATACCATGGTACCACAGCATTTGGAAATTACTACTTTCCTGCTTTATTTTTATAGGTTGTTCGGGTTTTTTTCCTTTTAAGAAAGTCTTTATACTCACACAATTGTGTATTCAGTTTTTTTACTTAAATATTATTTCAAAAGCAAGTGCCTGTTTTTGCTACATAACCTCAGTTTTAATAGGGCCACTTTACATGGAAAATTTGCCTTTTTGAGATAGAATTCACATATCATAAAATTCACTTTCTTTTCTTTTCTTTACTTTTTTTTTTTTTTGTGATGGAGTCTTGCTCTGTCACCCAGGCTGGAGTGCAGTGGCGCAATCTTGGCTCACTGCAACCTCCGCCTCCTGAATTCAAGCAATTCTCCTGCCTCAGCCTCCTGAGTAGCTGGGATTACAGGCATGCACCACCATGCCCGGCTAATTTTTTTTGTATTTTTAGTACCATGTTGGTCAGGTTGGTCTCAAACTCCTGACCTCGTGATCCGCCCACCTCAGCCTCCCAAAGTGCTGGGATTATAGGCTGGAGCCACCCCGCCCAGCCCAAAATTCACTTTTTAAAGTATAGAATTTAGTGGGTTGTAGTATATCTACAAAGTCATGCAACCATTATCATTATATACTACCAGACATTTTTTTTCTTTTTCTTTTTGAGACGGAGTTTCACTCTTGTTGTCCAGACTGGAGTGCAATGTTGCTATCTTGGCTCACTACAGCCTCCACCTCCTGGATTCAAGTGATTCTCCTGCCTCAGCCTCCCAAGTAGCTAGGATTACAGGCATGTGCCACCACGCCTGGCTAATTTTTTTGTATTTTTAGTAGAGAGGGGGTTTCACCATGTTGGCCAGGCTGGTCTTGAACTCCTGACCTCAGGTGATCCAACCGCCTCAGTCTCCCAAAGTGCTGGGATTACAGGCATGAACCATTGCACCTGTCCTACTTCCAGACATTTTTATCACCCCAGAAAGAAACCCTGCACCCCTTGGTAGTGACTTTCCATTCCCACTCCTTACCCCCATGTCCCAGCCCTTGCAGCCACTAATCCACTAATATTTTCTGCCTCTATGGATTTGCGTGTTCTTGGCATTTCTTTTTTTTGTTTGTTTCTTTGAGACGGAGTCTCGCTCTGTTGCCCAGGCTGGAGTGCCTCTCGAGTAGCTGGAATTACAGGTATGAGCCACTGAGAGTGAGCTTATCCTTTTTCCATCTATAACAATTTCCAAATTTACATCTCCATTTCAGATCTCCCGACTTTCAGGGTCATACCAACTATGAAGTAGATGGAATTGCTCAGTGTCCCAACAGGCACTTCCAGCTCAACAAGTGCAAAATTATCTACATCTGTTAATATTTCCATCCTCCCCCCAAATAAACTGCCTTTTATCCATTCTCCTTATGCCCATCACTGGCCCTAGGACTCACCAAGGTGTTTAGTCCTGGAACTAGGAGTCCTTAACTGGCTACAACCAATCACTCACCAATCTTGTAGCTTCTACTTTATGTTTTGCAACTCATGGTTTCCTGCATCCTAGGTCAGCAGGAACTATGTATAATGCAACTGATCAGTTGGTAGCCCATAGTGTAATATGCACATTAATCTCCGTTTCCTGTACTAGAAACAAGGTTGAGAACTGTGACACATCGCAGGATTCCTAAAAATCCAAAATCCATTGTTGCTTCCCTGCTTAAGAGCTCCTGGCAGCCTGTAGAAAAAATAAATTATTCCCCATTAATGTTTTCAGCAGTAGAAGCTCTAGAATTTCTATACTTGAGGAGCTATGTGGTAAGAAAGAAGATCCGGAAGATTTGCGAGGCTTGTCCAAAGCAATTCCCAGCTAGTACACTGTTTTTCCCTTATATTTGTCTCTATTTTATGAGGCTAGAGGATGGCTGTTGGACAATACAGGAGAAACAAAGCCCTCAACCCTCACCACCTTTGGTGTGGCCACTGCTGTCCACTATAACTCCTAATACATTCTGCATACTTTAGGCTCTGGCCATATTGAATTGCTTACTTTCCAGAATGTATATCTCACTCTTCCTCCTGTAATCACTCCATCTCCTGTTTGATCTGAAAGCTTCTTAATCCCATCTCCATTTCAGGCAAGATTCGAAGTCCCCCTCATACCATAGACAAAAATTGGCTCAGGATAAATCAAAGACCCAAATGTAAGAATTAACACATAAAACTTAGAAGCAAACATTGTGGGTAAATATTTGTATCCTGGATTAGGCAATGCTTTATTGCACCAAAAGTTGTTGCACCAAAAGTGCAAACAACAACAACAAAAATGAATAAACTAGACTTTATAAAAATTAAAAACGTTTGTGCTTCAAATGACATTATCAAGAAAGTGAAAAGACAACCAACCCACTGAATGAGAGAGACTATTTGCAGATTGTAGATCTGATTAGAGATTTGTATCTAGAATATATAAAAGAACTCTTTCCACTCAACAATAAAAAGGAAAATTGCCCAATTTAAAAGTGGTTGGCTGGGTGTGGGGCTCACGCCTGTAATTCCAGCACTCTGGGAAGCCAAGGCAAGAGGATCACTTGAGTCCAGGCATTTGAGACCAACCTGGGCAACATGGCAAGGCCCTGTCTCTACAAAAAAAAACAAAAGTTATCTGGGCATACCTGTGGTCCCAGCTACCTGGGATGCTGAGGTGAAGGATTGCTTGAGCCCAGGAAGGCTGCAGTGAGCCATGATAGGGCCACCGCACTCTGGCCTGGTTGACAGAGTGACACCCTGTCTCAAAAAGACAGACAAATGGCACGGTGGCTCATGCCTGTAATCCCAGCACTTTGGGAGGCCAAGGCGGGCAGATCACCTGAGGTCAGGAGTTTGAGACCAGCCTGATCAACATGGAGAAACTCCGACTCTACTAAAAATACAAAATTAGCCAGTTGTGGTGATGCGTGCCTGTAATGCCAGCTACTAGGGAGGATGAGGCAGGAGAATCTCTTAAACCCGGGAGGTGGAGGTTATGGTGAGCCGAGATCGCACCATTGCACTCCAGCCTAAGCAACAAGAGCAAAACACCATCTCAAACAACTAAAAAAAGATAAACAATAACAGGTGTTGGTGAGGATGTGGAGAAAATTGGAGCCCTCATACAATTGCCAGTGGAAAAGTAAAACAGTGTAGCTGCTTTGGAAAATAGTTTGACAGTTCCTCAAGAAGTTAAACTCTAAGTTACTATATGGCTCAACTACTTCATTCCTAGGAGGATTGAAAACACATGTTCCCACAAAAACTTGTTCATAGAGGTATTCATGGATATTTATAATAGCAGAAGTGAAAACAACCCAAATGTTCATCAACTGATTAATGGATAAACAAAATATGGTATGTCCATACAAAGGGATATTATTTAGCCTTGAAAGAATTGCCAAGCACGGTGGCTTACGCCTGTAAACCCAGCACTTTGGAAGGCCAAGGCAGGTGGATAACTTGAGGCCAGGAGTTTGAGACCAGCCTGGCCAACATGGTGAAGCTCCGTCTCTACTAAAAATACAAAAAATTAGTCAGGCCTGGTGGCATGCACCTGTAATCCCAGCTACTTGGGAGGCTGAGGCAAGAGAATGGCATGAACCCAGGAGGCAGAGGTTGCAGTGAGCAAGCAGATGGTACCACTGCACTCCATTCCAGGTGACAGAGTGAGACTGTCTCAAAAAAACAAAAACAAAGAATTCAACTTCCTCGCACGGACCTTGTAATGCAACAGCGATTTCCAAACCTTTCTTTGTAGCCACTGTGCACCAGCCCCATCAGAGCTCTGTCTCTCTCCTGTGTTCCTCTCTTATGATGCCAGACTTCTCGCCATTTGCTCACTCAGCTCACCACCATCCTGCCTGTGCTCTGCCTTCATCCTGCTGTTCATTCATGCAGCAAATATTAACGGAGCAGCTGCCCTGGGCCAGGTGCTGTACTAGGCCCTGATGATACAGCAGTGACCAAAACATCTCTATCTCAAAATGTTTACATTCTAGTGAAGAAGACAGACACATACAAATAATTAAACAGACATACTTGAGAGAGATACATGCTATAAAGAAAATGCAAGCTGAGTTAAGGAGATGTAGAGTGATGTGAGTGGTATTATTTTAAACAAGGCTGTCAGGGACGTCATATCTGGAGGTGATACTTGAGCAGATACTGGAATAAAGTGCTCAAGTACTGGTTGAATTAGACGTGAATGGAACAGAACGAGAAGCTAAATCATGTATATCCTTAGAAGCCAAAGTCTGGTTTTCTCTCTGTGTAACAGGGGATCAGTAGAGTGAGTAGAGGAAGAACATGATCAGAGTTAGATTTCTTTTCTTTTTTTTTTTTTTGAGACAAAGTCTCGCTCTGTCGCCCAGACGGGAGTGCAGTGGCACAATCTCGGCTCACCACAACCTCCGCCTCCTGGGTTCAAGCAATTCTCCTGCCTCAGCCTGCCAAGTAGCTGGGACTATAGGTGCGCGCCACCATGCCCGGCTAATTTTTTTGTATTTTTAGTAGAGACGGGGTTTCACCATGTTGGCCAGGCTGGTCTCCAACTCCTGACCTGTGATCCGCCCACCTCGGGCTTCCAAAGTACTGGGATTACAGGCGTGAGCCACCGCGCCCAGCGCTGAGTTAGATTTTAACAAGATCTCTCTAGCTGCTGTGCTGAGAATAAAGTACTGGGGGCAATGGTTGACACAGAGGCAACTTTTAGAAGGCTACTGCAATAATTCAGCCCGAGTAATCGTGGTTTGTGGGAGAGGTGTAGGGATGGAGATGAGGGGAAGAGGTCAGATTTAGGATATATTGCGTAGATATAACGGAGAGATGTAGTCAGAACAGATGTGGAAGCAAGACAGAGGTCAAGACTGACTCAAGGCTTTTAGTCTGAGCAGCTGAGTAAAAATGGTACCGGTTACATCAACAGGGAACGGTGGTGAAGGAGCAGGTTAGAGGGGAAACAGGGAGCATGGCTTTGGACCCTTAACGTTGGAGATTCGACGGAGGCCAGGCGCGAAACCCGAGTTCACGGAATTGATCCAAGCTACAGACTGATAATTGGGATTGGTGAGTTACAATGGCGTTGTAAGCCATGAAGCTGGTTCAGACCGGCTGAATGAGAGGGACAGGAAGGGGCTGAAACACTGAGGCCTTGGGAGAGCCCCAGCTCCAGGGGCAGCCTCGGGGGAAGCTCCCTGGACGATGGCTGCAGTAATAGAGCCGTGGGAACTCCACGAGGTGCAGGTTCAGTGTCTTAAAAGGATGAGCAGCGGCTCGCCACAACTCGGAGGCGGGTGGGCAGCGCTCCAGGCGGAGGGCCCCGCGTCGGCAAAGACACAGGACCCACGACAAGGCGGCCAAGGCTTGAGTCAAAAGGAGGGCCGCGCGCCTCCTCTCCAGCCCGCAGCAAGCGGGTGCCACGAGGCACTCAGCCGGTCCCCGAAGTTCCTCTCACGCGGCCCCAGGACCACCACCGTAGCCCAGGCCAATAGGCGCTGCCGGGACTCCCGAGGCTGCTACGGAGCCGGGAGCCAGGAACCCGGAGCCGCCAGCCGTCGGCGAAGTCTCGCGACAGCGAGGCCTCGCCCTCCCAGCATGCCCCGCGCCGCCGCCGCTGCCGCTGCCGCTGCCGCCGCCGCCGCGCCGCGGCTTGAGGGCGGGAGGCTGGGGGAGGGTAGCGGACCCGGCGCCGCCGCCATGTTGGGTCTGAAGCGGCTGCTGTAGGTGTCGACGGAGCTAGCGGGCGTGCGGAGCGGGCGACAGCGGCGTGGGATCTGCCTCTCTGCGAGCAGCCGGGAGCGGCGGCGGCGGCGCCATGAGCGGGGGCACCCCTTACATCGGCAGCAAGATCAGCCTCATCTCCAAGGCGGAGATCCGCTACGAGGGCATCCTCTACACCATCGACACCGAAAACTCCACCGTAGCCCTTGCCAAAGGTACGCGGGACCGGGCCTCGGGGTGGGGGCCGGGCCGGGCGCCGCTCGGGGCTACTCCCCGCTCCGGCCCGCGGCCTCCTCGTTCCCTTCCCTCCCTCCGTCGAGCTCCGGCAGGCCTCTCCCCTCTCCCCTCCCTTCTCCGGGCCCCGGCGTCGCGGGCTGGACCGCGGCCTCCCCGCGGCTCCCTGGCTTCCACCCCCCTGGAAGGTCCGCGCCTGAAGCCCGGGGAACTACGGGACTGAGTGCGCGGCCCTGAAGTCCGAGAACGGGCTGGAGCACACGGAGAAACGCGTCTTCCAACTCCGAAATTCGGGGCTTCTGTAGTCTTAGCACAAAACAAAGCCGGAGTATTCAAAGAATTTTTCCGCCCAGCTTGAGTTCATCGCGGATGCGTTGACTACACAGCACCCATTTTCTCACTTTGTTCATTTCAATTCGTGGCAATCTTCCTCTGGTGAACTCTGAGTAATGTGCTAAAACTTTGGGTTTGCTCTGCGACGCAGACATTCTCGAAATGCCATCGATGCCGTGGAGCAGATCCCATCTCCCTCGGCTCATTCTCTGTTGGTATTTACCTGTTAAACCGGAATCCTCAAAGCCTGTTGTGCAACCATCTCATTAGGGCGCGTGGTAAAAATACTTGCTGCTGCCCCGACTCCCTTGTTTCTGGAAACGGGTTCAAGCTTGATCCAGGATCCTTCTTGACCAGGCAAGCTTGACCTTTGATCCAGGCTCAGTGGGCGTTGACTGATCTCTCTGGAGGCTCTCTGGGAAAGGGAATTCGGCCGAGAAGGAAGGTGCCCCTACCCATAGTATTAATATTTGGCATCGCTAGAGTCTGTGTGGGTTTTGTTTCCGTTCACACGTGCAGGGCCTTTGCTCTGCCAGGAAACCAGAAAGAAAATAAACTTTAGCTCCTGAATCTTAAAGGAAATCTCACAACAGTGTAAAACACTTTGGGGGAAGCTAGATAACCTAGATGATTTTCCCAGCACTTATGGTAGAGGTGGGAACTGCATATCATGGTTAGGGACCCTCTGAATATTTTAGGTCCAAGGATAAAGAAGATTTTTGAAATCTGTAAACTTTTAAAAATCGTTAACTGATAGGGGAGTGATTTCATGGGATCAAGTATTTAATAACACTTGTTGGATGCTCTGGTAAATCCTTTATTTATTTATTTTTCTGAGATGGAGTCTAGCTCTTTAGATGGTGCAATGGCATGATCTCGGCTCACTGCAACCTCCGCCTCCCGGGTTCAAGTGATTCTCCTGCCTCAGCATCCCAAGTACCTGGGATTATAGGCACCCGCCACCACACCCGGCTAATTTGGTATTTTTAGTAGAGACAGGGTTTCATCATGTTGGCCAGGCTGGTCTCGAACTCCTGACCTCAGGTGATCCACCCGCCTTGGCCTCCCAAAGTGGTGGGATTACAGGCATGAGCCACCGCGCCCAGCCTCAGGTAAATCTTTCTAGATTTACTAGTCTTGGCGTTGGGACAAATCTTCTACCTGGATAGGGAACCTTTTGATGTTATAGAACTGTACACTATAAAGGAGTAGTACAAGATGGTGATAGTTGCACAGCTCTGCAAATTTGCTGAAGATCATTGAATTATATACACTTTTTAAAATCACCAAGTCTAATTTTAAAAGTGGTATGAAAAATCAGTATTTTGCCAGGCACGGTGGCTCAAGCCTGTAACCCCAGCACTTTGGGAGGCCGAGACGGGTGGATCATGAGGTCAGGAGATCGAGACCATCCTGGCTAACACGGTGAAACCCCGTCTCTACTAAAAAAATACAAAAAACTAGCCGGGCGAGGTGGCGGACGCCTGTAGTCCCAACTACTCGGGAGGCTGAGGCAGGAGAATGGCGTGAACCCGGGAGGCGGAGCTTGCAGTGAGCTGAGATCCGGCCACTGCACTCCAGCCTGGGCGACAGAGCGAGACTCCGTCTCAAAAAAAAAAAAGAAAAGAAAAATCAGGGAGTACCCCCACGTTTCCCTCTTCACCTTGTGAAACATTGCATTGTGACACATTACCTCATTAAAACACCTGTAGACTTAGCACTTCAGTGTCTTTTTAGAAATCCACTATAGGATACATGATGGTATTGGTGTTTATTAAAGACTTTCCCAGTGATGTTTCTTAACTAACTTAGTTTTTGCTTGGCCTTATTTTGAATTTATTTTATATATATATATATATATATTTTTTTTTTTTTTTTTTTTTTGAGACGGAGTCTCGCTCTGTCGCCCGGACTGGAGTGCAGTGGCCGGATCTCAGCTCACTGCAAGCTCCGCCTCCCGGGTTCCCGCCATTCTCCTGCCTCAGCCTCCCGAGTAGCTGGGACTACAGGCGCCGCCACCTCGCCCGGCTAGTTTTTTGTATTTTATTTTTAGTAGAGACGGGGTTTCACAGTGTTAGCCAGGATGGTCTCGATCTCCTGACCTCGTGATCCGCCCGTCTCGGCCTCCCAAAGTGCTGGGATTACAGGCTTGAGCCACCGCGCCCGGCCTATATTTTTTATATAATAGTTATTTAGCTGTATAGTGTTTTTCTGGCTTTATGCAATTATAAAAAAAAGCCTGTCTTTATGAAATTATGAAAAGTGTTGGGTGAGAGCCAGATATGGGTTGAAAATAATTTCCATGAAAGTGGTTTAATACATTTTTTAAAGTATTGCTTTACCTAATCTGAATTGAAAGGTATCTTGCCAGCTTAGTGACTCAATAAGTTGGCTGTGTTACCTTTATTCCTCACAAAGAAAAAAAACATACATTTGAAATTTTTTTTTATTTTTTTATTTTTTTGAGACGGAGTCTCGCTCTGTGGCCCAGGCTGGAGTGCAGTGGCCGGTTCTCAGCTCACTGCAAGCTCCGCCTCCCGGGTTTACGCCATTCTCCTGCCTCAGCCTCCCGAGTAGCTGGGACTACATTAGCTGGGACTACAGGCGCCCGCCACCCCGCCCGGCTAGTTTTTTTTTTGTATTTTTTAGTAGAGACGGGGTTTCACCGTGTTAGCCAGGATGGTCTGGATCTCCTGACCTTGTGATCCTCCCGTCTCGGCCTCCCAAAGTGCTGGGATTACAGGCTTGAGCCACCGCGCCCGGCCGCCATTTGAAAATTTTTAGAGTATTTTTGTTATTTTTTAAAAACTACGAACATATCCTTTTATGCAGGAACCCCAAAAGTCTACATTTTAACAACCCACATTTTAAAAACTTCAGCGGCTTTTGGAGTCAGTATTTCATTAGTCTTTAATAGTTAAATTCATATGACATAAAATATAAATTTGTTCTTCGTGTTGTGACTTGATAAATATGTGAATATAGCAGTGAAAAAAATGTTTAATCGTTGAATTTATGTTTGTACTCATGGCTTTGATATTTCATCCCACATCATTATATGCTGGTTTTTTTTTTTTTTTTTTTTTTTTGAAATGGAGTCTCACTCTGTTGCCCAGGCCAGAGTGCAGTGGCGCAATCCTGGCTCACTGCAACCTCTGCCTCCCAAGTTCAAGCAATTCTCCTGCCTCAGCCTCCTGAGTAGCTGGGATTGCTGGTGCGTGCCATCACGCCTGGCTAATTTTTGTATTTTTTAGTGAGAAAGGCTTTCACCATATTGGCCAGGCTGGTCTTGGACTCTTGACCTCAAGTGATCCCCCTGCCTCGGCCTCCCAAAATGCTGGGATTACAGGCATGAGCCACTGTACCCAGCTCCTTTTTCTTAAGCAACATGAGTTAAACATGTAACAGGTTTGGGGAATTTGATTATGTTTGCAAAAACTGACATTATCCAACCTTTATATATTATTCTACATATTATCTAATCGAAAGCTACATTATAACTGTCTAGTCAATACTGGACACTTATTACAGATTTCAAGATTAGAAGCAAGGAGTTCAGTCTTAAAATTTTAAAATTTACATGACTGGTTGAGTAATTCGATATCAGAAAATTTCACCTTCCGTTTCAAAATTTGAATGAAGAATGGTAGTCTAAAAGAGTAAAGCCAAAAGTGTTTTCATTTGTTTTGTTTGTGTTTTTTGTTGTTGTTGTTGTTGTTTTGAGGCAGTCTTGGCTCTTGCCCAGGCTGGAGTGCAGTGGCGCGATCTCGGTTCACTGCAGCCTCCACCTCCAGGGTTCAAGCAATTCTCCTGCCACAGCCTCCCAAGTAGCTGGGATTACAGGTGCCCACCACAGCTGGCTAATTTTTGTATCTTTAGTAGAGACGGGGTTTCACCATGTTGGCCAGGCTGGTCTCAAACTCTTGACCTCAAATGATCCACCCACCTTGGCCTCCCAAAGTGTTGGGATTACAGCCGTGAGGCACTACCCGGCCTAAAGCCAAAAGTTTATTCGTGGAATTTATAATACAGCGTGTATTTGGATGTAGAGATCCCTGTTCCTCTTTTTAAACTATGGATTAAGAGTTAATCTCTTTGAGTAACATTCTTAGAATTCTTTTTTGAACTTTTTTTTTTTTTTTTAATTTATCGGGGAGAGTGTTATTGTGAAACCTAACTACCCAGGCTGAAAAGATACATAAGATAAAAATGAAATATTTTTAAACAAACATCTTTGTAACTATCACCCAGGGCAAGACAAACATTGCCAGCATCCCAGAAGCCTCGCACCACCTATATTTTTCCATCACAACTATCACCATCTTAATTTAAGCTAGATATAAATGTTTTTCTGACATTTATAGTTTTACCATGTAAGTTTACATCTCTAAATAAATAGAGTTTAATTTTGCCCATGTTTTAACTTCATGTGAATAGGATTATCTTGTATATATTTTATTTTTAGCTTTTATTGTTTCATAGTATTCCATCATGACTATAGCACAAGTTTATTCCTTCTGCCATTGTTTTGGATATTGCATTTAGATTGTTTGCAGTTTGGAGCTATTAAAAACAGTGCTTTTATGAACATTTCTGTTTAAGTGCACTGATGCATGTTTGTGCAGTTTTCTTGAGGTTATATACTTAGAATTTGAATTGCAAGAACATGGGGAATGTTAGTCTTTATCAGGTAATGCCAAGTAGTTTTCCAAAGTAGTTGTTTACTGGTTTTTACTTCATTTATTAGTAAGTAAGAGTTCTTGTTTCATATCCCTTACCAACAACCATACTTAGTATCATATGTTTCAATTCTAGCCAATCCTGGTGGGTATATAGTTGTATTTAGTTTTAATCATTTTCCTCATCACTAAATGAGGCTGACCACCTTTTCATATCTGGGTCTTTGGATTTCATTTTTCATGAAGTGTCTTTGAAATCTTTTGCCTTTTTTAAATTGAAACACGTGTCTTTTTCTAGAGTTTTGTATTCTGAATATATATCCTTTGTTGGATGTATATATTGCAAACATTTTTTTTCACATTTAGTAGTTTCTTTTAATGAACAGAAGTTCTTCATTTTAATGTAAACATGTTCATCAATTTTTTATGGCTAGTGTTTCTTTTTTTAAAAACATCATGGAGATACTTTGATTATCTTTAAACCTTTTTGTGCTTTGCTTTTTCATATTGAGGTTTATAATGCATCTGAAATTGATTTTGTGTACAATGTGAGATGTTCAGAGCTTTACATTTAGTAAGGGATTCACTTGGTTTATACAGTCCATATTATAATGTAGGGCTTGGATATTATAATTTAAATATATCTGGAACTATAAACTACTCTTGAAATTTTGGACTATTTACATTTGATGTGGTATATAATTAGGGTGATCATATGGCCTAGTTTGCCCTGGTGGAAAGTCCTTATTTGTGCCTGTTCTGGCATAATTATTAAAAACATCCCGGCCGGGCAGGGTGACTCAGGCCTGTAATCCCAACAACATTTCCAAAAGGTCGAGGCCGAAGTATTGCTTGAGCCCAGGAGTTCAAAACCAGCCTCAGCAATATAGGGAGACTCCATTTCTACAAAAAATTATAAAAAGTAAATTAGCCAAGCATGGTGGCATGCACGCCTGTCGTCTCGACTATTTCGGAGACTGAGACGGGGGGATTGCTTGAGCCTAAGAGGAGCTGTGATCATGCCACTGCACTCCAGCCTGAGACAGAACAAAACCTTGTCTTACAAAGTAACAATAGCCTGTAACCCCAGCACTTCCGGAGGCTGAGGCAGGCAAATCACCTGAAGTCAGAAGTTTGAGACCAATCTGGCCAACATGGCGAAACCCCGTCTCTACTAAAAATACAAAAATTAGCCAGGGATGCTGGTGCACGTCTGTAATCCCAGCAACTTGAGAGGCTAAGGCAGGAGAATCACTTGAACTCAAAAGGCGGAGGTTAGAGTGAGCCAAGGTCGCGTCACTGTACTCTAGCCCGGGCAACACAGCGAGACTGTGTCTTAAAACACACACACATAATAATAATAATAATCTGTTTCTCTCTTGAAAATGTTTCAGTGTGGATAAGTTATCGCATCATATAATCAAAAGCCTAATTGCAGAGGTGCTCTGAAATGGGTGATGCGCTTTTTTTTCTGCTAGAGATGTCACAGACTAGCTTTAGTTCTAGCAAGTGAAGCAGGTAAGTTTGAGGGGCTTTGATCCTTGGAACCTAAGCATATGTCAAGAAGTCATAAAGGCAACCTAGAAAGGCTTTGATGTCAATCTGCTAAGTATGTTTATAGATGATCTGTGTCGCAGTTTGTTTCTGCTGTTTGTTGCAGTTTGTAGTCTGTGTCACAGCTCTGAATTTATTTTCTTCTCAGCACTGATCATGACTTACACTTAATCTTCTTTGCTTATTTGCATATGTGTTTATTGTCTGTCTTCCCGTTCCCCCTCACCTCCAGACTCTGAGCTCCTGGGATGAAAGGATGTTTAGTTAATGAGTGAGTAAATGGAAATGATTTAGCATTTTAGCTTATTGTTCTTGTTGAAGTGTCTTGGGGATGCCTCCAAATAATGCTTTTCCATGTTAACAATTGCATTTCCCTATAAAATTAAAATATCCTCCCTCACATTAAAGAAATCTTGAAGAATTTCAATGAGTAGGGATCCAAGAGGATGAAATCTAGTGACATAATTAACATTATTGGGGAGGTAAATGCTTTCTGACTCAAGCTCAATTATAATTTTCATTTAAAGTTTAAAGGAAGCCTCCATTCAGGATGTAGGAGGAAATTACACAGTGGTGACATGTATGAATGTTTTATGGAATAGTTCCAGTTGTGTTTGCACCTGTGTCTGTAAGTGAATAGGATGCCTAAATAGGCTAAAATGAGTGAAACTCTTATCAAAAATAAATTCTTATATTTAGTTAGCTTACCTGGATAATTATTCAAATGAAAACCAGATTGCTACTGCATTGTGAAAAGAGACTTTGTGAAGAATGATTATATAAGCCCCTTGCCTTTAAAATAGGTTGTTCTTAAAATCAAGAGATTGGTGGAAGGATATAAGAACAAGTAAATTGTTAACAGATTTCTTTAATCATCTGCTAAGTCTGGCTCACTGGCATAATTTATCTACTTCTTGATGTTAGTCACAGTCATAAACTGTGACCTTATTGGAGAGAGTGGAAGAGCTTTGTGTGATGGATAAAATACCTGTGGGGCGCTTTATTTGATTTCTTGCATTATTGGGGATCTAAATCTAGCAATTCACAAAATTACTACCTAAAATGACAAAGATCTAGTGAAACTTCAAGCCTTGGTTTCTTTTTGTTGCCCTATTTAGTGATGTTGCCAGAACTTGGAGCCTTGGAAACAGTTTATTATTGTTACATTGTCCACAGAAATACTTGGTAATTCTGGGAGTCTGAAGTCAGGTGTCAAAAACTGTTCATTTTCTAGTAGGGGTAAGTAAGGTAAGCCATGACTTTCTAAGTCAGGAGTAGAGAAAACAGCATAAAACTGAAGAAAAAAAATAGTAGAAGGAAGGAGGTAGAAAGAAAAAAGAAATCTTATCTGTGCATGATACATAGCAAGAGTTTTGTATTTAACTCAGTGCTACAGTAATAATAGCAATAACTGCAGATAGTTTAACTTGAATTTAATTACTCCATGCTAGAAGATGTTTGCTATAGAAACAATTGGCCTTTCTCTCATGATGCTGTATATTAGTTAGCTGTTTTTAAAACTGGATATCACTGAAGTAAATTTTGTTGTTGTTTTGAGACAAGAGTCTCACTCTGTCGCCCAGGCTGGAGTGTAGTGGCACAATCACAGCTCACTGTAGTCTTGACTTCCCTGGGCTCAGGTAATCCTCCCGCCTCAGCCTTCCAAGTAGTTGGGACTACAGGCACACACCACCACACCCAGCTAATTTTCTGGTTTTGGTAGATACAGGGTTTTGCCATGTTGTCCAGGTCGGTCTCTAACTCCTGGGCTCAAGTGATCTGCCTGCCTCGGCCTCCTAAAGTGCTGGGATTACAGGTTTGAGCCACAGTGTCCAGCAAATTTTTTTAGTGGACAAAGTGTGAGTTGGTCTGTAAAATAATTTATTCCCAAGGGCCTTATTCTAGTTTGGTAGGGTTTTTTGTTTGTTTCTGAAAGAAAGTGTGACCCAAAATGCCAGTTGGAATACTTAGCAGCTTTTTGGTCTTGGGCAGGTTATTTAACCTTAGCTTTAACTTCTTCATCTTTTCAATAGGAATGGATAATAATGCCCATCTTTCAGAGTCATTCTGATAATTAAATGAGGTGATATAAAAGAAGTAACTAGTTTAATGTTGGTGCTTAATAGAGAATAGCTGTTCCGTGTTATTTCCCACCACCATCTCCCTCTCTGTCTAGGTGCTCAGTCTCTCTAGTAGCCCAACTCTGTCAGTCATTCACACCTACTGTAGTGTACCGTCATCTTACTGCCTTTCACTGTCCTGTCATTCCCCTCATAACTTTACTTCCCTCTTTATCCTGCTTCAACTCCATAAGCAACCGTGATAGTCAGTACACATACCCACAGCCCCTACCCTATTCCCCTCTTGCTGTCTTATACAAGAAATCACAACCCTGATTATATCAGCACAGATGTGCTGACCAGCCTCACTCTAAATTTATGTTCGCTAGCCTCAGCAGTCATGGTCACTTCCTAGCAGTCACACTATACTTCATAATCCATTTCACTTTTCTACATGGCTGTTCCATTCATTTTCGTCAAGCCTCCAACACTTCCTCCCCCATCTTCACTTTCAGCCCTTTAACCGTGCTTTCTATAATAGTTAACTGAGAAAAGAACAGCAAACGAAAGATAATTTTGATAAACTTACCCTCATATGTCCAGTTACCTGCATCCATCCCCCAAACTTCTATTTTTTTTTTTTTTTTCTGATAAATATGGATACACTGTTCTTACTTCTGTCTAAGACCACCCTTCTGCTTGTGCAGCATTCGTCCCCTCTTGGTGAGTCAAGGACATTGCTCCAGCAGTTCTCTACTCTCCTCAGTTTTTCCTTCCCTAACGTATCTTTCTGTCTGCTTACAGACAGGCAATTATTTCTTCTATCTTAAGAACAACCAAAAAAACTCCACTGTACTTGAACTGCATTTCCTCTTTTCTAACGATTGCCCCATTTCTATCCTTCCCTTTATAACAAAACTCCTTGAAGTTGTCTACACCACTGGTGTTCATTCATTTCTGAGCCCTCTTTACTAAGGTTTTTATTCCTACATATGAAGTTTTCTTATCAAAGTTACCAAAGACTTCCATGTTGCCAAATCCAGTAGTCAGTTCCTAGTCTTATTCTACTTCACCAGTCAGCATTACATGGCACAATTGCTCTGTGCTCTGTGAAGCATTTTCTTCACTTGACCGTATGCCATTTTTTTCCTCATATCTCACTGGTTACCTCTCAATCTCCTTTGTGGATTCAACTCGTACGCCGCCAAATGTTGGAGAGCTCCAGGGCTCAATTACCTCCCCTTTTCTCTCTCTGTTAGCATTTATTTAGTCATCTGCATTCTTTTGATGATCTCATCCATCTAGTTCCTGGTTTTAAATACTACCTGTATATCACTGACTCCTATCTCTAGCCTGGATTTCTCCTCTAACTCCTGACTTGTGTATCACATTGCCTCTACAAGTAGAGATGTCTGCTTAGAATCTCAATTCAGCATGCCCTAAACCTGTTCCTCCATCAGCCTTTCCCATCTAATCAATTGACAGCTCTATTCTAGTTGGTAAGACCGAACACCTTGGAGCCATCCTTAATTCCTCCCTCTCTCTCTCACCTCATGTGATTTCAAACTAGGTGCAGAATTTGACCTCTGACCACCCCTAATACCGTGGTCCATTATCTCTCACTAGTCTATTCAGAGATCCTCAGATTCCTGTTTCTTGTTTCCAATATGTACCTCTCAGTTGATTCTTTCCACTCCTCCCAATTTTACTTGAGTGGATCTTTGTAATTAAAAAATAAAATACATGGAAAAGGTAGGTGACAAATCTACTTAGTGAACCTATGTTTTCTTGATTGCTTGACTGGTTGGTTGGCTGTATATTTCCAAATTAAGAGTCTTTTTTCTATAGAACTTTGATGTTACTGCTTTTTGTTCTTCTGATATACTGGGGTTGCTGATGCCAGTCTGATTCTCAGTCACTTTTCTCTCTGGAAGCTTTTATTTAGAATTCTCTGTTCCTGGAATTCACAAATGTGACCACACTGATTTGTTGTTGTTGTTGTCATTGTTTGTTTGTTTTTTGGTTTGGTTTTTCCTCTGAGTGTTTCTCAGTGGACCTTGTGAATCTGAAGAGTCAACTCTCTTTAAATCTAAGAAATCCGTTCATTCTCTCTACCTCTGACACTCCCTTCCTCCCCTCTCCCCCACCTCTTTCTAGTTCTGTCTCAGATTAATTTCTATCTTGTCTTCCACTCCCTAGCCTTGTTGCTGTTGTTTTTTAATTCCTCATGGATGCGTTTATCCTCCCCCCTGCTTTTTCACTCTTATGTCATATTTTTATATCTGACTCTTGGTTTTATCATTTGGAGATTAAAATATAAAAGCAGGCCGGGCGCGGTGGCTCAAGCCTGTAATCCCAGCACTTTGGGAGGCCGAGACGGGCAGATCACGAGGTCAGGAGATCGAGACCATCCTGGCTAACACAGTGAAACCCCGTCTCTACTAAAAATACAAAAAACTAGCCGGGCGAGATGGCGGGCGCCTGTAGTCCCAGCTACTCGGGAGGCTGAGGCAGGAGAATGGCGTGAACCCGGGAGGCGGAGCTTGCAGTGAGCTGAGATCCGGCCACTGCACTCCAGCCCAGGCGACAGAGCGAGACTCCGCCTCAAAAAAAAAAAAAAAAAAATATATATATATATATATAAACAGCCATGAGGAAGAATGCACAACTGAAAGCAGCTTAGAGAGTCAACATTAAATTTAAACCATTGGGTAAATATAGCAAACTGGACGTGCTTTTACTTTTCCTTCCTGTTGATAAATCCTATCAAAACTACATGAGAGGGACTTTTAAAAAAATACGTAAACTCATAGAGGACAAAGTAGATTTGGAAAGGAGACAGCATCAACACAGTTTGGAAGACTGAAAAGCAAATACATGATTTTAAATGACTTAGCAATGTTGAGAGCCGCGACCTAAGTAGGCCGTGGGAAAAGCCAAGATGTAACTTGACTTTCACCCTAAACTCCTAAAAGGCTCAGGAGTTGATATCAACAGGCACAATGGAAACTAGAAGATTGTAGTAATTGGGATGAAGGGTATAAGTTTTGGGGTATAAGTTTAACCTGTTAACTTTTAACTTTATTGGGTGTAAGTTACATACTATAAAATTCACCTACTGTAAGTGTGCAGTATAATGAAAGTTGTGTATCCATCACCACAGTCCAGTTTTCTAACAATTCCGTCAACTCGAGAAGCTTTTTTGTGGACATTAGTCAGTAGCTGCCTAGGACCCCTAGTCCTAGGCAACCTCTGATCTGCTTTCCTTTCTAGACTTTTCCTTTGCTGGATGGAGTTTTACAATTGTCACTCAGGCTGGAGTGCAATGGCGCGATCTTGGCTCACTGCAGCCTCTGCCTCCTGGGTTCAAGTGATTCTCCTGCCTCAGCCTCCTGAGTAGCTGGGATGACAGGCATGCACCACTATGCCAGCTAATTTTTGTATTTTGAATAGAGACGGGGTTTCATCATGTTGACCATGATCTTCAACTCCTGACCTCAGGTGATCCGCCTACCTCGGCCTCCCAAAGTGCTGGAATTACAGGCATGAGCCGCTGCTCCCAGCCTTTCCTTTGCTTTTAATATGTAAATTATACTTACTAAATTGATTTCCTAATATTAAAACTTTCTTGCATTTTTAGAAACCTTAAATTTCAAACAACTGTATTTCTCTGTATCAATTATCAATTGGAGTAATTAGCCATTATCTATAATAGATTCATTACATGGAGTTCATGGTAGATTTCAGGGAGTCTGGATCCCCTGAGGTTACAAGCTATTTTTATTTACATACGGAAACATTTGAGAAGAGGGTTCATAGATGTTTTTAATTTTCCAAGACCCAGATAAATACAAGCTACCTTCGCTATGCCTAAAAGTTTTAACGTATCTTTCTACTTTTCTCCCTTTGTCCCATTTTCCAGGTTTTATCTAATTTGGGGTTTAGGTTACCCCTTAAGAGCAGCTTTATTTACAATGTTGACTTAGATAAAACTGAGTTTTTTCTTTTTTTTTTTTTTTTGAGACAGAGTCTTGCTCTGTCACCCAGGCTGGAGTGCAGTGGCATGATGTCAGCTCACTTCAACCTCCGCCTCCCAGGTTCAAGTGATTCTCCTGCCTCAGCCTCCCAAATAGCTGGGATTACAGGCGTGTCCCACCACACCCAGCTAATTTTTGTATTTTTTTAGTAGAGATGGGGTTTCACTAAGTTGGCCAGGCTGGTCTCTAACTGAGCTCAAGTGATCCTCCCACCTCGACTTCCCAAAGTGCTGGGATTACAGGCGTGAGTCACCGGTCCTGGCTCTGAGTTCTTATTTTAAACTCAACACTATTAAATTTGTTTGTCTGGTTTTTTTTTTTTTTTTTTTTTTTTACAACAAAGAAACTTTCTATGGATTGTTATTCTGAGCTGCATGTCTGCTAATATCCCTTTTGTTCTCTCTGTGTTAATATTTTGCGTTACCTGGTATCTTCCACATTGTCCATTGTCTGCTTGCATTTACTGCTCCATGTGAAATGTTAGATACCAGTCCGATTCTCTTTTGTATATAAAGAATGTAGTTATTGGTGGGCTTTCCCACACACTTCCCACTGGAACTCTTGGAGGGCTTTTTTCTTCCAACATTCCTGTCTTTTAAGGAATGCATGTTGATCCCAAGAATCAAGGCTTTCTTTAGCTCAGGAAAACTTTTGTTTTTCTTTGATATTGCTTCTCATTGTGGAACTCCTATTGACAGTCCATTTTAAACATTTATGCTCCGTGTTGTTTATTTTTGTTTTCCAGCTTTTAACCCTTTCTGCTGTAGATTCTGAGAGAGTTCCTCAAACCAGTCTTCTGATTCATCGATTTGGCATTCACTAGTTTCCCTTCTGTTTGATGCTTCTATTGAGTTTTTGTGGGTATGGTGGAGATGTGTGTTTCTTTAAAAATTTGTGTTTAAGTAGAGATTCAATGCATGTGATAAAAACATTTTCAAAAATATACTCAGTGAAAAGTAGTTGCTTTCCATACTATTGTAGAGGTATGTAGTGCATATATAAGGATATGTATAAAAATACCAAAATTGGCTTTTTGTTTTCTATTTACTTCTCTTTTCTTTCACAGCCTGCTCTTGTTAGATTTTAATACAATTTTCTCTTTCCTGTATTGAATTGGTTTGCATGGGCACTGTGTGCTCTGATTGTCAGTCTTGATCTCCTTTCAGTCTGGCTAGTCCTCATGTGGCCCTTTTGTTTTTACTGAAATTTATAAACGGAAGTCTAGAATGACTGCTTTCGGTAGCTGGCGTATGCCCTTTTTTTGTTTTATTTGTTTGTTTGTTTCATTTTGTTATTGAGACAGAGTTTTGCTCGTTGCCCAGGCTGGAGCGCAATGGCGCGATCTCAGTTCACGGCAACCTCCGCCTCCCAGCTTCAAGTGATTCTCCTGCTTCAGCCTCTCAAGTAGCTGGGATTACAGGTGCCCACCACCACGCCCAGGTAATTTTTGTATTTTTAGTAGAGATGGGGTTTCGTCATGTTGACCAGGCTGGTCTTGAACTGCTGACCTTATGTGATCCACCTGTCTCAGCCTCCCAAAGTGCTGGGATTACAGGTATGAGCCACTGCACCTGGCTGGGGTGTATGCTCTTTTAACAGCGATGTAGGTCACTGTCCACTGTCCAACTATGTATGTCCCGATCCATAGTTCCCCAGTGAGACTGACTAGTATGTGAGGAGTCCTCACTGAACGATTACTTATTAAGTGCACATTGGGGAGATACCCTGTTTTAAGGGGTCATGAATTCATTCCTTTGGCTAATTGATTAGTCAAAATAGAGCACAATTTAGTCTCCTAATTGCCATTATTATATTAACTTCTGTGTGGTGTAATGCCTTTTAAATTATTTATTTATTAACTCTGTGCTAGTTACATAGAAGATACTCCAAATAGAGTCTAGACTTTTGGTAGCCATAGCCACCCTTTGCCATCTTCCTACCCAGCAGATACATAAATGAATGCCCATGGTTAGGGAAAGTGCACTGAAGCTATGAACTTGGTAGGATTTCGAAGAAGAGTGAACACACTCTTGGAGTGAACAGTGAATGCCCAGACCAGACACCTGAAATTTGTCCCTTTCCCTCATACTCTATATTCATTTAGTTCTTTGGATTTTACCTCCTAAATACTTTTGACTGCATCTGCTACTTCTCTGCATCTTCCCCAGCCCAGGTTTTCTTCACCTCTTAGATGGTCCACCATTATCCCTCTTTCTATAGGCCACCCTATGGCACAAGTGATCTTTTCAAAACACAAAATAAGTTGCTTTCTTTTTTTTTTTTTTTTTTTTTTTGAGACGAAGTTTCACTTTTGTTGCCCAGGCTAGAGTGCCATGATGCGATCTTGGCTCACTACAACCTCCACCTCCTGGGTTCAAGTGATTCTCCTGCCTCAGTCTCTTGAGTAGCTGGGATTACAGGCGCCTGCCACCACGCCTAATTTTGTTTTTACCATGTTGGCCAGGCTGGTCTTGAACTCTTGAGCTCAGGTGATCCACCCGTCTCCGCCTCCCAAAGTGCTGGGATTACAAGCGCGAGCCGCCGCACCCGGCCTCCAGTTGCTTTCTGTGGCTTTCTGCGTTTAGTTCTTTTAGTGGTTTTCTGTTCTTAGAAAAACTGGAATCCTTACCCCACTCTTTAGTGCTTTTTCAGCTTTATTTCTTTTTTTTTTTTTTTTTGAGACGGAGTCTCGCTCTGTCGCTCGGGCTGGAGTGCAGTGGCCGGATCTCAGCTCACTGCAAGCTCCGCCTCCCGGGTTTATGCCATTCTCCTGCCTCAGCCTCCCGAGTAGCTGGGACTACAGGCGCCTGCCACCTCGCCCAGCTAGTTTTTTGTATTTTTTAGTAGAGACGGGGTTTCACCGTGTTAGCCAGGATGGTCTCGATCTCCTGACCTCGTGATCCGCCCGTCTCAGCCTCCCAAAGTGCTGGGATTACAGGCTTGAGCCACCGCCCCCGGCCTCAGCTTTATTTCATAGCACACGTCCCCTTCTGCCCTTTACTTCTCTTTCGTTTTTTGTTCCATGAACACATACAGGTCATCCTTCTGATTTCACCCTACTCTTGTCCCATATTCATTGCCAAATCTCAGTTCAGATATTTATGTTGCCAAAGAAGCTTTCTTTGATCTTCACTCTATTGTTTTATCTTTTTTATTAATTATGAGAATAATAACCACTTGTACTATACAGAATCCTTGTGAGAGTTAACTAAATTAATACATATTATAGTGTCTAGCATCTAGTAAGTACTCACCAAATGTTAAGTCAGTGTAAAATCTTATATCCTTCTTGTTTTTTCTTCTTATATATTCTCAAGCTCTTGTTTCTGACTTGTCCTCATACCCATCCCCTTTCTCAGTCTTTACTGTGACCCTCCATGATGTAGGAAATTGTTGCTTCTTGCTTTGAATCTAACCTTGTCCAATAATTTCTCTTTTTTTTTTTTTTTTTTTTTTTTTTTTTTTTTTTGAGACGGAGTCTTGCTCTTTCGCCCGGGCTGGAGTGCAGTGGCCGGATCTCAGCTCACTGCAAGCTCCGCCTCCCGGGTTTTACGCCATTCTCCTGCCTCAGCCTCCGGAGTAGCTGGGACTACAGGCGCCCGCCACCTCGCCCGGCTAGTTTTTTGTATTTTTAGTAGAGACGGGGTTTCACCCTGTTAGCCAGGATGGTCTCGATCTCCTGACCTCGTGATCCGCCCGTCTCGGCCTCCCAAAGTGCTGGGATTACAGGCTTGAGCCACCGCGCCCGGCCAATAATTTCTCAATTGTAAAAACTACTTACAGTATTTACATGGTCACTGCTGGTGGTAGTTTTTTTTCTTGAAACACAGATCTAGCTGATGTCCCTTCTAAAAAATTTTTAATGACTACATTTCTTTCTGGATAAAATCTAAATTTAGCAGAGGTCTTCCCTCCCTATCGCCCTGCTTGTCCTAATGCTTTTCAGGGGGCAGGGGGCACATGTTGTACCTCGTTCTAGAGTGCCCCTCACTTGTTGGATTCCTCTTTAATATTCACCCTAAGCACCAAGCATGTAAAAGCTTCCTTTCTGCCCCCTTAAATTTTCTGTACTTACTATTTAATAAGCTCTTCATTCAAGAGAATTACTCAGCTCCTGCCATGACTATATGCTAGACACTATGCTTTGTGCTAAGAAACAAAACAGCAGAGACAAGGTTCTTGAGGACACAGCATTTAAGCTGGGGCCTGACAGGTGAGTTAGAATTAGCCACATGTAGAGGCTATCTAGGAAGATGTTAAGGCTATCTCTTATGTGCAGTTACAGAGAGATCCTTTGTAAATGTGTTTTACTTTGTAAAACCTTCTAAGGAGTCAGTATTGTTTTGTTATTATATCCCTATCTAAATTTTCAAATTGCCTTTTTGGTTTTATAAGGACAAGATGGGCTCTTAACAAGATGGCTTTGGGGTTTTTTCAGTCGAAGATGATGTAACCTCTAGAGTTAAGTGCGAAGAAGTTGATTTTGAGAATATGTTGCAGAAGGTGAGAGGAAGGTCATCTGGGTTATGACCTCTGGAGGTGGAGGTAATTTTTTGTCATTGGGTCACCAGTGCTTGGCATGTGATCTGTGAGGTGACTGAGAATATTGCAGACACCAGGGCAGGAGTAAAGCCTCTGTTAGGAGTGTTAAGTTCGTAGTGGGTTCAGGAAAAGATGGTGGAGGCTGAGGGACAGATGTTTTCATTCGGTGCAGTAATATTTGCTAACAGGAAGAAAGTAGTGTGGGTAAGGGTGAAGAAGGCGCCAGAGAAGGAGTGCAGACATGCGGAAAGTGAGAGTTTGTGGAAGCAGGCTGTGATGTGGTTCCAAGAGCTGGACTGTCGAATCTTATTTTTGTAAAGCTCTGCTCTTTTTTTTGAGACAGAGTCTCGCTCTGTCGCCCAGGCTGGAGTGCAGTGGCCGGATCTCAGCTCACTGCAAGCTCCGCCTCTCAGGTTTACGCCATTCTCCTGCCTCAGCCTCTCGAGTAGGTGGAACTACAGGCGCCCGCCACCTCGCCTGGTTAGTTTTTTGTATTTTTTTAGTAGAGACGGGGTTTCACCGTGTTCACTAGGATGGTCTCGATCTCCTGACCTCGTGATCTGCCCGTCTCGGCCTCCCAAAGTGCTGGGATTACAGGCTTGAGCCACCGCGCCTGGCAAAGCTCTGCTGGTAAGTAAAAAACCCAGAGTCAGCTTTCTACCATTCTTACCTTTCAGGCCTGGGAAAGAGTACTGTGTTATAGAAGAGATGGTGCTTTTTAGTATTTAAGTAATTAAACCTTGTTGTATTAAATCCATGTATAATACCTTATTCCAAGAGATCTCAGATAGTTTCTATATCTCAGATAGTTTCAGCAAGAGTTTGTGTATGGCACCAAGTGGACAAGAGCTGTACTTACGTATAAATGTCAGAAGGAGAAGAAAAATAGTAACTATAACTTTTTCGTTTCCTGGTTTGCTACTTTTGCATGTAGACTGTTTTTTAAATATGCTGAAGTTGGGTTGGTTTTTCCCACTTTCCCATTCTGTCAACATAAGTTGTTATTTACTCTAAACAACCATTCTTTCATTTTATCCTGTTTCTTTTATAACTTAATTCAATTCCCTTGATATTAAACACTATTAAGTATTTTTGGAAGTAGCTTACTTAATAGCTTTTTCTACTGTGTGATTTATTCAAGAAATTCTCAAATGTCAGCTGTATGTAGAGCACTGTGTTAGATTCTGTGGGAGCTGCAAAGATGATCTAGATACAGATCTTTCTCCTGAAGATCTTTAAATTCTAGAAGGTAGTCTAGACAGAATGATAGAATGCTGTGTGGTTTTCGAAGGAAGAACAGATTACTTCTGCCCGGGTGGAGTTGGGTGATGGCTAATTTTATGTGCCAACTTGACTAGGCCGCAGTGCATAGATATTTGATCACATATTCTTGATGTTTCTGTGAAAGTGTTTTTTATATGAGATTAACATTTAAATTGGTAGATTGTGAGTAGCCTTGTCTTGTGGGTGGGCCTCATCCAATCAGTGGAAGGCCTTTAATAGAACGAAGACTGACCTCTGAGCAAGGAGTTCTGCCAGCCTGCTCTGCAGATTTTGGATTTACCAGGCCTCCTTAATCCCCTGGGCCAATTCCTTAAGTCTCTTTCTGTGTTTATATATGCACATCTGATTTATTCTGTTTCTCTGTAAAACCCTGACTGATACCTGGAATCTTCAAGTTGAAATTTAGGATACTCTAGATGTGAGGAGAGATAAAAATAAGGACAGAAAACCTGATCTGTGAACTGAGAACAATGAACTTGTTTGGAATTTTTAAATTTGAGTATGTTGGAACCAGATCTTGCAGCTGATACTTGACTAAAGAGTTTTAACTTTACTACATCATAAATCTTATTCTAAGTTTTCATTTGAACTTGGTCTTAGTTTCTTGACTTACTTTGTAAGCGTCTTTTGGATAATTCAGGTTTCATTTGTTGCTTTCAAATTTTGGTATTCAACAGACTTGTTTCTTTTTATTTTCAGTTAACATTAGAGCCTAATTTACCATTTTTAGTTCATGTCAAAAAAAAGTTCAAGCCAGGTGCAGTGGCTCACACCTGTAATCCCAACTCTTTGGGAGGCCAAGGCAGGTGGATCACAAGGTCAGAAGATCGAGATCATCCTGGCCAACATGGTGAAACCCAGTCTTTAATAAAAAAAAGAAAAAAATACAAAATTAGCCCGGGCATGGTGGTGCGCACCTGCAGTCCCAGCTACTCGGGAGGCTGAGGCAGGAGAATCGCTTGAACCCAGGAAGCAGAGGTTGCAGTGAGCCGAGATCGCGCCACTGCACTCCAGCCTGGGCAACAGATCAAGACTCTGTCTCAAATAAAATAAAGTAAAATAAAAGATCGGGCTTTGGGAATTTTTTTTTTTTTCTTCTTACTCTGTTGCTCAGGCTGTACTGCAGTGATGTGATCTCAACTCACTGCAACCTCCACTTCCTGGGTTCAAGCGATTCTCATGCCTCAGCCTCCCGAATAGCTGGGATTACAGGTATGTGCCACCACAACCGGCTAATTTTTTTTTTTTTTTTTTTTTTTTTTGAGACAGGTTTCGCCATGTTGGCTGGGCTGGTCTCGAACTCCCAGCCTCAGGTGATCTGCCCACCTCACTCTCCCAAAGTGCTGAGACTACAGGTGCGAGCCACCATACCCGGCCTGGAAAATGTTAATAGTGTCATTTTGGGGGGTACTAGCTTTACTTAAGTATGTATTTTACGTATATAATGTTTATGCTTAAAGTTGGAACATTTTTGGTATTTTATAATGGAGGTATGGTACTGGGAAGTTTGTCACTACAACTCTTTTCTCTGGCCTTGTACTATGATTGTATATACAAGTATTGTATACACCAACAACCAGTTTGACATTAGGATGATGTTTGAGCTTGTCTAAATCTGGAGACTGGATTAGATGAGTGATTTTGCCAAATAATTTGACCCTGTTTTTGTTTGTTTGTTTGATGCATGGAATGCATTTCTATTTAAAAAATCTTTAGTGTTATTTCGAGCTAGAAATAGAAAATTGATTCTTTTCTTGAGACTGATAAAATTATTAGCTAGGCATCATGGCCCACATCTGTAATCCAAGCACTTTGGGAGGGTGTGGTGGATGGATCGCCTGAGCCCAGGAATTGGAGACCAATCTGGGCAACATGGCGAAACCCCATCTCTACAAAAAATTAAATAGCCAGGTGTAGTGTAGTCCTAGCTACTCAAGAGACTGAGGTGGGAGGATAGCTTGAGCCTGGGAGGTAAAAGTTGCAGTGAGCCTAGATGGCACCACTGCACTCCAGCCTGGACTGGATGACAGAGAAGGGACTCTATCTCAATAAAAGAAAAAAGAAAACATTATTAAAGCAATGTAGCAACATGATGAAGTTTAAAATGTAGAGGACAACCGCCCCTAGTTTCCCCATTCTCCCCAACTACTTTTGTCATTTTCTGTATTCTCTTTTAGGCTGTATTTGTAGGTGTGCGTGCACATGTATGTTTGAAGTTGAAATTCACATAACATGCAATTAACCATTATAAAGTATACAGTTCAGTGGCACTTAGTGTAGTCACAGTGTTGTGCAACTACCACCTCTCCTTGGTTTCAAAACTTTTCATAATCCTACTAAAATAAAATATCCCTAGGCATTAAGTAATCCCTCCTTATTTCCCCCATACCCTGTTAACCACTAACCTGCTTTCTCTCTTCATGGCTTTTCCTATTTAGGATATACTATGTAAAAGGAATCATACACTGTGTGACGTTTTGTATCTAGCTTCTTTTACTCAGCATAATGCTTTCACACTTCACTCTTGATGTAACAAGTATCAACATTGTGGTTTTTTTTTTTTTTTTTTTTTTTTTTTTTGAGACGGAGTCTCACTCTGTCGCCCAGGCTGGAGTGCAGTGGCCGGATCTCAGCTCACTGCAAGCCCCGCCTCCCGGGTTTACGCCATTCTCCTGCCTCAGCCTCCCGAGTAGCTGGGACTACAGGCACCCGCCACCTCGCCCGGCTCGTTTTTTTGTATTTTTTAGTAGAGACGGGGTTTCACCGTGTTAGCCAGGATGGTCTCGATCTCCTGACCTCGTGATCCGCCCGTCTCGGCCTCCCAAAGTGCTGGGATTACAGGCTTGAGCCACCACGCCCGGCCACAACATTGTGGGTTTTTTATGGCTGAATATTTCATTACTTGTATTTTAAAATATATATAACATACATATAAGTTATATAGAGAATGTAATTTGTCTTTTCATTTGTTAATGGGTATTTGGGTTGTTTCTACCATTTGGCTGTTATGAATAATGCTGATATAAACATTTGTATACAAGCTTCTGTGTGGACATAATATAATCTCTGGTACTTTGTTTTGGCAGCCCTAGCAAACTATATTGTGTGCTTTCTTTCCAGTGTAGTGCTTAGCACACTTGCCAGACTATAAGTTCCCTGAGGATGAGGACACAAATATAATGCCTGCCTAATATTACTTAAATATTCTAAGCCTGCTGAATTATTATTTTCATTAATTCATGATAATCCCCAAAATATCCCAGAATCAGATCAGTATCTATTCAGCTACATTTTGACTTAATAGTAGTATTATGGCTTAATCTGAAGCCTAATGCTGTGTTAGCTTCAGAGATTAGGATGTTGGGAAACCAATAGTAGTACTTATTAGAGGCATTGCAAGTGGTATTGAGTGTTTAGTGGACCTTCAAATCCAATTCAGTGACATCACATCCAAGTAAGCAAATAGATTGAGCTCCTTGAGAATAGGAACTGGTTTCCCTAGCATCTAGCATAGGACCTGGGACAGGTGGTGCCCAGTAAGTATTTGAAAGAAATGGGATGAAATGCAATGACATACAGCACCTATGTTCGGCTTAAAGCTCTAGTCCCATTACCTATGGGTATTTACATTGGAATGTGTAGTTACTGTAGAATCCCAAAATGAATAATAGAGTAAAAATGTTCTTTCTCAAAGTACTACGTGTTATGAATGAAAAAAATAATAATAATTAGAACATAATTCAGATTTTGCCAGCCAGGCAAAGGCATTTGTGCTGTAATCTGAGGTATACCTTCCTGCACTAAGAAGAACGGGGTTTATGGGAAAACTAGGATTAGGAGCAGACCATTTGAAATCTGTGCATCTTTGTAATTTAAGCACTAATGTAAACCTAATAAAAAATACTAGCGTGCTTAAAGATAAGTTAAAAATTTTAAACAAATAATTCGGTAAATTTAGAACTTTCCCTTTAAAAACAGTAAAGGTAACCAGAAGTGATGGCACTACTCGTGGCTAGGTGTATTTAACTGTTGTTACCTGCAAATGCAAAAACTAAATAACATTTTAGGAAAAACTGGAAATGAACCAATGTGATTTCTGAATGTACTGACATAATTCCCTTATTTACTGATTGCATATGAGCTAATGTATGTGTTGTAGTAGAATAGTTCCGGTAGTTCTTTACCTTTTCTGTGCTTGTCATGCCTTCTTCCTCTCTACTCTTAATGCTCAAGTTTTAACCTTCCAGACTTCTCATTTGTTCTGTAACAGTATCTTCTAGCCATATGTGCCCTTCTAATCTCTCTTGTGGAATTTGTTCTTCACAATACTATAAGAACTCGATTGCATTGAAAACCCCAAATCTTATGAAGCCAGCCTCCATCATTAGAGTATGTTTCTCAAACCCTTGGTGTGTGCAAATCATTCTTATTCTGTGATTTCTGTTTTCATGCTTTTTCAGTTTGCTTCATTTGCCATATGATAGAGTTTTTCTTCACACCATATTTTGGAAAGTATGCTCTTCGTTTTAAATTCTACTATGGGTTATTTCCAAGACCCATAGTAGAATTTAACAAATTCTTTCAAATAAAAAATTTTAAAGCCTTCGCTTAGTATCAACTAACCAAAAAAAAAAATGTGTCAAGTGGCTCCTACTTGACATGATGAGAGATGAAAGTGTAAGTTTAGATACTACTACTGTCTGTTCAGTTTTCCTTTTTCTCTATTCATTTTAATCTCCCAATTTTTGTTAAAATGTTGTGATATACTATTCTTAGTTTGTTACACTTTGTAACTTTGTAGTCTTTTCCAGAATTATTTCTATTCTAGAACCATAGTAAATTGTCATGTACACTTCTGTGTTTAAATGAATTTATTGTCCATTTCCTATCTTTGGATGCCACTTTTTTTGCATTCTTTATTTTGATATACCATAACGTAAGTCTCTGTGATTTGTAGTGGTCTGATTTTTTTTTTTTTTTTTTTTCTGGAAATACAGTGAAAACTTCTGATGAAATTTAGGCCTTCATGTCAAGACATTTCTATTCTGTTGTAACTTTAATTATATTTTCTCTTATTCTTTTGTCTGTCTCAGGGGCAGTAGTTAACTGTTGGATCTTCATAACTATCATCTTTTCTCTAACCTTTTTATTGCTGTACTGCTTTTTCATGACATCTCGTTTATGTTTTCTCAAAATTATTCTCTTCTAGTGATTTGGTTTTAACTGCATTGACTGTTGATGCATTTATTAGTTATGCTGTTTTACTTATCTTGTATAATTTTCTTTCCTTAATTCTGCATGCTACCCTTTCAGTGTTGTTTTGATCATAAGAGTCTATGCTATCTGTTTTTCTTGTGAATGTCGAAGCAGTCCTTTCAGAAAATTTCTTCTATTTTCTGTGATAAATACTAATACTGAATGTATTTCATCCACCTTTTGAAGACTGTGTCCTCTGTCAGAGCAAACCGCTGGTTGTGGAAAAAAACAAAATAAGCAAATGAAGACCGTGTCCTCTTTGATTCTTCTCTTCTTTCCTGCCTTTTTTCTTTATTTTGATATACTTTTTTCTTTCCTTCCATCATTGCCTCCCTCCTTTCCCTCTTTTCTTCCCTTCTTTCCATCTTTCCTGTAAAATTTGTCTTGATTCCCTGATGTTTCTACTCTTTTTCCTTAGTAGGTCCTTTCAGTATCTGCTGCTTGCGAAAACGTGAAAGCAGATTCTCTTTTACTTCACTCTGAATTCACCTGGCTAAGCTCTATTAGGCCTTAGGAAGCTTAATAGAGCTTCTCTAGTTTTGTAGAAGAAGGGCCTTTGACTCTTGCCCCCTCTGCTTCAGGATGATCTCATCTGCTACTTTGGAAGTGTGAGACTTTATTCGTTGTGATGGTTAGGGGTGAGACTGATTTATTTGTAATTAGTCCTTTCTCCTCCTTACCCTTCCTTTTGGATAAAGGTAAAAATATAAAATCCTCCTGCCTGCTAAAGTACTGTTTGGCCACCAGAGAAGGGGAGTTTCAGGTAGGGCGTTCCACATTTTTGTCCTCATCACACCTGTGTCCTTGTCCCCATCTTAGCAAGTTGAAGATGCTAGTCAAAATTTCTCTCAGGGGAGGAGAGGGCAAGGGATACTTACATATGGATTCTGGGCTTGGTCTTTCAGTTTCAGCTAACTCATTCTGTACCTTAATTGTACTGTTTAATAAAATTTCATGGTATAAGTTTGAGAACTTTTCATGATTTTAGGGATATTTTAACTTCCTTTTTGTTTTTTTCCTTTAGTTTTAGGGAAGGATCTTCTGCCAAACTACCTGTGCCACTATCTTTCCTGAAGTCTCATAAGTACTAGAAAGAACTTTTAGAATAAGAGTGTAGGACATTATTTACACTGAAATAATATTCTTTTTTAATTATTTAATTATTTATTTATTTTTGAGTCAGATTGTTGCTCTGTCACCCAGGCTGGAGTGCAGGGTCACCATCTCAGCTCAGCTCACTGCAACCTCTGCCTCTTGAGTTCTGCCAGTCCTCTCACCTCAGCCTCCTGAGCAGCTAGGACTACAGGCGCACGCCAACATGCCCAGCTAATTATTTTTTTATTTTTTAGTAGAGACGGGGTTTCACCATTTTGTTGAGGCTGGTGTCAAACTCCTGACCTCAAGTGATCTGCCCACCTCGGCCTCCCAAAGTGCTGGAATTACAGGCATGAGCCACTGCATCCAACCTGACATTCATCCTTAATCTAGCGCTGCATCAGTGCTGCAAAAAAAAAAAAAAGCATATGCATTAAAAAAGTTAAGGGGGCCGGGCGCGGTGGATCACTTGAGGTCAGGAGTTCTAGACCAGTCTGGCCAACATAGTGAAACCCCATCTCCGCTAAAAAAAAATACAAAAATTAGCTGGGCATGGTGGAACACGCCTATAATCCCAGCTATTCAGGAGGCTGAGGCAGGAGAGTCGCTTGAACCCAAGAGGCAGAGGTTACAGTGAGCCGAGATCGTGCCACTGCACTCCAGCCTGGGCAATAGAATGAGACTCCATCTCAAAAAAAAAAAAAAGAAATGTTAAGGGGTTTACTTCCTTTAGGATACTCTTTAAATGAATAGTATATGATGTTTCATATTCTTTATTTGGAACTTCTCTATGGATGCAGACATTTTCAGAACTCTCCCAGGACAACGAACCTGAAACTTTTGTATTTATAAGAAACTTGGGATTTGGTTATTTTATTTATTTATTTTGAAATAGGGTCTTGCTATGTCGCCTAGGCTGGAGTGCAGGAGCACAGCCACGGTTCAGTGCAGCCTCAATCTCCCAGACTCAAGAGATCCCGTTATACCTCAGCCTCCTTATAGCTGGGACTACAGGCATGCACTACCACACCTGGCTAATTTTTTAAATTTGTTTTTTTATTTTTTGTAGAGACAGGACATCACTATGTTGCTAGGGCTGATCTTGAACTCCTGTGCTCAAGCAGTCCTCCCACCTTGACCTCCCAGAGTGCTAGGATTACAGGCGTGAGCCACTGTGCCAGTCAGAAATTGGCTTAAAATGCAGATTTTTGGACCCTGTCCCCAGCAAAAAGATTCAGTAGAAATCTTTATTTGTAGCCAGCTTACTGTGTTGCAGGTGGTCCCTGGTTTAACTTTGAGTAATGCTATCTTCATTGTTAAAATAATCAGATTTAATTATATGGTAGATATTTTAGGTAACTAGGGTATTTCAGGCTGTCCCGTGGGCCTGAATAGCTGGCAGCTACTTGGCTTGGCTTCTAGAGGACTTACTGCTCAGCAAGGTAAATATTAATGCCTTCATTGCTCTCTGTGTCCCAAAGATCAGTACCCAAACTGAGATTTTGTAGACTGGAAAAATCTTTGTCTCCCCATCCCTCCCCAAGAAAGACATAGGTTGCTAATTTTTATTTTGCTGAATGAGAACATTAAAAATAAATTAACGGTGAGCCAGGCACAATGGCATAGGCCTGTAATCCCAGCACTTTTGAGAGATTGAAGCAGGAAGATCACTTGAGGCCAGGAGTTCAAGACCAGCCTGTGTGTGCAAAATAGCAAAACCTCATCTCTACTAAAAAATAAAAAAAATTAGCTGGGCTTAGTGGCACATACCTGTGGTCCCAGCTACATGGGATGTTAAGATGGAAGGATTGCCTGAGCCCGGGAAACTGAGGCTACAGGAAGCCATGACCATACCACTGCACTCCAGCCTGGGGGACAGAGACGCAGGCTCATCAATAAATAAATAATGAAAGGACATTTTAACACCTCACTACAACCACTAAAGATACAAATAAATAAAAATATAAGAGGAGCACAACCTCATAATACTGATAGTCTTTTATATTGCGTATATTTAACTTCAGGCAAAACCCACTCTATTTTCCTCTTTTAAAAAAATTATTGGCCGGGCGCGGTGGCTCAAGCCTGTAATCCCAGCACTTTGGGAGGCCGAGACGGGCGGATCACGAGGTCAGGAGATCGAGACCATCCTGGCTAACATGGTGAAACCCCGTCTCTACTAAAAAATACAAAAAACTAACCGGGCGAGGTGGCGGGCGCCTGTAGTCCCAGCTACTGGGGAGGCTGAGGCAGGAGAATGGCGTAAACCCGGGAGGCGGAGCTTGCAGTGAGCTGAGATCCGGCCACTGCACTCCAGCCCGGGCTAGAGCGAGACTCCGTCTCAAAAAAAAAAAAATTATTTAGCTATAGATCAATGAATACTTTCTCAAGACATTTCAGAACTACTGCTTAGTACTTGAAATACAACACTTAGAATCTGGGGTACTACCTGAATGTAATGAGTAGTCACACATCTCATATCCTTTGTTTTCTTGCTAGTTCGATCCTTTGGTACAGAAGACAGACCGACAGATCGTCCAATACCACCTCGAGATGAAGTCTTTGAATACATTATATTCCGTGGGAGTGACATTAAAGACCTTACTGTTTGTGAGCCACCAAAACCACAGTGTTCTTTGCCTCAAGACCCAGCTATCGTTCAGGTAACTGATGGTAAATTTGTCTTGGAGTACAGGTAAACTCCACACAGGGTTAGCCTTGGCTTTTTTCTCTCCAGTTGAATGTTCATGTAGCTTATCATTTTCAAGTTACCTGGATACCTGAAATTACTGGATAATGTTCTCATCTAGGTTTTTCTCTAATCATAAATTAGAACTAAGATAAGAAACAGCTGAAGAATTTGTTATAAAATACTTTCTAATGTCAACAACAATTGCAGTAGCTAACCTTGAAGGCTACGCTGTGGAAGTGGTGTACATATAAGACACCCTCTGAGGTTGGTACCATAATTATTCTCACTTTTAACAAGTGAGGAAATTCAGGTAGAGCCACTGTTTGAACAGATCCAGGCAGCCTGCTTTAGAATCTAGAATCCATGCTACCATGCTATTGAGATATGGTTTATATTGCAAACCAGGGCAATAACAGCTACTCTTAGATAAGATTATTAGGCTTAATGGGGAACAAAAAGCAAAATCACATTGTTCTGCATTTGTTATAATATGCAATGTTGGGGTTTTTTTTTTCCTTCCTTTTTTTTTTTGAAACAGAGTCATTGGAGTACAGTGGCGCGAACTCGGCTCACTGCAACCTCCGCCTCCCTGGTTCAAGCGATTCTTCTGCCTCAGCCTCCTGAGTAGCTGGGACTACAGGCACGCACCACCACACCTGGCTAATTCTTGTATTTTTAGTAGAGATGAGGTTTCACCATGTTGGCCAGCCTGGTCTCAAACTTCTGACCTCAGGTGATCCGCCCACCTCAGCCTCCCAAAGTGCTGGGATGATAGACATGAGCCACTGTGCCTGGCCTGCAATGTTATATGATAAGAAAATACAAACATAAATGTATTTTAACATATTTAGGTCAACTCTTAAATCTCCCAATTTAAACTTTTTAATCATCTACCCCTACCCTTGTTAAGTCTTATTTTGGTGAAAGGAAACCTGAAAGAATCGGAGAAAATGTAGATCTCTTTATTTTATTTATTTACTTTTTTTTGAGATAGAGTTTTGCTCTGTTGCCCAGGCTGGAGTGCAGTGGCGCGATCTCGGCTCACTGCAAGCTCTGCCTCCCGGGTTCATGCCATTCTCCTGCCTCAGCCTCCCAAGTAGCTGGGACTACAGGCGCCTGCCACCATGCCCGGCTAATTTTTTGTATTTTTAGTAGAGATGGGGTTTCACCATGTTAGCCAGGATGGTCTCGATCTCCTGACCTCGTGATCCACCCGCCTCAGCCTCCCAAAGTGCTGGGATTATAGGCGTGAGCCACTGTGCCTGGCCAAAAATGTAAATCTCTTTAAATGGAGAAGGAAGAGACACTTCTTTTGTTTTTTTGGAGACAGAGTTTCGCTCTGTCGCCAGGGCTGGAGTGCAGTGGCTGGATCTCAGCTCACTGCAAGCTCCGCCTCCCGGGTTTACGCCATTCTCCTGCCTCAGCCTCCCAAGCAGCTGGGACTGCAGGCGCCCGCCACCTCGCCTGGCTAGTTTTTTGTATTTTTTAGTAGAGACGGGGGTTTCACCGTGTTCGCCAGGATGGTCTCGATCTCCTGACCTCGTGATCCGCCCGTCTCGGCCTCCCAAAGTACTGGGACTACAGGCTTGAGCCACCGCGCCCGGCCGAGACACTTTCTTATTAGAGATAGCTCCCTACACCAAACACTGGTGTTACCTTACTGTCTCTTTTATATGGCTTTCGATAATTCTCCAGGAAACGAGTTATTTGGGTAATCAGTTTTATAGAAGGAGAAAAACTAAGAGAGTGCATATGAAAATGGTGTTGAGTAACTTCTTCCAGTCATCATAAACTTCTACTTGATCTTCTTATTCATTCATTCTGTAGTATTTACAGAGTGTCTGGCATGTGCTTAACACTAGTAGTGAACACAAAGAAAAGGTCATGCCATCAGTGAATGTGTGTCCTGGTAGCCTTTAATATATTTCATGTTTATATTATGAAACAGTTTATAATAAGATAATATATGAAGTACATGTATTAATATATGTTATATATTTTATATGCTTTAGGTTTAAGTTAAAGTTTTTATAAAATGTTCCTCCGCTTAATGTAACTATAAGTAAACATGTAAATGGTTTTATGTGGGATATGTTTGTTTCTGCATCTCTTTCCTGTGAATTTAATAGTAGGCCTCAAATGATTGAAAATAAGTCTGAAATCACATGTGAGATTTATATCAACATCAGACTAAAACCCATTATTACTAAGTGTGATTTTTCTTATTTTTCTTTAAGCAAAGTTACTTAAGTAACTTTCTTTCCTCAATCTATAAAACTCTTAAATGGGGAGTTTAGTGTAGAAAAAAGTATTTGTAAGTTACATTGAGTATAATTGGCACATTATAGACAGATATTGAAATCAGAAGGTCGTTTGGCTATTTTAATGTTAAGTGCATATTGTAATTTGTTTTATATTTAGTAGTTATAATTTAATAGTTTTCTTAAAAGTGTAAAAATCTGGAATTTTTTTTTCATTATATACATGTTGCTTAGAGCTTGGAAAGATAACTCATGATTTTCCTTCAGTCCTCACTAGGCTCATCGACTTCTTCATTCCAGTCCATGGGTTCTTATGGGCCTTTCGGCAGGATGCCCACATACAGTCAGTTCAGTCCAAGTTCCTTAGTTGGGCAGCAGTTTGGTGCTGTTGGTGTTGGTATGTTTTCTTTTTCTTTTATTTTTTTGTTTGTTTTTGTATTCTTTCTTTCTTTGAGTTTATAGAAACTCAACACAAACTTTTAGAAATGTTGTTTGATGTTTCCTTTTGTAACTTTGTTTTATGGCATTCAGAACACATTTTGATGATATCTTAAAACCTTTATTTAATATTCTTAATGATATTAGTGGGTTTTTAAAAGTCAGTTTTCACAAGGTAACATTTTTTTTTACACCTAGGTATATCCAGTATCTACCAAATCTTATTGGTAGTTGGATTTTTTTTTTTTTTTTTAAGACAAAGTCTCACTCTGTCACTCGGGCTGAAGTCCAGTGGCACTATCTTGGCTCACTACAACCTCCGCCTCCTGGGTTTTAGCAATTCTCGTGCCTCAGCCTCACAAATAGCTGGGATTACAGATATGTATCACCACACCTAGCTAATTTTTGTATTTTCAGTAGAGGTGGGGTTTCACCATGTTGACCAGGCTGGTCTTGAACTCCTGACCTCAGGTGAGCCCCTGTGCCTGGCCTGGATTTTAATTAATCAAATTTTTTTTTTTTTTTTGAGGCAGAGTCTCACTCTGTTGCCCAGGCTGGAGTACAGTGGCATGATCTCCACTCACTGCAACCTCCATCTCCCAGGTTTAAGCAGTGCTCCTGCCTCAGCCTCCTGAGTAGCTGGAATTACCGGTGTGCACCGCCACTCCCGGCTAATTTTTTTGTATTTTTAGTAGAGATGGGGTTTCACCATGTTGGCCAAGCTGGTCTCGAACTCCTGACCTCAAGTGATCCACCCACTTCAGCCTCACAAAGTGCTGGGATTACAGGCATGTGCCACCAAGCCTGGCCTAAAACGTTTATTTTAAACATACATAAGACATGCACACATAAAGATACGCATAGCATGATTGAGGGCTTGGTGTTTTGTTTCTGTAACACTGGGTTTGAAACAAAACTAATGAGAATGTATAGCAGGGCTGGGAGAATGACAGGCTTACTTATGGCTGGAGGGTCAAGGGCTATTGAGTGCAAAAGCTGGATGTAATCAGATTAGCTCAGTGTTGTTTTGTTTTTATAGCTGTGCATTTTAGTGTTTAAGTACACCTTTATTCCCACCGTAAAGAACAGCTTTAAAACAAAAACAACTTTAAATCTCAAGCTTTTGCCCCTAATCTTTTAAAATTTCTTTGAAATAATTATATTATCAGTTTACTGTTTCACTGCACCACAAATTTAGTTTCAGATGTATCTTGACACTCATTAATATGCTAACAAGTTTTGTTAAAATTATTAAATTCCTTCCAATGAATATACTTTTTATACAGGTATGACTTAAGCATTTAAATGTTTTACTTATTCACAAAATAAAAAAGAACGGCAAAAAAAGCAAACTAAAACTGAATGAGCTGGGCACAGTGGCTCACGCCTATAATGCCAGCACTTTGGGAGACTGAGGCGGGCAGATCACCTGAAGTAGGGAGTTCGAGACCAGCCTGGCCAACATGGAGAAACCCCATCTCTACTAAAAATACAGAATTAGCCGGACGTGGTGGTGCATGCCTGTAATCCCAGCTACTCGGGAGGCTGAGGTAGGAGAATCGCTTGAAACCCGGGAGGCAGAGGTTGCAATGGGCAGAGATCGTGCCATTGCACTCTAGTCTGGGCCACAACAGCGAAACTCCGTCTAAAAAAAAAATAGATAAAACTGAATGAATATGAACAGAAACCACAGATGCTATTACATATTAAATTGATAATCACACAGAGGAAAAAATAATTCAGATAACTTTTACACGCTTAGTAGGATATATTCTAACAACAAATAGAACTATTTAGAAAACTTGACTTTGATTTGTATTATTGGTGTTTTTGGTTTTTGGTTTTTGTTTTTTTGGTTTTTTTGGTTTTTTTTTTTTTTTTTTTTTTTTTTTGGAGATAACGTCTGGCTCACACCCAGGCTGGAGTGTAGTGGCACAATCCCAGCTCACTACAACCTCTGCCTCCCAGGTCCAAGCCATCCTCCCACCTCAACCTCCCAAGTATCTGAGGTTATAGGCGTGCACCACCACTCCCAGCTAGATTTCTTTTTTTTTTTTTTGTATTTTTTGTAGAGACGGGGTTTCCCCTTGTTGTCCAGGCTGGTCTCAAACTTGTGATATCAAGTGATCTGCCCACCTCGGGCTCTAAAAGTGCTGGGATTACAGGTGTGAACCACTGCACCCAGCCAGGTGTTAATTCTTAAACTGTTTTGTATGTATTATAGGATAGGGCAAATGAATAAAATATTTATATTGGGAAATAGTGTTTTTACCATGGAGAAGGGAGATATAAATATGGAATGGGAAAGGTGAGAAAGAACCCTGTGATGCTGAATGTAAATAGATGGTATGAGTATGGACCCATTTTTTAAAAACTGGTTATTTCCTAGCTCTGTTCATAGAAAGGACCTAGAAACAATGGAAACCCAGTAGCAAAGAACATATGTAGACTCAGTTTCTAAATACCACTCCCCACTAAAAGGAACCAGGGCCCATTGAAAAACAAAGGAGAAGACCTACTTTTTTCAAATAAAGATGTCTGCTAATAAGTAGAAGGAGTGGTAGATAAAGAAAATTGCCATTTTCTAATCTCAGTATAATAGTTAGCAAGGATTATCATTAGATGTTGAAGTCATTGGGTGAAAGGTGTTAGGACAGGATATTAAGATGGTCTTAAAGTATCATCCCACAGTTTACAAAGGGGGGAAATGTACCCTTGTAACACAGACGTCTGGTGGTTACCAACTTCGTCAAGTGCTCAAGTTTAGCATTGCCATAAACAATTATGTGTCTCCTGTTGCGATTATTGGGGTGGGGGGCAAAGCATAATATCACTTTTGTGGGGTTCTTGCTGAATATGCAGAATCTAATTTTGAAGAAATGGGTATATATATCCAGAAGGTGAGTTGTTTTGCAAGACAGTTATCCACACTCTTCAAAAGATTCAATATTACAAAGAATGGAGAGAGGCAGCAGAACTGTTTTAGGCTGGCAAAGACTGAAGAGACATAACATCCAAATGTAATATGGAATCGAATCCTGGGCTTTTAAAAAGTTGGCGTGTTTGTTTCCTGCAGGGGAGAAAAAGAAAACTTAAAGAAAAGGTTGGTGGGGCCGGGCGCGGTGGCTCAAGCCTGTAATCCCAGCACTTTGGGAGGCCGAGACGGGCGGATCATGAGGTCAGGAGATCGAGACCATCCTGGCTAACACAATGAAACCCCCTCTCTACTAAAAATACAAAAACTAGCCGGGCGAGGTGGCGGGCACCTGTAGTCCCAGCTACTCGAGAGGCTGAGGCAGGAGAATGGCGTAAACCCGGGAGGCGGAGCTTGCAGTGAGCTGAGATCCGGCCACTGCACTCCAGTCCGGGCGACAGAGCGAGACTCCACCTCAAAAAAAAAAAAAAAAGAAAAGAAAAGGTTGGTGTGAAGAACATTTTAGGGACTGCTAAGGAACTTTTGAATATGGACTAATTGTTGGATGTTGTTATTACTGTTCATTTTCTGGTTAATCATATGGGAGAGTGTTTTTGTTTGGGGGAGGTGGTTTTGAAGTATTTAAAAGTAAAGAACCAAATTGATTTTAGCCTCTCTAAACAAAAGAAAAATGTGCATATGAAGGTATAAAGATGGAGAAGCAGAGTGGGTTTGGTTAGAAGTTAGCAGTTGATGAATCTAGGTGAAGAATATATTGATATTCTGTGTACTCCTTCAATTTTAACATAAGTTTGACATTTTTCAGAATTAAAAATTAATTCCTTTTAGGCTTATTTTAGGTGAAATAGTGTAACTTTGGTCCATAAATTTCCAAATCCAGTAGTAAGATCAATGGTACTCATGTTAAATCAAGATATACTGTATGTTAACTATAACTTAGAATCCTTTCCTGGGGATTCAAATAAGGAATGATTGCAAATTGTATTATCCTTTTTGAGGCTCCTTTGACTAAATTAAATAGTTAACTGACTTTGAGATCATCATTGTACTTCTTATGTTACCATGAAGTTGATGTAACTAATTATGTTCAAAAATTTGAGCAGGATCAAGCACATAGTATCTATATCGTAACTGCTGTTTCTGCCATTCTTCAAAGTTTACTCGCTAGTCAAGAGTATTTTGTGGTTGTGAAATGCCTTTTATAAATATTTTAATCTAATTTGAATATTATTGTGGGTTGTTGTTTTATTATTTGGGTGTCACAAAAGTAGAAGATTTTACTGGTATTTTCCATGTCAGAATAATTTGTGCAGGGTCAGATTATTTTTGATTAATTGATTTCCATATTGGTTAGGATAATTTGTGGAGTGGCTAATTAGAAAACTAAGTGTTACAAGTTACCAAACGAGGAAGAGGAAAGCTGTGGCATGGTCAAGGTGACAGATGTTTTTCAGAAAAGGGATTAACTCAAATTTAGCTTGGTTTTTGAAACGACATCTTTTCTTTTTTTTTTTTTTTTTTTTTGAGGCGGAGTCTCGCTCTGTCGCCCGAACTGGAGTGCAGTGGCCGGATCTCAGCTCACTGCAAGCTCCGCCTCCCGGGTTTACGCCATTCTCCTGCCTCAGCCTCCCCAGTAGCTGGGACTACAGGCGCCCGCCACCTCGCCTGGCTAGTTTTCTGTATTTTTAGTAGAGACAGGGTTTCACCGTGTTAGCCAGGATGGTCTCGATCTCCTGACCTCGTGATCCACCCGTCTCGGCCTCCCAAAGTGCTGGGATTACAGGCTTGAGCCACCGCGCCCGGCCGAGACGACATCTTGCTCTGTCTCCCAGGCTAGAGTGCAGTGGTGTGATCTCGGCTCACTGCAACCTCCTCCTCCCGGATTCAAGCGACTCTCCTGCCTCAGCCTCCTGAGTAGCTGGGATTACAGGCATGCACCACCACACCTGGCTAATTTTTGTATTCTCTTTTTTTTTTTTTTTTTTTTTTGAGACGGAGTCTCGCTCTGTCGCCCGGGCTGGAGTGCAGTGGCCGGTTCTCAGCTCACTGCAAGCTCCGCCTCCCGGGTTTATGCCATTCTCCTGCCTCAGCCTCCGAGTAGCTGGGACTACAGGCGCCCGCCACCTCGCCCGGCTAGTTTTTTGTATTTTTTAGTAGAGACAGGATTTCACCGTGTTAGCCAGAATGGTCTCGATCTCCTGACCTCGTGATCCACCCGTCTCGGCCTCCCAAAGTGCTGGGATTACAGGCTTGAGCCACCGCGCCCGGCCAATTTTTGTATTCTCAGTAGAGACAGGGTTTCACCTTGTTGGTCAGGCTGGTCTCAAACTCCTGACCTCATGATCCACCCGCCTCAGCCTCCCAAAGTGCCAGGGTTACAGGTGTGGGTCACCGTGCCCTGCCAAATTTAGCTTTTGTTGGCACAAAGTAGACCAGATTTTAAGCTAGGCCTCTTTTCATTTTTGGTTCCTAGTATTCTGATTTTAAAAGGAAATTTAAATGAATCTGGATCACACTAATTGCTATTTGATGAGAAAATTTTATATGTTTACATTTTCATGTGTTATTACTATTGCTTTTTATTTTTATTTATTTTTTGAGACAGGGTCTTGGTCTGTCACCCAGGCTGGAGTACAGTGGCACAACCATGGCTCACTGCAGCCTAGACCTCCTGGGCTCAAGCAGTCCTCCCACCTCAACCTCTCTGGTAGCTGGGACTACAGGCATATGCCATCATGCCTGGCTAATTTTTGTATTTTTTGTAAAGACAGCGTCTCAGCATGTTATCCAGGCTATGCCTGCCTCCGCCTCCCAAAGTGTTGGGAACCACCATGCCCACCCTTATTATTGCTTTTTAATAAGTTTTTTTTTTTGTTTTTTTGTTTTTTTCATTTGTTTGGTTGGTTGGTTTGGTTTTTGTTTTGTTTTGTTTTTGAGACTCTGTCGCCCAGGCTGGAGTACAAACACCTTAGCACTTTGGGAGGCCATGGTGGGAGGATTGCTTGAGCTCAGGAGTTGGAGACCAGCCTGGGGGCAACGTGGCTAAACCCGATCTCTACAAAAAAAAAAAAAAATTAGGCAAGCATGGTGGCACACTCCTGTAATCCCAGCTCCTCCAGAGGCTGAGGTGAGAGGATTGCTTGAACCTGAGAGGTAGAGGTTGCAGTGAGCCAAGAGCGCACCACTGCACTCCAGCTTGGGAAACAGAGCCAGACTGTGTCTCAAAAAAAAAAAAAAGAATCACCTTGCTTATAGTGAAAAACATATAAATTAAATCTACACTAAGACACGATTTCTCACTATCAGTTTGGCAAAAACTCAAAAGCTTCATTATATACATACTCTTTTGGCAAGTCTATGAAGAATATATACTCTCATACATTGAGAAGAATAATATACTAGGTGGAAATAAAGCACCTTTCTTAAAGCTGATGCAAAAATAACTCATGTATAAGAGATTAGATCATTACTGGCCTTAATTTCTGAACTCTCGGAAAAATTAAACATCTCACAATAAATGAAGCATCAGAACAGTATTTCCCTATGTTACCACTGCACAGTAGCAAGAGCTTACTGCTGCAGTTAGAAACAGGATTCATAGAAACAGTGAAAGCTATAGATTGACCAACTATCTAAAATAATTCTATAGCAAGGATTAAAATGAAGAAACGTGGAGCAATTAGATATTTTTTTCTGTTATATTTACTCCAGTTGATAAGGTCAGCTGGTTGTTCTCAAATAATTGAGACAGGTTGACTAGCATGTCATGGCATGCTGTTTAAGTCTCATAATCTTATGTGCCAGATGGAGGAATATTGGCTGAAAAGACCATCATTAGGTACATTTTAGTTGATTAAATACCCAAACCATATTGGAGGATGGTTCTCTTAGGGCTCCAGTGTTTTGTATAGACTAATTTTTAATCACCAAGTGATGAAGCTTGAAGAGATGCTTATGAACTTTACAGTTAGCATAAAGTCAGGGGGTGTTTCAGCCATTATGGATGTTAAACTAAGGATTGTTAAAGATCAGACCAGGCACAGTGGCTCACGCCTGTAATCCCAACACTTTGGGAGGCTGAGACGGGTGAATCATTTGAGGTCAGGAGTTCAAGAGCAGCCTGGCCAACACGGTGAAACCCTGTCTCTACTAAAAATACAAAAAAATGATCTGGGCATGATGGCATGCACCTGTAATCCCAGCTACTCAGGAGGCTGAGTCCGGACAATCCCTGGAACCCAGGAAGCAAAGGTTGCAGTGAATCAAGATCATGCCACTGCACTCCAGCCTGAGCGACAGAGCGAGACCCTGCCTCAAAAAAAAAAAAAAAAAAAAAAAAGATTGTTAAAGATCTACTTTGGTAAAACATTGACGGGATTAAACATTCCAATTAAAAGGCAGAGAGTGTCAGACTGAATTAAAAAAAAAAGACAAGGCCCAACTATATTATGTTTATAAGAAATGCACTGAAAGTGAAAGAATAGAAAAAGGTATACCTTGCAAACACCAATAACAAGAAAACACACATTAATATCAGACAAAGGAGCTTAAGGATCAGGATTACTTCCGGAGATAAAGTGGGGGTGGGGGGTGGTTCTTCATAAAGGTAAGGATCAATTCATCAGGAAGCTACAACAGTCCTAAATGTGTAACTTTATAAAACAGTGTACCCAACAATTGCAGAATATTGTTTTGATCTATATTGCTCAACAATATAGATCAAATACTGGACCGTAAAATAAGTCACACTAATTTCCAAAAGGAATAAAATCATACATGGTATACATGGTATATTCTTAAATCACAAAATAAACTTGAAATTAATAAAGGTAACTTGAAAAATCCTCAGATAATTTGATATCAAGTAAACTTGTTAATCACTAATAGATCAAAAGAGAATTTAAAGGGAAATTAGAGAATATTTTTAATCTAGGCTAGATGTGATAGCATACACCTGTAATCCCAGCATTTTGGGTGGCCAAGGTGGGAGGATCACTTGAGGCCAGGAGTTCAAGACCAGCATGGGGAACATAGGGAGACCTTGTCACTACAAAAAAAAATTTTCATTAGCTGGGTGTGGTTGTACATACCTGTAGTCCTAGCACTCAGGAGGCTGAGGAGAGAGACTTGCTTGAGCCCAGGAATTCAAGACTGCAGTGAGCTGTGATGCTGCAGTGAGCTGTGATTCTGCCATTGCACTCCAGAAAAGGCGACAGAGCTAGACCTTGTCTCTAAAAAAAAATAATAAATTTTAAAAATAATGTATTTTTAATTTAATGACCAGAAAGTTTGTAGGTGTAGCTAAAACTGTGTTTAGGAAAACTTTCATAGCACGGTGGCTCATGCCCATGATCCCAGCACTTTGGGAGGCTGAGGTGGGCGGGTCGCTTGAGGTCAGGAGTTCGAGACCAGCCTGGCCAGTGTGGTAAAAACCCGTCTCTACCAAAAATACAAAAATTACTCAGGCGTGTTGGCATGCACCTGTAGTCCCAGCTTCTTGGGAGGCGGAGGCAGGAGAACTGGTTGAGCTGGGGAGGAAGAGGTTGCAGTGAGCCCAGATGGCGTCACTGCACTCCAGCCTGGGTGACAGAGCAAGACTGTCTCAAATAAAAAGAAAAAGAAAATAAGAATTTTAAAAATCAGTGCTCTAAGCTACCAGTTTAAGAAACTAGGAAAGGGCCAGGTGTGGTGTCTCCCGCCTGTAATCCTAGCACTTTGGGAGGTCAAGGCGGGCGGATTACCTGAGGTCAGGAGTTTGAGACCAGCCTGACCAACATTGTGAAACCTCATCTCTACAAAAATACAAAAATTAGCCAGGTATGATGGCAGGTGCCTGTAATCCCAGCTACTCAGGAGGCTGAGGCGGGAGAATCGCTTGAACCCGGAGGCGGAGGTTGCAGTGAGCCGAGATCGCACCATTGAACTCCAGCCTGGACGACAGAGCAAGACTCCATCTCACAAAAAAAAAAAAAAAGCTAGAAAAAATGGTTAGCTGGGCATGGTGGTGAATGCCTGTAGTCCCAACTACTTGGGAGACTGAGGTGGGAGGATTCCTTGAGCCCAGCAGTTAAAGGCTGCAGTGAACTGTGATGGTGCCACTGCATTCTAGCCTGGGTGACAGAGTGAGACCATGTCTCTAAAAACAGTTGGTGAGGACGTCAGGGGACAGCTAGGAAAAAAATGAAAGAAAATTATTCCAAAAGTAGTAGAGGGGGAAGAAAATAAAAAGATAAGAGCAGAAATCAATGAAATAGATTATGTATCAGCAAAGACGAGTTTCTTTTGGGTGGGTTTATTTATTTATTTATTTATTTAGTAAGATTGATAAGCCCCTAACAAAACTGATTAAGGAAAGAAAGAAGAACCAAGCAAGTTGCCAATACCAGGAATGAAAGAGTAGACATCAGTATAGACCTTAAAAGAATAATATGGGAATATATGAATTGCTTTATGTCAACAAATGTGATAGTTTGAATGAAGTGGACAAATTTCTTGAAAAATAATAAACCAACACAAGAGGAAATCTCAGTTATCTCTGTATCTTAATGAAATTGAAACAGTAATTTCAAATCGCCCAGAAAGAAAATTCTAGACTGTTTACTGTTACTTTCTACCAAACATTTAGGGAAGAAATAATTTTTACTAATCTTACACAAACTCAGACAGCTATGCACCATGATACATGCCTATAGTCCCAGTAACTCGGGAGGCTGAGGTGGGAGGATCTCTTGAGCCTGGGAGTTCAAGGCTGCAGTGAGCCATGATTGTGCCACTGCACTCCAGCCAAGGCAACAGAGCAAAAACTGTGTCTCTTAAAAAGGAAAAAAAAAGGCTGGGTACGGTAGCTCACACCTGTATTCCTAGCACTTTAGGAGGCCGAGGTGGGCGGATCGTGAGGTCAGGAGATGGAGACCCGCCCGGCCAACATGGAGAAACCCTGCCTCTACTAAAATACAAAAAAAAAAAAAATGAGTTGGACATGGTGGCGTGCCCCTGTAGTCCCAGCTACTTGGGAGGCTGAGGCAGGAGAATCACTTGAGCCAAGGAGGTGGAGGTTACAGTGAGCCAAGATCGCGCCACTGCACTCCAGCCTGGCGACAGAGCAAGACTCCATCTCAAAAAGAGAAAAAGAAAGTTGAGAGAATAGAGGAAGAGGAAATATTTGCTGACCCTATAACCAAAGCCAAATAACTGAAATCCCAACTATAACTAGATTGTTATAAGAAAATTATAGATCACTGTCTCCCATGAACATAAATGTAAGAATGTTCATTAGAAGTAGAAGCCAGGGCCGGGCGCGGTGGCTCAAGCCTGTAATCCCAGCACTTTGGGAGGCCGAGACGGGCGGATCATGAGGTCAGGAGATCGAGACCATCCTGGCTAACACGGTGAAACCCTGTCTCTACTAAAAAATACAAAAAAACTAGCCGGGCGAGGTGGCGGGCGCCTGTAGTCCCAGCTACTCGGGAGGCTGAGGCAGGAGAATGGCGTAAACCCGGGAGGCGGAGCTTGCAGTAAGCTGAGATCCGGCCACTGCACTCCAGCCTGGGTGACAGAGCAAGACTCCGTCTCAAAAAAAAAAAAAAAAAAAGTAGAAGCCAGCACTTCAGAAGAAGGATTGTATATAATGACAAAGATTTATCTCAGGACTGCAAAGCTGCAACATTTGAAAATCAGTTGTAACTTACCACATTAACAGACCAGGAATAAAGAATAGAGAATCCAGAAATAGACCCACTCAAATACTTAAAACAGAGTAACAAGACAGTTCAATGGAGAGAAAAGACATTGTTATAATAAGGGGTGTTGCAGCAGCTGGTTATCTGTGGAAAAAATAAAACTTGACCCCTGGCTTAAACTGTGAATTAAAAATAATTTGGAATAGATTATAGACATAAATTGGTAGTAGAATTGGAGTAGAGGGAGGGGTATGTGTCATGATCAGGAACTCACAGAAGAGATTTGCTCTAACCATTGAATGCGTAATCCAGAGGACAAGCAATGGCAGGCCAAGCCAGGTGAGGAAACACAGAGCAGCATGGAGATGGAAACATACATCTCAAAGTGGCTGATGTCTTGGTCATCGCCCAAGAATACTAGAAATAACTGTATGGGTTCTACTCCCTACAGAATTCTTGAAAGCACCAGTCCCTACATTTCTGGGATATTATGGGTAGTTGTGTTAGGCTTCTCCTGAGCTTACTGGAGCTCTAGCCAGACTGAATTTCACCTTCAAGGGAGTCCCAGTAGCTCCCCTTGTCTAAGATACTAAGATACTGTGCTGTTTTCTGAAGCCACTTTTTCTTTTTTTTTTTTTTTTTTTTTTTGGAGATGGAGTCTCACTCTGTTGCCCAGGCTAGAGCGCAGTGGCCCAATCTTGGCTCACTGCAACCTCCACCTCCCAGGTTCAAGCAATCCTCCTGCCTTCCCGAGTGCTGGGACTACAGGCGTGCACCACCACGCCTGGCTAATTTTTGAATTTTTGTAGAGACGAGGTTTCACCATATTGGTCAGGCCGGTCTTGAACTCTTTACCTCGTGATCTGCCCACCTCGGCCTCCCAAAGTGCTGGGATTACGGGTGTGAGCCGCTGCACCTGGCCCTGAAGCCACATTTTAAGAGGGATAAGAACAAATAGAATTCATTAAATTAGGAGTCCAAGAAAGGAAGGGGAGAGTGTTATAAAGACCATGTGAAGTGAGTAATGGTTGAAGGAACTGGAGTTGACTAGCTTGAAAATGAGCAGATTGCAAGGGGTGTGATTGTAATCTTCATGTGTTTTAAGAGCAGAAGGATAGGGCCGGACGCGGTGGCTCAAGCCTGTAATCCCAGCACTTTGGGAGGCCAAGACGGGCGGATCACGAGGTCAGGAGATGGAGACCATCCTGGCTAACATGGTGAAACCCTGTCTCTACTAAAAAAATACAAAAAACTAGCTGGGCGCGGTGGCGGGCGCCTGTAGTCCCAGCTACTGGGGAGGCTGAGGCAGGAGAATGGCTGAACCCGGGAGGCGGAGCTTGCAGTGAGCTGAGATCCGGCCACTGCACTCCAGCCTGGGCGACAGAGCGAGACTCTGTCTCAAAAAAAAGAGCAGAAGGATAAACTTCTGCTGTGGGCTGGACTGGTGAAAGTATAGAAAATGATGAGAGAAGAGGTAGGTTTTATTAACTGAAGTAAACAGTTTGAACTTTCATCTTGAGGGGAAGCCGTCAGAAGGTCTAAAGCACGATAGTAGTGTGATTACATTTATAGTTTGTAAAAAATCACTCTGACTACCATCTTTAGGTTGGATTTAGAGGTTGTGGAGCGGGGAGGTGCTGTTGAAATATAGTGAAAACCTGCACAGATGAAATACTAAGGAGAGAGCGCAGTATATCAAAAGTGAATGATCCCTAAGTACTGTAGAAACTTAGAGAAGAAATTTGATATAACCTAGTATGGCAGAGAATTGGGCCCTTTCTAGGGACTTTGTTACTCATACTGCCAGAACTTTTTGCAGCTGCTTTAGGCAGAATGCAGCCTCACAGTCCCATCTTAAGGGGAAGCTTTGAAACCAGAGTCTATTGCCTTGGAAATGCTGAAAAAGCGCCTCATAAACCTGTCTGCTAATTTGGCTATTTGTCCAGATACTTAATATTAGAATCATTGAACCTTAATGTTGGTGTTGAATGTACCATTTCTGCTACTTCTCTAGCTGATATGGGTCCTTGCTGTCCCATCTGCGTAACTGCCTGGGACAGTACTCTATGTGTTATAAACCATCGCTTGCATCCAAGGATAGTGGACAGTATATTGGCTCCCCCACCCCGCCCCCCATATTGCCATAGAATTCCCAAACTATTCAGTATACTTCAATTTCCAAGATTATTAATTTGTACAGATTTTGGGGGGAGAAATAGATAATTACCATCATTAAAATGCTACATTACTTTATATCATTGAAAAATGTAAAACATTTTTTAAAATTTTTTTATCATTTAACAAAATCTCTTTAAGCTGGAAACTCTTTGACGTCCTTTGGAACAGAAACATCAAACAGTGGTACCTTACCCCAAAGTAGTGCGGTTGGTTCTGCCTTTACACAGGATACAAGATCTCTAAAAACACAGTTATCTCAAGGTAAGCTATCTCATCCTAAAGTATTTCCATTCTAAACTTCTATAGTGGTTTTTGTCTTTTTCTGAATGTAAGAGCTTTTGCAGCTTGTAAATTATGTGTATAATTTCTATTTGGTTCTTTTAAAAGTTTTCTCCAAATTGGTGTATTGCAATGAATATATTATTGAATGACTCTCACTATTTAGACTTATTACAGTTCTTAGATCATGAAACTAAAAAGTTGAGCATTCTCTAAGTTGGACTTTTTTTTTCAAAGAAATTATGTAACTTGTATGTAACACTTAAATATATCACATTAGGCTCAGACTCACCATTAAAGTTGAGCTATCCAAGATGAATTAGAAATATCATCTGAAAAAAACTGTGTATTATGCTGTTACATTTTCCCTAACATCCCCACAGGATGGAGAGTAGTAGTTCTCAATGCAGGCCACCCACAACTGAATCATCTGGGTTGCTTCTTAAAAATTTAAATCCTGAGACTTATACATCAGAATACCTGGAGCCTGAGGATTTGTATTTTAATAAGTTTCTTAAAGGATTGTTTTATTTATTAAAATTCTGCTTTTCAACCAGCCAGTCTCATAATTTTAAATGGTTATCCATACCTTTTATTCTTTGTTTTCTTTCTTTCTTTTTTCTTAATCTTTTTCTTTCTTTTATTTACTTATTAGAGTTGAGATCTCCCTATATTGCCCAGGCTGGTCTCAAACTCCTGGGCTCAAGCGATCCATTTGCCTTGGCCTCCTCAAAGTGTTGGGATTACAGGCATAAGCTATTGGGCCTGGCCTTTTTTTTTTTTTTTTAAGAGATGGGTCTCACTATGCTGCCCAGACTGAAATGCAGTGGCTATTCACAGGTGTGATCATAGCACACTTCAGCCTTGGACACCTGTCCCCAAACAAGCCTCCCGCCTTAGCTTCCCCAGTAGCTGGAGCTACAGCCTTGTGCCACCATGCTCGGCTTTTGCTTATCTATTTGTATCCACTTCTGATATGGGTATTTTTTGGCTCATTGCTTTATGTGAATGGGTTTTGTTTTGCTTTGTTTTTTTTTTAGTAAAGCAATGTTAAGTCATTTCAGAAAGACTTATAATCACAAAACAGTATTTTAAAAAGCTATTGGCCGGGCGCGGTGGCTCAAGCCTGTAATCCCAGCACTTTGGGAGGCCAAGGTGGGCGGATCACAAGGTCAGGAGATCGAGACCATCCTGGCTAACACGGTGAAACCCCGTCTCTACTAAAAAATACAAAAAACTAGCCGGGTGAGGTGGCGGGCGCCTGTAGTCCCAGCTACTCGGGAGGGTGAGGCAGGAGAATGGCGTGAACCTGGGAGGCAGAGCTTGCAGTGAGCTGAGATCTGGCCAGTGCACACTCCAGCTTGGGTGACAGAGCGAGACTCCGTCTCAAAAAAAATAAAATAAAAATAAAAAAATAAAAATAAAAAGCTATTAAGGGTGAAAATTCAGTGCTAAACATAATCTTATGTATTTCACTTAAGATATTTTGAAATAGTTCTTTTTTTTTTTTTTTTTTTTTTTTTTTTTTTTTTTTTTTTTTTTTGAGACGGAGTCTCGCTCTGTCGCCCAGGCTGGAGTGCAGTGGCCGGATCTCAGCAGCTCACTGCAAGCTCCGCCTCCCGGGTTTACGCCATTCTCTCGCCTCAGCCTCCCGAGTAGCTGGGACTACAGGCGCTCGCCACCTCGCCCGGCTAATTTTTTGTATATTTTAGTAGAGACGGGGTTTCACCGTGTTAGCCAGGATGGTCTCGATCTCCTGACCTCGTGATCCGCCCGTCTCGGCCTCCCAAAGTGCTGGGATTACAGGCTTGAGCCACCGCGCCCGGCCTGAAATAGTTCTTACTGTTACTCATATTGATTAGCTTAATTTTTTTCTTTTCTTTCTTTTAAGATGGAGTCTTGCTCTGTCACCCAGACTGGAGTGCAGTGGCACAATCTTGGCTCACTGCAACCTCCACCTCCCAGGTTCAAGCAATTCTCCTGCCTCACCCTCCCAAGTAGCTGGGATTACAGGCACGTGCCACTACACCCAGCTCATTTTTTGTATTTTTGGTAGAGATGTGGTTTCACCATGTTGGCCAGGCTGGTCTCAAACTCCTGACCTCAAGTGATCCACCCCCTTGGCCTCCCAAAGTGCTGGGATTATAGGTGTGAGCCACCATGCCCAGCCTACTTGCTTAATTTTTAAGCATTCTAAAGATTGTTCTTGGGATAGGGTCCTGCTCTGTCTCCCAGACTGGAATGAGGTGGTGTGATCATGGCTCTCTGCAGCCTCCACCTCCTGAGCTCAGTCCATCCTCCTGAGCTCAGGCCATCCTCCCATTTAGCTGAGATCACAAGCAAGCACCACCAGCTAGTTTTGTAGGGATGGGGTTTCACCATGTTGCCAAGGCTGGTCTGGAACTCCTGGGCTTAAGCGATCCACCCACCTCAGCCTCCCAAAATGCTGGGATTATAGGCCATGAGCCACAGTGCCCAGCCTATTCTGGAATTTTTAGTTAAATCAGGAACACATGAAAAAGAAGAAGCATAAATATTGAAATTAGCGTTATTCATGAAGAATGAGAACTAATAAGGAACCTAAAATAGGGAGAGGCAAAATGTAAACTAAATATACAAAAGTCAGTAGTTCTGGCCGGGTATGGTGGCTCATGCTTATAATCCCAGCACTTTGGGAGGCCAAGGCAGGTGGATCACCTGCGGTCAGGGGTTCGAGACTAGCCTGGCCAACCAATATGGTGAAACCCCCATCTCTACTAAAAATACAAATATTAGCAGGGCATGGTGGCATGCACCTGTAATCCCAGCTGCTCAGGAGGCTGAGGTGGGAGAATCACGTGAACTCAGGAGCAGAGGTTACAGTGAGCCAAGATCACACTACTGCACTCCAGCTTGGGCAACAGAGCAAGACTCCATCTCAAAAAAAAAAATTAATAGTCCTAAAGCCTAATCCATTGATTATGTAATAAGGAGAAAAGATTACAGTAATGCAAAATAGAAATTGTATACAAAATATATAATAAGAAATAAGTTGGTCACACTAAGAAATATGACCAACTTCTATGATAGTGTAAGAGAGGGACTTAAAAGTCACCTATAGGCCGGGTGCGGTGGCTTGCGCCTATAATCTCAGCACTTTGGGAGGCCAAGGCGGGCGGATCACGAGGTCAGGAGGTCGAGACCATCCTGGCTAACACAGTGAAACCCCGTCTCTACTAAAAATACAAAAAATTAGCCGTGGTGGCGGGCGCCTGTAGTCCCAGCTACTCGGGAGACTGAGGCAGGAGAATGGCGTGAACCTGGGAGGTGGAGCTTGCAGAGAGCCAAGATCATGCCACTGCACTCCAGTCTCTGGGCAACAGAACGAGACTCCATCTCAAAAAAAAAAAAAAGTCACATAATGGAAGAAACATCTTATTCCTAGATAAAAGAACAAGAACGGTACCAGCACTTAGGGAGGCAGAGCCAGGATGATCACCTGAGTCCAGGAGTTTGAGATCAGCTTGAGCAACGTAGCGAAACATCATCTCTACCAAAAAATTTTAAAAATAAGCAGAGTATGATGGTGGATACCTGTAGTCCTAGCTACTCAAGAGGCTGAGGCAGGAGGATCACTTGAGCCCAGGAGGCTGAGGCTGCAGTGAGCTCTAACTGCACCACCTCACTCCACCCTGGGTGACAGAAACGAGACCCTGTCTCCCAAAAAAAAGAAAAGATTCAGTATTGAGAAGACTTTACTTCTCATAGTTATCAAATTTATTACAAATTAATTAAAAATCAATGCAAATAGAATAGTAGGAGAACTTACTAAAACAGATTAGCTTTAAAATAAACATGGAAGTGTGGCTGGATATATTTGAAAAATAAAAGTAATGGGCTTACTGACACAATAATAAAATGTAGCAATGCAGTAAAAAAAAAATAAGAGATGAATAGAATGCAATAGGCAGTCAGAAACAGATCCAAGTATAAATACAAATTTATCCTGGGTGCAGTGGTTCATACCTAAAACCCCACCATTTTGCAAGATCAAGATAGAAGCTAGGAATTTGAGACTAGCCTGGGCAACATAGCAAGACCCTGTCTCTCTAAAAATAAAAAATTAACTGGGTGTGATGGTGTGCGCCTATCAGCTAATCGAGAGGCGGAAGCTAGAGGATTGCTTGAGCCCAGGAGATCAAGGTGGCAGCAAGCTGTGATTGCAGCACTGCACACTAGCCTAAGCAACAGAGCAAGACTTCATCTTAAAAGAATTTAATAGATGATAAAGGTATTATTTTAAATTAGTGTAGACAAGACTGTCTGTTCCAATTAATAACGTTGCCTGATCATTTGGAGAAAGTCACTCTAGATTCTTTCCTTCATACTGAGCACCAAAAAATATATAAATTTTAAATAGATTAAAATGTTAAAAACTTTGAAGTATGTGTTTATTAAAAGAAAGAGGGGCCGGGTGTGATGGCTCAAGCCTGTAATCCCAGCACTTTGGGAGGCCGAGACGGGCGGATCACGAGGTCAGGAGATCGAGACCATCCTGGCTAACATGGTGAAACCTCGTCTCTACTAAAAAAAATTTAAAAAACTAGCCGGGTGAGGTGGCGGCGCCTGTAGTCCCAGCTACTCGGGAGGCTGAGGCAGGAGAATGGCATAAACCCGGGAGGCGGAGCTTGCAGTGAGCTGAGATCTGGCCACTGCACTCCAGCCTGGGCGACAGAGTGAGACTCCCTCTCAAAAAAAAAAAAAAAAGAAAGAAGTGTATTTACATAAAGCTATGACAAAGTCCTAGGAGTTTGCATTTAAGTTTTATCAGCTAAAATTGCTGAATTTCACAAAATTAAATACCTTGAATTTTCTTTTAAGTGTAATAAGATTGTGAAGATAGCTCAAGGGAGTGGGCCTTTATTATGCAGAAATCACTTCTGGATTTATTCCTAATAATGTGTCCAGTATCACAGTATCACCTGTATTTCCCTGTTTATAACAAAACTGGCATCATGATAATTATTAGGCCTTAATAGTAAAAAGGCTTTTTAAGTACACAAGAAATGTTTCTGGCCGGGCACGGTGGCTCAAGCCTGTAATCCCAGCACTTTGGGAGGCCGAGGCGGGTGGATCACAAGGTCAGGAGATCGAGACCATCCTGGCTAACATGGTGAAACCCCGTCTCTACTAAAAAATACAAAAAACTAGCCGGGTGAGGTGGCGGGCGCCTGTAGTCCCAGCTACTCGGGAGGCTGAGGCAGGAGAATGGCGTGAACCCAGGAGACAGAGCTTGCAGTGAGCTGAGATCTGGCCAGTGCACTCCAGCTTGGGTGACAGAGCGAGACTCCGTCTCAAAAAAAAAAAAAAAAGAAATGTTTCTGTACTTGCTCTGATTGCCCCATTGCTTATACTCCTGTAGTGCTTGTGAGCCATAGGATCTCTTCTCAAAAGCCTTGATAAAGTAGTTTTATAAACTTATAAGATGATTTAATGTAGTACCATAAAATTAACTGTAGCAGTAGGCTTTTTCAAGAAGACCCGTGAAATAAAAAAATTAGAAGGTGTGGTAGCGCATGCCTAGAGTCCTAGCTACTCAAGAGGCTGAGGCAGGAAGATCAGTGGGGCCCAGGAGTTAGAAGTTGCAGCGAGCTGTGATTGCGCCCCTGCACGCTGCAGCTGGAGCGACAGAACAAGACACTACCCTGTCTCTAAAAAACGAAAACAGAACAAAATGTGTTTTATAAGTGATTATGAAATGTGTTTTCTTAGACCAAAACTTATATAAACCATGATTTCCCATTATAATCCAATGGAAAAATTGCAATGCTTCTATTAGTGGTAACTTAATTTTGAAATGTTAGATAGTGTTTGTGTCGGTTTCTTGGTTTTGATAAATGATCATTTATTTGGCTAACTTTGCCATTAATAGCTAAAATAGTATTGCACATTTGGAATTGCATACTTTAGATAATCATAAATTGGGGAAATATTACTAATAAAATATCCCTGAATCATCTCTGGGTACGTAATAATGCATTGTCAGCACTCACCCGTTGTTTGACGCCTGCAAATATGCACAGATGGACAGTAACATTTGCAGCATGTTTGGGGGATTTTTTGCATGAAATGGGTATTATTTTTTTAAGCAAAATATTGTATTTTGGAATAAGTATGAGATGTGAGTGCCTGAGCAGAGATTTACAGCAAACATTATCAGGACAGAAAGCAAGATAGGAGCACCCGATGTTACATTCTTCAGTTCATGCTGTGACCAGGCTCTGGCCTCATAAAAGGAAAAATATGATTTATAAGTACAAGTCCCATTTTTTGTTTTGGCTCTTTTATTTTTGTATTTTTTGAGACAGGGTCTAGCTTTGTCACCTGGACTGGATGCAGTGGACCAATCTTGGCTCACTACAACCTCTGCCTCCCGGGCTCAAGCGATCCACCCACTTCAGCCTCCTGAGTAGCTGGGGTTACGGGCATGTGCCACCACGCCTGGCTAATTTTTGTATTTTTTGTAGAGACAGGCTTTCGCCATGTTGTCCAGGCTGGTCTCAAACTCCTGAGCTCAAGTGATCTCCCACCTCAGCCTCCCAAATTGTTGGGATTATAGGTGTGAGCAACTGCGCCCAGCCAAACCCCACATTAAGCAAAAACTTGCCAAGTGATCTTTTAAAAGGCAAGGAATGAGTATGGCTACTGTGTCATTATCTGAAGAGTTTTGTTTGTTTGTTTTGGGGGTTTTTTTGTTTTTGTTTTGCTGGCGTTTTAGTTTTTATGTTTAGTTACCCAAGCCCTTAAAGCATTAAAGAACTTCACCTATCTAACTTTCTAGTTCTTTACTTTTTATTTATTTATTTGTTTGTTTGTTTTTGAGACAGGGCCTCGCTCTGTCAGCTACGCTGGAGTGCAGCGGCACGATCTCGGCTCACTGCAGCTTCTGCCTCCCGGGTTCAAGCTATCCCATGTCAGCCTCCTGAGTAGCTGGGAACACAGGCATGCGCCACCATGTGTGGCTGATTTTTGTATTTTCAGTAGAAACAGGGTTTCACCATGTTGCCTAGGCTGGTCTTGAAATCCAGGGCTCAAGCGATCCTCCTGCTTTAGCCTCCCAAAGTACTAGGATTACAGGCATGTGCCACTGCTCCTGGCCCTTTACTTTCTTAGAAATTTAATAGAGATAGTACCTGTAGATAGATGTAAAGGTATTGTTTTAGTCATCTACAGAAAGTACTAAGAAAAATTAAAACAAGTTACCATAGTCTTATGGTTGTCATTGGGGAAAGCCTGTGTTTGACCTGACTACAATATAGTCTTTGATAATTCTAGGGAATCTCGTACCAGGCCGCAATTTTTTTTAAATGTAAACTTCCACTAAGTAGAAATACAGATAAAATTGTGAGGGGGTGGGGGTTGTTTTGAAGCTGTTGAAGTTTTTTTTTTAATTATTATTATTTTTTATTTTTAACCTAATGACAAGCCCACTAAGGATAACCATTCTTTTTTTTTTGAGACGGAGTCTTGCTCTGTCGCCCAGGCTGGAGTGCAGTGGCCGGATCTCAGCTCACTGCAAGCTCCACCTCCCGGGTTTACGCCATTCTCCTGCCTCAGCCTCCGAGTAGCTGGGACTACAGGCGCCCACCACCCCACCCAGCTAGTTTTTTGCATTTTTTAGTAGAGACGGGGTTTCACCGTGTTAGCCAGGATGGTCTTGATCTCCTGACCTCGTGATCCGCCCGTCTCGGCCTCCCAAAGTGCTGGGATTACAGGCTTGAGCCACCGCGCCTGGCCAGGATAACCATTCTTAATATCTGGTCTGATAAGTGGATTAATTCAAATTTGTGCTAAGGATTTGAATTGGTAGAAATAAAACTGGACAATTTTTTTTAGGGTCTAGATTATTTTTGAAATCCCCAATAGGGTAGTTTCTTATCTTTTGGTTACGTTTTAGGTCATTCAAGCCCTCAGTTAGACCCTTTGAGAAAAAGCCCAACCATGGAACAAGCAGTACAGACCGCCTCGGCCCACTTACCTGCTCCAGCACCTGTTGGGAGAAGGAGTCCTGTATCAACCAGGCCTTTGCCATCTACCAGCCAAAAAGCAATAGAGAATCAGGAGCACAGGCGAGGTAGAACTTTAGCTGTTTACTGTTCCTTAATTGACTGATCAATGTTTTCCACTCACTTTATTTTCATTAGAAGGATTTACATCATATAAATGATCCCAGAAAATTAAACTGAACGTGATAGAATGTTTGGTCTTTCAAATTTGACTCAAAGTGTTGGTGGTGTGGGTATTGTTTTTTGGGCATTGCACAGGCTTTGTTTTGGATTTTTTGGTTGGTTTGTTTGTAATTCTAACTACGGAAGTTTTTGATGATGTGCCCTGAGTTGATTTGGCACTTTGCATGTCTTCTTCTATAGCTGAAGTGCACAAAGTTTCAAGGCCAGAAAATGAGCAACTCAGAAATGATAACAAGAGACAAGTAGGTAAGTTCTTGGATCCGAAAGTCATATCCTGTGCTTCTCAACAGGGAGAATATTTTAAATGTATGATATATAATTACTATAAAAAAAAAGAAAGATGGGGGTTGTGACTCTAAAGGAGGAGCACAGGGGAGTGTCACTGTGGTGATGGAACAGTTCTTTATCTTGATTGTGATGGTGGTTATGCAAATCTATATATGGTAGAACATCATAGAACTATGCATAAAGACATACCAGAAAATGAGTACATGTACAAACTGGTGACATCTGAGCAAGGTCTATAGTTTAGTTAATTAGATTGTGCCTGTGTCAGTTTCTTGGTTTTGATAATGTACCATAATTATATAAGGTGTGAGTGTTGGAGTTTGGGAAGTTGGGTGATGGGCACAAAGGGCCACTCTGAACTAGTTTTTCAATTTTTCTTTTCTATAATTACTTGAAAATAAAGATTTTTTAAAATTTTACCTTTCTGGAAAAAAAATTCTACCTAGTGATAGGCCTTTTTTTTTTTTTTTTTTTTTTTTTCTGAGACGGAGTTTCACTCTTGTTGCCCAGGCTGTAGTGCAGTGGTGTGATCTCGGCTCTTTGCAGCCTCTGCCTCCCAGGGTCAAGTAATTCTCCTGCCTCAGCCTCCCGAGTAGCTGGGATTACAGGCGCATGCCACCACACCCAGCTAATTTTTGTACTTTTAATAGAGACAGGGCTTTGCCATGTTGGCCAGGCTGGTCTCAAACTCCTGACCTTAGGTGATGTACCCACCTCAGCCTCCCAGAGTGCTGGGATTACAGACGGGAGCCACCAAACCCAGCCAGGCAGTTATCTTTTAATATGTTCTTGAGTATTTCCTCCTAGTAGGATTTGTTCGTTTATATTTACATTTTCCTATGACTTCTATTTTTGTGGTTCTTATGTTTTGGTCAGTTTCATGTTAGGATTATAAAATCAGTTTTCATTGTTTTCTATGCCTTTGGGAATGGAATTATCTTTATGTTACAAGTTTGAAACGTTTCCTTATTAAAATTAAGCCCAGAGGCCAGGCACGGTGGCTCATACCTGTAATCTCTGCACTTTGAGAGGCTGAGGCAGGCAGATCATGAGGTCAGGAGTTTGAGATCAGCCTGGCTATGTGGTGAAACTATCTGTACTAAAAATAGAAAAATTAGCTGGGCTTGGTGGCGGGTGCCTGTAGTCCCAGCTGCTTGGGAGGCTGAGGCAGGAGAATCACTTGAACCCGGGAGGTGAGGTTGTAGTGAGCCAAGATCGTGCCACTGCACTCCAGCCTGGGTGACAGAGTGAGACTCCGTCAAAAAAAAAAAAAATGAAGCCCAGATCCTGTTTTTGAATCAGTTAAGAGCTGTAATTTTCTTTTATGATTATTGATTTAATAAGGTTTTGTATTTTTTTTTTTTTTTTGAGACGGAGTCTTGCTCTTTCGCCCGGGCTGGAGTGCAGTGGCCGGATCTCAGCTCACTGCAAGCTCCGCCTCCCGGGTTTTACGCCATTCTCCTGCCTCAGCCTCCGGAGTAGCTGGGACTACAGGCGCCCGCCACCTCGCCCGGCTAGTTTTTTGTATTTTTAATAGAGACGGGGTTTCACCGTGTTAGCCAGGATGGTCTCGATCTCCTGACCTCGTGATCCGCCCGTCTCGGCCTCCCAAAGTGCTGGGATTACAGGCTTGAGCCACCGCGCCCGGCCGGTTTTGTATTTTCTTTATCTGTTTTGTGATACATTCCAAAATCGTTTTATTAATATTTTCAAATTTATTAATGGAAAATAAATTATAATTGTATAGCTCTTCTAAATTGAAAAGGCAGTGTATAATCTACCTTATTTAGAAAATGATTGAAAAATAATCCTTCATTTTAGAAACCTAGATATGATATTTTTAGATGTATATGTACTCTTACTTCTCCTCTACATCATTTATATATATATATATTTTTATATCCCCCCCCTTTTTTTTTTTGATACGGAGTCTCGCTCTGTCACCCAGGCTGGAGTGCAGTGGCGCTATCTCAGCTCATTGCAACCTCCGCCTCCTGGGTTCACGCCATTCTCCTGCCTCAGCCTTCCGAGTAGCTGCGACTACATACGCCTTGGAATACAGAATTTTGTTTAATTTGACTCATTATATTTTACCTTTTTTATTCAGAAAAAGAGCTCCCCTCCCAAAATAAAATAACTGCCATACTATCTTTCATTGCCCTTCAAAACTCATCCCACCAAAGAGGTTCATTAACAGAACAGTGAATATTCTTCAAGATTTTTTTTTGTAGATTTTACAGACACAGACATCTATACTATCCAAAACCCTTTTTTTTCTTTTTCCTTTCTTTTTTTTTTTTTTGGAGACAGAGTCTCGCTCTGTTTCCCAGGCTGGAGTGTAGTGGCGTAATCTCGGCTCACTGCAACCTTCGCCTCCTGGGTTCAAGCGATTCTCCTGTCTCAGCCTCCTGGGTAGGTGGGATTACAGGCATGCGCCACCACGCCCGGCTAATGTTTCTGTACTTTTAGTAGAGATGGTGTGTTTCACCTTGTTGGTCAGGCTGGTCTCAAGCTTCTGACCTCGTGATCCGCCCGCCCTGGCCTCCCAAAGTGCTGGGGTTACTGGCTTGAGCCACTGCGCCCAGCCCCAAAACACTTTTTTTTTTTTTTTTTTTTTTTTTGAGACGGAGTCTCGCTCTGTCGCCCAGGCTGGAGTGCAGTGGCCGGATCTCAGCTCACTGCAAGCTCCGCCCCCCGGGTTCACGCCATTCTCCTGCCTCAGCCTCCAGAGTAGCTGGGATTACAGGCGCCGCCACCTCGCCCGGCTAGTTTTTGTATTTTTAATAGAGACGGGGTTTCACCGTGTTAGCCAGGATGGTCTCGATCTCCTGACCTCGTGATCCGCCCGTCTCGGCCTCCCAAAGTGCTGGGATTACAGGCTTGAGCCACCGCGCCCGGCCAACACTTTTTTTAAGACAGAAGGATTATGGTGTAATTCTGGCTTGTGGCTGAGGCATTTTTAATAGTAGAGGTGAATGTTTTAAACATCCTACTTATCTAGATTTATGTCTGGATATGCTGCTGTGGGGTTTTGTGGTTTGTTTTCTCAAACCCAGGCAGTTTGCCAAACCTCAGCAAACAGCACAAACCTGTCTGTTACCCTGTAGTCACTTCTCATCCTTGTCAGTATGTGTGGAGCATTTCACGCAATTGTGATAATTAAACTCATACTGCTTTCTGCTCTGCATTTTTCAGTTAACATCAAATACTCTTCCCTCTGTTTTTTTTTTTTTTTCTTGTTAGTCATTTTTTCTTGTGTTGGATATTTGGGTTCCCACGTTTTTCACTATAAATTATGCTGCTTTGTATTGCTTTATGATGTCTCATATGATTGGCTGAAATTTTACTGTGTTATAGAGGAGAGAGAATGTATAGATACAGGAAGGCTTAAATAATGTGGAGCCATCTAGAGAGACACAGTAAAGATGGATTAGGAAGTGTTCAGAGTCAGTAAGGATTGGTGCTTGTCTGTTTTTTATCTGTGATGTGGAAATAACACCTATTTTCTTGAAATTTGTGCCGGTTAGTGTTCATTTTTCTTACTATAAATCTTGGTTCCTGTTATTCTTTCCATAAAAGGCTTTCTACATTTTGAGAACCCACTATGTCTGGCACTTAAGTTTGCCAGTGTTGGGGATATAGCAGTAAAGAAAACAATGCCCCTGCCCTCAAGGAGCATACATTAATTTAGTGCAGAAGTCTCCATACTTGCCTGACTGTATACTCTGTCAGTAACACGCGTGAGTGTGGACTCCATAAATACAGATGTTTAGAAATTTTGTGTGAGCTATTCTCAGTCTACATCGTAAATATTAGTGAAACTTAATTTTTTATTTTGTATAAAAAAATACAAATACAGTAAAATATATAGAGACCTGTAAGCATTTCTGTTGTTGACTGTTGAATCTAAAGAGCACAATAGCAACATCTGTGCTAAACCAGCTATTACATATTGAATGTCCTTTGTATATATTCTTTATTATTATAGCTCCAGGTGCTCCTTCAGCTCCAAGGAGAGGGCGTGGGGGTCATCGGGGTGGCAGGGGAAGATTTGGTATTCGGCGAGATGGGCCAATGAAATTTGAGAAAGACTTTGACTTTGAAAGTGCAAATGCACAATTCAACAAGGAAGAGATTGACAGAGAGTTTCATAATAAACTTAAATTAAAAGGTAAGCTTTGATTTTTCTATTCAGAAAATAATCTTATTTGATCTGTGAATTACGGATATTTCTCAGATTAGGTGTTTTTATGTAATTCAGATTAGCTGTCTTGACTTTTATGATATTTGCTTTTGTTTGTCCTTAGAAGATAAACTTGAGAAACAGGAGAAGCCTGTAAATGGTGAAGATAAAGGAGACTCAGGAGTTGATACCCAAAACAGTGAAGGAAATGCTGATGAAGAAGATCCACTTGGACCTAATTGCTATTATGACAAAACTAAATCCTTCTTTGATAATATTTCTTGTGATGACAATAGGTATAGTCTTTAAAGCTGTTCTTTTGCTTTTATGATGTTGATTGAAGTGTAAAATGGTTTCATGTAAATTCACAAGATTTAATGAATACTACCATAATTGTTTTGTTTTGAGACAGTCTCACTCTGTTACTCAGGCTGGAGTGCAGCAGTGCAGTCACAGCTCACTGTAGCCTAAACTCCTGGGCTCAAGCAATCCTCCCATCTCAGCCTCAGTAGAGGAGTCTACAGTTGCACACCACCCCACCTGGCTAAACTTTTTCATGTTTTTGTAGAGATGGGGTCTCGCTCTATTGCCCAAGCTGGTGGTGAACTCCTGGCCTCAAGACCAGCCTCCCAAAGTACTAGGATTACAGGCATGAGCCACCACACCTGGCCATAATTGATTTTTTAATGTTTTATTTTGCTAAAAGAAAATATATGCTAAAGTTCTAAATTATTCATTCATAAGAAGAAATAACCATATACTTTTTTTTTGTTTAAGGATATATTCATATTTGAATATTAGTAATTAAAACAGAAGCATTTAGGTAATATCTAAGTAGGGCCTTTTTTTCACCCCCTACATTGTAGTTCAAATGAAGCCAGAACCGAAGTGCTAATCTACTTTGAGGTTTGCTGATACCATAAAACTGCCAGACTGTAGTAAATATGTGTCCAGAAAATTGGCAAATTATTGAGAGGTTAATTAAAGGACCCAGTGTGAGGATTAACAGTTCTAGTGGTTCTCCTGCCCAATCCAGATTATCCTTGTCCTTGTCCTTGTCCTGGCTGAAGTTTGGTGCCCCCTGGTGGCAGTTGTTTGCTTCAGTTATAAACATAGATGGACATAATTCTGAGTCCCACGATTGGCTGGATGACAGCAGCAACAATTCAGATACTTCTTGGGTTAATTGGTATCGGGTCCAGAGATTGGGCCGGCAACCTAATGGGGACCTAAGGGCCCACCTTCCATCTCTTAGCTTCCCAAGACAAGGCCTCCCTGTCTGACTTTACCTTCTTTTCTCTTGGGGCTAAGTGGAAAGTGAAGTCAATTACCAATCTCATTATATCTGAATTTCCATTATATTGGGGCTGTTACTATGTTTAGCAGGTGTATTTGTAAGAAACTAATGTCAGTCATGTGTTCGCATGAAGTTTAACAGAATATTATAGGAACATATTGAACTCATATGTCTTGGACAACTTGTGATAAGAGTTTTTTTTGAAACGGAGTTTTGCTCTTGTCACCCAGGCTGGAGTGTAGTGGCGCGATCTCAACTCACTGCAACCTCCACCTCCCAGGTTCAGGTGACTCTCCTGCATCAGCCTTCCGAGTAGCTGGGTTACAAGCGCCTGCCACCACACCCAGCTATTTTTTGTATTTTTGATAGACACAGAGTTTCACCATTTTGGCCAGGCTGGTCTGGAACTCCTGACCTCAGGTGATCTGCCCCCTCGGCCTCCCAAAGTGCTTTGATTACAGGTGTGAGCCACCATGCCTGGCCAAGATGCTTATTTCTAATCAGCTTTAGTAATCACTTAGCCTTAATTTGGGAATAGCACTGCATATTTTGGCTGAGGGATATTCTTTTAAACCTGATATGCTGAAGATTATTTGCTTTTATAATAGAGAACGAAGACCAACCTGGGCTGAAGAAAGAAGATTAAATGCTGAAACATTTGGAATCCCACTTCGTCCAAACCGTGGCCGTGGGGGATACAGAGGCAGAGGAGGTCTTGGTTTCCGTGGTGGCAGAGGGCGTGGTGGTGGCAGAGGTGGTACCTTTACTGCCCCTCGAGGATTTCGAGGTGGATTCAGAGGAGGTCGTGGGGGCCGGGAGTTTGCAGATTTTGAATATAGGGTAAGTGTTCTTGTTAATAAATTCTTTGGGGTTGACATACATTTTACAAGACTCAAAACATTTTTGCTTGTTTTTGTTTTGGGTGAATTGTTTTGAGGACATTAGAATAACTTCCATTTTGACTTTTCAGTAGAGGATATACATGATTCAGATGTGTGTATAAAAACATTATACAAAAAAGGACAGTATAGTGTCACCTTTATTTCATGTTAACAGAATACACTTTTAACACCAAAAGAGTCTATCTAGAAAGCGCATCCTCCCAGAATGGAAGGGCAAGCTCTAACATTTAATAGCAGTTAACATTTATATAGTATTTACCAAGTACCAGACATTGTATTAAGTATTTTTTACATATTAACTTATTTAAACGGCACATCAACTCTGTGAGGTAGGTTCTATTATTATCCCCATTTTACAAGTGAGGAAATAGATATAGAGATATTAAGTAACTTGCGAAAGGTCACATAGCTAGTAAGTGATGGTGCTGGGTGTTGAGCCCAGCAAGTTGTTTCCTGAGTTACTACTCTTAATTTGGTTTTGTGGAAAACTCAGTACATTTTCCCTGGTTTTCTCCTTTCACCATGAATTTGAAAACGCTTCGATATATTGGCCTTCAGGAGCTGCTGCTAGAGAATTCTGTAACTCTGTATAGTAGCTTTATGTGTATAATTTAGCTTTTGACAGGTGTCTATACATTAAGTCAGCATAGTAACTATCTCAGTTAACAGTAAGCTATCTTTGTTTATTGATTTTAGAAGTAATGGAGAGGAAAGGCTATACAGAAAGGATCAAAATCTTGTACAGAGCTCCACTTGTAATAGCAACAGGCAGCTGGAAACAGAAAGACCTGTTAGCAGGAGTTCCATTGCCCAGTACTTAAAACTGGCCATTGTTGAGATCTCTCTGGAAAGAGATCAGTATTAGTGGCTTTTGGACCTGCTCTAATTTTGATGCCTTTGATATTGTGCCATCACAGCTAAGACTGCCAAAAATTATACTCAGCTCACCATCTTATGCTATCCACCGTGGTGGCCTTATGCAGTTGCAGGACTTCTGACTTGCAAAATCCCCTTTCCAGCTAGGAGAATCTGTCTTAGGAACTCCAGAATAGCCCTTGCTTATCACTGTTACTGCCCTTAAGTTTGCCAGTGACACCTTGCTTACAGAATTCAGCAGTAGTATTTTCACAAATATTTTATTTGCCATCAACTCCTCTGCAGTATTTGACACTGACCAACCACCCACTTTGGGGTCTTTCTTCCTAGTCTTTAAAATACTCTTCTAGGTTTTCAATTTATACTCTTCCTAATTTTTTAATACTCTTCATTCTTTTTGGCAGGGAGGGCTATGGGGGGTGGGGTGTCAGGGTCTTGCTCTGTCACCCAGACTGGAGTGCAATGGCATGATCGTAAGTCACTGCAGCCTCAACTTCCCAGGCTCAGGCAGTCCTCCCACCTCAGCCTCCCATGTAGTTGGGACTACAGGCATACACCACCATGCCCAGCTAATTTTTAATTTTTTTGTAGACACAGGGTGCCACTGTATGTTGTCCAGGCTGGTCTTGAACTCCTGGGCTTAAGCAATCCTCTCACCTCAGCTTCCCAAAGTGCTGGGATTATAGGTGTGAGCCACGGTGCTTGTTCCATCCTCCCTTTTGTAAGCCTGTCTTGGACCCTATATGTTTCTGCACTGCATCTCTGTCTTCACTGTCCTGCCGTCAGCTTAACCTTCCTCAGACTGACCTCATCATCTTCCTTCTCTCCAGTCATCTCAGCTCTGCCTCCTCCCAGTGTTCCATGTTGACTCATGGTATACTGCCCAGGCACTAGAGGTATCCGTGATTATGGCCTATTGCTATGTCATCACATTTATTCCTTTGAGATGTCCCTGTCAACTACCGTGATAACCCACCAGTTGGGCTTCAGATCTTCATCTGTCTTTACCCCCACTTTAAGGCAGATCAGCTGTATTTTGAAGAACCTATGACAACTTCTTGTTGAAGACCACATTGAGTCAGCTTGGTTTGAGAAAACGTATGTTTAAATTAGACTTGGATCCAGATGAGAATAATAGCAATAGTTACTAGTATGACCTTTCAGACCCTTAGTTTTGACATTTGAGGATAAAGAGTTGCACCATTTATTCTGAAATACACCTTTTAAAGATCATTAAACTTTCAGAGTTGGAAAACATCTGAGAGGTCTGACCTGGTTAAAACATAAACCTCTTCTGCAGTATCTCTTATAGAGGGTAGGAGCTTACTCTTCCCAAGGGCATCCATCCCACCCGAGGGATGTTCTAATTGTTACAATTTCAGCTGGGCATGGTGGCTCACGCCTGTAATTCCAGCACTTTGGGAGGCCAAGGTGGGCAGATCACCTGAGGTCAGGAGTTCGAGACCAGCCTGGCTAACATGGTGAAACCCCGTCTCTACCAAAAATATTAAAAACATTAGCCAGGTGTGGTGGCACATGCCTGTAGTCGCAGCTACTCAGGAGGCTGAGGCAGGAGAATCGTTGAACCTGGGAGGCAGAGGTTGCAGTGAGCCGAGATCATGCCACTGCACTCCAGCCTGGGAAACAGAGCAAGGCTCCGTCTCAAAAAAAAAAAAGAAAAAACAAACCCTCCATGCAGTAACTGTGTGTGCTCCATGTGCTTACTAATACAAAGGTTTTTTTGACACCATGTCACACTGTTTATCATTTTGAGCCTTTTGTAAAACTCCTGTCACATGTATTGCAGAATTGAAAATGCATTGTCATAGTTATCTGCATGCATCTTTGCCTACGCTCCTGCAATCCTTGACAGATAGTCCAGCCTCTGCTTAGGTGTTGCAGGGAGTGATGGACTCAGCGAACCCTCAGGCATGGCCCAGTGTTTAGGAGGCTTAGTTGTGACATTGCAGTCCCTGCTCTTCTTAATCATGTGAGGATCCCACTTGATATATTTGGCCTCATTCCTCATTACCCTTTAACCTTTACCCTTTAACCTATCTGATTCAAGCAGGTTGCCTCATGGTTATCTCACATACACATTGTGCTTGATTCCAACTCCATCCCCATTCATCAGAATTCTTCAGATATGCCAGGCACTATGCTGAGCATTGGTGCTGACCAAACGTAGACCCAGCCCTTTTGATGTTTACATTCTGGTAGGAGGCAGACATAGCTGAAAGTCAGGTCTCCTCTTTCACTTATCCTTTACAGCCTTGCCCAAGTTTTGCTCTGTCTTCTCTTCTTTCCTACACTAATTTCTTCCTCTTCTGACCTGTGGCGGTCTGCTTGCTTTGGCACACATTTTGAATATACTCACATTCCTTATTTTTTTTATTTAGTTTTGTTCTGCATCACCAGCTAGATGAGAACCTTTTGGCTTTAGTGAATATGTATTCTACTTTTCTTTCCACCACAACACTCAGCTCAACAATGGAGCCATAGTGGGCTTGAAGTAATTGCTTATCATGTTGGTTAGGAATTTGCCACTCCAGCCTTCAGTGAGGCCAAAGGTCTGTCAGTGTGGCTAGCCCTTGATTGTTCATTCCAGAGTTGAATAACCCTTTCATCTGCCACTAGAGCCCCGACCCCAGCAGCCCTACACCTCGTAAATCATGAAATCATTTCACCTTGCACCTTTAAAGGTAGAAAATGGTGAGTGATCACTGTCACATAAAGGAAATTTACCACTGAAGATTAAACTCATATCTGAAACATCTAACACTTCCTCCCAGAAATGGACATGGATGACATTTTCCGCAGCTTTCATGAAATGAGTTGGCTTTATTTTTTGTGCTATATTAGCATGAGTCATTGTAGTTTGGGGGTAAGCATAAACAAGATTGGTTGTTTAATGAAAACATGGGTAAAGATAAAAGCATAAAGTTTTAGAATCCTTAAAAGAATCAGCCAAACTAGAATCTCTCCACTACCACATTCACATTAGATGATTAGGAGACTAAGGACCCCAAGAAGTTAATTGTGTGATTGAGGTACAAGCTAACAAAGCCAAAACTCACTCTCTTGACTTCTGGCCTGATTTTCCTTAAGGGTAATGTTGGAAATGTAGGCCAGTGCAATGGTTTACACGTGTAATACCAGCACTTTGGGGGGCCAGGGCAGGAGGATTGCTTAAGCCCAGGAATTCAAGGTCAGCATGGGCAACATAAGGAGTCCCTATCTCTATGAAAAAGTTTAAAAATTAGCTGGAGTGGTGGCACATGCCTGTAGTCCCAGCTACTCAGGAGGCTAAGGCGGGAGGATCACTTGAACCTGGGAGGTCAAGGCTGCAACGAGCCATGATCACACCACTGCACTCCAGCCTGGGTGACAGAGCAAGGCCGGTCTCAAAAAAAAAAAGAAAGAAATACAAACTTACGGTAAGTTTGGTTCTATGGTGTTTCCCACCCCTTTCCCGTCCCCCGCGCCCCGGTTTCTTTTTTGAGGTGGGAATGGAGATCAGGACTAGTACTAATAATGTAACTAGCTCCTGTTTTATATGCTGCTGTCAGGGAGGTTAAGCCACCATGGTGGGTGATAAAGATTGCATCTGTGTTTCTTCAGATGGGGTCCAAAGACAACAAGGTGTCTGAATGACTCAGCATAATGTTCTCTCTCCTCTCGCCCTTTCGTATTCTCCTTTCTCTCTCTCCTGTCCCCATCTCTTTCTTTTTTTTTTTTTTTTTTTTTTTTTTTTTTTTTTACCTTTCAGAAAACCACAGCTTTTGGACCCTAAAAGGTCTGGACTGATCGTACTGCTTTCTGAAAGGTAAAAAAAAAAAAAAACAAATACCTTGGGAGGTGTGAAGGTTGGCTTTGTGGGGGACAGCAGGTTCATCTTTTAGCTCATTGCTGTCAACTTATGCCATACCGTATGTATTTCAATTTAATAACATTGTGCAAATGTTTTAGTGTTGTATACACAGATGAAGTTAAGTCTCACCTAAGAAATGTGTGTTTCTAACAGGTGGAGTGAGAATCAGCAGTAAAAATCAGGTATATGGTAGCAACTGGTCTAGAGGAAAATAAAAGCCCTTGGCTCCCACCCTTTTTACAGGCCTTTAGTTTAGGGTCAGTCTCACTGGAAATCTTGAGATTTTATTGCTTTCTCACTGGTTACTTTTTAAAAATTCCCCAGTCAGCTTTCCGCTTTTCAGAACTTATTTTAGATTTAAAAGTTATCCCTTTAAAATTGATTTTTAAACCATTGCTTCCTCCTGGCATGAAATTTTGGAGAGAAATGTTATACTGTCTGGGTATTTTATTGCTTAGTAAAGACATCAAAGACTTGGGGACTTTATGAAACTTGTTTCAAAGTATGTTGACAGTTGTATTTGATGAATTTGACCACTGAGTTGAGGGTTTAAGTTCTATCACGGCTTTTAAAAAATTATTAGAGAGAACAACCAAACATGAGGAAGTACACCTGTATTTTGGGCTGGGGTTCACCGTTGCTTTAACCTCTACTGACTGGAAGATGCCGTCAACAATGAGGTACTACTGAGTATGGAAGTTATAAAAAGACTTTCGTGGAAATCAGTGAGAGATTTTTCTATGAAAGTAAAAGGGGGTATATTTAAGGATAATTTCAAATAAACTTGAGCAAAGTAAAAAGAAATATGCCAATAATTTGGAACATGAGCTAAATTTTTTTTTCTTTTTTAGAAAGACAACAAAGTTGCTGCATAGTCTACAAACAAGTCTCCGAAAATAGGTGAATTTCTAGCTCTTCATGGTCCTGAAAATTGATTTCAGTCTTTGCGAAGAATGAAGAAGTGAATTCGCTGTACATTTGTCACCAGCACTGGGTTTTGTTTTTTGTTTGTTTTTCCGCTTAATTTCAAAGATAAAATGCAGTTACTTTTGGGGGTGGAAGGCTCATCTTAAAACATGAGCATTAAATCTATTTGGAATAGCAGAAGGTTAAGTAATTTCTTATGTATAGTTAAACTAAAGCAGTACTTCAGTGGGACTTACAAGTATTTTTTCATCACTGAAAGGTTTTTTTTTTTTATCACTAAATTGTATTTGGCAATTGCAAGTTGCCTGCAGATAGGGCCGTGATACTGTGTTTTGAGCCACAGAAGGTAATGTGTGTGCGTGTGTGCGTGTGTGTGCGCGCGCGTGTATCTCTTTCCTCCTTTCTTTTGGGGAATCCTGTAATATGAGGTAGCTTATTTCGTCAATTAATTAGGGTGCTGGATGGTAGAGAATTTTGTCAGTCAACTATGTACACACAGTAAATACTGTTTCTTAGGCAAAGGTAACTTTTTTATATAGTTGTAAAATTCCATTATATTCCATTGCCAAAGAAACATTAAGAACTTTGTATAGCTGTATAAAAAGCGACTAATTTTTTAAAGAATAAACGTTTTAAAGTCAGCAAACATACTGTGTCCTTGCAGAAGTTGATGTGCTGAGCAGCAGCATTATGGGTGGGGCTTTTTTTCTTAGTTTTCCAGGCTTAACATTTTTGATTTTGTTTTTTAATGTTTGGAACATAAATGAAGATTTGATACATTCTTTCATTATCTAAAAAGGATTGATTATTCATGCTTATTGTAAGAACTTCATTTTGTAGCAAATGACATATCACAGGATCTGTCCAGATAATCGATATTTTCAGTATACAAATGTAAATAATCATAGATGAGAATGTACTTAGCTGTATTTTCAAATCAGTAATCCTCCCCACCTTTTTTAGGACTTTAAAACTAGGCATCAATGAACCTGTTTTTCCTATTATGCCTGGAATTTAGTCATGATACCTTGACTCATTCTATCATATTTCAAGAGGATTCAGAGTCCTTGAATTTATTTTGGCAGCCTATAACACACGGCAACACTGGTCCTTGGGCCTATGACCCACAGATGACTCAGTATAGAGTTCATTGCTAATTATAAATTACTAGTGAATCTTTTTGATAGTTTAAGCTCTAGTGGGAAAAATCTGGCCACTTTCGTGTTTTTATGAAGGCCATGGAATAAAAGGATCCAAAGATTTAAATATTTTTATCTAATATTTTGATTGTTTTATTAACTTTCTCCTTAAAACATTCAGTAGTGATAAAGATATAGAAACTGCACTGTAGGAGAATTGGAATATTTAAGGCTGGTTGATATTTTTTATTTTAATTTTATATCTTTTGTATAGCTCTACAAGGCAGTGTTTTGTAATTTGGTTTCATTATTAAGATCCAGTACTTGGCAGCCATAGTTTTAGATAATATTGTTTAGTGCTGTTTGCTTGCATGTTAACAACAAAACCTTTTAGAGGACCCACAAATCATGATATTGAACACATTTCTGAGGCATTCAGAGCATCAAAGCAAGTACCATGGCAATACATGTGTAGACTGTTTGAGATGTCCCAGGCCAATTTCAAGAAAGAAAACTGTAAATACTAGTTCTACTTGCTCCGAAAGTATGAGTTCATGCGTTTTCCCAGCCCTCTGAATCACTCACTGGGGCGTTTTGTGCTCCAACAATAACTGGCAGCATGGCATACCTGCAGCACACCTTACAATATTAAAGCAAAGTTTTTATTCTAAAACAGAATAAAACTGTTCAATAAAAAATGCTCGTCAAAGTTCTTTCTCTTTAGTAACACTCTGTTTCAGTAGGAACATGATGAAAGGCATCTTTTAAATAAAAGAGCGGAATTATAATGTTTGTATTCCCTGTAATAACTATAAATCAGTTACTTTATTTCTAAGATTGAGTTATTGTTGCAGATGTTTAGGGAAAGCTAAAAGCCCCTTTATTCCCCTCCTGAGTGTAAATAAAATACTTCTGAGATCAGATCCGTGACATGAGGAGACTCAGCCAGCTAGGCACAGGCCAAGCTGGAAACAGCAGCCAGAACACACTTCCTGTGGGCAGACGCATGCAGAAGACGCAGAACCTGTCTATTAGAATAGTTCCCTCCAAAAGCTGGACTTCACGTGAGGGTAGGGCAAGAGCTCGGGAATGGTAGTGCAGCACAGTGGCTCTCTGTCGGGTTGACCCGACGTCCTAGGAGCACAGTCATCTGTTGCTTAATAGCGACATGTTCTTATTTTTAAATGGCAGTGAGGTCTCACTTCGTTGCCCAGGCTGGTCTCTTAACTCCTGGGCTCAAATGATCCTCCCATCTTGGCCTCCCAAAGTGCTAGGATTACAGGCATGAGCCACCATGCCCGACCATGACACATTCTGAGAAATGTGTTAAGCAATGTCATCATTGTGTGAATGTCAGAGAGTGCACCACACAAACCGAGATGGTATGGCCTACTCCACACCTAGGCTATATGGTATAGCCTGTTGCTCCTCAGCCGCAAACTGTACAGCATGTTACTGTACTGAATACTGTAGGCAGTCATAACACGGGTAAGTATTTCTGTAATTAAACACATCTAAGCATAGAGAAAGTATAGTAAAAGTCGGGTATCACAGTCTTTGGGACCACCATTGTATACGCAATCCCTCGTTGACCAAAACATTAAGTGGTGCATGAGTACTGAGGAATGTGAGGGGATGTGTTTTGATTGTCACAATGACTGGGGATCATCACTAGTATTTAAAAGGAAGGGCCCGGCTGGTAAATGTCCTATGCTGTGCCACACAATGAATTATCCAACCCAAAGTGCAGTAGTGCCCCTCTATTCTGAGAAAGAGTGGCTAAAGTCCCTCCACATGGAAAGACAGTAAGTGGGAAATTATTTCCTGCCAACTTGAAAAATAAAAAAGTTTACTACTTAGGAAATTTTCCACGTGGGAGTATCAATATAAAGGGAACTTACTTCCCGTAGCACTGTCAGTATTGTGGAAACATTATCACATAGGAGTTGGGGCTTCGTCCTGTTCTCTGTCAGTGCTTCACAAATCTCTGATCAGAATCTACTGAGGAACTTTTCTAAGTACAGATTCCCAGGCCCAGAGAGTCTGATTCTGAAGTTCCCTAGTACAGCAGAGCCCAACATTTTTGGCACCAGGACTGGTTTCACCAAAGACAGTTTTTCCACAGATGAGTGGGAGGGGGGATGGTTTTGGGGTGATTCAAGTACATTATATTTATTGTGCACTTTATTTCTATTATTACATTGTAATACATCATGAAATAATTATATAATTCACCATCATGTAGAATCAGTGGGAGCCTGAGCTTGTTTTCCTGTAACTAGATGGTCCCATCTGGGAGTGATGGGAGACAGTGACAGATCATCAGGCATGATGAGTGAGTGCGCAACCTAGATCCCTCGCATGCACAGTTCACGATAGGGATCCCAATCCTATGAGAATCTAATGTGCTGCTGATGGGACAGGAGGTGGAGCTCAGACGTAATGCTCGCTCGCTCGTCAGCCCGCCTCTCACCCGCTGTGCGGGCTGGTTCCTAACAGGCCACGGACCACGACCGGTCTGCCACCCAGGGATCAGGGCCCCCTGCTCCAGTAGGTCCTAGGAATCTTATTGGTCCCACAGGTAGTTGTGATTAGCTAGGTTTGGGAAGATGGCTGTACAACACCAAAGCTGGCTCCTGCTTTGGGGGTGTTGGTACATTTTCCACAGTAGGATTATCTTAGCATTTTTCCCATCTTTCCAAACCCAGTATATCCAGATTGTGACTGGGGCATGAAGAGAGGGACGGCACTAAGTATAAAGGGGGGAACAGTTTTACAGGATGGAATCAGGGGAAATGGGGAGGTTGAGACTCGCGTTTCCTCCAGAGTTTGGGTGCTTTGAGTACTGAGTTTTTTTTTTTTTTTTTTTTTTTGAGACGGAGTCTCGCTCTGCCGCCCAGGCTGAGATCCAGGCCGGATCTCAGCTCACTGCAAGCTCTGCCTCCCGGGTTCACGCCATTCTCCTGCCTCTGCCTCCCGAGTAGCTGGGACTACAGGCGCCCGCCACGTCGCCCGGCTAGTTTTTTGTATTTTTTAGTAGAGACGGGGTTTCACCGTGTTAGCCAGGATGGTCTCGATCTCCTGACCTCGTGATCCGCCCGTCTCGGCCTCCCAAAGTGCTGGGATTACAGGCTTGAGCCACCGCGCCCGGCCGAGTACTGAGTTTTATGTATTTATGTATTTATTTATTTTTATTCCTGGCATAGGGTTTGTGTTCTTTCTGTCTCTTAATTTTACATGCCAGTTGTCCCTGCCTCTGTGGGTTCTCTGCCCATCAGAGAAGCCGCTCCTTCTGCAGGGCCCCTCTGTTCACAGCATAGGCTGAGAAGCAACTTCTTTTCCTAAGAAGGGTGACTTAGGCCATCTAATCACATCTGGATTCGGTGTGTTGCAGGACCTCCCTGCCCTGTTAGTTCAGAGATGAAGCTGTTTTATGTAGTAAAGGTGGGGAGAATGTCATGGTATAAAGTAATCAAGGTGAATGGTCGCTTCCTGTAGGAGCGCAGGTGTCACCAATTTGCTTTAGTTGACTGGTTTGGGGGGATTTTTTGAGATGTCACCCAGGCTGGAGTGCAGTGGTGCAATCTGGCTCACTGCAACCTCTGCCTCCCAGGTTGAAGTGATACTCCCCACAAGCAGCTGGAATTATAGGCGTGTGCCCCCACACCCAGCTAATTTTTGTATTTTTAGTAGAGATGGGAGTTCACCATGTTGGCCAGGCTGGTCTCGAACTCCTCACCTCAAGTAATCCATCTGCCTCAGCCTCCTGAAGTGCTGGGATTACAGGTGTGAGCCACTGCGCCTGGCCTGTTCTGTTTTTAAAAGATAAAAAGTATTAGTAAAATTGGAATCAAACTTAGGAAAGTATCGTAGTACCATTAATCTGTCAATCTGAAGATGCTAAAAGGAGATTTGCTTAGCAGGCTGCCTTGGCTTCTCCCAAGATGGAGAGACGGACAACTTCTTGGAAGCAGTGTCCTCCAGACAGAAATTGGTCAAGGAAGGGAAGTAGAAGAGAGAGCTTTGAGCAGCCGAGGCTTGGAAGCCAGCCAGCCAGCAGCCAACAGTGCATGTGTGCATTGGGAAGCTAGTGGTCCAGGGACCAGGCACTGCCCCTGTGGGATCCATCCCAGCCCTCTAAGAAGTGGTGCAAAGGTTCTTATCCTGTTTATCAGAGTCAGTGTCCAGAAAAGGAGGCTTGTGGTTTGAGACATCTATAAATCTGGTTCTGAGAGCACGAGGTAGGACTCTGAATCCGATGTGGTTTCTATTCTCCGTGATGGTACAGAGCTGTGAGCCAGTGGTAGGGTGTCCTTTAAATTCCAGCTCGGTTCACTAGTTAATGAACTTGGCTGACTGATAAAAATATTTTCAGGTTTAGCTCATAAGCATAACAACGTAGACCTGAATATAATTCCAGTTCATCATGAGTGTTGATTTTTGAGGAAATGCTTTAAAATGTCCTGATGCCCATGTTGTGGTTTATAAACAAAGCAGGTCTGTGAGGCCAAAGCATATTTCAGTTCAATAGTAAGGCTTTCTTAGAAAGAATGACTCATAGTCACTCAGAATTGAGTCGCACAGAAACAACTGAGAGCAGGCAGCAAGGAACGCAGGGCCCAGAAGGTCCAGCCTTTCTCTCCAGGCTTGAAGGATTAGGGAAGATCGCACCAACCTTGAAGGGGGTATGAGAGGCCTGGGCCCAGGTGAGATTGTACTGAACTCCAGTAAACAGTGTACAGTTGTTCCAGGACAGAGGACAGGAACATGTTTACTAGGTGTCTGGAATGCATCTCTGTAATCCTCATACGCACTTAATCCGGATAATCCTGGGATGCCAGCCTCACGCAGGATCATTGATGAGAATGCAAATCCCAACATTGCAATTCAGGATTTTGCTTGTGCAGAAAGCATTTTGTCAACGTTTTCTTTTGGGGTTAGCTGGGTGACAGTTCTCCCTTGCTGTATTCCCAGTACTTAATAGTGTTTCTTTGACTGAAAGTGGATATGTGGAACATTGTAGACTGCAATTTATAAAATATAATTAGGTATATATTTTCATTATAAAAGTAATACATGTAAAAATAATGCAGGCTTCTTGTCTGATTGGATGGTATTTTTAAAAAGAAAGAATGCAAGCAATGTAGATTTTTTTTTTTAAAGGAGAGAGAAGAAAAAAATTCTGTAATCCCACCACCCTCTAATCCCACCACCCAGAGCTGACCATGTTTTTTTTGTTGTTGTTGTTGTTGTTTTTGAGACAGAGTCTCGCTCTGTCGCCTGGGCTGGAGTGCAGTGGCCGGATCTCAGCTCACTGCAAGCTCTGCCTCCCAGGTTTACACCATTCTCCTGCCTCAGCCTCCCGAGTAGCTGGGACTACAGGTGCCCGCCACCTCGCCCAGCTAGTTTTTTTGTGTGTGTGTTTTTTAGTAGAGACAGGATTTCACCATGTTAGCCAGGATGGTCTCGATCTCCTGACCTCGTGATCTGCCCGTCTCGGCCTCCCAAAATGCTGGGATTACAGGCTTGAGCCACCGTGCCCGGCCGAGCTGACCATGTTAACACTATTTGGGCATATATTCTGTCTGGCATTGTTCAGTACAGCAAAAATGGATTTGGCCGGGCGCAGTGGCTCATGCCTGTAATCTCAACACTTTGGGAAGCCGAGGCAGGCAGATCACTTGAGGTTAGCAGTTCCAGACCAGCCTGGCCAACATGGTGAAACCCCATCTCTACTAAAAATATAAAAATTATTAGCCGGGCATGGTGGCGGTTTCCTATAATCCCAGCTACTTGGAAGGCTGAGGCAGGATAATTGTTTGACCCCGGGAGGCAGAGGTTGCAGTGAGCCGAGACCATGCCACTGCACTCCAGCCTGGGCGACAGAGCAAGACTCCATCTCAAAAAAAAAAAAAAGAAAATAGCCAGCTTTTTAAAATTCAGTACCATTGTTTTATTTATTTATTTATTTATTTTTTTTTTTTTTTTTTTGAGACGGAGTCTCGCTCTGTCGCCCGGGCTGGAGTGCAGTGGCCGGATCTCAGCTCACTGCAAGCTCCGCCTCCCGGGTTTTACGCCATTCTCCTGCCTCAGCCTCCGGAGTAGCTGGGACTACAGGCGCCAGCCACCTCGCCTGGCTAGTTTTTTTTTTGTATTTTTTAGTAGAGACAGGGTTTCACCGTGTTAGCCAGGATGGTCTCGAACTCCTGACCTCGTGATCCGCCCGTCTTGGCCTCCCAAAGTGCTGGGATTACAGGCTTGAGTCACCGCGCCCGGCCCATTGTTTTATTTTTGAAGTATAATATGCATCTAGAAAAGTAGATGGCCACAGTGGCTCACGCCTGTAATCCCAGCACTTTGGGAGGCCAAAGCAGGAGGATTGCTTGAGCCCAGGAGGCTGAGGTTGCAGTAAGCCATGACCACACCACTGCACTGTAGCCTGGGTGACAGTCAAAAAAAGAAAAAAAAAAATCTCTAAATGGGAAAATCTGAAGGTGTCGATCTGCTGCCAAGGGTCATTGGCTGCGTCTTTTGAAACATTTTTATTATGAAAGTGTCATGTGGTTATAGGAAGTGAGCTGCTTCAAACAGGTCCTCACTAAAGACCAATGACTGGCATTGCCTGGGCAACATAGACCTTGTTTCTACTATTTATTTATTTTTTATTTATTTATTTATTTAGAGACAGAATCTTGTTCTGTCGCCCAGGCTGGAGTGCAACGGCGCGATCTGGGCTCACTGCAAACTCTCCGCCTTCTGGGTTCAAGCGATTCTCCTGCCTCTGCCTCCCAAGTAATTGGGATTACAGGCATCCGCCACCATGCCTGGCTAATTTTTGTATTTTTAGTAGATGTTGGCCAGACTGTTCTCGAACTCCCGACCTCAGGTGATCCACCCTCCTCAGCCTCCCAAAGTACTGGGATTACAGGCGTAAGCCACCACGCCCGGCCTGTGCAAGTAATTTTTTAAAAATTAGCTGGGTGTAGTGGTGCATGCCTGTAGTCCCAGCTACTTGGGAGGCTGAAGCAGGAGGATCACGTGAGCCAGGAGGTTGAGGTTGCAGTAAGCCATGACCACACCACTGCACTCCAGCCTGGGCAACAGAGCAAGACCCTGTCTCCAAAAGAAGAAAAGCACACATCATAATTACCTATGTAACCAGCACCCAGGTTATAAATCAGATTATTAACAGTACCCCAGAAAGCCACCAAGCTCCCTTCCAGTAGTCCCCATCCCTTCAAGGCAAACTACAATCCTGACTTCTGACACCATAGATTGCTTTTGGTGTTTTTTCTTTATATAAACGGAATTACACAGTATATATACTCTTGTGTTTGGCCTCTTTACTCTCAGCATTGTGTTTGTGGGATTCATCTCTCTTGTTGCATTTGGCTGTGGACTGTTCATTTTCATTACAGTATAATATTCCATTGTGTTAATAGACCACAGTTGCTTCTTTCTACTGTTGATGCCGTATTTGGGTGGTTTCTAGCTTCTGGCTATTAAAATAATGCTGGTACTGTTTTTTCCTTCGGGAGAGAAGCCAGAACTAGAGTGGGTGAGAGGAATGCTGACCTAGCCCTCTTGAGGACTTGGAGCATAGTGAACCATATGGTAGTGCCCCGCTTTTCACTAACCATAAAGTACCATAAAACGCTTATGTACGGTAGACATAGATGTAGATAATGGTATATATTAGAACAGATCCAGAGTTAATCCTCCGTGTGCCTAGCTCTGTCCCCTAAGGACACTGCTCCCCCATTGCCCTTACTCTCTGGCGGCAGTGGAATGTGTCTTACCCTACAAAACTGTGTTCCGGATGTGGATGTGGGCTCCTTGCTTCCCTGCTGATAAAAACTCCTACCCCAGTGAGATTCATGTGATCCTCTCACTCTCCTGGTGATGACCATTTAATGACCTGATCTCTGCCCATCATCGTGAGAAGTCTGATACCCGTCTTCCTCTTCCTCTCGCCTTCTGTCCTATTCAAAGTGACTTCAGCTGTTATGTGATCTACCCATCTATATTGAGAGTCCCCAGGGTAATCGCACGCATGGCTATGATGTATTACAGTGACAGGATACAAAGCAAAATTCACAAAGGGAAAAGATGGGTGGGCAAAGTCTGGAGGAAACCAGGCTCAAACTTACAAAGGGGACTTAGAAAGTAGAACCTCACAGGATGTGCTTAATTCCCCCAGCAAGGAGTTGCAACAACATGCATGGAATGTTGTCTACCAGGGAAGCTTCAGACTCAGTTGCCCAGGGTTTTTATTGGGGGCTGAGTATGCAGACACCTTCTGCGTGGCACATGCCAAAATTCCAGGCTCCCAGAAGTAAAACACAAGTAAACCACATTGTTTACAACAGTCTGGTACAGTCTGGATGCAGCACACCACTCTTAACCAGTTCTGGGAATGGTGGGAACCCTCCTGAAATCCAAATGTTAGGCAAGAGCCAAATTTATAAGCAGGCTTTGTAAATGACAGCAGTCAAACCTGCTTCGTTAACTCCTCTGCACACTCGCCCACACCCTGGCTTCCGTCCTTGTCCTGTGACCTTTTCCTGTCGTCTCCTGCTACCCAAAGCTGTAGACACACCTGGACCTTGTCCATCAACCTCAGCTACGACACCTCCAAATCACAGATTTAGATACCCCACTCTTTGACCTTCCAGCTGCCTTGCTCAAGAAATAAAAAGAAAAAATTAGGCCAGGTGCGGTGGCTCACGCCCGTAATCCCAGCACTTTGGGAGGCCAAGGCGGGCAGATCACGAGGTCAGGAGATCGAGACCATCCTGGCCAACATGGTGAAACCCCTGTCTCTACCAAAAATAGAAAAAATTAGCTGGGCATGGTGGCACGTGCCTGTCATCCCAGCTACTCGGGAGGCTGAGGCAGGAGAATCACTTGAACCCCGGAGGCAGATGTTGCAGTGAGCTGAGATCGCACCACTGCACTCCAGCCTGGCGATAGAGTGAGACTGTCTCAAAAAAATTAATTTAGTTAATTAATAAAAATAAATGGCCGGGCGCGGTGGCTCAAGCCTGTAATCCCAGCACTTTGGGAGGCCGAGACGGGCAGATCACAAGGTAAGGATCTGGCTAACACAGTGAAACCCCGTCTCTACTAAAAAATGCAAAAAAACTAGCCGGACGAGTTGGCGGGCGCCTGTAGTCCCAGCTACTTGGGAGGCTGAGGTAGGAGAATGGCGTAAACCCGGGAGGCAGAGCTTGCAGTGAGCTGAGATCCGGCCACTGCACTCCAGCTTGGGTGACAGAGCGAGACTCCGTCTCAAAAAAAAAAAAAAAAAAATTTAATAAATAAATAACTAAAAAGCAGTGACCTAACCCATTCCCTTTCTTCGTAACTGTTTTTAGCCTGGTGCAGAACTCCAGGTCCAGAATCTTGATACTTTCTCTGACTTCATTAGTTCCCTCTTGCTTTCCCCACCACCATCTCCAAGCAGCCTAAACTCCATGACTCACTCCTCATTTATCTTGCAAACACCCTAAACTCCCTTGCTTCTCTTTTGAGCTTCTTATGCTCCTGCCTAGAGAAACTTCAACCTTGAAAGCATCCATTCATCCACATGGTCAGTGTCTTCACCCAGAGGATTGAGTCCTGAGGACAAGAATCACAGCTGAGCAAATTAATGCCACTGTAATTCTGATTACTACCCTCAACCTTGGCCCTGAACTTTGCCATCAAAACCAGGTATATTTCTGTAATCACCTCTCTGCAGTCAGCAAGTGCTCTTGCCATCTATTTCAAAGACAACTGGTGGCTGTTGGATGAAAACAGTTTCAGACGCTTACCACACTCTAAACCAGCCTCATCTGCATTCCCAGGCCCTATTAAGAGGAGGAAGGGGCTGGGTGCGGTGGCCCATGCCTGTAATCCCGACACTTCAGGAGGCTGAGGTGGTAGGATTGGATTGCTTGAGGCCAGGAGTTAGAGACCAGCCTGGGCAACATAGCGAGACCTTATCTCTACAGAAAATTTAAAAATTAACTGGGCATGGTGGTGCATAACTGTAGTCCCAGCTTCTTGGAAGGTTGAGGTGGGAGGATCACTTGAACCCCAGAGATCGAGGCTGCAGTGAGCTGGCTATGATTGCCGAGACAGGTAAATCGCTTGGGCCCAGGAGCTCAAGATCAGCCTGGGCAACATAGTGAGACCCCGTCTGTAACCAAAAAAGAAAAAGGAGATTATCCTGGGGATCCTACACCTCCCACTCCTGTTTAACTGTCAGGATTCCTGAAGTGAAGGGAGACTTCACTTCTCAAGTCACTTGACCTATTCCACTAAAACAGTTCTTGCTAAGATCACCAACAATCTCCAGTGAGCCTTTTGTTTTGAGACAGGGTCTCACTCTGTCACTCATGCTGTAATGCAGTGGTGTGAACATAGCTCACTTCAGCCTCCTGGGCTCAGGCGATCCTCCCACCTCAGCCTCCAGAGTAGCTGGGACCACAGGTGTGCCACCACGACTGGCTAATTTTTTAATTTTTTGTAGAGACATAGTTTTGCCATGTTGCCCAGGCTAGTCTCGAACTCCTGGGCTCAAGCGATCTACCTGCCGCAGCCTCCCAAAGTGCTGAAATTATGGGCATGAGCCACGGCGCCCAGCTGTGTGTATTATCTTGGTTTTGTTTTTGTATTTTACAGTTTTCTTCCCCCAGGAGTTTCAGATTGGCTCTCGGATGTTCTCTGTTACTGGGAATTTATTCCACTCTCCTTGTACTCATCAACTTTCTAGTTTAATTCAGACCATTTCTTCTTTGGACTGTTATTTTCTGTACAGCTTTTGGGTTTTCCCGGAGTTTCTTTTTTTTTTTTTTTTTTTTTTTGAGGCGGAGTCTCGCTCTGTCGCCCGGACTGGAGTGCAGAGGCCAGATCTCAGCTCACTGCAAGCTCCGCCTCCCGGGTTTACGCCATTCTCCTGCCTCAGCCTCCCAAGTAGCTGGGACTACAGGCGCCCACCACCTCGCCCGGCTAGTTTTTGTATTTTTAGTAGAGATGGGTTTTCACCGTGTTAGCCAGGATGGTCTCGATCTCCTGACCTCGTGATCCGCCCGTCTCGGCCTCCCAAAGTGCTGGGATTACAGGCTTGAGCCACAGCGCCCGGCATTCCTGGAGTTTCTAAATGTTCGTTCTTCCGGGTGTTTGTTGCCTTTATCATATTCTCAAGTTTTTCCAACTCCTCAACCATGCTATGATTTAGTCTACAAAATCTCCTTTTTTTCATAGAGACTGTTTTTCCATAACCTCCCACCATTCTGCTAAGATCCAAACAGGCCAGGCGCCGTGGATTATACCAATAATCCCAGCACATTGGGACGCTGAGGCAGGCAGATCACTCGAGCCCAGGAGTTCAAGACCAGCCTGGGTGACATAGTAAGATCCTTGTCTCTAATAAAAAAGACCAAAAATAATTTGAAAAAGATAAATAGGCCAGGCGTGGTGTCTCACGCCTGTAATCCCAGCACTTTGGGAGGCTGAGGTGGGCGGATCACGAGGTCAGGAGATGGAGACCATCCTGGCTAACATGGTGAAACCCCGTCTCTACTAAAAATACAAAAAATTAGCCAGGCGTGGTGGTGAGCGCCTGTAGTCCCGGCTACTCGGGAGGCTGAGGCAGGAGAATGGTGTGAACCTGGGAGGCAGCTTGCAGTGAGCCAAGATCGCGCCACTGCAGTCCAGCCTGGGCAACAGAGCCAGACTCTGTCTCAAAAAAAAAAAGATAAAGATAAATAAATAAATAATAAAACCCAAATATATTGCTTCCTGGCGTCAACAAAGTCATGATCCTGGGATTTTTGCCGTCACTGCTCTCCTGGGCTAGAATTACAGTAACTGGCACCATGTTTTCCATTTCTTTGTTTACTGGAATTTCTCCTTAGGGAACTTTCGAGACAGTAAGGTCTCTGTCACACCTTCTTCCTCATTTCTTTTTTTTTTTTTTGAGACAGAGTCTTGCTCTGTTGCCCAGGCTGGAGTGCAGTGATGTCGTCTCGGCTCACTGCAGCCTCTGCCGGCCGGCTTCAAGTGATTCTCCTGCCTCAGCCTTCCCAGTAGCTGGGATTACAGGCACCCACCACCACACCTGGCTAATTTTTGTATTTTTAGTAGAGATGGGGTTTCACCATGTTGGCCAGGCTGGTCTCGAACTCCTGACCTCAGGTGATCTGCCTGTCTTGGCCTCACAAAGTGCTGGGATTACAGGCATCAGCCTCTGCACCCAGCCCCAGCCTTCTTTGCTTATTTAACAAGAAAACATCAAAGCAATTCTTTTCTTAGTTGCTGACCCTTGACCTAGCATGCAGTGATGCTAAGTCTAATGCCAATTTGATTTTTTCTTTTCATTGTAGATGACCTGTTTTTTCCTCTGTGGAAACAGCATTATCCTTTCTGTTAAGAAATGTTATGACTTCTCAGAGTGTGGGTCTTTTTGTTTCACTCCAGTATTATGCTGGGCAGTTGGTAGGCCCTTTTGATTTAATGGTTTGTGTCTTCCCTTTAGCTCTCTTTTTACTTGGATAATTTTTTTCATACCATTCTCCCTGTGCTTTCACTGGAAGTCTCTTTTACTCAGATATAAGAGCTGCCCATTTGGCCGGGCATGGTGGCTCACACCTGCAATCCGAGCACTTTGGGAGGCTGAGGCAGGCGGATCACTTGAGGCCAGCAGTTTGAGACCAGCCAGGCCAACATGGTGAAACTCCATCTCTACTAAACTACAAAAATTCGTTGGGCATGGTGGCGCGTGCCTGTAGTCCCCGCTACTCAGGAGGCTGAGGCAGGAGAATCGCTTGAACCCGGGAGGTGGAGGTTGCAGTGAGCCAAGATGACGCTACTACACTCCAGCCTGGAGGACAGAGCGGGACTCCGTCTCAAAAAAAAAAAACAAATTCAATCCCTGTATCTCTTAGTTTTTTCTGCTATTTTCTTTCCTTTGCTATTGTTTATCTTGGTCTCTTTCCTGTAGTAGGCTTTATTAAAATAGTGGATTCTTGGCTGTCTGTCATTAGAAGGAGGCAAAGAGGTGCCCTGGCACTCTCTGTGTGACCAGGGTTTATTAACCGGAAGTGTTTGCTTTAAGGTGGTGATCTTTATTCTTGAGATTTCTGAATTCCAGAGGGCTTTGTTGTAGGATGCCAATCTCTCCAGATCCCACAGGTATCTACAGAGAAGAATCTTCCTTTTTTTTTCCTCTTTTAATCACTGATATTTATTTATTTATTTATTTTTGAGACTGAGTCTCGCTTTATCATCCAGGCTGGAGTGCAGTGGCATGATTTCAGCTCACTGCAACCTCTGCCTCTGGGTTCAAGCAATTATCCTGCCTCAACCTCCCAAAGACAGATATCTGCTACCACACCCAGCTAATTCATCTATTTATAGTAGAGACAGGGTTTCACCATGTTGGCCAGGCTGGTCAACATGCTGGGATTACAGGCGTGAGCCACCACACTTGGCCTATTTTTATTTATTTTATTTTATTTTATTTTTATTTTCTATTTTTTGAGAGAGAGGGTCTGGCTGTGTCGCCCAGGCTGGAGTGCAGTGGCGCAATGTTGGCTCACTGCAACCTCCACCTCCTGGGCTCAAGCCATCCTCCCACCTCAGCCTCCTGAGTAGCTGGGATTACAGGCACACAACACCATGCCCATTTTTTTTGTATAGATGGGGTCTCACTGTGTTGCCTAGGCTGGTGTCATTCTGGTCTCAAGTGATCCACCCACCTGAGCCTCCCAAAGTGCTGGGATTACAGGTATGAGCCACTGCACCTGGCCCTGTGAGGTATTTTTCAGCAACTTTCTAGACTGACAAGAGCAGCTGGAAGCATGGCAACCCCGGGCAGAGCATAGGGTGCTGCTGCCTGGACCGTGCTCAAAGGGCACTAGTGTGCGGGAGGAGCCACCTGCCTGGGCCTCTGGAAGGCTTCTACCTCTGAGCCAGCAGGTACAACACGAAACAAGAGTGAGAAGGGGACTTGAAAACAGGAAACCTGGCCGGGCGCGGTGGCTCAAGCCTGTAATCCCAGCACTTTGGGAGGCCGAGACGGGCGGATCACGAGGTCAGGAGATCGAGACCATCCTGGCTAACACAGTGAAACCCCCTCTCTACTAAAAAATGCAAAAAACTAGCCGGGCGAGGTGGCGGGCGCCTGTAGTCCCAGCTACTTGGGGGGCTGAGGCAGGAGAATGGTCTAAACCCAGGAGGCGGAGCTTGCAGTGAGCTGAGATCTGGCCACTGCACTCCAGCCTGGGCGGCAGAGCGAGACTCCGTCTCAAAAAAAAAAAAGAAAAGAAAAGAAAAGAAAACAGGAAACCTAATTGAAGGTCTGCACAAGTAGTGAACAAACCTGTTTCTCACTGCTGCAGTCAGCATGGCTTATAATTAAGCAGCATACTGTTACAAAAAACAAACAAATAAAAGGAAGAGTCTTGGCTGGGAGCAGGTGGTTTATGCCTGTAATCCTAGCACTTTGGGAGGTTGAGGCGGGTGGATCACTTGAGGCCAAAGAGTTTGGGACCAGCCTGGGCAACACAGGGAGACCCCATCTCTATAAATAAATAAATAAATAAATAAACAAACTAAAAAATCAGCCAACCATGGTGGTGTGTGCCTGTGGTCCCAGCTACCTCAGGAGACTGAGGAAGGAGGATTGCTTGTGCACAGAAGGTCAAGGCTACAGTGAGCTCTGATCATACCATTGCACTATAGCCTGGGCAACACAGTGAGACCCTGTCTCAAAAAAATAAAGTTTAAAAAAATTAAAAGACCGGGCACGGTGGCTCAAGCCTGTAATCCCAGCACTTTGGGGGGCCGAGACGGGCAGATCACGAGGTCAGGAGATCGAGACCATCCTGGCTAACACGGTGAAACCCCGTCTCTACTGAAAAATACAAAAACTAGCCAGGCGAGGTGGCGGGCGCCTATAGTCCCAGCTACTCGGGAGGCTGAGGCAGGAGAATGGCGTAAACCCAGGAGGCGGAGCTTGCAGTGAGCTGAGATCCGGCCACTGCACTCCAGCCTGGGCGACAGAGTGAGACTCCGTCTCAAAAAAAAAAAAAAAATTAAAAATTAGCCAGGCATAGTGGCGTGTGCCTCTGGCTCCAGCTACTCAGGAGGCTGAGGCAGGAGGATCCCTTGAGCCCAGGAGGTTAAGGCTGAAGTGAGCCATGATTGTGTCACTGCACTCCAGCCTGGACAACAGGCAACAGAACCAGACTCTGTCTCAAAAAATATATAAAAATAAAAAATTACTTTAGAAAGAAAAAATACTTCACAGGCTTATTCCTGCCCAATTCTATTTGTAACTGTTAATTTATTCATGTGTTGACATCTTAATGCAGTCTTTTGAAATAAAAGCAACTTCATTAAGAAAGTAAAGGAATAAAAGAATGGCTACTCCATAGGCAGAGCAGCCTTTAAGGCAGTCTTTTTGTTTGTTTGTTTTGTTTTGAGACGAAGTTTCCCTCTTGTCGCCCAGGCTGGAGTGCAATGGCGCGATCTCGGCTCACTGCAATGTTTGTCTCCCAGATTCAAGTGATTCTCCTGCCTCAGCCTCCCAAGTAGCTGGGATTACAGGCATGCACCACCACACCTGGCTAATTTTGTATTTTTAGTAGAGACGGGGTTTCTCCATGTTGGTCAGGCCAGTCTCGAACTCCCGACCTCAGATGACCTGCCCGCCTCGGCCTCCCAAAGTGCTGGGATTACAGGCGTGAGCCACCGTGCCCAGCCAGTGCAGTCTTAAAGGCAAAGAAGGTAAACATTTGTGCTTGGTTTCCAATCTAGAGTGAACAAATCTCTCTGCCTCTACCCTAGTTCAAAGCCCCTTCACCTCATGTGTGGACTATGGTAACCTCCTCATTGGTTATCCTCTCTTCATACTGCATTCTTCTGTGCCATAGTCTGTGCAGAGGCCAGAATACACTTTGGGGAACACAAATCTGATTGTCAAATTCTGTCACATGTCTTAGAGGAGGCATCTAAGCTGGAAGCCTTAAGAGATGGTGGCCAGACAGGGTGGCTCAAACCTATAATCCCAGCACTTTGGGAGGCCGAGGCAGGTGGATCATTTGAGGTCAGGAGTTCAAGACAGTCTGGCCAACATGGCGAAACCTGTCCCTACTAAAAATACAAAAATTAGTTGTGCGTGATGACACATGTCTGTAGTCCCAGCTACTCGGGAGGCTGAGGCAGGAGAATCAGTTGAACCTGGGAGGTGGAGGTTGCAGTGAGCCAAGATCATGCCACTGCACTCCAGCCTGGGTGACAGAATGAGACTCTGTCTCAAAACAAAAAAGAAAAAAGAAGAGACGGTGTCCTTCTGGAAGTTGTATTGCCACAGCTATGGTCTGATGGGAATGAGATCATGGTGTCAAACAAACCCATGCTACCCACAGAAGGCAGCCCCCAGGCAGAGACTCATCTCCCCATGGCCTCAGTACTGGTCTGGGCCTCTGAGTCATAGATCTAAAAATAAGTCACAGGGCTGTGAGCTAGCAGGACAGCTGCACACCTCTGGGTCCGTGGTGAGCCAGTGGTCCGCAGTGGGGACGCCCTGTGTCCAGCACTCCTGCTGCTCCTTCGTCTAGAGGTCTTCCTTGACAGATAAAGCAAGCAATGCTGGGTAGCCCACACCCACTATAACTCTGGCCTGGAGGTGTCCCTGGATCAGATGCCTGTCTGAGTCTGGGCTTCTAGACTGTCAATGGCTTGCTCTGCAGCTTTCACCAACCCAGGTCACGACTTGTGCTTACAACACCTCATTGGCCGGGCATGGTGGCTCATGCCTGTAATCCCAGCACTTGGGAGGCTGAGGTGGGTGGGTCACTTGAGGTCAGGAGTTTGAGACCAGCCTGATCAACCTGGTGAAATCCTGTGTCTACGAAAAATATAAAAATTAGCCAGGCGTAGTGGTACACGCCTGTAATGCCAGCTATTTGGGAGGCTGAGACAGGAGAATCACTTGAATCCGGGAGGCAGAGGTTGCAGTGAGCTGAAGTCACACCACTGCACTCCAGCCTAGGTGACAGAGCAAGACTCCGTCTCAAAAAACAAACAAACAAAATCCCTTGTGTCTGGGCCAGCCTGCTTTCCTCCTCTTTTAGCTAGTACTTGGTTTAAATCTGGAAATCCTGGAGTCTTTGGAACTTCATTGATTTGAGATGGGTTACTGTCCTGGTATCTCTCTCTAGCACCGTTGGAAGGTAGCTGTTCTTACGAATAGAAAGGAGGTGCTGGTGTCAGATGTGTTTATAGTTGCATTATCTCAACTTGAACTTCGCCTTGTTCTCACCTAACTTGAGGAAGCAAGGAAATTTGGAATTTGAATATTCTAATAACATTTGTTATTAAGTGAGGACGTTCAAATAATATTATATTCAAATATTAGTAATGTCTGTTACAGCAAACTACCAGAAAAGGACAGTAAGCTACAGATGACCTGGCAATGATGAGCCCATAGGGACTGTTGGTGGGAAGGCTGACGATTCCTGGCACGAGCCCCCGGGTGCCTTCTAGAGCAGGCTAACATCTTCTTACATTTGATCCCGCCCCCGCTCCCCCATGCACAATGGGTTGTGCAAACAGTCTGTTTAGCTTTTCAAAAATAAAGAGGAGGCCAGGCGGGGTGGCTCATGCCTGTAATTCCAGCACTTTGGGAGGCCAAGGTGGGTAGATCACTTGAGGTCAGGAGTTCAAGACCAGCCTGGCCAGTGTGGTGAAACCCTGTCTCTACTAAAAATACAAAAATTAGCTGGGATTACAGGTGCGTGTCACTTGAGGTCAGGAGTTCGAGACCAGCCTGGCCAACATGGTGAAAACCCATCTCTAAAAATACAAAAATTAGCTGGGAGTGGTGGCGTGTGCCTGTAATCCCAGCTACTTGGGAGGCTGAGGCAGGAGAATCTCTTGAACTGGGGAGGTAAAGGTTGCAGTTAGCCAAGATCACGCCAATGCACTCTAGCCTGGGCCACAGAGCAAGACTCTGTCTCAAAAAATAAAGAAATAAAATAAAAATAAAGAGGAGTTTAAAATTCTCAGCAAACTAGAAATAGATGGTAACTTTTTTTTTTTTTTTGAGATGTAGTCTTGCTCTGTCGCCCAGGCTAGAGAGTAATGACGAAAACATGGCTCACCGCAGCCTCCAACTCCTATGCTTAATCAGTCCTTCCACTTCAGCCTCCCAAGTAGCTGGGACCACAGGCGTGCACCACCATGCCTGGCTAATTTTTGCATTTTTTGTAGAGATGGAGTTTTGCCATGTTGCCCAGGCTGGTCTCAAACTCCTGGGCTCAATTTATCCTCCCACCTCAGCTTCCCAAAGTGCTGGGATTACAGGTATGAGCCACTTTGCCTGCCCTACAATTAAGTAAAATACCAAATTACACAAACATTTGTTTCTATCTACAAGCAACAAGTAATTAGAAAATGAAAAGTCAAAACACTGCCATTTGTAATAGTACCCCACCAAAACAATAAAATACCTAGCAATCTAATGAAAAACATGCAAGACTTCTGCATTGAAAACTGCAAAATGCTATTGGGAAAAGAGCGTATCTTCAAGACCTTGGAGTAAGCAGAGAGGACACAAAAAGTGATCATGTCTTTGGGAGGCTGAGGTAGGAGGATTGCTTGAGCCCAGGAGTTAGAGGCCAGCTGGGACAAAACAGCGAGACCCCATCACTACAAAAAAATTAAAGACCAGGCACGGTGGCTCATGCCTGTAATCCCAGCACTTTTGGAGGCTGAGACAGGCAGATCACTTGTGGTCAGGAGTTCGAGACCAGCCTGCTGGCCAACAGGGTGAAACCCTGTACTAAGTACAAAAATTAGCTGGGTGTGGTGGCAGGTACCTGTAATCCCAGCTACTCGCAAGGCTGAGGCAGGAGAATCACTTGAACCTGAAAGGCAGAGGTTGCAGCGAGATGAGATCACTGCACTCCAGCCTGGGTGACAGAGCAAGACTCCATCTCAAAAAACAAAAATAAAAATAAGTAAATAAATAAATAAAATAAAAAACATCTCCGCTTTGAACCCTGTAGCAACTTCAGAGCTGGCTTGGAGGACTCTGGCACTGTGTGGAAGGAATGAAGACTCACGTGTTAGGTCCTCCTTCCCACTGTGCCTGGAGGGAGCCGATAAGCTGCGGGCTGGTTGGCTGGCTGGCTGGCTGGCTGGCTGTGAGCTCCTTCCAGGCATCAGAATCACTGCCAAGGACAGCCATTCTGACAGCCACAGTACCCTTTTTGTTAGGGCTAATAAATCCCCTCTTGTTTTAGTGAGAAGGAGTTAGGGTTATTACATTTTGATAACCAAAAGGAAAGTCCACTTACATGGGAAAAGGGGACAGAGTTCTAGTTTCTTCAGCCAGATGGACCCAAGAAGATTTCTCACGCCCCTTAGCCCTGGCCCCTGATGGGTTTAAGAATCTGAGGGGATGCTCATAATTTTCATTGTTCAGAACCCCTCCAAAAAATGTTCAACTTAGGCCGGCACAATGGCTTGCGCCTGTAATCCCAGAACTTGCGGAGGCCAAGGCAGGCAGGTCACTTGAGGTCAGGAGTTCAAGGCCAGCCTGGCCAACAGGGTGAAACCCCCGTCTCTACTAAAAATACAAAAATTAGCCAGGCATGGTGGCATGCGCCTGTAATCCCAGCTACTCAGGAGCCTGAGGCACAAGAATTACTTGAACATGGGAGACGGAGGTTGCAGTGAGCCGAGATCAGGCCACTGCACTCCAGCCTGGGTGACAGAGGGAGACTCTGTCTCAAAAAAAAAAAAAAAAATGTGTTCAACCTCAAATTCTTTTTTTTTTTTTTCTGAAGCAGAGTCCCCCTCTGTCGCCCAGGCTGGAGTGCAGTGGCCTGATCTCAGCTCACTGCAACCTCCACTTCCCAGGTTCAAGCGATCCTCCTACCTCAGCCTCCCGAGTAGCTGGGATTACAGGCGCACACAACCATGCCCGGCTAATTTTTTTGTATTTTTAGTAAAGACAGGGTTTCACCATGTTGGCCAGGCTGATCTTGAACTCCTGACCTCAAGTGATTTGCCCGCCTCAGCCTCCCAAAGTGCTGGGATTACAGGCGTAAGCCACCATGCCTCGCTCGACCTCAAATTCTTTACAAGGCCACAGAATTGACTCTGCACACGATCCTCTAACAATTCCTGGGAGACACATCTTGTTGGACCAGCGTCTCAATGCGGGCCTTCTGAATGCAGGTGGGGCCTGTGGCCAGGGGATCTGGGAAGGACAGGACCTTTGCTCTGTCAGCTGTGGAATGGACAAGAGCTACTCTTGACTTTCAGTACAGCACTTGAGCCCAGGAGGTCAAGGCTGCAGTGAGCCATGATTGCAGGACTATACTCCCGCATGGGCGACAGAGTGAGAGCCCATCTCTAAAAAAATGACTCCAAGGTCACAGTCCTATGGCTCCACCAACACTAGAACTGTGCCTAAGGTCCCTCCCCAACACACCTGTCCTTCCTTTCCTGGTTATAAGAGCCCTTAGACTCCCTGGGAGTTTGTAGGACCTAGAAAATCTCCCTCCTGCTGGGCACGGAGGCTCACACCTGTAGCCCAGCACAAGGCGAGAGGATCGCTTGAGCCCAGGAGTTTGAGACCAGCCTGGGCAACATAGGGAGACCCCTGTCTCTACAAAATAAAAATAAAAATATAGCCAGGCATGGTGGTGCGTGCCTATAGTCCCAGCTATGGGAGGCTGAGGTGGGAGGATCACTTGAGTCAGGGAGGTTGAGGCTGCAGTGAGCTGAGATCAGGCCACTGCACTCTAGCTTGGGCAACAGAGCAAGACCCTGTCTCACAAAAAAAGAAAGAAGGAAAAAGAAAAATAAAACTTCCCCATTGTGCAGATCTTCACAGCTGGTAACTGATGGATATAGTCTCCAGGTGGCCCCTAGTCCCTTGAGTAGCTCACCCTCCACACACACACACACACACACACACACACACACACACACAAAGATACTGTTGCTTCACCAAGCCCTAGAGAGCCCTCAGGGAGCCCTGCAGCAGCTCCTCCTACCTGTACCTTAGGTTTCTCCATCTCCACACCACCCCAGCAGCCTGTTACTCAGGACTTTGCAGACGGTAAAATCAACAACATGGTATCAGACCTCTTGTCCTGGCTGCAGTGGAAGGGGCCTGGACTCCTGGGGTCCAGCTTATCCATCAGAGATCTCCCAGGCTCCTGGCCAGCACCAGACCACGAGGACAATGCAAGGTGACCATAGCTTACTGCAGCTTCAACCTCCTGGGCTCAATGAACCCCACCGTATCGGTGGGGTGAGATAAAAGCAGATTACTGCCAGGCGCGGTGGCTCAAGCCTGTAATCCCAGCACTCTGGGAGGCCGAGATGGGTGGATCACAAGGTCAGGAGATCGAGACCATCCTGGCTAACGCGGTGAAACCCCGTCTCTACTAAAAAAAATACAAAAAAAAACTAGCCGGGCGAGGTGGCACGCACCTGTAGTTCCAGCTACTCAGGAGGCTGAGGCAGGAGAATGGCGTAAACCTGGGAGGCGGAGCTTGCAGTGAGCTGAGATCCCGCCACTGCACTCCAGCCTGGGCGACAGAGCGAGACTCTGTCTCAAAAAAAAAAAAAAAAAAAGCAGATTACTCTGCCTGGCAAGGGCCTCTTAGCCACAGCACAACTGTTTCCAGCCAGTGGGGGCTGGGGCAGAGTGGGCACAACACGGTCCTCACAGAGTTATACACAGGGGAGAGAAGGGGAGGGGAACTTCCTCAGGGAAGCAATCTGGAGACTGAGGGGGAGGGGTCCCCTTCCACACTTAACCCATGCTGCCCTGAGTTCTGTTCCTTCCTGGGCTATGCCACCTAAGCCACTGGCCTGGCCTCACCCTAGACTCTCCATACCCAGCAGATGCAGCCAGTTGCTCTGTGCCCAAAATATCTAGCCAGCCCTCTCCAGACCTGTTCCCAAATCCTGCAGACTCCGGAATGCAGCTACCCTTCCTGGGGTTCACCGCCCATCTCACAGCTTTCACATCCTGCCCAAGGGAGACCAGGAAGGTAAAGTAGAAAAGTTACTCTTGGCCGGGTAAAGTGGCTCACACCTGTAATCTCAGCACTTTGGGAAGCTAAGGTGGGAGGATCACCTGAGGCTAGGAGTTGAAGACCAACCTGGGCAACAAAGTGAGACTCCATCTCTACAAAACATTTCAAAAATTAGCTAGTCATGGTGGCACCCACTTGTAGTCCCAGTTACTGGGGAGGCTGAGACAGTAGGATTGCTTGAGCCCAGCAGTTCAAGGCTACTGTGAGCTATGATTGTGCCACTGTACTCCTGCTGGACAACAGAATGAGACCCTGTCTTAAAAAAAAAAAAAAAAAAAAGTGACTCTGCAAACAACCCCATTGCCCCCTCCACCACCAAGAGCACTCGGCTGTGAAAACCCCTTTCCTGAAGGCTCTTCTTTCAGATATTCCCACTGAAACTAACATGTAAAGCCCAGCCTAGAAGCCCTGACTTTTATTTCCATAAGGAATGCACAAACCAACGGTAATAACTTTGGCTACTTAAGAAAATCAGGGCCGGGCGCGGTGGCTCAAGCCTGTAATCCCAGCACTTGGGGAGGCCGAGACGGGTGGATCACGAGGTCAGGAGATCGAGACCATCCTGGCTAACACGTTGAAACCCCATCTCTACTAAAAATACAAAAAACTAGCCGGGCGAGGTGGCGGGCTCCTGTAGTCCCAGCTACTCGGTGAGGCTGAGGCAGGAGAATGGCGTAAACCCGGGAGGCGGAGCTTGCAGTGAGCTGAGATCTGGCCACTGCACTCCAGCCTGGGCGACAGAGCGAGACTCCATCTCAACAAAAAAAAAAAAAAAAAGAAAATCAGTTCTGGAATCCCCGAGGGGCCCTCTAAGTGGGATGTTCTGATTCTGCAGCTTTTCTGACAATAGTAATGTGAAGCCCTTAGAAAAGCCAGAGGAGCAAATCTGCTTTTTTTCTCAGCAGGCAGAGCCAGCTCCTGCTGAGCTGCTGAGATCAGAGTGCATTTTCTCTTTCTTTCTTTCTTTCTTTCTTTCTTTCTTTCAGACGGAAGGAGTCTCGCTGTTTTGCCCAGGCTGGAGTGCAATGGCGTGATCTTGACTCACTGCAATCTCTGCCTCCCAGGTTCAACCGATTCTCCTGCCTTAGCCTGCCAAGTAGCTGCAATTACAGGCGTGTGCCACCATGCCTGGCAAATTTTTATATTTTTAGTAGAGATGGGGTTTCACCATGTTGGTCAGGATGGTCTCGAACTCCTGACCTCAGGTGATCTGCCCGCCTCGGCCTCCCAAAGTGCCGGGATTACAAGTGTGAGCCACCATGCCCGGCCCAGGGTGCACTTCTTTGGCATCTCTCACACAAATGCGGGTCTCGTTCATTCCAGCTCTTGGGTCATGGAGGGGCTCCCGAAGCCTCCTTCTACTCATTTGTCACAGGCACCAACCTCAGAGATGCTCATGCTTTTCATGGGACCTGGCTCTAACTCTGCCTCTATGCAGATACACAGGGGGCCAGCTGCATTCTGGAGAGACCTCTGTTTCCTGGTCTTGACCTTCTTGGCCTCCTAAACAGCAAATTACAGGTGTAGGTCTGGTGGTCTCTAAGGCACCATCTCATGCCTGTGCACATGCTGAGGCTCCGATTCACAGACCTTTCTGCAGAGCTGGAAGGCCATAGCTACCATTCCTGAAGAGGAGGGCCTGGCTTCCATCTTTAGACCTGTGGACTCCATCCCTTTTTCTCTTCTCTTCTCTTTTTTCTTTCTCTCTCTTTCTTTTCTTCTTTCATTTTTTTTTTGTTTGTTTTTGAGACAAGGTCTGACTCTATCGCCTAGGCTGGAGTGCGCAGTGGTGCAATCTCAGCTCACTGCAACCTCTCCCTCCTGGGCTCACGTGATCCTCCTGTCTCAGCCTCCCAAGAAGCTGGGACTACAGGCACATGCCACCATGCCAGGCTAATTTTTGTACTTTTTGTTTTTTGACATGGAGTCTTGATCTCTTGCCCAGGCTGGAGTGCAGTGGCGTGATCTTGGCTCACTGCAACCTCTGCCTCCTGGGTTCAAGCGATTCTCCTGCCTCAGCCTCCCGAGTAGCTGAGTAGCTGGCACTACAGGCATGTGCCACCATGCTTAGCTAATGTTTTCGTATTTTTACTAGAGACAAGGTTTCACCACATGGCCAGGCTGGTCTCGAACTCCTGACCTTGTGATCTGCCCACCTCAGCCTCCCAAAGTGCTGGGATTACAGGTGTGAGCCACCACACCCGCCCTAATTTTTGTATTTTTTGTAGACACAGGGTTTTACCATGTTGCCCAGGCTGGTCTTGAACTAGTGAGCTCGAACAATCCTCCCACCTCGGCCTCCCAAAGTGCTGGGATTACAGGCGTACACCACTGCATCTGGCCTCCATCTTTTTTTCTCAACAGTTTGGTGCAAGGAACTTGGAATAAAGAGGTGGCATGAGGTGACGAGTGCCTCAAACCTATGTGGTGGGTACGTGGGTGTTTTTTTCCCTCCTTCTCCATATGTATGTGTATTTGATGAATTAAAATAAATAATTCGAACCTGCAGGGGATGGGTATAATAGCTGCAGATGGATTCACAAAACAGAAGGTGATATGTCCACAATACAAAATGCTCTCAGGTAAGCTTGAGAGGTCCAAGGCCGTCTGGTCCCCAGAGCACCACAAAGGCCACCGAAAGGGCCCCAAGATTGTTAATGTTCACAGTGATCTCAGAACTGCATACATAGCTGAGTGGTTCTCCAGGACTCCTGGCCCAGGGAAGGGGCCAAAATGGTGTGAGCATAAGCCGTTTCTGGCACATTACTCTGGGACCATGAGGTTTGGGGTAAAGTGAGCCACAGCTTTCACATGTTAGTTTCAGTGGGAATGTCTGAAAGAAGAGCCTTCAGCAAAGGGGTTTTCACAGCCAAGTACTCTTGGTGGTGGAGGGGGCAATGGGGTTGTTTGCAGAGAGTCACTTTTTTTTTTTTTTTTTAAGATGGAATCTCACTCTGTCTCCCAGGCTGGAGTGCAGTGGCGCAACCTTGGCTCACTGCAAGCTCCGCCTCCCGGGTTCACACCATTCTCCTGCATCAGCCTCCCAAGTAACTGGGACTACAGGCGCCTGCCACCACGCCCAGCTAATTTTTTGTATTTTTAGTAGAGATGGGGTTTCACCATTCACAGGATGGTCTTGATCTCCCGACCTTGTGATCCGCCTGTCTCGGCCTCCCAAAGTGCTGGAATTACAGGCGTGAGCCACCGTGCCTGGCCACTTTTTTTTTTTTTTTTGAGACAGGGGCTCACTCTGTTCCCCAGCAGGAGTGCAGTGGCACAACCATAGCTCACAGCAGCCTTGAACTGCTGGCCTCAAGTCATCCTCCTGCCTCAGCCTCCCCAGTAACTGGGACTACAAGCCCAGCTAATTTTTGAAATTGTTTGTAGAGATGGAGTCCTACTTTGTTGCCCATGTTGATCTTCAACTCCTAGCCTCAAGTGATCCTCCCACCTCAGCCTCCCAAAGTGCTGGAATTACAAGTGTGAGTCACAATGCGGGTCTCGTTCATTCCAGCTCTTGGGTCATGGAGGAGCTCCTGAAGCCTCCTTCTACTCATTTGTCACAGGCACCAACCTCCCCACTGGGAGTAAATTTTAACTGTCTTGGTCTCCCTTGGGCAGGATGTGAAAGCTGTAAGATAGGCTGTAAGCCCCAGGAAGGGTAGCTGCATTCCAGAGTCCGCAGGATTAGGGAACAGGTCTAGAGATGGCTGGCCAGACACACGTGGGCAGGTGTGTCAGAGTCTGCCCCATGGGAAAGGGCCAATTTAACATCTCATTTGTGGCTGGCTGTGGTGGCTAACACCTGTAATCCCACCACTTTGAGAGACCAGGCTGGTGGAGCTCAGGAGTTCAAGACCAGCCTTGGCAACATGGTGAAACCCTGTCTCTGCAAAAAATACAAAAACTAGCCTGGCATGGTGGCGTACGCCCATAGTCCCAGCTCCTTTGTAGGCTGAGGTGAGAGGATGACTTGAGCTCAGGAGGTGGAGGTTGCAGTGAGCCAAGATCATGCTACTGTACTCCAGTCTGGGTGACAGAGCCAGAACCTGTCTCAAACCAACCAACCAACCCATCTGGTGTTTACCAAGTACATCCAGGTGTGGTCACTGAAGGATTCTGTGGCAAGGTCCAGTAGCCCCTGGGGCTTGTAGCAACAGCTGGGAGGACCTCTGAATAACAGATGGGCTTATCTGAGACTGCAGGAGCCACAACTGGCACACTCAAAAGCTTGCCACTAGCCAGGCATGGTGGCTCATGCCTGTAACCCCAGCACTTTGGGAGGCTGAGGTGGGAGGATTGCTCTTGAGCCCAGGAGTTCGAAACCAGCCTGGGCAACATGGTAAGAACCCATCTCCACCAAACAAACGACAAAACTTGCCACTATCATTCCTAGCCCCTTTTCCAGCCTACAAAAGCAAGAGGATGCTAGCACCCAGGCACACTTCCTCCAAGCCAGCTGTCTTCTTCCCTCTTCCCTCTCTCCTCCTGTGGTTCAGGTTCTATAGCTCAGTCCATCATGTCAGGAACACTCTTGCCCTACTCTCCGTTACTCAACCTTCTGAAGAATCCTTGCTCCACCTTCTTCCTTTACGTAAAAGCTACTGGACAAGTCCCTTAGTAGAAAGATGTCTACAGGCCAGCACGGTGGCTCATGCCTGTAATCCCTGCACTTTGGGAAGCCGAGGGGGCAGATCACCTGAGGTTAGGAGTTTGAGACCAGCCTTGCCAACATGGTGAAACCTCATCTCTACTAAAAATACAAAAATCAGCCGGGTGTGGTGGCGGGCACTTGTAATCTCAGATACCCAGGGGCTGAGGAGGCAGGAGAATCGCTTGAACCTGGGAGGTGGAGGTTGCAGTGAGCCGAGATCGTGCCACTGCACTCCAGCCTGGGTGACAGAGCGAGACTCCATCTCAAAAATTAATAAATAAATAAAGGAGATGTCTATGGTTGTCAACCTGCAGTGAATCCTCAGTACTACTGGGAAATTCTACCACGTTTCTTCTGTCCACTAACCTTTGTGCTTCCAGACCTTTCCCACTCCCCTCATTCTTTGCTGCAGTCTAAGGTAAACCTACCACCAAGCATTTTATTTCTGAATTTATTTATTTTGAGACAGAGTCTCGCTCTGTCACCCAGGCTGGAGTGCAGTGGCACAATCATGGTTCACTGCAATTTTGAACTCCCTGGGTTTAAGTGATCCTCTCACTCCAGCCTCCTGAGTAGCTGGGACTACAGGTGCATGCTCCTGCACCTGGCTAATTTTTGTATTTTTTGTAGAGACAAGGTTTCACTATGTTGGCCAGGCTGATCTCCAACTCGAAGGCTCAAGCAAAGAGCCCACCTTGGCCTTCCAAAGTGTTGGGATTAATGGTGTGAGCCACCATGCCCGATCCCACCAAGCATTTTAGATCCCCTCCCTCAAGCCTCTTCAGAACTTCACAAGAAGAACCAGATGATCTCTCTCCTATAATCTCAGCCTCTTTCAACCAGATCCTCCTCTCTGACCTTAAAACATGCTTAAGTCTCTTCTACCTTAAAAAAATCAACCACCAAGGCTGGGCGCAGTGGCTCACACCTATAATCCCAGGACTATGGGAGGCCGAGGCAGCGGATCACTTGAGGTCAGGAGTTCGAGGCCAGCCTGGCCAACATGGTGAAACTCCATCTCTACTAAAAATACAAAAATTAGCTGGGCATGGTGGTGCGCGTCTGTAATCCCAGCTACTTGGGAGGCTGAGACAGGAGAATTGCTTAAAACTGGGAGGCAGAGGTTTTAGTGAGCCGAGATTGCGCCACTGCACTCCAGCCTGGGTGACAGAGTGAGACTCCGTCCAAAAAAAAAAAAAATCAACCACCAAGAAAGATATTCCCTCAATCTACACTGACATCTCCAGCACATACCTCTCTTCTAAGCTCCAGATCCTCATCCCCAAGTGCCTTCTTGGTGCCTCCTGTTTGATGCCATGTTCACACTGGAACTCGGGTCATTTTCCCCATCCTCCGCCCTCCCAAATATGGTCCTTTTCCAGGGTTTCCCAAAAAAGTGAGTGCCAGCACAATGGCTCATCCCAGAGACCCAGGAGACATTCAGGATTCTCACCTCTCCCTCACCCTCCATATCCATTTCACCACTGATTTTACATCAATTTTATTCCAAAATCTTTCTCAAATATGACTTTTTTTTTTTTCCATCCCCATTGCCACTACCATAGTCCATGAATGGTTTTCAAAGGGAGGTTCACATACCTCACAGTACGGGAGGGCCATCCATTGGGACACTGGGAGAAAATATTAGAACTACTATATTTCTTTCTTTTTTTTTCTTTTTTCTTTTTTTTTGAGATGGACTCTCGCTTCATCGCCAAGGTCGGAATGCAGTGGTGCAATCTCAGCTCACTGCAATCTCCGCCTCCCAGGTTCAAGTTGTTCTCCTGCTTTGGCCTTCCAAGTAGCTGGGATTAGAGGCCTCTACCACCACGCCTGGCTGACTTTTTGCATTTTTAGTACAGATGAGATTTCACCATGTTGGCCAGGCTGGTCTGGAGCTCCTGACCTCAGGTGATCCTCATGCCTCAGCCTCCCATAGTGCTGGGATGACAGGTATGAGCCACAACGCCTGGCCCCTGTCTCTATGTTTTTGACGGCTCTAGGTATCTTATGTAAGTGGAATCATATGCTATTTGTCTTTGTGACTGGTTTTTTCTTTTGGCATAATGTCTTCAAAGCTCATCTATTTGGACAGTAGCTGGGATTACAGGCATACGCCACCACGCCTGGCTGATTTTGTATTTTTAGTAGAGACGGGGTTTCACCATGTTGGTCAGGCTGGTCTCGAACTCCTGACCTCAGGTGATCCACCTGCCTTGGCCTCCCAAAGTGCTAGGATTACAGGCGTGAGCCACCGCGCCCGGCCTCCTTCAACACTGAATAATATTCTACCGTTATGTTTATACCACATTTTGTGTACCCATTCACCCGTGAGTGGACAATGGGTTGCTTCCACCTTCTGACTAATATGAACACGGGTGTACACGTTTATATCCACTCTTGCCTCCCCTCCCTAGTCCTTCCTTCTCCACACTGCAGCTAGAGTAACCCCTTTACACTCTCAAGTATGGACAAATCACCTCTTGCTTAAAACTCATTAGTTTTGTGACACTGTCAAGTAAGACCTAACTTCTCACCACCCTGATTTATTATTAGAACACAAAACTGGGCCGGGCTCCATGGCTCAAGCCTGTAATCCCAGCATTTAGGGAGGTCGAAGCGGGCAGAACACCTGAGGTCAGGAGTTTGAGACCAGCCTGGCCAACACGGCGAAATCCCAGCTCTACTAAAAACACAAAAATTAGCCGGGCTTGGTGGCGCACGCTTGTAATCGCGCTACTTGGGAGGCTCAGGCAGGAAAATCACTTGAACCCGGGAGCTGCAGCTTGCAGTGAGCCAAGATCACGTCACTGCACTGCAGCCTGGGCGATAGAGCAAGACTCCGTCTCAAACAAACAAAACTCACAAAATTGGAAGACATTTGCTGTTTCTTCTGAGCAACATGTTTTCCTCCTTTCTCCAGTTTTTTTTTTTTTTTTTCCTCCCTTCTACCCCTTAGGACCTCAGCTCCTGCTCTTTCCTTGGGGGAATTCCGGATCAGTCTCCCCTACTAGGTCAGGGTACTCCCTCCCTCTTACTCTTTCCCCTTCTACCACTTGTCACCATTGGTACTATATTATCACCCGGATTTGTGACAATGGTATTGTGTGTTTACCACTAAGGAAAAAACCTATGAGGGAGAGAGCACTACCCGTTCCTGCAGAGCCCGTCGGGGCCTGGCATCTAGGAAACCCTCCATGCGCCAGTAATCAATTTCAGTAATAAATTCAGGAGGACGCAGCCGACCTCTCCCGCCTGGGGGCCAAGCCATGGTGGAGGATCTGCGTGGACCTCCGGCTCTGGCCGCCGGTCCTCAACCTCCGCCCCGGCCGTCCCGCTTGGGGGCCCTGGGTCCCAGGAGAGGAGGCTCCGGGGCGCTCCCTCCCCGCTAGTGCGAGGGCAGAGTCTGCTCCAAGCGCGGGATCCGCAGCCGCCCCGCGTCCGCCGGAGGCGGGGGCGGGGCCGGACCGGATACGTCACTTCCGGTGTACACAGCCGGTCCAAGGCGGTGCGCTGGGGGCCGGGGCGCGTCGCAGGTGAGGAGCGGGCGCGGCGGGCGCGGCGGGCGCAGGCGGGGGCTGGCGGGCGGGGTCGGGCGGTGGGCGGTGGGCGGTGGGCAGCTGGGCCCCGGGCCGCAGCCAGGGCTGACGGCGAGACGAGCTCGCGGGGCGCCGCTCCGCTCGGGGCCGCAGGGCGCGGGGCCGTGGGCTCCCGCCCCTTGCCCGCCCGCTGTGGAGGACGCCGGGCTTTGCGGGCGCTGGCCGGGCCGACGGAAGCCCGGAGGGGCCTCCTGGTGCGAACCCGGGACCTGGGGGCGCGGCGGTGACTTGGCGGCCGCGGCACCGCAGGGGCGGGTCGGCGCCCGTCAGGCGGGGAAAGGGGGCGCTCCCTCGGGTCGCCGGGGCCCAGGAGGTCGCGCTGGCGCCGGGACCCGTTCCCGGAAGCCCGCGGAGGGAGGGCGGCCTGTTGACGGCCGGGGTCCGCTGGGGCTGGCGGGGGAGGCGGCCCTCACGCCACCCCGAGGCTGCTGGGCTGGCTGCTCGCATCTTCCCGGCGGCGCCAGGCTGCCAAGGAACGCGCTTTTCCGGCCCTGCGGAGCCCGCGGGCGCATTGGGCCCGAGGGAGGGTCCGCGGGGACCGGGAGGGCCGGGGCTGAGCGTGGAGGACCCGAGCCCAAGGGGCGAGCGCAGAGTCAGGGGTGTGTCTTCCTGCGCCGCACGGTGCGAGGAAAGGAGCATGCCTGGTTGGCATGATAAGAATTTTGTTTAGACTTTTCAGAAATTTTCCAGAGAAAGACTCAGCTTCGGGGGCCTCCAGTTTGAAAATAGCTTTTTCTGGTCCCTGATCCCCATTATAAAAGCAGTTCATTCACCTCTCCTGGCAAAACACTCAAGACGACACAAAAAGTCTAAGGGAGAAAATGACAATCATCTGCCGGTCTACCATTCAGTGACAACCACTGCTAACATTTTGGTGATAATCAATAAATACAGATAGGTATTGTTATTTTTATGGACTTTACAGTATGTGATTTAACCACTGATGAGCATTGAGATCGTTTCCAGTTTGTCACAACATAATTCTGCCGGAAGGATTCATCTGATATGGTCTTTTTTTTTTTTCTTTCTTTCTTTAATAAGAGACTGTTGTCCAGGCTGGTCTCAAACTTCTGGCCTCAAGCGACCCTCCCGCCTTGGCCTCCCAAAGTGTCGGGTTTACAAGTGTGAGATACTACACCTGGTCTGATTATTAGAATAAATTTACAAATGGGGTCAAATGTAACGGTTTTTGTTCTTTGAGACAGTCTTGCTCTGTCACCCAGGCTGGAGTGCAGTGAGGGGATCTAGATTCACTGCATCCTCCGCCTCTCCAGTTCGAGCCATTATCCTGCTTTACTCTCCCGAGTGGCGGAGATTACAGGCGCCCACCACCACGCCCTGCTAATTTTTGTATTTTTAGTAGAGACAGGGTTTCCCCCGCTTGACCAGGTTGGTCTCGAACTCCTGACCTCAAGTGATCCGCCCGGGTTGGCCTTCCAAAGTGCTGGGATTATAGGCGTGAGCCACCTTGTCTGGCCGTAACATTCAATTTTTAAGAATACATGGCGGGGCGCGGTGGCTCACGCCTGTAATCCCAGCACTTTGGGAGGCCGAGGCGGGCGGATCACGAGGTCAGGAGATCGAGACCATCCTGGCTAACACTGTGAAACCCCGTCTCTACTAAAAATACAAAAAATTAGCCGGGCGTGGTGGTGCGCGCCTCTAGTCCCAGCTACTAGGAGGCTGAGGCAGGAGAATGGCGTGAACCCGGAGGCGGAACTTGGAGTGAGCCGAGATCGTGCCACTGCACTCCAGCCTGGGCGACAAAGCGAGACTCTGTCTCAACGTCTCAAAAAAATATAATACATAGTGTTTATTTTCCTTTGACATACTTGAAAAATTTTTCTGTCTCATTGTCATAAAAAAAATTCCAGCCTGGCGCGATGGCTCATGCCTATAATCCCAGCACTTTGGGAGGCTGAGGCGGACAGATCACTCTAGACCAGCCTGGCCAACATAGTGAAACCCGGATTCAACTAAAAAAATACAAAAAAAAAATTAGCCAAACATGGTGGTGCGCTTCTGTAGTCCCAGCTACTTGGGAGGCTGAGGCAGGAGAATCGCTTGAGCCCCAGAGGTGAAGGTTGCTGTAAGCTGAGGTCATGCCACTGTGCTCCAGCCTAGGCAACAGAGTGAGACTCCGTCTCAAAAAAAAAAAAAAGAAATTCATGTTTGCTTCTCATAATTTCATGGTTTTATTTTTTTGCTTTTAGTCTACCTAAAATTCATTCTTGGTTTAAAATATGAAATATTTTCTCAATGGCTAGTCAGTTCCAGATTTATTGAATAATATGTAAACTTTATCATTTTATCATATTTTAGACCAAAAGTTCTAAGTATATGTTTGTAAGGGCTACTTAGAAAGCTCATATTTAGATTTTGTGTATGTTTAGATGTTTTCAAGTTTCTTTAAAAATCACAGTATTTTCTTTTCACAACATCTTCACAATATTTTGTTTTAGAAATCATTTTCCAGTACAAGTCCAGGGAATATTTCATGTTTGAGATTTTTTTTTCTTTTTATCTTTAAAACAAAAAGTTTAGTTTATTGCGTTTCATTTGCTTTCTTGCTGACAGGATAACAAACTCCATATGAAGAGTTCAGGTTTGTTGTGGCAACTTTTCAGTCTGGCATTTGAGATTCTAATCTTCCTCTATTTTTGCACACAAATACGTAGGTTAGCATTGGAGACCAAGATAGAAAAGTTCTCAGATTCCCTTGGCAAGCCTAGATTTTTCAATCTAAAATTATCTCCGGATTTTTGGAAGACCATGTTTTAAGCATCCCTTTTTTTTTTTTTTAAGCAAATTGCACATGATTCTGTGAAAATTTTAGTAAATGTTTATTCTGTTGAAAACCTATAGCCTAATACATCAGGATCCATGTGGCAAGTGGGTCTTCCAAGTCTATAGGAAAATAATTGTTTCTGAAAGCTAGCAGGCTGGGATATCTCATGGGTTGGGTGTCCACTCTTTTTTTTTTTTTTTTTTGAGTCGGAGTCTCCCTCTGTCCCCCAGGCTGGAGTGGAGTGGTGCAATCTTGGCTCACTGCAACCTCCACCTCCTGGGTTCAAGCGATTCTCCTGCCTCAGCCTCCCTCGGAGCTGGGATCACAGGTGTGAGCCACCACGCCCAGCCAATCACTCTCTCTTTTTTCCTCTTGTGACTTTGTCCTTAGTGAAAAATGATGATCTTCCTAGGTAGGCAAAAAAATGTTGATTTAGATAAGGAATTGATTTGTTTTGGAGTTATTGAAAAGCGGGTTGCCGTTTTCTCTGAAGTGTAAGTTCACAGAGAGCCTGAATGTTGTGTTTGGATAAGGAAAAACAGCAAAAGGTTGTGCTTGTGCTTGAAATGTCTTTTTTTTTTTTTTTTTTTTTTTTTGAGAGGGAGTCTGGCTCTGTCGCCCAGGCTGGAGTGCGGTGGCCGGATCTCAGCTCACTGCAAGCTCCGCCTCCCAGGTTCACGCCATTCTCCTGCCTCCGCCTCCCAAGTAGCTGGGACTACAGGCGCCCGCCTCGTCGCCCGGCTAGTTTTTTGTATTCTTTAGTAGAGACGGGGTTTCACCGTATTAGCCAGGATGGTCTCGATCTCCTGACCTTGTGATCCGCCCGTCTTGGCCTCCCAAAGTGCTGGGATTACAGGCTTGAGCCACCGCGCCCGGCCGAAATGTCTTTAACTCTACTGAAACTGCCTTCTTGAGGGTCCCCTAATTGATGCATGCAGTGGCGATTGCTTAATCATTTTCCTTGACTTTGATCTCAGGTATTTGGCATGGTGAGCTATTCTTTCTTCCTCTCGTGAATCTCTCATTGATTGGCCTGCTTTTTTCTTTTTCTTTCCTTTTTTTTTTTTTTTTTTTTTTTGAGACAGAGTCTTGCTCTGTTGCCCAGGCTGGAGTGCAGTGGTACGATCTCAGCTCATTGCAACCTCTGGCTTCAGGGGCTCAAGCGATTCTCTTGCCTCAGCCTCCCAACTAGCTGGGATTACAGGTCTGTGTCACCACCCCCAGCTAATTTTTGTATTTTTAGTAGAGATAGGGTTTCACCATGTTGGCCAGGCTGGTCTTGAACTCCTGACCTCAAATGATCCACCCTTCTCGGCCTCCCAGAGTGCTGGGATTACAGGCGTGAGACAGCACGCCCAGCCTTGATTGGCCTTATTGACTTGAAACTAGTGTGGTCATTTCTTGCAGTCTGTGACTACATTTTCTCATTTGTCTTTACTGCTTCTCTTCATACATATATATACCTTGGGGCATTTTCTGAAGCCTAGCTTTGTACCTCTTACCCTCCCCTCCAAAACATGTTCCTTCCCACTCTTCCAGTATATGAGTCCTGGGTAGAGAACTACCTTATTTCCTCACCTCTGCCACCACTTAGTGACCCTCGACTCAGACTTTTCTGCAAGTCAATTCTTTTTCTCCTGCTCAGTAACCCCTGGACATGTTCCTGAGGCCATACTTTCTCCAGGTGAAGAAAATATCACTTCTGGCCGGGCACAGTGGCTCACGTCTGTAATCCCAGCACTTTGGGAGGGCGAGTTGGGCAGATCATGAGGTCAGGAGACCAAGTCCATCCTGGCTAACACGGTGAAACCACATCTCTACTAAAAAAACTACAAAAAAATTAGCCGGGTGTGGTGGTGGGCCCCTATAGTCCCAGTTACTCTGGAGGCTGAGGTAGGGGAATGGTGTGAACCCGAGAGGCGGTGAGCCGTGATCGCACTGCTGCACTCCAGCTTGGGTGACAGAGCGAGACTCCATCTCAAAAAAAAAGGAAAAAGAAAATATCATTTCTTTGCAAGGACAAGGTGGGAGTTTTACTTGATCTCAGGAGTTGGAGACCAGCCTGGGCAACATAGTGAGACCTCCGTCTCTTAAAAAAATGAATTTTAGATTGGGCACAGGGGCTCATGCCTGTGATCCCAGAACTTTGGGAGGCCAGGGTGGGAGGATTGCTTGAGATCAGCCTAAGCAACATAGTGAGACCCCAAAATTATCTAGGTGTGGTGGTCCATGCCTGTCTTTCCAGCTACTTGGGAGGCTGAGGCGGGAGGATTGCTTGAGCCTGGGAGGTTAAGGATTCAGTAAACTGTGATTGTGCCCCTGTACTCCAGCCCAAGCAGCAGAGTGAGACCCTGTCTCAAAATAAATAAGTAAATAAATAAATAAATATCACTTATCAAAGTGTCCTGTCCTTCCTGACTCTGAGGTTCTTACCAGCTGATGAATCACATCTTCCTTCTTGATATGGATTGTATTTGCTATTTACTTTCTATGCCCACACCTTGATTTAGACTTTGTACCTTTTTCCTAAGGAATTTCAGAATTAATGTGGTCCTGCCCTGGATGTGAAAGGAGACCCAGTGAATTTAGTCATGAATTGAGTTAGCTCACATTTGTGGAGTACCTACAGTACGGCCCAGTTACTTTACTGTAAGATCAGAATACAGAGCCTAACAGCATATCCTGGGAAGAATGCCAAATAAGCAATTGTCATAAAGTATCATAAGTGCCTAGAAGGGGAGACACCAAGTAACCTCTCCCAGTTTTCAGAGATCTTGTGTGTCTTGTTCACTGCTTTGATCTCCAGGGCCTAGGACACAGTGCCTTGGAAATGATGAAGTATTTGTTGAAGGAATGAATGGTCATCTGAGAATGACATCAGAATAAATGTTACACATATTAGCTATCTATAGAAAACATATAAGTCGAAAGATATTTTGTAAATGTAGTTTGAAGAATCTCAGGGAAAACTTTAAATTCAACCAAACTGACCCAGCTATAACCCCAGGAAGGCATGCTTGGAATGTGTTTGTAGCCAGAAAGCTTAAACTTAATTTTGTATCCTCAGAAGAAATACTTGTGCTTCTGGGAGAGGATTGGGGCAGTGTCTGGAAATTGGGGTGGCGGGTCCAAGAGAGGAATTAGGTGGTGTGTGTGTAGCCCTGTCTGGGGCCCTGACCAGAGGAGCAGTGTGCAGTGTTCCCTCTACAAAGCCATCTGCACTAATGCACAGATGGGCGTGTCCCTGTTGTTGCCTCTGGCTACGAGGGTCTCTCCCTTGCTTAGCGTCTGTCCTCCCAGTACCATTTGAGTAGAAGATAGCTGCATGTGGAGATTTCTTGGTAAGGAGAGAATGTGAGTGGTTGAGAGCTCTGCATCTAAGCTGCTTGGATCAGATCCTGGTCTTGGGATGCTGGCTAATCTTTCAGTTTTCTGATTTGTAGAATGGGGATAATAGTAGCACCTTTCTCTTAGTGTTGCAGTGAGGGCTCTGAGCATGCTCCCTGGCACCTGTGATAAGTATTCAATGAGAGTATTAGCTCTCGTTGGTGTTTATAAACTAATAACTGGCCTCTGGTTCATACATCAGTCTTTTTTTTTTTTTTTTTTTTGAGGCGGAGTCTCGCTCTGTCGCTCGGACTGGAGTGCAGTGGCCGGATCTCAGCTCACTGCAAGCTCCGCCTCCCGGGTTTACGCTATTCTCCTGCCTCAGGCTCCCGCGTAGCTGGGACTACAGGCGCCCGCCACCTCGCCCGGCTAGTTTTTGTATTTTTAGTAGAGACGGGGTTTCACCGTGTTAGCCAGGATGGGATACATCAGTCTTCTTTGAGCTTAGATAGCCTAAATAATCAGTCCCCATGAAACTGCTTGCTTCTGGTTGCATTGAATAAGCTGATAAATAGACATTGGGAAGTAATGACAGATAAGCTGTTCCTAAACTGCTCATCCAGGGAATCCAGCCTGCAGTTCTCGGGAGACTTCCTGGAGAAGGCTGTTCTTGAGCTGAGTACCGTGGGAAAAAGTAAGTCCAGTGCCACAGCAAGAGGGGAGGACTCTTGGGCAGGGGCATGACACGTCCAAAGGTGTGAAGGTGAGAGCAAGCATGAGGTATTTGAGCTGCAGAAGATTGAGGGTAGAGTCTGGACAGGTATGAATAAAGAGTAGAGGGAAATGACATTGGAAAGCGGGACCAGTCCTTGAAATAACTAATAACAATGTCTAACTGGGCACTAACAGCACTTCAGGTCCTGTGCTGAGTCGTTCGACTCACTGCGCTAACGAGGTTTGATGCTGAGGGCTTTGTCTATATTGCCTTGTATAATCCTCATAACAACCCTTTGATGTAGGTACTTACCTCTGGTATGTGTGGCATCATGTCACATGTCACCTGGCAGGTCTCTCTGTTTTTTTTTTTTTTGAGATGGAATCTTGCTCTGTCATCCTGGCTGGAGTGTAGTGGCAGGCTCTCCGTTCACTGCAACGTCCACCTCCCGGGTTCAAGTGATTCTTCTGCCACAGCCTCCCGAGTAGCTGGGACTACAGGCGAGTGCCACCATACCCAGCTCATTTTTGTATTTTCAGTAGAGACAGGGTTTCACCATATTGGCCAGGCTGGTCTCGAACTCCTGACCTCGTGATCCGCCCACCTCGGCCTCTCAAAGTGCTAGAATTACAGGCGTGAGCCACCGCACTGGTCTCAAAATATGAATTACCTTTTTTTTTTTTTTTTTTGAGGCCGAATCTCTCTTTCACCCAGGCTGTAGTCCAGTGGCGCAATCTCAGCTCATTGCAACCTCCACCTCCTGGGTTGAAGTGATTCTCCTGCCTCGGCCTTCCAAGTAGCTGGGATTACAGGTATGCGCCACCATGCCCGGCTAATTTTTATATTTTTAGTAGAAACGGGGGTTTCACTGTATTGGCTAGGCTGATTTCGAACTCCTGACCTGATGTGATCCGCCCGCCTTGGCCTCCCAAAGTGCTGGGATTACAGGCATGAGCCACCTCACCTGGCCTCTGCTTCTTGATTCAGCCTGCACATGGCTGCCAAGGTAACTCCCACTGTCTTATATAGGTTTAAAAGCTTTTCGTGATCCTGTTTCCTGATGAAGTCCAGGCACACTAAGATTCTCTGACTTCAAGAAAAACCATGAAGTTAAAATGTAAAAATATGTACATCTTAGAATTTGATAAAAACAGCACAGGTGCAGATGTAGATCAAGCTCAGAGAAATAATCAGTGAAAAAAGCAAGGTGCAGAACAGTGTATATTTGCCCATTTGTGCTTTTCTAATTTTAAACAAATTTCTCCACTTTTGAAGCAATATGTGCTTATTTATTTTAAAAAATATATATAGGCCAGGCATGGTGGCTTACGCCTGTAATCCCAGCACTTTGGGAGGCTGAGGTGGGCAGATCACCTGAGGTCCGGAGTTTGAGACCAGCCTGATGACATGGTGAAACCCCATCTCTACTAAAAATACAAAAATTAACCAGGCATGGTGGTGGGTACCTGTAATCCCAGCTGACCGGGAGGCTGCGGCAGGAGAATTGCTTGAACCTGGGAGGCAGAGGTTGCAATGAGCCAAGATCACGCCACTGCACTGCAGCCTGGGTGACAGAGTGAGACTCCATCTCAAAAATAATAAATAAAATAAATAATGTCTCCCTCTCTCGATAGATAGATAGAGAGATAGATAGAGAGATACACATGAAATAGGTTTATAAGTGGAGAAATAATTTCTGGAATGATAGAAAAGAAACTGGTTGTTTTGGGATGAGACCCTAGAAAACCAGGCTGTTAGGCTGAGTTAGCATTTTCTTTGCATACCATTTTGTATGGTGTGAATTTTTTTCCCTGTGTATATGTATTGTCTTTCTTTCTTTCTTTCTTTCTTTCTTCTTTTTTTTGAGACAGAGTCTTGTTCTGTTGTCTAGGCTGGAGTGCAGTGGTACGATCTTGGCTCACTGCAACCTCCGTCTCCTGGTTGAAGCGATTCTCCCTTCTCAGCCTCCTGAGTAGCTGGGATTACAGGCGCCCACCACCATGCCTGGCTAATTTTTGTATTTTTAGTAGAGACGGGGTTGCACCATGTTGGCCAGGCTGGTCTCAAACTCCTGAGCTCAAGTGATCCACCCGCCTTAGCCTCCCCAAGCGCTGGAATTACAGGCGTGAGTCACTGCACCCGGCCTATGTTTTCATTTTAACAATAACTTTTAAAATAAATGTCTATGATGTACATGGCTGTTGTGTAGAGTGAACGCAGCATAGAGGTTAAGAGTGAGGACTGTGTAAGACGGCTTGGGTTCAAGGCCTGCCCCTGCCTTCACCTCAGTTTCCCTCCTCTGAAAATGGAGAGGTAGTAATACCTGCCTCCTGGGGTTGTAGCAAGGCATTACTGAGTTAATATTTGTTTTTTTTTTTGTTTTTTTTTTTTTTTTTTGAGACGGAGTCTCGCTCTGTTGCCCGGCCTGGAGTGCTGTGGCCGGATCTCAGCTCACTGCAAGCTCCGCCTCCCGGGTTTTTACGCCATTCTCCTGCCTCAGCCTCCCAAGTAGCTGGGACTACAGGCGCCCGCCACCTCGCCCGGCTAGCTTTTTGTATTTTTTAGTAGAGACGGGGTTTCACCGTGTTAGCCAGGATGGTCTCGAACTCCTGACCTCGTGATTCGCCCGTCTCGGCCTCCCAAAGTGCTGGGATTACAGGCTTGAGCCACCGCGCCCGGCCCTGAGTTAATATTTGTAAAGTCCTTGGAACAGTTCCCAGGAGGTATGTGTTTGTCGTTGTCTGTGTTGCTCTGTCCCTGTGCTGTGCATGACAGTAAGTGTAAAGATGTGTCCAGCCTCTGTCTCTGATGCTCCCAGTTCATTTGGAAAGGGAGAGCACCAGCTAATGACAGAGACAGCAGAGGTTGCAGGAGTCAGAAAAGGCTCCTTGGGATCTGAGGTGGCCAAAGATGGTTTCATCAAAACGGCGGATGTTAAATATGGGTAATTTCTAGAGGGAAAATAACACAAAGGGATTTTTTCCAAGGTTGTGTGAGGCAGGCAGAGGAGTCAGAAACAGGACAAGAGCTTTGAGAAGGCCTGAAATTGGGACATGTCATGTGATGGCATGTCATTGTTATATGGCAGAGTTTTTCTTGGCATATATATGAGACAATGATATGATTTGTAAATGACGGCATCTTTGACTCAATGAAGTGTGGTGGCTCTGCCTTGATGTTTGGAATGGCTGTGAGGTGTTCCTGTGTGATGTATTTAACAATCCTCGTAATGCAGGGCACGTGGGTTATTGCTCATAGCCAGTGTTGCTAGTCAGTGTTCTTGACGCAGGCTTCTACATTAACTGTGAGTGTGTTCTAGGATTCATGCCTAGATAGAGTATTGCTTTCCTTTCTTTTTTTTTTAGTTATTTTGATTATGTTCTTTGTGTCTGGGCCACTGTCAGGTAAGTGTTTTTTCAAATTGACAGTTGCAAAGAATCATAATGGGAAGATTTTTGAAAGTGGAATTAGAGCGAGATACTACCTGAAAGAAAATATAATTTTCTTACTAAAAATGATTTTGGAATTAAGTACTAATTAGATGCTAATTATGGCCAGGAAACCTGGAAATACTTGCGTCTTCCCTCACCCCACCCCCAGGTCCCAGAGGTGGATGTATGTGCATGGGAACAGAGGCTGGGGAAAGCTGGCTTGGTTCCCAGATTTGGGTGCCGCAGGCTCTGGTGACCTAGGCAGGAAGAGGCGAAAGTGGTTCCTCTCACTAGCCACAAGGACCTGTGCTGCTTCTGTGTGTCGAGGTGGGAGAGAATGCGCTGCAACCTTGTGCTTGAGTCACTTTGTAATGTACTTTGTAATTTGAGGTGATGCCCCTCCTCAGCTGTGTCCCTTCTGTTCTTGCCTCTGGCTTGGGGTTGAAAGAGGAGGGAGTGGTGGGCAGGGAAATGGGAGGAGCCATGACCTCTTTCCCCTCCAGCGCACAGGGCACTACTTCTTTTAGTTTGTTGCTTGGACTTAGGAGTTGGGCCCGGAGCTGCAGGAAGGTAAGTTTTATTTCTGAAAGTTGTTTTAACTTACAGATTTTGGGGGTTCGAGGAAGTTTGTTTTCAACTAGTAGAAGACCAGAATTAAGAATTGCAGTGGAAGATGAAATGCTACCCTCTTACTAGTCCAGGGCCTCTTTCAGAGCAGTAGCTTTCATTTATGTAGACTGAGGGTATGGCGGAGGCTGTGCTTTATGGATTTAATCTTCAGCAGTACTGAGGCACAAGAGTTAGGCGACTTGCTCAAAGTTAGTAAGTGCTATTTATTCAGCTGATATTTACTAAGAGCAGGAATTCACATCTAGATCAGTCTGATTCCCATACCCATACCTGTAACTACTGCATTTTGGAAGTGTGTGGTTTCCATGAAGTTTCTTTGTATTGGAGCATCTACCTGAAAGGCAAGGAGCATTTTCTCCTTTTCCCTTATTAATGGTAAGCTCCTTGAGAGCAAGCATTATGTCTGTCTCTTCACTACTGCATCCTGGATGCTGGGAGCAGTGCTATGCACTTAGTAGAACCTTGGTGAACGTTTGAGTATGTGAAGGCTTATGGCGCAGATAAGTGGCACAGCTAGAAGCCAGCCAGGAGGTGAACCATTGCGGGCCTGCTCTCTGGGACTGTCTTCCCTGCCTAGCGGGTGGATGGTGAGGAATCACCTAGAATGTTCTCATTTTTTAATGTTTGACCTGCTGAAATATTTCTAGGGAAGAATGGGCTCCCTGGCTGTGACTCTGATTTTCTGTTTTTATTTTTTATTTTTTTGAGACAGAGGAGTCTCGCTCTGACGCCCAGGCTGGAGTGCAGTGGTATAATCTCGGCTCACTGCAACCTCTGCCTCCTGGGTTCAAGCGATTCTCCTGCCTCAGCCTCCTGAGTAGCTGGGACTACAGGCGCATGCCACCACACCCAGCTAATTTTTGTATTTTTAGTAGAGATGGGGTTTCACCATGTTGGCCAGGATGGTCTCGATCTCTTGACCTCGGCCTCCCAAAGTGCTGGGATTACAGGTGTGAGCCATTGCGCCAGGCGACTTTCTAGTCTTTTAGAGGGATGGGAAGGTTTGCTGGGTATGCAAAATTGGAGTCAGTGTTCTCAGCTTGGAAGAGATGTTACAATTTATTGATAAAATTTTTAATGGATGCCTTAAATTCTCAGAAATGGTCTTGAATCTTAAGTTTATCTAAAATTTATATAATCCCTCTCCATAGTGAGAAAAAAAATTTCTAAATTATAGTTTGATTTATCTGTTTATATATAAGCTTCTGGATAAATACTTGTTTTTTTTTTACCCGTTTGAGGTTAATTTTGGATAGGTTCCATAGTGCAAAGTTGTTAAGAGTGGCAGTATAGAATTTTTAAGTTTTCTTGGGCCAAACATGATAGTTTATGCCTATATCCCAGCACTTTGAAGGGCTCAGGTGGGAGGATCGCTTGAGGCCAGGAGTTCAAGACCAACCTGAACAACACAACAAGACCCTGTCTCTGCAAAAAAAATAAAAAATTACCCAGGCATGATGGTATGTGCCTGTAGTTCCATCTATTTGGGAGGCTGAGGTAGGAAGTTGCCTGAGCCCGGGAGATCGAGGCTACAGTGAGCTGTGATCACACAGCTGCAGTACTCTAGCCTCGGCAACAGAGCAAGAGACTGTAGGGTCTCACTGCAGCCTCAATCTCCCTGGCTCAAACCATCCTCCTATCTCAGCCTCCCAAGTAACTGGGACTACAGATATATGCCAGCACACTGGGCTAATTTTTTTTGTTTACTTTTAGTAGAGTCGAAGTCTTGCTATGTTGCCCAGGTTGTTCTTGAGCTCCTGAGCTCAAGCAGTCTTCCTACCTTGGCCTCCCAAAATGCCGGGATTACAGGTATGAGCCACCACGTCCAGCCAAGACCCTGTCTTTAAAAAAATAAGTAAAAACAAAAACAAAAAACATAATTTTAAGTCTTCTTAAATAACTTTCTAATGGACATAATTAGTTTTCAGTAGTCCAACTGTTTTTTACAAGTTTTGAAAACTTTTTTGGGATACCTGGGCTTTTTCACATTGTACCACACTGGAACAAAAATAAACTGCAGGTTTCTAACTGGTGTAGATTGTTGATTTTTTTTTTTTTTTTTTTTTTTTACAAATTAGGTTTGAATAAATTATGTAATTGCTTTGTGATTTTTTTTTTTTTTTTTTTTGAGACGGAGTCTTGTTCTGTTGCCCAGGCTGGAGTGCAGTGGGGTGATCTTGGCTCACTGCAACCTCCACCTCCCAGGTTCAAGCGATTCTCCTGCCTCAGCCTCCTGAGTAGCTGGGATTGCAGGCGCCTGCCACCACGCCTGGCTAATTTTTGTATTTTTAGTAGAGATGGGGTTTCTTCATGTTGGCCAGGCTGGTCTCGAACTCCTGACCTCAAGTGATCCACCCGCCTCAGCCTCCCAAAGTGCTGGGATTACAGGCATGAGCCACTGCACCCGGTGCTTTGTGATTTTTTTTTTTTTTTTTTTTTGAGATGGTTCTTGCTCTGTCGCCCAGGTTGGAGTGCAGTGGCACCATCTTGGCTCACTGCAAGCCCCACCTCCTGAGTTCATACCATTCTCCTGCCTCAGCCTCCCGAGTAGCTGGGACTACAGGTGCCTACCACCACACCCGGCTAATTTTTTGTATTTTTAGTAGAGACGAGGTTTCACCGTGTTAGCCAGGATAGTCTCGATTTCCTTACCTTTGATCTGCCCGCCTTGGCCTCCCAAAGTGCTGGGATTACAGGTGTGAGCCACTGCGCCCAGTCTGTGATTTAAAAAAAAAAAAATTTACTTAGAAATAAATTATTTTGGCCGGGCGTGGTGGCTCAAGCCTGTAATCCCAGCACTCTGGGAGGCCGAGATGGGTGGATCACGAGGTCAGGAGATCGAGACCATCCTGGCTAACATGGTGAAACCTCGTCTCTACTAAAAAATACAAAAAAGCTAGCTGGGCAAGGTGGCGGGCACCTGTAGTTCCAGCTACTCGGGAGGCTGAGGCAGGAGAATGACGTGAACCCGGGAGGCAGAGCTTGCATTGAGCTGAGATCCGGCCACTGCACTCCAGCCTGGGTGACAGAGCGAGACTCCGTCTCAAAAAAAAAAAAAAAAAAAAAGAAATAAATTATTTTCACTCCCTGATTTACATTTGAATTCCCACCAGCAACACAATTTGTTGTCATGTTTTCATAGTGCTTGGGAACATTTGATGCAGAAATTTTTAATGGTCCAAGAGTATTTTAGTTAATAGCTGAAACCTTCATTTTACCTGAAAAAACTTTTTCGGAAGTTTAGGAGCCAGCTTTGTTCATCCTTTGGTGATGAGTGGTGGTTTGTATGTGTTTGTAGACAAAACTTTCCTTGGCGGGGATTTGCCCCTTTTGTTTGTTGTTTCTTCTTTCTTTGAAGGTCTCTGTTTAACAAAGATTTTTTTTTGGCTCACAGTGTTCCTCTAATAGAATTCCTTCAAGAGTTCTAATACTAGTTTTGTTTTGTTTTGTTTTGATGGCAGCAGGTTCTGAGAATGAGCTTTTGACTTCATAAGAAGACTAAAACCACAGTCTTAGAGTACAGTTAAGTCAATTTATTACCAGAAAATCAGACAGACAGCTGGGTCTGTCCTCATCAGGACCAAGTAATACTGGATTTTTTTTTTTCATTAAATGTTCACTATTTTTCTTTGTATGAAATTGAGGCCAGGCATAGTGACTCACACTTGTAATCCCAGCACTTTGGGAGGTTGAGGTGGGAGGATTGCTTGAGTCCAGGAGTTTGAGACTGGCCCAGGCAACACAGTGAGACCCCGTCTCTTAAAAAAACAAAAAACACAAAAAAAAAAGAAAGAAAAAAGAAATTCAATATGTGGTGATTACTACCCGTTTCATTTACTTTTTTACTTACTAATGTAGTGACTGCTTAAAAAAGTGTTATGCGTTGATCTTCCTGTTCCTCCCCCACCAAAAATAAAAGCAAAAACAACAAACCACCCCTCAATTGAAACAAAATTAAGCCTGTTCTTTATCTATATGACTACTTAGCACATTTGACCTATTTTTTTAAGACCTGTGTTATTTTGAAAGTAAATTTTGGCTCCATTGACCTTACGGTTAGAAAAGTTGTTCTTCTGCTTAAATGAAATGATCAGTTGTTTGTAGATTACCAAATATAAAAGCTCTTCAGAACCGCTAATGATAAGTTGCTTTGGCTTCATAGAGGAACACCATGGTTTGTGGTGGTAGATTGTTACAGAGCGAATGTCAGTACCAGAGGCGGTCATGGATCACCACGTGGAAGCAGGTTGTTCCTACATGAGACTGGTAGCAAGCAGGTGGTGCATCTGTCTCCTTTCCCACTGCATCCTGGGTGTCTGGAGCCGCACAGGGTTGACCTGTGTCACTGAGCGGGGGCAGGGGGGGATGGTTGTAGAAGCCTCTTTATTTTACTTTTGATAGATTCTGGCACTGATTAGAAGGTTTATTCAGTAGTTTTTTTCCTATCCGCCTGAGTTTTCATAGCTCAGTATAGGATAACCTGGGCTTCGGACTTTGTCAACCAATCAATTATATAGTAGCTCTTTGTTTTGTTTTTAAAATTTATTTCTCTTTCTTTCTTTCCGTCTTTCCGTCCTTCCTTCCGTCCTTTCCTTTCCTCTCCTGTCCTGTCCTGTCCTTTCCTTCTTTCCTTCTTTCCTTCTTTCCTTCCTCTTGCTGTGTTACCCCAGGCTGGAGTGCAGTGGCATGATCACATAGCTCACTGCAACCGTGAACTCCTGGGCCCAAGTAATCCTCCTGCCTTGGCCCTCTGAAGTGTTAGGATTACAGTGTGGGCCACCACACCTGACCCTTGTTTTGTTTTAGTAGCTACCTGTTGACTAGAAAAATAGTTTAATCTTGGCCTCCTTAAAACTTTTTCATTGATATTTCTTACTTTGCTAGAATAGTTCAGTTTTTGCATATCTTCAAGTGAACATGCTTTAGTATTAATTCCTTGGAAGCCATTTCTGTAGAATAGGCTAGTGTCCAGTTTTGTCCAGTTTTCCTTTTGGAGCAGTGTTTCAGGCACAGAAATAGTCTGGGCTTGGTGGACCCCACCCCAAAGTGTCACTTCCTTTCCTCTGGCCTTGCTCTCCATGCCCGCCTTTCTCTTGTGATGTTTTAATGATACCCTCCCTGCTCGGTGATTTGTGTTCAGGAAGCTAGGCAGTGATTACTTTTGTTTCTGCTTTGTGAACTTCCTCCCCCACTTCCTATTTTTACCGCAGTTGCACAGGAAATGAGGCGGCTCCTGGCTGGCTGCTGCTAAGCAGTGATTTTAGGTAGCAGAGGACAAGGCCTTAGGACCTGAGCCATTTAAGGCATTTTCCACCTTAGTCTTTTCACTACCTTCTTCCTCTGGGAGTCATAGGAACATGATTTTGTGATTGGGTTGAAGTGACATCATGTCCTCAGCCTTGTGGGTGGAGATAGGGGTTGCTGTTTAGTTGGAGGACAGCACTTTTGTGAAGGAGGTGAGGGCTTTTTTCAGCAGTAACAATGTGGGTGGGATGTTGTGGCCCTGTGGCCTCTGCAGCTTGAGGGAAGGTTAAGTTGAAGGGAGAGGCCTTGTTGCAGGTAAGGATGGGAAGGTGGATTCTGGTTACTTTCTAGGGGGCCTTGGCTGGCAGCTTGAAGTGAGCTGAGGAGCCCAGTCTGCTCTCTGATATCTTTGAGGAGAACCTCAGCCTCTATGGCACCCTCCTTCTTCTGAACTCATGGCATTTGTTTTCTAAACGACTTACTTAGCATTTATCAGCCTCTTTTTTGATGATGCCTCTTCTTATCTTATGGACCAGTTATAGCTTAATTTATGGAGAAAGTTTGTATCATCTCCCCAGAAAGAAGTAATACTTGTTATACATTAGTTAACTTGAATATGGAAGGTGCTCAAAGCATTAGTTTATCGGAGATTCTTAAGAGCTGCACTATTAACATTTTGGGGTGGATAATTCTTTGTAGGGGCTGTCTTGTGCGTTACAGGATGTTCAGCAGCACTTCTGGCCTCTACCCACTGGATGCTGCCCACTCCAGACATTGCCAGGTATTGGTAGGGCAGAGAGGGACACGTAATTATACTTTTCCCCATTGTTGAGAACCACTGTGTTAAAGAATTGAATTACTAATTACTATTTTATAAAATGGAATAAAGTAGAATGTTTGGTTCCCTGGGACTGAAGCCATTTGTTAGTTTCTACTTCCATATCTGACATTCTCATAATTCTTAGTTTGCTACTTAGAGTGTGCTGTGCTCTATCAGCTTCAGCTAGCGTTCAGGTATGCCTTCTGTGCACTTTCTTTCTTTTTTTTTTTTTTCTTTTTCGAGATGGGATCTCACTCTGTTGCCCAGGCTAGAGTGCTGTGGCACAGTCTTGGCTCACTGCAACCTCTATCTCCCAGGTTCAACCGATTCTCCTGCCTCAGCCTAACTAGTAGCTGGGACTGCAGGTGTGCGCTGTACACCCACACCACACCACACACCACACCCGTCTTTTTAGTAGAGACGGAGTTTCACCATGTTGGCCAGGCTGATCTCGATCTCCTGACCTCGTGATCCACCCGCCTTAGCCTTTCAAAGTGCTGGGATTATAGGTGTGAGCCACTGCGCCGGGCTCTTTCTGTGTACTTTCATTGAAAGAGCTAGGGGCTGGGCGTGGTGGCTCATGTCTGTAGTACCAGCACTTTGGGAGCCGAGGCAGAAGGATCGCTTGAGCCCAGGAGTTTGAGACCAGCCTGGGCAATGTAGGAAGACCCCATCTCTACAAAAAGTCAAAGAATAAAAATTAGCTAAGCTACTTAGGAGGCTGAGGTGGGAGGAACACTTGAGCTTGGGAGGTTAAGGCTGCAGTGAGCTATGATCATGCCATTGTACTCTAGCCTGGGCCACAGAGCAAGTCTCAAAAAAAAAAAAAAGCTAGGACCTGAGCCTTTGGCAGGCTGGCTTCTTGTCCTCATAGAAGGCATTCTGTCAGCTTCTGTGCCTTGATTTTGCTTGCTCTGGGAGTCAAGTTCCTTGAAAGCTGAGTAGTGCAAGGGTAAAGGAGGTGATGAGAAGCATTTAGGATATAATAATAACAATAGGTAACATTTATGGAACAGTTGCTATAGAACTGGCACTATGGTGAACAGGATTGGCAGGATTGAAAGGACAGGCTAGTCAGGGAACAGGACAGGGACCATCTGGTTTAGGTTAAAAGTTGGTTGTGCCTTTGACCAAGCAAGGCAGTAAATGTAGCAGGAGGAGTGGGAAATGGAAAGGTGACGGTAAAACTTTTTTTTTTTTTTGAAACAGAGTCTTGCTCTGTTGCCCAGGCTGGAGTGCAGTGATGCAATCTTGGCTCACTGCAACCTCTGCCTCCTGGGTTCAAGTGATTCTCCTGCCTCAGTCTCCCAGGTAGCTCGGATTACAGGCGCCCGCCACCATGCCTGACTAATTTTTGTATTTTTAGTAGAGACAGGGTTTTGGTCAGGCTGTCTCAAACTCCTGACCTCAGGTGATCCACCCACCTCGGCTTTCCAAAGTGCTGGGATTACAGGCGTGAGCCCCAATGGGCGGCCGTGAAAACGTAAAACTTGAAGACCCTGCAGAGATGCCTCATGGGTCTGGTCCTTGGAGAGGGAGGTCTTGACTGGAGAGTTGAATTTGGGAATCATCAGCAGTGATATGGAGCATGATCTCCTTGAGAGAAGTCACTTTTCATTGCTCCAGCTTAACTTCGCCTCAGTTCCAAGAAGCTGACAGCCTTAACCATCTCCTAAGAGTGGTAAACAGAGTGCCATAGTCTGGATATTTGACAGAGGTGGGATGGTGCAAGGATGGAGAGCTCAACTTCTGGCAGCAGATTGCCACATCCCAGACCTAGCTGTGTGGTGACCATTATCTTAGCCGTGTGGTGAGAACGTGAAGAACTCACTTCATCTTGTTAGATGCCTCACCTACCTTACAGGGTCATTGTGATAACCTCGTAATTTGATAACATGGCCAGGTGTGATGACTTATACCTGTAATCCCAGCACTTTGGGAGGCCGAGGAGGTTGGATCACTTAAGGTCAGGAGTTCAAGACCAGCCTGGTTAACATGGTGAAAACCATCTCGACTAAAAACACAAAAATTAGCCAGGCGTGGTGGTGCATGCCTGTACTCCCAGTTACTTGGGAGGCTGAGGCTGGTCAATCGCTTGAACCCAGGAGGTGGAGATTGCAGTGAGCCGAGATTGTGCCACTGCACTCCAGCCTGGCCAGCAGAGGAAGACCCTGTCTCGAAAATAGATAGATAGATAGATAAATAAATACATTTGATAACATGTAAACTGCATAGCACAGTGCCTGGCTGTTACCCACAGTTAATGTCAGCTGTTTCAAGTTATTTTATACCTGAAGCTCCAAGTATAATGCTTGACACGTCGTAGACACTTAGTGACTGGTCCATTTCTTTGGGGAGTACTTGTGTGGACGTGGCATGTCTTCACCAGCTTATTTATTTATTTTAAACAGAGCCTTATTTCTAGCATCTAACTGCTGCCTCTGTGGTTGGCAAGAGTGACTTCACGAATGTTGTAAAGAAATACCTTTAAATAAATACTGAGGATGAACTGATAATTCAACAAATATCTGTTAAATGTTTACAACGTGCTTAGCACCCTTGGATGTTTTGAATGAGCTCAGAGGTCCTGGGGGTTGGAGGTGGCAGGGAAACCCAGAGCAAACCGGCAGTTGTGATCTAGCATGTTACAGTACAGCAGAATTAATGTTAAGATGGGGCTAAAAACAGGGTGTTACGGCAGCAGAGGAACCCCTCGCTCAGTCTGTCAAAGTGGTTTCTCAGAAGAAGTGATGCCTAAGTTAGACATCCAAGAGGAAAGAGAGTGAGCCAAGAGAGCTTTCCAGACAGTGGAAATGAAACGTGTGGCCAGGTGGCGAGAGGGAAGATGGCACATGTAGGAAGTGGGTGGTGTTGGGTGTAAGAAAATTGGGAAGGGTAGTGGAGAGCCATAGTGAATTTTAAGCACAGAGTGGTGTGATCACATTGACTCTGGAGACACAGCATCCAGAGGGGAGTAGCCCAGGCATTTGGAAGATCACTCAGGAGGTGCCTCTGTAATTCAGCCAGGAGGTAAAAACAGTAGCTTTGGTACGGCAGTGAAGATAGAAGGGAAAGGACTTGAGAGATACTAAGAAGGCAGGAAGAGGCCGGGCACTGTGGCTCACACCTGTAATCCCAGCACTTTGGGAGGCCAAGGCGGGCGGATCACCTTTTGTCGGGAGTTCGAGACCAGCCTGACCAATATGGAGAAACCCCGTATCTACTAAAAATACAAAATTAGCCGGGCGTGGTGGTGCATGCCTGTAATCCCAGCTACTCGGGAGGCTGAGGCAGGAGAATCGCTTGAACCTGGGAGGCGGAGGTTGCAGTGAGCCGAGATCTCGCTATTGCACTCCAGTCTGGGAAACAAGAGTGAAACTCCGTCTCAAGAAGGCAGGAAGGATAAGACTGTGATTAATTGGATGTGAAGGAGAGTGAGGAGTAGAGGTAACTCCCAGGTGTCTGCCTTGTTCAAGTAGGCAGATGGTAATGTCATTTGCCAAGACTGGGAAGGCATATTGAAAGACTTGGGAAATTTGGTTTTGGATTTTTGACTTTGGGAACTGTCCACTAGGCAGTTGAATATTTGGGTTCTGGAGCACAGGACAAAGATCTGGGCTGGAGAGATGGATTTGGGAATCTTCCCAGAAGGAATATGTTGCTCTTAGAAACAGAGAGGGCACAACACTTAAGGTCTGTCAGAGGAGGAGTAGCTCAAAGGGGCAACTAAGAATGGCCAGGAGGTATGAGGAGAGCCAGCACTAGCGTCTTTTTGTGTTAGCAACCTACAGAGTTGCTTCACTTTGTAATGTGGTAACAGATAAAGGAGCTCGAGCTAAAAAAGTAGAGTTCTAAGGAAGGTCCGAGCAAAGCACTGAATTTTCCAGGCATTTTCTTTTGCCTGGATAGATATTTTAAATTTATGAATTTTTTTTTTTAATTTATGAATGTTGAGAATAAAATTCTTCAAAGCATTTTTCTAGAGTGGATTTCTAAATATGGTTTGAGTCAGTCTGAACTGACTAAAAACATGGAAATGGTTGGGCTTTGAACTTCATAGACAATAACTTCACTAATCTGCCTAAAGAATTTCCTGTAGTGTCTCCACATTATCAAGGGTAGATATTTGGATTTACATTTTTGTGGATTGGAGAGGACAGAACATTTTCTGTGTTTTTTTTTTTTTTTTTTCTCAGAAGAGGGAATTGTTTAGGAATGATTCATCTTTATATTTTTTGTAACAGTTTTATTGAAATATAATTCACATACCATACAGTTTACCCATTTAAAGTATATAAATTGGTGGTTTATAGTGTATTCATAGCAACCATCACCAATTTTAGAATGTTTTCATCACTCTGCAAATAAACCATATACCCATTAGCAGTCCCTTATTTCCCCCATTCCACACCCCCACCCCTAGCCTTAGGCAACCATTAATTGACTTTTTGTTTCAATGGATTTGCCTAGTTGGTACAGTTCATATTAAGGGAACCATACATGGCCTCTTGGGTCTGGCTTCTTTCACTTAGCATAATGTTTTCAAGGTTCATCCGTGTATCAGTACTTTATTCCTTTTCATGGCTGAATAATACTCCATTGTATAGTTATACTACATTTTGTTTATCCATTTGTCAATTGATAGACATTTGAGTTGTTTTCAGGTTTTGGTATTATGATAATATTGCTCAAAACATTCATATGCATGTTTGTGTGTAGGTATGTTTTTCATTTCTCTTGGATATATACCTAGGAGTAGAATTTCTTGGTCGTGTGGTAATATTTTGTTTAACTGTCTGAGGAACTGCCACTGTGTTTTCCAACGTGTCTGTATCATTTTGTATTCCCCTGAGCAGTATATGAGGATTCCAAATTCTGTAACATTTTGCCAACACTTGTTATTGTCTGTTTGATTATAGTTATCCTAGTGGTTGTGAAAGAGGTATCTCATTGTGGTTTTGATTTGCATTTCCCTGATAGTTAATGATGTTGACTGTCTTTTTTTTTTTTTTTTTTTTTTTTTTTTTTTTTTTTTTTTTGAGGCGGAGTCTCGCTCTGTCGCCCGGACTGGAGTGCAGTGGCCAGTTCTCAGCTCACTGCAAGCTCCGCCTCCCGGGTTTACGCCATTCTCCTGCCTCAGCCTCCCGAGTAGCTGGGACTACAGGCGCCCGCCGCCTCGCCCGGCTAGTTTTTGTATTTTTAGTAGAGACGGGGTTTCACCGTGTTCGCCAGGATGGTCTCGATCTCCTGACCTCGTGATCCGCCCGTCTCAGCCTCCCAAAGTGCTGGGATTACAGGCTTGAGCCACCGCGCCCGGCCCGACTGTCTTTTCATATGCTTATTGGCACATCTTATTTGGAGGGTTCATCTATATTTGGTTTTTGTTTGTTTTTTTCTTTTTTTCCTTTTTTTTTGAGACGGAGTCTCACTCTGTCGCCCAGCCTGGAGTGCAGTGGCCGGATCTCAGCTCACTGCAAGCTCCGCCTCCTGGGTTTACACCATTCTCCTGCCTCAGCCTCCTGAGTAGCTGGGACTACAGGCGCCCGCCACCTTACCTGGCTAGTTTTTTGTATTTTTTAGTAGAGACGGGGTTTCACTGCGTTAGCCAGGATGGTCTTGATCTCCTGACCTCGTGATCCGCCCGTCTCGGCCTCCCAAAGTGCTGGGACTACAGGCTTGAGCCACCGCTCCCGGCCTGTTTTTTTCTTTAGAGATGGAGTCTTGCTCTGTCGTCTAGGCTGGAGTGCAGTGGTGCCGTCTTGGCTCACTGCAACCTATGTTTTCTGGGTTCAAGCAGTTCTGCCTCAGCCTCCTGAGTAGCTGGGATTACAGGTGTGCACCACCACGCCCGGCTAATTTTTGTATTTTTGGTAGAGACCGGATTTCACCATGTTGGCCAGGCTGGTCTTACACTCCTGACCTCAGGTGATCTGCCTGCCTCGGCCTCCCAAAGTGCTGGGATTAAGGGGTGAGCCCCTGCGCCCAGCCCGTACATATTTGATCATCAGTTTTGGCAAGGTAAATTAAGTTGCAAAACCTGAAACTTTAAAGGAACAAACATACATATTTGTTTGTAGAAAGGAGGGGAAAAGAGTGTGTGTGTGTGTGTGTGTGTGTGTATGTATGTGTGTGTGTATGTACATATGTGTTTATGTACAGTGGAAGGTGCCATATACAGATTTGTAAAAGTTAAAGGACAGGCTCCCCAGAGAAATAGCCAGTGTGCTCCATCCACATCAAGCCTGAGCATGAGAGGAGAGTTCTGGATAATCCTGTTACCTGGCTCTGACTTTGGAAGTGAAGACTATGATCTCTGCCTTCTCCCTCATATCATATGTCTTAAGGTCACAGATGCTGCAGCCACTGCCAGGTTTCCACAAGCCAGTCACCTTTCAGGTGGAGAGGTAGCTTGCTATAGCTGCCAGTTTCTCAGGTTTGCACGACAGTGCCACTGGAACAATGGCTCATTCATGTCAGATTTCCAGAGAGTCGGCCAGCACACTTGCGAGAATCCAGCTATGAACAAGCCATTGCTGTCTTTAGGAGCTTATGTGCCAGGTGGTAAGGTGTACATATGCAAATAAAATGGTAAGATGATTGCAAGTTGTCATGAAGACAAGACAGCATTGTAGGGGGGAGGTGACCCTAGATTAGACAGGTTGGCTGTGGAAGGCTTCTCTGAGGGTGTAACACTTGTTTTTAGAGCTAAAGGATGATAGGGAGGAGCATCATGAGTAGGTGGGAGGCAGGAGCTTTCTGGATAGAGGCAGCAGCATGTGCAAAGAGCTTGGGGCACTAGAAGAACTGGAAGATGAATGGTGTGGCTGCAGAATGATGAGCGAGGGTCAGGAGGCAAAACATGAGGCTGGAGAGGTGGGCAGGGCTGTGCGGGTCTCAGTAAGGAGTTTGATTTTATTTGAAGTGCCAGGGACCATTGGGTATAAATTCTTTGTAAACTGCATGCAGAAGAAAGATTAAAAGGTTGGCAGAAAGGAATAAAAATGCAACTGGAGGACCAAACTGGTAAAAATTGCCCCCAAGGGTCTACCAGAATCCTAATTCACTTAGGCTAATAAGATCAGTGGTTACTTATGAAGAATACGATTGAAAAGACCTATGAAAAAACACGTGAAATTTGGAGTGTCTCTGTCTCTCATGTTTCCTATAAGTTATTCGCTAGATATAGAGACTCGATTGGATTTTGATTCAGTATTTTAGGCAAAAATATTTTTTGGGTGGTGCTGTGTGCTTCCTATTTTGTCACAATGATAGGCATATAATTATATGTTTAGTTCCCCACCTTAATGATGCTGAAAGTAATTAGTGGGTTCAGGTGTTATGCCTGATTCCTTCATCATAAACTTCCCCATCAAGTTTCACCATATCATTTTAACAGTGATTAATAATCATTGACTAGATACACTATTTCATTAGAGTTGCAAAATAATAGTTTTCCTAGCATTTCTTCTATATTTATGGGCTAATTTTCTTTGATTAAGCTCTTTTCTAAATGGAGTATTCCAAAAAAAACTATATAAACAGGAAAAGCAGTATAAATGCTTGATTTCACCCCCACATCCCCAACAGTTTTCAGAACAATAGCTTGGTGCCTTAACACCTCCACAGATAGGTGACCAATGGAATTTTTCTTAGTATCATTTTTGACTCATGTTTTTTATTGTGGTAGAATATGCATAACATAAAATTTACAGTTTTAACCATTTTTATGTATACATTTCAGTGGCATTAAGTACATTAATAGTGTGCAACCATTACCACCATCGATCTCCAGAACTTTTCAGCATCCCAAACTGAAAGTCTTGGCCAGGCACGGTGGCTCATGCCGGTAATCCCAGCACTTTGGGAGGCTGAAGCGGGTGGATCACCTGAGGTCAGAAGTTTGAGACCAACCTGGCCAACATGGTGAAACCCTGTCTCTGCTAAAAATACAAAAATTAGCCGAATGTGGTGGCATGAACCTGTAGTCCCAGCTACTTGGGAGGCTGAGGCATGAGAATTGCTTGAACCCAGGAGGCAGAGGTTACAGTGAACCAAAATTGTGCCACTAGTACTCCAGCCTGGGCGACAGAGCAAGACTTCGTCTCAAAACAAAAACAAAAGTCTTGCCTATGAAACAGTAACTCGGCATTTTCCCCTTCTCTCAGCTCCTGGTGAACAACCTCTCTTCTACTTTTTGTCTCCAAAAATTTGACTGTTTTAGGCACCTCATATATATGGAATCACACAGTATTTGTCCTTTAGTATCTGGCGTCTTAGCATAGTGTCTCCAAGGTTCATCCATGTTGGAGCATGTTATTAGAATTTATTGACAGGGTCTCTGTCACCCAGGCTGGAGTGCAGTGGCGCGATCAAGCTCACTGTGGCCTCATATGCCTGGGTTCAAGTGATCCTCATGCCTCAGCCTCCCAAGTAGCTGAAACTACAAATGTGCACCATCATGCCAAGCTAATTTTTAAATTTTCTGTAGAGACAGGGTCTCGCTATGTTGCCCAGGCTAGTCTCAAACTGGCCCCAAGCGATCTTCCTACCTCAGCCTCCCAAAGTGCTAGGATTACAGGCATGAGCCACTGCTTCCAGCCTTTCTTCCTTTTTAATGCTAAATAATAGTCCATTGTATGGATATACCACATTTGTTTATTCATCTTCCACGGACATTTGGATTGTTTCCACCTTTTGACTATTACGAATAATGCTTCTGTGAACATGGGTGAAGAAATACCTGTTCATGTCCTTGCTTTCAATTCTTTTGCATGTATGTGCAGAAATTGCTGAATCACGTGGTAATTCCATGTTTAATTTTTTTAAGGAAGCACCTACTGTTTTCCACAGTAGCTACACTATTTTATATTCCCACTAGCAATACACAGGGCTTCCAATTTCTTCATGTCCTTGCCAGCGCTTTTTGTTTTGTTTTGTTTTGTTTTTGAGACAGTGTCTCGCTCTGTGGCCCAGGCTGGAGTTCAGTGGCCCACTGCGATCTCGGCTCACTGCAACCTGTGCTTCCCAGGCTCAGGTGATCCTCCCACCTCTGCCTCCCAAGTAGCTGGGACCACGCCTGGCTATTTTTTTTTTATTTTTAGTAGAGACGGGGTTTCTCCATGTTGCCCACGCTGGCAATGGTCAGCACTTATTTTCTGTGTTTTGTTTATTTTAACATTAGCCATCCTAAGGGGGTATGAAGTGGTATCTCATTGTTGTTTTGATTTGCGTTTTCCTAGTTATATTATTCTCTAGTTGTACTGTCCGTTCTTGCCTTACTATAAAGAAATACCTGAAACTGGGTAATTTATAAACAAAAGTGGTTCAGTTGGCTGTACAGGAAGTATGGCAGCATCTGCTTCTGGGGAGACCTTAGGGAGCTTTTACTGTGGCAGAAGGCAAAGCGGAGCAGGCATCTTAAATGGCAGGAGCCAGGACCGAGAGAGAAGAGGGAGGTGCTACCCACTTTTAAACAACCAGGTCTCAAACCCACTCCCTATTGAGTACAAAGGGGAAAACCCACCACATGATCCAGTCATCTCCTCCCAGGCCCCACCTCCAACATTGGGAATTATTATTCGTCGTGAGATTTGGATGGGGACACAGATTTAAACTATATCACTAGTGATTAGTGATGTTGAGCATCTCTTCATGTGCTTATTGGCTGTTTGTATATTTCTTGGTACAAGAGTCTATTCAAGTCCTTTGCCCATTTAAAAATTGGATTTTTGTGGTTGAGTTGTAGGAGTTCTTTATATATTCTGGATATTAGTTCCTTTTCCCGTATGTGATTTGTAAATATTTTTGTCTATGGATTGCTTTTTGCTCGTAATGTCCTTTGATGCATAAAAGTTTTCTTTTTGAAGTCCAGTTTATCTATATTTTGTTGCCTGTGCTTTTGGTGTCATATCCAAGAAATTATTGCTAAGTCTGAATTCAGTAATTTTTATATACTTAATGGTTTTCACCTCTAAATGGTTATTCTTTTTGATGCTTATGTTGTCCCATTATTGATTGTTAATGGAACTTATTTTTCGGGTTGACTCTAGGTGCTTTTGACCTGAGCCTAGTAGTCTTGTATGAGTTCACTGCTTTCTGGCTTGACAAGAAGTCCGGGGCTTATCAGAAAAATTTCTGATCCCAGCTCCAGAATCAGCCATTTCTTCAAGTAGTTCTGATTCTTTTTGGTGGGAAATGGTATTAAGGGCATTCATTACAACTAAGATGTGAATTCCAGTAGGTTTTTTTTTTTAATAGAACTAGGAAATACATACTTTATGGAAAGAAAAAGGTATACTATGATTTCAGACTGACTGACTTCCAATTCAAATGAAGGATTAAAGTGTTGTTTTGTTTTTTTTTTTTTGAGACGGAGTCTCGCTGTGTCGCCCAGGCTGGAGTGCAGTGGCCGGATCTCAGCTCACTGCAAACTCCGCCTCCTGGGTTTATGCCATTCTCCTGCCTCAGCCTCCCGAGTATCTGGGACTGGGACTACAGGCGCCCGCCACCTTGCCCGGCTAGTTTTTTTGTATTTTTTAGTAGAGACGGGGTTTCACCGTGTTAGCCAGAATGGTCTCGATCTCCTGACCTCGTGATCTACCCGTCTTGGCTTCCCAAAGTGCTGGGATTACAGGCTTGAGCCAGCACGCCTGGCCTATATCTGTGATTTTATATTTGTCTTTTCTCATTTGTTGACAGTAACACCAGAGGGGTCCAGTCAAAACACGATTTTATTGATTGACTGATTGATGGAGACCACTTTACTCTGTCACCCAGGCTGGAGTATAGTGGTGCCATGTTGGCTCGCTACAGCCTTGACCACCTGGGCTCAAGTGATCCTCCCACCTCAGCCTCATCAGTAGCTGGGACTACAGGCATGCACCATCATGTCTGGATAATTTTGTTTGTTTGTTTTGAGACAGAGTCTCGCTCTGTCACCCAGGCTGGAGTGCAGTGGCATGATCTCGCTTACTACAACCTCTGTCTCCCGAGTTCAAGTGATTTTCCTGCCTCAGCCTCCCGAGTAACTGGGACTACAGACGCCCGCCACCACACCTGGCTGATTTTTGTATGTTTAGTAGAGATGTGGTTTCACCATATTGGCCAGGCTGGTCTCGAACCCCTGACCTTGTGATCTGCCTGCCTCTGCCTCTCAAAGTGCTGGGATTACAGGCATGAGCCACTGCACCTGGCCAATTTTGTTTGTTTTTTATAGAGATGGGGTCTCACTGTGTTGCCCAGGCTGGTCTTGAACTCTCAAGCAATCCTCCTGCCTCGGCCTCCCAAAGTGCTGGGATTACAGGTGTGAACCTGGCCAAAACACAGGTTTAAACTTGAAATAATTCTTCTCTGTGTTGCTATGCCACTAATTTGGTAAATAATATAGATTCATTTGTCTTTTAAGTTTTAGGGATATTTTTCTTTTTTATAGTTGCTTTTTGCTTATATATTTGTGTAGTTCTAAAGATAAAACCATAAGCAAGATAGATTGAAAGAAGTCTGGCTTTCCTCCCTGTCTTTGTTCTTCTCTGTACCTTGTAGGTAAACATTTTTGTTGGTTTTTGGTTTATTCTCCCATGGCTTATTTTAAAAGCTACAAGCATGTGTGTCTGTGTGTTTTTGTATACCCTATACCTTACTTCATTCCCATTGTATTTCTTGCCTTGTTTTTATCTTGGCAATCATATTTCTTATTTCCAAGAATTCTTTGTTGATTTCTACTTCCTTTTTTTGTTCGCTTTTGTTTTTTTCCCCCCTGAGACGGAGTCTCGCTCTGTCGCCCAGAGCTGGAGTGCAGTGGTGTGATCTTGGCTCACTGCAACTTCCACATCCTGGGTTCAAGCAATTCTCATGCCTCAGCCTCCTGAGTAGCTGCGATATTGCAGGCATGTGCCACCACACCTGGCTAATTTTTGTATTTTTAGTAGAGACGGGGTTTCACCATGTTGGCCAAGCTGGTCTCAAACTCCTGACCTTGTGATCCACCTGCCTCAGCCTCCCAAAGTGCTGGGATTGCAGGCGTGAGCCACTGTGCCCAGCCCCACTTTTGTTTTAAGGATGCACTATCTTTCCAACCCTGTCTGAGGAATAGCAGTCAGAATTTCTTTTCAGATGTTTTTCTGGGACTTAAAATATATGTTTCTTCTGAGGTCTGGTCACCTTTTCATCTTAGTTGTCCTTTTTTGTCCTTTTGGTTTTCCTTCACTGTCTGGTGATCCTTATCAATGAAGAACTGGGTTGTTTATATACGTAATTTGCAGGAGGTCCCTCTGTTTTTCCAGTAGTCCTCTTGCCTTAGTGAGAGTTGGCTGATTGATCAGGAATGGGAATTACAGATGAAATCAGGTTGATTAGCCAGTTTCGCACTCCTGATTTCTATACCTGCTGACTCAAAGCTGGGCGTTTATCCAGCTCCTCCAGGAAAAAGGGCTCTGCCTCTCTGTCCTCTTTTGGCCCCACGCGTTCTAAAAAGTGGCCAGCTTTGCTCTGGTCTGTCTTGTAATATAGGTTCCTCTGCTTTCTCTCCATCCTCTGGAAAATGGCCTGCAGTTAAATAGACTGTGGCCCTCAGACTTTCTCATTACTGTTTTGCTGAGATTCCCTTGTGAATGTCTTTATTGTTAAGTCACCGGGATTTGGGGAGGATGGAGAGGTAAGTTCACGTGCCTGTTTATTTAGCCTGTTGTTTTGAAATGAAGCCCCTTTATGTCATCCCATTTCTGACAGCAGGACTGCTTGTCACTCTGTTTTCTCTATTGGCTTAATTAAGGACTGAAATGGATCTAAAATTATTCTCTATATTCACAAATCATAGCTATCAGTCTTTCGTCAGATGGGAAGACTTAATTAATTCAGGGGTTAAATTTCTCTTTATAGCTGCATGGTCCATGTAAGTAGAAGTTAGTTATCACTGAAGTGTGTGATGCTTCCTGCCCTGCGATTGGTAGATTTCTATTTGGTTCAGGGATTGGGTAACTTTTCAAGACCTTTCTTGTTTGTCAGTAACTTTTTTCCAGAGAAGCAGAAATAACAAGGTCCGCTTCCTTTGCTTGCTTTGTGGAAATGATAATAACATCATCATAAACATTTAGTTCTTAATATGTGCCAGACATCATTCTAAGTGTTTTATATGTAGAAATCCTTTTAACTTAGTAACAGTGGTTACTATAATCCTTATTTTACAGATAATGAAACAGGCAGAGAGAGGTTAAGGAACTTGCTCAAGGTCAAGTTGATCTTGACAGAGCCAAGATCTCACCCAGTTAGTCAGATGCCCAAGGCCATTCTCTTCTTCACTTCAATACTCTGTCTTTCTTTTTTTTTTTTTTTTTTTTTTGAGACGGAGTCTCACTCTGTCGCCGGGGCTGGAGTGCAGTGGCCGGATCTCAGCTCACTGTAAGCTCCACCTCCCGGGTTCACGCCATTCTCCTGCCTCAGCCTCCGGAGTAGCTGGGACTACAGGCGCCCGCCACCACGCCCGGCTAGTTTTTTGTATTTTTTAGTAGAGATGGGGTTTCACAGTGTTAGCCAGGATGGTCTCGATCTCCTGACCTCGTGATCCGCCCGTCTCGGCCTCCCAAAGTGCTGGGATTACAGGCTTGAGCCACCGCGCCTGGCCAATACTCTGTCTTTCTAAAGGGAAGTGCTTCAAGAGATTTTATCAGGATGACTGACCACTTTTCATGTCTTGTCAACCATAGGTATAAGAAAATCTCTAATACAGGCCTGGCCTTTCTTTTTCTTTTTTTTTCTTTTTTTTTTTGTGATGGTCTCAGTCACCCAGGCTGGATTGCAGTGGCACAATCTCGGCTTACTGCAACCTCCATCTCCCAGGTTTAAGTGATTCTTGTGCCTCAGCCTCCCAAGTAGCTAGAATTACCAGCGTGTGCTACCATGCTCTGCTAATGTTTGTATTTTCAGTAGAGACAGGGTTTCACCATGTTGGCCAGGCTGGTCTGGAACTCAAGTGATCTGCCCATCTCAGCCTCCCAAAGTGCTGGGATTACAGGCATGAGCCACCATGTCTGGCCTTCATCTAGTTTCAAGCATGTTCTTTATTGCCTGAAATAGAAATCGCTGAAGACTCTTAATTGCAGAAATGAATATTTTAAATGATATAATTATGGCTTAATTCAGTTTTAATCTATTGAGAACCTTTGCAAATTATTATGTTGAAAAGATGTTGCTTAAAATGTTCTTTTCTGCTATGTATTTGATACTTTTAAATAGCGTTAAAACTTAAGAGTACATGACAAATCTCACAAGTTTTGGCTACACTAACTTCTGAGGTCTTTCACAATGCGTATTTATTTCCATGCAGCATGAATAGTGGATTCATAAATGGTGAATGTTTTCCTAGTGAAAATTCTTTTTAAGAAAATATGGAGGCCGGGCGCGGTGGCTCAAGCCTGTAATCCCAGCACTTTGGGAGGCCGAGACGGGCGGATCACAAGGTCAGGAGATCGAGACCATCCTGGCTAATACGGTGAAACCCCGTCTCTACTAAAGAATACAAAAAACTAGCCGGGCGACGAGGCGGGCGCCTGTAGTCCCAGCTACTTGGGAGGCGGAGGCAGGAGAATGGCGTGAACCTGGGAGGCGGAGCTTGCAGTGAGCTGAGATCGGGCCACCGCACTCCAGCCTGGGCGACAGCCAGACTCCGTCTCAAAAAAAAAAAAAAAAAAAAAAATATGGAAAAGAAATGTCCTTAAATGGATTGAACATATTTTAACCTGTCAGGCAGATAAATATGGGGGGTGGAGAAGCATGTGAAAAACATTTAGATAGCATTAGGAAGAATTTTATTAAAATAATGATAATAATAATAATTAGCTGGGCATGGTGGCATGTGCCTGTAGTCCCAGCTACTAGGGAGGCTGCAGTAGGAAGATCACCTGAGCCCAGGAGGCAGAGGTTACAGTGAGCTGAGATCACGCCACTGCACTCCAGCCTGGGTGACAGAGCCAGACCCAATCTCAATAAATAAATAAATAAACAAAAACAGAAATAAAATAATAAAATCCATGTGTTCGTGTGTGTGTGTGTTTGTGTGTGCATTTTCAACATTCTGTTTCAGAAATGTTCAATCATACAACATTGGAGCAAGTGATATGATGCACTTCATGTACCCATCACCTAACTTCCAACAGTATTTTGTCAGGGCATATTATGATCACTGCCATGAAGACAAATGCTTAGGTAGGTATTACCACTTTCTCTGGACATCGTTTCTTGGCAAAATGCCATTTGAAAATGATGGAACTTGGGCAGGCATGATGGCTTATGGCTGTAATCCCGACACTTTGGGAGGCCGAGGCAGGCAGCTCACTTTGAGGTCAGGAGTTTGAGACCAGCCTTACCAACATAGTGACACACTGTCTCTACTAAGAGTACAAAAATTAGCCAGGCATGGTATCGGGCACCTGTAATCTCAGCTACTCAGGAGGCTGAGGCATGAGAATTGCTTGAACCCAGGAGGTGGAAGTTGTAGTGAGCCGAGATCGCACCACTGCACTCCAGCCTGGGCAACAGAGCAAGACTTCATCTCAAAAAAAGAAAATGATAGAACTTGAATGTATTTCAGTTCCATGACTTTTTTATTTTTTTGAGGTGGAGTCTCACTTTGTTGGCCCAGGCTGGAGTGCAGTGATGCGATCTCAGCTCATTGCAAGCTCCGCCTCCCAGGTTCATGCTGTTCTCCTGCCTCAGCCTCCTGAGTAGCTGGGACTACAGGTGCGCATCACCACGCCTGGCTAATTTTTTGTATTTTTAGTAAAGACGGGGTTTCACCGTGTTAGCCAGGATGGTCTTGATCTCCTGACCTTGTGATCCAGCCACCTCGGCCTCCCACAGTGCTGGGATTACAGGTGTGAGCCACTGTGCCCGGCCAGTTCCATGACATTTTTTAAAAAATTCAACACTATCTAGTTTTGATTACAACAAAGATCTGCACAGGAACACCAAATCTGTTAAGAATTAGCTAAAACCAGTTTTCATGTTTTAAATGTTTTTTCTCTCTGCTTGGTTAGGAACCCCAGGCATGATTGTGTTACTTGAGCAGTCTCATTAGAAGCAATTATGTTACAAACAGAACTTTTCATTGAACTGTCTAACTAGCCCCTTGGTTCTCAGAAAATGAGTTGTGGCCGGGCACAGTGGCACACACCTGTAATCCCAGCACTCTGGAAAGCCGAGGCAGGTGGATTGCTTGAGCTCAAGAGCCCGAGACTGGTGAAACCCTGTTTCAAAACAAACAAACAAGCAAAACAAAACAAAACAAAAAACTTATTTATCACTTTGGAGGGGAGGTGCCTTTCTGTATTATCATTATATTTTGAGATGGAGTCTCACTCTGTCGCCCAGGCTGGAGTGCAGTGGCACAATCTCGTCTCACTGCAAGCTCTGCTTCCCGGGTTCACGCCATTCTCCTGCTTTAGCCTCTCTAGTAGCTGGGACTACAGGTGCCCACCAGCACACTTGGCTAATTTATTATATTTTTAGTAGAGATGGGGTTTCACCGTGTTAGCCAGGATGGTCTTGATCTCCTGACCTCGAGATCTGGCCACCTTGGCCTCCCAAACTGCTGGGATTACAGGCGTGAGCCACCGTGCCCGGTCTTTCTGTATTCTTGAATGCACAGGAATATTGGTGAGAATCCCTGAGTTGCACTACAGTCAGCATCATCAGGCATCCTCATTCTTGTGGCTCTCAGCAGATTTTCAGCGGACCCCCAGTTTGGCTCTCAAATTATAGGATACATCAGAATCATCTGGGGAACTTGTTAAAAAAGTGTATTCTCCAAAAAATTAGCAGGACGTGGTGGTGGGCGCCTGTAGTCCCAGCTACTCAGGAGACTGAGGCAGGAGAATGGCATAAACCTGGGGGACGAAGCTTGCAGTGAGCCGAAATTGCGCCACTGCACTCCAGCCTGGGAGACAGAGCAAGACTGTCTCAAAAAAAAAAAAAAAAAAAAATGTGTATTCTCTGCTTCTTTCACAAAGATTGATTCATTAGATTTGGATTGTATGCCAGTAATCAGTGTTTAAATAGTCATTCCAGGAAGGGTGGTATCCTGATTCTAATATCAGGGAAGGAAGTCCTTAAAAGCCATTGTTGGTTTTCACTGGCTACTGCTTTCTTTTCATACTAGGTTTTTTGTTGTTGATGTTTGTTTGTTTATTTAGAGACGAGATCTCACTATTTTGCCCAGATTGGACTCAAAGTGCTGGGCTCGAGTGACCCTCCTGCTTTGGCCTCCCAAAGTGCTGAGACTGCAGGTGGGCACCACTGTGTCCAGCTCTCATCCTAGTTTTACTAAGGTTGGTAGGTGGTGAAAAACATTGCTGAAATTGTCTTCATTCTTTTTTTTTTTTTTTTTTTTTTTGAGGCGGAGTCTCGCTCTGTCGCCCGGACTGGAGTGCAGTGGCCGGATCTCAGCTCACTGCAAGCTCCGCCTCCCGGGTTCGCGCCATTCTCCTGCCTCAGCCTCCCGAGAAGCTGGGACTACAGGCGCCCGCCACCTCGCCCGGCTAGTTTTTTTGTATTTTTAGTAGAGACGGGGTTTCACTGTGTTAGCCAGGATGGTCTCGATCTCCTGACCTCGTGATCCACCCGTCTCGGCCTCCCAAAGTGCTGGGATTACAGGCTTGAGCCACTGCGCCCGGCCTGTCTTCATTCTTGAACATGCTCAGTGAGTGTATGATAACCCCACATAGACTTTTACGGCCTACAAACAGATTTACTGTCACAGAGGTTGTCTTAGTTCAGGCTACTATAACAAAGTACTATTGACTGGGTAACTTATAAACAACAGAAGCTTATTTCTCACAGTTCCAAAGTCTGGAAGTTTAAGATCAGGGTGCCACCACTGTCAGGTTCTCATGAGAACCCTCTTTCAAGATGCAGACTGCTGACTTACCATATTCTCATATGGCAGAAAGAAAGTGAGCTGGCCTCTTTTTATAAGGGCACTAATCTCATTTATGATGGCTGCACCCTCATGACCTAAATACCTCCCAAAGGCCCTACCTCCAGATACCATCACATTGGGAATTAGATTTCAACATATGCATTTTTGGGGAAACATTCGGTCCATGACATGTACCCTTGGTCGTGGGCAATTCAGTTCTGATGTTGTGGTCTGAGGACCACACCCTGACAACATAGGTACATAGTGGATAGTATGGTTGCAAAGGATCTTGTGTATTTCTCTGTGGTTCCACTAAATGCTTTTGTCCAAGCCTTAGGCCTCCCCCTGCTTGGTCACCTGTTGGACCAACACTAGGTGCAGGAAGTGCAGGAAGCTCAGTTTACAAAAGGTCATCTGGTGCCTCCAGCTCTGTGTAGCTTCCTCTGAAAGAAAAGGAAGCGTGGGGAGTGTAGAAAGCAGTTAGTTCTTCACTTGAGGCTCCAGTTCCAAAACTAAATGGAAACTTTGGTGTTTGGGATGTGTGTTTGACCAAAGTTTCCTTTCGTCAATTTCTCAAAGGAAACTGTGACTCTTCCCCCACCACCTTCCACCCCTTCACTTTCCATACATACAAGAAAGAATGATGTCCTGGAGCAACCTCTGGAGAACAACTGCGGGGCCTCCCCATTACAAAACAACCTCCCCTGTGTGGAATCAGAATGGCTTTCATCTGGGCAGAACCATACAACACACAGCTGGGCTGTGTGGACAACTGTGGCCGACTGTAGGGCTTGCCCCCTATTCTGTATGTTCCCCTACATTTCTCTACCTCTCTTGTAGTGGAATTGGTACCACCCAACCACCTCTGGCCTTTGGTGGTGGCCTTTGAGATGCAACCACCTCAAAGCGAAAGGACTTTGAAGGGAGGTGATGTGTGTCACTTTCAGTGGGAAGTATTAAAGAGTGGGTATGAGTTTTGACTTTCTTTTTTTGTGCTGGGGCAACCATGGGGGACATAAATTCTAGTGGTGTCTCTATAAGCTGAAGAAGGGCTGCCGGACAGACCCACAATGAATTTTTGTGAACAAGAAGTAATTTGGGCTGGACACCTTGGCTCATGCCTGTAATCTCAGCACTTTGGGAGGCTGAGGCACCTAGCCAACATGGTGAAACCCTGTTTCTACCAAAAATACAAAAATTAGCTGGGCATGGTGGTGTGTGCCTGTGAGGTAGGAGAATCGCTTGAACCCAGGAGGTGAAGGTTGCAGTGAGCCAAGATTGCGCCACTGCACTTCAACCTGGGCAACAGAGCAAGACTCTGTCTCAAAAAAATATATATATAAATCTGGCTGGGCATGGTGGCTCACGCCTGTAATCCCAGCATTTTGAGAGGCCAGGGCAGGAATCATTTGAGGTCAGGAGTTTGAGACCAGCCTGCGCAACATAGTGAAACCCTGTCTCTACCAAAAATACAAAAATTAGCTGGGCTTGGTGACGCATGCCTGTAGTTCCAGCTACTCTGGAGGCTGAGGCAGGAGAATTGCTTGAACCCGGGAGGCGGAGGTTGCAGTGAGCCGAGATCATGCCACTGCACTCCAGCCTGGTGACAGAGCTAGACTCTGTCTCAAAAAAAATTTTTTCTAAAAAGTAAATCTGGCCAGGCGCGGTGGCTCAAGCCTGTAATCCCAGCACTTTGGGAGGCTGAGACGGGCGGATCACGAGGTCAGGAGATCGAGACCATCCTGGCTAACATGGTGAAACCTCGTCTCTACTAAAAAATACAAAAAAATTAGCCGGGCGAGGTGGCGGCCACCTGTAGTCCCAGCTACTCGGGAGGCTGAGGCAGGAGAATGGCGTGAACCCGGGAGGCGGAGCTTGCAGTGAGCTGAGATACGGCCACAGCACTCCAGCCTGGGCGGCAGAGCGAGACTCCGTCTCAAAAAAAAAAAAAAGTAAATCTATATTAGGTTAAGTTGTTTATTTCAGGATTTGTTACTGCAGCCTAGCTTGATCTGTCTGCCAGTTTGAAGTTTTGAGAGTCAAGATACCTGAGACTACATGTGGTCTAGTGCAAGACCTTTAATTTCCTGAATCCCCTTTTTAATCTATAAATTGAAGGGTTTAAATTAGATTATCATGAAGGGCCTTTTTGGCACTTATATTCACAGATTCTGGATGGCAGCACTCACATGCAGATGTTCCTTGACTTATGATGGGGGCTGTGTCCTGATAAACCTCTCATAAGTTGAAACTATCCTAAGTTGAAAATGTAAGGGCCAGGCGCAGTGACTCATGCTTGTAATTCCAGCACTTTGGGAGGCTGAAGCAGGAGGATTGCTTGAGCTCAGGAGCTCGAGACCAGCCTGGGGAACATGGTGAAACCCAGAAAAAATACAAAAATTAGCTGGGTGTGGTGCTGTGTGCCTGTAGCCCCAGCTACTCAGGAGGCTGAGGTGGAAGGATGGCTTGAGCCCAGGAGGCAGAGCTTGCAGTGAATCACGATCGCACCACTGCACTCCAGCCTGGGTGACAGAGCCAGACCCTGTCTCAAAAAAAAAAGGAGAAAAGAAAATGTGTTTAATATTCCTAATGTACCAAACATCATAGCTTAGCCTTGCCTACCTTAAACGTGCTAAGAGCGCTTAACTTCAGCCTACAGTTTGGCAAAATCATCTACCACAAAGCCTTTTTTTTTTTTTTTCCTGTTAGAGTCAGGGTTTTACTCTGTTACCCAGGCTGGAGTACAGGGGCACAATTACAGATCATTGTAACCTCAAACTCCTGGGTTCAAGTGATCCTCCCACCTCAGCCTCTAGAATAGCTGGGACTATAGGTGCACACCACACCTGGCTAATTTGAAAAATTTTTTGTAGAGGTGGAGTCTTGCTATGTTGTCCAGACTGGTCTTGAACTCCTGGCCTCAAATGATCTTTCCAACTTGGCCTCCCAGAGTGTTGAGATGACTGTTGTAAGCCACCATGCCCAGCCACAAAGTCTATTTTGTGATAAAGTTATAAAGAAATTTGGATCAAAACTCAAAATTTGAAGTATAGTTTCTACTGAAAGCATATTGCTTTTTTTTTTTTTTTGAGACAGAGTCTCACTCTGTCACCCAGGCTGGAGTGTGGTGGCGCAATCTTGGCTCACTGCAACCTCTGCCTCCCAGATTCAAGCGATTCTCCTGCCTCAGCCTCCCAAGTTGCTGGGATTACAGACGCCTGCCACCATGCCCAGCTAATTTTTTTTTTTTTTTTTTTGAAACGGAGTCTCGCTCTGTCGCCCAGGCTGGAGTGCAGTGGCCGGATCTCAACTCACTGCAAGCTCCATCTCCTGGGTTTACGCCATTCTCCTGCCTCAGCCTCCTGAGTAGCCAGGACTACAGGCGCCCGCCACCTCGCCCAGCTAATTTTTTTGTATTTTTTAGTAAAGACGGAGTTTCACCGTGTTAGCCAGGATGGTCTCGATCTCCTGACCTTGTGATCCACCTGTCTCGGCCTCCCAAAGTGCTGAGATTACAGGCTTGAGGTACCCCGTCCGGCCATTTTTGTATTTTTTAGTAGAGACAAGGTTTCACCATGTTGGCCAGGCTGGTCTCAAACTCCTGACCTCAGGTGATCCACCCGCCTCAGCCTTCCAAAGTGCTGGCATCACAGGCGTGAGCCACTGCGCCCAGCTGCGTATTCCTTTTTTACCTTTGTAAAGTAGCAAAACTGTAAGTCAAGCCACTGTAAGTCAGGAACCGTGTGTACACTTTTCTGATTGATGTACAAAAAGGAGACTAAGTCTGGCACTAAAGCCATCCCTGGAAAACTTTATTATTATTATTAGTTTTTGCTATTAAATGAGAAGTTAGTTATGTGAAGAAAGTGACAAAGAAAGATGAAGTAATACTTTTTTAAAAATTAGTTTTATTGAGATATAATTCACATAATTAGTTTATTTGGCTCATGGTTCTGGGAAGTTCAAGGTCATGGCACTGGCATCTGGTGAGGGCCTTCTTGCTGCATCCCCAAAGCGAAAGGTGGAAGGAACAACAGGAGAGCTCAAGCGAGCAAGACAGGATTGAACTTCTGTAACAGATTCACTCTCACAATAAACTAAACCACTCCTCTGATAATGCCACTAGTCTATTCAGGAGGACAAAAGCCTTCATGACCTAATCATCTCTTACAGGTCTCACCTCTGTAAACTATTGCACTAGGGATTAAGTTTCCAATACAAGAATTTTGGGTGATGTTTCAAGCCATAGCAACCACTGTTTAACTTCAGAACATTTTCATCATCCCCCAGAAAAGCTGTACACATTAGCAAGGACTCCTCATTCCACAAATCTACATTTTTTTTTTTTTTTTTTTGGAGACAGATTCTCACTCTCTCTCCCAGGCTGGAGTACAGTGGCACCATCTTGGCTCACTGCACCCTCCACCCTCCACCTCCAGGTTCAAGTGATTCTTCTGCCTCAGCCTCCTGAATAGCTGGGATTACAGGCATGTGCCGCCACACCCGGCTAATTTTTTTTGCATTTTTAGTAGACACGGGGTTTTACCATGTTGGCCAGGCTGGTCTTGAACTCCTAGCCTCAAGTGATCTACCCCCCTTGGCCTCCCAAAGTGTTGGGATTACAGGTGTGAGCTACCACACCCGGCCAGATCTACTTTTTTATTTGTATAGGTTGCCTATTCTGGGCATTTCGTATCAGTAGACTCATATAATAGGAGTCTCCTTGTCTGGCTTCTTTCGCTTAGCACAGTGTTTTTAAGGTTCATCCATATTGTAGCATTTATCAGAACCTCATTCTTTTTTATAGTTGAATGATCCATTGTATGTACTACATTTATTTATTCATTTGTCAGTTGATAAACAGTTGGGTCGTTAACTACTTTTGACTGTTACGAATAATGCTGCTATGAACATCTGTGTGCAGGTTTTTGTTTGAACATATTTCTTCATTTCTCTTGGGTATATACATAGGAATGAAATTGCTGGGTCATGTGGTAACACTATATTTAGCATTTTGAGGACCTGCCAAACTGTTCCACAGTGGCTATCCCATTTTACTTTTTTTTTTTGTTTTTTGAGACAGCGTCTCGCTCTGTTACCCAGGCTGGAACACAGTGGCATGATTTCAACTTATTGCAACCTCTGCCTCCTGGGTTCAAGCAGTTCTCCTGCCTCAGCCTCCTGAATAGTTGGGATTACAGGCATGTGCCACCACACCCAGCTAATTTTTGTATTTTTTAGTAGAAACGTGTTTTGCCACGTTTACCAGGCTGGTCTCTGACTCCTGACCTCAAATGATCCTCCCGCCTCTGCCTCCCAAAGTGCTGGGATTACAGTGATGAGCTACTGCATTCAGCCCATTACATGAGCTACATGCAATGTATGAGTGTTTTGATGTTTCCACATCTTCATCAATACTTGTTACTGTCTTTTTTACTGAAGTAATCAGTTTTGATAAAGCAGACATATGGCAAACCAAATAGTCAGTGAAGATATTTTCACATGCGTATTAGCTTAAGTTGCTCTCTAAACAGTTGTAGTGTGTATTGGCATATTTATAAAAATTTGCACTGTGAATTTAGCACTAAGATAAAAAGTTAATGACTAATAACATAATTCTTCAACTTGTTTAGCTTTTAGAAAATTTTTCATTTCAAAAATGAAGCACTCTTGAAGGGAAAAAAAGGAGTAAATAAAAAATGAGTTGTTTCATCCTCTCCCTCTTGATTCACCAGATGTAATTGTTCTCTTGGAGCAATTTTTTTTTTTTTTAAAGACAGATTCTCTGTTGCCCAGGCTGGAGTGCAGTGGTGTGATCATGGTTCACTGTAGCCTCAACTTTTTGTGCTCAAGTGATCCTCCCACCTTAGCCTCCCGAGTAGCTGGGACCACGGGTGCGCACCATCATGCCCGGTTAATTTTTGTATATTTTTGTAGAGGCAGGGTTTCACCATGTTACCCAGGCTGGTTGAATTTCTGGGCTCAAGCGATCTGCCCGCCTTGGCCTCCCAAAGTGCTAAGATTACAGGTGTGAGCCACTTTGCCTGACTTCTTGAAGCATAAATGTGTATATATATACACACACATACACACACATATATAGTTTTTTGGGTTTTTTTTTTGAGACAGAGTCTTACTCTGTCACCCAGGCTGGGAGTGCAGGGGTGCGATCTCAACTCACTGCAACCTCTGCCTCCCAGGTTGGAGTGATTCTCCTGCCTCAGCCTCTCGAGTAGCTGGGATTACAGGCACGCGTCACCACACGTGGCTTATTTTTGTATTTTTTAGTAGAAATGGGGTTTCCTTCTGTTGGCGAGGCTGGTCTCAAACTCCTGACCTCAGGTGATCCGTCTGCCTCGGCCTCCCAAAGTGCCAGGATTACAAGCGTGAGCCACTGCGCCCGGCTGCATAAACTTATCTTTATAAATTATATGCTTCTAAATTATCAGGTGGACTGTGCCTTAAATGTGTAGGCTTGAGTAGGCTGGGCATGGTGGCTCACACCTATACTCCCAACACTTTTAGAGGCCAAGGTAAGAAGATAGCTTGGGATTAGGAGTTTAAGGCCAGCGTGGACAACATAGTGAGTACCCTGTCTCTACAAAAAAAAGAAAAGAAAATTAGGTAGGCATGGTGGTGCATGCCTGAGGTCCTGGTCCCTGAGGAGGCTGAGGTGGAGGATTGCTTGAGCCCAGAAGGTCAAGGCTGCAATGAGCCGTGATTGCATGACTATACTCCAGTTTGGGTGACTGAGAGAGACCCCATCTCTAAAAACAAAAAAAGTAATTGAAATAAAATAAAATATCATTGCTATCTTTTATTAATATTTTGTGTTTTGGGAGCCATTATTCTTATATTTTCCTTACATTTTTTAAATGTGGTTTCTTTTAGTTTTTTGAACCTACTTAAATTAGCTGACTTAAACTCTTTGTTAAGTCGAATATCTTGGCTTCCCTTGGGAAGAGTTTTTATTGTTTTTTCCCTTTATATGGGCTGTATGTTTTTATTTCTTTGCATATCTTCCAATTTTTTGTTGAAAACTGGACATTTTATTTTATTATTTTTAGACAGAGTCTCACTCTTGTCGCCCATGCTGGAGTGCAGTGGTGTGATCCAAGCAATTATCGTGCCTCAACCACCTGAATAGCTGGGACCACGGGTGGGCAACATCACACCTGGCTAATTTTTTTGGATTATTAGTAGAGACAGGGTTTCACCATGTTGGCCAAGCTGGTCTCGAACTCCTAACCTCAGGTGATTTGCTCACATCAGCCTCCCAAAGCACTGGGATTACAGGCTTGAGCCATGTGGCCAGCCAACTGGACATTTTAAATGATGTAATGTAGCAGCTCTGAAAATTGCATTCTCCTCCCTCTGCAGGTGAGCTCTCAGTCAGGTAAAATACAGAGATATTTGGAAATGGGGTATTTTGGGGAACCACCAGACAGGTCAATAATGCTAATTTCTTGGGAATGGTACTTTGAAGGAGCTGTAGCCCAGTTCTGCTTCCTCTGCTAACTGCCAGTCTTCCAGTCTTCAATGTGGATGCAGCTGGTAGTTTTCAAGGCTGTTATGGAGCTGGAGAGCTAGGAATGGGACTCAGTCAAGTTAAAATGCTACAAAACTCACTGTTCTTACCCGGATTCAGCTATTTGTCTTTGATAAATTATCCCCAGTTTGTTAAAAGCCTATTTCCACAGTTCTGAAAAAGGTGATTCTGATTATTTTGCCAATTTTTCATTGTCTTTATGTAGTAGAGAATTTTGGTCAGGGGAAGTCCTTATTCTGCCATTTTTGATGATACTCTTTCCTTCCCCTTTCTTTTTAGGCTTTTATTTTCATGAGTCTTGTATCTGTTGGTGTTTTGTTTTGTTTTGTTTTTAAACAGGGTCTTGTTTTGTCACCCAGGCTAGAGTGCAGTGGTGTAATCATGGCCCACTGCAGCTTCCAACTCCTGGGTTCAAGTGATCCTGCTTCCTCAGCCTCCCAAGTAGTGGGGACTACAGGTGCACACCACCATGACCAGCTAATTTTTTAAATTTTTTGTAGAGATGGCATCTTGCCCTGTTGTTCAGACTAGTCTCAAATTCCTGGCTTCAAGCGATCCTCCTATCTCAGCCCTTCAAAGTGCTGGGATTACAGGCTTGAGCCACTACACCAGCCTATACAATGTGAGGTCGGGGTTCAGATTCATTCTTTTCATCACCATTTATTGAAGAGACTGTTCTTTCCCCACTGGATGTTTTTTGGCATCCTGGTCTAAAATCAGTTGACTGTAGATGTTTGGGTTTATTTCTGGACTTCTAATTCTACTCCATTGATTTATGCATCTTTCGTTATGCCAGTATTTCACTGCTTTGATTACTATAGCCTTATAGTAGATTTTGAAATCAGGAAATATGACTTTTACAACATTTTTTCTTTCAGTATTTGTTTTGGTCATCCTGGATCCCTCGCTTTTTTTTTTTTTTTTTTTCCTTGCCTCAGGTTTATATGTACAGATAGCACAGGAGGATCCCAGCCCCATGCAGATGACAGCCCGAGAGGGTCACACCAGTCCTTCTGTTCTCACATTGGTAGACAGAGATACCTACTCTGAAGCCTTTGTAGGGGCCTGGGCACTTTTGGGAGCCTGAGCTGAAACTGAAGCTGGAGCTGCAGCCTCGGCCTTGGTTTGATCCTTGGCCTTGCTTGGCCTTTGGCCGGCACAGCCTGAGTACCTTGGCAGTGCGGGCACGAGCACACTTTCCAAGCTTGGGGTGGGCAATGTAGACAAGTCGATCGAGCTTGTAGCTGACACCCTTTGGGATCTCGGGCTTAATCTCCTTGGGTTTTACGAGGGCCTTGATAGCCTCGGCACGTGCACACATGGCCTTGGCATTGTTGACCTGCATCTTCTTTAGGCCCTTTTTGTTGTGCTTCTTGGCAAAGTGCATGTTCCTCAGGAACCTGGGGTCCACCCCTTAAGAGATTCGTATCTTTGTGATCGGGTTTCTTGATACTATTTCTGTGCCATTTTCGGGACTGGTCGTGTTTGGTGTGGTTCTTGGTCTTGGCCATGTCTGTACCTTAAGCCCCAGCTCCTGAAGCACCTAGAACTGGAACCCTCACATTTTTATATGAATTTTAAGGCTTTGTTTTATTTTTAGAGACAGAGTCTTGCAGTGTTGCCCAGGCTGCTCTTAGACTCCTGGGCTCCAGTGATGCTCTCACCTTGGCCACCTCTAAGTAGCTAGAACAGCAGGCATGCACTACCACTCCTGGTTTCCAAATGAATTTTGGGGTCAACTTGCCCATTTCTCTAGAAAAGGTAATTCAAATTTTGAGGCCAGCACAGTGACTCATGCCTGTAATCCCAGCACTTTGGGAGGCCGAGGTGGGTGGATCACTTGAGGCCAGGAGTTTGAGACCAGCCTGGCCAACATGGCAAAACCTCATCTCTACTAAAAATACAAAAAATTAGCCAGGCGTTGTGGCGCGCGCCTGTAATCCCAGCCACTTGGGAGACTGAGGCAGGAGAATCTCTTGAACCCTGGAGGTGGAGGTTGCCATGAGCTGAGATCGCGACACTGCACTCCAGACTGGGCAACAGAGCACAACTCTGTTTCAAAAAATAAATAAATAAATAAAAATTTTTTTTGATAGAGATTGTGTTGAATCTGTGGATGAATTTGGTGAAATAGTATAACTTTAAGCATTATAAGTTTCATTTAGAGAAAGTTTAGAAGTATGTAAAGTGAAAAAGAGTTCAGTGTTTGTGATTTTTTAATTAGGTAAGCGTATAGGTCCCACTTGGCCTTCTAGATCTGTCAAAGGAATGGGGGCAGCCTCTCCTAGAGCCACAGGCAGTCCGCGGTATAGGAACTAGGAAGCTGGTGCACCACTGAACAAAGATAGAGTGCTTCTCAGGGCTGCCTAAGACTCTCACTGTGGCCAACTCAGGTGAAGGTTTTCCTTCAGAGGCCACAGAGTCTCCACGGGAACAGCCTGCCCCCTTCAGCATTCCTGTAGAGTGCTTCTGTTGTACATCAGAACCTGTAAATCGTGGAGCACTCGGGTGGGGATAGATATGATTGCCTTATTTGTCATGAATTTGAAAAAAGAAAACATTTGGGAACACATTTTTTACAAGTAGCCATTTGATATTTGTTTCCTGAAAAGTTTATGAGATTTTTTTAAAGAGCTCAAATTTTATTGAACATAGAGCCATAAATGGTGGTTTATTGACTTTATATGTATGTGTTTGTATCCACAGTGTTCTTCTCATTTCTTGCCTTTGTAACGTACCTAATTCTGTGTTGCCAACACAATCATAGAAATACAAAGGAATTATGGTAATTGGCCGTAAGTGATGAAGTATGAGTTACATTTAATTATATATTCAAAAAAGGAAAATGGAAGGAAAGAAAACCTGGTTATCAATAAGTAGACCAAACTATATACCACCATTACTTAGGTTGTAGTTGAATATGTGGTCAAGCACGGTGGCTCATGCCTGTAATCTCAGCATTTTGGGCTGAGGCAGGAGGATCACCTGAGCTCAGGAGTTTGAGACCAGCCTGGGCAACATGGCGAAACCTCGTCTCTACAAAAAATACAAAAATTAACCAAGCATGGTGGTACGTCTGTAGTCCCAGCTACTCTGGCAACTGAGGCAGGAGGATTGCTTAGGCCTAGGAGTTCGAGGCTGTAAGTAGGTCAAGGTCGTGCCACTGCACTCTAGCCTGGGTAACAGAGTGAGACTCTGTCTCAAAAAAAAAAAAAAAAAGGTGGCCGGGCACAGTGGCTCATACCTATAATCCCAGCACTTTGGGAGGCTGAGATGGGCGGATTACCTGAGGTCAGGAGTTCGAGACCAGCCTGGCCAGCATGGTAAAACGCCGTCTCTACTAAAAATACAAAAATTAGCCAGGCATGGTGGGTGCTTGTACTCCCAGCTACTCAGGAGGCTGAGGCAGGAGAATCACTGGAACCTGGGAGGCGGAGGTTGCATTGACCCAAGACCATGCCACTGCACTCCAGCCTGGGCAACAGCAAGACTCCATCTCAAAAAATAATAATAATAATAAAATAAGTTAAATATGTGGTAAATGTGACTTTCAGTGAAATGTATTTGAACTTTTGTTTGGGAGAGCAGATGGTTTCAAGCAAGCGTTATTCCTGATTTTAGCTTTTTGAGAAGAATCACAGTATTCCACTGTTGTAGGTATCAGAAACTATAATCAGCGATGTCCAGATTCTGCTATTTGAACCTACCCAGAGTCAGGGGTTCTAAGAAGCCACCCAAGGTGTGAAACTGGTATACTTTGCCAGGCTCCCGCTCTGCACACCCAAAGGGAAACTGGTACCGGAAGGAGGATTGGAAGAATCGTGTCTGTAAACCACCTGCCAGCCACTCCCTTCTCGAGGCTCTATTTCTGCACCCTGCACTGAAGCCCAGCTTGGTATCTGACTGTCCTGTCCTGCTTTGGGACCTTTGCCATGGTAGTCCTTTCCCTTGTGAGTCCCACCTGTCCCTTTTGCACTTGTCCAAACCTATCCTACAATCAAGGCCTACCTCAGAATAATATTTTTTTTCGTAACAGCCTTCTTGATTTCTCTCGCCCTTTGCCCATCTCTGCCTTTGCTGATGCCCCATAAAGTTTATGAGTGCTGTGCTTGTCAACAGCCCTCACCATAATCTGAGTACTCAGGCAATCCTCCTACAACTTGTGAGCTCTTCAAGGAGGAAACAAGAAAATGCTGAAAGATGATCCAGGCCCTGTTCAATGTGCCAGCCTTAGCTTTGAAGGGGCCAGCCTAGAATCATACTTTTTTTGTTGCATTATTTTTTTTATTACTACTTGAGGAATTTTCTAACAGTCATTTCATAGTTCAGTACTCACTATTGTATCTGCTCCTGTAAGGTTATAATATGATTTCTTATTTCGTTCATTTGTAGCCCACCTGCGTGGATAACAGCATCACAGGAGTTATTGTCCGGAATTACTCATTGTCCTGTAGCCTTCCTCACTTTATCTTATTTTTCCCCCCGACAGGAAAGGACTTAGAAGCCTTACAAATACATCTGTGCATTCTTGCTTCAGACTTTACAACTGAGGGCCAGCCCAGTCTGGAAGCATCTCTTGTTAATGTTAAAGGAAACCGCTACCTCAGCAAACAGAAGGAATGGAGGAGGAGACTTATAACAAATGCCATTTAAAAAAAAGAGAAAAACTTGTTTTCAGAAAACATTAGAGGAAATTCGGAGAATTTTAGCATTGCATAGAAGCAGTTTTACAGGTAAACGGATTTGACGGGCAGGCTCTGTCAAAATTCTGCAGAAGTTTGATCTTCTTAAGGACTTTGTGTGAAGTAATTCTGTACTGCTTTTTAAATTGCTGTTGATCAGCTTCTGGGTTTTTGGGTTCTAACTTTTTTGGGTATATTGAAGACATGGTGTATTACATTATATTACATTTTTAAAAGTTAAGTTATTTTTCTGCCATTGTAAATACAAGTATCAAACTATTCTTGCAAAGAAGTAAACATTTTTCTCAGCAAGCATATCCTTTTAGTAAGAGAGTGGAATGCTAAACAGTTCTTATCCAGCATTTTGGACATCTTTTATTTTTTGTCAGAGATCCTGCCTACACTGAAAATATTAATTATATAAACCTGTTGTCTCTCTCACCTCTACGTTGGATCACATGGTCACCTGCCTCATGGAAATGCCTTTTCTAAAACTTCGATTTGCAGAACTCCACTATTTTTATACCTAGCTACAGTTTTGAGAAAGAAGAATCAGAAGCCTGACCTGCTTACGGTCGCTGGGACAATTCCCTCTCACGCATGTATTGCTGCAGTGCCCAGGACAGTAAAATGGACTACAAGCGGCGCTTCCTGCTTGGCGGGTCCAAGCAGAAGGTGCAGCAGCACCAGCAGTACCCGATGCCCGAGCTGGGCCGAGCGCTGAGTGCTCCCCTGGCATCCACAGCCACCACTGCCCCCCTGGGCAGTCTGACTGCTGCAGGCAGCTGCCACCATGCCATGCCCCACTCCACTCCCATCGCCGATATCCAGCAGGGCATCTCCAAGTATCTGGATGCCCTGAACGTCTTCTGCCGCGCCAGTACTTTTCTCACAGATCTCTTCAGCACTGTGTTCAGGAACTCTCACTACTCAAAGGCAGCCACGCAGCTCAAAGATGTGCAAGAGCATGTCATGGAAGCAGCCAGTCGGTTGACCTCGGCCATAAAGCCTGAGATCGCCAAGATGCTAATGGAACTTAGTGCTGGGGCTGCAAATTTTACGGATCAAAAGGAATTCAGTCTCCAGGACATTGAGGTAGAGTATCTTTTGTGTCATACTTGTGTAGAAAAATATACTACAAAGGTAAGTAAGAATATTGTCTTAAGTTTTTTCCAAATCACTATAATAGTAGCCTTTGTCCTCTTTCTGTTGGTACTCTGTCTTTGTAAGAAATTTGTGCATGCCAGGTTCTGAATTGCTTTCATATCAAATTAAGTAGGTTAAGGGTAGGTGTGGTGGCTATAACCCCACGGTTACAGCCAAGACGGGAGGATCGCTTGAGCTCAGGAGTTTGAGGCATCATAGTAAGACCTTGTCTCTACAAAAAATGAAAAAATTAATTAGCTGGGTGTGGTGGTGTGCACCTCTTTGATAGATTTTTTTTTTTTTTTTTTGAGACGGAGTCTCGCTCTGTCACCCAGGCTGGAGTGCAGTGGTGCGATCTCAGCTCACTGCAAGCTCCACCTCCCAGGTTCACGCTATTCTCCTGCTTCAGCCTCCTGAGTAGCTGGGACTACAGGTGCCCGCCACCACGCGCGGTCAATCTCTCACATTTTTAGTAGAGATGGGGTTTTACTGTGTTAGCCAGGATGGTCTCGATCTCCTGACCTCGTGATCTGCCCGCCTCGGCCTCCGAAAGTGCTGGGATTACAGGCGTGAGCCATTGTGCCCAGCCTATAGATTTTAAAAATTACTTTCAGGTGTTCAGAGAGTTAATCTGACATTAGTTTTTCCATCCTTCTACACCCAGAAGCCCTGGCATTCCAGAAGCCCAGAAGCTGAGGTGGGAGGATCGCTTGAGCCCAGGAGTTTGAGGCTGCAGTGAGGCATGATTGCACTGCTGTACTCCAGCCTGGACGGCAGAGTGAGACCATGTCTCCAAAAAAAAAAAGAAGAAGAAGAAAAATAATTATTAAGCAAACCAGCCCATATTTTATGTTGTTATCTTTCAAATTTTCAAGTCGAAACCTAATTTTCAAGTACGGTACTGGTAAAAGTTATTAGTGAGTGCTGAGAATTCTAAATATGATTATGAGCTTTATTTGTGGATTTTTTTTTTTTTTTTTTTTTTGAGACAGAATCTGGCTCTGTCTCCCAGGCTGGAGCGCAGTAGCCGGATCCCAGCTCACTGCAAGCTCCACCTCCCGGGTTTACGCCATTCTCCTGCCTCAGCCTCACGGGATTTTTTTTTTTTTTTTTTTTTTTTGAGAAGGAGTCTCGCTCTGTCACCCAGGCTAGAGTACAGTGGCGTGATCTCGGCTCACTGCAAGCTCCGCCTTCTGGGTTCACGCCATTCTCCTGCGTCAGCCTCCCAGTAGCTGGGACTACAGGTGCCCGCCACCACGCCCGGCTAACTTTTTTGTATTTTTAATAGAGATGGTGTTTCATCGTGTTAGCCAGGATGGTCTTGATCTCCTGATCTCGTGATCTGCCCACCTTGGCCTCCCAAAGTGCTGGGAGTACAGGCTTGAGCCACTGCACCCAGCCATTTTTTTTTTTTGAGTCAAGAGTTTCACCCTTGTTGCCCAGGCTGGAGTGCAATGGTGCAATCTTGGCTCACCGCAGCCTCTGCCTCCTGGGTTCAAGCTATTCCCTTGCCTCAGCCTCCCGAGTAGCTGTGATCACAGGCATGCACCACCATGCCCGGCTAATTTTTGTATTTTTAGTAGAGACAGGGTTTCACCATGTTGGTCAGGCTAGGGTCTCAAACTCCCGACCTCAGGTGATCTGCCAGCCTCAGCCTCCCAAAGTGCTGGGATTATAGGCAGGAGCCACCACACCCAGCCTTTTTTTTTTTTTTTGAGGTGGAATCTTACTCTGTCACCGTGCTGGAGTGCAGTGGCACGATCTTGGCTCACTGCAACATCTACCTTCCAGGTTCAAGCAGTTCTCTGCCTCGCCTCCTGAGTAGCTGGGATTACAGGCACTCGCCCCCACACCTGGGTAACTTTTTTGTATTTTTAATAGAGACGGTGTTTCATCATGTTAGCCAGGATGGTCTTGATCTCCTGACCTCGTGATCTGCCCACCTTGGCCTCCCAAAGTGCTGGGAGTACAGGCATGAGCCACCGCGCCCAGCCATTTTTTTTTTTTTTTGAGTCAGAGTTTCACTCTTGTTGCCCAGGCTGGAGTGCAATGGTACAATCTTGGCTCACCGCAACCTCTGCCTCCTGAGTTCAAGCTATTCTCCTGCCTCAGCCTTCCGAGTAGCTGGGATTACAGGCATGCGCCACCATGCCCAGCTAATTTTTGTATTTTTAGTAGAGACAGGGTTTCACCATGTTGGTCAGGCTAGGGTCTCGAACTCCCGACCTCAGGTGATCTGCCAGCCTCAGCCACCCAAAGTGCTGGGATTATAGGCAGGAGCCACCGCACCCAGCCTTTTTTTTTTTTTTTTTGAGGTGGAATCTTACTCTGTCACCATGCTGGAGTGCAGTGGCACGATCTTGGCTCACTGCAACATCTGCCTCCCAGGTTCAAGCAGTTCTCTGCCTCGGCCTTCTCAGTACCTGGGATTACAGGCACCCGCCACCATGCCCAGCTAATTTTTTGTATTTTTAGTAGAGACAGGGTTTTACCATCTTGGCCAGGTCGGTCTCGAACTCCTAACCTCAAGTGGTCCTCCCGCCTTGGCCTCCCAAAGTGCTGGGGTTATAGGCTTGAGCCACCCTGCTCGTCCTGTGGATTTTATTATATGGAATCATTGGTTTGTAGAGAGTCCCACACATGTTTATAGAATAATGTTTCCAATTCTAAATTCATAGTTGCTGATATTCAGATGCATTTGAGTCTTACTCAGTACATTTCTTGGGATCTTTGATAGTTTTTTTGTTTGTTTAAGAGACAGAGTCTTGCTCTGTCGCCCAGGCTGAAGTGTAGTGGCACGATCTCGGCTCACTGCAACCTCTGCTTCCCAGGTTCTAGCAGTTCTCCTGTCTCAGCCTCCTGAGTAGCTGGGACTACAGGCGCATGTGGCCACACCTGGCTAATTTTTTGTATTTCGATAGAGATGGGGTTTCACCGTCTTGCCCAGGCTGGTGTCAAACTCCTGAGCTTAGGCAGTCCACCCGCCTTGTCCTCCTAAAGTGCTAGGATTACAGGCGTGAGCCACCACACCTGGCCTCTTTGATAGTTAAAATGAAATATTCTTCTTTCAGGGCTCTAGATTACAATGTAAGATTAGAATACAAGTTTCATTCAAAGTAAAGATAACCTTTTTTCTTGTTTTCATTTAGGAAATGATTTATTAAAATTTGATCTATTATATTTGTTTGATTTTTAAAATTACTTTTAGCTCTTCAGAGAGTTAATCTGACATTAGTTTTTCCATCCTTCTACATCCAGGTGAAGTTCCTGGATATGAGATCCTAGGAAGGAGAATGTTCCTTACCCCATCCTGGGGTTAAGATCACCAGTCTTTTGAGTCAGATCTGATGATTGAGGTGCCTGAATAAGCTAACTAACACTGCTTTGGGTTAACCAAAAAAAGAACTCGACCTTTAAGTAACACAGCTAATTTTTACTGTTTAAAAGTGATTTTGAAGGGATTTCCAAGAAGAACTTAGAGTTATTTCTCATCAGACACAGCATCATTGGTGTAAATCAGGGTTTATCAAACTTTTTCTATTAAGGGCAGACACAAATTTTAGGCTTCATGGACCACATGTGGCCTCTCTCACATATGCTTTGTTTTTGTTTTTGTTTTAAGACGGAGTTTCATCTTGTAGTCCAGGCTGGAGTGCAATGGCGCGATCTTGGCTCACTGCAACCCCGCCTCCCGGGTTCAAGCAATTCTCCTGCCTCAGCCTCCCGAGTAGGTGGGGTTACAAGCGCCCGCCACCGTGCCTGGCTAATTTTTGTATTTTTAGTAGAGATAGGGTTTCACCATGTTGGTCAGGCTGGTCTCAAACTCCTGACCTCAAGTGATCCAACCGCCTCAGCCTCCCAAAGTACTGGGATTTACAGGTGTGAGCCTCCGCTCCCGGCCTTGTTTTTATTCTTTGTTTTACAACGTTTAAAAATGTGAAAGTCAGTTTTACTTTGTGGGCCCATCTATTCCATGGTTGGGGTTTGGTTCATGCGTTCTAGTTTGCTGCACCTGGTGGTATAAGTGTATAATCACTTCCTTGGGTCAGGGTCATTCTACCTTGGATCTATCTTTGTAATTTTTTTTTTTTTTTTTTTTTTTTTTGTGAGACGGAGTCTGGCTCTGTCGCCCAGGCTGGAGTGCAGTGGCCGGTTCTCAGCTCACTGCAAGCTCCACCTTCCGGGTTTACACCATTCTCCTGCCTCAGCCTCCCCAGTAGCTGGGACTACATTAGCTGGGACTACAGGCGCCCGCCACCTCGCCCGGCTAGTTTTTTGTATTTTTTAGTAGAGACGGGGTTTCACTGTGTTAGCCAGGATGGTCTTGATCTCCTGACCTCGTGATCCGCCCGTCTCAGCCTCCCAAAGTGCTGGGATTACAGACTTGAGCCACCGCGCCCGGCCTTTTTTTTTTTTTTTTAAGATAAGAGTCTTGCTCTGCTGCCCAGCCTTGAGTGCAGTGGCGATCTCAGCTCACTGCAACCTCTGCCTCCTGGGTTCAAGCAATTCTCATGTCTCAGCCTCCCAAATAGCTGGGATTATAGACATGTGCCAACACACCCAGTGAATTTTTATATTTTTAGTAGAGACAGGGTTTTGCTATGTTGGCCAGGCTGGTCTCGAACTCATGGCCTCAAAATGCTGAGATCACAGGCATGGGCCACCGTGCCCAGCCATCTTTGTCATTTTTTTTTTTTTTGAGACAGAGTCTTGCTCTGTTGCCCAGGCTAAAGTGCAGTGGCGTGGTCTCGGCTCACAGCAATCTCTGTCTCCTGTGTTCAAGCGATTCTCATGCCTCAGCCTCCCAAGTAGCTGGGACTACAGGCACGTGCCACCACACCTGGGTAATTTTTTTTGTATTTTTAGTAGAGACGGGTTTCACCATGTTGACTAGGCTGGTCTCAAACTCCTGACCTCAAGTGATCCACCTACCTCGGCCTCCCAAACTGGTGGAATTGCAGGCGTGAGCCACCACGCCCAGCCATCTTCTTAATTTCTTTCTTTTTTTTTTTTTTCTTTGAGACGGAATCTGGCTCTGTCGCCCGGGTGGGAGTGCAGTGGCCGGATCTCAGCTCACTGCAAGCTCCGCCTCTCGGGTTTTACGCCATTCTCCTGCCTCAGCCTCCCGAGTAGCTGGGACTACAGGCGCCCGCCACCTTGCCCGGCTAGTTCTTTTTTTTGTTTTTTTTTTTCTATTTTTTAGTAGAGACGGGGTTTCACTGTGTTAACCAGTATGGTCTGGATCTCCTGACCTCGTGATCCGCCTGTCTCGGCCTCCCAGAGTGCTGGGATTACAGGCTTGAGCCACCGCGCCTGGCCCGTAATTTCTTTCTTTTTTTTTTTTTTTGAGACGGAGTCTCGCTCTGTCACCCAGGCTGGAGTGCAGTGGCGCGATCTCGGCTCACTGCAAGCTCCGCCTCCCGGGTTCCCGCCATTCTCCAGCCTCAGCCTCCAGAGTAGCTGGGACTACAGGCGCCCGCCACCACGCCCGGCTAGTTTTTTTGTATTTTTAGTAGACGGGGTTTCACCGTGTTCGCCAGGATGGTCTCGATCTCCTGACCTCATGATCCACCCGCCTGGCCTCCCAAAGTGCTGGGATTACAGGCTTGAGCCACCGCCCCGCCTGGCCCCTAATTTCTAACTGTTTCTATGATCACATTTTATACCCAGGGAAATTACCATTTTAAAGCATGTATAAAATGGCTTGTCATATATTTTTTTTTTTGAGACGGAGTCTTGCTCTGTCGCCCAGGCTGGAGTGCAATGGTGCGATTTTGGCTCTCTGCAAGCTCCGCCTGCCGGGTTCACGCCATTCTCCTGCCTCAGCCTCCCTAGTAGCTGGAACTACAGGCGCCCGCCACCACACCTGGCTAATTTTTTGTATTTTTAGTAGAGACGGGTTTCACCGTGTTAGCCAGGATGGTCTTGATCTCCTAACTTCATGATCTGCCCATCTCGGCCTCCCAAAGTGCTGGGATTATAGGCGTGAACCACCGCGCCCAGCCGGCTTGTTATAATTTTGTTTAAAAATTTGACACATAAAAAACATGCCTTACTTCTCAAAAGAAATGTAAGCAGTGAAACTTCTACCTTCCTTTAGCATCTCATTCCTTTCTCCAGAAGTGACCATTGGTAACTGGTTGTTGTATGCCATTCCAGACTACCGCCTGTACATGCATGGATGTTTACAGATGTGTGCAGCTTTGACTTTGACATAAAGAACCACATTGTTCAGCCACCATGTTGCCTGATCACTGCTTGATAGAGATATGGCAGGAGAGCAGTTAGGAACACTTTGTCCTCTCCTAGAAAGTATTGAACAATCTTAGACTCTGACACAGCTATCACCCCATGATGACATAGTGCTCTTAGCTTTATTCAGGACTTCAGGCAAAAGTGGTTTGAGATATAAGACCAAAGGCTTTTATTTTAACCTGTTACTGAGCTCTTCTTCAGGCCATGCTTGCAGGTATTGGAGGAAACAGTTTGACCTGCAGGGCCCTTTGCTTCCCAACCCTGGAGGGCAAGTGTGCCTGTTGCCCAGGGCAGGACAATTAGAGAAGATAACCAGCCATGAGCAGTAGGGGCTTGGTAAGCCGCTGGGGCACAGCAGTACCTGCTTTGTTTCTTCTGCTTTCCTGGGACTGGCATTGACCCCTGTAGCTGAGAACGGGAAATACTTATTGTTGTAGTTTGGAATTTTGACTTGGCTTTCCGCATTGAAATGCTGATTAGTTAGCTGGAATTCTACCATGGTTTTTTGTACATAATGGGCTGAACAGGCTTTCCCAGACAAGTCTGGAAACTAAGGAGTTGGTGGGTTTTCCAGTTTATGCGTCTATTCTGAGTTTCAAACAGCTGACTTACAAGTGAGTTTCTAAATGTAATTGCCAAGCATAGGCCCGCAGACTTCACGTTTCACTTTTTCCCCAGAGCAGTGTTTGTTGTTTCTGGAATTTATGTACTGCCAGGGGATTTAGCCATAGGCCAATAAGGGTCTCTCTCAGAATGTTCAGCAACTCAGATGAAATGGGTAGGCATTTGGATTTTTTCCTTTCTGTTTTTTAAGGATTTTTATAAGCAAGGTCCTGAGAGTTGCTTTGACATTCATCCCTGGGGAAAGAGGTCTGTGGCCTAACATTGCTAGGCAAGGCCTCTACTCAGGCGCTCAGTCTGGGACTGTGGGTGAGAAAAGCTCTGGATTTGAGAGTATTCAAATATTTGACCATTTAAGAGCTAGGACAAAGGACGATCCTGTCCCCTTGCCATGTGGCCAGTGCATGTGTACAGTGTTCCCAGGTGATTTTGACTTACAGCCAGGTTTGGGCTGTGGTTATTGATTGACAGATACTGATGCCTGTGTCCAGGAATGGTGGTGGCTGACTGTGTGCTCTGCCACCATGCCTTGGAACCAGCCGGGCATATGTGAGTCCTGTCCAGTCTGTACTCACCAGTGACTTTGTCCCTTAGCCCAAGTGGTTCACCATCACAGTCTCCATGTTAGAGAAGTGAGTTGTGATTCTAGGGTTTCACTAACTGACTAGTGCCTGCGACACTGTTTGGTACATCAGCCTAGGAAGTCAGTTACAGGGCACAGAGTCAGAAGACCTGGGTTTGGAAGGTGACATCTGTCACTTAAATTACTTGTTTAGTGGAAGTGTATGTAAATAAAAGAATCAAAGTGACTTGTGATTTGTGCTTTCATTCCACAGATATTTATTATATGCCTCGTTTCTGCCTGGTGCTACTCCAGCATATTGATTGCAGCAGTGAACGTGACAGAAATCTCTCATGTAGCTAGAAGGGAATTTCGATGTTAGAGAAGGTAGTTAGAAAAGGTACCATTGAGAAGGTGACATTTGAGTAAAGGCCTGAAGGGATGAGAGAACAAGCCTGTTGGCCAAGAAAAGAGGATTCTAGGCAGAGGGAGCGCCTAGCAGAGTCCCAGAGGCAGGAGCCAGGGAGGAGCCAGCCTGGAGTGTTGGAAGAGTAGCACGGAACTTGCTGTGGCTGAAACAGAGTGAACGGAAGGGAGAGAAGTTGGGGTGAGGTCAGAAAGGTAAAGAGGAGCCACTCTGTTGTCTGTTCTGAGTAGCCAGGTAGGAGGCAGGGTGAGGTACACTTCTGAAAGGCAGGGGAAGGGAGGGCAGCAGGCTGGGCTCTGCCATTCTTATGTAGTGAGCAGTGATGCCACTTCTCCCCTTGCCTCCTTCATACTGGGTAGCTCCAGGGCTCTGGTTTTACATAGGGTCCTCACTGTTGAGAGGTGTTGGTCCTCTGTGTAGGCAGTCCAGGAACCAAGGGCAACCATGGGGCTCCCAGGAGTTGTATGTCTCTAAGGAGTCTATATTTTATAAATTCCAGCATTTATTGATTTTTCAAGTGTTTACCATCTTGTGAATAAGCAGACAGACATTTATACACACACACACACACACACACACACACACACACACACACATATATATTACAGATTAGGCCTTGCTATATTGCTCAGGCTAGCCTCGAACTCCTGGGCTCAAGTAGTCCTCCAACCTCAGCTTAGTATGTGTCACTGTGCCTGGCTCTCAAATTACACAGTTGCATCTTGGCTTTCAGTTTGACACAACGACAAATTTCTTTTGTATATATGTGATTACCCATCAATATGTTTGAAATAATTTATCTGTGAGTGCTGACTGACTCTTAATTAAGGACCTTAATTCAGGTATATTAACATTTATTTTGGATAGATATATGCCAAGAATATTGTAGAGTAACAATAATGGAAAATATTAGAAACTGGTTTCAGAAATATGATTTGCATTAACCTTAATGGAATTAAATGTGCATCCTGTTCCTTCTTTTTTTTTTTTTGTCCTAAAGGTAAAAGTCAGTGTTACTTGTTTTGACTGGTAGATCTTCCGTAACAGATTATGGAGTAAATATTTCCTAATGGTATGTGCCAGATGAAAGTTCATATTGCTGCTGCTAATCAGAAACTGAAGTTCACCTCATAAAAAGCTTGTATGAATCCAATTTTGAAACTTGCTAATTTCAGGTCAGTCTTTTTTTGGCTTGCTTTTTTGCTGAGGTGAATCTGCCATTACCTAAATTGTCTTCAGACTTTAGCCTGTAGAGGAAGCTGTACTTAATTAAACAGCTGGAATTTGAGTAATTCTGTAAATTTGCATTGTGGTCAACAAACATGGTTTACCATCTGCCTAGCCCATTCTACGTGGGTGGAAGCCACCAGGACCAGTGGGCATCTGTCACTGTGGAGGGACTGGACCCTTTGACTTTGATTGAGACAGGCATGTGCAACCAACTCATTATTCTGATAATTGCTCATTGAAAGGAGAAAAGTAAGGAAGTAAGCAAATTTCCTGCTTTTCCGGTAGAAACTGTTTTTCATGGTAACCAAATAGCCCTAATGGATGAGAGAAAAATCTCCACTTTGCAGACCATGATCAATTCAGTGACTCAACCAGTGGCCAACAGTGGAGGATGAAACCATTTGTTGGAAGGTTGCTGAGGAACTGCATTTGGGAGAATCAAGCCTTCCCCACCCAAATCCCATTGATCAGCCTTAGTGTCATGGAAATGGAGACAGGTAATCGTGTCTCCTGATGTGCTGCAGTAAGAACCACACAACATCTCTAATATTAATAATATTATTCTACTTCTCCCTCTTAAAAAAAAAAACCTGAAATAATCTAATCTAGCTTCTAAAATGAATCCAGTCTACAGGAAATGTGGGGTGCAGTGACGCAAGTTATGCAATACCACGAGAAAGCAACCAGACAAATTCAGAATGTGGCATATCCTGTAATAAGTTGACCTGATTTGGTTTTTTTTTTTTTTTTTTGAGACGGAGTCTCGCTCTATCGCCCGGGCTGGAGTGCAGTGGCCGGATCTCAGCTCACTGCAAGCTCCGCCTCCCGGGTTTACGCCATTCTCCTGCCTCAGCCTCCCGAGTAGCTGGGACTACAGGCGCCCGCCACCTCGCCCGGCTAGTTTTTTGTATTTTTTTAGTAGAGACGGGGTTTCACCGTGTTAGCCAGGATGGTCTCGATCTCCTGACCTCGTGATCCGCCCGTCTCGGCCTCCCAAAGTGCTGGGATTACAGACTTGAGCCACCGCGCCCGGCGACCTGATTTGTTTAACAAGTCAGTAGCATTAAAAAAAATTACAGGCCGGGCGCGGTGGCTCATGCCTGTAATCCCAGCACTTTGGGAGGCCGAGGCGGGCGGATCACGAGGTCAGGAGATCGAGACCATCCTGGCTAACACGGTGAAACCCAGTCTCTACTAAAAATACAAAAAATTAGCCAGGCGTGGTGGTGGGCGCCTGTAGTCCCAGCTTCTCGGGAGGCTGAGGCAGGAGAATGGCATGAACCCGGGAGGCGGAGCTTGCAGTGAGCTGAGATCCGGCCACTGCACTCCAGCCTGGGCGACAGAGCGAGACTCCGTCTCAAAAAAAAAAAAAAAATTACACAGAATGTACTGTTCTGGATTAAAAGAGAGTTAAGCAATATAACAACCAAATAAAATTACCTTTTTGGGGTTGAGATTCAAACCAAATGTGAAAAGATAATGTTTAAAAGATAATTTGGGAAGCTTGAACACATACTGAGTCTTGGTTGACTGGGATTTGCTTCAAAAAAAAAAAAAAATGATGGGTAGGGATAGATGGAAAAAGTATGGCAAAATGTTAATGGAATTGAAACTTTTAATTTTTTTGTAGAGACAGGATCTTGCTGTGTTGCCCAGGCTGATCTCAAACTCCTGGGCTCAAGTGATCCTCTCACCTCAGCCTCCTACAACACTGGGATTATAGTCATGAGCCACTGTGCCTGGCCATAGGATTGAAGCGTTTTGATGGGTACATGCTTTTGTGTACGTTTGGACCTTTTCCAAGTTTGCAAAAAGTGAGAGAGAAATTCAGGAATGTATTAAAAGTGTAATATATCAGAGTACCCAATAAATAACTCCATTTCATGAAGGGGTTTTCGCATGTGAAGTGGTCTTCTAACAGAAAGGGGAGCATTATTGAGTAGTTAGAAAACCCAAGGTATAGGGATGAAGAGAAAAGCATGTGTTCTTCAAAAAATGAAGAGAATAAAAGTGAATCAAAGGAGAAAATGGGAACAGAGAAAAGACCCTCTCTGAAAGTGGGAGGCCAGCAGCAGGGTAGGAGTCAAGGAAAGAATGAAATGTTGCTAGTTTGGGGGACTAGTGATTGAATGACAATGTTGCTGTCTTTTCAGAGAGTAGGATTTAAAATTTTGAGTTGCTGAAAACGCTTGAGTGAATTTGCTGGAAAAATTAGGTTTGGTGGGTAGATTAGAAGGAAACAAATAGGAGAGTTCATGGAATATAATTTCAGATAGAACTGGCTTTCCTGAATTAATTTTTTGGTTCTGGTCAGCTTGGGAGACCTCACAGGATTGGATATGGCCTGTTCTGGCAGCCTCCCTCCTCTCTACAAACCAGGAACCTGAGCACCCATAAAACAGCATTTGCCTGAAGTCCTGAGGGCAGCCAACGAAGGGGTTATGTGTCCTATGTGTCTGCTGCCTCCCTGCTGCATCGGGCCGGTGCAGTCTAATGCAGAGGGGCTTGTTGGCAGAGGCCATCCCACTGTGAGAACAGGCTGCCTTGCCCCTCTGCTAATGGCGAAATGTCCAGAGCCAGGAAATCAGAAGCAGCCTGATGTGGCGGCACCCCTGAGCACCCTTGCTCTCACTAGGACCGCTCCTGAGTAGGCCCAGCCACCTGCCCTGCCTTCCTCTTCTTCCAGCTGAGCCACCCACCTGCCTCGATAAATACACATGAGCTAGCTGCAAGCGTTGCACAGATGATCGGGTCAATAAAAGCGCTCCAGGACTGGTAGGCCAGATAAATAAATAGACAGTGGCACTAGGTGTGATGAGTGCTGTGATGCAGATGGAAAATAGCCTCAAGTCTGTTGACTGGGCAAAACTTTCAACTGCTCCTCTCCCCGCACCCAGCTCACTGTGCCAGGGCCAGCCCTCTTACCAGAACCTCCTACCTAACCAAGAGCGCGTCCGAGCGGGGGCAGGGCAGACAGCCCAGTAGGCCATGGGGAGAGTGAGGAGATACTGGTAACTGCCTCTCAATATGCAATCTCTTTTTTCTTTTTTCCTTCTTCTTTCTTTCTTTACCTTTTTTTTCCCCCAAGACAGGATTTCACTTTGTTGCCCAGGGTGGAGTGCAGTGGCACAATCACAGTTCACTGCAGCCTGAACTCCTGGGCTCAAACGATTCTCCTGTCTCAGCCTCCCAACTATCTGCGTCTACAGGTGCACTTCACCACACCCAGCTAAACTGTATTTTTTGTAGAGTCAGGGTTCCATTACATTGCCCAAGCTGCCCTTTTTTCTTAGTAACAAACTCTCATTTTGTTTTCCATACTGTGCCTGGAATAAGGACTACTCTTAGTTCCTTAAAGCTGGGAGTAGTCACTTGAATAAGATCTGGTTCATGATGGCGTAACTAGAATTACTACATGAGATTACTGGGACGTCTTCTTAAGGGGAAATGGGTGATCCTTTCTCCCCTAATTTTCTACCATCTCCAGTGCGTACAGAATGGCTGAGGGCCATTTAACCATTTACGACCATGAAGTCACCTAGAAATGGGAGCCTCGCATGAGTGTGCTGAGCAGAAAGCTGGGAAGTGGGCTCCTTGTGATGCCCTGGCATCTCTATTCTAGCCCTGGTCCCTCTGCTCTGGATTTGTTTTATCTTAGAAAAAAATAAACATCATTGTTTTTTTCCCCCCGCTCTGAGATGGAGTTTCACTCGAGTACAGTGGAGTACAATGGTGTGATCTCGGCTCACTGCAACCTCTGCCTCCTGGGTTCAGGCGATTCTCTTGCCTCAGCCTCCCAAGTAGCTGGGATTACAGGCGTGTGCCACCACGCCCGGCTAATTTTTGCATTCTTAGTAGAGACGGGGTTTTACCATGTTGGTCAGGCTGGTCTCAAACTCCTGACCTCAGGTGATCCACCTACCCTGGCCTTCCAAAGTGCTGGGATTACAGGCGTGAGCCACTGCACCCAGCAACATTGTTCTTATTTAAGCCACTGTATTGGTTTTGGGTTTGATTTTAATTATTATTATTATTTTTTTTTACTGTAGAGATGGAGCCTCATAGTGTTGCCCAGGCTGGTCTCAAACTCCTGGGCTTAAGTGATCCTCCTGTCTGGGCCTCCTAAAGTACTGGGATTACAGGTGTGAGCCACCATGCCTGGCCTGTTTCTGTTTTTGTTTTGTTATATGTAGATAAACCTGACTAATTAAATGGAAGCAGGAAGACTAGTTAAGGGGCTATTAGAGCAGTCTAAGTGAGGGATGATAGTAGTTTGGAATAGAAGGGTAGCAGAGGTGACTAGAAGTAGTTATATGTATTTTTACTGCGGTAAAATATATGTAACATAAATTTTGCCATTTTAACCATCGTTAAGTGTACAGTAGTGTTAAGTACACTCACATTGTTGTGCAAGCATCACCACCACCCATCTCTAGAACTTTCTTATCTTCCTAAACTGAAACTCTGTACCTGCTCAACAATAACTCCTGGTTCCCCTCTCCTCCCAGCTCCTGGCAACAACCTTTCTTTGTGTCTCTATAAATTTGACTAGGAACCTCGTATAAATGGACTCGTAGAATATTTGTCCTTTTGTGACAAGTGTGTTTCACTTAGTATAATGTCTTTAAGGCTCATTCGTGAGCTTTATATTTCCTTTTAAGGCTAGCATCAGAATTTCCTTCTTTTTAAAGGCTGCGGCCGGGCACAGTGGCTCATGCTTGTAATCCCAGCACTTTGGGAGACTGAGGCGGATGAATCACCTGAGGTCAGGAGTTTGAGACCAGCCTGGCCAACGTGGTGAAATCCCATCTCTACTAAAAATACAAAAAATAGCCAGGCATGGTGATGAATGCCTGTAGTCCCAATTACTTGGGAGGCTGAGGCAGGAGAATCGCTTGAACCTGGGAAGCGGAGGTAGCAGTGAGCCAAGATCGCACCATTGCACTCCAGCCTGGGTGACAAAAGTGAAACTCCGTCTCAGAAAAATAAAAATAAAAATAATAAATAAATAATAAATAAATAAATAAAATAAAGGCTGATAAATATTTCAGCAGTTGTATTTTGCATGGTTTATGACATGAGCACCTAGGTCACTCACTCTCTGGTAGTGCTGTTTACTGAGATGGGGAGTAGTGGGGAAGAGTAAGTTCAGATAATAGGTCTGTGATGCCTGTTAGATATCCCACGGGTGATTTCTAGAGGATAGTTGCATACACAAATCTGGAGTTGAGGGTTGAGGTCCAGAACTTGGAGACCCTCAGTCAGTAGATGAATGTAAAGCTAGAGAACTGAAGGCGGTCATCAAGGAAGAGCGTAGTTGGAGAATGAGTAAACCCTGGGGCACTCCCACATTTACAGTCAAAAGATGAATAGGAAGCCGCCCAGGAGTCTGAAACTGGAACAGCTGGAGAGCTAGGAAGGAAATGAAGCAAGGGTGCTGCTGCTGAAGGGAGGTGAGGCCTCCTCTCCACCCCATTCCAAGATTTGCCATAGTTATACCACTTGGAACTTGGAACACTGTGCACATACAGCCGGCTGGGAGTGTCCCTGTCAGATGTGGATATTGGGATCTCTGTCTCAGTGCGGTAACATGCAAGGCATCTAGTGTGACAGAGTGGCCTCGCCCAAGTGATATGTCATGATAAGGAGACTGGCATATGGAGACTGATTGGAGACTGATTTCCATTTGCCAGTTCCCTGTTTGCCTTTGTAATCGGTTTATCAATTGAGGTATTTTAGTATTCTTGATGGAAATGACAAATTTTAACAAAAAGTACACTCGTGAACAAAAAGAATTTTCTGACCTCTGATGGGCTCCTGAGGCCATATATCAGGATAACTTAAATATATTTTTATCTCTGCCCTATATAAACCCACAGTGTAAACTTGTTTATGGAGAAAACTTTCATTTTGTTTTTATTTATTTTTTGAAACGGAGTCTCGCTCTTTCTTCCAGTCTGGAGTGCAGTGTTGTGATCTTGGCTCACTGCAACCTCTGCCTCCCAGGTTTAAGCGATTCTCCTGCCTCAGCCTCCGGAGGAGCTGGAATCACAGGCGTGCACCACCACGCCCGGCTAATTTTTGTAGAGACAGGGTTTCACCATGTTGACCAGGCTGGTCTTGAACTGTTGACCTCAAATGATCCGCCTGCCTCAGCCTCCCGAAGTGCTGGGATTACAGGCATGAGCCACTGTGCCTGGCCAAAACTTGCATTTTGAATGGGAAAAATTACTCAATAGTAATTAACGTGGACTTAGTTATCTTGAGTGGCGTTTCATTTTTTCCCTGGATGATATTTGGTAATTATTATTATTAGGTGTGTTAAGATTTATAGCAGTGTAGCTGAAATATAAAACTTCCTATGTATATTGATATGGTAACAAATTTTTAATTTATTTTGGAAAGCAAACTATAAAACAACACACAATCTACTTTTTGCAAAAAAAAAAATCTATAGGTACAAATATGGGCTGTTAGGAATCGTACAATCAACGGTTATACCTATTTAGGAATATTTAGAACTATTTGTATGTTTGTATAGCTAATCTTTTCCCCCCGACTTATTGATGATGAGTATTACTGATATAAAAGGTTTTGTGCACCACAGTGCATTGCCCATGAAATATGAACTCAGAAACTGCCTATGCTGTTATTTTCACCAGCAGTGAAGCAGCGTGTCCGGGGGCAGAATGTACTCTTGTGTGAGTTATTAGCATTTGGTGTTGGTTCCGGCACCCTTGGGCATGAGCTTTCTTTCTCTCCCTCATTTGTTCTAAACATAGCATGGCAGCTTTTTTATGCTCTAGGTTATTGGTGACTGCAAGGAGACTGGGTTGTTCTTTAGTTAGTTTTTTACTTATTAGTTTCAGTAAGCCTGTTTCTTACATTTTTCTACTGTAGCATAATCTTCATAAGTACTTTCTATAGTCCAGGCATGGTCTACTGCATTCTCTGTGTCTCTGGGTCTTTGTGTCACATTCTGGTGTGTAGTTCATTATGTAATGAATCCAGTGATCATCAGAACAAAAGAGACCTCATTAAGAACAAGGTTGAGGACACTAGGAACCTGGCCGGGCGTGGTGGCTCAAGCCTGTAATCTCAGCACTTTGGGAGGCCGAGACGGGTGGATCACGAGGTCAGGAGATCGAGACCATCCTGGCTAACACGGTGAAACCCCGTCTCTACTAAAAAACTAGCCGGGTGAAGTGGAGGGCACCTGTAGTCCCAGCTACTCGGGAGGCTGAGGCAGGAGAATGGCGTAAACCTGGGAGGCGGAGCTTGTAGTGAGCTGAGATCCGGCCACTGCACTCCAGCCTGGGCGACAGAGCGAGACTCTGTCTCAAAAAAAAAAAAAAAAAAGAACAAGGTTGAGGACACTAGGAACCTAATGTAACATTTAAGGTATAAATGAGTATTGAAGAGAAAGAAATGATTGCTTTGGAATGTCTAATACAAGCACTCATCTTGGACCTACTTACACTGGGCTTTTAAAGTAATCGGAAATAAATGGATGTATGAGAGTTTTACTTGTTCCTTACTCTAAAGGGATATAAAAAAGATGAACTCGAGTTCATGGAGTTGAGCAGAACAGTGAACTTAGTGAGAAATTATTTGTATTGGTATGAAAATCACACCATGTTTTGGGAAATGGGGTGGACTTGGGCACTCCATAATTCCAACCACATGCAGGTATTACAGGCTGAGTCAGACCTGAGCCTAGAGAGGAATAGCTGCAAGTAAACTTTGAAATATTCCAGGAAAGCAGAGTTGACATGTAGGTTGATCTTCAACAACTGCAGTGGTATAGAAAGAGTGATCTTGGCCAGGCATGGTGGCTCATGCCTGTAATCCCAGCACTTTGGGAGACCGAGGCGGGCAGATCACGAGGTCAGGAGATCGAGACCATCCTGGCTAACACAGTGAAACCCCGTCTCTACTAAAAATACAAAAAATTAGCCGGGCGTTGTGGCGGGTGCGTGTAGTCCCAGCTACTCTGGAGACTGAGGCAGGAGAATGGCAGGAACGTGGGAGGTGGAGCTTGCAGTGAGCCGAGATTATGCCACTGTACTCCAGCCTGGGCCCCAGAGCAGGACTCTGTCTAAACAAACAAACAAAAAAAGACAGAAAGGGTAGTCTTTTGGGGCTCCAAATAGGAAGACCTTAAATTAAAAACTGTTTTACAATCTGAATAAAATATAAATATCACCAAAAAAAAAGGTATTCTGGTCACGTACATGAACACAACATCCTTAGCAGCAGATGTGGTATATGTGCAAAGGAATAGGAAGGTAAACATGCACCCTTCTCCTCCAACATCAAGGGTTGCTAGAAGACAGGCTCTCATTCAGTAGACCCCGATAGCTGTCTGTAATCCATAGCTCCTCTTCTGATTAGTATTTATCCACTACTGTGGCTACATTCTAGATCTTGTCATAGGAAGAAAGTGTAGTCTGGTGGTTGGCAACACAACTTGTGGAGTCAAACAGACCTGGTGTCAGATCCCCACTTATTACCTGCTTGACATTGAGCAAGTTTCTTTATCTCAGTAAACCTCAGTGTTGTCATCTGTAAAATGGGTGAATTGCTCACACCCCACAGGGATGGTTCACCAAATGTAAGGTGCTTGGTATTTAAACACTCAATAAATGCTAGCTGTTGATAGAGCTTCACTGGCATTTTAAACTTAAATGCCTGCCTTTGGCCACTCTGCTCATCCACTCCCCAGCTTCCCACACCTGTTCTGCAATTTGAACAACACAGTCCAGGAAACTTTCTCCATGTGAAGGAGAAAATAGCTTTCCACAGCCCTGGGGTCACACTCTCCCAAATTTATGTCAGGAAGACACCCAAGGACTGGCTCATCCCTGGGTCAAGGAGAGTGGGGTCTGTTTCAGGCGGGAAGCTCAGCTAAGACATGAGATCCTCGTAGAGGAAAGGTGGGCAAAGGCAGGCCAGAGGTTGAGCTCTGTAGTCTCTTAAGAGAAGGTGGTGGTTATGTATCTGCTACTCTGGGTAAATTTTTAGAGCAGATATCTGATGAAATGGCTGTTTCCAAGGTCTAACATTAACCATTGGTTTGATTGGCTTTGAATAAGTTATTTACAGCACAGATATTTTGTTACAATAATAATTTGTATGACTGAGTTGGTCTCTAGGCATCCTGGGTAGGAGAGGGAGGTGCACAGTGGCTGAGCTGTTGTCCTCATTCCTTATTTATAGGAAAGAAGCTTAGGTTAAATGACTCACCCAAGGTCAAACAGGTCCTAAGTGGTGGAGACAACACAGACAATGCCTTTTAAAACTGATGCGTGTCTCTTCCCTCACTCCTTCCTATGGCAGCGTTCTGCCTTTCTTACTGCCACCCCATAGCAAGAGGGCTTCCTCTACCTCATTCTCCCCAGGGGTGATGGCCTTGTCAGAAAGCATCCTGTTCTTGATCTGGGGGCCCTCCTTCAGGCCTTCAGCCATTCCTCAGAACTTTGCCCCTGGCCGGGCGCGGTGGCTCAAGCCTGTAATCCCAGCACTTTGGGAGGCTGAGACGGGCGGATCACGAGGTCAGGAGATCGAGACCATCCTGGCTAACACGGTGAAACCCCGTCTCTACTAAAAATACAAAAACGAGCCGGGCGAGGTGGCGGGTGCCTGTAGTCCCAGCTACTCGGGAGGCTGAGGCAGGAGAATGGCGTAAACCCGGGAGGCGGAGCTTGCAGTGAGCTGAGATCTGGCCACTGCACTCCAGTCCGGGCGACAGAGCGACACTCCGCCTCAAAAAAAAAAAAAAAAAAAAAAAAGAACTTTGCCCCTTAGGAGGTGATAGGGTAGCTCTCTCTTTGCCCTTGTTCATTTCCTCGGAGAGCCTTTTCCTTCCCACCCGCCTGTGTTCCTTTCCCAGCAGCACCCGACCTTGCATATCTGTTCATTGCCTGTTGACTCCCCCATTAGAATGTCACCCTGGCGAGAGCAGGGACTTGCTCATTCTCTTTCCGGTAGTGTTCCCAGCTCCTTGTGCTTGGTGCATATTAGGCATCCCCATGTTATATATTTACTGAGAGAATGAATGACTCAGTTGTGTCCGTCAGAGCTGTGAGCGTGTGAACCCAGAGCTAATGGACCATGGCGTCTTCCCTTTCTCCTCCTCCTCCTCCAGCTTCCCATAGCTGCCAAGGTGCTGAGGAAGGAGAGGGAGGAAGAGTTTGTGTCCCTGGGGAGCCAGCTCACACCTCCTCCCTGTGTCTGCAGTGGATGAGGAGATTGAGGACACCCTCAGCCTACACTATTTAAGATGGAGTTTCTGTCACGTGCCAGTTGATCCCAGTTTAGAGTCTGCTGAAGGCGGTGGGGCACACAAGTGAAGGGCGTGGACATTTGAGTCAGGTGACTGGTCTACCACATCTAGTTTGTATCACCTTGACAAAATTTCATAGCCTTTCTATATCTTGATCTTGTTATCTGTGAAGGGAGGATGACCTCATAGGGTGGTTCCTGGGATTGAATGCTCTAGCCCACGTGACTCTCCAGCATTGGTCAGGTAGAGGCTGCTTGCTCCACTAAAGCTGTCTGTGTGCTCTACAGGACTGAATAGCTGCTGCTTATTCTACTCCTGGCACCTGTCTAACTGGCCTAGGTGCGCTGCCTCTGTGTCCCTCACCCTGCCCCTTCTAGCACAGAGCACCGGGGGAAGTGCTCTGAGGAGGTGTGAGTGGAAGCCCAGGAGTTTGGGGGACTTCAGCCTGTAATGCCAGTTGTTCACTCTGGAGGGCAGATGCTTTGGTGTGAGATTTGTGTGTGGTTTTTTGTTTGCTTTAGTTTGGTCCTGGTGATTTCCACGGGGTGAGGAGGGATTCAGAGAGAATAAGTGTTATGCTGGGAACTGGCTTGCCCCTGCTTCTCTAGGAAACATCTCTGACTCGTGGGAACTGAGAGGGCATGTGGCAAAGGGTAGATGCTGAGGCGAGGCGAGAGGTCCACCTGCGCCCTGCGCCCAAGGAATCTGCGCATGTGCGTGAGGTAAGGCAGGGTGTGATGTCCACGTGCATGCCACAAGGCAGAGAGTCCACGTGTTCATCTGAGGGGAGAGGAAGGTTGAGTCTTACTGTATGCTGCTCAAGGGTCAGGACAGTGCATGGGCACTGTGCTGGATTTTGGTTCCTAGTAAAAAGCAATGGCCATAGTTCCCTGACCTTCACTACTTCCACGAGGCAGTGGGCTGAGGGCCGGCTCTCTCAGGTCCACTCCTGCTCAGTTGGGTGAGTTGCAAACTCAGTAAAGTAAGTTGTGAGTAAGTAATCTGCATAAGCCAAAGAAATATAAAGTATCTCCCACAAAAAGATTATTAGGGAACAGGATAAAAGAGCTGCAAAAGGTTTTTGTTGGTATTGTCAGATCTGATGTGGGCAAAACAACTATGAGAGATTAGGAAAAAATGTCAATAATCTGGAAGGTTTGTGGTCAGGTTGCTTTGTAAGTGGCAGGTTTTTGCCCTGTGTTAAAGAGGAAATAAGGCCAGCCATGGTAGCTCACGTCTATAATCCCAGCCCTTTGGGAGGCCGAGGCAGGTGGAGTGCCTGAGGTCAGGAATTTGAGACCAACCTGGCAAACATGGTGAAACCCCATCTCTACTGAAAATACAAAAATTAGCTGGGTGTGATGGTACTCTCAGGTCAGAGAATCGCTTGAACTCGGGAGGTGGAGGTTACAGTGAGCCAAGATCATGCCACTGCACTCCAGCCTGGGTGACAGAGCGAGACTCCATTTCAAAAAAAAGAAAGATAAATAATAAATGATAGAGAACATATTGTAACTGGTTTACGCAAGAGAGTAACAGGGAGGAGCAGCAAGGGAGCTGTCAGAACAGCCTTAGCCCATACCAGAAGGCTGCCAGAGAAATGCACAATCATATCTGAAAATGTTTGTGGCACGTAGTATGTATTTAGTATACATCTTATTATAATTACATATTTATGTGTATAGTATTTTTTAAGTTAATTTCCTACTTGGTCTATTAGCAACCAATCACGGATATATATCAGGCTAATGGTACTCATGAATGGAGCTGTCCATTATATTTTCTTGACTCCTGGAAGACTGGTCTGTCAGCTTTGTTTCGTAAGACTGGAAAGATGACATATGACTATGTTAATAACTATGTTAACACTCTTACTAAAATAACCAGTATATTTGGATTCCACTTTCAATGGAATGTCTTATGGTCAAATTGGCCTTCTTTCAGATTTTTAGTTGCACGGTTTTTTCTTTACCTTCTGAATACTGTGTGGACATAATTGCAGTTGTGGATGACTGTGGTTCAGCAGGAGCTCAAAGACACCAGAAGTGTTGTGAGTCCAGATGTAGGGAGTGGAGAACAGGATTGGGGGCGAGTTGGTGGGAAATGGGAAGACTTATTTCAACCTTGGACCTTCTTATTTGATGGAAATGTTTTGACTTCTGGGCATCAGTCACTGAGGTCCAAACACAAAAACAAAGGCAGATCCTTCTGAAGCATGGTGGACTTTTAACTTTGTATGATTTTGGAATTCCAGTTAACCATTACTTCTATTAAGTTGGTCACTGAAAATTTACTGCGCGAATCCAACAGCAACCCACAACCTAAACATCCCTGGCTGTCTTGTTTTCACAGGTGTTGGGGCGATGTTTCCTGACTGTGGTGCAAGTCCATTTCCAGTTTTTGACTCATGCATTACAGAAGGTCCAGCCGGTGGCTCACTCTTGCTTTGCTGAGGTCATTGTGCCAGAAAAAAAGAACAGCAGCAGTGGCGGCAGCTTATCTGGCATGGGCCACACACCTGAACTGGAAGAAGCTGTGCGGTCCTGGCGGGGGGCTGCTGAGGTAACCCTGGCTTTGGGGAGATTGGTACCTGTGTTCAAGTAGGAGAGGCTCCAGAGGGCCTTTGCCTGTCGATTCTCAAAAGAGCCATTTCATTTAGAAATGTACATTTTAAACTGTTTCATTAGCTTGTTCATTCATTTAACAGTGAACATCTTTGTGAATGCCCACTTTGTGCCAGGCATGTGCCAGGCACTAGGATGACAATCTCTACTCACAGCCTTCTGGGAGAATAGGATTACAAAAACAGGGTTAAGGGGCCAGGATGGAGATGTGCGGGAGCCAGAGGAAGGGAGGGTGGGAGGGTCATGTCTCTGAACGGTAGTGCTGCAGGAAAGCTAAGATGGGGGACCAGTGAGAAGAGGCTGGCACCCAAGTCAGGAAAGACGGGGTGGAGCTGTCTGGGGAGGGTAAGTAGCCAGCCAGGCAGCGAGGCAGGCAAGCAGGAGTGTTTGGCAGACAGATGGGATGGCAGGCTCCAAAGATAAAACCACAGCAGGGCGAGAGCTCAGTGGACACAGGGAATTTTGTCTGTTTTTTGCTAGTCAAATCATTCCCTATAGCAGTGCTTGGAATCTTTGAAACTTTTTTAATTCTTTAAGTTTTTCTTTTCTTTTCTTTTCTTTTTGAGACAGGGTGTCGCTCTGCTGTCTAGGCTGAAGTGCAGTGCTGTGATCAAGGCTCACTACAGCCTGGACCTCCAGGCTTAAGAGATCCTCCCATCTCAACCTCTTCCAAGTAGCTGGGACTACAGGCTCATGCCACCATGTCTAGCTTATTATTATTATTATTATTACTATTACTATTATTCTATTCTTCTTTTTTGGTAGAGATGGAGTCTCACTGTGTTGTCCAGGCTGGTCTTGAGCTGCTGGGCTCAAGTGATCCACCTACCTCTGCCTCCCAAAGTGCTGGAATTACAGGCATGAGCCACTGTGCCTAGACAAGATTCTTTTTTGTTTTGTTTTGTTTTGAGATGGAGTCTCACTCTGTCCCCCAGGTTGGAGTGCAGTGGCTTGGCTCACTGCAAGCTCTGCCTCCTGAGTTCACGCCATTCTCCTGCCTCAGCCTCCCGAGTAGCTGGGACTATAGGCGCCTGCCACTACGCCTGGCCTTTTTTTTTTTTTTTTTGATTTTTAGTAGAGACGGGGTCTCACCGTGTTAGCCAGGATGATCTTGATCTTTTGACCTCGTGATCTGCCTGCCTCGGCTTCCCAAAGTGCTGGGATTACCTCGTGATCTGCCTGCCTCCGGCCTCCCAAAGTCTGGGATTACAGGTGTGGACAAGATTCTTAATTGGTCTAACTCTGCCCAGATCCTCATTTGTCAGTTGCTTTACATGTGATCTGAGCAGTTCTCTAGTATGCTTTATGTGACTTCATGAAGTTTTTTTTGTTTGTTTTTTGGTTTTTTTTTTTGATACGGGGTCTTGCCCTGTCGCCCAGGCTGGAGTACAGTGGCACGATCTTGGCTCACTGCAGCCTCCGCCTGCTGGGTTCAAACAATTCTCTGCCTCAGCCTCCCTCGTAGCTGGGATTACAGGTGCCCGCCACCACGCCTGGCTAATTTTTGTATTTTAGCCCAGCTAAGTTTTGTATTTTTAGTAGAGGCAGGGTTTCACCATCTTGGCCAGGCTGGTCTTGAACTCCTAACCTTGTGATCTACCTGCCTTGGCCTCTGAAAGTGCTGGGATTACAGGCGTGAGCCACCACGCCGGACCAACATGAAGTCTTTTATCCCTTGGAAGATTGGCTATTTCCCAGCACAGGAGATATGTTTATAAAATCTAACCATCATGCAAGAGCTAGACCAGGAGGTTGGCTCCCTAGTGGATAGAGAGCGCAGTGGTGTGGGATGGTGTGGCATGGTCATCAGCAATAACGTGGGGGAGAATTGTGCGAGTCTTCTCTCGTGGTGACAACCTTATGACTGAATGGTGGGCTGCAGGGAGCCACTCTGGTGGGGCGATTTCAGCCTAGCGCAGGGTTGCTTTCCTAGTCACTCTGGTGTGGCATTCGCTATTCCTTTTCCACAGCCAGAAGCACTTAAGCTTAAATAAAAGGCAATCAAAAACAGCTCTGAAAAAGTCTGTTTTAAGGAGACTTTTGCCTATGATCAGTGACATTTCTTTTGGGAGACAGAGTTTCGCTCTTGTTGCTCAGGCTGGAGTGCAGTGGCATGATCTTGGCTCACTGCAACCTCCACCTCCCAGGTTCAAGCAATTCTCCTGCTTCAGCCTCCTGAGTAGCTGGGATAACAGGCACACACCACCACGCCAGGCTAATTTTTTTATTTTTAGTAGAGATGAGGTTTCACCATGTTGGCCTGGCTGGTCTCGAACTCCTGACCTCAGGTGATCCACCCTCCTTGGCCTTCCAAAATGCTGGGATTACAGGTGGGAGCCACCTTCTTGTAGGCATTTTACTACATCTTTGTTTCCAGTATGAGAAATAAAAAATAAACATTAGAAGTTGAGACTTTAACTAGGACTTACTGCTCCATTTTACCGAGTAGAAGATAATTTTCTTTTCTTTTATTTCTTTTTTTTTTTTTTTTTGAGACAGAGTCTTGCTCTTTCGCCCAGGCTGGAGTGCAGTGGCACAATCCCCACTCACTGCACCCTCCGCCTCCCAGGTTCAAGTAGTTCTCCTGCCTCAGCCTCCTCAGTAGCTGGGATTATAGGCGCCTGCCACCATGCCCAGCCAGTTTTTGTGTTTTTAGTAGAGATGGGGTTTCGTCATGTTGGCCAGGATGGTCTCAAGCTCCTGACCTCAGGTGATCCACCTGACTCGGCCTCCCAAAGTGCTGAGATTACAGGCGTGAGGCACCACCCGGGCCAAAAGATAATTTTTTAAAACTATCCCAACAGGCAAACACAGAGTAAACCATAATTTATAGTTAACAGTATAGTGATTCATTAATGTCTAGTTCACATCATTCCATAATGAACTTGGCAAAGTATTTCATTTTATGTTTTGGAAATTTTCTTTAGTAAAATTTTCAAAACATGATTTTTCACATCTTAATATTGTCCAGTCTCTAGTTTTTTTATTATTTTAATTTCATGCCATTTGCTGCATTGTTGTCATTTCTTTTTAATTTTCACTGTTTGCTTGCTTGTTTTGGTCTTTTTCCTGTTTGCTTGCATGTTTTGGTCTGTCTTTCATGCTAAAGACTTTCCTTGAGCTGGCTTTCTGTTCGTCAGAAAGGCCCTAGAATGCTAATTGGAGGCTGTGTGTGGGGTTGGACCAGTTGGCTTTATTGTAGATGGCTGGGCCCTGAGGTCCAGACCTGTACCTTGTCGCCTTGTCGTGTGACTTTACAGCCCTCGGTGTCCTCTTGGCTGCTGGGCCCCAGCCTCCTGACTGCTCAGCTCACACATGTGAACCTAACACCTGCCTTGGTCCCCTGCTCTATCTTCTGGACCACTCATGCTAAGGACCAGCCCACAGTAGGAGGCCTCCAAGTGCTCTCTTGACCTGTTCACCTTGACCTTTTCTGCCACCATTTTAGTCTGTCCAGGCCTTTCTGCCCTTTTTACACTCCTTTGCTTTCAGCCAGTGATGCCACCTTCCACTACACTGAGAAAATAGAATCTCCCTGATGGCAGCCCTTCTTCCTCATGTGGCCAAGCCACCACCACCCCTGCCACCCCGCTTCACACCCATCTTTTCTTCCTTCTCCTGCCTCATGACAGCAAGGGAGGTGCTGTCTTCTCCTGTCCAGGATTGCCCGGTGCCCACCTTGCCCCCATCCTCGAGGGCCCAGCTTCTGTGGTGTGACCCAGTGTTTTCTCTCCCTCATCCTCAGCCTGTTCCCGCCAGTACACAAAGATGCTTCCCACAGAAAAGTCCACTCTGCCCTGCCCTCTTTCTCTGCTCTTTTCTCAGCCAACTTCTTGGAGTAGTTGTCTGCCTTTCTTTCACTTTTCATTCGTTCTAAAAAATTACTATTTTATTTTTACTGCACCCTGTGGCTCCTTACTGCTCCTGGCATACCCCATAGACAGTTTACCCAGAGTAGTCTAAAAAGTAATTATTGTTGAAGTATTTCAGGCATATAGAACATTTCATACCCATCAGTATCTTCCTTTTAGCTGCCTGCCGTATTTGCTCATGCCTGTTACATATTTTTAACAGAAAAGTATCACCAGTGCACCTTTTTTTTTTTTTTTTATCTTTTTAAGACTGGGTCTTGCTTTTGTTGCCCAGGCTGGTGTGCAGTGGTGATCACAGCTTACTGCAGTCTTGACCTCCTTGGCTCAAGCAATCCTCCTGAGTGTCTCAGACTATAGGCATGCACCACCATGCTTGGCTAATTATTTATTTTATTTTACTGTTTATTTATTTTTGCAAAGACAGGGTCTTGTTATGTTCCCAGGCTGGTCCCCAGCTCCTAGGCTCCTGCACCCAGTCTGCAAATTCACTTGAATCCCTTTTGTACCTCTCCACTTTCTTATGCATCCCTTCGTCTCTAGAGATAACCTCTTTTGAATTTGAAGCCTGTGATTCTTGTGCATATTATTTTTCCATATATGAATGTATCCATATATAAGGTATTATTTTACACAGTCTGAAACTTTATGTACATGATGTCATTCAGCTTGCTGAAATCTGGCTTCCACTCCTATACAAGAACATGCCTTCTCTTGTCAAGGTCATTGGTGCCTTCCTTCCATGTTTTCAAATCCAGGGAAGCCTTTCAACAACTTTCAGCAGCTCATAGCAGTGTGGAGAATATTCCTCCCTGGAAATACGCTCATCTTGTGACATCCAAGAACCAGGCTTTCTTTCCTCTTGGGTCATCCTTTCTTCATCTAGTTTACTGGCTTCTCCTTCCTCAACACAACTTCTGAATGAGTTTCTCCAGGCTCAGTTCTAGCTGCCCTTCTCCTTAGGGGTTCTCCATACAGTCTTGGGACTCAAAAAGCCACCTGTGTCCTGGGAGGGGGCTCAAATGTGTGTGACCAGTGAGCAGCCCACTTCCTGTGGGCTTCAGGCACTTGAGCTCAGCTGCTACCGGGGGTCTCGCAGGTGGCTCGGATGTAGCCTCTCTCCACTCACCTATTCCTCCCTAGACCCTCTCCATGCTAGTAAGCGGTGCCATCCCACACTAGGTTGTTCACTTGAGAAAGCTGAGATTTATCCTTCAGCATTTCCATCATGTCCATACCTAGTCCAGTCCTTAAGAAAACCCGGCAGGTCCCACCTCCAAAATGCTATCCCAGATCTGTCCCCTTCTTCCATGTCCTTTATCACTACCCTCGTTCAGGGAATTGTTACTTCTCCCCTCCCTGTCTTGCTCTCCTTCATTTTAAAATTGGATGATGTTGCTTCTCATTTCCTTAGGGTAGCACGTGGATCCCTCGGCACGACCTGCCTAGACCTGCCTAGTCTGGCTCCTGCCTTGATGGCCAGCCTTATCAGTGATCACCCTGCCCTCGCTCACTGGGCTGTAGTTCCTTGGATGTGTCTTTCTTTCTTATCTTGGATCCTTGGCCTGTTTCATGGACCCGTCTGTTGGTCTTGACACCCCCACCCCACCCCACACACATGCAGTTCCATTCATGACCTTCTCCTCTAATTCTCACCGTAAATGCTGCTTTCTGGGTATCTAGGACACTCCCTGGTATAGTCCTCTGTTTCCCTCAGTGTTTTTTCTCCATTTATAATTATGTTTTCCTTGTTCACCTTTTTGGCCATGAGGCTGTCAGCTCCAGGAGGGTAAGGAGCAGCTTTGTGCTCTAGCATGTACCTAATACACCACCTTGTGAGCTAAATATTTGACTGAAAGATTCTTAGAAAGAGTCAAACAGTTTTAAACTGTGAGACTGTTAGGTTTCAGGGAAGGGTGTTTACATACAGTTTGTGAAACCAAAGCTTTGGAACTTTACGGCATTATAGCAGCTAGTCATTTTCCTGTAGTCTGCAAGTTTTGTAAATATTACAACTCCTGCACTGGCCCAGCAGAACAAAAGTTAACTGCTAAAAAATGTTACTTGGGGCCGGGCGCGGTGACTCAAGCCTGTAATCCCAGCACTTTGGGAGGCCGAGACGGGCGGATCACGAGGTCAGGAGATCAAGACCATCCTGGCTAACACAGTGAAACCCCGTCTCTACTAAAAAATACAAAAAAACTAGCCGGGCGAGGTGGCGGGCGCCTGTAGTCCCAGCTACTCGGGAGGCTGAGGCAGGAGAATGGCGTGAACCTGGGAGGCGGAGCTTGCAGTGAGCAGAGATCCGGCCACTGCACTCCAGCCTGGGCGGCAGAGCAAGACTCCGTCTCAAAAAAAAAAAAAAATGTTACTTGGTTCACAGAATTGCAACAAAAATAGAAATCTAAAAACAGTTCATCTGTAATCCCATCTAATAAATCAAATATATATTTTTCTGTATTCTCTTCTTGTCCTGATCCATGTATGTATTTTCTGCATTTAATCATCAAATGACAGAGATTAGTTTCTCCTTTTCTATCTTGCTTATCTACTCTTCATAAACATATGTAGTGACTGAACAATAAATATTTAATTTTCTGTGCAGATTTGAAAAGCTCTGTTTTTCGTTAACATGCCAATGTATATTTTTCCTGTTCTGTATTCATGTGGCCTTTTCCTTCACTGTATAGGAATGCCCAACCATGTATGTTCTTCCTTTCTTTTTTTTTATTCTGGAAACTCCAAGTGCCAATATTCTAGGTAACCTGTCTTTTTAAAGCAGGAAAGTTAAAAATGTCTGAATATATATATGTATATATAAAACAAATAACAAGTAGGTAAGTCTTTTTTCCAGGGTTCCTAAAATAAAGGGAGATTTCGGCCGGGTGTCGTGGCTCAAGCCTGTAATCCCAGCTTTTGGGAGGCCAAGGTGGGTGGATCACGTAAGGTCAGGAGTTCAATACCAGCCTGACCCAACATCATGAAACCCCATCTCTACTAAAAATACAGAACTTAACTGGGCACAGTGGTGGGCGCCTGTAATCCCAGCTACTCGGGAGGCTGAGTTCAGCAGGAGAATCGCTTGAACTCGGGAGGTGGAGGTTGCAGTTAGCCGAGATAGCACCACTACACTCCAGCCTGGGTGACAGAGGAAGACCTTGTCTCAAAAAAAATAAAATAAAATAAAGGGAGATTTCCTTTATCTTCAGGATGGTTAATTAGGCTTTCAAAATTTGGGCTGCTCACTTTGCAGTACAAACAATCTAGAACTTCTAGTTTATTTGCTTAGATGGTTTATTGCTGCATTTTAGTTGAGGGGGTTTTTCTTGTTGTTATTGTTGGTCTAATGTTGCTAGAACTGTGCGACCCTCTTTTACCTACCAGTTACTACATATGTTGCAGGCGACATCTAGGCTAAGAGAAAGAGGCTGTGATGGTTGCCTGGCAGGAATTGAAGTTCAACAACTCTTTTGTTCTCAAAGTGCAGCAATTCCTGAGCACCAGCTAAAAGAACTGAACATAAAAATCGACAGTGCTTTGCAAGTAAGTTTTTCAGAACTGACATACTGATTTCCATGGGATAGAAACAAGGGAGAGAGTTAAAGTTGTGATGTTGAACCAATTACAAAGGGTTATAAAGTAGTAATTGGCCTCGAGTCTTTTAATAGCTATAGAAATTTAAGACTTCTATTTCCATTGAACTGTCATCTTATAATTTGCTTTATGATCTTGATTGTTAAAAATAACTTATTTCCAGGCATATAAGATAGCTCTGGAAAGCTTAGGACACTGTGAATATGCAATGAAAGCTGGCTTCCACCTGAATCCAAAGGCGATTGAAGCAAGTTTGCAGGTACACTTTTCCTTCCTAAAGCTCTGGGGACCTGGGGTGCTGCTGCTGCAGTGTAATGTGAACCAAGTGTTTTAACAGATGAGCGATGGGTCACCTCTCCTCTTCCATTCATTCCTTTTCCAGGGCTGCTGCAGCGAGGCGGAAGCCCAGCAGACAGGGCGGAGGCAGACACCCCCGCAGCCCATGCAGTGTGAGCTCCCCACCGTCCCTGTGCAGATAGGATCGCACTTCCTGAAGGGCGTCTCCTTTAATGAGTCGGCCGCCGACAATCTGAAACTTAAGACGGTAGCTTTCCATGGGGTTCCGGCAACTGAGTGTGAACTTGAAAATAGAGTTTTTAAGAGAAATGTAAAGGCTTGCAAAGGACGTAGATTAAAAAACAAAATGGGGCTGGGCATGGTGGCTCACGCCTGTAATCCTAGCACTTTGGAAGGCCAAAGCAGGTGGTTCACCTGAGGTCAGGAGTTTGAGACTAGCCTGGATCAACATGGTGAAACCCCATTTCCACTAAAAATACAAAAATCAGCCGGGTGTGGTGGCGCACGCCTGTAGTCCCAGCTATTCGGGAGGCTGAGGCGGGAGAATTGCTTGAACCCATGAGGTGGAGGCTGCAGTGAGCTAAGATTGTGCCATTGCACTCCAGCCTGGGCAGCAAGAGCAAAACTCTGTCTTAAAAAAAAAAAAATTAAAAAGCAGACCTATGGAAACTTTAATCAGACATTTGTCAAGCAAGTTTTTTTTTGTTTTTTGAGATGGGGTTTTACTCTCTCATCCAGGCTAGAGTACAGTGGTGTGATCTCTGTCAGCTCACTGCAACCTTCACCTCCTGGGTTCAAGCAATCCTCCTGCCTCAGCCTCTGAAGAAGCTGGGACTACAGGCATGTGCTACCATGGTAGCCTGGCTAATTTTTGTATTTTTAGTAGAGACGGGGTTTCACTGTGTTGGCCAGGATGATCTCGAACTCCTGACCTCAGCTGATCCACCTTACTTGGCCTCCCAAAGTGCTGGGATTATAGGCATGAGCCACCGACCTGGGCCAAGAGAGTTTTATTCATAATTTTATTCAGATGTTTAACAGAAAGGGTTTGAAAGTACACTATAAGATATTGTTTATGCCGGGCGCGGTGGCTCAAGCCTGTAATCCCAGCACTTTGGGAGGCCGAGACAGGCGGATCACGAGGTCAGGAGATCGAGACCATCCTGGCTAACACGGTGAAACCCCGTCTCTACTAAAAAATACAAAAACTAGCCGGGCGAGATGGCGGGCGCCTGTAGTCCCAGCTACTCGGGAGGCTGAGGCAGGAGAATGGCATAAACCCGGGAGGCGGAGCTTGCAGTGAGCTGAGATCCGGCCACTGCACTCCAGTCCGGGCAACAGAGCGAGACTCCGCCTCAAAAAAAAAAAAAAAAAAGATATTGTTTATGATTAATGTCTCTCAGTGGACTTGTATGAATTAAATAAGAAGAGAGATATTGTCATAATGCTGCAGTGATCATGATTATTTGTGGAACGTCATGTGTTCCAGTCATTGTGCTAGGTGCTCCACATCATTGTCTCACTTAATGCTCACCCACGAGGTGGGGGTGCTGCCCTTTGGCCCACCTGCCACACCTGGGAACTGATACCCAAGGTCACACAGCTAGAAAGTAGAAGAGCTAGAATTTGAGCTTATGTAATCTGTTTCCAGAGCCTGAATACCTGACTTCTTGGTCATCCAAAATAAAATTGAGATTTTAATTGGTATTTGCTTGTATCACATTATTTTGTTTCCCTATTTGGAGGGATTCAGAATTTCAAAATTGCTCAATCAGTTCACATCAGTAGATTGCTAAATAATTCTGTATTTTGTGCTGGTATAGAAATACCTGTGTATATTATTGCATATGTATCCATATCTAGTCATTCATTCTATGGAGTTGAGAAAATCTCTGAGAGTGATTGATGATGATTACTAAAGAAGTTCAAATGACATAATTAGGGTGTATTTAAAATGCTCTTCTTGAGCCAGACGTGGTGGCTCATGCCTGTAATTACAGCACTTTGGGAGGCCAAGGTGGACGGATCTCCTGAGGTCAGGAGTTCAAGACCAGCCTGAGCAACATGGCAAAACCCCATCTCTACTAAAAATACAAAAATTAGCTGGGTGTAGTGGCGGGCGCCCATAATCCCAGCTACTCAAGAGGCTGAGGCAGAAGAATTGCTTGAACCCAGGAGGTGGAGGTTGCAGTGAGCTGAGATTGTGCCAGTGCACTCCAGTCTAGGCAACAGAGCAAGGCTGCGTCTCAAAAAAAAAAAAAAGTTGCCCTTCTCCCAGGAGTTCAAGACTAGCCTGGGCAACATAGCAAGATTCCACGTCTACAAAAAATTTAAAAATTAGTTGAGTGTGGTGGTGTGCACTTACCTGTGTGGTCCCAGCTACTGGGGAGGCTTGAAGCAGGAGAATCACATAAGCCCGAGGGGTCGAGGCTGCAGTGAGCCATGTTCATGCCACTGGAGTGCAGCTTGGATGATAGAGTGAGACCGTGTCTCAAAAAACATATAAATAAAATGCTCTTCTCTTGAGGATGATTGTATAAATGCATTTTTACAAATTTTAGAACCTTGCATGGCTTTGTCTTGAGGTGTGAACTCTCTTCTTACCAATCTATAGCATACAATGTTACAGCTGATGAAGGAGGCAGGCTGCTATAATGGAATCACATCCAGGGATGATTTTCCTGTGACTGAAGTGCTGAACCAGGTTTGCCCATCCACATGGCGGGGTGCCTGCAAGACGGCGGTGCAGCTGCTGTTTGGCCAGGCTGGACTGGTGAGTGAGTGCGGGTGGTGGATGATAGGTGGAATACCAAGATGTTTCAAGCATATGAGGATGTGGTGCAGACACATGTGTGAAAATATTGAATAATTTAAAAAGTTATTTGGTGCTATGGAATTTAGACCAGGAAGGTAGACAAGGTAAAGGAAGAGCAGCATTTAAAAAATCTCTTTAAAAAGAAAAATCAGATTGATAATACATATTTGCAGGGAACCTAGTTGCAAAATGATGCTATGGGCTTTGCTCATTTTAAGAAAACCATTACAGGCTGGGCCCCGTGGCTCATGCGTGTAGTCCTAGCACTTTGGCAGGAGGATTGCTTAAGTCTAGGAGTTTTAAATCAGCCTGGGCAACATAGTGAGACCCTGCCTCTATTTTTTCTTTTTTTTTTTTTTTGTGACAGACTCTTGCTCTGTCGCCCAGGCTGCAGTGCAGTGACACGATCTCAACTCGCCGCAACCTCTGCCTCCTAGGTTTGAGTGATTCTCCTGCCTTAGCTTCCCAAGTAACTGAGATTACAGGTGCCCGCCACCACACCTGGATAATTTTTTTTTTTTTTGAGATGGAGTCTCGCTGTGTTGCACAGGCTGCAGTGCAGTGGCGTGATCTCGGCTCACCACAACCTCTGCCTCCTGGGTTCAAGTGATTCTCCTCCCTCAGCCTCACGAGTAGCTGGAACTACAGGTATGCACCACCATGCCTGGCTAATTTTTGTATTTTTTAGTAGAGACAAGGTTTCACTATGTTGGCCAGGCTGGTCTCGAACTCCTGACCTCGTGATCCGTCCACTTAGGCATCCCAAACTGCTGGAATTACAGGCATGAGCCACCATACCCGGCCCTTAAAAAAAAAAGAAAAGAAAAATTACATTAGTAACAATTTGACAGGGCCCCTTAACCTAGCCCCTATTCTGGACCTACATTGGATGTCTGTTGCTCAAACATCCCATGCTTCTTCCTGTCCCAGGCCTGTGCTCTTGATGCCCCTTTTATCTGAAAATACTCTTCTCTCTGGTTATCATGTAGGTCACTCCTTATCTTCCTGGTGTCAGCTCCAAAATCACCTCCTCTTAGAGGCCTACCTTGACCACAGTGGTATAAGTAGTGCCCCGATCCAGTCACTGTATACCAGTTCTGTTTATCTCCTTCTTAGCAGTACAGTAACATCAACTAAAAAATAATGATTTGTTCATCTTTCAGAGAAAAAAGAAAGTTTGGCCAGAGTTGAGTGCGTCAGATCAACATCTGAAATCACTATTTAGCTTTTTGTTTGCACCACTGACCCATAGAATCTTATGTATTTGATCTCCCTTTCTAGTAAATGACAACTTTTCAAAAAGATATGGTGGCAGGGCGTGGTGGCTCACACCTGTAATCCCAACCCTTTGGGAGGTTGAGGCAGGTAGATCACCTGAGGTCAGGAGTTCAAGACCAGCCTGGCCAGCATGGCGAAACCTCGTCTCTAAAAATACAAAAATTAGCCAGGTGTGGTGGCGGGCACCTGTAATCCCAGCTACTTGAAAGGCTGAAGCATGAGAATCACTTGAACCCAGGAGTCAGAGATTGCAGTGAGCTGAGATCGTGCCACTGCACTCCAGCCTGGGTGATAGAGTGAGACCCAGTGTCAAAAAAAAAAAAAAGGATACGGCATTTCAGTCAGAGGTTGGAAGGACCTAATTGGAGATTAAGAAAATTAAAGAACTTGTTTTTTAGTCTGATTCCTACTTCATTCACAAAAAGAGCTATTGAGGGTATGCTGTCCTTTTGTTTCAAGCGGGTCAGGGCTCAGGCAGCCTAGCTCAGAGTGGGGCTGCCTTGTGGAGACTCAGATGAGGGCCTGTTCACAGTAATGAGTTACATTTCCTTTGGGATCTTTTCCTCAGTATAGGGACCTCCAAAAGAAGTAGTAAACCAGACATGCCTTGCTGAAGCATGGAAAAGCCCATTGGCTTTACGATACCAATCTATACCCCCAGAGACCATTTAGCTGAAACTGCAAGGACCATGCCAATGAGTTCCCCTGAAAGGAGTGTGCAAAATGAGGCCAAAAGGCACAAAGGCTATTTTGAGAAAACACTGTAGGTTAAAAAAAAAAAGGTCCATGTTACTCAGAGAGCAGAAACTTCTTCCTAGTTCCTTGCGTCTTGATTGCAGGATGCTTTTATGTGTGACTTTAGGTTATGGTTCTGGGGATGGGAGGAGAGAGGAAACACCTGTGTGGTCCAACAGTGGCTATTCCTTTGACAGGAAGTTTTTTCCAAAGGTCATTGCAGATCAGCTATGGGAACTCTTTAAACCAGTGAAAGCTGGCTGCGTTAGAGGCTGAATTTGGAATATGATACACAACTCTATACAGTTTTACCCCTTCTGAAATATTACAGATTTGGTTCTAAAATATTTTATGATTTCTTAAAACATTCTTTTAGTTATTTGAAAATATATTCATTACTTTGTCAGACTCTAGATTACATAGGATACTCTATCACCTATCTAGTATTAAAGACTCTTCCTGGAAATAAGAGGAAATTATTCAAAAAGGGGTTAGTTCTTCCTCTGTCCTGAAGTAGTTCAGTTTTTATTGATGGTTGAGGATAAAATAATCTTTAAAAAAAGTTTCATCCACTTCTGGGCATATCATGACAAATGGGCTTATCTGAAGCATTGGTTTGACTTTTTTTTTTTTTTGAGATGGAGTCTCGCTCTGTTGCCCAGGCTAGAGTGCAGTGGCACGATCTCAGCTCACTACAGCCTCTGCCTCCCGGGTTCAAGCAATTCTCCTGCCTCAGCCTCCCGAGTAGCTCGCACTGCAGGACCACCATGCCTGGCTAATTTTTGTATTTTTAGCAGAGATGGCAGTTTCACCATGTTGGCCAGGGTGGTCTCAAACTCCTGACCACCTGCCTAAGCCTCCCAGTGTGCTGGGATTACAGGCGTGAGCCACTGCACCCAGCCTGGTTTGACTTTCAGTGATACTTTTACTTCTTTTAAGTGCATAAAGTAAAAAACACTAAGATAAAGGACACACATTAATTCCTAATTAACATATTTATAGTTTGGAAAAAGTGCTAGAGGTGCTTGCCAGTTCAGTAAATCCCATGCCCACAATGTGGTTTCTGTTTGTTGAAATGTTCTTAGATTTGGTCATCTTTACTACTTGCTGTTGTCTTCATGGGGCCCTGACTGGCTTTGGCATAACTAGGCTGCTAGGGGAATAGTTCTTAAGAGAGTCATTTTATGTATTGGATTTTATTCTGATGCGTTTTCCTCGCTGAAAGCTGGTTGTTGTTATTTGTTGTTTTTTTCTATCTTAGGTGGTGGTTGACACAGCACAGATTGAGAATAAAGAAGCCTATGCCCCCCAGATCAGTTTAGAAGGCTCTAGAATCGTGGTTCAAGTCCCATCCACATGGTAACGTGCCTCTTACTTTCACCGGAGCCTAAGCTCTCACTGACGTTTGCACATCTTTCAAATGATGGCCTTGTTTTGAACAATCCTCACGCTGGCTGACGCAGCAAGTCTTGCTGCATGTGCAGGTTTATGGGCAGCAGTGGTATGTTAGTGGCATGTATCATGATTATTGGTCTATGATGAGAAAGCCAAGAGGTCTGAAAAATGATCTCATTGACCATAAGGTAACTAAAATGTTATATACTCTTGGATCATAATGAGCAGTATTATCTTTATTACTGAGTCTACAGCATTTAAACATAGTATATCATTTTCTGTAACTCACCCAGTGTTCACTAAAGCCGAGTAGAGAACATAGAATTCCTTCTCCTCTGTTCCAACTACAACCCTGATGATCTTGAGCTCATGTTATGACACACCCAGTATCTTTACAAATCTTGGGACAAACAGTCATTTTTAGATACTATATTTGTAACACTTATAAGAGATAAAAGATTATTCTTAATTTTTTTTTTTTGAGACGGAGTCTTGCTCTGTCGCCCAGGTTGGAGTGTAGTGGCCAGGTCTCAGCTCACTGCAAGCTCTGCCTCCCGGGTTTATGCCATTTTCCTGCCTCAGCCTCCTGAGTAGCTGGGACTACAGGTGCCCGCCACCTCGCCTGGCTAGTTTTTTGTATTTTTTAGTAGAGACGGGGTTTCACCATGTTAGCCAGGATGGTCTCGATCTCCTGACCTCGTGATCCACCCGTCTCGGCCTCCCAAAGTGCTGGGATTACAGGCTTGAGCCACCGCGCCCGGCCACACTTTTTTTTTTTTTTTAAGTTCCTACAAATCAGAAGAAAATGGTCAAGGGACATGAACAGCTAAGTCAGAAAAGAAGACATATGATCAACAAATAGATTAAGAAAATGTAATGGCCAGGTGTGGTGGCTCACACCTATAATCCTATCACTTTGGGAGGCCAAGGCAGGCAGATCGCCTGAGATCAGGAGTTTGAGACCAGCCTGCCCAATGTGGTGAAACCCCATCTCTACTAAAAATACAAAAATTATCCAGGCATGGTGGGGCGGGGGGCCTGTAATCCCAGCTAATCAGGAAGCTGAGGCACAAGAATCGCTTGAACCCGGAAGGCGGAGTTTGCAGTGAACTGAGATTGCACTACTGCATTCCAGCTGGGCGATAGAGCAAAACTGTCTCAAAAAAAAAAAAAAAAAAAAAAAAAACGGTATAACTTCACCTAATAATCAGAGACAAAGTAAAGAAACCATATGGGGCCAGGTGGGGTGACTCACACCTGTAATAATTCCAGCACTTTGGAAGGCCGTAGCAAGTGGATCGCCTGAGGTCAGGAGTTTGAGACCAGCCTGGCCAACGTGGCGAAACCCTCTCTCTACTAAAAATACAAAAATTAGCCCAGCGTGGTGGTGTGCACCTGTAATCCCAGCTTGAGGCAGGAGAACCACTTAAGCCTGGGTGACAGAGATTGCAGTGAGCAGAGATCGTGCCACTGCACTCCAGCCTGGGTGACAGAGCGAGACCCCGTCTCCAAAAAAAAAAAAAATATGATGTCATTTTGCCCAGAATATTGTTAAATTGTTTTAGAATAACTATACTAAATATAGTGGCAATACTAGTTTGAACCAGACTGTGAAAACAGGCAAAGGGGTTGTTGAATAAATACAGCCTTTCTGGAGGGCAGTTTAGTATATTAGAAGCCTAAAATAAGCGATACGACCTCAACAATTCCAGTTTCGCCTCTAGAAATTTATCTTTGTGGTGTGTATTCACATTCAACTATAAGGATGAGCATCATAGCTTTATTAATAAACAGGAAAAATTAAGCATATATTGGAAGGCATTTGCTATTAAAATGATAATCTGCATGAATATTTAGCTATAAGAGAACATATTTAAATCATTTAAGTAGGCAGAGATACTAAGGAACAAAGAGGCGCCATTGGTGCCTATGTGAACTAAAATGGTAGTTGGGTAAGGCATACAAGTTGTATTTAAACCATTTGTTCTTTTTTTTTTTTTCTTTTTCTTTTTTTTTGAGATGGAGTCTTGGTCTGTCGCCCAGGCTGGCGTGCAATGGCGCAATCTCAGCTCCCTGAAGCCTCTTCCGCCTGGGTTCCAGTGATTCTTCTGCCTCAGCCTTCTGGGTAGCTGGGATTACAGGCACACGGCACCACGCCCAGCTAATTTTTGTATTTTTAGTAAAGACAGGGTTTCGCCATGTTGGCCAGGCTGGTCTTGAACTCCTGACCTCAGGTGATCCACCCGCCTTGGCCTCCCACAGTGCTGGGATTACAGGCGTGAGCCACCATGCCTGGCCCATTTGTTCTTGAAATGTAAGAGTACAATAGTTGATTCTGTAAAAAATGTTTAGAATCTATGAATATATTAAGTAAAGATTGGCAGTTCACTTTGTGTCATAAAACCTCCCTTCTATAAGTACTCTGCCACCAAAAAGTTTTTATGTTTTTAAATTAATTTTTTTTTTGGTAGAGACTAGATCTCATGCTGTCCCCCAGACTGGAGGGCAGTGGTGTGATCATGGCTTACTGTAGCCTTGAACTCCTAGTCTCGAGCAATCCTACCACCCTAGCCTCCCAAGTAGCTGGGACTACAGGCATGCGCCACCATGCCTGGCTAATTTTTAAGTTTTTTTGTAGAGATGGAGTCTCACTATATTGGCCAGCATGGTCTGGAACTCATGGGTTCAAGTGATCCCACTGCCTTGGCCTTCCAAAGTGCTGGGATTGCAGGCATGAGCTACTGTACCTGGCTCAAAATTTTAAGTTAATTATAGGGTGGCATACTGTGTCCTGAAATTAATGGTAATTTATACACATATTTTTCATTTCTATCAAACAGTAAACCAGAGGCTCACTTTTCTGTAAGATTTTTATGTTCCTAAATTCTTTTTTTTTTTTCTTTTGTTCATACCCAAGGTCAGGAAGACTATGTAAGGGCATAGGTCATTGGGGGGGTCAGTCACTTTAGGGTGTGGCTGCCACCACTGAATTTGGTGAGACTTTAAGGGTTGGTAGGAGCTGGCCAGGTACAGGGGTGAGGGTGTGTCAGGCTGGGTAGTCAGTGTTCTACTGAAATGTGTTCCTGAATTTTTTTTTTTTTTTTTTTTTTTGAGAGAGTTTTGTTCTTGTTGCCCAGGCTGGAGTCTCCTGGGTTCAAATGACTTTCCTGCCTCAGCTTCCTTAGTAGCTGGGATTACAGGCACCCACCTGCATGCCCAGCTAATAAATTTTGTATTTTTAGTAGAGATGGGGTTTCACCATGTTAGCCAAGCTGGTCTCAAACTCCTGACCTCAGGTAATCCACCCGCCTTGGCTTCCCAAAGTGCTGGGATTACAGGCGTGAGCCACTGCACCCGGCCCTGAATTCTTAAATTTTTCCAATTCAGGCTGTCATTGGAAAATGTTAAAACTTAATCAGAATTCTCATTTTGAATAAAACAGTTTGAACTTTTGGATGGTTGGGTGAATATAAACAGCCAATGCAAAAATGGCTAACACTTCGGTTTATTTTGAAAACTCTTCCTGTGGGGTTGATTTCCTTTGTAACTCATTGCACCCCCACAAAAAAGACCTTGTAGACTGTGAGTCCTTGTAGAGGCTCCCTCTGCTGGCTGCTTTTGGTAATTTTGCAAAATTTTAATTCTTTTGTTTTTTTCAAATTACAGAATACTGTATGTGCTTGTTGGGAAGAATACAAACAGAAATGATTGCTTTACTCCACCAGGAGAAAAAGGATATTGCTATCCATCCATGCTTCATTTCACTGAATATTTACTGAATACTTATTGTGTACCAGACACTGTTCTGGGCTCTGGGAATTTAATTATGAGCAAGACACACAGGGTCCCTGCCCCTCATAAACCAACTTGAGAATAGAGAAGGGGGAGACAGCTGTTAAGTATAAGAGATGAGTTCAAACACAGGCGGGCATATGATGGAAATGAGAGGAGAGCGCCAATATATGATAGAGAATAAGTGGGATAGAGATTGGGGGGAGACTTTTAGACGAGTCAGTCTGGAAGGGGTTCTGACGATATGACGTTGGATTTGAGAGGAGCCTGCCATGGAGAGAGCAGACGGGGAGCACACTTCAGGCAGAAGGAATGCCAGTGCAGAGGCTTCGGGAGTGAACCAGCATGGAACGAGATGCGCTAGGTGGTGATAAGGACGGGAAGTTATAGTTGTCAAGACTTGCAGGGCCCTTGAGGGAACCGGGCTTTTAATCTAAGAACAGGTACAGGGTTTTAAGCAAGTTTTGATGATTTGTCAGCAGAATGGGTTTAGCTACTTAAGGGCATTTTATTGATCAGCTCAAGACTGATGAACAAAATAAAAATGCCAGTTTGTTAATTGTTGATTTTTCAGAAAGATTAATTATTATCACCAGAAACTGGAGTACTCTTTTCTGCATGGCCAACAAATGCTTTCCTAGTGGGCAAACATGTGACAAGCCAAGTCACAGCAAGACTTGGCTTGGGAACAAGAGCAAATGTGTCCTGATTATCAGTGATTCCAGACGGAGAGAATTGGGTGCACTGAACCCTGGGCAGGCTCAGTTGCCAAGATTCTCTCTGAGGAGTCCAAGGTCTAGCTGGGCACTAGCAGAGCTTGCGTTGTTGTTCACCCTTTCCTGTGCTTCAGAGCCTGGCTGACTCTCATTTCATTCTCTTATGCATTTCTTTGATACATTTCTTCCCAAGTCAAAGTCATGTTAGGGAGTACTGCTACCTCCTTGGGTGACTTTGCAAGTGTTGAGTTCACCATTTAGCTCCTAGAGTGCCCAGGATTTGGCAGACATCATCTTCCTAGTAGACCTGTGCTGTTCAGACTGTTTTCCCTCTCAGAAAAAGGCTCTTGGCCGGACCAAGTGGGTCACACCTGTAATCCTAGCACTTTGGGAGGCTGAGGCAGGAGGATCACCTGAGCTAAGGAGTTCAGGACTAGCCTGAGCAACATAGTGAGACCCTGTCTCTACAAAAAAATTAAAAAATTAGCCGGGTGTGGTGGCACATGCCTGTAGTCCCTGCTACTTGGGAGGCTGACATGGGAAGATGGCTTGAGCCCAGGAGGTTGAGGATACAGTGAACTTTGATCACACCACTGCACTCCAGCCTTGAGGACAGAGTGGGACTCTGTCTCAAAAAAAGGTTGGGGGGCTCTTGGTGTAGGTACCCTGAATGGACAGTGGAGACCCAAATGATGAGAAGCAGTTGGCCGTATCCAAATCTCAGGAAAGAGAAATTCGGGCAAAGGCAGCAGCAAGAACAAAGGTCCTAGGTGTGGACAAACCCATCCAGGGAAAGAGAAGGCCTCACGGCTGGGACAAGGTCGAAGGGCTTTGAGGACTGTGGTGAGGGTTTAGATTTTATTTCAATCACGATGAGATGCCGTTGAAGGGTTTTAAGCAGGGGAGTGATGTGCTCTGATTGGCACTACAGGAAGCTCACTCTGGCTGCTATGTGAAGGATGGGCTTTGGAGGTACAGGAGTAGAGAAAAAAGAGACCAGGTGAGAGCTTGGTCCTGAAACCCAGGAGTGGTGGTTTCCTGAAGCAGGGATTTCATAAACAAGGTGATGAGAAGTGCTTGGATTCTGGATGTGTTTTATAAGAACATCTGTCAGGATTCACTGATGGACTGCATGCAAGATGTGAGGAACTAGAGAGGATGTGTTAAGTTTTGGGGTAGACAGTTGTGTTGTTTACTTATTGGAGAAGTCAGCAGGAATCAGAGTGTCTGAGCTAGCACAGACCCCACAGGTTAAGGGCTCAGCCCCGCAAGGCTACTTCCCACTTCAGATGCCATCCACAAGTCCCAGGTGGTCACCCGACTTCTAACCAGTTGGCTATAAGTTGAGGGTTCCCATAACCTCCAGGTTTGATATTTTGCTATAATGTCTCACAGAACTCAGTAAAACATTTAATTACATTTATGGTTTGTTATAAAGGATATTATAGCAGATACACAGCCAGGTGAAGAGGTGCATAGTGTGCAGTGTATAGGATGGGGCCCCGAGCCTCCATGCCCTTGCCAGGTGTGCCCCATGCCTAGCACCTCAGTGTGTTCACCAGCGTGGAAGTTCTCAGAACCCGATGATCTAATGATTTTTATGGAGGCTTCACCATATAAGCAAGTCATCTTATTAGAACAAAAGACACTATCACCCAGGAAATCTCAAGGGTTTTAGGAGCTCTGTATGAGTAACTGGAGGCAGAGACCAAATATATATTCTGATATCACGAGACCTCAGACCCTTTTGCTTCCTCCTCCTCTTGTGGAGCAGTGAGTTCCAGGGTCAGCCCTGTTGTTTTCTCCATGTTCTTACAGTTACTGAATTTTTGTTGGGCGCCAGAAGTACATAAAAGTTGTAGCCTTTTCTATGAGACCTGCTTGAAACACCTTTGCAGAGAAGGGCAGCCAAGACTAATGCAGCCTAATCTGTGCCTAGGTGCCTGAAAGAAGACCCTGCCACCATGTCCCTGCTGCAGAGAAGCCTTGATCCTGAGAAGACCCTGGGTCTGGTGGACGTGCTCTACACAGCCGTGCTGGACCTAAACCGCTGGAAGGCTGGAAGGTTGGTGTCTGTGCGGGTCACTTAAATTGTCTGTGGTTTGCATTTAGATGCATACTGAGGGGACAGTGTGACTCTGCACAATTTCATGTGTGCTTATGTTACTGATAGTATGCAGTATTGTAAATAAGGCAATACAGACTTTTTAGTAACTTTTACTTTCAGAATAATGTAAAACCTGCAGCAAAGTGGCAAGAATAATACAAAGAACTGCTCCATGCCCTGTACCCATATTATCCTATTTGCTAACATTTTTGCCTTCCTTTGTTTTGTCGTTTGAGAGGAAGTCCATCAAGAGGACTTTTAACTCAACTCATATTCTCCTTATGAATTAAGAACAGAGAAATGTTTAGAAAATTTACTTATGTCTTTTAGAATTTGTTTTCTTGGCTGGGCGCGGTGGCTCAAGCCTGTAATCCCAGCACTTTGGGAGGCCGAGACGGGTGGATCACGAGGTCAGGAGATCGAGACCATCCTGGCTAACACAGTGAAACCCTGTCTCTACTAAAAAATACAAAAAAAACTAGCTGGGCGAGGTGGCGGGTGCCTGTAGTCCCAGCTACTCGGGAGGCTGAGGCAGGAGAATGGCGTGAACCAGGAGGCGGAGCTTGCAGTGAGCTGAGATCCGGCCACTGCACTCCAGCCTGGGCGACAGAGCAAGACTCCGTCTCAAAAAAAAAAAAAAAGAATTTGTTTTATTTTTCAATCCGTTCTCTCAGGTTGAACTTGAAAAATGTGTATACATCTGGTAGGAGCCTTAAACATCTAGCCATGGCCCCTCTCCCTTTTCTTTTCTTTTCTTTTTTTTTTTTTTTCTTTTCTGTCTTAGTCTTTGTGTTTGGTTTTGTCATCTTGTCTTTATAGGATCTGGCTCTGTCACCCAGCCAGGCTGGAGTGTAGTAGTACAATCTCAGCTCACTGCAGCCTCCCCCAGCTCCTGGGCTCAAGTCATCCTCCCACCTCAGCCTCCCCAGTAGCTGGGATTACAGGTGTGCGCCACCACGCCCAGCCAATTTTTGTATTTTTCATGAAGATGGGGTTTCGCCGTGTTGGCCAGGCTGATATCAAACTCCTGACCTCAAGTGATCTGCCTGCCTTGGACTCCCAAAGTGCTGGGATTACAGGCGTGAGCCACCATGCCCAACCTTTTCTCCCTTTCTTAACTCATGAGTACACAAAGGCCAGAATAGTGAAGTGACTTTTCCAGGGCCACACAGCCTTCTCCTGCCTCAGCTCCTGACCCCATGCCCTTTCGCTCTGTAGGGCTCCATTTTAGTATGGGGAAAATGTGCTCAGGAAACTTTGAAAGTCACAGCCATCTTTTGGGACAACATTGGTGCGTAGTATCCCTACACCCCCCACCACCTCCCTCTGCTTTGTGGAGTTGTCCATTGTCCCTCTGCTGTATTTGCGTGGCTGTAGCCCCTGTCCTCCAGGTACAAAGCTAGCTTCTGCAGGTTGCATCCCCACATCTAGCCATGCTTTCCCCTCCTGTGCCACCATTAGAGGATTTCACTCAATCACACTCCTCAGGCCAGAATCCTAGCAGAACTTCCAGTCCTGTGTTAGACACTGTAGATTTCATACTCTCCAAACCCCTGGGTGTTCATTTATCTATAAAATAAGTGAACCCGATACCAATCAGAGAGGTTTTTCTTGCTCTCAACACCATTCTTAAATACAAAGAGGTCCATTCTATTATTTTATATATTTGTCTTTTTTTTTTTTTTTAAACAAATATCTGTTTAAATAGGGAGCAAGCTTTACCCTGCATACAGATCCAGCTGCAAAGGGAGATCTGTGATTTTGGCAACCAGGCTGACCTGCCTTCTGGAAATGGAAACAAATCTTCAGGTGGCCTGCAGAAGACATTCTCCAAACTGACATCCCGGTTCACCAAGAAAGCTTCATGTACTAGCTCCAGCAGCAGCACAAATTATTCCATCCAAAATACCCCTTCTAAAAACATCTTCATAGCTGGATGTTCAGAAGAGAAGGCCAAAATGCCTGGCAATATTGATACAAGGTTACAAAGCATTTTGAACATTGGTAATTTCCCCAGGACTACAGACCTTTCACAGTCAGCTCAGAATTCCAGTAATCCAGTGGCCAATGGCTTTCTCATGGAGAGGCGTGAGAACTTCCTGCATGGAGATGATGGCAAGGATGAGAAGGGTATGAACTTACCAACTGATCAGGAAATGCAAGAGGTGATAGATTTTCTCTCGGGCTTTAACATGGGCCAGTCACATCAGGGCTCTCCGTTGGTGACAAGGCGTAATTCTGCTGCCACAGCCATGGTGACTGAGCAGAAGGCAGGAGCCATGCAGCCACAGCAGCCGTCACTGCCCATGCCCCCTCCACCACGGGCACCCCAGGCTGGGGCACACACACCTCTGACACCCCAGCCAGGACTGGCACCTCAGCAGCAGTCCCCAAAGCAGCAACAACCTCAAGTCCAATACTACCAACACCTACTCCAGCCCATTGGACCACAGCAGCCCCAGCCTCGGGCACCTGGGAAATGGGTACATGGCTCATCCCAGCAGCCAGGGCAGACTGTTGGAGCAGGTCTGTCTCCTCTTGGTCAGTGGCCGGGCATATCTGATCTCAGTTCTGACTTGTACAGCTTGGGTCTGGTGAGCAGCTATATGGATAACGTGATGTCAGAGGTTCTGGGACAGAAGCCGCAGGGACCTAGAAATAACACGTGGCCAAACCGTGACCAAAGCGATGGAGTCTTCGGAATGCTGGGAGAGATCCTGCCTTTCGATCCTGCAGGTATGTGAGGCCTCCCACCCCTCGCCCAGTGTCAACAGCAAACGCAACTGCTGAGGTCTTCCCAGGGCCTGTCTACCACAGCCTTACTTGTGAAGGTGAAATCACTTAATCCCCCTTTACGACCCTTTCTCACTGTGGAGGCGAGTGTGGGGCAGATTTAGCAAGAGTGGGAAACAGTGGTGAGAAAGGGGCTGAGAACGTGAGTGGACTATTTTTCTTACTTTATAGAGAACAGAACTGAGGCTAAGAGAGGTTACTTGAATAGCTCAAAGTCCCATAGTTCAAGTGGGCTCCAGTCTAGGCCTGCCCACTCCCAGCAGCCAAGATCAACAGTCTTTTGTGGGGTGCTTTTTTCCTGATTATATAACCTGTTCTTTGCGATGCTTTTTTTTTGCCTAAACTCTAGGACTTATGATAGGTAACAGACACCCTCCTGCCTTCATAGAATACAGCTTTTCCTGGCCTAGACAATGAAGATACCACCAGAGTCATCTTAAGAAATTAGAGAAGGAATTTACAAACAAGAACAAACTAGGAGGAGGAATTAAGGGGGAAAAGCCAAAAATAAGTAAATTAAAAAGAAAAATAGAGTAGAAATTGCAAATAACTCTAAAGGATCTTTGGAAGACCAATAAAATATATAAGCCAATTTAAGCTTGATTAAGAGAGAACAAAGAAAAACAAAATTAGGAAATAGGGTACATTAAAAGCACTTTAGTGGCTCATGCCTGTAATCCCAGCACTTTGAGAGGCTGAGGCGGGAGGATCACTTGAAGCCAGGAGTTCAAGACCAGCCTGGTCAACATCACAAAACCCTCATCTCTAAACAAAAAATCAGCTGGGTGTGGTGGTGCTTAGGAAGCTGGAGCAGTAGCATCCCTTGACCCCAGGATTTTGAGGCTGCAGTGAGCTGTGATCATGCCACTATACCCCAGCCTGGATGACAGAGAGAGACCCTGTCTCAAAAAAAAGCCACTTAAGTCATTACCATCTAAGACTTAATAGCAATACATTTGGAAACTCAGCAGAAAATCGATTCTTTCCTAGCAAAATAGGCATTACAAAATTATACCAAGAAGTGGAAAACCTGGCCGGGCACGCTGTCTCATGCCTGTAATCCCAGCACTTTGGAAGGCTGAGGTAGGCAGATTCCAGGAGGCCAGGAGTTCAAGACCAGTTTGGCCAACATAGTTCTACAAAAAATAAAAAATTAGCCAGGTGTAGTGGCACATGCCTGTTGTCCCAGCTCCTTGAGGCTGAGGTGGGAAGATCACTTGAGCTCAGGAGGTTGAGGCTGCAGTGAGCCATGATCACACCACAGCAGCCCAGCCTGGGCAACAAAGTGAGACTCTTGTCTCTAAAAAATAAGTAAATAAATGAAAAATAAAAAAGACTATCTACCAAAAGCTAATAGCAAATAGTGCCTTATATAATGAAACAAAAATCATTTCAGTTAATATCAGGAATCAGACAAGGGCAACCGTTATCACCTGTAGCATGTAACTTTGTCTTGGACTTCACAGCAAATGCAGCAAGACAAAAAGCAATGAAATAAGTGGTCTAAGCTTTGGAAAATGATAGATTAAGTAGCACATCTTTTTGCTGATAATAGAATTGAACCCCCCCCCAAATCTAAAATTAGTAAGAGAATTTGGTAACATAGGTACATGCAAACTTTTTTCTCTAATTAAATTAGCAAAAGGCATACAGAAGTAGAAAATGTATTTCATTCACACGGGAGTACTGTGAAATGTTACAAATAAGTATAGCAAATACTTGTACAAGTAAATCCCCACCAGAAGAGGAGATTCCTTGCTGAAACACCCCCGCACTTGTTCCAGGAGGGAAGTTAATGCTGGGGTTAACACTCTTTTTTTTTTTTTTTTTTTTTTGAGACAGAGTCTCGCGTTGTTGCCCAGGCTGGAGTGCAGTGGCACGATCCCCACTCACTGCAACCTCTGCCTCCTGGGCTCAAAAGATTCTCCTGCCTCAGCCTCCTGAGTAGCTGGGACTACAGGCGCCCACCACCACACCCGGCTAATTTTTATATTTTTAGTAGAGACGGGGTTTTGCCATGTTGTTCAAGCTGGTCTTGACCTCCTGATCTCCGGTGATCCACCCACTTCAGCCTCCCAAAGTGCTGAGATTATAGGCGTGAGCCACCGCACCTGACCATTGCTCATGTCTTCTGAAAATTCTTCATGCCGCTGCTCCTGCTGTCTTGTGCTTGCTCCCCCTGGGTGGATGGATATAGGAAAGCCTTGTGCCTGCAACCCTGGGCCACAAGAAGGGTAAACACCTCCATCCTGCTAAGAAACAGCAAGCCCACTGGCTACCACCCACTGCTATGGGCACAGTGCGTTTTCTCAGTTGATCATAAATGGTCTGTACATTTTTTGACTGTCATGTAACTAAATTCAGAATATAAACAGTATTTGTCAGAATCGTATCATATTTGAGGCCGGGTGCATTGGCTCACGCCTGTAGTCCCAGCAGTTTGAGAGGCTGAGGCCAGCAGATTGCTTGAGGCAAGGAGTTCAAGACCAGCCTGGCCAATATGGTGAAACCCCATCTCTACCAAAAGTACAAAAAAATTAGCCAGGTGTGGTAGTCCCAACCACCTGGGAGGCTGAGGCACGAGAATTACTTGAACCCAGGAGGCAGAGGTTGCAGTGAGCTGAGATGGCGCCACTGCACTCCAGCTTGGATAACTAGAGTGAGACTTGTCTAAAAAAAATTTTTTTTACATAAGAATGTTACCATATTTGACCTCTGAGTCCTGGACACCTCTTATGTCTGTAGACTACAAATCCTACTCTTTCCCTTCTGGGTGTTCCTTTCTGCCCCTGAAGTCCATGGTGTAGTTTGCTACAGACCCTGCCCCCAGGGCGTAAGATCTGCATAGCCCTTGATGCAGATTAAGGAGGAGCGCCCCTATGGACAGAATCAGAGGGCGCCATCTAGTGCCCCTGTCTGGATAGGCAAACTCAGTGCGGGATGGGGGTCGTGAGACAGGACAGTGTGACTGAGATCATCTTGTGACAGTGCCCTAGGATAAGCTGGTAATGGGATTGTGCCCTAGCATCTTCCCTAATTTTAAGCTAAAAAATGAATTGCTGAGTCACATTTATGATTCATGGATGCTTTCCTGCCATATGTTTTTTTTTTTTTTGACACTTTCTGTAAACGCCATCTGTGCTTTTCTCCCGTTTGTACTGCCCTGCATATACCCATTCAGCACTGCCAGTGTTTCCAGCCACCTCTTAAAGCATTCTGAAGTTTCATTTTATTCTTTGCCACACTTAAGATATTCAGATGGAATCAGCAAATCTCCTGTCCAATAGCCAGGAAAATACTAGATCAAACTTTAGCTCAAGTGGGAACAGCATATAACCTCTATCTGGCTGACCCCAATGCTTTGATGCTTTGTTAACTTTCAGGTTATCAGTTGGCCAAAGTCGTCATCTGATTTTCTAAGTTGTTAGCTAATGACTCTAGGTACAGAGCACTAAGACGCTGGACTTCTTTTAAGTTGGAGTTTCGCTCTTGTCACCCAGGCTAGAGTGCAATAGCGCGATTTCGGCTCCCTGCAACCTCCGCCTCCCAGGTTCAAGTGATTCTCTTGTCTCAGCCTCTTGAGTAGCTGGAATTAAAGGTGCCTGCCACTACATCCGGCTAATTTTTGGTATTTTTAGTAGAGACGGGTTTTCACCATGTTGGCCAGGCTGGTCTCGAATTCCTGGCCTCAGGTGATCCACCCGTTTCGGCCTCCCAAAGTGCTGGGATTACAGGCATGAGCCACCAAGTCCAGCCCGGGTGTTTTTTTTTTTGTTTTTTGTTTCTTTTTTTTAAGACAGTGTCTAGCTCTTTCTCTCAGGCTGGAGTGCAGTGGCGCAATCTTGGCTCACTGCAACCTCCACCTCCCGGGCTCAAGTGATCCTCCCACCTCAGCCTCCCAAGTAGCTGTGACTACAGGTGCACACCACCACACCCAACTAATTTTTTTTTTTTTTTTTGAGACAGAGTCTTGCTTTTTCTCCCAGGCTAGAGTGCAATGGCATGATCTCGGCTCACTGCGACCCCTGCCACCTGGGTTCAAGCGACTCTCCTGCCTCAGCCTCCCGAGTAGCTAGGATTACAGGCACCTGCCGCCGCGCCTAGCTAATTTTTGTATTTTTAGTAATGACAGGGTTTCACCATCTTAGCTAGACTGGTCTTGAACTCATGACCTCATGATCCACCTGCCTTGGCCTCCCAGAGTGCTGAGATTACAGGCGTGAACCACCGCGCCTGGCCCACACCCAGCTAATTTTTGTATAGATGAGGTTTCTCCATGTTGGCCAGGCTAGTCGCGAACTTCTGGGCTCAAGCGATCTGCCCACCTCATGCTCCCAAAATGCTAGGATTACAGGAGTGAGCCATTGTGCCTGGCTGATGCTAGAAATTTTTTTAAGTTATTAGTATTTGTCTTTAAAATCTAATCATGGGTAAATCAAGCCATTTTTCTTTCTTTTTGTTTCTTTCACACTTACCTGCCTCTGTCCTAGGCATAGCCCTTCCGGACATCCCTGGCACACACTGTGCCTCAGCCCTAGGTGCTACAAGTCCCATCTCCCCACAGCAGGGTGCTGGGCACAGCCTACAGCCCACGCTGTGGGGCACAAGCCTGGCAGCTCCTCACTGCCTTTCATTGCATGTGTGACCAGCATGTCAGCAAAGCATAGGGAAGGACCAAGAGGCCAGTTTCTCCCCAAACCCGGTTTGTTCCTTTTGTCGCAATGCAGTGGGCTCAGACCCAGAGTTTGCACGCTATGTGGCAGGAGTGAGCCAGGCGATGCAGCAGAAGCGGCAGGCCCAGCATGGTCGCCGGCCAGGCAACCCCCGGGGCAACTGGCCGCCTATAGATGATGCCCATCGGACCTGGCCCTTCTCCGAGTTCTTCACAGAAGGGTGAGTGCTGGGTACTGCACGGAATCCGAGTTTGAGACCCAAGTGTCCCCCGAGGGGCCTGTGAGAAGCGAGGCTCCTTGCCTGTGGGCATTCTTTTCAAGCAGTTCAATTCCAAGCCCCCATGTGAGAGAGTGACATGGGATTAAATCTTTAGGGGTCAGAGTCATGTGGCTGACTGTTAGATGCCAAGTAGTGTGATGTGTCCCTGTGAACATGTCATTGGTATACATTCATGATTTTCAAAACACACTCTTCAGCCCTAGACAAGGCGCTTACATGATGGTGCTTGTGAGATAAATGCATATTTAACACGGCCTTTATACTGAAATGAGTGTGGCTGTGAAGCCCACATGATTTATAGAATGCTGTCATTATAGCCTACAAAAAGCAAAGGTGTACAGTTGAGATTCTAGTATATTGACAGAATTGCAAATTTTTATCATAAAGACAAGTGGGGAATTTTTTATATCCCATATTGCTACCTGGTTAATAAATCTGGGTGATTAAAGACCAGCTCAACTTTTAGTTTTTTCTTACTTCTTAATTTTTTTTTTAACTTAAAAACATTTTTTTTCTTTCAACTTTTATTGTAAGTTCAGGGGTACATGTGCAGGATGTGCAAGTTTGTTGCAAAGGTTAACGTGTGCCATGTTGGTTTGCTGCACAGATCATCCCATCACTTAGGTATTAAGCCCAGCATCCATTAGCTATTCTTCCCCATGCTATCCCTCCCTTGTTTTTTCGAAAACAAATTTCATATACAAACCATAGGCTTCTTAGAGGAATAAAGGGAAGTGAAGAATATATATTACTTTTGAAATAAGGCAAAGGAGGAAAACCTCACGTTTTAAGAAGGGAGAGACAAGAGACCACTATTTGGTTATGGGATGAATGCAGGGTAAGGACTGCCCTTTCAGGGTGGGGTGGAGGGTGGTGGGGCTGCAGGAGGCCCTGGCGCAGCTTCTCTCTCTGGCTTTCAGGGATGGCCTGCATGGTGCCTGGTCGGGTGCTCAGGGAGACTCTGCCAGCTCGAGTGATGAGACATCCTCAGCTAACGGGGACAGCTTGTTCTCCATGTTTTCAGGGCCTGACCTCGTTGCTGCTGTCAAGCAGAGAAGGTATGAAGGGATTTCTAAACCAAGGTGGGGAGAGAGGGGCATGTGACTGCAACCCATGGCTCACTCCCTGGGAAAGCCAGGAGCTCAGTCGCTCCTAGTCTCCCTGTGTGAGAGGAGGGGCTCTTCCAGCACTGCCTGGCTGAAGCCTCTAAAGAGCACCTGCAGGAGGCAGTTTCCACGAGGAAGAGCCGGCCTCGTCTTGTGCCGGCTGGATTTGAGAGACAGGGTGGCCGGTGCTGGTCTGTGCCTTGCAGGAGGCACCCCTTTCTGTGGGAAGAGCAGGCCCTTGGTTGCGAGTTCTAATCTGGACTCACCAACAGGCTCTGCAACCCCAGACAAGGGGCTGGCCCTCACTGACCCTCGGTCTTTTTATTAAAGATGGATAAAATGACCTCTGAATGGCATTTCAAAGTTGGAAAAAGTAGTAATATAGCATATTCAGACCTGAGAATGTTTCAAAAGTAGTCACAAAAATTAAAATGGGCTGTGAACTAAGAGGAGAGCTTGGTTAGAAATAAGTAGAGAAACTGCTGTGGATATGAAAGCAAGGTTAGGGTGGCAGACTAAGGGCCATGGGCGGGAGTGGGGGGTACACAGGGCTCCCAGGTACTCGAAGCCATGCTGTGGAGCAGAGCGGGAGGCTGGGTTACATGGTCCTTGCCGGACAGGCCAGGCTCCGTCGGATAGGCAGTGGGGAGCGGGTAGGTGAAGACAGAATGGTACTTGCACAGAATAGTAGTGGGGTGGGGGGTGGCAGTGACCAATCCCGAGCACACATTCAGATGCTTTCTGTCCACACTTGTAGTCCCAGCTACTCGGGAGGCTGAGGTGGGAGGATCACTTTAGCCTGGGAAGTTGAGGCTACAGTAAGCTGTGTTTGTGCCACTGCACTCTAGCCTAGGCAACAGAGTGAGACCCTGTCTCAAAAATCAAACAAAAAATCATGTCAGGTTAGGCTAGGTGCTCTGAAGGAAAATAAAGCAGGGTATGAGGGTAGTAAACGCAGAGAACAGATGGATGTTCTATTTTCAGAGCTTAGTCAATGAGACTTCAGATGAGCAGAGAGCTGAACAAAGTGCAGCAGCAGCTAGTGGGGAATTGGCAGTGGGGTATGGGTGAGGGGGGAAGAGTCAAAGATGACATGCAAGTTTTCCGCCTGAGCTTCTGTGAAGGGTGCCGTGAACTGAGGGGCAAAGCCTGCAGGAAGAGCAAGTTTGAGCCGGGGTGGAGTTTGAGACTGCTGTTTCAGACATATGACTGATTCGACTTCTGAGAAGTCACATCTGGCACCATCTCTGCAGAGACTGTTGTCTGCATGCAGGAGTGCTGGCTCTGATCTGGCCACATCCTGCCTTTTTCATTCAACTTTGTAACAGTCACATATCCTTAGTGCTTGGAAACAGTATCTCTTAAATGAATTAACAAAAAGCCGGCCAGGCCTGCTGGCTCACACCTGTAATCCCAGTACTCTGGGAGGCTGAGGCAGGCAGATCACCTGAGGTCAGGAGTTCGAGATCAGCCTGGCCAACATGGTGAAACCCTATCTCTACTAAAAATACAAAAATTAGGCCGGGCGCAGTGGCTCAAGCCTGTAATCCCAGCACTTTGGGAGGCCGAGACGGGTGGATCACGAGGTCAGGAGATCGAGACTCATCCTGGCTAACACGGTGAAACCCCGTCTCTACTAAAAAATACAAAAAACTAGCCGGGCGAGGTGGCGGGCGCCTGTAGTCCCAGCTACTCGGGAGGCTGAGGCAGGAGAATGGTGTAAACCCCGGAGGTGGAGCTTGCAGTGAGCTGAGATCCGGCCACTACACTCCAGCCTGGGCGATAGAGCGAGACTCTGTCTCAAAAAAAAAAAAAAACAAAAAAACAAAAATTAGCTGCGCATGGTGGCACATGCCTGTAATCCCAGCTACTCGGGAGGCTGAGGCACAAGAATTGCTTGAACCTGGGAGGCGGAGGTTGCAATGAGCTGAGATCATGCCAGTACACTCCAGCCTGGGAAACAGAGTGAGACTCGGTCTCAAAAAAAAAAAAAAAAGCAAAGAAGGTGGACTCAGCATCTGAGTAAAGCCAGTGCCTGTCTTTGCCTGCCACCCCCAACCCCAGCTCCTCTGCACTGGCCGTGCAGGAGCGCATCATTCAGTTCTGGCTCCCCTTTACCCCCTTTACACCATGGACCCATGCAGCCCTCCTCCCCTCCTAGAACCAGGGCCTGGAGTTGCTGCAGCCTAGCACTAGTGTGTCCCATGCAGGTGGGCTAGCCAGGAAGCCAGGCAATCACTGCCCTGAGCTCTTGGTTCTTTCAGGAAACACAGCAGTGGAGAGCAGGACACCAGCACGCTGCCCTCACCGCCTCTCCTCACCACAGTGGAGGACGTGAACCAGGTATTCAGGCAGGCTCTGTGGGCACAGACTTGGGCTAGCTTCCACAGCTGCAGTTTTCAGAGGGCCTCAAAGTAATGAGGGGTCTTCTTTGTGATGATTAACTGTGTAAATGATTAGCTTCCTCAGCTGACTCAGCCACAGGAAGTTCTATGGCTGTGCTGTCCAGTATGATAGCCATTCACCACATGTGGCTATGTAAATTTAAATACAAATAAAAATTCAGGCTGGGCATGGTGGCTCATGCCTGTAATCCTAGTGCTTTGGGAGGCCAAGGCAGGAGGATGGCTTGAGGCCAGAGGTTTGTGACCAACCCAGGCAACATAGACACTGTCTCTACAAAAAAATTAAAAGATTAGCTAGGCATGGTGGCACATGCCTATAGTCCTAGCTGCTCAGGAGGTTGAGGCAGGAGGATGGCTTGAACCCAGGAATTTGAGATTACAGTGAGCTATGACTGCACCATTGTACTCCAGCCTGGGTGATAGAGCGAGACTGCCTCTAAAATATTTTTTTAAAAGAATTAATCAACCGGGCACAGTGGCAATGCCTGTACTCCCAGCACTTTGGGAGGCCGAGGCGGGTGGATCATAAATGAGGTCAGGAGGTCGAAACTATCCTGGCTAACATGGTGAAATCCCGTCTCTACTGAAAATACAAAAATTAGCCAGGCATGGTGGCACACGCTTGTAATCCCAGCTACTCAGGAGGCTGAGGCAGGAGAATCGCTTGAACCTGGGAGGCGGAGGTTGCAGTGAGCCGAGATCGCGCCACTGCACTTCAGCCTTCAGCCTGGGTGAGAGACAGACTGCGTCTCCAAAAAAAAAAAAAAAATTTCCTCAGTTTGCACTAGCCACATGTGGCAAGTGGCTACCGTGTAGGCACAGAACATGGCTATCATTGCAAGAAGTTCTGTTGGACAGGGCTGTGGGAGAGAGTGGGGCTCTCACCCTGCCTCCTAGGTGGGAATAAGGGCCAGGGATCTGGGGAGGTGGAAAAAGATGATACATTGCCCAAAATGCCACTAAGAACTCTTTTCTGTCTCTCAGGATAACAAAACCAAAACGTGGCCACCCAAAGCACCCTGGCAGCACCCTTCCCCGCTTCCCAGCACGCTGCCCAGCCCCAGCACACCACTCTATGCAGTCACCAGCCCCGGCAGCCAGTGGAACGACACCATGCAGATGCTGCAGTCCCCAGTGTGGGCCGCAACCAACGACTGCAGTGCCGCCGCCTTCTCCTACGTGCAGACCCCACCACAGCCCCCACCCCCACCAGCACACAAGGCAGCACCCAAGGGCTTCAAGGCCTTCCCTGGGAAGGCTGAGCGCAGGCCAGCCTATCTGCCCCAGTACTGACCCCAGGCCAGCCTGCCTGCCTGCCCAGAGCTGTGGGGATGGGTGTCCCCATCCCAGGGCCGCCTAGCTGACACCAGCCACTCAGAGGACCAGCGCGCCCCATCCCAGGGAAGGTTCCTTGGGGACAAGGGTGGTTGGCAGCTCCCAGCCTTTAAACCTGGCTTCTCAAACATTGGCAGCATCAGAGCCCTGGAGAGCCAGTTGGAGACACATGCGTCTGGCCTTTGGGGGCTTGCTGGGGAACCTGCATGCCTAATAAGCCCCGCAGGTGACTCTGATGCAGGCACCACGGCCACACTTGAAGAAACATAGCTCTTGGGTTTTTAGTCCTGCTTTGTGTTGAGAAGACATCAGGCCTGAAAGCTGAGGGCATAACTGACCATTTTTCAGAAACCCTCTCCTCCCTCCTCCACACCTTGAGTGATGACCACACCAATCACTGTATTTTTATAGCTATTTTTTTCATGTAGGTTTTTAGTTAAAACATCTCCTGCCTAAAATGTATTGAATATTTTAAGATAACAGATATACTGGCTGGAGGTTTAACACTAAGCTTATACAAAATGGGCAAAATATAGAATATTTGTGATTAGAAGCAGTCACCTGGGGTTTCTGCGGGTGGACAGTTCCTCGCCACCCAGCAGCACCCAGGGACTGTGGCCTTTCCCAGCTTTATGGAAGCAGGATGGTGGAACTCGTGTCGGAGGTATACTGCTGAAGGTGCGTGGCGGTGGACCAGCCGGCTGCTGTCCATGTGCAGAGCAAGGCTGCACCTGCTGCCCTTCGATCCTTCCACATATGGCCAGGACACTGCCACAGTCCTCGGGGTGTGGTCAAGGGGCACTCAGAGACACCTGCACTAGAAATTACATTGACATTGTGAGCTGGCTCAGAAGACAAACTAATTAAGATGTAGATAGAAATTAATTTAAGGTCTTTTCTTAAAAAATCCACCTCATTTTCAGTTAACATGTGCCATTAAATAGATAACATCCTGTGGATTTAGGGATATTTTCCAGCCAGAATGGATCCAGAAGAATTGAATGGTGCTTAAATTGAGAAATAATAATAAATATATCTATATAGAATAGACATATCCCATTGTATATTAACTGAGGTTACAGAAAGTTCTTTATATAAAACTTATTTAAATTTTTCATATTTCATCTTTGAAAAAGTCTAATTGAGAAAAATCCATAATATTTTCTAGTATGAAAGTTTGACAGTATTAATATTTTTTTTATATTTTCTTAAATCATTAAACCATTTTAATATATGTTAACTACTAATAAATGATTTATTCTTTCTAACTCCATATAAGCTTTTCCAGCAAAGATTGTAATAACACATTTATGTTCTCGTTTTTCTACAGATACAAGTAAATTTATATATAAAAATACCAAAAAGAGGACGGGCGCGGTGGCTCACGCCTGTAATCCCAGCACTTTGGGAGACCGAGGTGGGCGGATCACAAGGTCAGGAGTTCAAGACCAGCCTGGCCAATATGGTGAAACCCCAACTCTTACTAAAAATACAAAAATTAGCCAGGCGTGGTGGCGGGCGCCTGTAGTCCCAGCTACTTGGGAGGCTGAGGCAGAAGAATCGCTTGAACCCGGGAGGCGGAAGTTGCAGTGAGCCAAGATTGTGCCACTGCACTCCAGCATGGGTGACCAAGCGAGATTCCGTCTCAAAAAGAAAAAAAAAAAAAAGAATATATATATACACGCACATATATATATGTACGTACACACACACACACACACACCACACACACACACACACACACACACACAAATTCGAGAGGACCCTTAGGGTGTCTGAGCCCAGCCACCTGAGTTTTTAGTACTGTGTTGTCAGGCTGTTCCCAGGCCTCAGGTGTTGTCTTTTGTGCTGTGTGGGGATGCATTGCTGCCTGTATTTATGATCTTTTGCCGTGGTTCTGAGCATTCACCTCACCATGTTTACAAAGAACTGTTTTGTATATAGACATTTTCAGGCACGTGCTTTGCACCAACCCTGCGTGGCTCCTGTCTGTGTTAGCTGTCACAGTGTGCACACTAATCTCTGTTAAAGTTGTCTATGGCTGTTCTACTTGTAAGATAGTTTTCTATTTCCTTCAGTAATGTGTCCACAGTACCCTGTATTTCGAGTTCTATTATACTGATGTACTCTTGTTTTAATAGTGCCTCCCCAAAGGCCTCACCTTGGACAGAGGTCAGTCCTTGATGCCCCAGCACAGGTGATGTCGCTAATTGTCACTTTCCAGTTTGTTTTTCTCTATTAAGGAAGACATTTTCTAATTGCATCTCCATGGGCTGTGAGACTGTGTGAAGCCGTTTGTGTGGTCTCCATGTAGGTGCTGTGTTCCCGGCACCGCCTTGCTCTGAACACTGGTAATTCCAGGTGCTGCGCTTGGCAGAGGGGGTCTCGCCAAAGCGCATGTGTGTGCGTGTGTGAATGTATGTGTCCTTTGCATGGTCAGGCGTGGCTGCCTTGCTAGGGCATCAGCAGGACATTGTGTGTATAGTTACAATGCTTCCAAACTGGAACTCTACATTTTGTATCTTTTAAAGCTCCTATAAGTAAAATAACTATTGGCTTTATTAAAAATATACATTTAATAATACTTTGTATCCTTGTTTAAAATGAACTGCAGAGGACATTATGTCAAAAGCCCTGCCTGATTCATTGCTTTGAAAAGCTGCACACTGAGTTGGTTTTTAGGTCAGCCTGTCCTCTGATTCTAGCAAGGGGAAGACCACTTGGGATATTATGGTGAGCTGAAGTGGATGGGCAGGAGGCAGAACAAGCAGCTACACCTCCTCTATTGGCTTCCCTAAGGCCCAAGCTGGTTTAGGCCCCTGTGCAGGGGAAGCCAGTGCAGTAGTGAAGGAGATGTCCTCTGAAAGGTGCAAGCTCTCTGGGTTGGGGTCTGCCAACACCCATGTCCCACCAAATGTGGATGCTGTGACTTGCCCAGCTAGATTGTCCAATGAGGAGACCCAGGAATGAGGGCTTATTTTACCCTCTCCCCAAACCAGGGACCCAATCTATGGCAGAGATACTGTGCCACACGGGGATAAGAAGGACCTGTCTCTGCCTGCCGCAGTGGCTCACACCTGTTATCCCAGCACTTTAGGAGGCTGAGGCAGGTGGACCACGAGGTCGGGAAATCAAGACCATCCCGGCCAACATGGTGAAACCCCACCTCTACTAAAAATACAAAAATTAGCTGGGCATGGTGGCGCGTGCCTGTAATCCCGGCTACTCAGGAGGCTGAGGCAGAAGAATCGCTTTGCTTGAACCCAGGATGTCGGAGGTTGCAGTGAGCCGAAATCGTGCCACTGCACTGCGTGCAGCCTGTCGACAGAGCAAGACTGTCTACAAAGAAAAAAAAAAAGGCCAGGCATTGTGGCTCACACCTGTAATCCCACCACTTTGGGAGGCTGAGGCGGTGGATCATGAGGTCAGGAGTTCAAGCCCAGCCTGCCCAACATGGTGAAACCCCATCTCTACTAAAAATACAAAAAATTAGGTGGTATGGTTGTAGGCATCAGTAATCCCAGCTACTCGGAAGGCTAAGGCAGGAGAATTGCTTGAACCCAGTAGGCAGAGGCTGCAGTGAGCCAAAACTGCTCCACTGCACTCCAGCAAGACTCTGTCTCAGACAAAAGGAAAAAAAAAAGAAGGACCTGTCTCACTGGATGATGCCATCCTGCTAAAGCGGAAGGAAGATAGTATCGTGAGAACCACAAATGGAGGGCAGGTCACAAGAGCATTTCAACTCTTTCATTTACAGAAAGCACCTTATTGGAACCATTTTTGCTGACCTGAAGGAAATGGAGTAATGTGGGGATTAATATATAAGCTGCTGGTGTAGGAACCACTCTTCTTTCTGCCAAGGTGCCCTGAAGCTGAGCATGGGGACCAAGTCCCAGAGCCTTCCAAATGCACCTCAGGACAAAGTTGCTCAGTAACAGCCATGTTGCCAGAGAGTGCTGAAGAATACACTGGAAGTCCATATTAAAAAGCTAGCAGGGGCTGGGTGTGCTGGCTCACACCTGTAATCCCAGCAATTTGGGAGGCTCACCTGGGAGGACTGCTTGAGGCCAGGAGTTCAAGACAGCCTGGGCAACATAGTGAGACCCCATCTCTTTAAAAAAAAAAAAAGGCCCATATTTTATTCAAGTGTGTTCCCGTTTAACACAAGCACCCAGTTCTCTTGACTAGTTCTGATTCACAGCAGTGCTGGAGGCCAGAGGGCGGGAGTCCCGTAGCTCTGGCTGTGTGCGAATGAGTGGGGAGGGAAGCTGAGCAGATGCTACACCTGACCTACTGCAGGGGCCTCACAGACCTCAGCCCATCTGAGGTACTTGGGAGGCTTGTGACCTTCCTTTCCCACCTGGGGGCTCCTTGGATCGGGGGGGGGGGGGGGGGGGGGCTTCCAGTTTGGAGGCTGAGATGCCGCATGCCAACCATGGGGCTGTTAGGGGATGGCTTTTGTGCACTGTGTGGCCACTCCGTGACCTGCCTCCTAATGTGGAGACAGGAAATAAACCTTCCCAGTGATCAGCTTCTCCACTGCCCAAAAGCATGTATGTGAACAGCATGACTGGCTACCTCCCAGCCACAGGTACCCGGGAGTCGGAGGCATCTCCAAGGGTAGGCTCTGGAAATAAGACATGCACCTGGCCTTACAGCACAGGGGTGAGCTCCTGGGCCCAGGCCTCTGTGTGTCGGTGAGGGGACTGAATGTGGCTTGTACTGGAATACTGACTTGGAGATGTGGGCCTAGGTGAGGGAGAAGGATTGTTTGAGGCATGTCACATTCATTTCAACATTCACTAATGTCACATAAGGGCTAGGCCCTTGCTAGGAGCCAAGACTGCAAAGATAACAGTCCCTGCCTTTAAAACTCAGTATTTTAGGGGAGACAACCCATCTTTCCCGTCCTTGATAAGAGAACCAGCATCCACCAGCAACCCAGTTGCTCAGGCTGAAATCCCAGAAGATATTCTTCATTTCTTCATTTCCTCATTCAACTAATCAACAAGTCCTATAAGCGTATTCCCAAGCACACTCAAATTTCACCATGTTCTAGCCAGGTGCTGTGGCTCACACCTATAATCCCAGCACTTTGGGAGGCCGAAGCAGGTGGATCACCCAAGGTCAGGAGTTTGAGACTAGCCTGCCAACATGGTGAAACCCCGTCTCTACTAAAAAATACAAAAATTAGCTGGGCATGGTGGCGGGTGCCTGTAATCCCAGCTACTCAGGAAGCTGAGGCAGGAGAATTGCTTGAACTCGGGAGGTGGAAGTTGCAGTGAGCTGAGATCTCACCATTGCACTCTAGCCTGGGCAACAAAGCAAGACTCCGTCTCAAAAAAAAAAAAAAAATTCCACCATGTTCTTACATCTCCACTGCTATCTACCTGGACTTCACCTGGCTCCTGCCTCTACCCCCACAGCCTCAGGGTTTCCCATGCACCCTCCCCTACTTCCAAGTAGCCTTGCCATGTGTCCCTCCAACTTGCCTACCTGTTGCTCCCAAGGCTGCTTGGGCCTCTCCATCAGTTTTCTGGGGTTAGAGCCCATCTTCCAGCCTGGCTTCGTTTCTCATGACAGCACTTAGCACTCTTCTGGAGTTTGTGTTTGCATTTGTGTCTCATTGGAATGAAGGCCCCATGAGAGCAAGGAGCGAGTCTTGTTCATGGCCGCATGTGCAAGGTGCAGGACAGGTCCTGTGACCACCACAATGCAACTTGAGACAGATGAAAGGACGTGTTGCCGGGGCCAGAACTTACGAATTCTAATACTGAGCAAAAAAATAGAACTAGAGGCCAGGTGCAGCGGCTCATGCCTGGAATCCCAGCACTTTGGGAGGCCAAGGTGGGAGGATCACTTGAGCCCAGGAGTTTGAGGCTGCAGTGAGCCGAGAGCGTGCCACTGCACTCCAGCCTGAGTAATAGAGCAAGACTCTGTCTCTAAAAACGAAAAACAAAACAACCAAACGAAAAGTCTCTCGCGTTGGGCTAAAAGAATACTATTAAATACATCATTGAGGCTGTCCCAGGACTGGGAGGGGATTAGCACTACGGTGGAGATGCGCATAGGCCCAAGCAGGCCTCAAATAAATGTAAAGCTTTTTATTCTCGTGGAAACACCTATGTACAATGAAGAAAATGTGTTTAAGCACCTAGCAAAGGATTCGGGGCCCTAGTAACGAAGCCCCAAAACGACAAGAGTCGGTAGCGTAGGGTAAAGCCAACAACGGGTACAAGCTCTAGGGCTCTTGGGGGCGTGGTGAGGAGGCGGTCCCTCCACGCACCACTCCCGGTGTGCGCATGCGCACTCACCACGTCCATCCCAGACGTGCGGACCCGGGTGTCTGCAAGGCTCGGTGTCTTCAAGGCTCGGTCTCCGCACTCCAGCGCCCGACCCTGCGCGGGGACATGCGCACAAGCTCTCGCCCAGCCCACCCGGACGTGCTGGCCCACACGCACACGCGTGCGCACCTCTCCCCGCGCCGCGCCCCATCCGCGCCTGCGCTCAACCCCGCCTACACCTGCTCCGTGGCCTCCCCGGAGACAGTGAGCCAACCCCGGCAGCTCCACGGAGCCCTAGAGGCGCGGGCCGCACGCCTTCGCCGGTAAACATGACTCAGCATCCTCGGTGGACTCGCCCCCCCGCCCTGGAACAGATGTCTAAAATCCATCGGCGTGGAAACGCCACGCCCCGCCCCGCTCCCGACTCCTTCAGCTCGGGCCCCAGAACTGACCACCCCACCAATCCCCTGCCCCAGTCCCTCTGCCTTCTCTCCCATGACTACCTGTCCTCCAGGGCCTGCCTGACCCCTGTCCAGCGGCCCTTAAGTAAGGTCTGAGATGTCTAAATGTCCATACCTCAGTTTCCCCATCTTTAGAACGGGGCTCTTGTTTGGAACTGTGCCCGCCACAGCCTGCAGTAAGTGCTAGCTTCATCAATATTCAGTGGCAGTCAGTTACTTTTCCAGGGCTGCCTTATGCTTGAAATTAAATCTTTGCTATCCAGAGTTAGGACTGTCCCTAGACTTCCTAACTTGCCTCTGCTCTCAGGTGTACTCTCTGGTCCCCTCCTCTCTCGGGGCCAGATGATCTTGCAGGGGGCACATGAAGGTGTCCGACTCTGCAGCATGCTCTCTTGGAATTTCTGGGCTAGGTTTCCTTTCGATTATCCTCGGTCAATCCCTGGTCCGGGGGCATGACCCCTCCCAGATTCACTGCGCCCCAGGATCCTGGGGATTCTGAGCCCTAAGCTCTGCGATTTGCAGGTCTGGCTCAGCATATGGTAGTGATTGTAGTGACGGTGGTAGACAACAATAAAATGACCTTATGGCCAGGCACAGTGACTCACACCTGTAATCCCAACACTTCGGGAGGCTGAGGCAGGAAAATCTCTTGAGGCCTGGAATTTGAGACCAGCCTGGGCAACATAGTGCGACTCAGTCTCTACAAATAATAAGAAGAAAATTAGCCGGATGGGGTGGCTATGCCTGTAGTTCTAGCTACTCAGGAGACTGAGGTGAGAGAAGCGCTTGAACCCAGAGTTCAAGGCTGCAGTGAGCTATGGTCATGCCACTGCACTCCAGCCTGGGTGACAAGAGTGAGACCCTGTTTCAACTAATAAGACATAACTGGGATGATGAGCGGAGAAAGGGATTGCCAGCTTCTCCACTTCCCTTCCACTTTTTTCCTAGGACTGAAGAGGAACTGGCAGGCAGCACAGGGCTGTGATTAAGCACAGGGTTCAGGAAGGAACCAGGCCGCCCGTGTTGATTCTCTAGTTAAGAGCAGAGTGGCTCGTTTCACATTTCTTTCTTTCTTTTTTTTTTTTTTGAGACAAGAGTGTCACTCTGTCACCCAGGCCAGAGTGCAGTGGCATGATCTCGGCTCACTGCAACCTCCACCACACGGGTTCAAATGATTCTCCTGCCTCAGCCTCCCTAGTAGCTGGGATTACAGGTGTCCGCCACCACGTCCCGCTAGTTTTTGTAATTTTAGTACAGACAGGGTTTCGCCATGGTGGCCAGACTGGTCTCAAACTCCTGGCTTCAAGTGATCTGCCCGCCTTGGCCTCCCAAAGTGTTGGGATTACAAGTGTGAGCCACTGCATCCGGCCTTGTTTCACATTTCTTTTTTTTTTTTTTTTTGAGATGGAGTCTCGCTCTCTTGCCCAGGCTGGAGTGCAGTGGCATGATTCAGCTCACTGCAAGCTCCACCTCCTGGGTTCACACCATTCTCCTGCCTCAGCCTCCCGAGTAGCTGGGACTACAGGTGCCCAACACCACATCTGGCTAATTTTTTTCTATTTTTAGTAGAGATGGGGTTTCACCATGTTGCTCAGGCTGGTCTCGAACTCCTGACCTCGTGATCTGCCCGCCTCAGCCTCCCAAAGTGGTGGGATTACCGTGTGAGCCACCGCACCCGGCCTCATTTCACATCTCTTAACCTCTCTGTTAAATGGGGAGGACAACAGGGTATCCTTCATAGGACTGCCATGAGGGATACACGGAAAGGATTTAGCATGGAGCTCTGCACATAGTAAACCTGGCTGGAGTAGTGGCCATGTTAGTAGTATTGTAGTATGATGATGAATGGCTTTGGATTAGTAATGACCTTTCTTCATACTTCTCTGTTTTCTCCCTGTAGCCACTGTGACTTACGACCCATCAGATAGGAACCTAGTTTCCTGCTAACATAGAAAATCCAGGCTGGGCGTGGTGGCGCATGCCTGTAATCCCAGCACTTTGGGAGGCCGAGGTGGGTGGATTACCTTAGGTCAGGAGTTCGAGACCAGCCTGGCCAACATGGTGAAACCCCATCTCTACCAAAAATACAAATATTAGGCTGGGCGCAGTGGCTCATGGCTGTAATCCCAGCACTTTGGGAGGCCAAGGCAGACAGATCACGAGATCAGGAGATCGAGACCATCCTGGTCAACATGGTGAAACCCCATCTCTACTAAAAATACAAAAATTAGTTGGGCATGGTGGCACATGCCTGTAATCTCAGCTACTCAAGAGGCTGAAGCAGGAGAATTGCTTGAACCAGGGAGTTGGAGGTTGCAGTGAGCCGAGATGGTGCCACTGCACTCTGGTCTGGTGACAGAGGGAGACTCCGTCTCAAAAACAAAAACAAAGACAAAAACAACCAAAAATTCGCCTGGTGAGGTGGCGGGCGCCTGTAATCCCAGCTACTAGGGAGGCTGAGGCAAGAGAATTGCTTGAACCCGGGAGGTGGAGGTTGCAGGGAGGCAGAGGTTGCAGTGAGCTGAGATAGTGCCATTGCACTCTAGCCTGGGCAACAAGAGTGAAACTCTGTCTCAAAAAAAAAAACAAAAAAAAAAACAAAATCCATGTAACTTTGGAGTTTCAAAGTAAATGTGAAATCTGGAATAGTTGGCCGGGCGCGGTGGCTCAAGCCTGTAATCCCAGCACTTTGGGAGGCCGAGACGGGCGGATCACGAGGTCAGGAGATCGAGACCATCCTGGCTAACATGGTGAAACCCCGTCTCTACTAAAAATACAAAAAACTAGCCGGGCGACATGGCGGGCGCCTGTAGTCCCAGCTGCTTGGGAGGCTGAGGCAGGAGAATGGCGTAAACCCAGGAGGCGGAGCTTGCCGTGAGCTGAGACCCGGCCACTGCACTCCAGCCTGGGCGGCAGAGCGAGACTCCGTCTCAAAAAAAAAAAAAAAAAAAAAAAAAGAAATCTGGAATAGTTGAAGCTTCCGGGAATCACAGAGGCCAAATTGCGAGAGGTGTACATTATGGAAGGTTAAAAGGCAGGGGAGGCCGGGCGCGGTGGCTCATGCCTGTAATCCCAGCACTTTGGGAGGCTGAGGCGGGTGGATCACAAGGTCAGGAGATTGACACCGTCCTGGCTAACACGGTGAAACCCTGTCTCTACTAAAAATACAAAAAATTAGCCAGGCGTGGTGGCGGGTGTCTGTAGTCCCAGCTACTCGGGAGGCTGAGGCAGGAGAATGGCGTGAACCCAGGAGGTGGAGGTTGCAGTGAGCCAAGATCGTGCCACTGCACTCCAGCCTGGGTGACAGAGCAAGACACTGTCTCAAAAAAAAAAAAAAAAAAAAAAGCAGGGGAAACCTTTGAAATGGCAATCATCAGAGGCCTCACCTCCTACCTCTTCTTCAATACCCAAAGCTGCTTCTATGGTTCCTGGTGGTTGGGAGAGGACACTGGACAAGACTGTGGCAGTGGACAGGTGAACACCCATAACATCTTTGGAAATATTTGGAGTTGTGAATGACAACTGAACTCCAAACAGACACTAAAGGGAATCGTTGGTTTACAGTCTAGCTGCAGGCGGAGGTGACCTGGCCACAGGAACCTGGGTACTGTGAGGTTCACTCTGACATCTCTCGGGGGGTCATTCTCTTCATTATTTTCCTCGACAGCAGGGACTAAAGCTCAGGTCTGTCCTTTCTGGCAGGGAGCTTAACACCATAAAGAGACTTTCTGCTGCTGTCTTCAGGGCTCTGGGAAAGGACCCTGTTTAGCTGGCGTAAGTTATGTGCTCATCTCTGATGGATTCAGGCAGGGGAAGAAACGCAAGGGTGGGAGAGGATGGTTTTAGACAAAGAACAACAGCCATTCATATGGTCACCAAAATAACCTACTAGAAAAAGGCAGTCTCAGTGGCCAGGCGCAGTGCTTCATGCCTGTAATCCCAGCACTTTGGGAAGCCAAGGCAGGCAGATCACTCGCGCCCAAGGATTTGAGACCAGCCTGGGCAACATGATGAAACCTCGTCTGTACAAAAAATAACAAAGCTTGTCTCTACAAGAAAAAAATTAGCTGGTCATGGTGGCGCGCACCTGTAGTCTCGGCCACTCAGAAGGCTGAGGTGAGAAGATCGCTTGAGCTTGGGAGGCAGAGGCTGTAGTGAGCCAAGATCGTGTCACTGTACTCCAGCCTGGGTGTGACAGAGTGAGACCCTGTCTCAAAAAAAAAAAAAAAGAAAGAAAAAGGGAGTCAGAGAGAGTCAGTGGTTACTGTTGGGCTAGAGTCATCTGAGGAATCACAAGGTCAGTGATAATGGGGCAGTGGCTACTGAGACTCGCCTTCCTATTGATTGAGGTTTTGTTCTGTAACACAGGATTTGGGGTGGGAATTCAGTTCTGTGTGGATGAGTAACTGACTTGGAAAACCCTGATTGGAGTGTTTCTCAGAACCCCAGTAGAGGCCAGGCGCGGTGGCTCACGCCTGTAATCCCAGCACTTTGGGAAGCCAAGGCAGGCAGATCACTCGCGCCCAAGGATTTGAGACCAGCCTGGGCAACATGATGAAACCTCGTCTGTACAAAAAATAACAAAGCTTGTCTCTACAAGAAAAAAATTAGCTGGTCATGGTGGCGCGCACCTGTAGTCTCGGCCACTCAGAAGGCTGAGGTGAGAAGATCGCTTGAGCTTGGGAGGCAGAGGCTGTAGTGAGCCAAGATCGTGTCACTGTACTCCAGCCTGGGTGTGACAGAGTGAGACCCTGTCTCAAAAAAAAAAAAAAAAAAAGAAAGAAAAAGGGAGTCAGAGAGAGTCAGTGGTTACTGTTGGGCTAGAGTCATCTGAGGAATCACAAGGTCAGTGATAATGGGGCAGTGGCTACTGAGACTCGCCTTCCTATTGATTGAGGTTTTGTTCTGTAACACAGGATTTGGGGTGGGAATTCAGTTCTGTGTGGATGAGTAACTGACTTGGAAAACCCTGATTGGAGTGTTTCTCAGAACCCCAGTAGAGGCCAGGCGCGGTGGCTCACGCCTGTAATCCCAGCACTTTGGGAGGCTGAGGCGGGTGGATCACGAGGTCAAGAGATCAAGACCATCCTGGCCAACATGGTGAAACCCCATCTCTACTAAAAATACAAAAATTAGCGCGCGCCTGTAGTCCCAGTACTCAGGAGGCTGAGGCGGGAGAATCGCTTGAACCAGGGAGGTGGAGGTTGCAGTGAGCCAAGATCGCACCACTGCACTCCAGCCTGGGGACAGAGCGAGACTCCATCTCAAACAAACAAACAAAAAAGAACTCCAGTAGAACAAATACCATTCAGCACTACCAGGGTTGTTAGGTGTGGAAGCTCAGTGAAATCTTAGAGTTGACAATTCTTAGAGAAGGGCCATGTGGATGGGGCTGTTCCCTGGAAAGTGCTGTGACCACTCATTTCTTTCGTTGTTAGCCTTTCCCTATTTTCTTTCTTTTTTTTTTTTAGACAAGGTCTTGCTGTGTCACCCAAGCTGTACACCCAAGGAGTACAGTGGTGGTAATCACTGCAGCCTCGAAGTCCTGGACTCAAGTGATACTGCTGCCTTGGCCTCCCGAGTAGCTGGGACTCTACAGGTGTGCACCATCACATGCCCCGCTAATTTATTTTTAGTATTTTAGAAGCAGTGTTTTGCTATCTTGCCCAGGCTGGGCTTGAACTCCTGGTGTCAAGCTGTCCCACCTCCCAAAGTGCTGGGATTATAGGCAAGAGTGCCCAGCCCCAGAATTCTTACAATGACTTACAAGGCCTTATGTGATCTTGTTGCCTCCCTTTCACTCTCTGACCTCATCTTCTTTTTTTTTTTTTTTTTTTTTGAGATGGAGTCTCACTGTGCCGCCCAGGCTGGAGTACAGTGGCTCACTGCAGTCTTCACCTCCCAGGTTCAAGTGATTCTCCTGTCTCAGCCTGTGGAGTTACCTGGGATTACAGGCACGTGCCACCAGGCCTGGCTAATTTTTGCATTTTTCTTTTTTTAGTAGAGACGAAGTTTCACCATGTTGGCCAGGCTGGTCTCGAACTCCTGACCTCAAGTGATCCGCCTGCCTCGGCCTCCCAAAGTGCTAAGATTACAGGCGTGAGCCACCGCGCCCGCCCCAGTGAGTTTCTTCTTAATTGCAACCCGGATTCTCAGCACCCTTTTCATCTTGCTTTTCCTCAATAGCCCTTACCAGCACCTGACACACATCATCTGTTATACTTGCTTATTTGGCACATAATGTATCCACAGCGCCTGGAACACTGCCTGTAACGTGGAAGGTGTTCTATCTGTAGAGTTTTGTCGAATGAATGAATGAAGCCGACCAGTGCATAGGGAGTGCAGTGGCGCGATGGTAGCTCTCCTGGGCTCCAGTGATCCCCGGGCTCTGCCCACCCTTCTCCACAGCCACTTCCGGGCAGAAGCCAGCAAAGCGGCGGCGCAAGCGGTAGGGAGAGAAGAGCTGAGGCCCCAGATCAGCGGCCGCAGGCAAGGTCGCTTAGCGGGCACCCGGCCTGGGTATTGGGGCGCGGGTCGGGGGCGGGGCCGGAGCTCAGGGGTGGGGCCGGAACGGGCGTCTGCGCCATAAAGGCCGTCGCGCGCCCCCGCGCCTTGCTCGCTGCGCGCTGCCAGCGCTCCTTCCTCTTCGGCGCGCGTTCCAGTCCGCGTACCTTCTAGTCCCGCCATGGCCGCTCTCACCCGGGATCCCCAGTTCCAGAAGCTGCAGCAATGGTATCGCGAGCACGGCTCCGAGCTGAACCTGCGCCGCCTCTTCGATGCCAACAAGGAGCGCTTCAACCACTTCAGGTGCGGGCGGGCCGGAGGCGGGGGGCTGCCACGCGCGGCGCCCGGAGCCGGGCACGCGGGGATGGGGTCTGGAGGCGGGGGCAGTGGTGCCCGGGGACCCCCGCCCCCCACCTCCAGGCCACGGACTGGGGCCCAGGCAGAGGCTGCATTTCGTCCTTGGAGTCCCCTTGGAGTGCGTTCCTGGGGTCTTGCGGCCTCGCCGGGGGTCTCGGCGCCCGGTCTGCTTCGTCACGAGGAAAAACGGGCCTCTACGTGGGGACGTTTCCCCTCCCCCACCCCGTGCAGCTCCGGCCATTTGAGCAGGGGCTCCTTTCGCGGTTGTGAGGAGAGGCCCTGGCTGACGCAGCAAGCAGGAAAGGGCTGTCCCTTTCCATCCGCTCCTGGCCACATGTGCTTGGGACCGTTTGCCGGGCGGGCAGCCCGGGCGTGGGGTTTGTGGGAGCTGGGTGGAAGGGTGGAGACGTCGGGCGTGATTCCTGCAGAGGAGACCTGTGCACGACCGGGAAGTGGGAAGGAGCATTGGAGGAAATCATGGGCCGGGGTGTGGCCGAGCGAGCTCTGATCACTGATGCTGGTGGAGGAGGGGCGGAGAGCGACTGTGGCTCTGGACTAGACATCCCAGTGGCCATCCCTGTCATCTGGATGGGTGCCTGAGTAACTTACGGCAGAGAGTGGAAGCCCTGGGAGGGGGTGGTCCCCGCCTTCAGTCCAGGCTCCTCACCCAGGGTCTGCCTGCATCTAAGGTCTGTGAGGATGGCTTCTTTCTCTGTGCTGCTGTTGCAGATCATCCTGGTGGGCCAGCAGGTGACAGACATCACCACTGTGCTGGGTGGTCGTGGCCCTTGTGGGGTGTGGGTTGGGGAGGATGTTTCTTCTGGGAACAGCTCCTGCTCAGGACAGGTCTCCCACTAGGGAGACCAGGGTGTGGTCAGCAGCATCTCCATCTTTCTGCAGCCTGACCCTCAACACCAACCATGGGCATATCCTGCTGGATTACTCCAAGAACCTGGTGACGGAGGATGTGATGCGGATGCTGGTGGACCTGGTAATGTTCTGCTTGGGGAGGTGTAACTGGTAACCGACAGAGTGATGGGCAAGCTGGGCTCCTGGGTGTCCCCAGGACCTTAAGTATCTTGAGTTTTTCCTCTCATTAGACCTCGGTGACCTCCTCTGTGCAGGTGAGGCACCTGCCCTGGCTTAGGTTCTAAGCAGCATCCCAGGGACCCCAGTGTCTGATGTCTGAGTAGACCCTTCCCAGACAGTGGGAGAGAGAACCACGCAGCAGCCATCTGTCTGTCTCATTGGGGGCAGCACCAAGCCTTGTGTTTGGGGGCTGACACTTGGGGTGGTCAGTTTGGGTGGGACCAGGTCTCGGTATCATCTCTTCCTAGGCCAAGTCCAGGGGCGTGGAGGCCGCCCGGGAGCGGATGTTCAATGGTGAGAAGATCAACTACACCGAGGTGAGCAGGCCCCACATATCCTCTGGGGCCTCCTTCCTTCCCTTTGGGGTTTATCTGACTGTTAGCCATATTACCCTGTGTCTTCACCCCTTCTCTTGGGCAATGCTTTTGCTTAATGAGGGGCCTGAAGGCCTTTTTCCTCCTGCTTGTAGCAGGGCTTTAGGGTGTGTCTTCCACAAGATTGGCCGTCTAGGTTTGGTGAGCTCCTTGGAATGGTTCCCAGTGTCTGCCTGGGAGGAGGACATCTCATACCCAGAGGGAGAGTTTCTCAAGGCTGAATTTTCCTGGAGAAGTTAACTCGAATATATCCTCGCTGCAAGTTTTAGTAGCGACAAGAAGGATCTTAAGTCACGAAAGACTTCAGCCTACTCAAGCAATAGGAGTCAATAGGAAGCAGTGGTGAGGCCAGGCCTGGGGACCTCTGTTCCTGACTCAGTATGGGAGCCAAGCCTGGAGGTATAATGGACACTGAGCACCCAGACTCTGTCCTCATGATGTCATTATCCTCCTCTTACATGTGAGGAGTCTGAGGTTCAGAGGTCACGTCCCTTATCTAAGATGTCATAGCTGTAAGAGGCAAAGTGGAGATTCACACTCAACCTGTCTTGCATTGTGGGTCTAAGCTGAGAGAGGATGCTATCAAGGAAGGCTTTCTGGAGGAGTGCATTCACCTATAAAATGTGGGGCAGGAATGGGGTCTGGCAGGGTGAGGGTGGGGTGGCGTGAAACCTTCCACCTTAGCAAGCCTCTCACTGGGTTGGAATCCCAAGATAATCCTTTTCCTGCCCACCTAGGGTCTTTAGACCTTCCCTCAAGGACTCCTCTGCTGGCTTCAGGCCGTTTCACTCATGTGGCCGGGCCAGCCGCCTGGCACCGGTCACAGACTTCAAGTCTGGTTTGGTTCCTGGCAGTTGGTAGTTATCGGGCTGCTTGGTGAGGGAAGCTTGAGTTGCATACCTTGCTGCAAATCCAAGGAGCTGAGGACACTGCCTAAAAGGTGCCAGCAAACACCGTGGACACGCATTGGGAGGATGAGGTTACTTCAGGCTTAGTGAGCACTCATCTTTGGAAAGCATTTATTTATTTATTTATTTATTTATTTTGAGATGGAGTCTCGCTCTGTCGCCCAGGCTGGAGTGCAGTGGTGCGATCTCGGCTCACTGCAACCTCTGTCTAATGGGTTCAGGCGATTCTCTGCCTCAGCTTCCCGAGTAGCTGGAACTACAGGTGTGTGCCACCCCACCTGGCTAATTTTTGTATTTTTAGTAGAGACAGGATGTCACCATGTTGACCGGGCTGGTCTCGAATTCCTGACCTCAAGTTATCCACCCGCCTTGGCCTCCCAGAGTTCTGGAATTACAGGCTTGAGCCATGGCGCCCGGCTTCTGAAAGCATTTAGTGCTTGTTTCTGACATGTGTTGTCACCATTCTCTGCCTTTGCCCACTGTTGCTCTTTTCTCTCACTGTTCATGCCCTGAACACCTATGGCAGGCCCTCTGGGCCTCTCCTAGGCAGGAATGGGACCCCGCCCCCCTCTCCTCCTGACTGTCTGCAGCCCTTAAGTCCTTGGGGAGCTCCTACTCCTGTAAGCATACAGTGGGTTCTTGGAACAAGATCATGGTGTTAACAGAGACCTCAGGGCCTGCCTGTCTAGTGGATAGAGGGCCGAGCTATGGCACCATGCCCAGCTGGGAGCATGGCTGCCTGGGGTTGAGGGGACAGTCTTTACACCCTGACCCTCATCCCCAGGGTCGAGCTGTGCTGCACGTGGCTCTTCGGAACCGGTCAAACACACCCATCCTGGTAGATGGCAAGGATGTGATGCCAGAGGTCAACAAGGTTCTAGACAAGATGAAGTCTTTCTGCCAGGTAATTGGCTACTGGGCCGGACTCGCCCTTGGCCATGTGTGAGTATATGGGAATCTGGGATCCCTGAGGGGCACCTTTTCCTCTTTTCTTGGAGGCAGGACTCAGGCTCTCACTGCAGCTTAAGGGAGGGGTTGCCTGTGTGATCGCTGACCCTGGGGGTCTTTGCTGAGGCCTGAATTTCTCCTGGCTCTGCTCTGAAGGAACCTACTGCTGGCAGAAGTGGGGGCAGTCTCTTTCCTGAATTACAGACACCTGTGGGCCCATGGTGACAAATGACAGAGGCTGGAAATGAAAAGTGGGGCCCCAAGGGGCCGGGTACGGTGGCTCACGCCTGTAATCCCAGCACTTTGGGAGGCCGAGGCAGGCAGATCACGAGGTCAGGAGATCAAGACCATCCAGGCTAACATGGTGAAACCCTGTCTCTACTAAAAATACAAAAAAAATTAGCCGGGCGTGGTGGCGGGCCCCTGTGGTCCCAGCTACTCGGAAGGCTGAGGCAGGAGAATGGCGTAAACCTGGGAGGCGGAGCTTGCAGTGGGCAGAGATTGTGCCACTGCACTCCAGCCTGGGCAACAGAGCGAGATTGTCTCAAAAAAAAAAAAAAAAGAGAAATGGGGCACCTGAGAGACGGGACAGTCAGGGAAAGAAGGAGCTTTTTCTTTTTTCTTTCTTTTTTTTTTTTTTTTTTTTTTGAGATGGAGTCTCACTCTGTCGCCCTCAGAGTGAGGTACGATGCGATCTCAGCTCACTGCAACCTCTGCGTCCCGGATTCAAGCGATTCTCCTGCCTCAGCCTCCTGAGTAGCTGGGATTACAATTATGTGCCACCCCGCCCAGATAATTTTTATATTTTTAGTAGAGATGGGGTTTCACCATGTTGGCCAGGCTGGTCTCAAACCCCTGATCTCAGGTGATCTGCCTGCCTCAGCCTCCCAAAGTGCTAGAATTACAGGCGTGAGCCACTGCGCTTGGCTGGAAGGAACTTTTTCTAACCTCTTTTGTCATACGCCCTTATCACCTAGTCTAGAAATAGATAAAACGTAAAATTTCCTCAACCCTGGCTGGGCGTGGTGGGTGGCTCATGCCTCTGATACCAGAACTTTGGGAGGCTGAGGCGAGCGGATCACTTGAGGTAAGGAATTTGAGACCAGCCTGGCCATCATGGTGAAACCTCATCTCCACTAAAAATACAAAAATTAGCCAGGTATGGTGACACACGCCTGTAATCCCAGCTACTTGGGAGGCTGAGGCAGGAGAATCGCTTGAACCTGGGAAGCAGAGGTTGCAGTCAGCTGTGAGTGTGCCATTGCACTCCAGCGTGGATGACAGAGGGAGACTCTGTCAAAAAAAAAAATCTCCAGCTGGGCGCGGTGGCTCAAGCCCGTAATCCCAGCACTTTGGGAGGCCGAGACGGGCGGATCACCAGGTCAGGAGATCAAGACCATCCTGGCTGATGCGGTGAAACCCTGTCTCTACTAAAAAACAAATACAAAAAACTAGCCGGGCGAGGTGGCAGGTGCCTGTAGTAGCCTGGGCGACAGAGAGAGACTCTGTCTCAAAAAAAAAAAAAAAAAAAATTTCCTCATCCCCATTCCCAGTTAACCCTCCAGAAGCAGCCTTTGTAAAGTTTCCTGTAGCCAGGCGCAGCAGCTCATACTTCTAGTCCCAGCTATTCAGGAGGCTGAGGTGGGAGGATGGCTTGAGCCTGGGAAGTCGAGGCTGCAGTGAGCCATGGTGACACCACTGCACTCCAGTCTGGACAACGGAGCAAGATCCTGTCTCAAAAAATAAATTTAAAAAATAGAAAAGTTTTCTTGTGAAGTCTTCCAGAAAGTTCCTGTGCACGTACACGTCTGTAACCTCCTTTTCGAAACATGTACACACGTGCACATGCACGCGGTTTGGTTTTCTGCCTGCTCTTCTGCAGCTTATTTCCACCTGGAAGTATGTAAGCGGTGTCCGTGTGTCAGTGACAGTGCATGTAACATGCCTCCTTTTCCTTGTGTGTAAGGTAGTAGGGGTTGCCTCAGAGACCAGCTAAGTTTCCCCACATCAAGCACTTGCCTCAGTGTCTATCCTAGGGCTGATTCTGCAGGGGTGGGTTGGCAGACGTCCTCAAGCCTGGAGAATGAGGGTGATGTGGGTGTGTCTGTGTGGGCTATGCATGCGCCAAGGGTGACCATCCAAGCTCTTGTCAGCTGTGATCCTTTGCTGCTTGTCCTAGGAGTAGTGGCCTCCACATGTGGCTGGTCATCGTCCGGTTACTTTGGCCAAGAGCCACTTTCAGACCTGAAAATGGGCTGGGCACGGTGGCTCATGCCTGTAATCCTGGCACTCTGGGAGGCTGGGCAGTTGGATCATTTGAGGTCAGGAGTTTTGAGATCAATCAACATAGTGAAACGCCGTCTCTACTAAAAGTACAAAAAGTTACCTGGGCATGGTGGCGAGCACCTGTAATATCAGCTACTGGGGAGTCTGAGGCAGGAGAATCTCTTGAGCCTGGGAGGCGGAGATTGCAGTGAGCCAAGATCACACTACTGCACTCCAGCCTAGGTGAGAGTGAAACTCTGCCTCAAAAAAAAAAAAAAACCCCATCTCTGCAAAAAATAAATAAATTAGCCAGGCATGCTGGTGTGTCCCAGCTACTTGGGAGGCTGAGGTAGGAGGATTGCTTGAGCCTGGGAGGTTGAGGCAGCTCGGGTGACAGAGTGAGACGCTTCCCAGGGCAAGGAAGTTGTGGGGTCCTGATGGGAATCTGGATTTCCAGAATGTCATTTAGGGTGGTCAGTCCATGTGATGGGCTTTGGGCCTGCGGCAGGGCCTTTCCAGCCATCTGCTGTGAGTGGCAGAGCTAAAGTCCATTAAAAGCCTATTGCTGTGTGATCGGGCTGGGTGCGCTCAGCCATGCCACATGGCGAGGGTGGCACTGCACCGTTTGGGGTGCTGTTTCCAGGAAAGCCTTCCCTTAAAGCTGGCCACTGGAGTACCTGACTCAGGCTGATAGGGTATTTATAGTTCACAAAAAGTTGCTGAATGGCAGCAATCCCCCGGTGAGGAACATTCCTCATGGCTGTGCTCTCCAGAGTTTGCCAAGATTGGGTGAAGACGTTCACTGTGACCTTGATTGTAGTGGCAAAACCTGAAACCAAGCTGTACTCATTTATCAGGGGACTTACCAAGTAGAGTCAGCATATATTCATATGCTGTCATCCGGGGCACCGTTAGGAATCAGGGAGCTACAGTTGGACTGACTTGCCATGCTGTTCAGGATGGACTGGGAAGTTGAAAAAGGAAGTTGCAGAATTGGTGGGTATGGTAAAGCCTCATTTGGTCAAATGAAAGCTGGATGTAATTGTAATAAAGATAGACACATTTGGCTGAGTGCGGTGGCTCACACCTGTAATCCCAGCACCTTGGGAGGCCAAGGTGGGTGGACCACGAGGTCAGGAGTTCAAGACAAGCCTGGCTAACATAGTGAAACTCCATCTCTGCTGAAAAGAAAAATACAAAAAAGTTAGCCAGGCATGGCGGCGCGTGCCTGTGGTCCCAGCTACTCGGGAGGCTGAGGTGGGAGAATCACTTGAACCCAGGAGGGGGAGGTTGCGGTGAGCCAAAATCACGCTACTGTACTGCAGCTTGGGCAACAGAGTGAGACTTTGTCTCAAAACTTAAAAAAAAAAAAAAAAAAGACACATTTTTCCTCTGGGATGTTTCATTATAACAAACCTTTGACAGTCAGGCAAGGAGATTTGTTTTTTTTTTTTTTTTTTTTTTGAGGCAGAGTCTCGCTCTGTCACCTGGACTGGAGTGCAATGGCGTGGTCTCGGCTCACTCAACCTCTGCCTCCCAGGTTCAAGTGATTCTCCTGTCTCAGCCTCCCCGATAGCTGGGATTACAGGCACATGCCACCACGCCCGGCTAATTTTTGTATTTTTAGTAGAGACGGGGTTTCACCATGTTGGTCAGGCTGGTCTTGAACTCCTGATCTCAAGTGATCCACCCGCCTTGGCCTCCCAGAGTCCTGTGTATACAGGTATGAGCCACCATGCCCAGCTGAGACTTGCTTTTTCTAACCTCTTTTGTCATACACCCGTGAGGGAGAGTTGAGAAGTTGAACAACTTATTTCTTTCTGTATTGATGGAAATTCTTCCGTGGTTTATTTAAAGAAAAAGTAGGGCCAGGCACAGTTGCTCACCTCTGTAATCCCAGCCCTTTGGGAGACAGAGGCAAGAGGATTGCTTGAGGCCAGGAGTATAATACCAGCCTGGGCAACATAACAAGACCTTGCCTTTTAAAAAAAAAAAGTTAAAAGTTAGCCAGCTGTGGTGGTGTGCACCTATAGTCTTGGCTACTTAGGAGGCTGAGGCAGGAGAATTGCTTGAGCCCAGGAGTTTGAAGCTGCAGTGAGCTATGATCATACTCCTGCATTCCAGGCTGAGCAACAGAGCACTACCGTGTCTTTAAAACCTAAACCCAGCAAAGTGCAGTGGCTCGTGTGTAATCCCAGCATTTTGGAAGGGTGAATCAGATCACTGCAGGCCAGGAGTTCAAGACTAGTTTGGGCAACATAGACCCTGTCTCTTTTTTTTGTTTGAGACAGAGTCTCGCTCTGTTACCCAGGCTGAAGTGCAGTGGCGCGATCTTGGCTCATTGCAAGCTCCGCCTCCCGGATTCATGTCTTTCTCCTGCCTCAGCCTCCTGAGTAGCTGGAACTACAGGCGCCTGCCACCGTGCCTGGCTAAGTTTTTGTATTTTTAGTAGAGACTGGGTTTCACCATGTTAGCCAAGATGGTTTCCATCTCCTGACCTCGTGATCTGGCTGCCTTGACCTTCCAAAGTGCTGGGATTATAGGTGTGAGCCACTGTGCCTAGCCATTTTTTTTTTTTTCTTTTTTTTTTAGACAAGAGTTTCTCTCTTTCATCCAGGCTGGAGTGCAATGGCCTGATCTCGGTTCATTGCACCCTCTGCCTCCTGGGTTCAAACAGTTCTCCTGCCTCAGCCTCCAGAGTAGCTGGGATTACAGGTGCCTGCCGCCACACCCAACTAATTTTTGTATTTTTAGTAGAGATGAAGTTTCACCATGTTGGCCAGGCTGGTCTCGAACTCCTGACCTCATAATCTGACCACTTTGGCCTCCCAAAGTGCTGGGATTACAGGCGTGAGCCACTGTGCCCAGCCTATTTTTGTTTTAATTTAAAAATAATAATTTATAGTCTGGATGCTGTGGCTCACACCTGTAATCCTAGCACTTTGGGAGGCTGAGGTGGGCGGATCACTACAGGTCAGGAGTTTGAGACCAACCTGGCCCACGTGGCGAAACCCGTCTCTACTAAAAATACAAACAAAATTAGCTGGGAGTGTGGCAGGCACCCGTAATTCCAACTGCTCAGGAGACTGAGGCAGCAGTATCATTTGAACCTAGGAGGTGGAGGTTACTGAGAGCCGAGATAGTGCCACTGCACTCCAACCTGGGTGACAGAGCGAGACTCCGTCTCAAAAAAAAAAAAAATTATTATTATTATTATTTATTTATTTATTTATTTATTTATTTTTATTTTATTTTATTTTATTTTTGAGACGGAGTCTCGCTCTGCCGCCCAGGCTGGAGTGCAGTGGCCGGATCTCAGCTCACTGCAAGCTCCGCCTCCCGGGTTTACGCCATTCTCCTGCCTCAGCCTCCCGAGTAGCTGGGACTACAGGCGCCCGCCACCTCACCCGGCTAGTTTTTTGTAGTTTTTAGTAGAGACGGGGTTTCACCGTGTTAGCCAGGATGGTCTCAATCTCCTGACCTCGTGATCCGCCCGTCTCGGCCTCCCAAAGTGCTGGGATTACAGGTGTGAGCCACCACTCCCGGCCTATTATTATTATTTATAGCTGGGCATGGTGTTGCACGCCGGTAGTCCCAGTTACTTGGGAAGCTGAGGCAGGAGAATTGCTTGAACCTGGGAGGTGGAGGCGTCAGTAAGCTGAGATCGCACCACTGTACTCTAGCCTGGGTGACAGAGCAAGCTTCTAAAAAAAAAAAAAAAAAATTTAAAAGAAAAAATTGCTGGATCTTATTAAGTGTGTACTAATTTTTTATTGATGTGTGATAAATTATTCCAAAATTTAGCAACTAGAAGCAACAATCACCATCTCTTTAGGTGGGGAATTTGCAGTGGCTGCGTTTGGAGTAGTGGCTCTGATCTTCTAAGGTTGCAGTCAAGATGTTGGCTAAAGATGTGGTCATTTGAAGGCTTGATGGGGGCTGGAGGGTCTGCTTTGAAGATGGCTCACTAGCACTGCTGGCTTTGGGAGGCACAGACAATTCAAGTGTCCTCATGACAACGCAGCTTATTTCTCCCAGAGTGAGTGATCCAATAGAGAGCAAGGCAGATGCCTGGAGGTCTTTTGTGACCTCATGTCAGGATTCACACTCTTTTTTTTTTTTTTTTTTTTTTGAGATGGAGTTTCACTCTTGTCGCCCAGGCCAGAGTACAATGGCGTGATCTCGGCTCACTGCAACCTCCAGTCCTGGGCTCAAGCGATTCTCCTGCCTTAGCCTCCTGAGTAACTGGGATTACAGGTACCTGCCACCATGCCCGCCCTTTTTTTTTTTAAATTTATTTTTTTAGTAGAGATGGGGTTTCACCATTTTGGCCAGGCTGGTCTCGAACTTCTGATCTCAAGTGATCTGCCTGCTTCGCCCTCCCAAAATGCTGGGATTACAGGGTGAGCCACCACGCCCAGCTATACTCTTTCATTTCTATAATACCCTGTTGGTGTTACAGATCAGCTCTGGTCACTGTGGGAAGGGACTGCACCAGCGGGTTAATGCCAGGAAGCAAGGACCGCTGGTCACCATCTCAGAAGGTGGGTGGCTATCATAGTCCTGCTTCTGGCGCCTAGTGGTTGATTTGTGTTCCTTCCACACGCAAACACCCCACTTAACTTTCTCCTAAGTCCATATCCTCTTACAGTATCAGAAGTCTAGAACCTCATCTTGTCAAGTACAGGTGTGGTAGTACCTGCATTTCCTTTAGTACAACTCGAGTATAGTTCCTTTCAATCTGAAGACATGTGAATTTAAAGAGACAAATTATCTACCCCTCAGACACCCAACATACAATGGCGAGGTGGGCATAGGATGACTAGTATGTATGGGATAATTTTTTTTTCTTTTCTTTCTTTTTTATTTTTTGAGATAGGGTCTCACTCTGTCGCCCAGGCTGGAGTGCAGTGGTGCGTGCAATCACCACTCACTGCAGCCTCGAACTCGTGGGCTCAAGCAATCCCCCACCTCAGCCTTCTGGGACTACAGGCACATGCCACCATGCCTTGTTACTTTTTTATTTTTTGTAGAGATGAGGTCATGCTATGTTGCCCAGGCTAGTTTTAAACTCTTGGGCTCAAGTGATCCTCCTGCCTCAGTTTCCCAGTAAGTGCTGGGATTATAGGCATGAGTCACTGAGTCATGTATATTTAGGTTTTTATTATGACAACACTGTACTTTTGGTACCAGAATCTGTATTAGTTATCTATCATTGTATAACAAATGACATGAAAACTTGGCTTAAAACAGCAATAAACTTTTTTTTTTTTTTTTGAGACAATCTTGCTCTGTTGCCCAGGCTAGAGTGCAATGGCACAATCTCAGCTCACTGCAACCTCCGCCTCCCGGGTTTCAGCAGTTCTCCTGTCTCAGCCTCCCCAGTAGATGGGATTACAGGGTCACGCCATCATACCTGGATAATTTTTGTATTTTTTCTTTTAGTAGAGATGGGGTTTCACCATGTTGGCCAGGCTGGTCTCGAACTCCTGACCTTGTGATCCACCTGCCTCAGCCTCCTAAAGTGCTGGGATTACAGGTGTGAGCCACCATGCTGGGCCTTGCAGTACTTTTATTACCTCTCACAGTGTCTGTGGGTCAGAAGTTTGGGAGTGGCTTACCTGGTTAGTCTTGGTTTGGAGATCTCTCATGAGGCTTTAGTCAAGATGTTGGCCAGCGCCCTGGTTACTGGAAGGTTTGATGGGTTTGGAGGACTCCCTCTAAGGTGTCCTATACACAGGAAGCGAGTTGGCAGTGACTGTTGGAAAAAGGCCTCAGTTCCCTGCTGCATGGGCTTCTTTATGGAACTCTTTTGAGTGTTTTCACAGCATCATAGACGGCTTCCTCAAAAGCTAGTCATCCAAGAGAGCAAAGCAGAAACTGCAGGTTCTCTGAAGTCACATTTCACCCCTTTTGCAGTCTCCTGGTGGGTGCATAGGTCACCCCTCCCAGCACAGGTGGAAGCTATGCAGGGGCATGAGTTCCAGGAAGCAGGGATCACTGGCGTCTGATTGGAGACTGGCTGCAGGTCTGATACTCCTTTCCCCGGCATAGCCCAGTCACAGTTTTCAGCATTTCACATCTCTTGGTCTCTGGCATAGTAGATTCTGCCGAGTTATCCCTGGTTTTGCAAATTCTGACAGTGTTGCTGTGAGGTAGGGATGTCTCACTGTTGTAACCAGGAAATAGTCTAGTTGGTGGTGAGTGTGGCAGGGGCCACTATGGTCTCCAGAGACTCCTAGGCCTTGCATAGTGGCTCATGCCTGTAATCCCAACGCTTTGGGAGGTCAAGATGGGAGGATTATTTGAGGCCAGGAGTTAGAGACCAGGCTGGGCAATATAGCAAGACACCGTCTCTACAAGAAATAAAATAGGCTGTGTGTGGTGGCTCACATCTGTAATCCAAGCACTTTGGGAGGCTGAGGCAGGTGGATCACCTGAGGTCAGGAGTTTGAGACCAGCCTGGCCAACACGGTGAAACCCCATCTCTACTAAAAATAGTAAAAATTAGCTGGGTGTGGTGGCAGGTGCCTGTAATCCCAGCTACTTGGGAGGCTGAGGCAGGAGAATCGCTTGAACCCTGGAGCCTGGAGGTGGAGGCTGCAGTGAGCTGAGATCGTGCTGTTGCACTCCAGCCTAGGCGACAGAGTAAGACTCCGTCTTAGGGAAAAAAAAATGGCTAAGGCAGAGCATTTTGTTCTGTTTTTGGAGTCAGGATCTTCCTCTGTCACCTAGGTGGAGTACAGTGTTGGCAATCTTAGCTTGCTGCAGCCTCAACTTCCTGGGCTCAAGCAATTCTCCTGTCTCAGCCTTGAGCCACCCTTCCTGGCCCCTAAGGCACAGTTTTAAAAATAAATAAATAGCGGGGCGCGGTGGCTCACACCTGTAATTCCAGCACTTTGGGAGGCTGAGCTGGGCAGATCACTTGAGGCCAGTAATTCGAGACCAGCCTGGCCAACATGGCAAAACCCCGTCCCTACTAAAAATACAAAATAATTAGCTAGGCATGGTGGTGGCACAGGCCTGTAGTCCCAGCTACTCAGGAGACTAAGGCATGAGTATTGTTAGAACCCAGAAAGTGGAGTCTCTGTCTCAAAAAAAAAAAAAATTAAAAATAAATAAGCCAGGCACGGTTGCTCAAGCCTGTAATGCCAGCAGTTTGGGAGGCCGAGGCGGGTGGATCACGAGGTCAGGAGTACGAGACCATCCTGCTAACACAGTGAAACCCCGTCTCTACTAAAAATAAAAAAAAAAAATTAGCTGGGCATGGTGGCGGGCACCTGTATAGTCCCAGCTACTCAGGAGTCAGGCAGGAGAATGGCATGAACCCGGGAGGCAGACGTTGCGGTGAGCCGAGATCGCGCCACTGCACTCCAGCCTGGGCAACAGAGCAAGACTCCGTCTCAAAAAAAAAAAAAAAAATTGTAAATTAAAAAAATAGAGGCACCTGCGAGGGCCTGAAAGCTGGGACTGAGGAACCAGGACATGGCAGTAATGATGTTTTTGAATAGCAGCTTATGCCTGGGGGTTTGGGCTGACAGCATCTTCCCCCCTGTGCCAGCGTGTCCGGAGCGGTGACTGGAAGGGGTACACAGGCAAGACCATCACGGACGTCATCAACATTGGCATTGGCGGCTCCGACCTGGTGAGGAGAAAACTGCCTTGGGGTAGGGTGGGAGTCTGGGCTGTTGTTCCCACCCAGGTCCTTACTTTCTCCGGATGGGACCTGGCTGTCTCCACTTTTTGTGGACTCTGAATTCTTATTCTCTGATGCTGTGTCTCCCCCAGGGACCCCTCATGGTGACTGAAGCCCTTAAGCCATACTCTTCAGAAGGTCCCCGTGTCTGGTATGTCTCCAACATTGATGGAACTCACATTGCCAAAACCCTGGCCCAGCTGAACCCCGAGTCCTCCCTGTTCATCATCGCTTCCAAGGTATGAGCGCCAAAAACTGCCCGGCCCCTGGCCGTGTGTGTGTTGGGGCAGGGAGGGACGGCTGTTTTGCTGTTCCCCTGGCCATTGGTCCGTCTTGGTGGGTTCCGAGTGAACCATGGTTTGTGGTTCAGGTCAGTACAGCTGCCCTAGACTGTTTCCGTGCCTGGCAGCAATCAAGGTTGACTGATGAAAGCCTGAACACATCAGTCTGAAGCTTTGTGTCTTGACCACATCCACTCACCTTGCAGCATCTCTGCTCAGTCTGGGACTGCTCACCACTTTCTTACAGACCTGTTCTTTATGCCTGCTCCTGTTTTTTGTTTTGTTTTTGAGACAGAGTCTGGCTCTGTCACCCAGGCTTGAGTGTAGTGGCACGATCTCGGCTCACTGCAATCTCTGTCTCCTGGGTTTCAAGCAATTCTCCTTTCTCAGCCTCCCAAGTAGCTCCCAGCACACCACCACACCTGGCTAATTTTATTATTTATTTATTTATTTATTATTTTTTTAATATAGGTGGGGTTTCGCCATGTTGGTCATGCTGGTCTTGAACTCCTGACCTCAGGTGATGCGCCCCCCTCGGCCTCCCAAAGTGCTTCCAAAGCATGTCCAGCCACGCTTGCTCCTTTCTGATCCCAGAGCCCTGCCCTGATAATAGAGGGGTTTTGTTTGCTGTCGTTTATGCTCTATTTACTCACATGAATGTACATAAAATATGAAGAATTCCATCTGAATTCTGAGATACCTTCCAGTCTGGGCCGAAGAGAGCCTCAGGCTGACTGCAGCCCCCCAGGGGAGAAGCTGTGGCCTTTGACCTGCAGGCTTAGGGTCGGGGGTGTGTGTTTACCAGCCTCCCTCCTCTGGTTTTAAAGAGTTGGAATCTCAGGAAGTTATGTGGCGTCACTGTCACTGACCTGCAAATACTGCTCCGTGTGACAACTGGGCATTGCCTTGGTCTCTGCTGCTGAGCCCTGGCTCGAGGCTGCACCCACCCCTGAGCTCGGGCGCCCACTGCTGTTCTCTTCGGTTGCAGACCTTTACTACCCAGGAGACCATCACGAATGCGGAGACGGCGAAGGAGTGGTTTCTCCAGGCAGCCAAGGATGTGAGTGGGCTATAGGGCCTCCCTCGTGGTCAGCCTCTGGGCTGGGAAGAGCAGGGTGGACCCCTGAGTGACCAAGTCTGGCCCTGTCTCTCCTGAAGTTGGAAGCGGAAGGTGGCCTTGCCAGTGCCTGCCTTTGCTAGATGAGATGATTGTTCATCTTGGCTTTGCCAGACCCAGCCTTGCAGATATGACAGAACCTGCTCTCGCGGGCTGACAGCCCTTGTGTTGCCCTTTCTCTAAGGTTCTTTGGTGCAGCAGGGACTCTTGGCCACACCTATTTTATAGGGGAGGGATGTCCCTGAGACCCGCATGCTTGTAAGATGGGATGAGCAGGCAGCCTGTGACCCATCTGCTTTCTTGACCTTGACCTCAATGTGGGCCTCCTTCAACAGTCTCAGAACCAGGGACTGTGAATCTCAGTCCCATGCAGGGCCTTGGTTCCTCTAGTGATGGGGAGTGACTGCCCCTTGTCTCCCTGGGCTGGATTTAGTAACTTGGCTCTGTCTTTTGTAGCCTTCTGCAGTGGCGAAGCACTTTGTTGCCCTGTCTACTAACACGGTAGGTGCCCCTGTGATCCCCTGTACTGCCTTCCTGGGAGGGCCCAGCATGTCTAGGTCGTGGCCTCTCAGAGACGTGGTTCATAGGTCTGGTGGATCTTGGCTTCGCTGATGGTATGGAAGGGTGGGCTGCCTGTAAGCTGCAAGCCTTCCTTGCCTTTTCCACATTTACCCATTCAACCTCTGCAGCCTTGAGGAGAGAGGCTTGGAGTCAGCGGGATCACGATAACCCCTTTTTCCATCTCCCAGGCCTGAGTGATACCCAGAACCCTCCATACACATGACCTTCCTAGGCCTCTGTGCGCAGCATCTCCCCAAATGGGACATGCTGGGTAGGGGTGGAGGATGAATTCCATTTTTCACATAAGTACATAAAGCCCCAATGAAGGGAGGTGACACTTTGCCCCCTACTTAGTGATTGTTGTTTTGTGTGTGGTGTTTTTTTTTTTTTTTTTTTTTTTTTTGAGACAGTCCGCTTTGTTGCCCAGGCTGGAGTGCAGTGGCGAGATCTTGGCTCCTTGCAACTTCTGCCTTCCAGGTTCAAGTGATTCTCATGCCTTAGCCTCCTGAATAGCTGGGATTACAGGTGCACGCCACCATGCCCGGCTAATTTTTATATTTTTAGTGGAGATGGGGTTTCACCATGTTGGCCAGGCTGGTCTCTAATTCCTGACCTCAAGTGATCCGCCCACCTCGGCCTCCCAAAGTGCTGGGATTACAAGTGTGTGCTACTGTGCCCAGCCTATCTTTTGAGACAAGGTCTCGCTCTGTCACCCAGGCTGGAATGTGATCTTGTGGTGCGATCTTGGCTCATTGCAACCTTTGCCTCCTGGGTTCAAGCAATTTTCATGCCTCAGCCTCCTGACTAGCTAGGATTACAGGCACCCACTACCACATCCAGCTAATTTTTGTATTTTTGGTAGAGACAGGGTTTCGCCATGGTGGCCAGGCTAGTCTCGAATTCCTGACCTCAAGTGATCTGCCCACCTCGGCCTCCCAAAGTGTTGGGATTACAGGCATAAGCCACTGTACCCGGCCCACTCAGCGATTGTATGAGTAGGTGATGCCAGAATTAGAACCTGGGTCACCTGCCCCCCAGTTCTCACAGTCTGCCTGGCCCCAAGGTTGTGCAGGCTCAGCAGGGCATGGCAGAGTAAGGGATGTTCCAGGAGTGACAGCAGCAGTCAGCCAGTGGGCACTGTGCTGTGTCAGAGCTGGGGACCACACCCACATCACTCCCTCCCACCCCCTCCACCATTACCCCTACATCTCTGCCTCCAGTGCTCGCCCGGCTGCAGCAGGACGCCATAAGGCTGGCTAACCATAGCACTGTTGCCTGCCTCCCACTGACTGGTCAGCAGGGCTTCTCCTCCTGTGGGGAATAGGTAAGGGGTTGCTGGCCCTCTCTGCCTTGGGGACCAGAATACCTGATGGGTCCTCAGAGCTTCTTGGTGCAGTCACCCTCCCACACATGGGAAGGGCTGGGTGACTGTCCAGCCTGTGTGTGGTTGCCTGGCCTGGTAGGTGGCCCCTGCCCATGCTCGGGTCCCAGTCCTAGGTTCGGTTCCTAGATGCCCTGAGGGGTCATGCTCTGGTGTCCCAGACAGGCCTGGGTGAGAGCTGTTGCAGAGCAGTGTGTGGGCCAGTTCCTCACACAGGGTTATAGCTGCCCTCAGCAGGGGGCTTTACAGGTGCAGCGTCACTGGTGTGCCGGTCATGGACTGACCTGGTGTCTATCTTGGGGTGGGCAGATCCTGGGCCCTGCCCTCGACTCACAGACTGCTCCAGCCCTGCCCCATCCCTGGCTCTGGGGAAGGTGAGGCTCAGCTCACAGAGCATAGCTCCCTGCCTCCTGGAGCTCCTGTTTCCATCCCACTAGCAAGTGCTTCCTTTCATTTCTCTCCCTTTGTTTGTTTTTTTTTTTTTTTGTAGACCAAAGTGAAGGAGTTTGGAATTGACCCTCAAAACATGTTCGAGTTCTGGGATGTAAGTACAAGCACTTCTGCACTGGGTGAATTAAGTGTCCTTTGCCAAATCATGGCCATTGAGGGGCCCATGAGGTCAGGTCAGTGTTTATTGAGTACCTGCTGCATACCTAGCTTGGGGAAAGGTAGAGCGGCCCTCAGAGAGGCTTGGAGGACAAGAGCAACCCAGGCAGGATGAGGGCTCCACTTCCACCTGAGGGCGGGCTAAGCTTGCATTGCCAGATGACACTCCCTTGGGTGCCTGCCTACAACACCCACTGTGGGGTAACCCGAGTCCCCCTTGCCCCCCTCACAGAGTTGAGGTTGTAAGTTATTCTCAGTGATGACCTTTCTCTGAACTGCAGCCACCATCTGTAAAGGCCAAGGGGCAGGGTGAGGCATGAGGTATGACCGGGTAGGCCTGGAAGGGAGCAACAGGAGCTGCAGGAGGAGCTGGGGGTGGCGTAAGGAGGCACCAGGCTGGGGCAGCTTGCAGAGCAAACCCTGCCTTGAGTGACAGGGCTGCAGACCCCTCTGTAGCAACAGGTGGTCCATGGGACCACCTCTGCTGGAGCTGAACAGTGAGCTGCAGCTTTCCTTGTGCACTTGCCTGAGCTCAGCAGTGGTGTGAGGAGGGCTCTGGCTGTGAAGCCTGGGGTGCAGGGTTGCAGTGCAGGGTGTGGTGCGGGCGCTGTGAATGCTGTGGGCATGGCCAGGCTTAGGTGCAGGGTCTAACACTGTGGCAGGCGCAGCAGAGAGGGCATTGCCCATTTGGTGGTTTTCCCACCTGGGGCTGTTTCCAGGCATTTGGACTGGAGGCCCTTTGCTTGGTGATGGCATCCACAGACATAACCTTGTTCCTTTGAAAGCTCTAGGGGCCTTTTGCTACCGGGGTCTGGGAGAGAATGAAGCCCTAATGCCTTAAGCCATCCACTGTGTATAATGAGTTAACTTCTTTCTAGAATGAGACTAGTTACATACCATCCTTGGAAGAATTGACAAGAGTCACTCAAGTCATTTTCTGCATCCTGTGGCTCAGATGCGGAACCCCGGTCAAGAGAGACTGTGCGGCTTCTAATAAATGTTGCATGCCTGATACTGGAGGGCAGGCACCTTCCACCTCCTCCTTGGGATCTGGAGGCTGAGCAGGTGGTGGGCAGGGATGTGTGGGTGCTGCTGCCGGCCAAGGAGCCGAGCAGATCGGGGGTGTCCTTGCTCGTCACCACCCAGCATACAGAGATGAGTTAGGTTGTGGCTTAAGGAGAGGATGGGTCTGGCCTCCCAGGTAAGGCCTAGGAATGATATTTAGGCACAGGAACATGGGGCCAGGGCTGGCTGGTGATTCCTAAGCGGAGGCTTCCTGGGCCAGGCTAGACAGACCACGGGGGATGGAGGAGGGATCTGCCTGAGTTACTAGAGTATCCTGCTGAATCCAGAAGGTGATATCTGAAGAACCCAGGGATAGGAGCAGGTGAAGTTCCTGGAGGTAGGGTCTCGGGTGAGCTACAGCCATCAGCTCAGGCCTAGGGATGCAGTCCCGGCTCTCAGGTGAGATCAGAAGAGTCTTGTCTGGTAGTGGTAATTCTTGGTCCGCCAGGGTCAGTTGTGGGGCAGCCTTGGGTGTCAGGATCAGGCAGGGGGGTGGTGGGAAACCGCGGGGTCTCTCAGGGCTCAGTCAGAGTCAGCACATGCCACAGGGCCAGTTTTGGCTGGGGAGGCCCGAAGCGGAGCCAGAGCAGATCCAGGTGAGTTCTGAGGAGGAGCCAGGGCAGAGAGAGGGGTCTGTGAATTCTGGAGGAGAGGCAGGTATTTAGAGATGGTTCTGTCAGGTGGAGTCTGAGGAGCCAAAGCTATGTATGTGCATATGTCAGCCGGGCTCTGTGGGAGGTGGTGTAGACCTATGGCATGGGACAGGTGTGCACGCTGGGATCTCTGGCCGGTTCTGGAAAGTGAGGATCAGGTAGTGGGTGGCTTATTGCTCGAGTGGGGTGTTTAGAGCCCAGGATTAGGGACACACAGGTCAGCACCTGCTTCTCAGCATCCTGACTGGGTGTGATGGGCAGAGCTCAGGGCGTCAGAGGCCTCTGAGAATTCGTGACTGAAGTCCAAGTCTGTGGCGTCAGGGTCTGCAGAGCCCAGATGCGGGAGAGGTAGGAATGTACCTGGTGATAGGAGGCAAGGACAGGGGAGCTGGGGCAGGTGAGGCAGGCAGGTGGCATGAGGAGCTGTGCTGGGTGGGTGTGGTCTGAGTGGCTCAGGGTGAGTAAAGGTCCAGAGACCTGGGTCTGCAGGGCACATGTCAAGGCTGAGCCAGTCAGACAGTGTTTGTTAACACTGGGCTCTCACCAGGCTCCCTCAGGCCGAGGTCAGCAGCCAGTGATCTGTCATGTGTGAGGAAAGTGTCTGTTCAGGTTAGGTGTGTATAGTGGAGCCTTTCAGAGCCGCGTCTGTCTGAGGTCCCAGGAGGAGACAGGTTTGTATGGCTGGGTTTCTAGGGGAGGCCTGAGGAGCCAAGACTCTACTCAGGTAGGCAGAACTGGACCAGTCCGGTAAGGACGTTGGAGCTAAAGATAGGCAGACAGGTTGAGCTGGGTCTGACAAGTGAGGCTGGAGATCCATGATTGGGTCCAGGTTGGAGCTGTGTCCTCAGGCGATGTCTGAGCAGCTCTGGTGGGTGAGCCTGGGAAGAGACCAAAAAGCTGGAGTCAGACAAAGGGACGACGAACTACATCCATCTGAAAGGTGAATGAAGCCTGGGTCTGGTCGAAGTATGTAGAGCAGTTCTAGCAGGCGAGGTTTCAGGGGTTAAGGTGAGACATGGGTATGTATTTTTGGGTCTCACAGGTAAGGTCTGAGCCACTGAGGTCAGGCCCTGGTTTGTATCCCAAGTCTGAGAAGCATGATGGGTAGAGTTTGTCAGGTGACATCTGTGAAACCAGGGGCACACATAGGTAGGTTGACAAGAGCAGCCATAGTCAAGCTAATTAAACTATCCTGCAGTTGAGGTCAGGCACAGGTGGAGAGAATGATCTATCAGGTGAGGCCCAAGGAGTCGGGGTTAGGCTCATCTAGAAAGACCTGGATGTGGTAGACAACCTCTGAGGATATGAAGTGAAGGCAGGTGGATAGAGCCAGGTCTCAGGAGGGTCTGAGGCGCTGGGATCTGGCACAGTGAGCAGGTCTGGATTTCCTAGGTGGTGTCAAGACAGGTGGGAAGGCCAGACGCAGTGGCTCATGCCTGTAATCCCAGCACTTTGGGAGGCCAAGGCAGGCAGATCACTTGAAGTCAAGAGCTCGAGACCAGCCTGGCCAGCATAGCGAAACCCCATTTCTACTAAAAATACAAAAATTAGCCAGGCATGGTGGTGGTGCATGCCTACAGTCCTAGCTGCTTGGGAGGCTGAGGCACCAGAATTGCTTGAACTGGGGAGGCAGAGTGAGCCAAGATCGTGCTACTGCACTCCAGCCTGGATGACAGTGAGACTCTATCTCAAAAAAAAAAAAAAAAAAAAAAACAGAGGTCGGGTGTGGTGGCTCACGCCTGTAATTCCAGCACTTTGGGAGGCCAAGGTGGGTGGATCATCTTGAGATCAGGAGTTCAAGACCAGTCTGGCCAACATGGTGACGGGTGAAACCCCATTTCTACTAAAAAATACAAAAATTAGCTGGGTGTGGTGGCACGTGCCTGTAATCCTAGCTCCTCAGGAGGCTGAGGCAGGAGAATCGCTTGAACCTGGGAGGCAGAGTTTGCAGTGAGCCGAGATCATGCCACTACACTGCAACTTGGGCAGTGAGAGTGAAATTTCATCTCAAAAAAAAAAAGAAAAAAGATGGGTGGGTAGAAGTTCATCTCCTGGGTGAGGCTGAGGAGCTGTGGCCAGCCACAGGTAAGTGGGCATGTGGAATTGAGTTTCTTGGGTGAGGTTTTTGGAGCCTGGTCCAGGTACATCTCTTCGGGTCCATCAGGTCTGAAGAACAGGAGTTAAACACAGGTGTGTAGAGCAGGGTTTGGCAGGTAAGGTCTTTGGAGCCAGAATCAGGGCAGCTTCACAAAGCTGGGTGTGTTCATGAGACCTAAAAAGTGTGTAGGATGAGATAAGAGCAGCTGAGGTGTGAAGTAGAGGTAGGCAGAGCTGGCCCACAAGGTACAAGCTCAGGAACCCTCACCACATGCAGGTAGGGGGTGCTGGTCCACTAGGTACAAGCCCAGGAGCCAGCATCGAGCACAGGTAGGCAGATCACCAGGTATGATCTGAAGAGCCAACATCAGGCGCAGGTAGGTAGATCTAGCATGCCAGGTATACTCCGAAGAGCCAGAGTCAAACACAGGTAGGTAGAGATAGTCTTTTAGGTGTGGTTGAAGGAGCCAAGGTCAAGTACAGGTAGGTAGAGCTGGCCCACTGGGTGTGGTTTGAGGAGCCAGGGTAAGCACAGGTAGGCAAAGCTGGGCCACCAGATATGGTCTGAGGAGCCAGGGTCAGGCTCAGGTAGGTAGAGCTGCCTGCCAGGTATGGTCTGAAGAGCCAAGATCAAGTACAGGTAGGTATTCTGGGTCACTAGGTGTAGTCTGAGAACCCAGGGTCAAGCTCAGGTAGGTAGAGATAGCCTTTCAGGTGTGGTCTGAGGAGCTAGAGTCAAGCACAGGTAGGCAGAGCTGGCCCACCATGTGTGGTCTGAGGAGCCAGGGTCAGGCAGGTAGACAAAACTGGTCTGCCAGTAGTCTCTTGAAGGAGAGCTGAGGAGTTAGGATTGAATGCAGGTAGATAGAGTTGGCTCTTTCAGGAGTTGGATTCAGGCACAGGAATGTGCCCCTGGGTGTTTGAGGTGAAGCCTGAAGAACCAGAGTTGATCCTACGTGTACAGAATGGCCTCTCAGGTCAAGCCCATAGCATGGGGGTCTCCACAGGCAGGCAGAACATTGCGGGTTTCCTACAAGGTCTGTGGCCCCTAAGTTAGACGTGAGTAGGTAGATGTTTCTCTCTCAAGCAAGGACTTTGTAGCTAGAGGGACATACACCTGGGGTCTTGCAGGTGGAGTCATTGGTGCGTGGTTCTGGCTCAGTTGTGCTGACTCAGTCTTAGGCCTGGGGACAATGGGTTAGTCACAAGTTGATAGAACTACACATCTCAGCTGGGGAGCACAGGTAGGCAGAGATGTTCCATTTGATGAGGTCTGAGGCTCCTCAGTGAGCTCATTGGTGCTGACGTTAAGCAGAGATTGGCAGCATTGGCTCTGTCTGTGAGACATGAAAAGCCATGCCAGACATGGGATGTGGACTGCCGAGGCCAGGCTCACGTAAATAAAGCTGGACCCTCGTAGGCTGTAAGGAATCTGAGTTTGGCTCAGGCAAAGGAACCTGGGTCTGTCAGTCAGGGTATGAGGGGTCAGGTTATGTGAATCTTGGTCTGTCAGCTGAGATGTCTGGAACCCATCTTTGACAGGTGTGTAACTCTGTAGCCTGAGGCACTGGAGTTGGACACAAACAGGCAGAACTAGGTCTCCCAGGTGAAGCCATTGCATCGATGCTCAGTGCTGGTATATTTATCTGGTGGTGTCAGTGAGTCTATGGCTCCAGGCTCAGTGCTGTTATGTTTACCTGATTATGTCAGTGAGTCTGTGACTCCAGGCTCAGTGCTGATATGTTTACCTGATTATGTCAGTGAGTCTGTGGATCCAGGCTCAGTGCTGATATGTTTACCTGATTATGTCAGTCAGTCTGTGAATCCAGGCTCAGTGCTGATATGTTTACCTGGTTGTTGTCAGTGAGTCTGTAGATCCAGGCTCACTGCTGGTATGTTGACCTGGCATTATCAGTGAGTCTGTGGGTCTAGGCTCAGTGCTGGCATGTTGACCTGGTGTTGTCAGTGAGTCTGTGGATCCAGGCTCAGTGCTGGTGTGTTTACCTGACATTGGCAGTGAGTCCAGGGATCCAGGCTCAGTGCTGCTATGTTGACCTGGCATTGTCAGTGAGTCTGTGGATTCAGGCTCAGTGCTGGCATGTTGACCTGGTGGTGTCAGTGAGTCTGTGGATCCAGGCTCAGTGCTGGTATGTTTAGCTGACATTGGCATTGAGTCCATGGATCCAAGCTCAGTGCTGTTATGTTGACCTGGTGTTGTCAGTGAGTCTGTGGATCCAGGCCCAGTGCTGATATGTTGACCTAGCATTGGCAGTGAGTCTGTGGATTCAGGCTCAGTGCTGGTATGTTGACCTGACATTGGCAGTGAGTCTGTGCATCCAGGCTCAGTTTCACAGAAGTTGTATAAACATGGTCTTAGGTGGGTTCTTGACACCTGGGTTCAAACACAAAGGTACTGCTGGGCTTGTTAGGTGAAGTGGGTGGGGTCTAGCCCAGGAATGCATAATTGATGAGGCTAGCCAGGCCTGGGGAAGGTGGGTCAGACACAGGTAGGACCTTCGGTGGTAGGGTCAGGCACAATTAGGTGAGTAGTGTGGGCTCTTATAACAAGGGAAAGCCATAGTCATTGTAGGTGTTTGTACCTGGGTCTGCCTGGTGATGTCTGGGGAACTCTAAGGATCAGGTGGGTCAGCTGTCTGTTCTCAGCACCCTGGTCAGGTACGATAGACAGAGCTCAGGGTACTACAGAGGCCTGAGGATCTGTAACCAGTCCATGGTGTTGGCCTGCATCCAAGGTGGCATTGTGCTCCAGTTGACATAGGGTCTGAGTTAAAAGTGAGGAAAGTTGCCAGGTGCGGTGGCTCACGCCTGTCATCCCAGCACTTTGGAAGGCTGAGGTGGGTGGATCACTTGAGGTCAGGAGTTCAAGACCAGTCTGGCCAACACGGTGAAACCCCATCTCCTAAAAATACAAAAATTAGCCATGCATGGTAGCACATGTCTGTCATCCCAGTTACTCAGGAGGCTGAGGCAGGAAAATTGCTTGAACCTGGCAGACAGAGGTTGCAGTGAGCTGAGATCATGCCACCGCACTCGGTCCTGGGCAACAGAGTGAGAGACCCTGTCTCAAAAAAAAAAAAGAAACTGAGTCCAGTGAGCTGAGATCGTGCCACCGCACTCAGGCCTGGGCGACAGAGTGAGAGACCCTGTCTCAAAAAAAAAAAAAAAGGTGAGTAAAGTGAGGAAAAAGGTACATGATGGTTAGATAAAAAGGTACATGATGGTTAGATGGTACTGGGGCAGGTGAGGCCCAGAACGTTGAACTCACTGAGGAGCTGCATCTATAATGTGTGGTCTCAGAGGCCACTGCACTTCAAGGTGAGGTCTAGAGACCCATATCTGCAGATTGAGGGTTTGGAGGCTCAGGTCAGACACTGTTTGGCATTGCTTGGGCTCTTGCAAAACTGGGATCTCAGAACCTATTCTCGGCCACAGTGAGCAGCCTGGACTCTGTCAGCCAGAGGGCTGGCTATACTGAAGTTTAGTTTCTAGAGCTGAGTCTGGGCTGGGTGTGGTGGCTCATGGCTGTAATCCCTGAGCTTCAGAAGGCTGAGATGGGAGGCTGAGGCCAGGTGTTCAAAACCTGCCTGGACAACAGAGCAAGACCCCATCTCTACACACAATTTAAAAAATAGCCAAGCATGGTGGTGTGTGCCTGTAGTCCCAGCTACTGGGGAGGCTGAGATGGGAGGATCACTTGAGCCCAGGAGTTTGAGGCTGCAGTGAGCTGTGATCATGCCACTGCACTCCACCTGGGCAACAGAGCAAGACCCTGTGTCTAAAAAAACCAGAAACCTCTCAGCCACACTGGAGAGCTCCCAGAATCAGTCCTCTGCACTCCCCAGTCCATCTCTGGGGCTTCGAAGTGGCTTGTTTGCTTCTGTCCTTACGTTAGCCACAGACTATTTGCAGTCCTCCCACCGTGCCTCTCAGCTTCCACCCTGCGGTCCTCACCCCTTCCTTTATCCTCTGGACGGTGCTATGCTTCCCCCTGCCTCAGTGGGCTTCCAGGAGAGAATTAAGCCCTCACAGCCCAAGGCATCTACTGGATGTAATAAGTGGGCACCTCTCCTTCGTGTCTAGAAGGTTACTAGTCTCGGATCATCCTTGGGAGAACTGAGAAGTCTCTCAAATCATTTTCTGTGGGCCTTAATTCTGTCACCCTTGAGAAAAGCTGCTTTGGCCACAGGACCTTTGCATGTGCTCTTATGGCTGCTGGAATGCTCCCTCAGTGCTTCTCTGGGTCATGCCTGCTCATTCTTGAGATCAAGGTTCAAGTACCCCTCAGGTTCCTTTTATAAGTGGCCTCAGCACCATGTTCCATTTCTTCTGAGCACTTGTTTCTCAGTTTCACATTTATTGGCATGATTATTTGATGTACGTCTCCTACACTCTGCGTCCAATGCCTGTGCTAGAAATGTGGAAGGTGCTCCATAAATAGCTGTCAGGGAGACGTCTGTGAAGTTCTGAGGATTCTGATGGCACCAAGTGGAGCCTGTGGGTGTGGCTTGAGAAGGTGCAGTGTGAATGATAGGCCTAGGTGATGGGCTGAGAAGATCGGTCGAGCCCAGCAGGTATGACCCATTGGGCCTATCAGTGTCCAGGAGGTAGGGTAAGGCACAGGTCTGAGGTTCTGGATCTGTCAGTACCGCCTGAGGAGTTGGGAATGGGCACAGGTACAAAGTGATGAGTCTTCATTGTTCAACAGAGAATTTCTGGCACAGGTATGAGGATCTGGGTCTGTCAGTATCAGAGGATGTGGGGCCTGGCACAAGTATGAGGCACTGGGCCATTATTCAAGCAGGTGGGCTGGGGAACAGCAATGTAGTAGTGGGTTTTTAATATCTGAGGAGACCCAGCCAAGAGTAGCAGACAGCTGCTGGGTCTTTCATTGTCCAAGGAAACATACCTGGGCACAAGTATGAGGCTGAGAAGGTGGATCCTGGCACTGGTATGGGGCTGTGGGTCTGCAAGTGTCTACAGAAGTAGGGCCTGGTACAGGTATGTGGTGCTGGAAGAGGTATGACAGGTATGACATCTGGGTCTCCCAGTGTGTGAGGAGGTAGGATCTGGTACAAGTATGAGGCCCTAGATCTGACGGTGTCTGAGGAGGTAACAGCAGGTTACAGATATGAGGCCCTGGGTCTGCTGATGTCTGAGGAGGTAACAGCAGGTTACAGTTATGAGGCCCTGGGTCTGCTGATGTCGGAGAAGGTAACATCTGGTACAGGTATGAGATCTGGGTCTTCCCATGTCTGAGGAGGTAGCACCTAACACAGGTATGAGGATCTGGTCTTCCAATGTTTGAGAAGGTAGCACCTGGCACAGGTGTGAGGATATGGGTCTTCCATGTGTGAGGAGGTAGCATCTGGCACAGGTATGAGACTGTGGGTCTTCCAGTGTTTAAGGAGGTAGCACCTGGCACAGGTATGAGGATCTGGGTCTTCCCGTGCCTGAGGAGGTAGCACCTGGCACAGGTATGATGATCTGGGTCTTCCAGTGTTTGAGGAGGTGAGGTTGGACTCAGGTGTCAGGCCCTTGGGCTTCCATTGCCTGAGGAGATAGCATCTGGCACAGGTATGAAGCCCTGAGTTTTCTAGTGTCTGGGGAGGTGAGGCTGGGTACAGGTATGAGGATCTGGGTCCATCAGTATCTGAGGAGGTGGGATCGGGTCCTGGTATGAGGATCTGGGTCCATCCATGTCTGAGGAGGTAAGATCTGGCCCTGGTATGAGGATCTAGGACTGTCCATGTCTGAGGAGTTACCATCTGGTACAGGAATGAGGATCTGGGTCTGTCAATGTTGGAGGAGGTAGGAATCTGGTACAGGTATAAGGATCTGCATCTGTCAAAGTCTGAGGAGTTACCATCTGGTACAGGAATGAGGACCTAGGTCTTCCAGTGACTGAGGAGGTAGGATCTTGTACAGGTATGAGGATCTGGGTCTTTCAATGTCTGAGGAGGTAGGATCTGGTCCTGGTATGAGAATCTGGGTCTGTCTATGTCTGAGCAGGTAGGATCTGGCCCTGGTATGAGGATCTGGGTCTGTCAGTTTCGGAGGAGGTGGGAATTTGGTACATGTATGAGGATCTGGGTCTGTCAGTATCTGAGGAGGTAGGATCTGGTACAGGTGTGAGGATCTGGGTCTTCAGGTGTCTGGGGAGGTGGCATTTGGCACAGGTATGAGAATCTGGATCTTCTAGTGTCTGAGGAGGTGAGATCTGGTATTCAGTGTGAGAATCTGGTTCTGTCAGTGACTGAGGAGGTAGGATCTGGCATAAGCATGAGGATCTGGGTCTGTCAATGTCTGAGGAGGTAGGATCTAGTACAGGTGTGAGGATCTGGGTCTACTATGTCTGGAGGTAAGATCTGGCATGAGTATGAGGATTTGGTTCTGTTCATGTCTGAGGAGGTAGGATCTGGTGCAGGTATAAGGATCTGGGTCTTTCATTGTCTGAGAAGGTAGGATCTGGTACAAGTGTGAGGATCTGGGTCTGTTCGTGTCAGGGGAGGAAGGATCTGGCACTGGTAAGAGGATCTGGGTCTGTCAGTTTCTGAGGAGGTAGGCTTTCGCTCTGGTAAGAAGATCTGGGTCTGTCAGTTTCTGAGGAGGTGGGAACTGGCACAAGTATAAGGATCTGGGTTTGTCAGGGTATGAGGAGGTAAGATCTGGTACAGTATTGAGGATTTGGGACTGTCCATGTCTGAGGAGGTAAGATCTGATGCACATATAAGGATCTGGGTCGGTCAGTGTCTTAAGGAGGTAGGATCTGGCACAAGTATAAGGATCTGGATCTGTCAATGCCTGAGGAGGTAGGATCTGGTGCAGGTATAAGGATCTGGGTCAGTTAATATCTGAGGAGTTGTGATCTGGCCCTGGTATGATGATCTGTGTCTTCCAGTGTCCTAGGAGGTAGGATCTGGCCCTAGTATGAGGATCTGGGTCTGTCAATATCTGAAGAGGTAGGAATCTGTTACAGGTATGAGGATCTGCATCTGTCAATGTCTGAGGAGGTAGGACTTGGCCCTGGTATGAGGATCTGGGTCTGTCAGTGTCTGAGGAGGTAGGGATCGTACAAGTATGAGGATCTGGGTCTTTCCATGTCTCAGGAGGCAGGATCTGGATCTCTCCATGTCTGAGGAGGTAGGATCTGGGTCTATCCATGTCTAAGGAGGTAGGATCTGGGTCTATCCCATGTATGAGGAGGTAGGATCTGGCATGAGTATGACGATCTGGGTCTGTCCATGTCTGGGGAGTTAGGATCTGGCACAAGTATAAGGATCTGGGTCTTTCAGTGTCTGAGGAGGTAGGATCTGGCCTTGGTATGAGGATCTCGGTCTGTCAATATATGAGGAGGTAGGAATCATACAGGTATGAGGAACTGGGTCTTTCCATGTCTGAGGAGGTAGGGTCTGGGTCTGTCCATGTCTAAGGAGGTAGGATCTGGCATGAGCATGAGGACCTGGGTCTGTCCGTGTCTGCGGAGTTAGGATGTGGCGCAGGTATAAGAATCTGGGTCTTTCAGTGTCTGAGAAGGTAGGTTCTGGCCTTGGTGTGAGGATCTGGGTCTGTCATAATCATAGAATTATGAGGATCTCAGTCTGTCCGTGTCTGAGGAAGGTCAAGGTTTCTCCATGTCTGAGGAGGTAGGATCTGGGTCTGTCCGTGTTTGAGGAGGTAGGATCTCACATCAGTATGAGGATCTGGGTCTCTCCATGTCTGCAGAGGTATGATCTGGCACAGGTATAAGGATCTGGGTCTCTCCATGTCTGAGGAAGTAGGATCTGGTACAGGTATGAGGATCTGGGTTTGTCAATATCTGAGGAGGTAGGATCTGGCCCTGGTATGAGGATCTGGGTCTGTCCATGTCTGAGAAGGTAGGATCTGGCCCTGGTATGAGGCTTATGGTCTGTCAGTATCTGAGGAGGTAGGATCTGGGTCTATCAGTGTCTGAGGAGGTAGGATCTGGCCCTGGTATGAGGCTCTGGGTTGCCCATGTCTGAGAAGGTAGGATCTGGCCCTGATAGGAGGATTATGAGGGTCTAGGTCTGTCAGTATCTGAGGAGGTAGGATCTGGGTGCCCGTATAAGGATCTGGATCTGTCAGTATCTGGAGAGGTAGGATCTGGTGCTGGTGTGAGGATCTGGGTCTGTCAATGTCTGAAGAGGTAGGATCTGGTACAGGTGTGAAGATCTGGGTCTGTCAGTGTCTCAGGAGGTAGGATCTGGTACAGGTGTGAGGATCTGGGTCTCTCTATCTCTGAGCAGGTAGGATCTGGCATGAGTATGAGGAACTGGGTCTGTCCATGTCTGAGGAGGTAGGATCTGGCACAGATATAAGGATCTAGATCTTTCAATGTCTGAGAAGGTAGGATCTGGCCCTGGTATGAGGATCTGAGTCTTTCAATATCTGAGGAGGTAGGAATCTAGTACAGGTATGAGGATCTGGGTTCTCCATGTCTGAAGAGGTAGGAATCTGTCACAGGCATGAAGATCTGGGTCTGTCAATGTGTAAAGAGGTAAGATTTGGCCTTGGTATGAGGATCTGTGTCTCCCCATGTCTGAGAAGGTAGGATCTGGATCTGCCCGTGTCTGAGGAGGTAGGATCTGGCATGAGTATGAGGATCTGGGTGTATCCATGTCTGCAGAGGTAGGATCCGGCGCAGGTATAAGGATCTGGGTCTCTCCATGTCTGAGGAAGTAGGATCTGGTACAGGTATGAGGATCTGGGTCTATCTATGTCCAAGGAGGTAGGATCTGGTACAGGTGTGAAGATCTGGGTCGGTCTATATCTGAGGAGGTGGGAATTTGGTACAGGTATGAGGATCTGGGTCTGTCAGTGTCTGAGGAAGTAGGATCTGGCCCTGGTATGGGTATCTGGGTCTGTCCATGTGTGAGAAGGTAGGATCTGGCCCTGGTATGAGGCTTATGAGGATTTGGGTCTGTCAGTATCTGAGGAGATACAGGTAAGAGGATCTGGTTTGTCAGTGTCTGAGAAAGTAGGATCTGGCCCCCTTATAAGGCTCTGGGTTGCTCATGTCTGAGATAGTAGGATCTGACCCTGATAGGAGGATTATGAGGATCTGGGACTGTCAGTGTCTGAGGAGGTAGGATCTGGGTGCCGGTATAAGGATCTGGATCTGTCAGTATCTGAGGAGGTAGGATCTGGCGCTGGTATGAGGATCTGAGTCTGTCAATGTCCGAGGAGGTAGGATCTGGTACAGGTGTGAGGATCTGGGTCTCTCTATGTCTGAGCAGGTAGGATCTGGTACAAGTGTGAGGATCTGGGTCTGTCCATGTCTGAGGAGGTAGGATCTGGCACAGGTAGGAATCTAGTACAGGTATGAGGATCTGGGTCTCTCCATGTCTGAGAAGGTAGGAGTCTGTTATAGGCATGAAGATCTGGGTCTGTCAATGTGTGAAGAGGTAAAATCTGGCCCTGGTATGAGGATTTATGTCTCCCCATGTCTGAGGAGGTAGCATCTGGGTCTAACCTTGTCTGCGGAGGTCGGATCTGGAGTAGGTATAAGGATCTGGGTCTGTCCATGTCTGAGAAGGTAGGATCTGGCCCTGGTATGAGGATCTTGGTCTGTCAATATCTGAGGAGGTGGGAATCTGGCCCTGGTATGAGGATGGGTCTCTCCGTCTCTGAGGGGGTTGAATCTGGTACAGGTATGAGGGCTGGGACTGTCAGTATATGAGGAGGTAGGATCTGGGTGCTGGTATAAGGATCTGGATCTGTCAGTCTCTGAGGAGGTAGGATCTGGCGCTGGTATGAGGATCTGGGTCTGTCAGTGTCTGAGGAGGTAGGATCTGGTACATGTGTGAGGATCTGGGTCTCTCTATGTCTGAGCAGGTAGGATCTGGTACAAGTGTGAGGATCTGGGTCTATCCATGTCTGAGGAGGTAGGATCTGGATCTGTCCATGTTTGAGGAGGTAGGATCTGGGTCTGCCCGTGTCTGAGGAGGTAGGATCTGGATCTGTCCATGTCTGAGGAGGTAGGATCTGGGTCTGCCCGTGTCTGAGGAGGTAGGATCTGGCATGAGTATGAGGATCTGGATCTGTCCATGTCTGTGGAGGTAGGATCTGGAGCAGGTATAAGGATGTGGGTCTTTCAAGGTCTGAGAAGGTAAGATCTGGCCCTGGTATGAGGATCTGGGTCTGTCAATATCTGAGGAGGTAGGAATCTGGCCCTCGTATGAGGATGTGGGTCTCTCCATCTCTGAGGGGGTTGAATCTGGTACAGGTATGAGGATCTGGATCTGTCAGTGTCTGAGGAGGTAGGATCTGGCCCAGGTATGAGGATCTGAGTCTGTCCGTGCCTGAGGAGGTAGGGTCTGGTACAGGTGTGAAGATCTGGGTCTTTCCATGTCTCAGGAGGTAGGATCTGGTGCAGGTATGGGGATCTGGCTCTGTCCATGTCTGAGAAGGTAGGATCTGGCCCTGGTATGAGGATCTGGGTGTGTCAGTATCTCAGGAGGTAGGAATCTGGCCCTGGTATGAGGATGTGGATCTCTCCATCTCTGAGGGGGTTGAATCTGGTACAGTTTTGAGGATCTGGGTCTGTCAGTGTCTGAGGAGGTAAGATCTGACCCTGGTATGGGTATCTGGGTCTGTCTATGTCTGAGAAGGTAGGATCTGGGCCATTAGGATTATGAGGATCTGGGTCTGTCAGTATCTGAGGAGGTAGGATCTGGGTGAGCGTATGAGGATCTGGATCTTCAGTGTCTGAGGTAAGAATCTGGTACAGATAGGAGGATCTGGGTGTGTTCGTGTCTGAGGAGGTAGGATTTGGTGCATATATTAGGATCTGGGTCTGTCCATGTCTGAGGAGGTAGGATCTGGCACAGATATAAGGATCTAGGTCTTTTAATGTCTGAAAAGGTAGGATCTGGCCCTCATTTGACGATCTAGGTCTTTCAGTATCTGACGAGGTAGGAATCTGGTACAGGTATGAGGATCTGGGTCTGTCAAGTCTGAGGAGGTAGGACCTGGCCCTGGTATACGGAACTGAGTCTCTTCATGTCTGCAGAGGTAGGATCTGGGTCTGTCCATGTCTGAGGAGGTAGGATCTGGCATAAATATGAGGATCTGGGTATTTCAATGTCTGAGAAGGTAGGATCTGGCCCTGATAGGAGGATGAGGATCTGAGACTGTCAATATCTGAGGAGGTAGGATCTGGGTGCGGGTATAAGAATCTGGAACTGTCAGTATCTGAGGAGGTAGGATCTGGCCTTGATATGAGGATCTGGGTCTTTCAATATCAGAGGAGGTACGAATCTGGTACAGGTATGAAGATCTGGGTCTCTCCATGTCTGGAGGTAGGATCTGGTACAAGTGTGAAGATCTGGGTCTGTCTATGTCTGAGGAGGTAGGAATCTGGTACAGGTATGAGGATCTGGGTCTATCCATGTCTAAGGAGATAGGATCTGGCCCTGATATGAGGCTTATGAGGTTTTGGGTCTGTCAGTATCTGAGGAGATAGGATCTGGGTACGGGTACAGGTATGAGGATCTGGGTCTGTCAGTGTCTCAGGAGGTAGGATCTGGTACAGGTGTGAGGATCTGGGTCTCTTCATGTCTAAGGAGGTAGGAATCTGTTACAGGCATGAGGATCTGGATCTGTCCATGTCTGAGGAGGTAGGATCTGGAGCAGGTATAAGGATCTGGGTCTTTTAATGTCTGAGAAGGTAGGATCTGGCCCTGGTATGAGGATCTGAGTCTTTCAATATTTGAAGAGGTAGGAATCTAGTAACAGGTATGAGGATCTGGGTCTCTCCATGTCTGAGGAGGGAGGAATCTATTACAGGCATGAGGATCTGGGTCTGTCAGTGTGTGAAGAGGTACTGTCTGGCCCTGGTGTGATGATCTGTGTCTCCCCACGTCTGAGGAGGTAGGATCTGGATCTGTCCGTGTCTGAGGAGGTAGGATCTGGCATGAGTATGAGGATCTGGGTATGTCCATGTCTGTGAGGTATGATCTGGAGTAGGTATAAGGATCTGGGTCTTTCAGTGTCTGAGAAGGTAGGATCTGACCCTGGTATGAGGATCTGGGTCTGTCAGTATCTGAGGAGGTAGGAATCTGGCCCTGGTATGAGGATGTGGGTCTCTCCATCTCTGAGGGGGTTGAATCTGGTACAGGTATGAGATCTGGGTCTGTCAGTGTCTGAGGAGATTGGATCTGGCCCTGATATGGGTATCTGGGTCTGTCCATGTCTGAGAAGGTAGGATCTGGGCCATTAGGATTATGAGGATCTGGGTCTGTCAGTATCTGAGGAGGTAGGATCTGGGTGCAGGTATAAGAATCTGGTACGGTCAGTATCTGCGGAGGTAGGATCTGGGTGTGGGTATAAGGATCTGCATCTGTCAGTGTCTAAGGAGGTAGGATCTGGCCCAGGTATGAGGATCTGAGTCTGTCCATGTCTGAGGAGGTAGGATCTGGTACAGGTGTGAAGATCTGGGTCTCTCCATGTCTCCAGAAGTAGCATCTGGTACAGGTATGAGGATCTGGGTGTGTCCATGTCTGAGGAGTTAGGAATGTGGTACAGATAGGAGCATCTGGGTGTGTTCATGTCTGAGGAGGTAGGATTTGGTGCATGTATTAGGATCTGGTTCTGTCCATGTCTGAGGAGGTCGGATCTGGCACGGATATCAGGATCTAGGTATTTTAATGCCTGAGAAGGTAGGATCTGGCCCTTGTTTGAGGATCTGGGTCTTTCAGTATCTGAGGAAGTAGGAATCTGGTACAGGTATGAGGATCTGGGTCTGTCAATGTCTGAGGAGGTAGGAACTGGCCCTGGTATACGGGTCTGGGTCTCTTCATGTCTGAGGAGGTAGGAAACTTACAGGCATGAGGATCTGGGTCTGTCAATGTCTGAGGAGGTAGGGCCTGGCCCTGGTATGCGGATCTGGGTCTCTTCATGTTTGAGAAGGTAGGATCTGGGTCTCTCCATGTCTGTGGAGGTAGGATCTGGTGCAGATATAAGGATCTGGGTCTTTCGGTGTCTGAGAAGGTAGGATCTGGCCTTGGTACGAGGATCTGGGTCTGTCAATATCTGAGTAGGTACGAATCTAGTACAGGTATGGGGATCTGGGTCTCTCCATCTCTGAGGAAGTAGCATCTGGTACAGGTATGAGGATCTGGGTCTGTCTCTGAGAAGGTAGGATCTGATACAGGTGTGAAGATCTGGGTCTGTCTATATCTGAGGAGGTAGGATCTGGCCTTGGTATGAGGATCTGCGTCTGTCCATGTCTGAGAAGGTAGGATCCGGCCCTGGCATGAGGCTTATGAGGATTTGGGTCTGTCAGTATCTGAGGAGGCAGGATCTCAGTGCGGGTACAGGTATGAGAATCTGGGTCTGTCATTATCTAAGGAGGTAGGATCTGGCCCCAGTATGAGGATCAGGGTCTGTTCATGTCTGAGAAGGTAGGATCTGACTGTGATATGAGGATTACAAGCATCTGGGTCTCTCAGTATCCAATGAGGTAGGATCTGGGTGCGGGTATAAGGATCTGGATCTCTGTGTATCTGAGGAGGTAGGATCTGGCCCTGGTATGAGGATCTGAGTCTGTAAATGTCTGAGGAGGTAGGATCTGGTACAGGTGTGAGGATCTGGGTCTGTTCATGTCTGAGGAGGTAGGATTTGGTACACGTATTAGGATCTTGGTCTGCCCATGTCTGAGGAGGTAGGCCCTGGCCCTGGTATGAGGATCTGGGTCTCTTCATGTTTGTGGAGGTAGGATCTGGGTCTGTCCATGTCTTAGGAGGTAGGATCTGGCCTGAGTATGAGGATCTGGCTCTGTCCATGTCTGCGGAGGTAGGATTTGGTGCAGATATAAGCATCTGGGTCTTTTAATGTCTGCGAAGGTAGGCTCTGGCCTTGGTGTGAGGATCTGGGTCTGTTAATATCTAAGGAGGTACGAATCTAGTACAGGTATGAGGATCTGGGTCTCTCCATGTCTGAGAAGATTGACTGTGGTACAGGTATGAGGATCTGGGTCTGTCAGTGTCTGAGGAGGTAGGATCTGGCCCTGTTATGAGGATCTGGGTCTGTTCATGTCTGAGATGGTAGGATCTGGCCCATTACGATTTTGAGGATCTGGGTCTGTCAGTATCTGAAGAGGTAGTATCTAGGTGCAGGTATAAGAATCTGTATCTGTCAGTATCTGAGGAGGTAGGATCTGGCCCTGATATGAGGATCTGAGTCTGTCAATTTCTGAGGAGGTATGATCTGGTACAGGTATGAGGATCTGGGTCTGTCCATGTCTGAGGAGGTAAGTTCTGGCACAGATATAAGGATCTGGGTCTGTTCATGTCTCAGGAGGTAGGATGCGCAATTATAGGGATCTGGGTCTATCAATGTCTGAGAATGTAGCATCTGGCCCTAGTATGGGGATCTGGGTCTTTCAATATCTGAGGAGGTAGGAATCTGGTATAGGTATGAAGATCTGGGTCTCCTCATGACTGGGGAGGTAGGAGTCTGTTACAGGCATGAGGATGTAGGTCTGTCAATGTGTGAGGAGGTAAGATCTCTCCCTGGTATGACAATCTGTCCATGTCTGCGGAGGTCGGATCTGGAGCAGGTATAAGGATCTGGGTCTTTCAGTGTCTGAGAAGGTACGATCTGGCTCTGGTATGAGGATCTGGGTCTTTCAATATCTGAGAAGGTAGGAATCTGGTATTGGTATGAAGATCTGGGTCTTTCCGTGTCTGAGGAGGTTGGATCTGGTACAGGTATGAGGATCTGAGTCTGTTCATGTCTGAGAAGGTAGGATCTGGCCCATTAAGATTATGGGGATCTGTGTCTGTCAATGTCTGAGGAGGTAGGATCTGGTACAGGTGTTAGGATTTGGGTCTCTCCGTGTCTGGAGGTAGGATCTGATACAGATGTAAGGATCTGGGTCTGTCCATCTCTGAGGAGGTAGGATCTGGTACAAGTATGAGGATCTGGGTCTGTTAAGGTAGGATCGTGTCTGAGGAGGTAGGATTTGGTGTGGGTATTAGGATCTGGGTCTGTCCATGTCTGAGGAGGTAGGGTGTGGCACAAATAGAAGGATCTGGGTCTATCAATGTCTGAAAAGGTAGGATCTGGCCCTGGTATGAGGATCTGGGTCTTTCAGTATCTGAGGAGGTAGGAATCTGGTACAGGTATGAAGATCTGGGTCTCTGTATGTCTGTGGAGATAGGAATCTGTTACAGGCATGAGGATCTGGTCTGTCAGTATCTGAAGAGGTAGTATCTAGGTGCAGGTATAAGAATCTGTATCTGTCAGTATCTGAGGAGGTAGGATCTGGCCCTGATATGAGGATCTGAGTCTGTCAATTTCTGAGGAGGTATGATCTGGTACAGGTAGGAGGATCTGGGTCTGTCCATGTCTGAGGAGGTAAGTTCTGGCACAGATATAAGGATCTGGGTCTGTTCATGTCTCAGGAGGTAGGATGCGCAATTATAGGGATCTGGGTCTATCAATGTCTGAGAATGTAGCATCTGGCCCTAGTATGGGGATCTGGGTCTTTCAATATCTGAGGAGGTAGGAATCTGGTATAGGTATGAAGATCTGGGTCTCCTCATGACTGGGGAGGTAGGAGTCTGTTACAGGCATGAGGATGTAGGTCTGTCAATGTGTGAGGAGGTAAGATCTCTCCCTGGTATGACAATCTGTCCATGTCTGCGGAGGTCGGATCTGGAGCAGGTATAAGGATCTGGGTCTTTCAGTGTCTGAGAAGGTACGATCTGGCTCTGGTATGAGGATCTGGTCTTTCAATATCTGAGAAGGTAGGAATCTGGTATTGGTATGAAGATCTGGGTCTTTCCGTGTCTGAGGAGGTTGGATCTGGTACAGGTATGAGGATCTGAGTCTGTTCATGTCTGAGAAGGTAGGATCTGGCCCATTAAGATTATGGGGATCTGTGTCTGTCAATGTCTGAGGAGGTAGGATCTGGTACAGGTGTTAGGATTTGGGTCTCTCCGTGTCTGGAGGTAGGATCTGATACAGATGTAAGGATCTGGGTCTGTCCATCTCTGAGGAGGTAGGATCTGGTACAAGTATGAGGATCTGGGTCTGTTAAGGTAGGATCGTGTCTGAGGAGGTAGGATTTGGTGTGGGTATTAGGATCTGGGTCTGTCCATGTCTGAGGAGGTAGGGTGTGGCACAAATAGAAGGATCTGGGTCTATCAATGTCTGAAAAGGTAGGATCTGGCCCTGGTATGAGGATCTGGGTCTTTCAGTATCTGAGGAGGTAGGAATCTGGTACAGGTATGAAGATCTGGGTCTCTGTATGTCTGTGGAGATAGGAATCTGTTACAGGCATGAGGATCTGGGTCTGTCAGTGTGTGAGGAGATAAGATCTGGCCCTGGTATAAGGATCTGGGTCTATCAGTGTTGGAGGCAGTAGGAATCTGGTACATATATGAGGATCTGCGTCTTTCACTGTCTGAGGAGGTAGGACCTGGCTGTGGTATGAGGATGTGGATCTCTCCATATCTGAGGAGGTAGGATCTGAGTCTGTCCGTGTCTGTCCATGTCTGAGGAGGTAGTGAGGATCTGGGTCTGTTCATGTCTGTGGAGGTAGGATCTGTAGCAGGTATAAGGATCGGGGTCTGTTCATGCCTGAGAAGGTAGGATCTGGCCCATTAGGATTTTGAGGATCTGGGACTGTCAGTGTCTGAAGAGGTGGTATCTGGGTGCCAGTATAAGGATCTGGATCTGTCAGTATCTGAAGAGGTAGGATCTGGCCCTGGTATGAGGATCTGAGTCTGTCAATGTCTTACGAGGTAGGCTCTGGTACAGGTGAGAGGATCTGGGTCTGTCCATGTCTGAGGAGGTAGGATCTGGCATAGATATAAGGATCTAGGTTTTTCAATGTCTGAGAAGGTAGGATCTGGCCCTAGTTTGAGGATCTGGGTCTTTCAATATCTGAGGAGGTAGGAATCTGGTACAGGTACGAGGATCTGGGTCTCTTCATGTCTGAGGAGGTAGGATCTGGCCCTGGTACAAGGATCTGGGTCTGTTCATGTGTGAGGAGGTAGGACCTAGCCCTGGTATGAGGTTCTTGGTCTCTCCAAGTCTGAGGAAGTAGGTTCTGGGTCTGTCCATATCTGAGGAGGTAGGATCTGGCATGAGTATGAGGATCTGGGTCTGTTCATGTCTGCGGAGGGAGGATCTGGCACAGACGTAAGGATCTGGGTCTTTCCATGTTTCAGAAAGTAGGATCTGGTCTTGGTATTAAGATCTGGTACAGGTAGGAGGATCTGGGTCTCTCCATGTGTGAGAAGGTAGGAATCTGGTACAGCTACAAGGATCTGGGTCTGTTCATGTAGTCATTATGGGTCTGTCCAGACATCTTTCAGTGTCCGAGGAGGTAGGAATTTGGTACAGGTATGAGTATTGGGTCTCTTCATTTCTGAGGACATAGGAATCTGTTACAGGCATGGGGATCTGGGTCTGTCAGTGTCTGAGGAGGTAGGACCTGGCCCTGGTATGAGGATCTGGGTCTCTCCATGTCTGAGAAGGTAGGATCTGGTGCACATATAAGGATGTTGGTCTGTCAGTGTTACGGAAGGTAGGATCTGGCCCTGGTATGAGTATCTGGGTATGTCAGTATCTGAGGAGGTAGGATCTGGCCCTGGTATGAGGATCTGGGTCTTTCGGTATCTGAGGAGGTAGGATCTGGCCCTGGTATGAGGATCTGGGTATGTCAGTATCTGAGGAGGTAGGATCTGGCCCTGGTATGAGGATCTGGGTCTTTCGGTATCTGAGGAGGTAGGATCTGGCCCTGGTATGAGGATCTGGGTCTCTCAATATCTGAGGAGGTAGGATCTCATACAGGTATGAGGATCTGAGTCTTTCAATATCTGAGGAGGTAGGATATGGCACAGGTGTGAGCATCTGGGTCTGTCTGTGTCTAAAGAGTTGGAGCTGTGTGCAGGCATGAGGCCTTGGTTCTACCAGTGTCTAAGGAAGTGAGGCTGGGTACAGGTATGAGGCCCTAGGTGTGTCCATATCTGAGGAGGTAGGATCTGGTACTGGTATGAGGATCTGAGTCTCTCCATGTCTGAGGAGGTAGGATCTGGTACTGGTATGAGGTTCTGGGTCTGTCACTATCTGAAGAGATAGTAGTCTGCTGCAGGTATGAGGATCTGGGTCTCTTCATGTCTGAGGAGGTGGGACCTGTCACAGGTATGAGGCCCTGGGTCTGTCTGTGTCTGAGGAGGTGGGCCCTGGCACAGGTATGAGGCCCGGGGTCTGTCCGTGTCTGAGGAGGTGGGCCCTGGCACAGGTATGAGGCCCGGGGTCTGTCCGTGTCTGAGGAGGTGGGCCCTGGCACAGGTATGAGGCCCTGGGTCTGCTGGTGTCTGCAGAGACAGGGCCCAACATCTCAGGGAAGACCACGGTAAGCTCTTCAGTTTGTCTTGTGGCTGTGGTCAGTTCCACGTGTAGTCTGCCCTGTTGGTCTTCCCGTGTGTTGCCAGCACCTGCCTGCTGCCTTGCTTCCTGGAGGTGGGTTGGGCCAGGGCCCTCCAAGATGCCCCTGCGCAAGACCAGGGACAGGGTTTCCAGCAGGAGGTGGGGGGCGGGGTGTGCCGGCCCTCCCTCAGCACCTTGTCCTGTCTCTCCTAGTGGGTGGGAGGACGCTACTCACTGTGGTCGGCCATCGGACTCTCCATTGCCCTGCACGTGGGTGAGTGTGCGTGTTTCTGTGTCTTGTAGCCCCCATGGGTAGGGGGCTCGTGTCCCTGAATATCATGCTGTCCTCACAGGCTGCTGGCCTCTCTGCAGCTGGCTGGGATATTTATTTCATGTCCATAAGGAAGGTCTGGGTTTTTTTGGGTGTGCGGGTTGGCCCCCGTCTCTGCCCCTCACAACTGCAGTCCTGTTTCTCTCCTATCCTAGGCAGAGTCAGATCCCTGCACTCAGGGCCACCTCTCACTGGAGGGGCTTTGTATAGGCCTGAGTCCTCCCATGTCATGTCTTCTGGCTCTCCATGCAGCCTTCCTTGGTTGCAGAAGGAGCTGTGCCCACTCCCCACAGGACGCTGGGTGTGGCCACTTCTGTTGACTCTACTTTTGTGTCACAGGTTTTGACAACTTCGAGCAGCTGCTCTCGGGGGCTCACTGGATGGTGAGTGCTGAGGCTGGTTCTCTGCCAAGTGCTGGCCAGAGGCGTGTGTGTTGATCCTGGTCCCTCCCCTTTCTCTCCCACTGTCCTGTCCCTCCCCCTCCCCGTGCAGCTGCTCAGCTTCCACTCACCCTGCTCCTGTTTCAGGACCAGCACTTCCGCACGACGCCCCTGGAGAAGAACGCCCCCGTCCTGCTGGCCCTGCTGGGTATCTGGTACATCAACTGCTTTGGGTGTGAGACGCATGCCATGCTGCCCTATGACCAGTACCTGCACCGCTTTGCTGCGTACTTCCAGCAGGTACCAGCTGCCAAAGCAGGCCTTGGAGTCAGCAGGGCCTGTGGGGGGTCTGGGAGGTCCAGGAACCTGGGTTTCAGCTCCTCCAGGAGCTCTTTGCCCCATTGCCCTTGGGCCTGGCCAAGGTCCACCTGTGCTCCTTGTCTCAGGATGAATCTTTGTAACTGAGGTTGGTTCCATTTGAGTGTCATCTGAGTTTGACCACCATGGGAGGGGCATGACTGGTGATCATGTCGCCCTGGCTAGGGAGGTCCTGGCTTGGCTTAGGGGATGTTTCTCAGCTGGGGTCACTTCTTTCTTGCACATCACTATGCATGCCCAGCGTAGTGTCTGAGAACGTAGGATCTATCCCTGGTATGAGGTCCTAGGTCCGTTAATATCTGAGGAGGCAGGATCTAGTACAGTTATGAGGATCTGGGTCTGTCCATGTTAGAGGAGGTGGGATTTGGCCATAGGGTGGGGCCGCAAGCTGGAATCCCTTGTAGCCTGTAGTGCCTTTATGTCTCCAGAAAAGCAAGTCTGTATCTAGTCTGTGGTAGCCTCTTTGGACTACATGGTCCTCTTCTCCCTTGGGATCTCCAGAGCCCCCGAGAGGCTTAGCAGGCCGTTTCCTAGTCACATTATGTCCCAGAAAGCTTTTCCACACCTGTCCCTGCTTTTTTTGTTTTGAACAGATTCTCATTCTGTCGCCCAGGCAGGAGTGCAGTGGCGCGATCTTGGCTCACTGCAACCTCCGCTTCCTGAGTTCAAGCGATTCCTGTGCCTCAGCCTCCCAAGTAGCTGGGATTACAGGCATACACCACCATGTGCTGGCTAATTTTTGTGTTTTTGGTGGAGATGGGGTTTCACTATGTTGCCCAGGCTGGTTTCGAATTCCTGGCCTCAAGCGATCCACCTGCCTTGGCCTCCCAAAGTGCTGGGATTATAGGCATGAGCCACCGTGCCCGATCCTGTCCTTGCTTTTGTTTAGTACAAAGCCAGTCCCTGTCCAGCAGCTCTTGAGTTGCTTTGGGCAGGTACAGAAGGCTTCACCAACACCTGGAAGCAAATCCTGTGATTGAAGGAGAGGCCAAGGTTCCCCAAATCCCAGCTGCCTTGGTGAGGGTTGCCATGACCAGGGCCCAGGTGGGTACCCAAAGCCTAGCGTCTAGTTGAGATGACAGCCCTCAAAGGCTGTACTCTTAGCCGGGCATGGTGGCTGATGCCTGCAATCCCAGCACCTTGGGAGGCTGGGGGGGATTGCTTGAGGCCAGGAGTTCAAGACCAGCCTGGGCAACATAGCGAGACCCGGTCTCTACAAAAAAACCCACAAAAACTAACAATAGCTGGGCATGGTGGTGTGGCACCTGTAGTCCCAGCTACTTGGGAGGCTGAGGCAAGAGGTTTGCTTGAGCCCAAGAGGTCAACGCTTCAGTGAGCTATGATTCTACCACTCTCCTCCAGCCTGTGTGACAGAGTGAGACTCTGTCTCTTGGGGAAAAAAAAAAAGCTGTGCCCTCTGGACCCCAGCCTGCTCTCCCTTAAGAAATGAGTTGATTTTGTGACCGATTTTGTCTTTAGGGAGGTCCTTGCCTGACCTCCAGACCCACCTTTTCCTGGGCATGAGTCCTTCTTGCACCGTGGCCTAAGCTGGAAAGGTTGGGAGGCTGTGTCCTCACGGGTGTGGGGAGGTAGGGGATCATGCCTGCAGACACGGGTGCAGGTCCACCTCATGGGGCCAGGGCAGGGTGGGTCTGTCTGGAGCATCTGGGCAGAACTTGGGCGTGGTGCAGGAAGGAGCAGGATTTGGGTACAGTGTGTGAAGGATCAAGATTTGCAGGTAGAGGGTTGGTTTTTTTTTTTCTTTTCTTTTTCTGTTACTTTTTTTTTTTTTTTTTTTTTTTGAGATGGAGTTTTGCTCATGTTGCCCAGGCTGGAGTGCAGTGGCGAGATCTCGGCTCACCACAACCTCTGCCTCCCATGTTCAAGTGATTGTCCTGCCTAAGCCTCCCAAGTAGCTGGGATTATAGGCATACGCCATCACACCTGGCTAATTTTGTATTTTTAGTAGAGACAGGGTTTCTCCATGTTGGTCAGGCTGGTCTCAAACTCCCAACTTCAGGTGATCCGCCCGCCTCGGCCTCCCAAAGTGCTGGAATTACAGGCTTGAGCCACTGCGCCCAGCCTCTTTCTTTCTTTTTAACTGTTCTTTCATTTTGCCAAGGGCTGGGTTTCTGTTCCTTTTCCAGGGCGACATGGAGTCCAATGGGAAATACATCACCAAATCTGGCACCCGTGTGGACCACCAGACAGGCCCCATTGTGTGGGGGGAGCCTGGGACTAATGGCCAGCATGCTTTTTACCAGCTCATCCACCAAGGTGGGCCTGTGTGGCCTGGGCAGGGTGGCGTTGGGGAGGGAAAGGATCTTCCAGAAGAGATATCTCACTTAGGTCAGTGCCCTCCTCTAGGCTGTATGGCTAGCTCCCATGGGCTGGGGTCATGTGGGTGACCACAGTGCCCTTCACAGGCACCAAGATGATACCCTGTGACTTCCTCATCCCGGTCCAGACCCAGCACCCCATACGGAAGGGTTTGCATCACAAGGTAAGAGCCCCCATCTGGCCCCATCTGGAGGGTCTGGCTCACATTGCACCCAGACCTCTGGAAACCTGATGCATTGGTTGACAATCACGTTAGTTTTCTATTCCAGCCATAACAAATGACAACAAACATGGAGGCTTAAAACAACACTCTTTTTTTGAGGGTGGGGAGTGGGGACAGAGTCTTGCTGTGTCGCCCAGGCTGGAGTGCAGTGGTGGGATCTTGGCTCACTGCAACCTTCCCCCTCCCGCTTCCCCCTCACTTCAGGTGATTCTTACGTCTCAGCCTCCCAAGTAGCTGGGACTATAGGCACTCACCACCACGGCCTGCTAATTTTTATATTTTTGGTAGAGGGTTTCACTGTGTTGGCCAGGCTGGTCTTGAACTCATGACCTCAAGTGACCCACCTGCCTCAGCCTCTCTAAGTGCTGGGATTATAGGCATGAGCCAGCGCACCTGGCCTATCTCAAGAGTTTCTGAAGCTCAGATGTCCAGCAGGCCCTGCTGTATCTCTGCTTAGAGTCTTGCAGGCTGAGATCAAGGTGTCATCAGGTCTGTGTTTCTTTCTAGAGACTTTAGGGGGAAAGCCTTTTCTGTGCTTGCCAGGTGGCTGGCAGAATTCATTTCTGTATGTTTGTGGAACTGAAGTCCAGCTTCCTTGCTGTGGGCTGAAGGTCCTTCTCAGATTCTCAAGGTCACCTGCATTCCCTGGCTTGTGGGCCTCTTCACTGCAGAACCAGCAATGGCAGGTTAAATCCTTCTGAAGCTTTGATTCTGTCTTGCCACTTCTGTTGCGTCTCTCGGACTGACTTGTTTACCTTCCTCCTCTACATTTTTCTTTTATTCCCTAAGTGACAGCGTCGTGCTATGTTGTCTAGGCTGGACTTCAGTGGCATGATCACAGTTCACTGCATTTTCGACGTCCCAGGCTCAAGCAATCTTCCTGCCTCAGCCCCTCAAGTAGCTGAGACTTACAGGCACACACCACGATGCCTGGCTAACTTTTAAACTTTTAGTAGAGACGGGGTTTCACTGTGTTGCCCAGGCTGGTCTCCAGCTCCTGGGCTCAAGTGATTCTCCTGCCTCGACCTCCCAGAGTTTTGGGATTACAGGTGTGAGCCACCACACCTGGCCCTCTTTTACTTTTAAGGGCCAGTGTGATTAGATTGGGCCTACTAGATAATCCAGGAAAATCTCCCCTTTTGTTTATTTTATTTTTATTTTTTAATTTTAGAGATAGCATGTCACTCTGCTGAGGCTGGAGTGCAGTGGCCCAGTCATAGCTCACTACAGCCTTGAACTCCTGGGCTAAAGCAATCCTTTTATCTCAGCCTCCTGAGTAGGTGGGACCACAGATGTGCACCATGCCTAGCTATTTTTTTTTAAAGAGACAGAGTCTTGTTCTGTTGCCCAGGCTGGAGTGCAGTGGCACAATCAGGCTCTCTGCAGCCTCACCCTCCTGGGCTCAAGCAATCCTCCTACCTCAGCCTCCTGAGTAGCTGGGAACAGGCAAACGCACCACACCCAGCTGATTTTTTTATTTTTATTTTTTGTAGAGATGGAGTCTCACTTTGTTGCCCAAGCTGCCCTCAAACTCCTTCACAGAATTTATTGTGCCTTGTCTTAGGTGTGCAGAGCAGCATAGGGTTACAGTAGCACAAGCTTTGGAGTCAGTGAGCTGGGTTGAATTCTGATTCTTTCTGTCTGTAGTTCTGTGATCCAGCACTGTGGACTTGTAGAACCCAAGGCTCTACTAGAACAGGGCAATGATGCCTTTCCTCCTTAGGATCTTAGTATTATTATTATTATTATTTTTTCGAGACACTTTTTCACTTTGTTGCCCAGGCTGGAGTGCAGTAGTGCTACCTTGGCTCACTGCAACCTCAGCTTCCTGGGTTCAAGCGATTCTCGTGCTTAAGCCTGCTGAGTAGCTGGGATTACAGGTGCACACCACCATGCCCGGCTACTTTCTTAGGATATTAAAAGATAGATGTTGGTAAAATTGTTAGCAGGAACCCGGCAAGTGGTGCGTAGTTCGTTCTTTTTTTTTCTTTTTTTTTTTTTAGCTCTGTTGCCCAGGCTGGAGTGCTGGAGTGCTGGAGTGCAATGGCGTGATCTCAGCTCACTGCACCTTCTGCCTCCCAGGTTCAAGTGATTCTCCTGCCTCAGGCTCCTGATTACAGGCACGCGCCACCATGCCCAGCTAATTTTTTTGGTATTTTTAGTAGAGATGGGGTTTCACCATGTTGGTCAGGCTGGTCTCGAGCTCCTGACCCCGTGATCCACCCACCTCGGCCTCCCAAAGTGCTGGGATTCCAGGCACCGTGCCTGGCCACTGGTGTGTAGTTCTAAAAGAGCAGTTATCACCATTCCCTGCCTTGTGGTGTCATTGGATGTGTTCCCTTCGCTCCAACTGAGCTATACAGTGAGTGACCCAGGCGGGGACTGACCCCTGCTGAGAAGTGCCAGGCGGTCTTGTCCCTCTGCCGGAAGCTCAGACAGTGCTCTCAAGCATAACTGATGTCTCGCTCATCAGATCCTCCTGGCCAACTTCCTGGCCCAGACGGAAGCCCTGATGAGGGGGAAATCAACGGAGGAGGCCCGAAAGGAGCTCCAGGCTGCAGGCAAGAGTCCAGAGGACCTTGAGAGGCTGCTGCCACATAAGGTCAGCACTTCTGCATTCGGCTTTGGGGTGCATGCTGGAGTTGGAGGTGTGAAGCTGTGGCACTAGGCAGGGGCTTGGGGCGTGCCTGGCTTGTCCTACAGAGTGGGAGGGCCTGTCCTTACAGACCTGTACGTCTCAGCCTCTGGGGCAGGGCGTGCTTCCCTTCAGGGGGCTGAGGGATCAGGACTCACTTGGAGACATTCCTTGGTGTTTTCTGCAGGTCTTCGAAGGAAATCGCCCAACCAACTCTATTGTGTTCACTAAGCTCACACCATTTATGCTTGGAGCCTTGGTCGGTGAGTGAGTAGGGGAAAGGTCCTGGCTTGGGGTAGTTGGAATGGGCTTGCGGAGCCCTGACGTGCCCTGTCTGTCCCCTCTGCAGCCATGTATGAGCACAAGATCTTCGTTCAGGGCATCATCTGGGACATCAACAGCTTTGACCAGTGGGGGTGAGTTGCTCACTTAGGGGAGGGCCAGGAATGCCTTTGGGTTGGCTCAGGGATTTCAGTAGCAACGTTAGAGCCTTCCCCATACCACTCTTCCCTTCCTTTCTTGGCAGAGTGGAGCTGGGAAAGCAGCTGGCTAAGAAAATTGAGCCTGAGCTTGATGGCAGTGCTCAAGTGACCTCTCACGATGCTTCCACCAACGGGCTTATCAACTTCATCAAGCAGCAGCGCGAGGCCAGAGTCCAATAAACTCATGCTCAGCCGCAGCCTCCTCTGTGATTCCTCTTTCTCTTCTGGTCCCTGCTCCCCAGAGCCGGCACTGCATGGTCCTGGACACCACCCAGAGCGCCCTCTGGTTGTGGGCTTGGACCAGGAGTCCTTAGCAGGGAGGGCTGATCTCAAATTGCTACCCCCAGCCCCTCCATGTCTTCGCTCCCTCTGTGTTACAATTGGCTGAAGTGTTTTTGTGCAGCTGACTTTTCTGACCCATGTTCATGTTGTTCACATCCCATGTAGAAAAATAAAGATGCCACAGAGGAGGTTGTAGGCTCAGCCTCTGATTCTTTTCCTGCGATGGTGCTTTATGTAGCAGAAGGCAGGAGTGCTCAGTAGGACGCAGCCTGTGCCTCCATGGACACTGAATACTAAGTCGTGAGCAGGTCTAGAGTGGAGCAAGGTGCCTTGAGAAGACAGTAGTGGGGTGGGAGCACAATCAGTCAAGAGGGCAACTTGGCCTGTGTCACCAAATCCTAAGACTGTTTTCCACTCCTCACCTCTGTGACTGGAGAAATTGGATACTCTGTTCACTCTATGCATTGAGTGCATTGAGATTATGTTTGTTTGGGGTGAATTCCTGGACAAGACCAAGGGTGACTGCCATCTCCTGGCAGGATGCTCAGGTAGTTCTTTCGCTTTAAAAGGCAGATAGATATTGGAAATAGGATTTTTTTTTTTTTTTGAGTGTTGCTCTGTTGCCCAGACTGGAGTGCAGTGGTGCAATCTCGGCTCACTGCAACCTCCGCCTCCCAGGCGGGTTCAAGCTATTCTCCTGCCTCAGCCTCCTGAGTAGCTTGGATTACAGGCACACACCACCACGCCGAGCTAATTTTTGTATTTTTAGTGGTGAAGGGGTTTTACCATGTTGGGCAGGCTGGTCTTGAACTCCTGACCTCAGGTGATTTGCCCACCTCAGCCTCCCGAAGTGCTGGGATTACAGGTGTGAGCCACCATGCCCGGCACAATTTTTTTTTTTTTTAACAACTTATTTTTTTAGACAGGGTCTTGCTCCGTTGCCCAGGCTGGAGTGCAGTGGTGCCATCACAGCTCACTGCAACCCCAACCACTCGGGCTCAGGCAGTCCTCTTGCCTCAGCCGCCCAAGTAGTTGAGACTACAGGTTGTGCCACTATACCCTGCTAGTTTTTTCATTTTTTGTAGAGACGGGTCTTGAATTTCAGGGCTCGAGAACCTCCCACCTCAGCCTCCCACAGTGCTGGGATTACAGGCGTGAGCCACTACACCCAGCCTATTCAGAATTTTTTTTCTTAGAGACATGGTCTTCATTGCCCAGGCTGGACTGCAGTGATGCAGTCATAGCTGACTGAAGCCTCAAATTCCCAGGCTAAGGTGATCTTCTCACCTCAGCCTTCCAAGTAGCTGGGTCCACAGATGCATGCCAGTGTCAGGCCTCTGAGCCCAAGCTAAGTCATCATATCCCTTGTGACCAGATGGCCTGAAGCAACTGAAGATCCATAAAAGAAGTGAAAATAGCCTTAACTGATGACATCCCACCATTGTAATTTGTTTCTGCCCCACCCTAACCGATCAATGTACTTTGTAATCTCCCCCACCCTTAAGAAGGTTCTTTGTAATTCTCCCTCCACCTTGAGAATGTACTTTGTGAGATCCCCCCCCTGCCCGCAAGCGTTGCTCCTACCTCCACTGCCTATCCCCAAACCTATAAGAACTAATGATAATCCACCACCCTTTGCTGACTCTTTATGGACTCAGCCTGCCTGCACCTAGGTGAAATAAACAGCCATGTTGCTCACACAAAGCCTGTCTGGGGGTCTCTTCACACGGACACGTGAGACAGCCAGTACACCCAGCTCATTTTTAAATTTTTGTAGATCAGTGTACTGTTGTTAGAAAAAAAAGTAAGAAAAACAGAAAATAAATTTTTGTAGTGATAGGGTCCCACTGAGGCAGGAGAATAGGGTCTAGAGACAAGGGAGCGTTCACTTCAGCCTCTGATTGGTGGCAGGCCAAGTCTTTATTTACATAGGGTGTAACCAAATAGGAAACCTCTAAAGGGTACTTAAACCCCAGATTTTCTTTTTTTTTTTTTTTGAGATGGAGTCTGGCTCTGCCGCCCAGGCTGGAGTGCAGTGGCCAGCTCTCAGCTCACTGCAAGCTCCGCCTCCCGGGTTCACGCCATTCTCCTGTCTCAGCCTCCCGAGTAGCTGGGACTACAGGCGCCCGCCTCGTCGCCCGGCTAGTTTTTTGTATTTTTTAGTAGAGACGGGGTTTCACCGTATTAGCCAGGATGGTCTTGATCTCCTGACCTCGTGATTCGCCCGTCTCGGCCTCCCAAAGTGCTGGGATTACAGGCTTGAGCCACCGCGCCCGGCCAAACCCCAGATTTTCTAAAGAGGGCACTTGCTTAAGCCTCCTCCAGCTTTGTGGAGTGTACTTTCGCTTCAATAAATCTGTGCTTTTGTTCCTTCTTTTGTTGCTTTGTTTGTGTGTTTTGTCTGCCTCTTTGTTCAGCATTCCAAGTGAAATTCCTCAACACATCACAGCCTTGAGCACATCACATCCCCCCATATGCCTCCACTTCCTGGGCCCGACACAAACACATCACAGCCTTGAGCACATCACACCCCCCCATATGCCTCCACTTCCTGGGCCCGACACAAACACATTCCTCCATATATCACAACTTTAGAAGAAAAACAACACCTGGAGAAGCTCCGATAAGGTTACAACCGTTTGTAAAAGCGCAGGAACCAATAAGAAGGCTGCTAAAAGCATAACTTAACATTAACATGTAAACCAATTGTAATGCTGTGGCCTAGAGAAATGCCTTGTTCCTCTGTAACCTGACAAGTCCTGTTTACCTCGAGCTATAAAAAGCAAGCGCACGTATTGTTTGGGGCCCTCTTGAATGCTGTGTTACGGAGGGACCAAGTTCGAACTTGCATTAAAGATCCTTGCCGCTTGGCTTTGACTCTGGACTCTGGTGGTCTTCTTCGGGGAATAAACGGTCTGGGCATAACACAAGAACCTGGACAACTTGTAGTCAAGACCCTCCCCTGGTAACACCACTGTGTTGCCCAGGCTTATCTTGAACTCCTGGGCTCAAGTGATCCTCCTGCCTTGGCCTCCCAAAGTGTTGGGATTACAGGTGCAAGCCACCGTGCCCAGCATCACAGGGCCTTTTACAGCTGTCAGGTTGAAGTGTGATAAAACAGGAGTAAACAGGTTTCGTCTCCAGGTCCTTGCTGGGCTAAAGCCGAACATCACAAAGGCTGGTGCTTCCTCCTTTGAGGTGTAGATCCTTGAAAACAGACGTTTCCTTTGCATACCATGTTATGAATCCTAAAATAATGTTTTTGCAGCCTGCATTTTTAACAAGTTAGGTTTATTGGGGTGTAATTTACATATAGTAAGATTCACCTTTCTTTGCTATACAGTTCTGTTTTCACAATTGTATATACAGTCTTATAACCATTACAGACAAGATATACAGCATTTTCCTCACCCTCAAAAGTTCCTGACGCTCTTGTGGTCCAGTCCCACTCCCTCATCCCAATTCCTGACTACCATTGAACTGATTTTTTTCCCCCTAAGTTCTGCTTTGACCAGAACGGCACCTTTTGTGTCTGGCTTCTTCCCATGATGCTTTTGAAATTCACCCACGTTGTGCTGCAGGAATTTAAAAAACTGTATTGTGTGGCTGGGCGTGGTGGCTCACACCTGTAATACTAATACTTTGGGAGGCCAAGGTGGGCGGATCACCTGAGGTTGGGAGTTCGAAGGCAGCCTGACCAACATGAAGAAACCCTGTCTCTATTAAAAATACAAAGTTAGCCGGGCGTGGTGGCACATGCCTGTAATCTCAGCTACTTGGGAGGCTAAGGCAGAAGAAGGGCTTGAACCTGGGAGGCAGAGGTTGTGGTGAACTGGGATCATGCCACTGCACTCCAGCCTGGGCGACAAGAGAGAAACTCCCTCTCAAAAAAAAAAAAAAAAAAAAAAAAAAAAGCTGGGCGCCAGGCATTGTGGTGGGCACCTGTAATCCTAATCCAGCTACTCGGGGGGCTGAGGCAGGAGAATCGCTTGAACCTGGGAGGCAGAGGTTGCAGTGAGATGGCGCCACTTCACTCCAGCCTGAGCGACCCAGCGAGACTGTCTCAAAAACAAAACAAAAATAAAAACTCCGAAAAATCTCAAAACATATAAAACCCAAAGAGAATAAGTCTCCATGTGCCTGGCACCAAATTTCAACAATTGTCAACTCATGGCCAATCTTACTGTATCTATATCCCACCTTAATTATGTAGTAGCAAATCCCAGATATTTCATCTATAAGCATTTTGGTGTGTTTCTCTAAAAATTAAAAACTTCGGCCGGGCGCGGTGGCTCAAGCCTGTAATCCCAGCACTTTGGGAGGCCGAGACGGGCGGATCACGAGGTCAGGAGATCGAGACCATCCTGGCTAACATGGTGAAACCCCCGTCTCTACTAAAAATACAAAAAAACTAGCCGGGCAACGTGGTGGGCGCCTGTAGTCCCAGCTACTCGGGAGGCTGAGGCAGGAGAATGGCGTGAACCCGGGAGGCGGAGCTTGCAGTGAGCTGAGATCCGGCCACTGCACTCCAGCCTGGGCGGCAGAGCGAGACTCCGTCTCAAAAAAAAAAAAAAAAAAAAAAAATTAAAAACTTCATTGTTCTTCTTGTTAATGATTGATAATACCATTATCCCACCTAAAATTTTTATTTCCCGGGAAGGCTTTTTGGAGCCTGGGCCGGGTGGCTCACACCTGTAATCACAACACTTTGGGAGGCTGAGGCGGGAGGATCACTTGAACCCAGGAGCCAGGAGTTCAAGACCAGTGTGGGCAATATAGCAAGTCCTCGTCTCAAGAAAAAAAGGAAAAAAAAAAAGTTAGCTTTTTGGCAAAACTACTTCCTAGTAGATGGTGTGTACTTCCTATTACAGCATATTAAGGGGCACATAATGCCAGCGGCGCCTCTGTGGCTCTTGGACCTGAGTGCACGCGCCTTAAAGCCACGCCTCCGCATCGGATCCTAGTAAGGGGGTGGGGCTATCATTTCAGTGTATGCGTTGCGCGTGCGCGGACACGCGCGCCGCTCGGCTGCCGTAGTTCGCGTTTTCACCCGGTCACCAGGCAGCCATGGCGGCCGTTCTGAAGCCGGTGCTGCTGGGACTTCGAGATGCGCCGGTGCACGGCAGCCCCACAGGGCCGGGCGCCTGGAATGCTAGCAAGCTGGGCGGCATTCCGGTGAGGGCGGGTGCCGGAGCTGGGGTCGATGGGTGGTGGCGAAGGGTGCGGAGAGAGTGGGCAAGGTCCCGGAGGGAGTTGGAGTCTGAGCGCTTCCTCTCTCCCCTCAGGATGCTCTGCCTACCGTGGCTGCGCCCAGGCCCGTGTGTCAGCGCTGCGGGCAGCCGCTCGCCCTGGTCGTGCAGGTGTACTGCCCGCTGGAAGGCTCCCCGTTTCACCGTCTGCTGCACGTATTCGCGTGCGCCTGCCCCGGCTGCAGCACCGGCGGTTCGCGCAGGTAGGCGGGGAAGTCCCAGAGCTGCTCCTGGGGTGTCCTTTCCAGCGGGCTGGGGCGGGCCGGCGGGCTGGAGTAGGGGTGCAGCCCTCACGGCCCTTTGTCTTCACCCCGAAGCTGGAAGGTGTTCCGCTCCCAGTGCCTGCAGGTTCCAGAGAGAGAGGCGCAGGACGCTCAGGTAAAGGTTGTGATTTGTCATGTTATTTTTTTTTTTTTTTGTCATTTGAGGATGTTATCCAGAGTATAGTTTGGGACAGACTTTAAAGCCATGTTCTTTGAAGTGCATTGGAGTGTTTTTTGCTTCTCTGCAGAACCATAGAATGCTATTTTCTTAAGGTTTTGTGAGGGTTTTTTTTCTTCTATTTTACTTTATTTTTATTTTCTAACTCCTTTGTTAAAAGGAGATGGCGGCCCCACATGGTGGCTTACGCCTGTGATCCCACCCTTTTTTGAGAGGCTGAGGTGGGAGGATTGCTTGAGTTCAGAAGTTGGAGACCAGGCCGGGCGCAGTGGCTCACGCCTGTAATCCCAGCATTTTGGGAGGCCCAGGCGGCGGATCATCAGAGGTGAGAAGTTCGAGACCAGCCTGGCCAACATGGGGAAACCCCGTCTCTATTAAAAACAAAAACAAAAAATTAGCCAGGCATGGTGGCAGGCACCTGTAATCCCAGCTACAAGGGAGGTTGAGGCAGGAGAATCGCTTGAACCCGGGAGGCGGAGATTGCAGTGAGCTGAGATCATGCCACTGCAATCCAGCCTGAATGACAGACTCCGTATAAAAAAAAAATGTTGGGAGAGCAGTCTGGGCAACATAGCAAAACGTCCTCTCTATAAAAAGTAAAAAACATTAGCCGAGCATGATGGCCGCGCAACTGTAGTGCCAGCTGCTCAGGCGGCTGAGGTAGGAGGATTGCTTGAGTCCAGGAGGTTGAGGCTGCAGTGACCTACATTTGTGCCACTGCACTTCAGCCTGGATGGCAAAGCCAGACCCTCTCCCCTCCCAAAAAAAAGAGAGTGAGATGGAGACTTCCTCCTGGATGTCGTCAACATTTTTTTTAAATTGTAAATTGATAGTTTATAATAATGTATAAATTTATGAGGTATAAAGTGATGGTTATGATTCATGAATATCATGTGGAATAATTAAATGAAGCCAGTTAATGCAGTCATCACCTCAGATACTTAACGTCTTGTGAGAACATTTGAAATTTCCTCTAGCAATTTGGAAATACAAAATACTTTATTTTTATTTTTTTTGAGACGGAGTCTTGCTCTGTTGCCCAGGCTGGAGTGCAGTGGTGCCATCTCTGCTCACTGCAAGCTCCGTCTTCTGGGTTTCAAGCAATTCTCCTGCCTCAGCCTCCTAAGTAGCTGGGATTACGGGCGCCCGCCACCACGGCCAGCTAATTGGTTTTTTTTTTTTTTTTTTTTTTTGAATTTTTAGTAGAGACAGGGTTTCACCATGTTAGTCAGGATGGTCTCCATCTCCTGACCTCGTCATCTACCCACCTCGGCCTCCCAAAGTGTTGGGATTACAGGCTTGAACTCCCGTGCCCAGCCACGATACTATATTATTAACTATATTCAAGCTGTGCAGTAGAACTTAAAAAAACCCACATTCCTCCTGAATAACTGAGGTTTTGTATTCTTTGACCATCATCTCCTTATTATTCTTTCCAGTCCAGGTTTCTTTCTTTTTTTTCTTTTTTTGAGACCAAATTTCGCTCTTGTTGCCCAGGCTGAAGTACAGGGGCATAATCTCGGCTCACCGCAACCTCCACCTCCTGGATTCAAGGGATTCTCCTGCCTCAGCCTCCCGAGTAGCTGGGATTACAGGCACTTGCCACCACGCCTAGCTAATTTTTGTATTTTTAGTAGAGACGGGGTTTCACCATGTTGGCCAGGCTGGTCTTGAACTCCTGACCTCAGGTGACCCACCCGCGTCGGCCTCCCAAAGTGCTGAGATTACAGGCATGAGCCACCATGCCCCGCTCACTCCAGATTTTTTTTTTTTTTTTGAGATGGCGTTTCGCTCTGCTTATTTCACTTAGCAAAATGTTCTCCAGTTCTATCCATGTTGTCACAAATGACAGAACTTTCTTTTTTTTGTTTAAGGGTGAAGAATATTCCATTGTATATATAGTAGTTTTTTCAAACTTACACTGAAGGTCTTGAGACACAGTTTATTTATTTTCCTGTTTGGGAATATATATGGGGATGTACATGTATGTGGTTGTATGTGATAACATATATGTCTTTATAGTAAATATACTTTATGAGATATATATATATGTTTTAACACATTTCATAAGATGAAATCTGAATTTATTGAAAAGGTAGGCAAGTTGGTAGCTGCAGAACAAAATTTAGCCTCCTTTGACAGTAAATGTGTCTTTATATATACACGGTTCTTTTTTCTTTTCCTTTTTTTTTTTTTTTTTTTTTGAGATGGGGTTTTTTTTTTTTGAGATGGGGTCACCCAGGCTGGAGTGCAGTGGCATGATCTTTGCCTCTTGGGCTCAAGCCATTCTCCCACCTCAGCCTCCTGAGTAGATGGGATTATAGGCACGTGCCACCATGCCCAGCTAACTTTTTTATTTTTTGTAGAGAGGGGGTTTTGTCATGTTGCCCAGGCTGGTCTTGAACTCCTGGACTCAAACAGTCCACCCACCTCAGCCTCCCAGAATGCTGGAATTACAGGCGTGAGACACTGGGCCCGGCCTGCACCCAGTTCTTGATGTTTGCTAGGCGTAGAACTAGCAGTACTCGAATAAAGAGTTGAAGACAGTGCCTATATTTGTCAGGGTTCAAGTGCAGATAATTAGAAAAGTACTGTTTTTTTGTTTGTTTGTTTTTGTTTTTGAGACGAGTCTCACTCTGTCTCCCAGGCTGTAGTGCAGTGGCGTGATCTCAGCTCATTGAAAGCTCCACCTCCTGGATTCAAGCTATTCTCCTGCCTCAGCCTCCCGAGTAGCTGGGATTACAGGCACGTGCAACCATGCCTGGCTTTTAAGCTGAGACAGACTTAACACAGGAGTCAGGTTTTTAGTAAGTGGATAGTCTGAAGGAGGAGGCTCCACGAATGCCCTCCAGAATCACACCTGAGAACTGTCCCTGAAGGAGCTGCTATGCCACCTCTCCTGCTGTCAGGAAGCTTAAGTGTGATCTGGTGAACTAATCGCTGTCTTCACCACAGAACTGTTGGCTCTAAAACCTTGTTCTGTCTATGTCTACACTCTGACTGCCTTTTGCTACGTGGTCTGTCTTTCTACTTCACTCTGTCTCAAGTTCATGTCTCTCTCTAGTAGACCTGATTAGCAGACACCTAATCATATCTGAAACCCTAGCTGCTAAGGAGCCTGGGAAATGTAGTTCTTTCTTTTTAGTTCCTGCAATACATGAAGCACAACAAAAAGATATTGGAACAGATGGTTCAATAAACCATGTACTGTATCTGTCACACTTGCCCCATGAAGGGGTGGCCTGCCCCTCCACACCTATGGGCGTTTCTTGTTAGGTGGAACGAGAGACTTGAGAAAAGAAATGAGACACAGAGACAAAGTATAGAGAAAGAAAAAAAGGGCCCAGGGGACCGGCGCTCAGCATACAGAGGACCTATGGCAGCACTGGTCTCTTGAGTTCCCTTAGTATTTATTGATAATTCTCTTTATCATTCTTTTTTTTTTTTTTTTTTTTGAGGCGGAGTCTCGCTCTGTCGCCCAGACTGGAGTGCAGTGGCCGGATCTCAGCTCACTGCAAGCTCCGCCTCCCGGGTTTGTGCCATTCTCCTGCCTCAGCCTCCCGAGTAGCTGGGACTACAGGCGCCCGCCACCTCGCCCGGCTAGTTTTTTTTTGTATTTTTAGTAGAGACGGGGTTTCACTGTGTTAGCCAGGATGGTCTCGATCTCCTGACCTCGTGATCCGCCCGTCTCGGCCTCCCAAAGTGCTGGGATTACAGGCTTCAGGCTTGAGCCACCGCGCCCGGCCATCTTTACCATTCTTAAAGATAAGGGAGTGGCAGGACAAATAGATCATTGTAGGGAGAAAATCAGCAGTAAGACATGAACAAAGATCCCTGTGACATGAATAAGTTTAAAGAAAAATGCTGTGCCTTGATATACATATGCAAACATCTCCATAAACCTTTTAGCAGCATTGCGCCAGCCAAGTCCCACCTTACAAGTCCCACCTTTTGCCATAAGGTGGTTTTCTCCTATCTCAGTAAACAGAGCATACAATTGGTTTTACACCAAGATGTTCCATTGCCCAGGGACGGGGAGGAGACAAACGCTTTTCTCTTACTTTAGATTAAGAGAATGGTGATGACTTTTTTTTTTTTTTTTTTTTTGTTGAGACGGAGTCTCGCTCTGTCGCCCAGGCTGGAGTGCAGTGGCCGGATCTCAGCTCACTGCAAGCTCCGCCTCCCGGGTTGACGCCATTCTCTCGCCTCAGCCTCCCGAGTAGCTGGGACTACAGGCGCCCGCCATCTCGCCCGGCTAATTTTTTGTATTTTTTTAGTAGAGACGGGGTTTCACCGTGTTAGCCAGGATGGTCTCGATCTCCTGACCTCGTGATTCGCCCGTCTCGGCCTCCCAAAGTGCTGGGATTACAGGCTTGAGCCACCGCGCCCGGCCGAGAATGGTGATGACTTTTAACCAGCAAGCTGCCTTCAGGCACTTGTTTAACAAACCACATCCTGCACAGTCCAAAATCCTTTAAACCTTGAGTCACCACAGCACACATCTCTTGCAAGGACAAGGTTGGGGGTAGGGTCACAGATTAACAGCATCTCAAATACAGAACAAAATGGAGTCTCTTATGTCTGCTTCCTTCTATATAGACACAGTAGCAGGCTGATCTCTTTCTTTTCCCCACACCCCGAAAAGGAAAGACAAGTGTTTTAAGTTTCCTTCAACATACTTTTGAGTACATAAAGTCTAGAAAGTTTGTTTGGAGTGTGCCAGAGGGGAAGGGGCTGGTGTGAAGGCTCCCTCTGGAAGGCGCAGGGATGGGTGGCTGGAACCGAAGTAATAGAATAAACCTCCCAAATGTGCTCGGACCTCATTCACTGAATATTTTTCCAGACACAGGAAAACAGCCTTGCAGCTGAGGACTGGTGTGAAGGTGCTGATGACTGGGGAAGTGACACTGAGGAGGTGCCTTCGCCACAGCTTACCTTGGATTTTGGGAATGATGCCAGCAGTGCCAAAGATGTAGACTGGACTGCTCGGCTCCAAGACCTCCGCCTGCAGGATGCTGTCCTGGATGCTGCCCATCCTGTGCCTCCTGGGGAGCAGACCGCCTTGTCTTCTGGGCTGCCGCTATTCCTGCCCTACTACATCTGTGTTGCAGACGAGGATGAATACGTGGACTCTGTCAACCTGGATCATGCCCACAGCCTTCTGAGGGACTATCAGCAGAGAGAAGGCATTGCCATGGATCAGTTGCTTTCCCAAAGGTGAGGATGTGTGCTCCTGAGGTTGAGAGGTGACTGGATTGGGAAGCAGCCACAGGAGTTACCCTTCAGTTTCACCACAGGACCTGGGGGAACTGTCAGGCGGAACTTGTATGTAGGACCTTTTCGCTTTACTTCCATATTAGCCAACTTGAGTTAGCTTGAAAACCCTGCTCTATTTATAATTCCTGTTAAGAAAGTGAACAAAGATGAACAAACAGAAGTTAGAGATGGCAAGTATTTATAGAAGATGCGTTCACTGACTCTAACTTTTTTTTATATTTCTAATATGTCTTTATAGCAGAGACAGGCAAGTTAGAAAACTGCCATTTGATCTGGGATAATAAGATTGGGGTGAAAAAATGGAAAAAGGAAAAGAAAAACGTCGTTTGTTTATTGACTCTTGGCTATGTCTCCAGAACTGGCCCAGGACCTCGGAGATGCTTTCAGATCCTCAATTCTGTAAAGTGAGAGTGATAGTGATATCTCTGTTCTCTGTTTCATCACATGATTTTGAGAGTCAAACGAGAGAGTAGATCTTGAAAGGCTTTATAAACCAAAGCTCTCTAAAGAAGTAAGAATGATCATTTTTGCTTATTGATTGATTGAGAGAGACAGGGTCTCACTCTGTCACCCACGCTGGAGTTAATTGCTGTGATCACAGCTCACGTAGCCTTGAACTCCTGGGTTCAGGCAGTCTATCTTAGCTTCCCAAATAGCTGGGAGTACGCGTGCACGCCACCATGTCTGACCAATTAAAATTTTTTTTTTTTTGGAGTTTCACTGTTGTTGCCCAGGCTAGAGTACAATGGCATGGTCTCGGCTCACTGCAACCTCCACCTCCCGAGTTCAAGTGATTCTCCTGCCTCAGCTTTCCAAGTAGCTGGGATCACAGGCACCTGCAACCACGCCCGGCTAATTTTTTGTATTTTTATCAGAGATAGGGTTTCAAGATGTTGGCCAGGCTGGTTTCGAACTCCTGACCTCAGGTGATCCACTCACCTTGGCCTCCCAAAGTGCTGGGATTACAGGTATGACTGTTTTTTTTTTTTTTTTTTTTTTTTTTGATATGGAATCTCACTCTGTCACCAGGCTGGAGTGCAGTGTCGCAATCTTGGATTACTGCAACCTCCACTTCCGGGTTCAAGCGATTTCCTCTGCCTCAGCCTCCTGAGTAGCTGGGACTACAGGCGTGCGCCACCACACCCAGCCAGTTTTTTGTGTTTTTTAGTAGAGATGGGTTTCCACCATGTTGGCCAGGATGGTCTCGATCTCCTGACCTTGTGATCTGCCTGCCTTGGCCTCCCAAAGTGCTGGGATTACAGGCGTTAGCCACCGCACCTGGCCTGATAATTTTTTTTTTTTTGAGACGGAGTCTTGCTCTGCCGCCTAGGCTGGAGTGCAGTGGCCGGATCTCAGCTCACTGCAAGCTCCGCCTCCCGGGTTTTACGCCATTCTCCTGCCTCAGTCTCCCGAGTAGCTGGGACTACAGGCGCCCGCCACGTCGCCCGGCTAGTTTTTTGTATTTTTTAGTAGAGACGGAGTTTCACCGTGTTAGCCAGGATGGTCTCAATCTCCTGACCTCGTGATCCGCCCGTCTCGGCCTCCCAAAGTGCTGGGATTACAGGCTTGAGCCACTGCGCCCGGCCCGATAAATTTTTTTAAAAGAAAATTATCTTGTTTCCTCTTGCAAATGCTGTAATTTTCTGGATATAGACATTCACAAGTGTTTTCTGCTTCTGTTTTTAGCCTTTCTAACGATGGTGATGAAAAATATGAGAAAACCGTAATTAAAAGTGGAGATCAGACGTTTTACAAATTCATGAAGCGAATTGCTGGTTGTCAGGAGCAGATTTTGAGGTAAAAAAAGGCACAGTTCATTTTATTGTTTTCCTTGATTATAAAGGTAATACATGTTCGTTTGGAAAACACAGGAAAATATGAGAAAAGCAAAACCTACAGTATTCCCCAAATCAAGAGAGAACCTAATACCTGCTTTATAGGACCTAATACCTATGTTATAGGATGTGTAGGAGGATTCAGTTGTGTAGAAGGATTCAGTAAGGTAAAGCGCACTCATTTCTCTAACAAATACTTATGGAGTCTATTCTGCATGCCAGGTGCTGCTATTTGTAGGTGCTGCAGATATAGCAGGAAATGGCACAGACAGAGTCCATGTTCTCATAGCCTTTATTATTATTATTATTAATTTAATTTTTTTTTTTCCTTTGAGAGAGAGTCACGCTCTGTCGCCCACGCTGGAGTGCAGTGGCATGATCTTGGCTCACTGCAACCTCCACCTCTCGGGTTTAAGCAATTCTCCTGCCTCAGCCTCCTGAGTAGCTGGGATTATAGGTGCCCGCCACCATGCCCGGCTAATTTTTTTTTTTTTTTGTATTTTTAGTAGAGACGGGGTTTCACCACATTGCCAGAGTGGTCTCAAACTGCTGGCCTCATGTATTCTGCCCGCCTCGGCCTCCCAAAGTTCTGAGATACAAGTGTGAGCCACCACACCTGGCTTTAATTTTTTTGTTGTTGTTTTTTGACAGGGTCTTGCTCTGTTGCTCAGGCTTGAGTGCAGTGGTGTGATCAATCATAGCTCAGTGCACCCTCCCGGGCTCAAACGATCTTCCCACCTCAGCCTCCCAAGTAGCTGGGACTACAGGCCCATGCTACCACGCCCAGCTAATTTTTGTGTATTTTTTTTAAAATGGTATTTCACCATGTTGGCCAGGTTGGTTCCAAACTTCTGGGCTCAAGCCATCCACCTGCTTTGGCCTCTCCGAGTTTGTTCTAGGATTACAGGCATGAGCCACTGTGCCTGGACTATTATTATTATTATTATTATTATTTTTTTTTTTTTTTTTTTTTGAGACGGAGTCTCGCTCTGTCACCCAGGCTGGAGTGCAGTGGCGCGATCTCGGCTCACTGCAATCTCTGCCTCCCGGGTTCCCGCCATTCTCCCGTCTCAGCCTCCGAGTAGCTGGGACTACAGGCGCCCGCCACCGCACCCGGCTAGTTTTTTGTATTTTTAGTAGAGACGGGGTTTCACCGTGTTAGCCAGGAGGGTCTCGATCTCCTGACCTCGTGATCCACCCGCCTCGGCCTCCCAAAGTGCTGGGATTACAGGCTTGAGCCACCACGCCCGGCCTGGACTATTATTATTATTAATTTTTTTTTTTTTTTTTAGAGAGAGGGTCTCAGTCTGTTGCCCACCCTGGAGTGCAGTGGCGTGAGCATTGTCACTGTACCCATTACCTCTTGGGCTCAAGCGATCCTCCTAAGTATCTAGAACTACAGGTGTGTGCCACCATGTGTGGCTAATTTTTTTAAAAATGTATTTTGTAGAGATGGGATCTGATCATGTTGCTCAGTGTGCTCTCAAACTCCTGGCCTCAAGTGATCCTCCTGCCATGGCCTTCCAAAGTGCTGGGATTACCGGCATCAGCCACAACCCCGGCTCATATATTTATTTTTATTTTTTAATTTATTTTTATTTTTCTGGGACAGAGTCTCGCTCTGCCACCTAGGCTGGAGTGCAGTGGTGTGATCCTGGCTCACTGCAACCTCTGCCTCCTGGGTTTAAAAGAGTCTCCTGCCTTAGCCTCCTGAGTATAGGATTACAGCCGCCACACCCGACTACTTTTTGTATTTTTAGTAGAGATGGAGTTTCACCATGTTGGTCAGGCTGGTATTGAACTCCTGACTTCAAATGATCTGCCCGACTCAGCCTTCCAAAGTGCTGGGATTACAGGTTTGAGCCACTGTCCTGCCCCTGGTCCAATATATTTTATTTTCTAGTGTGGGAGATTAAAAACAAACGTGTATGGGCCGGGTGTGGTGGCTCATGCCTGTAATTCCAACACTTTGGGAAGCCGAGGAGGGTGGATCATGCGGTGAGGAGATCGAGACCATCCTGGCTAACATGCTGAAACCCCGTCTCTACTAAAAATACAAAAAAAAATTAGGCGGGCGAGGTGGTGGGCGCCTGTAGTCCCAGCTACTCAGGAGGCTGAGGCAGGAGAATGGCATGAACCCAGGAGGCGGAGCTTGCAGTGAGCCGAGATTGCGCCACTGCACTCCAGCCTGGGCAACAGAGCGAGACTCCATCTCAAAAAAAAAAAAAAAACCTGTATGATTTCCATAAGTGATAAATGAGGAAAAAATAGAGCTATTTTAGGTAGGCTATCAGGAAGGCCTCAGAGGAAATGACATGCCCAGCAGGTATGGTTTATAAAAATAGCAGGTATAGTTTATAAAAATAGTAAAAACAGGTCCAGACAAAGTGGGCAGAATTAGCTCAAATGGCCTTTTTCTCTGATACATACCATAGTGAATCTAAAAGCTAAAAATTAGCCCAAATAAAACAATAAATATTTAAAAAGAAATTCCGTTTTATTAGCATTGAAAAAAGGAAAAGGGCTTAGTACTATAAAACTCAAAGTGATAGCCCAGGATATAATATCAGTAAATGTCTAATAGAGTTCTTGAGTGTTTCACATATATTTATTCACTTATGTAACTAATTTAGTCTTTGCAGAGAAAGGTACAGAAATTTCTGGCATGGTTAAGTGCAAGTTCTAATCCCACAGGCCTTTTCTCTCACCTGCCTAAAATACACTGATGAGTCCACAAAGAATTTTCTTTTTTTGGAAACGGAATCTGTTTCTGTCCCCCAGGCTGGAGTGCAGTGGTACGATCTCAGCTCACTGCAACCTCCATCTTCTGGGTTCAAGCAGTTCTGCTGTCTCAGCCTCTTGAGTAGCTGGGACTACAGGCATGTGCCACCATGCCTGGCTAATTTTTGTATTTTTAGTAGAGATGAGATTTCACCGTGTTGGCCAGTATGGTCTCAAACTCCTGACCTCTGGTGATCCACCCACCTCAGCCTCCCAAAGTGCTGGGATGACAGGCATGAGCCACCGCACCTGACCTAAGAATTTTCAGTTAATAATGTCTGGAAGGAAGCACACAGGAGAATTTGCATGTCCTAATGTGGAGGATGGTGGACCTCCTCCACCATGTTGGCTGAAGAACTGGGTGTGGTGGGGAGGTGGTGTAGGAATTGGGGATTGCCTCTCAGAAGCAACATTCCTTTGTTCCATGATGAGTCAGAGCAATGATTGGAAAGTTAAGGGCAATTTCGCCTCCACTAGAGTGGGATCTTTCTCAACATACAGTATTTTACACTGTCTCAGAGGAAAAAGCAAAGTCCAGGTATTCTAATGAAGATTGCATCCAGTCCCAGAAGAACTATCTCCTCACCCCAGTTCCCTGTTTTACTACCTACAGAAATGCAGAGGAAATGGGCAGTACTCCTAGAGAGGGGAAAACGGGCCTCATATGAGATGGACAGGAAATCAATGAGAACCTCTGCGGACATTTCAGAGCAAATAGATGGTCTAAACTGAGTTGCACCCTTTAGGCATGAGCTAGATGAAAAATAGCATGCCACCCAGGTAATCATACTGTGGCAAGAATAGTTAAGGAAATGAAGAGAACATACAAAAAGCTCAAGAACCAAGTCTGCTAGAAAATATCCAGCTGGGCTCGGTGGCTCACACCGGTAATCCCAACACTTTGGGAGGCCAAGGCAGGTGGATCATGAGGTCAGTAGATCGAGACTATTCTAGCCAACCTGGTGAAACCCTGTCTCTACTAAAAATACAAAAATTAGCTGGGCATGGTGGTGGGCGCCTATAGTCCCAGCTACTCAGGAGGCTAAGGCAGGAGAATCGCTTGAACCTGGGAGGTGGAGGTTGCAGTGAGCTGAGATAGTGCCGCTGCACTCAAGCCTGGGCGACAGAGTGAGACTCTGTCTCAAAAAATAAAATAAAATATAATCCAAGGAGCACATCAGTCCCAGCAGATGCTTCAAAATGTATAAGAATGAATGTATGTCTATTCATAAGACAATAGATTCCATAAAACAAGAGCTCAACGGTGCGAAAATAAAGTAACTATGTATGAATCGGATATTGAATTGCTAAAGAAACTAAGCCCCATGACATTACATATCTAATACATATAGAATATAAGGAACATAGGCCGGGCGTGGTGGCTCACACCTGTAATCCCAGCACTTTGGGAGGCCAAGGCAGGCGGATCACAAGGTCAGGAATTCCAGACCAGCCTGGCCAATATGGTGAAACTCCATCTCTACTAAAAATAGAAAAACTAGCTGGGCGTGGTGGCGGGCGCCTGTAGTCCCAGCTACTCGGGAGGCGGAGGCAGGAGAATTGCTTGAACCCAGAAGGCGGAGTTTGCAGCAGACAGAGACTGCGCCATTGCACTGCAGCCTGGGTGACAGAGTGAGGCTCTGTCTTAAAAAAAAAAAAAAAAAAATTAGGGAACATAATAGACTTGGCTAAAGATCAAAGTACTGAGCAAGGGTTCATAATTGTATTTACTATGAGGAGAATTGGTCTCCAAAATAGAGAACCTAATGGATGGATCAGAAACAATATTCAAAGATAAAATTGGGAATTTTTCCTTAATGAAATAAGAACTAAATATGCAAATACTGAAATACGGGGAGTATAGGAATGGTTGGCATTGAGAAACCTAGCCTGGTGGTGGTTTTAAAAATATTGTCAATCTTTTACATTGTAGCCATTCTAGTAGATGGTGGTGGTATTTCCTTGTGGTTTGAATTTGCATTTTCCTAATAACAAATGATGTTGAGCATCTTCCCATGTGCTCATTTGGCATCTATGTATCTTCTATAGTGAAGTGTGTCTGTTTACATTTATTTTTCAGCAGCTTTACTGAGGTACAATTGACATACAACAGACTGCCTATATTTTTACAGTGTGCACTTAGATAAGTTGACATCTGTATACACTCCTGAAATCACAACAGTCAAGACAGTAAACATATTCCTCCCTGCCAGAAGTTTCCTCATGCTCCTTCGCAAGTTCTTGCCAACCCTGTCCGGTGCTGCTCCCCCAATCCCCAGGCAACCACTGGTCATCTTTCTGTCACACCTTAGTGCATTTCCTGTGAAAGTATATAAGGTCACACGGGATATACTTTTTTTTTTGGTCGGTTTTATTCACTTAGCATACTTCAAGATTCATTCTTATTGCATGTATCAATAGTTCATTCCTTTTGACCACTGTGTCATATTCCATTGTATGGATATGCCACTATACATTTACCAGTTGATGGATATTTGGGTTATTTCCAGTGTTTGGCTATTATAAATAAAGCTGCTATGAACATTTGTTTACATCTCTTTGTAAGACATGTTTTGATTTTGTGGGAGTAGATACCTAGGAATAGAATGATTGTATTATGTGGTATATGCATGTTTAACTTGTTAAGAAACAGGCCAAACCATTTTCCAAAGTGGTTATGCCATTTCTGTTCCCACTAGCTGTTTTTTAAGAACTCTACTCCCTGTATATCTTTGCTAATGTTTGGGATGTTCAGTTTTTAATTTTAGCCATTTAAGAAGGTGTGTAGTGGCATTTTATTGTGGCTTTAATTTGCATTTCCTCAAATGGCAAATGATGTTGAGCATCATTTCAAGTGCTTGTTTTCCATCTCTGTATATCATCTTGGATAAAGAGTCATTCAAATCTCTTGCCGTATTGTTTGTGTTTGTGTTACTGAGTTTAGGAATTCTTCATATGGTCAAGAGTACAAGTCCTTTTTCAATTTAATTTTTTTAGCACTCAAACAGATTCTGACAGATGGCTTTAAATTTTGATCAAGTTCAACTTAACAGTTATGGTTTTTTTTTTAACACGGAATATGCAATATCTTTAATCGTTGGTATTGTTGGGTTATTTATTTATTTATTTATTTATTTATTTTGAGACAGAGTCTTGCTCTGTTGCCCAGGCTGGAGTGCAGTGGCACAATCTCGGCTCACTGCAACCTCTGCCTCCCAGGTTCAGCAATTCTCCTGCCTCAGCCTCCTGAGTAGCTGGGATTACTGGTGCACACCACCATGCCTGGCTAATTCTTTTGTATTTTTAGTAGAGACAGGTTTTGCCGTGTTGGCCAGGCTGGTCTCAAACTTTTGACCTCAGGTGACCCGCCTGCCTCACAAAATGCTAGGATCACAGGCATGAGCCACCGCACCCTGCCATGTTGGGTTAATTTTATTCTGTTATTGTTTCTTCCTCCATTTCTTTTTTCTTTCCTTTTGTTTTAAAGAGATGGGCATCTCACTATGTCGTCTAGGCTGGTCTTGAACTCCTGGACTCAAGCAATTCCCTCACCTCAGCCTCCCAAATTGCTAGGGTTATAGGCATTTGTCACCACACCTGGCTTTGCATTTGGTGGGGTTTTTTGTTTTTGTTTCTGTATTCCTTTTATTGAACCTGCTTGTCAGTGACTTGAGTATTTTTAGTTTGCTATTTTGTTCCTTTTTTGTCTTTTATTTTTAACTCTTTATGTTGCTTTTTTTGTTTTTTTGTTTTGTTTATTTAGAGATTGAGTCTTGTTCTGTTGCGTAGGCTGGAGTGCAGTGGTGCAGTCATGGCTCACTGCAGCCTCAGACTCCTGAGCTCAACTGATCCTTCTGCCACACCCTCCAAAGTAGCTGGGACCACAGGCGTGCACCACTATGTCTGGCTAATTTTTGTATTATTATTATTATTATTATTATTTGAGAAGGAGTCTCGCTGTGTCATCCAGGCTGGATTGCAGTGGAGCAATCTCAGCTCACTGCAACCTCTGCCTTCCAGGTTTAAGTGATTCTGCAGCCTCAGCCTCAGCCTCAGCCTCCCCCACAGCTGGGTTTACAGGCACCTGCCACTGTGCCTGGCTAATTTTTGTAGTTTTCGTAGAGATGGGGTTTCACCATGTTGGCCAGGCTGATCTCGAACTCCTCTCCTCAGGTGATTCACCTGCCTCAGCCTCCCAAAGTGCTGGAATTACAGGTGTGAGCCACTGCACCTGGTCTACCTTTTTCCGCTGGGGTTTTTTTTTTTTTTTTTACGTATTTATTATTGGTATTTTAAAGTTTTTGTCTGGTAAATTTATCATCTTGTCCATGGGTCTCCTTGCCTTAACTTTCTTTATGGGTTAAATTTTCCTGCTTCTTTGCATGTTTAGTAACTTTTAAAATGATTACCAGAAATTATATATCGAAGAACAGTAGTATTGAAGTGAGCTGGATATGGTGGCTCACATTTGTAATCATAGCACTTTGGGAGGCTGAGGTGGGAGGATCACTTGAGGCCAGGAGTTTGAGACCAGCCTAGGCAGTATAGCAAGACCCTGTCTCTACAAAAATTTTTTTAAAAAACTAGCTGGGTATGGTGATGCGCATCTGTTCCCAGCTACTCAGGAGGCTGAGGTCAGAGGATTGCTTGAGCCCAGGGGGTCAAGGCTGCAGTGAGCTGTGATTGTGCCACTGCACTCTAGCCTGGGCAACAGAAAAAGGCTCTATCTAAAAAAAAAAACAAAACAAAACCCAAAAACGGAAGTGAATATTTCTTCCTTCTAAGGCAGTGGTCCCTGACCTTTTTGGCACCAGGGACTGGTTTGTGGAAGGCAATTTTTTCACAGACTGAGGTGGGGGGCGTGGGGCATGGTTGTGGGATGAAACTGTTCACCTCAGATCATCAGGCATTAGGTTCTCATAAGGAGCACGCAACCTAGATCCCTCGCATGTGCAGTTCACAATAGGGTTTGCGCTCCTATGAGAATCTCATGCTGCTGATAGGACAGGAGGTGGAGATCAGGTGGTAATGCTCGCTTGCCTGTTGCTCACCTCCTGCTGCATGGCCCTATTTCTAATAGACTACCGACCAGTACTGGTCCATGACCTGGGGGTCCATGGCCTGGGGGTTGGGGACTTCTGCTCTAAGGCATGCCCCTTCCTCTGTAAGGCCAGTAGTGTGGAGGGCTGATTCCATTTAATCTGCAGTGGAGCTGGGTCTGAACTTCGTCGCAGCTTTACCTAGATTCAATTGAACATTGACTTTAGTGCCTTTGAGACTTCGAATCGAACACTGCAAGATTTCCAGATATCTTGCTATGCTTTATAGCCTTGGTGCTAGGTTTTTGGGCCTTTGGAGGATTTCTGCAAGAAACAAAGAAAAGTTGCAAAGCACGGCCTTAGATGCTAGAATGTGACTTGTGTGGCTCTAATTTGGGGTTCTTTGTTTCCTTGTCCTAGGTATTCCTGGAGTGGAGAGCCACTCTTTCTGACCTGCCCTACATCAGAAGTCACTGAGCTTCCAGCCTGCAGCCAGTGTGGAGGCCGAAGGATATTTGAGTTTCAGCTTATGCCAGCACTGGTCAGCATGCTCAAGAGTGCTAATTTAGGTGAGAAGCCCTTTATTAATTTGAGTTTGTGGATTTCTGGCATTATTTTTAAATAAATGAAAAACCTTTTGTTTACTTATAAAATATCGTAAGCAAATTATAGAAAATTTGGGAATTAAAAAATTATTTTAAGAAATTTAGGCCAGGTGTGGTGGCTCATGCCTGTAATCCCAGCACTTTGGGAGGCCCAGGTGGGCGGATCACGAGGTCAGGAGATCAAGGCCTTCCTGGCCAGTGTGGTGAAACCCTGTCTCTACTCTAATATAAAAAATTAGCTGGGCATGGTGGCACGTGCCTGTAGTCCAGCTGCTTGGGAGGTTGAGGTGGGGAATCGCTTGAACCCAGGAGGTGGAGGTTGCAGTGAGCCAAGATCGCGCCAACGCACTCCAGCCTGGTGACAGAGCGAGACTCTGTCTCAGAAAACAGAAAAAGAAAGAAATTTGTAATCCAGCCAGTCTTTTTTTTTATATATATATTTATTGATTCATTTATTTTTTGAGACAGAGTCTCTCTCCTGTCGCCTGGGCTGGAGGGCAGTGGTACGTTCTCGGCTCACTGCAGTCTCTACTTCCCGGGGTCTAGCAATTCCCCTCCCTCAGCCTCCCCAGTAGCCGGGATTACAGGTGTCCGCCACCATGCCCGTCTAGTTTTTGTATTTTTAGTAGTGATGGGGTTTCACTGTGTTGGCCAGGCTGGAATTTGCATTTTTTGTAGAGACAGGGTTTCGCCATGTTGCCCAGGCTGGTCTCAAACTCTAGACTCAAGCGATCCTCCTGCCTTGACCTCCCAAAGTGATTACAAGCATGAACCATGCTTGGCCAGAAATTACAACTATTATCAATGTTAATAACCATTATTCCAATACTAATTTTTGACATAAAGACAAACAGCAAGTTAGATGAATGTATGGATGGCTAGACAAAAATAATTTTCCTAAAATAGGGAAATTCACTAACATGGTAATTAAAAGTCTTAGAATAAATTTTTGTACAAATTAACAGAAGGAATGTTAAGTATAAGTGAAGCAGTTACTGGAATTTTTTTTTTTTTTTTTGAGATGGAGTCTCGCTCTGTTGCCCAGGCTGGAGTGCAGTGGCATGATCTCCACTCACCACAAGCTCCGCCCACTGGGTTCACGCCATTCTCCTGCCTTAGCCTCCCTAGGAGCTGGGACTACAGGTGCCCACCACCATGCCCGGCTAATTTTTTTTTTTTTTTTTTGTATTTTTAGTAGAGACAGGGTTCCACGGTGTTAGCCAGGATGGTCTCGATCTCCTGATCTTGTGATTTGCCCGTCTTGGCCTCCCAAAGTGCTGGGATTACAGGCGTGAGCCACAGTGCCTGGCCTGGACTTTTGGTAATAGGTTCTTTACCCAAGAGGCCCAAGTTTCTGAAAGGTGCTTCTGTTGTTAACAGAAAATTACATTCTTCCTATGTTTCAGTTTTAGATAGTATGCATCTGGCTCCTTACCATAGTAGATAAGGAAATTCATACCCTATTCCTACCTTGAAATATTTCAATATTTTTTTTTTTTTTGAGACGGAGTTTCGCCCAGGTTGGAGTGCAGTGGCGCAATCTCAGCTCACTGCAACCTCTGCCTCCCAGGTTCAAGTGATTCTCCTGCCTCAGCCTCATGAAGAGCTGGGATTAAAGGTGCCCACCACCACACCCAGCTAATTTTTTGTACTTTTCGTAGAACTTTGTCGACCAGGCTGGTCTCAAACTCCTGACCTGCCTCGGCATCCCAAAGTGCTTGGATTATAGGCATGAGCCACCACGCCTTGACCCAGTATCTTTTTTTTTTTTTTTTGAGACGGAGCCTCAATCTGCAGCCAGGCTGGAGTGTAGTGGCACTGTCTCGGCTCACTGCAACCTCTGCCTCCCAGGTTCAAGCGATTCTCCTGCCTCAGCCTCCCGAGTAGCTGGGATTACAGGCGCCCACCACCACACCCTGCTAGTTTTGTTTTTTTTTTTTGTTTTTTTTTTTGAGACCGAGTCTGGCTCTGTCACCCAGGCTGGAGTGCAGTGGCCAGATCTCAGCTCACTGCAAGCTCCGCCTCCCGGGTTCACGCCATTCTCCTGCCTCAGCCTCCCAGGTAGCTGGGACTACAGGCGCCGCCACCTCGCCCGGCTAGTTTTTTGTAGTTTTTAGTAGAGACGGGGTTTCACCGTGTTAGCCAGGATGGTCTCGATCTCCTGACCTCAAGTGATCTGCCCGTCTCGGCCTCCCAAAGTGCTAGGATTACAGGCTTGAGCCACCGCGCCCGGCCTAGTTTTGTATTTTTAATAGAGACTGGGTTTTGCCATGTTGGCTGGTCTCGAATTCCTGACCTCAAGTGATCTGTCCACCTTGACCTTCCAAAGTGCTGGGATTACAGGCATGAGCCACCGCGCCCAGCCAGTATCATAATTATCACAGCTGTTTGGATAGCCTTAATTCTATGTGTAAATGGATTCCGTGTTCATCACCACTCTTACAATGAGTTTTTTTATTCCTATTTTATTTTGATTCTTTTTTCAGTAGCTGGATTTTCTCAAGTAATAGCTTTTAGGAGGGCTCAGAAGTGCCTTGCTTCAGATTGTGCATGGTAATGTGGCTTCATATTTGAGGGACAACCCATGTATAAAATTTTTAAATCCCACTTTCTCTTTTCAGAACCTTGTAGACCTTTGTGTTGTCTTCTGACAGTGAAAGCCCTGCCAGCCATTGCCCTGGTGCCTCCTGTCATCTGGTGGTTCAGTCTCACTGGGAAATATATTTTTCTGGAAGGGCTTATGGGCATTCTAGTCTCTGAGATTTTTCACTTATATAGAAATGTCTTTTGCATGGAATGTAGCTTTGTAGAGGTATAAGGGTGGTCTGATTTTCCCCCCTTTGTAACTAACATTTTTGCCACAATACTGTTAGCAGTGGCGAATCTGTAGGGGTCTGTAGTAACCTCAGTTCTTGCCTCCTTAGAAGAAAGAATTTGACCGAGTCACATAAGACAGAGGAGAGACCAAAGCAAATTTTAGAGCAGGAGTGAAAACTTATTAAAAAGTTTTAGAGTAGCAACGAAAGGAAGTAAATACAGTTGGAAGAGGGGGCCAAGCAGGCAACCTGAGAGATTGAAGTGTCCATTTTTGATCTTTGACTTGGGGTTTTATACTTCCTGGGTCTTGTGTTACTTCTCTTGTTTCTTCCCTTGGGATGGGCTGTCCACATGCATAGTGGTCCGCCAGCCCTTGGGAGAGGCCGCATGCGCAGTATGTTTACTGGAGTTGTAGACATGCTCACTTGAGGCACTTTTCCCTTACTAGTCACATGCTCCTAGAGGAAGGTCATATACCAGTTAAACTCTGCCATTTTTTCATTTTTTTTTCTTTTGTTTTTTGAGACAGAGTCTTGCTCCATTGCCCAGTGGCACCATCTCTCCTCTCTGCAACCTCCACCTCCCAGGTTCAAGCAATTCTCCTGCCTCAGCCTCCCAGTGTGCTGGGATTATAGGCATGAGCCAATGTGCTGTGCCCAGCCAATGCATACATTTTTAAACAATGTATTTCTCCTTTGCTGCTGCAAATCATTGCCTAAGTCATCCTTTTGACTCCTGCTTTTCTGTTCTAATATCATCAGGAGTTCTTATTGCTTATGTTTTCTTGGTATCCTTTTTTTATGGCATAATTTTCTATAAACTCTTAGGGTTTTTTTTTTTTTCCTGAATCCTTATCCTTTCTTGGCACTAGTGTGTTCTATGATATATATATTTCTCTTTTATTTTTATTTTATTTTATTTATTTATTTTTTTAAGACAGGGTCTCGCTCTGTCACCCAGGCCAGAGTATGGTGGTGCAATCATAGCTCATTGCAGCCTTTATCTCCTGGGCTCAAGTGATCCTCCTGCCTTAGTCTCCTAAGTAGCTGGGACTACAGGTGTGCACCATTACACCCAGTGAATTTTTTTTTTTAGTAAAGTCTCACTATGTCAACCAGGCTATATGAGAGAGAGAGAGAGAGATTTTTTTTTTTCTTTAACTTTTTTTTTTTTTTTGTAGAGACAGGTGTCTCACTATGTTGCCTAGGCTGGGCTCAAGCTGTCCTTCCCCGTCGGCCTCCCAAAGTGCGGGGAACTCAGGCATGAGCCACCATACCTAGCCAAAGGCTCTGTGATATATTTTAATATAGATTTTCAACATCAGATAGCTAGACAGTTGTAATGAAGACTTGTTGAAATTTTTATTTTTAAAGTACATTTTCCTTCCACTTTAAATTAATTCTGCTTTTTGTTATCAATATTCACTTATTATAGGATAGACTGTGATTCTGTTATAGCTGAAAGCAGTAAGCAGTGTTTTTGCTTTACCTAATTATTTTTTCAGCTTGTAAGGTAAAATCACTCCTTTTAGTAACATCAGTCTCATAACTCTTTTTGCTGGAAGCCTGAATACATTGTATTTTTCAGGTCTTTCTGTGGAATTTGGAACAATTCTAGTTTACACATGTGAGAAGAGTTGCTGGCCCCCAAATCATCAGACCCCCATGGAAGAATTTTGTATTATACAAGAAGACCCAGATGAATTATTGTTTAAGTAGAGCACTTCCTTTTATTAATATAAATTAAAACAATTTTTATGTTCAAATTGTGTGTATATACCTTATTTTAACTCACAAGTTATTAATCTCTGTTTTTCTGAGTTGCTTTTTGCCTTTGGGTGCTGGTGCCTGGGCTGGGCCAGGACCTCCTGACTGTGGTTTGGTCTGCCCTTCCAGGGTCCAGGGCCAGCTGTCACAGTGGCAGCTAGGAAGGTGGCTTCTCTCTAGTCCAGAGGGCTGGTGTTGCCTGCACAGCCATCCTGGTGGGCATTCTAGCGGGGAGGGAGAGCAGCGAAAGAGCCAAGAGCAGTGGTCTGCCTCTTGTTTACACCTCTGACACCTGCACTCCAGTGCTCCCTATGCTGTTTTTGGCACCTGATCAAGCCACTGAATCTGCTCTAGCTGCTGGAGGTTCTTGCTCTGTGACCTTGGCTGTTTAGACCTGCCCATGTTCATCAGCCCAGGTCCCCGCCCTCACCCACTCCCACCTTCTCCTCCTGCTGCATCCCAGGAAGGGGTCTTTACTCCGTTCTGGAGACTGTCCCTTTATCCAGCTGCCTTCCAGTCTCCCTTTTCTTTATTTTTAACATGATCAACCCCTTCCCTTCTTCAGCCCCGTAACAGCAGTATAAAAACACTCCCAGCCATGTTCAGACAATGCTCTGCCTGTGTAGATAAGGATAATGAGGCCCAGGTGATCATGGGGTGGGCTTGTCTCTTATATTTAACATTATATTTGGAGCATTTTCCCATTAATATTTTTCCCACAACATAATTTATCATTGCTGTATTTTTTAAATATACATCAAAAGCTTTACACAATTTTTAGTCACTTGGTTTTTTCCAAATTTTATTCCCATGATGGCCATCCCTATAGCTAAATTTATTTATTTGTTTTTTAAATCAATGATAACTGCTACAGGACAGTTTTCTAGAATTGGAATGAATGAGTCGAAAGTTGTGCACAATTTTAGGGTTTTTTTTTTGTTTGTTTGTTTTTTTTTCTTTGAGACAGGGTCTTGCTCTGTCTCTCAGGCTGAAGGGCAGTGGTAAAGTCATAGCTCACTGCAGCCTCAACCTCTCAGGCTTAAGTGATCCTCCTGCCTCAGCCTCCTGAGTAACCGGGATTACAAGTACAAGCCACCATACCTTCTAGAGAAGCTTTGCTTTGGAATCCTTACCTGGAGTGTGTGGGAGTGCTTGTTTCTCAATACCTTGTTAAGTGTTACTTGTTTTTTCTTTCTACCAGTTTAGTAGGTGAAAAACTGTTTTTTTTTTTTTTTTTTTTTTTTTTTTTTGAGACAGAGTCTCGCTCTGCTGCCCAGGCTGGAGTGCAGTGGCCGGGTCTCAGCTCACTGCAAGCTCCGCCTCCTGGGTTTACGCCATTCTCCTGCCTCAGCCTCCCAAGCAGCTGGGACTACAGGCGCCCGCCATGTCGCCCGGCTAGTTTTTTGTATTTTTTAGTAGAGACGGGGTTTCACCATGTTAGCCAGGATGGTCTCGATCTCCTGACCTCGTGATCCGCCCGTCTCGGCCTCCCAAAGTGCTGGGATTACAGGCTTGAGCCACCGCGCCCGGCCTTTTGTTTTTTTTTTTAAGACAGAGTCTTGCTCTATCGCCCAGGCTGGAGTGCAGTAGTGCGACCTCCGCCTCCTGGGTTCAAGCAAGTCTCCTGCCCCAGCCTCCTGAGTAACAGGCTTGTGCCACCACGCCCAGCTGGTTTTTTTTTTTTAGACAGAGTCTGTTGCCCAGGCTGGAGTGCAGTGGCATGATCTCGGCTCACTGCAACCTCTGCCTCCTGGGTTCAAACAATTCACCTGCCTCTACCTCAGCCTCCCGAGTAACTGGGATTACAGGCCCACACCACCACGCCTGGCTAATTTTTGTATTTTTAATAGAGACTGGGGTTTCACCATGTGAGGCTGGTTTTGAACTCCTGACCTCGTGATCCGCCCGCCTCAGCCTCCCAAAGTGCTGGGATTACAGGCGTGAGCCACCGTGCCCGGCGGGTGAAAATTTTACCATTTTGCATGGTTTACATTTTTTTTTGTTTAGTTTTTTGAGACGGAGTCTTGCTCTGTTACCCAGGCTGGAGTGCAGTGGCACGATCTTGGTTCACTGCAACCTCCACCTCCAGGGTTCAAGCGATTCTTTTGTGGTTTACATTTTAATACGCTTATTGATCATATTGTCCAATTTTTTGTGAGTTTCCTGTTCACATCCTTTGCCTATGTTTTTTGGAGGGTGACACTTGTTAATTTGTAAGAGCTCCTTACATATAGTAGTGACATCAGTTTTCTAACCTGTAAGGAAGTCTTGGCTGGGAGTTGAAACCCCAGGCTAGAAGGCGACCCTTGGACTTTTTAGGTCTCATGGCGGGCCTCTGCTGGTGTGGGAATAACACTGCCGCCAGCGGGAGGTCGCCAGCCCTCAGCAAGAGCCGGCCCGCCCCCGCGGGCTGCCGCACATCCCCGCGCGCTGGGCCCCGCCTGTCTGCTGGAGGCCATAGTGCGCAGGAGCGGAAACCGGGCCGCCCTTCCCCCACCCGCTTCCGGCCGCGGCTTGGTTCTCCCGCCTCCGCCTCCGCCGGGGCTCGTGGTTGTCCCGCCATGGCACTGTCGCGGGGGCTGCCCCGGGAGCTGGCTGAGGCGGTGGCCGGGGGCCGGGTGCTGGTGGTGGGGGCGGGCGGCATCGGCTGCGAGCTCCTCAAGAACCTCGTGCTCACCGGTTTCTCCCACATCGACCTGGTGAGGGCCGGGCACGCGCGGGTGAATGGCGGGCTGTGGTGCGGGGGCTGGAGTTCTGGGGTTCCGGGGCTCGAGGGGCTCAGAGGCTCAGGGCCCGGAGCCCAGGACCGGAGTTACGGGGCGGGGGCAGGCTGAGAGGCCCGGGTTGTGGCCCCCCGCGGGAGGGGACTGTTCTTTGGGCACGGGGCGGGCCTCCGCTCGCTGGGCCGGCTCCGGACGCAGAGAAGGCCGCGGGCCCCCGCCTCCCCAGCATCGCCAATGTGTGGCGCTTCGAGGGCGTGAAGCCGCCTCGTATCTTCCCTTCAAAACAAATCCATGGCTGTTAGGAGATGCGGGAGAGGACTGAGTCCCTCGCGGATGTTGTGACTTTAATTTGGAGGTCCCCCTCCTAACTCCGAAGTAACGACCCAGGGCGGAGGATGGCGATGATAGCGACCAACGCGTCCCGAGCGCTGGTCACGAGAAGGTTTACACACGGAACGCGCTCCATCTTCACACCACCCGAGGAGTGCAAACGCTATTTCCACCCTGCTATATTTTTAACAGATGAGGAAAGGGAGACGTAATGGGGTTGAGTAACTTACCCTGGGTCAGGGAGCGAGTGGCAGGGCTCCCGCGGGCTGCGTGACTGTCATTGCTCTCACAGTAGACGGTACACTGGCTTGTTTCATTAAAGACATTAGGATTGTGCCCTTTGCATTGGTGTACATTGACAAGCCAGTGCTATTTTGAATCAAGTTATTTCTACCAATGCAAACTTTTTAGAGTTTGGAGATGTTGCTGGCCCTTGGGTGTGTTAAAGCGTCTTAAGGGCTAGTAGAAACATGGAATGAATAAAAAAGTACAGATGGCCGACTGAATCATTGTTTCTTTCCTTTATATATTATGTATTTAACCAAAAATTAGATAAAACTTATGACACTTTTTTAACCATGTGGAAAAGTTTCCTTTCACATTTCTCAGTTTAATTAATAGTAAATGAAATTGTGTATGGATGAAGGCTTGAATCAAGGGAGGGAACAAAAATTCAATAAACGTTTGCCATGTATCATTTAAGAAAAAGAACACAACCTGGGCAACATAGAGAAACGCTGTCTCTACGAGAAAAGAAAATTAGCTGGGTGTGGTGGTGTGCGCCTGTGGTCCCAGCTCCCTAGGAGGCTGTGTCAGGAGGATCGCTTGAGCCTGGGAGGTCAAGGCTGCAGTGAGCTGTGTTTGCACCACTGCACTCCAGCCTGGGCAACAGAGCGAGACCCTGTCTCAAAAAAGAAAAAGAACAAGACACGGTTAAATTTAATATTTTGTATTTGAAAGAGTAATTCGATTGAAAGAAATACTTGAATTTTTTTTGTTTTTTGAGACACGATCTTGCCCTGTCACCCAGGCTGGAGTGCAGTGGCCTGATCTCGGCTTACTGCAACCTCCGCCTCCCAGGCTCCAGTGATCCTCCCATCTCAGCCTCGGAGTAGCTGTGACTGTAGGCATGCCCAGCTAATTTTAATTCGTGTATTTCTTGTAGCCACCAGGGTCTTACTATTTTGCTTAGGCTGGTCTTGAACGCCTGGGCTCAAGCGATTCTCTCACTTCATCCTACCAAAGTGTTGGGATTACAGGTGTGAGCCACCACTCCCGGCATAGAGAAATATATTAATATATTTAGTGTTTACCTCAACAGCACATAATAGTTTTAATAAATTCACATATTTTTATGGCATCCAAGGAATTTCCTGAAACATTGCCAGGATGATTAAACAAACAAAATATGCCATTCTTTCAAAGTATTTTTGAAGGTTATCTCTGACATTAAATCTAGATTCTTACATGCATTAAATTATTCTTTATCAGTTTAACAGTTTTAGTATGGGGGATTCGAAAAACGTTTTCTCCACTAATGTAGCAAATATCAAAAGTTCTGGATTATAGATGCAGAGAGTAGTGATACAGCTCAAACATACCTAAACATTTGTCATTTATCTGAGGTTTATGCATTTGTAGATTGATCTGGATACTATTGATGTCAGCAACCTCAACAGACAGTTTTTGTTTCAAAAGAAACATGTTGGAAGATCAAAGGCACAGGTAACTATATTTCTCATACCATTTTGATAGTTATTTGATGGAACATCTATTTGTGATACCAGATTAATCCTGCCTGTCCTATAGAAGGGAAAAAATGGGTGAAGCTCTCATTTCAGCTGAGAGATTGTGAAGGATAAAGATATATGAAGTAAAGGACTAAAGATTAAGCCCTCATTTTTTGTTCTAAAAAGGAAATAATCCTGTGAATGGTGTAACTTTCATGGCCTCTTTATATTTAAGTTGCTGATGGTTTACTTAGGATGCACCTTATGTTCCTACACCCCCTAGAGGTTGACTACTGCTATGTTTGGGGGCTAGAGTAGCCTTATGCTGCTGTCCCAGTTGAAACAAGACAGTTTCCCCTGACCTTTGTTTAGTTTTTTTTTTTTTAATGTTCCTTGGTGATTCAGAGTCTTAAAACATCTCTTCCCTTTGCCTGTCTCCCAACCTGTTTGGCAAACCCCCAGTCGTTTCTCTTTTTCTTCTTTCATATTTTGGTTTCAACTTCTCCAGGAGTACTTTCCTAAACCTTTTAGACTAAGTCAGCTTGGTTTTTCTCTCGTAACAACCTTTACTTTTCCTATCGTTTTCTTTTCTTTTTCTTTGAGATAGGGTCTCACTCTGTCGCCCCGAGCTGGAGTGCAGTGATGCGGTCGTGGCTCGCTGCATCCTAGAATTCCTGGCTTCAAGGGATCCTCCCACATTGGCCTCCCAAATGCTGGGATTACAGGCATGAGCCACCATGCCTGGCGTTTTCCTATCATTTTCATGGCATTTATCAGATTTTGTAGTTGAACTTAATCTGAATTACTATATGATTAATGTCTCTCTTGCTTGACATGTACATTGTATAGTTCCTGGTACATGCAAGATGCTCAGTAAATACTTGTTAAGTGAATGAATGAATGACACTTGGTTACGTCATGTTGTATTTTTGCTGAAGCTTGTCATTCATGTAGAAATGTGTTTGGTGGTACATGGGTCACAGGGGGCTCTCCGGTTATTTTAGAAGTATAAAAATATAATTTTATAAGTGTAGCTTAATCCTAATGCAATTTGCTCACAATTTTGGATTTCTTTGGTGTTTAATATAAGTAAGATACTATGTAAGTAGATAACAGCATTGTGGCTTCCAGAAGCAGATTTCAGATAGGAACAGAAATACTGTAGTAATTCGGTGTTGTTTGTTTTTCCAGGTTGCCAAGGAAAGTGTACTACAGTTTTACCCGAAAGCTAATATCGTTGCCTACCATGACAGCATCATGAAGTATGCTTTAATGATTACGTTGCAGAGTTGTGTAAAGAATAAGGGTTTTGTAAGCCAAATATGTGAGCTCAAAGTCATTCAGTTTTTTAAAAAAAAGATTTTTCTAGAATTATTAAACAGTGGTAGTTCCCGCTCACAAAGTGGCATTCTTTTTACCAGTTCATAAATACATGGTTTGAATGATTTAGATAAGTGGTGAGATATTTTAATACTTTTAATAAGTAAGTTACTTGGAAATTTATAAAGACCTTATATGCTTGCCTTAAGTAAGAAGATATTTTAAACTATGAAATATCCTTATTTATGATGACTCAGACTCTTCTAAAGCATTTGCCTTTTTCTGTTTAAAAGGTTCCCTCCCAAAATCTGTTTATTATGACTGTGAGTTCTGTAAAATAACACTTGGAATTCTGGTAGGGCAGTAATATTGACAGTACGTAAATATATTTATCTCAGTAAAGATAAACATAATTTTGGAGGTATTGGAGTAAAGGAACTGTGGGCTGAAATTGTCCTTTATCTGTGGTTGTTTAGCTCACAAGCAAATAGTATTAAAAATAGTCCTTATTTGAGGTACTGGAATTGAGGTAGTTAACACTTTCTCAGGGCAGTTGTATCTCCGGATTTTTTTGTGTGTATGTGTGATGGAGTTTTGCTCTTATTGCCCAGGCTGGAGTATACTGGCATGATCTCGGCTCACTGTAACGTCCGCCTCCGGGGTTCAAGCGATTCTCCTGTCTCAATCTCCTGAGTAGTTGGGATTACAGGTGCACGCCACCACACTCAGCCAATTTTTTGTATTTTTAGTCGGCTGGGTTTCACCATGTTGGCCAGGCTGGTCTCAGACTCCCAACCTCAGGTGATCCGCCCACCTTGACCTCCCAAAGTGCGGCGATTACAGGCATGAGCCACTGCACCCAGCCTGTATCTGGCTTGTTTTTTAGTTTTTTACTCTGTGAACCTGCCTATAGCCCTATAACCTATTTACCCTGTGTTGCTTTCCCAGTGCTGCTAAAAGCAGAGACCCTAGGGGCCTGAACCCTGCCTGATCCTGACCATGTGAGGTGAAGTCAGAGGCCAGGCAGATCCTGGGAATGTGTTCTTTATGTGTTCCCAGGCACTTGCTGCCCAAAGAAGGCCTAGTGGGACTAGTGAAGTCATGCCATCTTTCTGCCAGTTTGAGATCCTTTTCTTGTGCCCTAGGTAGCTGGCCAAAATGGATAGGAATTTGAGGGAAATAATTTCTTTAAAATCTGCTTATGTTTGGGAAGAGTCAAACCTTAGTATCTATATGGCATATAATCCTAATATCAGTTTTGTTTATACTTACTATGTTTTTTTCAGAACTGTTTATTATACTGCAAAGATCATGTGGAAGGCTAGTTATTTTGGTGACTTTTTTTATTTTGTTTTGTAGCCCTGACTATAATGTGGAATTTTTTCGACAGTTTATACTGGTTATGAATGCTTTAGATAACAGAGGTGAGATTATTTTAATACTTTTAATTTCTCAGTATTTTCTCTCACATATCAAATTTGTTTACAAATTTAATATTTATTAGACTATTTACTTGTGATTTAGAACTTAAAAGACATAAGATAAATGATGGTGGCCGGGCGCGGTGGCTCAAGCCTGTAATCCCAGCACTTTGGGAGGCCGAGACGGGCGGATCATGAGGTCAGGAGATCGAGACCATCCTGGCTAACATGGTGAAACCCCATCTCTACTAAAAATATAAAAAACTAGCCGGGCGAGGTGGCGGGCGCCTGTAGTCCCAGCTACTCGGGAGGCTGAGGCAGGAGAATGGCGTAAACCCAGGAGGCGGAGCTTGCAGTGAGCGGAGATCTGGCCACTGCACTCCAGTCTGGGCAACAAAGCGAGACTCCGTCTCAAAAAAAAAAAAAAAAAGATGATGGAGTTTAAAGCTTGCCCATTGATTGCAGTTTTATATAGAAATGACTTATTCCAGGTGGGAATTTAGCTTTCATATTCTTTGCATTTCTACCAAAAGGTATAAATAGAAGTGAAGTGAAAAGCTCTCAAAAAGTGTGACTGGGGCTCAGCACAGTAGCTAACGCCTGTAATCCCAGCACTTTGGAGAGATCAAGTCAGGAGGATCACTTGAAGTCAGGAGTTTGAAACCAACCTGGCCAACATGGTGAAGCCCCGTCTCTACCAAAAAACACAAAAATTGGTGTGGTGGCATGTGCCTGTAGTCCCAGCTTCTCCAGAGGCTGAGGTGGGAGAATCGCTTGAACCCAGGAGGCAGAGGTTGCAGTGAGCCTAGATCACACCCCCGCACTCCAGCCTTGGTGACAGAGTGTAACCCTGTCTCAAAAAAAAAAAAAAGGAAAGAACAAATATGACTAGAGGGTGGGGTATGGAATGCTTTGGTGATATTCTTTGCCTGCAGTTACTTCCACATGTAAAAGTATATCTATCAAGTGAGTTTGCAACAAATTGGGCCAGAAATACCTAAATAAAAAACAAGGAAAAGTCAAAATTATGTTTATATATTATTTAAGGCCTGGGGGTCTCTCTGTTGCCCAGGCTAGAGTGCGGTGGTGTAATCGTAACTCACTGAAGCCTTCAAATGGGCTCAAGTGATACTCTTACCTCAGCCTCTGCAGTAGCTACTCTGCAGGCATGTGCCACCACACCCCGGCTAATTTTTTTCTGTTTATTTTTGTAGAGATGAAGTCTTGCTTTGTTGCCCAGGCTGGCCTTGAAGTCCTGGCTTCAAGCAGTCCTCCCACTTCAGCCTCCCAAAATGCTGAGATTATGGGCATGAGCCACTGCTCCTGGCCTGAAATTACTCTTTTAACCTGACTCATCTTGTTTTCCTAGCCTTAAACTACTTTTAATAGTTCCAAGTTGATATTCCACATTCTGCCTTCATTTCTATCATTTATTATCTGATAATTATATTAGAATAGTGGTGAGTTAAGGAACACCTTGAAACAGTATTTTGTGTAAGGTACAACGATAGAAGAGAAAGATGGCAGTTTGGATTTTTTAAATTATGTGTTTCTGTGGGTACTTCTGGAAAAAAATTTGTGATACAAATTCTATTTGATATTTTGTTAAGTGAATGTCTCTTAAATGTCTTTAATTAACAGTTGTATTTTTCTGGCCATAGCTATAAGAAAATTGTACAAAAAATGAAGCCAGTAAGATAGTTTTGGGTCTGTATAATCCTAATTAAAGATAACTAATTTTTTTTTTTTTCCCAAAAACTCATACTGTTTTTTTACTTCCAGCTGCCCGAAACCATGTTAATAGAATGTGCCTGGCAGCTGATGTTCCTCTTATTGAAAGTGGAACTGCTGGGTATCTTGGACAAGTAACTACTATCAAAAAGGTAAAGAAAAGTTTTATTTTTTTAACTTCGCAAGTGTTTATTTGAGAACTTGGAGCAGTAGAAAATAAACTTCGTATTTATATAAAATGAGCAGGTGAACATCCAAAATGTAAGGGCATTTATGCCCATGTAAAACTTAAGATGCGGCCGGGTGCGGTGGCTCACACCTGTAATCCCAGCACTTTGGGAGGCCAAGGTGGGTGGATCACCTAAGGTCAGGAGTTTGAGACCAGCCTGGCAAACATGGTAAAACCCCATCTCTACTAAAAACACAAAAATTAACGGGACATGGTGGCAGGCGCCTGTAATCCCAGCTACTTGGGAGGCTGAGCCAAGCGAATCACTTGAACCTAAGAGGCGGAGGTTGCAGTTAGCTGGGATTGCACCGCTGCCCTCCAGCCTGGGCTACAGATCAAGACTCTGTCTCAGAAAAAAAACTTAAAATGCTATAAAGGTGCCCAGAAGACTAGGGGTGAGGAAATCTTTCAGCTCTGCCACTTTGCTTCATTTAACTTGTGTATTAAAATCCTTAGACTGATAAGCCTCGTAAGGCATCAAAAATTTCTTTTTGTCGACTGGGTGTGGTGGCTCATGCCTGTAATCCCCGCCCTTTGGGAGGCTGAGGCGGGCAGATCACTTGAGGTCAGGAGCTTGAGACCAGCCTGGCCAATGTAGTGAAACCGCGTCTCTACAAAAAATACAAAAACTAGCTGCATTTGGAGACATGCACCTTTAATCCAGCTAGTTGGGAGGATGAAACACGAGAATCACTTGAACCTGGGAGGTGGAGGTTACAGTGAGCCAAGATGGCACCACTGCACTCCAGCCTGGGCGACAGAGTGAGACTCCGTCTCAAAAAAAAAAAAAAGGGCAGGCGCAGTGGCTCATGCCTGTAATCCCAGCACTTTGGGAACCCAAGGCGGGCGAATCACCCGATGAAATCAGCCTGCCTAACATGGTGAAACCCTGTCTCTACTAAAATTACAAAAATCGGCTGGGCGTGGTGGCGTGCACCTGTAATCCCAGCTACTTGGGAGGCTGAGGCAGGAGAATCACTTGAATTGAGGAGGCGGAGATTGCAGTAAGCTATGATCACGCCATTGCACTCCAGCCCGGGCAACAAGAGCGAAACTGCATGTCAAAAAAAAAAAATTCTGTTGTCTAAAAGAGTCTGGGCTTATAGAGTGGAAGGGAACTTTGAAAACTTTTTAGTGGTGTATTTGTGAAGTATTTCAAACATTTAAATACAACTAGAGAATAGTAGAACAAAATACCTGTGTGCTCATACCTCAGTTTTGGTTCATTTATTTATTGATTTTGTTTGTTTGTTTTGAGACGGAGTTTCACTCTTGTCGCCTAGGCTGGAGTGCAATGGCGCAATCTCGGCTCGTTGCAACCTCCGTCTCCCAGGTTCAAGCGATTCTTCTGCTTCAGTTTCCCAAGTAGCTGGGATTACAGGCATGCACCACCATGCCTGGCTAATTTTGTATTTTTAGTAGAGATGGGGTTTCTCTATGTTGGTCAGGCTGCTCTTGAACTCCCGACCTCAGGTGATCTGCCCGCCTCCGTCTCCCAAAGTGCTGGGTTTACAGGTGTGAGCCACAGTGCCCAGTGCATACCTCAGTTTTTAAAACCTCAACACAGCTTCATTTGCTGTCCAGATATTTTGTCTTCCAGTTCTTTTAAGAAATCAAATACTGTAGATACATTTGAAGAGTTGTTTTCCACGTTTTGAAACTATAGAGAGTTATGTACTTAACATTTGCTACCTTGTGTCTAATATTTTTTTGGCAGCTTATTCATGTTAGAAATTGTCTTTATTTGTTTTAACTGTTAAATGTCATTCTTGGAACCTTATTCAATACCATTCTACAAAAGACTTGTGTATGTCAGTGTGTATTAAGTTGTTGAATAAGTGGAGGCCTTCAGTGTCTGTTGACAGATCAAGACGGAAGTTCTTTGCATTGCAATATGAATCTCATGACTGCTTGCCATTTGGCTGCCCTCAAGAAAGCATGGTGGAAGACAGGGCATCAGAAATGGTGTTACGGAGAAAACTCTAAATCTGCTGCAATTTATTTATTTATTTATTTATTTATTTATTTATTTATTTATTTATTATTTATGTATTTGAGACGGAGTCTCGCTCTGTCGCCCAGGCTGGAGTGCAGTGGCCGGATCTCAGCTCACTGCACACTCCGCCTCCTGGGTTTACACCATTCTCCTGCCTCAGCCTCCCGAGTAGCTGGCACTACAGGTGCCCGCCACCTCTCCCGGCTAGTTTTTTCTATTTTTTTTAGTGGAGACGGGGTTTCACCGTGTTAGCCAGGATGGTCTTGATCTCCTGACCTCGTGATCCGCCCATCTCGGTCTCCCAAAGTGCTGGGATTACAGGCGTGAGGCACCGCACCCGGCTGCAATTTATATTAAAACAGGGTTTGAGAGTTTTGGTTCTTAGAACAGTTAGTCTGGCTAATTTTTGCATTTTTGGTAGAGACGACGTTTTGCCATGTTAGCCAGGCTGGTCTCAAACTCCTGACCTCAGGTGATCCTCCTGCCTTGGCCTCCCGAAGTGCTGGGATTACAGGTATGAGCCACCACGCCCGGCCAGACATTGCTTTTTATATCCTTGTTACTGTGATTCCCACACACCACTATGTATTAAGACTGAAGATGGCTGGGCATGGTGGCTCATACCTGTAATCCCAGCACTTTGGGAGGCAGAGGCAGGCAGATAAGGTCGGGAGTTCGAGACCAGCCTGACCAACATAGAAACCCCATCTCTACTAAAAATACAAAGTTAGCCAGGCCTGGTGGCTCACGCCTGTAATCCCAGCACTTTGGGAGGCCAAGACAGGTGGATTACCTGAGGTAAGGAGTTCGAGCCAACCTGGCTAACATGGTGAAACCTCATCTCTGCTAAAAATACAAAATTAGCCGGGTGTGGTGGTGTGCGCCTGTAATCCCAGCTACTCGGGAGGCTGAGGCACGAGAATCACTTGAACCCAGGAGGCGGAGGTTTTGGTGAGCCAAGACCACGCAGTTACACTCCAGCCTGGGCAACAAGAGCGAAACTCCGTCTCAAACAAAAAGAAAAAAAGAAAAGACTGAGGTTAGGAATATCTGAGATGATGAAAGATGATTCATTTGATAGTTGTCTCAGGTGTCATGTACTTCTTCCAAGGCATAAATTCCTTAAATTGTAATTTTAAACTTGAATGTATATCAATAAAATGGGCTGGGCTCAGTGGTTCACGCCTGTAATCCCAGCACTTTGGGAGAGTGAGGTGGGCAAATCACATGAAGTCAGGGGTTCAAGACCAACCTTGCCAATATGGAAAAACCCCGTCTCTACTAAAAATATGAAAATTAGCTGGGGGTGATGATAGATTCCTGTAATCCCAGCTCTTTGGGAGCCTAAGGCAGGAGAATCACTTGAACCTGGGAGCTGCAGGTTGCAGTGAGCCTAGATTACGCCACTGTACTCCAGCCTGGGTGACAGCGAGACTCCGTCTCCTCCTCACGTATATCAATAAAATAAAGAGTATTTGGTTTAGTAAGACCTAAGATTTTTCTGTGTAGGTAGATATATCTTGAAATTAATACTTTTGTTTACTTAATTTACAGGAAATGATAAGGATATGGCTATATTCCCCAGTCCCACTTAGTTTTGCTCAAAAAAAGAAAAAAAAGAAAAATATAAGGAAAATGGCTGCTGGGCACGATGGCTCACACCTGTAATCCCAGCACTTTGGGACGCAGAGGCGGGTGGATCACACGAGGTCTCAATCAGGAGATTGAGACCATCCTGACTAACACAGTGAAACCCCGTCTCTACTAAAAATACAAAAAAATTAGCTGGGTGTGGCAGCATGCGCCTGTTGTCCCAGCTGCTGGGGAGGCTGAGGCAGGAGAATGGCGTGAACCTGGAAGGCAGAGCTTGCAGTGAGCCTAGATCATGCCACTGCACTGCAACCTGGGTGACAGAGCAAGACTGCATCTCAAAAAAAAAAAAAAGGAAATGGCTGTGAATAATACTAAAATAACATTTACAACTTTAAGACACAATTTGTTGGAAAGCTGCTGTTTGTCTTTCCAGTAGTTTTTCTGTTTAGTGCGATCAAGGTAAACTCATATTTGACACTCAGGTGTAGTAATTTTTGTTTTGGCTTGTAAGTCATGTTCACTGAGCCAGGATTTGGGAGTCCAAGCATAGCCTTAGCTGTGACTGATAGATTCAGTTAACTTCTATGTTAGTTTATCATAAAGTAAGGGTTTTGGAGTCACTAATATTTCAAAATTTACTTGACAAGATAAAACCTAGTTGGAATATAGATGAATGAAGTGTTTATATTACCTTATAATGTTGAGAAACTGCTATCATGGAATAAAGATTTTTCTCATATCCTGACTTTGTAGGGTGTGACCGAGTGTTACGAATGTCATCCTAAGCCAACCCAGAGAACCTTTCCTGGCTGTACAATTCGTAACACACCTTCAGAACCTATACATTGCATCGTTTGGGCAAAGTACTTGTTCAAGTAAGAGTGTATCTATTTCTTGGCATGCTTTTCGGTACTGAGGATGGAAAATGGAGTCATTTTTATTTAATTACCTTGAAGAGATTGAACTTACAATGTTTAAATATGGTGAAGGGATGCTTTAGTAGCTTTCTTGCGGTATTTCTTACGTAAAATTCAGCTGGCTGGGTGCAGTGGCTCACACCTGTAATCCCAACACTTTTGGGAGACCGAGGTGATCGGATCACCTGAGCTCAGGAGTTAAAGACCAGTGTGGGGCCGGGCGCGGTGGCTCAAGCCAGTAATCCCAGCACTTTGGGAGGCCGAGACGGGCGGATCACGAGGTCAGGAGATCGAGACCATCCTGACTAACACGGTGAAACCCCGTCTCTACTAAAAAATACAAAAAACTAGCCGGGCGAGGTGGTGGGCGCCTGTAGTCCCAGCTACTCGGGAGGCTGAGGCAGGAGAATGGCGTAAACCCAGGAGGCGGAGCTTGCAGTGAGCTGAGATCCAGCCACTGCACTCCAGCCTGGGCGGCAGAGCGAGACTCCGTCTCAAAAAAAATAAAAATAAAAATAAATAAATAAATAAAGACCAGTGTGGCCAACACGGCGAAACCCCATCTCTACTAAAAATACAAAAATTAGTTGGACATGATGGCGGGTGTCTGTAATCCCGGCTGCTCGGGAGGCTGAGGCAGGAACCTTGCTTGAACCCGGGAGGTAGAGGTTGGAATGAGCTGAGATCACGCCACTGCACTCCAGCTTGGCAACAGAGTGAGAATTTGTCTCAAAAAAAAAAAAAAAACACTAAATTTGGCCATGCCTGTTCAGGAAGCTTAGTCTTGTCTTGTCTTGGAGACAGCCATGTAACTAAGCGATAAAATTCTATGTATTTGGAAATGTGAACACATACTTAAAAATAACCCATTGGTTATAAAAGAAATCACAATGGAAGTTAAAAATACTCTACTGATAATGATGAAAATGCTATACCTGAAACTTGTAGAATGTATTGAATGTGGTGGTTGGCAAAAAGTTACAGATTTACATACATGAAGAAAGGCGGAACGAGTTAATTAGTAAATCTTTACTAAGAATCTTAAGTTGGAAAGTGAACTACAGAATACACTTTTAAGAAATGAGAAGGATGCAGGCATGGTGGCTCATGCCTCTAATCCCAGCACTGTGGGAAGCTGAGATGGGAGGATCCCTTGAGCCCAGGAGTTTGAGACCAGCCTGGGAAACATGGCAAAACCCCGTCTTTAAAAAAAGTGGAAAAATGAGCCAAGCATGCCTGTACTCCCACATACTTGAATGTGGTGGTTGACAAAAAGTTACAGATTTACATACATGAAGAAAGGCTGAACGTTAATTAGTAAATCTTTACTAAGAATCTTAAGTTGGAAAGTGAACCACAGAATACACTTTAAGAAATGAGAAGGGTGCGAGCATGGTGGCTCATGCCTCTAATCCCAGCACTGTGGGAGGCCGAGGTAGGAGGATCAGTTGAGCCTGGGAGGTTAGGCTGCAGTGAGCCGAGATTGTGCCAGTGCACTGCAGCCCGGGTTATAGTGAGATCCTGTCTTAAAATGAAGAAAGAAAGATAAAAGGAATGAGAAGGAAGAATGTTAATTGAAGTAAGCACATTCTTGATTACAACATAGAAGAGGAGTAAGTGAGAACTAAACGGGGAACATAGCACAGATTAAGTAAGTTATGAGAAAAAAAAAAGGATGATAATAAGACCATGCTAGTACATAAAAAATTTAAATGGTCTGGGTAAATATATTTTTAGAAACGTACTAAGTGTGCGGTGCGGTGGCTCAGGCCTGCAATCCCAGCACTTTGGGAGGCTGAGGTAGGTGGGTCACTTGAGGCCAGGAGTTCGATAACAGCCTGGCCAACATGGCGAAACCACGTCTCTACTATAAATACAAACATTAGCCAGGCATGGTGGTGGGCACCTCTAGTCCCAGCTACTTGGGAGACTGAACCATGAGAACCACTTGAACCCAGTGGGTGGAAATTGGGCCACTGCACTCCAGCCTGGGGGACAGTGTGAGACGATGTTTCAAAGAAAACAACTGACTAAAAAGAAAATAGAATGCCTGAATTTAGCACTATACCTTAGAGAAACATAAGTAGTTTAAATTCTTCTAAATAATGCACCAAACCTATGTTATTTTTACAGATTCATTTCACCAAACTTGCAAGGAATGTATTACAGTATTAGCTAAACTCTCCTTGAGAAGTCTTTAAAAGAGAATACTACTTAGCTCATGTTATGAGGCTAGCAATGTCTTTGATAGCAAAACCTGTCAAGGCTATTATGGCATAAGAAAAAATTGTTAGTCTCACACATAAATAATAGATACAAAAACCCTATGTAAAATATTAGCATATCCTGGGGACGGGTGCGGTAGATTATGCCTGTAATCTCAGCACTTGGATCACCTGAGGTCAGGAGTTCAAGACCAGCTTGGCCAACATGGCGAAATCCCATCTCTATTAAAAATACAAAATTAGCTGGGTGTGGTGGTGGGCACCTGTAATCCCAGCTGCTTGGGAGGCTGAATCGCTTGAAGCTGGGAGGTGGAGACTGCAGTGAGCCAAGATTGCCCCACTGCACTCCAGCCTGGGCAACAGAGTGAGACTCCATCTCAAAAAAAAAAAAAAAAAAAAGTATATGGATCTAGAATCATATAAAATAAAACGTATATCTTGACCAAATGTGTTTATTCAGGAATGCAAGCATGGTTTCAATTAGAAAATCTGTAAATGTCATTCACTCATTAGGAAATTAAAGATAAACTATATAGTTTTCATAGATGTAGAAAAAACATTTGGTAACATTTAGCAAACAGCCTTTCATGAGGAAAGTTTCTACTAAAACAGAAGTAAAACCTTCTTACTAAAATGAGAATGTCCTCAACCTGATAAAGGGGTATTTTTTAGAAACTTTCAGCAAACATTGTCTTTAATGTTTGCACTCAGAAAAGTATACGTAACAGTGTCAGCTTGATGTGTGTTCACAAAAACCACACATGGAAACTTTATTTATTTAACAAACTTTTTTTTCTTTGGGAGGCTGAGGTGGGTGGATCACTTGAGGCCAGGAGTTCTAGAACCACCTGGGCAACATGGCGAAACCCTGTCTCTACTGAAAATACAAAACTTAGCGGGTTGTGGTGGCACACAGGTGTAGTCCCAGTTACTTGGGAGGCTGAGCCGTGAGAGCCACTTGAACCTGAGAGGCGGAGGTTGAAGTCAGTGGAGATCGTGCTACTGCACTCCAGCCTGGGGGACAGAGGGAGACTGTGTCTCAGAAAAAGACAAAAAAAAAAAATGTGGCTGGGTGCAGTGACACACACCTGTAATCCCAGCCCTTTAGGAGGCCAAGGCAGGAGGATTGCTTGAGCCCAGCAGTTGGGGAGCAGTGTGGGCAGCATGGTGAGACCCCATCACTACAAAAAATTTAAAAATTAGCCATGCATGGTGGCACATGCCTGTGGTCCCAGCTACTTGGGAGGCTGAGGTGAGAGGATCACTTGAGCCTAGGGAGGTTGAGGCTGCAGTGAGCTGTGATCACACCACTGCACTCCAGCCTTAAGGGACAGTGAGACTGTCACACACAAAAAAAGATAATCTGGCAAAATTAATATGAGCAGCATTTTTCACTCAAAGGGAAACTTAAATAGGCAATAAGCAAATTAAGTTATGGTTTAATCATAAGACTTTCTTGGAAAATTAAGTATAAGGCCGCAGTGAGATACAGGTGCTTCTCAGTGTACTTCCCGATAAACTCATCATAAATAAAAAATACCGTTAAGTCAAAAATGCATTTTTTTTTTTGAGGTGGAGTTTCGCTCTTGTTGCCCATACTGGAATGCAGTGCAACTGCAACCTCTGCCTCCTGGGTTCAAGCGATTCTCCTGCTCAGCCTCTCGAATGGCTGGGATTACAGGCGCCTGCCACCACGCCCAGCTAATATTTGTATGTTAGTAGATACAGGGTTTCACCATGTTGGCCAGGCTGGTCTCGAACTCCTGACTTTGGGTGATCCACCTGCCTCGGCCTCCCAAAGTGTCGGTCATGTGTGAGCCTCCACGCCCAGACAAAAATGCATTTTAGTATAACCTCAATAAACCGGTTGCAAAGTTGAAAAATCATAGGTGGAACCTTTTTAAGTTAGGGGCTGTCTACTTTTTTTGCACTCACTAGTTGGCAAAGCATTAATTTTAGGAAGTGTTAACATGCCATTGTTGGGAGTGACTGTCAGAGCTTTGAAATTATAGTTGGGTGGGGGAGTTGTACAAAGGATTTCTGTAAGGTAACTTTCATTAGTCATATACTTGAGGAAATACTGGAAACTTTTTTTTTTTTTTTGAGATGGAGTCTCGCTCTGTCACCCAGGCTGGAGTGCAGTGGGCGCAATCTCATCTCACTGCAACCTCCACCTCCCGGGTTCACGCCATTCTTCTGCCTCAGCCTCCCGAGTAGCTGGGACCACAGGTACCTGCCACCACGCCTGGCTAATTTTTTGTATTTTTAATAGAGAGAGGGTTTCACCGTGTCAGCCAGGATGGTCTCGATCTCCTGACCTCGTGATTCACCCGCCTCGGCCTCCCAAAGTGCTGGGATTACAGGCGTGAGCCACCGCACCCGGCCTTACTGGAAACTTTTATACCCATGAGTTATTAAACAGTTTTTAGGATAACTTTATTAATAAAAGAGAATCTCCGCTTAATACCTTCAAATTGTTTGTTAAGACTCTGTTCAGCAGTAAAGAGCCATTCTACCATGAAAAAAAGTTAATCTTCATTGCTGAATTTATATCCCCTAGATCAGGAATCTGCACCTGAAAGTATATAATAATGTTGGTTGAACAGGTAGCTGCAAGTGTACTTCACAAACATTATTCTGGTGTTAGAATGTTATCCAGGTTGTAAGTGAAAACCACTCACCTGTTTCTTGAGCAGAGGTTTTAACATTGAAATGCGCAGAGCCTTGCTGATAGGAATGGATGTACATCTGCTAAAATTTAACCTTGCTTGCACTGCTGTTGAAATTGGAATGCAAGCTGTCCACGCACATTGTGTTAAAATTTTGTTTTATAGTCATTTATCAGTTGTTCACTCTTCTTTTTTTTTTTTTTTTGAGATGGAGTCTCGCTTTGTCGCCCAGGCTGGAGTGCAGTTGCGGGATCTCGGCTCACTGCAGTCTTCGCCTCCTGGGTTCAAGTGATTCTCCTGCCTCAGCTTCCCGAGTAGCTGGGATTACAGGCATGCACTACCATGCGTGGCTAATTTTTTTTTTTTTTTTTTTTTTTTTTTTTGAGACGGAGTCTCGCTCTGTCACCCGGGCTGGAGTGCAGTGGCCGAATCTCAGCTCACTGCAAGCTCTGCCTCCCGGGTTTACGCCATTCTCCTGCCTCAGCCTCCGAAGTAGCTGGGACTACAGGTGCCCGCCACCTCGGCCGGCTAGTTTTTTGTATTTTTTAGTAGAGACGGGGTTTCACCGTGTTAGCCAGGATGGTCTCGATCTCCTGACCTCGTGATCCACCCGTCTCAGCCTCCCAAAGTCCGCGTGGCTAATTTTTGTATTTTTTGTAGAGACGAGATTTCACCGTCTTGGTCAGGCTGGTCTCGAACTCCTGACTTTGTGATCTGTCTGCCTCGGCCTCCCAAAGTGTTGGGATTAAAGGTGGGAGCCACTGCGCCCAACCGGTTGTTGAGTCTTTATCTCTGCTAAATATTTGAAATACTATAAATTACATGTTTGTTCAGAATACTTTGTTGTACGTAAGTATTTACTATTCTTAAATTATAGCCAGTTGTTTGGGGAAGAAGATGCTGATCAAGAAGTATCTCCTGACAGAGCTGACCCTGAAGCTGCCTGTGAGTAAATTATTTGGCATATATTTTATTAGAGACTATTATCTTTATTTTGTTGATTTAATTTTGGTAGCTTAAGGGAAAAAAAATAATTGCTATATGTGCTAGGTAATGTGTGTTTAACATGTGTTATTTAATTTTTTTTTTTTCTCAGAGATGGAGTTTCACTCTTATTGCCCAGGCTGGAGTACAGTAGTGCGATCTCGGCTCACTGCCACCTCCGCCTCCTGGGTTCAAGCAATTCTCCTGCCTCAGGCTCCTGAGTAGCTGGGATTACAGGCACCTGCCACTGCGCCCAGCTAATTTTTGTATTTTTAGTAGAGACAGGGTTTCACCATGTTGGCCAGGTTGGTCTCGAACTCCTGACCTCAGGTGACCCACCCACCTCGGCCTCCCAAAGTGCTGGGATTACAGGCGTAAGCTGCCATCCTTGGCCAAAACAATGTTTTACAAAAAAAATGTGATTCCATTTTACTGATGAGAGAATCAAGGTTAAGAGAAATTTTACAAGTCTAGTAAATAGAGCTGCAGGTTATTCCTAGATCTTGTGACTGCTCTGTGCTTTTAACTGATTTGTGTAGCTTTCAGAAACTGGGGTACAATAGGCCAGGCAAGGTGGCTCATGCCACCTTGCATTTTGGGAGTCCCAGCATTTTGGGAGGCTGAAGCAGGTGGATTACTTGAGGTCAGGAGTTCGAGACCAGCCTGGCCAACATGGCAAAACCCCGTCTCTACAAAAAATCCAAAAATTAGCCAGGTGTGATGGTGCGCACCTGTAGTCTCAACTATTCGTGAGGCTAAGACAGGAAGATGGCTTGAGTCCAAGAGGTAGAAGCTGCAGTGAGCCGAGATCTTAATAGTGCACTCCAACCTGGGTGACAGAGCAAGGCTTTGTCTCCAAAAACAAGAAAGAAAACTGGGATACAAAAAGATGCTGATGAATATGTTATTTTTCTTTTTCCTTGAACTTAGAATGTGTTGCATTTGGGGATTTCCGTGAGTGACTCTTTTTATTCCCAAAGGTGAGTGAAAGAGTTCAGTTCTACATTTATTACAGCTGAAAATAAAATGATGATTGTTTTATAGGGGAACCAACAGAAGCTGAAGCCAGAGCTAGAGCATCTAATGAAGATGGTGACATTAAACGTATTTCTACTAAGGAATGGGCTAAATCAACTGGATATGATCCGGTTAAACTTTTTACGAAGGTTAGATTTACTTTCTTTATAATCATGGATAGATGTATTGTTGTGCATAGATGTATTGTTCTAGTTCTGCTTGTTTTAAAGTAGTCCATAAAATTGAATTAAGCTTATATGTATATGCCTTATGATGTCCTAATAAAATGATTGATGCAGTCAGGATATGCAAGTTTTAAAATGTTACCATCTACACTAAATTTATCTGTATAACATCTAAATAGGGCTGGGCGCGGTGGCTCAAGCCTGTAATCCCAGCACTTTGGGAGGCCGAGACGGGCGGATCACGAGGTCAGGAGATCGAGACCATCCTGGCTAACACGGTGAAACCCCGTCTCTACTAAAAATACAAAAAACTAGCTGGGCGAGGTGGCGGGCGCCTGTAGTCCCAGCTGCTCGGGAGGCTGAGGCAGGAGAATGGCGTAAACCCGGGAGGCGGAGCTTGCAGTGAGCTGAGATCCGGCCACTGCACTCCAGTCCGGGCGACAGAGTGAGACACCACCTCCAAAAAAAAAAAAATCTAAATAGGAGGTAAAATTAGAGGCGGCTTGTATACCTTCTTGGTTGTCTTTCCTTCCCTCACTTTTTATAGAACTTCTTGGTTTTTCTGCTGCTTCTCATTTTCAGTTTTTTTTTGTTTTGAGACGGAGTCTCGCTCTTGTTGCCCAGGCTGGAGTACAATGGCACGATTCCAGCTCACTGTAACCTCTGCCTCCTGGGTTCAAGCAATTCCTGCCTTAGCCTCCTGATAGCTGGGATTACAGGTGTGCACCATCATGCCTGGCTAATTTTGTATTTTTAGTAGAAGCAGAGTTTCACCATGTTGGCCAGGCTGGTCATGAACTCCTGACCTCAAGTGATCTGCCCACCTTGGCCTCCCAAAGTGCTGGGATTATAGGCATGAGCCACCCCTCCTGGCTTCATATTCACCTTTATTTTCTGCTCATATATTTTATTAGCAATTTGACTGACGTGTCCTAAATTACCCTTGAACCCTGTAGGCCCCTTGTTCTTGGTGAAATCCTTCTTCATCAGCATATATTATTTGCCTGTTGAATATTTCTTTTTTTTGTTGTTGAATATTTCTAGAGAAATCTATGAGATTGTTTATTGGGTCTACATAATTATTGTTCATCTAGACCCTCAGGTCCATGTTTGAAAAGTTTTTTGTTCTGTCTTGACTCCCTAACAAGTTGTACATGTGTGGGTTTTTTTGACTCTTTTTTCCCTCTTTGTGGAGAATGGGGTCTCACCATGTTACCCAGGCAGATCTCAAACTCCTGGTTTCAAAGTCTCAAACTCCCGGGTTCAAGCTGTCCTCCAGCCTCTGCCTCCCTAAGTGCTAGGATTACAGGCATGAACCACTGAGCCTAGCCGCTAGCAAAGCTTATCACAGAGCTTAAAACTTTCTCAGCTCTTATCAAACTGAGTCAGTATTCTTGCAACTCTCACTAAGCAGATGACCTTAAGGATATAATAACAGGTTTGAAGCCATTGTACATGATTTACCTGTTGAGAGAATGATCCGCATCACCGAAAACTCTTAACTTTTTTCTTTCTACTGGAGAGAAACCACTTTCAGTAAAGGCTAACTCTTGCGTGTGGCTTTTTACTTTTCTTTTGTACCATTATTCAGACAGGATTTTCATATCGACCCTGTGTCTTGGATCTTTTTTTTCTTGGTTTCTTTTGTCTGCTTTCCAGCATGCACAGGTTCTGCTGTCTTAAATGACATACTGCTCTCCCCAGCTTGTATTTCCTCTCATTTCCTCAGTGGCAACAGAGGAAGAAAGTCACATGTTGACTTTTTTTTTTTTTTTTTTGAGAGAGAGAATCCTGCTCTGTTGCCCAGGCTGGAGTGCAGTGGCACAATCTCAGCTTGCTGCAACCTCTGCCTCCCGGGTCAAGCTATTCTCCTGCCTCAGCCTCCTGAGTAGCTGGGATTACAGGTGCCCGCCACCATGCCTGGCTAATTTTTGTATTTTTAGTAGATACAGGATTTCGCCATAGTGGCCAGACTGGCCTTAAATTCCTGACCTCAGGTGATCTGCCTGCCTCAACCTCCCAAAGTGCTGGGATTACAGGTGCGAGCCACCGTGCCCAGCCCACAGATTGACTTTTTTTTTTTTTTTTTTTTTGAGACGGAGTCTCGCTCTGTCGCCCGAGCTGGAGTGCAGTGGCCGGATCTCAGCTCACTGCAAGCTCCGCCTCCCGGGTTTATGCCATTCTCCTGCCTCAGCCTCCGAGTAGCTGGGACTACAGGCACCCGCCACCTTGCCCGGCTAGTTTTTTGTATTTTTTAGTAGAGACGGGGTTTCACCGTGTTAGCCAGGATGGTCTCGATCTCCCGACCTCGTGATCCGCCCGTCTCGGCCTCCCAAAGTGCTGGGATTACAGGCTTGAGCCACCGCGCCCGGCCCAGATTGACTTTCTTATCCCTATTGCATTTATTTTCTCACTACAGCCCTTTTCTAAAACATGGTTGTATTAGAGTTCTCTAGAGGGACAGAGCTAATAGGATAGATATATATAAAGGGGAGTTGATTAAGTATTAATTCACACGATCACAAGGCCCCACAATAGGGCCGTCTGCAAGCCGAGGAGCAAGGAGAGCCAGCCTGAGTCTCAAAACTGAAGAATTGGAGTCCAATGTTTGAGGGCAGGAAGCATCCAACATGGGAGAAAGATGTAGTCTGGGAGGCTAGGCCAGTCTAGTCTTTTCATGTTTTGCTGTCTTCTGTGTATTCTAGCCTCAGTGGCAGCTGATTAGATGGTGCCCACCCAGATTAAGAATGGGTTTGCCTTTTCCAGTCCACTGACTCAAATGTTAATCTCTTTTGGCAACACCGTCACAGACACACCCAGGACCAGTACTTTGCATCCTTCAAACCAATCAAGTTGACACTCAGTATTAAGCATCATAATAGTTTTTATTTTTATTATACTTAAGATGCAGTAAACTCTGATATGGGCATCAGCAGTATCTTCCAAACTGGTGTTCTTATTTCCATTCCAATCTGAGCAACACTTGAATGCCAGAAAAATCTGAAGTACACCCCCAATCTGTTGTTTAGCAGATAATTTTAAACATCTGTGTGTCAGACACTTCTTTAAGTACAGGGGATTTAGTTGTGAACAAGACAGAAGATAGAGTCCTTGCTCTTTTTTTTTTTTTTTTTTTTTTTTGAGACGGAGAGACAGAGTCTCGCTCTGTGGCCCAGGCTGGAGTGCAGTGGCGCGATCTCGGCTCACTGCAAGCTCCGCCTCCCGGGTTCACGCTGTTCTCCTGCCTCAGCCTCCCGAGTAGCTGGGACTACAGGCGCCTGCCACTTCACCCGGCTAGTTTTTCATATTTTTTAGTAGAGACGGGGTTTCACCGTGTTAGCCAGGATAGTTTCGATCTCCTGACCTCATGATCCGCACGTCTCGGCCTCCCAAAGTGCTGGGATTACAGGCTTGAGCCACCGCGCCCGGCCGAGAAGTCAAACATTGAACAATAAATTTCAGCTTCAAAGTCTTAATGACATTAAATTCAGAGGCTTTGCAGCCCTTATTAAAGTTTCATCTAATGGACTCATCCCTTGGCCTGCGAACCCATTTCAGATGTTGCTAGGGAGAGGCTTCAGAAGAGGCTTTCTAGAGGAGATAACATTTAAGCCCAAGGCTTGAAGGAATAAGAGTCAGAATATGGTACAGTATGTGCGAGGAAACTCTCTGTTGGAAAACTGACATAAATCCCATTAAGGGGGAGAGTGGAAAAAGATGACTGGAGAGATAAGTTGATGTCAGATCAGGCAGACTTCCTAGGCCTTGTTAAGGATGTTACAGCAAGACAGTGGCAGTCCATTGAAAGGTAGTCTTACAGGATCACTATAAGGGGATAGAAGGGATGCACACACTACCCTAGGATCTGATATTCAATCATAAGCAATCTGGGACAGTGCCCCTGGAGTTGTGCAGTGCCGGAATAATCTGGAGTACGGCCATCTGTACTCCCAGTGGAGCATGGAGGAGTAGACTCAACAGGATTTTGGATGTATATGGTGAAGGTCAGTGGAACAAAAAATGGTACCTGGCTGGGTACTGTGACTTACACCTATAATCCCAGCACTTTGGAGCACTTTGGAAGGCCGAGGTGGGAGGATCACTTGAGGCCAGGAGCACAAGACCAGCCTGGGCAGTATAGTGAGACCCCATCACTAAAAAAAAAAAAAAAAAATAGCCAGGCTTGGTGGCCTGAGCCTGCGGTCCCTACCTACTTAGGAGGCTGGGGCAGGAATATCACTTGAGCCCAAGAGGTAGAGACTTCAGTGAGCTATGGTCACACCACTGCACTTCAGCCTGGGCAGGTCAAAGAACAGAGGTGCTGTTCTCTGATATAAGTGAGGTGGGAAGCAGATGTGTGTATAGGGGTTGGGGGAGGGTAGGAGAAGGTGATACAGCAATTTTGAACTCATTTGAGATTCTTTTGGAACATTAGAGAAGTGTTTTTGTAGATAAGTAGAGAGGTTTCAACTGGGGATATGTTTGGGATTCCTAGGTTTATAGATGTGGTTAACTACTGGAAGTGGACATGATATACCATGGAGGATAGAATGAAAAGATGGTTCAGTACAGAAATCTGAGGGACTCCTAATATTTAGTAATAGTTGCATAAAAGAGAAAGAGGTGGAGCTTAGGCTTAGAAAACTGTTGGTTCAAGCCTTCACGATCCTCTACAAAATGTTTCCAGCCACATTTGTTACCCAAGTCATAGTGGATTCATTGCCTTGCCTTTGTACCCATTTCACATGTTGCTGTCACAAGGAGACTCTTTCCGTATTTCTTAGATAAAATAGAAATTTTTTTTTTTTTTTCTTCTGAGATGGAGTCTCACTCTGTCGCCAGGCTGGAGTGCAGTGGTGTGATCTCAGCTCACTGCAGTCTCCGCCTCCTGGGTTCAAGCAATTCTCCTGCCTCAGCCTCCCTAGTAGCTGGGCTTACAGGCACGTGCCACCATGCCCAGCTGATTTTTGTATTTTTAGTAGAGATGGTGTTTCACCATGTTGGCCAGGGTGGTCTCCATTTCTTGACTTTGTGATCCACCCACCTTGGCCTCCCAAAGTGCTGGGACTACAGACGTGAGCCACCACGCTCGACCAGAAATCCTTATATTACCCAGGGCTTTGTGCTATTCGCACTAAATTGTATTCTGATTATTTGTATATTTGGCTTATTCTCTAAAAGATTAAGGATGCTCAGTTAGTATTGATGGATTAAGTATATTTTGATAGAAATGGCTGTGGTTTTTAAATATAGCGAAATTTCTGTTCTTGCCTGGTACCAGCAATAAATGTGATGAATAAATTAACAATAGAAAATGCAGATAAGGAAAAAGAAAAAAATATTAAAGTCACTTGAAGTTCTAGCACATTTCATAGGTTGGTTTTTCTGTCTACTTATAATGTTTCTGTTTTTGTAATAATTGTGTGTTTGGGGGTTTTTTATTTTATTTTTGCTCTTGTTTCTGTGGGTTATATTTCGAGGGGAGACCACATTTTAAAGATACCGCAGTTCAGAAGTTCTGTTGTGAAGCACTTTAGTTTAAAAATCTGTATACTTTATTGGCATGTCCCGATGAGCTTGGAGGCATTTCTGACTGGCATCTCTAGGCTCAGTGATTGTAGTTCCCACGGAGCTGGTGTACATTTATTTGTATGATTGTGCTTCAGACTGATCTTTGGAGCTTTAGGGGAGCTTTTGGAGAAGTGATTTAGGAAGGCAGGGGCAGTCAGCAGTTCAGGGCTCCTTTACTCTGCATTCCTCAGAGCACTTCTGCATTTCACTGTTTTCAATGAAGGGATTCTGTTAGAACTTCCTTTTACAAATGTTTTCTCTTTTGAAAATCGTTATGCTGCTGGTATATGACATGTATCTTTAAATCAGATTTCATAGTGTAATATAATAGATCAGCAATGGAATGTTCTTGTATCTTATCAATTAGGGATTGTAGGGTTCATGGGATCTATCTTTCTTTTTTAAGCTTTTTAAAGATGACATCAGGTATCTGTTGACAATGGACAAACTCTGGCGGAAAAGGAAACCTCCAGTTCCGTTGGACTGGGCTGAAGTACAAAGTCAAGGTAAAGAATACATTTTAGTCGTGGAACACATAAGCTGGAAATGTCCTTGCCTAAAGTCTTTGTATAGCCCTGTTGTTGGTTGAAAATGGTATGTCTTTATACATTCAAACAATGCAAAAAAGTATGAAGAACAAAAGTCACTGAAGTCCCACAGTTAGAGAAATAGCCACTAATAACATTTTCAGGAGTGTTCTGGTGGTCCGCCCTATGCACACAGACACAGGCAGTCGTGTATACACTGCGTAATGGAATCATACTATTGATAAACTCTGACTTGCTTTTGTCAGTATAATTAACTAGTCTGTTATTGATTAACACGTAGTGTTTTCATATTTTCCCTGAAATAAAGTTTTGAGATCACTGTATATTTATGTACATCTTTGTGTTTCATTTTGAGACTGAGTCTCACTCTGTTGCCCAGGCTGGAGTGCAATGGCATCATCTCAGCTCACTGCAACCTGGGTTCAACCGATTCTCCTGCCTCAGCCTCCTGAGTAGCTGGGATAGCAGGCGTGAGCCACTGCACCTGGCCTATTTATGTACACCATTGTGTCCTTGTGATTATCTCTTTAAGATTTAATCTAGAAACACATTTTTAATTTAAATTTTTTTTAATTTTTAGAAATGAAAAGGTTTTTTTTGAGGCGTAGTCTTGCTGTGTTGCCCAGATTTGACATGGCTGTTCACAGGCTGTCATAGCGCAAGGCATCCCTGGACTCTGGGCTCAAGCCATCCTCCTGCTTCAGCCTCCTGAGTAGCTGGGACTGTATGCCACTGTGCCCAGCACATTTTAAAATTTTAAATGCAGGAGAACAATTGTTGTGGCTGCTTTCTCATCCCACTCACCTTCAACACTTCTTGTCTCTCCTTTATCTGAACTATATTAGGATTAATTTATGCACAGCAATATAGCACCCATTGAAACTTAAAAGATCCCGGGAGACTTGGGATATCATTTTAGAGCAGTTCTCAACAATCTGGGGATAGTTATCAAACAGATTTAATTATGACTCTAGTAGTGTCCGCTTACTGAGTTCTCACTAGGTGCTGGGCGTAATGCTTATTTATCATTTTATCTACATTACATCTTTGAATCTCCCAGTAATCCTATGAGGTTCTGAGGTGGTCTTGTACCTTTCCTATCTCAGCTTTAACAGTTTTTTGTTATGTTTTGTTTTTTGTTTTGTTTTGTTTTTGAGAAGGAGTCTCGCTCTGTTGCCCAGGCTGGAGTGCAGTGGCGCCATCTCGGCTCACTGCAAGCTCTGCCTCCCGGATTCCCGCCATTCTCTTGCCTCAGCCTCCCGAGTAGCTGGGACTACAGGCTCCTGCCACCACGCCCGGCTAATTTTTAGTATTTTTAGTACAGACGGGGTTTTTCTATGTTAGCCAGGATGGTCTCGATCTCCTGACCTCATGATCCACCCGCCTTGGCCTCCCAAAGTGCTGGGATTACAGGCGTGAGCCACCGTGCCCGGCCCCATGATAATTATTTTAATGGAATTTATTTCATATTTGATTTCTTAATGGTTGGGGATTGAACTTGTTAAATAGAGCACAGTAGAGGAATGATGTTTATCAGTGAAATTTCTAATATATATATATATTTTTTTTTTTTTTTTAGGAGAAGAAACGAATGCATCAGATCAACAGAATGAACCCCAGTTAGGCCTGAAAGACCAGCAGGTTCTGGATGTAAAGAGCTATGCACGTCTTTTTTCAAAGAGCATTGAGACTTTGAGAGTTCATTTAGCAGAAAAGGGGGATGGAGCTGAGCTCATATGGGATAAGGTTCGTTTTGACAATGTGTGGCAAGTACTTACATATCAAAAGTGTGTTTTACTTCTTGAGGTGTAATACAAGCTAGTCATTTTTTGAATATTTACTAGATTTTGAGGAAATATATTGAATTTGGCTTGGATATTTTCAGCTCTAATTGCTGTATGGAGCTGAATTTTCTGTACATGAATTCAAGCAGTTTCATAAAACTTCATTTGGGATTCTAGTGATGTATTCAGGGTTTATAATTATGTTGACTAGAAAAATAATGTGAATATATTAAAGTGAAATGTTTCTTGTGTAGTGTAGATGTGTTCATAGAAGTCATAAAATCATTTGGAGAAAACATCTCATTGGCCTGATTTGCCCTTGAAAGTAGTAAGATTGTCTTTGAATTGAAATAGTTGTAACTGTTTCAGAGGTCTGAAAGAGCTCTTGATATAAAAATGAGATGTAATTATTCTTAGATGTTAAAATCATATTTAATAGTACTCTGCAGTTATGTCATATTTTGAGATTTGATATTATGAACTAATCTTAATTGTGATCAGTATTATCTATGGCTAAAAGTGTTTTATCTCATAAAAGTTTGTATGTTCCTATGGTGGTAAAGATTAGTCATGGGTCTTAAGGCATAAAGGCCAATTTTAGAAACCTGAGAAAAATTTGTGTGTACAGATTTTGAAACTGGTTGAATCAGACATCTAAATACACTAAAATGAAGCTAGTATATTTAGATTCTTGGGATTCTTATAAACATTAGTCTCTTGGGTTTTGTGATATTTAAAGAGTAACTTTTCATATTTTCATTGTTATTGTTATGCTAGTGATTTGGGAAGTTTTCGTTAGTGCGCAGAGACTAAAGAGCCCTTGGAATGGGAATTGTTATCCTCTTGAGTAAAGTCCACATGGAATGGGTGTGATAAGACAGCTGCCTAGGGAAGACACTGTGTTGAGTATTCAGTATTCTTAGTCCTCACCACACCTTATGAGATATGGATATAATTTCTCATATTTAATAGATTAAGGGATTTTGACTCAGGGAATTTGACTTGCCTGAGGATTCACAGCGAACCAATAAGTATGTAAAGAACTATGCTATCAGTGTTTTTTCTTCTGTTCTGTGATGCCTCTGAATTTTAGACCAGGGTAGTATCTTCTCAGTTCAAAGCAGGAAGCCTTGCTGAAATCTAGAGACTAGGATATAGTCTCAGAAAAAATATAAATCGTTAACGGGAAAAACTTGTATTGCCTTATCTGAAGAAACAGCATATATGAGAGAGTGGTGCATATGAAGAAAGTTTGGCAAAGGGGAGTTAAAAAGAGTCATCCAGGTTTTTCTGAAGTGTTAATGAAACAGCTTTTTTTTTTTTTTTTTTTGAGACGGAGTCTCACTCTGCCCCGCAGGCTGGAGTGCTGTGGCCGGATCTCAGCTCACTGCAAGCTCCGCCTCCCGGGTTTACGCCAGTCTCCTGCCTCAGCCTCCGGAGTAGCTGGGACTACAGGCGCCCGCCACCTTGCCCAGCTAATTTCTTTGTATTTTGTAGTAGAGACGCGGTTTCACCGTGTTAGCCAGGATGGTCTCGATCTCCTGACCTCGTGATCCGCCCGTCTCGGCCTCCCAAAGTGCTGGGATTACAGGCTTGAGCCACCGCGCCCGGCCGAAACAGCTTTTTTAAATTGAGACAGGGTCTCACTCTGTCACCTAGGCTGGAGTGCAGTGACACTATCTTGGCTCACTGCAGCCTCTGCGTCCTGGGTTCAGGCGATCCCGCCACCTCAGGCTCCCGAGTACCTGGGACGACTTTAGCTGTGCGCCACCATGCCTGGCTAATTTTTTGTATTTTTGGTGGAGATGGTGTTTTGCCGTGTTGCCTGGGCTGGTCACAAATTCCTGAGCTCAGGCAATCTGCTTGCCTCAGCCTACTAAATTGCTTGAGACTACAGGTGTTAGCCACCATGCCCAGCCTGAAACAGTTTTCTTAAATGACCCATCTTTTGGCCCAGATTCTGTGTGTGTCCAGCAACCTTCTCATTACTAATGAATGGACCCAGGAAAGGGTTGCCATTGTCAGTGAGTAGATTGAGGTTCTGGTGTACAACCTGAGTCTCCGGTGCCTTTGTTTAGGCTGGAGTGAGTTCCTAGAAGCTGATGGTTTTTGGTGTTCTTATCAGACTCATTATTGAACCAGAGGAGTTGATGATGAGACCCCGCCCCCTACTTAGCCCACCTCCATGCTACTGTGAGGTCCTAGCTCAGCACCCTCTTGTTCTAGTTGAAAGTCTACAGTGTTACAAACACATGAAAGTATTGGCTCTGAAAGTAATGCTTCAAAATAGTAAATTTGTGGAGAAACTTGTTAAATTGTTTAAATTATTGGCAGGATGACCCATCTGCAATGGATTTTGTCACCTCTGCTGCAAACCTCAGGATGCATATTTTCAGTATGAATATGAAGAGTAGATTTGATATCAAGTGTAAGTTATTTGTACTAAAGTTGTATCACTAAAACCTTGAAGTTGTTTTTTTAAGCAGCAAAACATACTCATCCTTTTTTTTTTTTTCCAGCAATGGCAGGGAACATTATTCCTGCTATTGCTACTACTAATGCAGTGATTGCTGGGTTGATAGTATTGGAAGGATTGAAGATTTTATCAGGAAAAATAGACCAGTGCAGAACAGTGAGTATTTCTGTTTGCATTTATATTCAACCCCCTTTAAAAAATCATTAATAAAAAGTACATTAAACAGATAATTTTTAAAATGAAAACAATAGGCCGGGCACAGTGGCTCAAGCCTGTAATCTCGGCACTTTGGGAGGCCGAGACGGGCGGATCACGAGGTCAGGAGATCAAGACCATCCTGGCTAACACGGTGAAACCCCATCTCTACTAAAAAAAAAAAAAAACTAGCCGGGCGAGGTGGCGGGCGCCTGTAGTCCCAGCTACTCGGGAGGCTGAGGCAGGAGAATGGGGTGAACCCAGGAGGCGTAGCTTGCAGTGAGCTGAGATCCAGCCACTGCACTCCAGCCTGGGCGACAGAGTGAGACTCTGTCTCAGAAAAAAAAAAAAAAATGAAAACAATAAAATTGGTTTAAAGCACTGGAAAATTAATTTTTCTAGTTACCAAGTGAGTGTGTTTAAGCTTCCTGGAAATTGCAACAAAAATGAAAAATTAAGAAGTTGCGGCCAGGCGTGGTGGCTTACGCCTGTAATCCCAGCACTTTGGGAGGCTGAGGCGGGCAGATCACGAGGTCAGGAGATGGAGACCATCCTGGTTAACACGGTGAAACCCCATCTCTACTAAAAATACAAAAAAATTAGCATTAGCCAGGTGTGGTGGCAGGTGCCTGTAGTCCCAGCTACTTGGGAGGCTGAGGCAGGAGAATGGCATGAACCCAGGAGGTGGAGCTTGCAGTGAGCTGAGATGGCGACACTGCACTCCAGCCTGGGTGACAGAGCGAGACTCTGTCTCAAAAAAAAAAAAAGTTGCTTTTGCTCCTAACATTTCCAATTTTGCTGAATTCTTGGAAGAATTCGTTGTGCGGTCCTTATACAAAGAAGATGTTTCAACTGTTTTTCAATTCTGAGAGTGCTGTCTGGGTTTTAAAATATGCTTGGTCATTTTATTTTTTAAATATTTATTTATTTATTTTTTTTTTTGAGACGGAGTCTCGCTCTGTCGCCCAGGCTGGAGTGCGGTGGCACGATCTCCTCTGACAGCAAGCTCCACCTCCCGGGTTCATGCCATTCCCCTGCCTCAGTCCCCCGAGTAGCTGGGACTACAGGCGCCCGCCACCACGCCCGCTGATTTTTTGTATTTTTAGTAGAGACCGGGTTTCACCGTGTTAGCCAGGATGGTCTTTATCTCCTGACCTCATGATCTGCCCACCTCGGCCTCCCAAAGTGCTGGGATTACAGGCATGAGCCACCACGCCTGGCCGCTTGGTCATTTTATAGTCCCCTGTTCAGTCATTCTCCTGTTGAGTCATTCTTTTCAATTTTATTTTATAGTTTTTGATCATGTTAATGTCTGAGATCTTTATGGGTGAATCTGCTGTCATTTCTGCTATTTCTCATAGTGCTTCGCTTGTATGGTTTATGACTTTTTAAAAACTGAATGTGTATTAGAATTGTGTCTGGTAATTCTTTAGGAACCCATTGTAGATGTATTTCTTCAAAGAGCATTTCTGGTTATTATATGTGGGTGCTTGAGGCACTGCCAATAGAGGACCACTTTTCAATTCTTTTTTGTTTTTTTGAGACGGAGTCTCTCTCTGTCGCCCGGGCTGGAGTGCAGTGGCCAGATCTCACCTCACTGCAAGCTCCGCCTCCCGGGTTTACGCCATTCTCCTGCCTCAGCCTCCCGAGTAGCTGGGACTACAGGCACCGCCACCTCGCCGGCTAGTTTTTTGTATTTTTTAGTAGAGACGGGGTTTCACCGTGTTAGCCAGGATGGTCTCGATCTCCTGACCTTGTGATCCGCCCGTCTCCGCCTCCCAAAGTGCTGGGATTACAGGCTTGAGCCACCGCGCCCGGCCTCAATTCTTAATTTTAGGGTTTTCAATACTTATGTATTCAGACCACAAACCTGAACGAGCCCTGTGTTATTGTCATGAATTATATGGGAAGATACTCCTCCCCCTCCACTAAGCACCAAGTTTAAGATCATTTTTATGGAGAAAGTATTTTTCTCCTCTCCTTTCAGGTCCTTGCTTTGTGTAAGGATCTCCTATTTTAAGAGTTCCTACCTTAGTGGTGGATGGGGTAGGTGTATCTGTTAAGACTGACACTACTTGGATGTTCTCTTTGGATTCCTTCCTTCGATGTTGTGTCTGCAGACACTTCACTTTCTTACCAGCTCAAGAAGGCTTCCTAGGAAATATTAGCCAATACTTTTACTGTTGTTTAGGTTCTTCTTTTTGTTGAAATAAAATGACCCATTTACCTTTAGAAATTTCAAAAATATCTAGTTTGCAGCGGTACTCTTATTTTGCAGTGTCATTGATACACACTTGTTTTTTTTTTTTTTTTTTTGAGATGGAGTCTCGCTCTGTCGCCCAGGCTGGCATGCAGTGGCGCGATCTCAGCTCACTGCAACCTCTGCCTCCCGGATTCAAGCGATTCTCCTGTCTCAGCCTCCTGAGTTGCTGGGATTACAGACGTACGCCACCATGCCTGGCTAATTTTTGTATTTTCAGTAGAGACGGGGTTTCACCATGTTGGTCAGGCTGATCTCGAACTCCTGACATCCTGATCCTTCCACCTCGGCCTCCCGAAGGGCTGGGATTACAGGAATACAGGCGTGAGCCACTGCGCCTGGCCGTTTTTTGTTTTTTTTTTAAGAGATGGGGTCTTGCTATGTTGTCCAGGTTGGTCCTGAACTCCTGAGCTCAAGCAGTCCTCCCAGCTTGGCCTCCCAAAGTGCTGGGATTACAAGTGTGAGCCACTGCACCTGGCCTGATGCACTCTTTCCTTCCTTCCTTCCTTCCTTCCTTCCTTCCTTCCCTCCCTCCCTCCCTCCTCCCTCCCTCCCTCCTTCCTTCCTTCCTTCCTCTGCCTGCCTCCCTCCCTCCCTCCTTCCTTCTTTCCTTCCTGTTTTTTTGGTTTTTTTTTTTTTTTTGAGACGGAATCTCACTGTCACCCAGGCTGGAGTACAGTGGTGTGATCTTGGCTCACTGCAACCTCCACCTCCTGGGTTCCAGCAATTCTCGTGCCTCAGCCTCCCGAGTAGCTGGGATTACTGGCACATGCCACCGCACATGGCTAAGTTTTGTATTTTAAGTAGAGCCGGTGTTTCAGCATGTTGCCCAGGTTGTTCTCAAACTCCTAGCCTCAAATGATCTACCCTCCTTAGCCTCCCAAAGTGATGGGATTACAGGTGTGAGCTACTACGCGCAGCCTCGATGCACTCTTAAAATATTTTATTTTCATGGAATTTTAGTTTGAAGGAACAGAAACAAATTGCCCAGTCTGTCGTTTCTACTTAAACTTTTATTGTATATATTTTTAATTTCTTTTTTTTTTTTTTTTTTTTTTTTTTGAGACGGAGTCTTGCTCTTTCGCCCGGGCTGGAGTGCAGTGGCCGGATCTCAGCTCACTGCAAGCTCCGCCTCCCGGGTTTACGCCATTCTCCTGCCTCAGCCTCCGGAGTAGCTGGGACTACAGGCGCCCGCCACCTCGCCCGGCTAGTTTTTTTTTGTATTTTTAGTAGAGACGGGGTTTCACCGTGTTAGCCAGGATGGTCTCGATCTCCTGACCTCGTGATCCGCCCGTCTCGGCCTCCCAAAGTGCTGGGATTACAGGCTTGAGCCACCGCGCCCGGCCTGTATTTTTAATTTCTAATAACTTTATTTTTGGGTATCTTTTTTTGAGATGGAGTCTTGCTCCGTCACCCAGGCTGGAGTGCAGTGGCGCAGTCTCAGCTCACTGCAACCTCCACCTCCCAAGTTCGATTCTCCTGCTTCAGCCTCCCCAGTAGCTTGGACTACAGGCGGGCGCCACCATGCCTGGCTACTTTTTGTAGTTTTAGGAGAGACAGGGTTTTACCATGTTAGCCAGGCTGGTCTCGAACTCCTGACCTTGGGTGATCTGCCCGCATTGGCCTCCCAAAGTGATAGAATTACAGGCGTGTACAAACTACTGAACTTATTAAAATGTCTGTTATTTCCCATCACATCCTTCTGGTTTCTTTGCCTGCTTAGCTCCATGTCACTCTTGGACTATTAATATTAATATATCTGGCCAGGCACAATGGCTTACGCCTGTAAGCCCAGCTCTTTGGGAGGCCAAGGTGGGTGGATCACCTGAGGTCGGAAGTTCGAGACCAGCCTGACTAATGTGGAGAAACCCGGTCTCTACTAAAAAAAAAAATATACATATATATATATATATAAAATTAGCCGGGCATGGTGGCGCAAGTTTGTAATCCCAGCTCCTCGGGAGGCTGAGGCAGGAGAATCACTTTAACTCAGGAGGCGGAAGTTGCAGTGAGCCGAGATCGCACCATTGCACTCCAGCCTGGGCAACAAGAGTGAAACTCTGTCTCAAAGAAAAAGAAAAAATAGTAATATATCTGGATTTCATTTGTTTACATTTGTAAATGAATTCCAGCATGGATTAATGTTAGCCCAGGTATTAATCGTGGTAGCAATTGCTTTTATTATTGTCAGTTTCCCTTAGCACACTTACCTTCCCAGTGAAGCCCAAAATCAAACAAATCTTTCTGCCTCTGTAGCCTGCTTGGCCTGGGCAGTTTGCTTCTAGCCCTTCCACCTACCAGTATTCATTGTAGGAGAAGCTGTTTTACAGAGGAGGGCTTTAGTGTCTCTTGAGGGATTTAGTTCTGTATGCTCGGGGGAATCCATAGAGTACTCCTTTAGAATTCATTCATTGGCCGGGCGCGGTGGCTCAAGCCTGTAATCCCAGCACT